>NC_132838.1:41154823-42413573 GCF_048164855.1 Canis lupus baileyi
TACAGGATGAAGAAAAGTACCTCATTGCCACGTTGCTGCCGTCGATCACTATGGGTCGCAAGGAACCGGCTGGGCCTCCGCAGTCGTCTTCCAGCTCTGCCGCCAGCCCACGCTGGGCAGAGTGCAGGGTGGCACAGGAGCCCCTGGGAACGAGCAGGGGCGCAGCGCTGCCCTCCTGGGCCCCGGGGCGACTGCCGGTCTGGATCAGCTCCTGCAGCACATCATTGACCAGGGCGCCCTCACCCAGTTTGCCCAGCACCCTGACCACGTCCTCCCGGCTGTAGCCCAGCTTCTGGAAGAACTCCATCTTGCTTGAGCGCTCCATGCTGTGCCAGCTGGGCGCCTGGCGAAGGTCGGGCCCCCGTTTCCTTCTGGCAGAGCCACGCTGGCATAAGCTAAAGAGAAAAATCTTCCATCAGGTGTTTTCTGAGCAGCCTGGCCTGGAGGCTGTCGGGTTACTGAGGGCGAGGGCAAATTATGCATGCTCCCTCCCCGCCTTATCTGTCAGGAAATCATGTTGCCTGGTCCCCTTGGGGATTTTCAGTTGCTCAGTGTGGTTGGGGAGCCACAGATGCAATCGTGCTGCTTTTACTACTGCGCTTTCCGAGGCCTTCACCCCACACATGTGCCCCTGCAGGGATCCACTGGCCAGAGGTGCCGAGGCCAGCCGAGCAGGTCACCCAGCACTTGGAACATTTGCACAAAGGCAGAGAAATGTATCTGAGGCTCTGTCACGGGCTGAATCGTGCCTCCACCCCCCAGATTCATACATAGAAGCCCTATCTCCCAGGACCTCAGAATGTGACTGCATTTGTACGATAGGGTCTTTGTTTAAAGAGTTGATTACGTTAAAATGAGGTCATTAGGACAATCCCTGGTCCAATATGACTAGTGTCCTTATAAGAAGAGATTTGGGGGGTGCCCGGATGGCTCAGCCAGTTAAACATCCAGCTCTCGGATCCAGTTCAGGTCACGATCTCAGGGTCCTGAGATTGAGCCCCACGTTGGAGTCCACACTCAGTGGGGAGCCTGCCTCCCCCTCTCTCTCCCTCTACCCCTCCCCCCACTTGTACACTCTTACGTGCTCTGAAATAAATCTTTAAAAAAAGAATCATGAAATTATATTTACTGTGGAAAAAAAATGAAACAACGCCCAAGTATAAAGAATAAAAAGATGTAATGTCTCTTCGTACAAACCCCAAATCCCACTTGCCTCTCCTGCTATTTGTATCCTTCTAGTGCTCTTCCTACCTCTTGACTTGTGTAGCCAACAGATACGCACATATATTGTCTTAGCGGGATTGTTTTTAGGATAAATAGTATCATACTGTATGATTGTTCAGCAACTTGCTTTTCTTATTAAAAATGCATTTGGGAGGCACACCTGGGTGGCTCAGCGGTTGAGCGTCTACCTTGGGCTCAGGTTGTGATCCTGGAGTCCCAGGATCGAGTCCCACATGGGGTTCCCCGCATGGAGCCTGCTTCTCCCTCCGCCCGTGTCTCTGCCTGTCTCTCTCTCTCCATGTCTCTCATGAATAAATAAATAAATCTTTTTTAAAAAATGCATTTGGGAAATTTTCCCATGCCATTTATCTGTTCCGCTGCCCGCTTCATCCCCGGCATCCAGAGCAGTGCCCGGCCCAGCTGAATCTCTATGCGGACTTGTTGAGTGAACAGTGGCGTGGGAGCAGGCGCCTGAGGACGGAAGTGCAGCTTGCCTTCCACTGCTCCCTGTTACAGATCAGGCTCGAGGGACACTCGCGCACACCCAGCTCGTCGCCCGCCCTCCTCCCAGTAGGACAAGTGTCTGTCTCCCCTCCCTAGTCTCCTGCTGGCATCCTCTGCAGCACCCACATCTTCCACCAGGCTCTCAGCGGGGCCCCGTTCTCTGCAGGGCCAGCCCCCCGAGGCTGGAACCCCAACAGGACCAACCATGGCTGGCTCTGGCAGGAGAAAGGATTTCACAGCCAGTCTCCCGGACAGAGCGGCCCTGCTGCTGTCTCCCCTTGTCCCCCCGCTCCACCTCGGCTCAGTGACTGCCCCCAAGCCCACCTGTGACCTCCTCAAACCCAACAGCAGCGTCACACACCTTGCCTCATACAACCTCTCTGCTGCTTTGCACACTGGGGACCACACCCTCACTTGTCATATTTTTTTTTCACTTGTCATATTTTAAATAAAAGAGTTTTGGACTACTTCCTCTTGGAACTTTCCTCCCCGGGGTTATACAGCTTGGCCTGAGTCTTCTAGGTCTTTCCAGCTCTTTCCTCAGTCTCTGCTCATGTACTGGGGAGGGGGTCCGCCCAGGCCACCTGCTCTGCCCCTCATGCCCTCCCGCTGCCCCCACACCAGGGAGCCTACAGACTGCGCTTGGGGCCCAGACCTGGCTGAGCACCAGGCACCCGCGGTTATAAATCTGTGTGGTAAATGGCCTGCGTGCTATTTGAATGAAGTGCTGTGGGGACTTGGAATGCTGCCATCGGCCAAATATTAGAGGACATGTCCTGTGATATCGCGACAGCGCCAAGGCAGGAGCCTGTATGCAAACCCAACTGTCTTCTGTTAAAACCACACATTAGAGATTTGCAAAATATAAATCGGTGCCAGTCAAATTTTCTGGTTTGGGAAAATAAAATTATTGTTCGGAAAAATACATCATTTGTATTAATATAATAATGTTTATTATTGTTTAAGGTAAAGGAATATTTTTCACCTCTTAATTTTAGTTTCTAATAAGGTACATTGTGGGCAGCCTGGGTGGCTCAGCAGTTTAGCGCCTGCCTTTGGCCCGGGGCGCGATCCTGGAGTCCTGGGATCGAGTCCCGCGTCGGGCTCCCTGCATGGAGCCTGCTTCTCTCTCTGCCTCTGTCTCTGCCTCTCTCTCTGTGTGTGTCTCTCTCATGAATAAATAAACAAAATCTTTAAAAAAATATAAAGTACATTGTAATGGATGGACATAACCCCATATAAACGAAAGCTCTTTGGCATCCTTAATAGCTATTAAAAGTGAAAAAGAGTTCTGAAACCAAAAGTTGCTTCTTAAATCCAGAGCTTTCCAGTAGGTATTTCCAAGAAGATGGTTCCATGTAGGTGACACATAGACATGTCACCCAGGGCCCCAGGACAGACGTGCAGGGTCTTTCCCTCCTTCAACCTGGACTCTCTCACATCGAGCTGCCCACCTGCCCTACCCACACCTTCTTCATTCATCCCATACCCAACTCCCTGCCACAGCATCCTATGGGCCGTCCTCCGCCACCGCATCTGGCCCAGCGCCCATTTACAGCCAGCAGTACATTTCTAAAACAAGTCTGACCATGGCAATCCCTTCCTTAGGGGTATCCTCAGACCCCGTGGTGACTACAAGAAAGACACCAAAATCCTGAGCAGCCTGCTGAGCCATCACCATGGAGTGCTGACCCTGGTCTACCTCCCCTCCCACCATTGACCTACCTGGCCCTTTCTTTTGAGCCTTGCTGAATCTCTCCCTGCTCCCAAGCATTCCAGAAGGTTCTCATCACTATGCTTCTGTTTATGCTTTCCTCTCCACCTGGAATGCTCTTTTTGGTTTGGCAAACTTCAAGATCCAGCTCAAACACCACTCAGACTGGTCAGCCCCGACCAGAAGGAATGGCATGGTCCTCTATCTACCAGGCACTGCTCACAGCTCTGTTAGAACATGTTGATCTGTCCTTTATCTGTATCTCAAGAAACTGTGGGCTGCGTTCCTATTTGCCCCAGCATCACCAGCACCTGGCACAGTGCTAGTATATTGGGAAGTTCAATATAGTTTACTTCACCTGATGTCCAAAGCTGAAAATAATCTTCCCTCCTCACGTATTTTTTTCTTGGCTCCCCATTTCATTGAATGGCGTCCCCCAGATCCCAAGAAAAAAAATCTCAAGATCACCTCTCACTCTTCCCTTTCCCTCCCTTCTACATCCAACTGGACAATTTCCCATACTACTTCCTGGACATTTCCCATAAGCACCCCCTCTCCTTTACACTCATAGTTCATTCATTCATGTAATAAACACTTCCTGATCACCTACTAGGCACCAGGCACTGTCCATAAAAACTAATATATAGTCCAATTTCAATCTATTCACAACCAATCTGTGGGGAGGTGAGGGATCCTCACTGACTCCCACCCACCACAACACTAATCTAGCTAGTCCACGGACAAAGATTTCTGTCCTTCCATCCTGTACAGAGTAAATGTCACAACTCTTGAGCATGAGAGTCAAACCCTCTCCACCAGGCCTGGCCCACTCTCCAGTCCCCTTGGCCATGTTCTTCTAATCCAGCTTCACCTCCTGCTCCTTGACCAGTGACCAGTCCTTCTTCTCAGGACGGTGGCTCTCTCAGTCTGGGGTCCAGCTTTGATCCAGTCTCCATGGAGGAAGAGGACATTCACCCAGCCCGGCAGGCCAGCCTCACACCAGGGGTTGCTCACTGTTCCTGAAAGACCCATGTGCTCTCGGGAGACCTGCGGACCTTCATTCAGGCTCTTCCTTCCTCTGCCTGGAGGCCTGCCCCTTCCTGCCCCAGGCCTGAACCCACTGTCACCCTGTCCTTCCCAGTCCTGCTGGTCTAGATACACCCCCACCTCCACCCCTCCCTGCTTGTGCATGCACAATAAGATGGCACTTATTTTGATTTGAAAGACAGAGGAGAAGGGAAGAGAGAGGAGGGGTGGGAGAAAGAAAAGAAAGAGGAAACGAAAGTGAGAGAGAAGGAAAAAGGTTGGGACAGGCAGCATGAACACAGCAGTTTGTGTTCACAGAGCTCTTCAGTGTTTCAAGATCCCCTTGGTGTAGAGACTCTTCCCTGGTGGGTAGACAGTAGATCACAGTCTTCCCTTTTCACAGGTGAAGAAACTGAGGCTCAGAATGGCACAGGGCCAAGGTTATACAGTTAGCAGTGGCAGAGTGGCAAAGTAATGTGCTGCTTTGAGTTGTGTTCAAGAAGGAGGTAACATCTTATTATTGCGGAAAAGAAAAAACCCAAAACACAGCTGGGCTAGATGACTTCTCTTTAGTCACAAAGTAACAGCTGCAAGGAGAGTCCATGCTGATTTTATAACTTTGTGGTCCAGTATGATAGCATCAAAAACATTTTCAAAATGAAAAGACCTGGGGCTTTTTACCTGGGACGGGGGAATGAGAGTGGCCACATGAGGCCTTGTCCTCGGCAGCTCTCCACACAAGTTCCAAAAGAGCTCCTTTTCTTTTCTTTTCTTTTTCCTTTTTTTTTTTAAGATTTTTTTAAAGTAATCAATATGGGGCTGAACTCACAACCCCCAGATCAAGAGTAGCAACACTCCACCAACTGAGCCAGCCAGGTGCCCCCCAAAGAGCTCCTTTTTCTGAGGAGACTTTTGAAAGGTTATGCGTGGGACAGGAGAGCTGTTTTTACACAAAATCAACTGAAAGAATCCACCCACTTCACAGGCTTTCTTTTGCCCCTTGAGACTTTAAAATCAACTTCATTTCCTTTTAAAACTTCTAAATCAGAAACCTGAGGTGGGGGAGGCGGGGTCTGCCCTCCTCAGGCCACACAATCCGCCCCTTGAGATGCCCGGCCTTTGAGCTGCAGCATCGCCAGCAGCATCCTACCCCTTTCTATTTTTAAGTCCTGAAAGTTTGAACTATTTCATTTCAGGTTTCTTCCTCAAGCTTGACTGAAAGTCACCAACGGCACAAATGATTAGTGACACTTTGAAAATCTTCAGCCTCCTTGGCAGCTCTGACAGTGGCCGGCCTCGCCCGCGCTTCCACAGGGAGCTAGAAGCGCTCCCTTCCATAGTATCCCTGGAGAGCCCAACCTCTGTGGGGGACGTAAAGGGCTACCTCATCTCTCCTGTCGCAAGTAAGAAAACTAAAGAAAACAGGTTTTGCCAACTTACCCGGGGTCCCGCAGCTAATGAATGGGAGGGACCAGTCTCCCAAGGGGGGTGATGCCTGCCACCGCCGGGCCCAGAGGGTGTGCCCGGGGCTGCTCAGGGGGCCACAGGGCAAGGCGAGCGCAAGCATCGGCCCCAGGACGCCTGCGTTCACCACATTGCCCCAGACCCTCGAATCCGGGCCTGTTCACCTCCTCCAGCCCCAGAGCCATCCACCACACTGGGAGAGCCCGCAGTCATCGCCATGATGAGGAGAAGGTTCTCGTTAACATGGTCCGTGCAGTTTTCTCACTCAGCTCAGATCAGTGGAGTTTGTCAGATTTTGGGGAAGTCACAGATAGGCAAAGACTTCAACCCACGAAATTTGTGTTTTTGGCCTCGCATTTTTGGGGGATTTTTAAAGGGCATTATAATTTTTTTTTAAACTGTGGTAATTTATCCACAACATAAAATTGCCCAGAGTCACGATCTTTACGAGTGCAGTTCCGTGGCATGAAGCAACCATCACCACCATCCATTTCCAGAACGTTTTCATCCTGTAAGACCGAAACCCTGTTCCCATGAGACACTGACACCCCGCCCCCTCTCCCCCCACTGTTCCCAGTAACCACACCGCTACTTTCCGCCTCTATGAGTTTGACGACTCTAGGTACCTTCTCGAAGGGTTATCACCCAGTATTTGTCCTTTCCTGACTGGCTTATTTCACTCAGCGTAATGTTTTCAAGGCTCACTCTGTTGCAAGCCTACATCAGAATTTTCTTCCTTTTTAAGGCTGAATAACTTTCCATTCTGTCTATAGACCCACCTTTGGTTTATCGGTTCACCTGCTGATGGACACTCGGGGTGCTGCCACCTTTTGGCCGCTGTCAATAGCGCTGCTGTGAGCATGGGTGGCCTGGCCTTTTGTTTTCTCCTTGAACGTGCGTCCTGCTCTTCTGTGCTGCTGTAGGTTACTTTAGATACACACACAAGTGTGTACACAGAAGCCCTGATTCATGCCCCAGGGCAGCTCTGAAACAAGTTTTTTAAAAACCACCCTCCACTATCTTCTACACCCAACCTATTCATGTGTCAAGTATTGGGGCTCCTGGGTTGGCTTCACCGGGCCTTGGAGAGGACTTCCTAATCCTGGAGGCATGGCTGAGGTTTCTAACGGCCACAGGGGATTAGTCAAAATTGCCTGCAATTAAGATTTATTTGTCCTCGTGGGCCTTCTCAAAGCCCACAGAGCCATCCTTTAGGAGAGACAGGGCTTGGGATCCAGTCCCACGTCAGGCTCCCTGCATGGAGCCTGCTTCTCCCTCTGCCTGTGTCTCTGCCTCTCTCTCTCTCTCTCTCTCTCTCTCTATCATGAATAAATAAATAAAATCTTTAAAAAAGAAAAAAAAGGAGAGACAGGGCTTGGGGCCACTGCCAAATATTCCTGATCTGCCAGGAAACTAGACACCTCCAAATCAGTATCTAGTCTACAAGATGACTTTAAGAGCCTGGAGACAGGTTGAAAATGTTCCTGAGCATTCTAGACCTTCTGATTTCATAAAATTAAAATATCTCCAAAGATCACAGCAGGAGTTTTTACTTAAACCAAAAAGCTCCTCCAATTAATCTTTCTCCCAAGAAAGCCCTCATGAAATTAAACACAATTGTGCTAACATAAGCAAGAATTTCACCTAATTTTTTTTTATCCGCGTACTGAAAATCACATAAGGCATGGGAAATCAAATTGCTCAGAATAATGCTAATCCAAGAACTGTTCTCCTACCTACCCCCCCGCCCCCACTGCCTCCCCGTCCCATTATGTTCTGTCTCTCTCCTCCAGCCCTGGACCCAAGTCTTCAGGGGGCCTACGGGGGTCATACAGATTGATGGCCAGGGGCAGACACTCACCAGCAGGGCGTGTCCCTCCGGCCTCCGCAGTGGACACCAGGGCTCCTCCCCTCAGCGCCCCCAGCTCCCCTCGGCTGCCACACCGCTGCTCTGCTCCCAGTCAGCCAGGTGTCACCCAAGCTGGGGGAGCCACGCAGACATTAGGAGGGACTTCATGCCAAAGCTCTCCTTCCTGGACGCCAGAGTCACACTCAGCTGCCAAGGGAGTTTTGCTTTGAGTTGTTTTTTTTTTTAATAAAGGAAAAGAAGAAAGCAATCAAATGAGGGAGGTAGACTTGAAGCCTTCGCCCCAGCATGAGTCACCGAATCAAAGTTTAACAACCGCATGCAAAACAAACCCTCTGAGGGCATGGGCAGGCTGCACAGGAAAGCCAGGAAAGACTCAGAGAACAAAGGCGTTCAGAGTTTCCGTTCCAAGTTTCCACTCAGGCCTTTGGCCGAGGAGAGCACCTGATCCGAGGTGCTCCCAAGGAGGGTCGGTGCTTCTGACTTTACGAACAAAACTAAAGCATGCAAGAGCAAAACAGGGAGGGAGAGAAAGAAAGCCTACTAGCTAAGGGTGCCCAGGCACATGGGCATGGAGGAGGACCCTGGCCCTTCTGTCAGAGTCCCAAACTAGTCACAGGAACCTTCGGGCTAGGGCCACTGGCCTCTGTAAGAGGACGCTGAGCTGTCCTCACTGCAGCCCTGCATGGGGTGGGCGGCTGCTTCTGCCTCCGTGCGAGGGGGAGCCTGACTGCAGGCCCACCTACCAGGGCATCTGCAGCCTGCAGGGCATGGGCACCCCAGCCCGGACTCAGCATCTGTTTCCTGAGTCAGGGGATGCCTGATGGGGTCACGCTGGAGTCAGAGTGAGAGCAGAGAACAAAAACCACAAGCGGCCCACCAACCAGCAGTGACAGTTCTCTAAAGTGACTTGCCCAAGGACGCACAGTGGAGCCAGTTACTGGTCAAGCTGGGTCTAGAATCTGAGAGTTCAGGTGTGCCATTAATTGGCTGGTATGTGCTGCTTTTCTTAATTTTTCCCCCATCTGTCTCCCACAGAAAATGTGAGACAGTCTAGAATATTAAGCCACAGACGGAATGCGATCATCGCAATGAAAGCAAGATCAGAAATGATGAGGGGTGCCTGGGTGGCTCAGTCAGTTAAGCGTCTGCGTTCAGCTCAGGTCATGATCTCGGGGTCCTGGGATGGAGCCCCAAATCAGGTTCCCTGCTCAGCGGGAGTCGGCTTCTCCCTCTGCCCCTCCCCCAACCCCCGCATGTGCTCACTCTTTCTCTCAGATAAATAAATAAAATCTTTAAAGAAAGAAAGAAATGATTAGAACAGGGGGGCCCTGTTCAGTCAGTGAAGCATCTGCCTTTGGCTCAGGTCATGATCCCAGAGTCTGGGATCGAGCCCTACCTTGGGCTCCCTGCTCAGTGGAGAGTCTGCTTCCTCTTCCCCCCTGCTCATGCTCTCTCCAAGGGTCTCTCTCTCTCTCTCTCAAACAAGCAAATAAGTAAAATAAATCTTTTTAAAAAATGATTAGAACAGGGATCCCTGGGTGGCGCAGCGGTTTGGCGCCTGCCTTTGGCCCAGGGCGCGATCCTGGAGACCCGGGATCGAATCCCACGTCGGGCTCCCGGTGCATGGAGCCTGCTTCTCCCTCTGCCTTTGTCTCTGCTCGCCCCTCTCTCTCTCTCTCTGTGACTATCATAAATTAAAAAAAAAAAAAAAAAAAAAGATTAAAAAATGATTAGAACAAAAAAGAACATGGTATTAGGATCTAGATTTAAAAAGTCACTTCAGGGCAGCCCGGGTGGCTCAGCAGTTTAGTGCCGCCTTCAGCCCAGGGCACGATCCTGGAGACCTGGGATCGAGTCCCACATCAGGCTCCCTTCTAGGAACCTGCTTCTCCCTTTGCCTGTGTCTTTGCTTCTGTGTGTGTGTGTGTGTGTGTGTGTGTGTATGTATCTCATGAATAAATACATAAAATCTTAAAAAAATAAAAATAAAAAGTCACTTCATCCAAGCACTAGTTCTCGCTTTGAGTTTTCTGGCACAGTGGATTTCCTAAGAACAACTATGGTTTGTTTAGAGCCTCTGGCTGTATCCAGTGTCTTCCATCAGTGTCCTAGCCCCACAACAGCTCAATTTGAGCCTCAGAATTGCTATTCCTGCTTTTGAGATAGGATCATTGGGGTGATAAAGGGTAACTAAACTGCTTGAGTTCGCTCAGTAAGTGGTTGGGTCAGGACCCAGAGTTCCAAAGTACCCTCGCTACGTGGGCACATATGTAGCCTCTCAGCTCCCAGATCCCAAATAAAGCATGCAGGGTTTTCCAACCAAAGGAACGGAATTTCCTTCTATTAGATTTTAGGAGAAATCTAAATCCTTATGCTGAGTAACACATCCCAGGATATTTCCAGTTCAAGTCCTTTAGAAGCTCAGTGACGGGAGGTGGGGGGACAAATGTGATTCTCTGAGGAGCACACCCTGCTGTGCACTTAACACAGCCCCGGGCCAGGAACCTTAAAGATCCTGATTTGTGTTCAACCCCAGGTGAGTAGCCCCTCTGCACGGGAGAGGCCCCCCAGTGCCCAGCACAGCACCAAACAGTTCTACAAGAAAGACGTTTGCACCTGCCCAACTAATCAGGTAAGTACTCGGCAGGGGTCCTAGAACCCTGTGTCTGAAATCTTGGAGACATTATTTAGATGAGAAAAATTGTGACTCCTCTGTCTGTGTAAGAAAAGGACCACTGTATGGGGCCAGTTACAGTTGATCTCGAGGAACCTCGCTGATCCCCTCATAGCTAAAATCACCGAGTTGCCCTGACCCTGAGGAGCCAAAGGGATTGAGCCACGATGTAGGCTACTTATTCCCAATTGAATGAGATGTAAGGTCTGCGAGAGGTGACAATCTTTGTTAGGATATCACGGACCCCAAACGAGACTCTGCCCAGGAGGGGTGTAAGGGAGGACAGCGGGCGGCCTTCCACTCACAGCCATGAGGGGCTCGGGCCTACACTCCCTGAAGCCCTTAGAACCCTGAGGAGGGCAGGGGGGCACACCTGGAGCACTTCCCTCTTCACTCGCTCCCCTGGGCCTGGAATCTGCCCCGGGGCTATTTCTGCCCACTCTGGCCCCTGTGGTGAGACAGAGAGGAAGTGGGGGGGTGGACAGGGGATGCTAAGTGTGGGTACAGGCCCTCCCCAGGGAGGAGCACACAAAGGAACGAATGTGCAGATGTCAGCCCTGGAGGCCCCGCTCTACCTATAGCATCAGGGAC
Organism: Canis lupus baileyi; assembly: GCF_048164855.1. NCBI lineage: Eukaryota > Metazoa > Chordata > Mammalia > Carnivora > Canidae > Canis > Canis lupus. The sequence continues at coordinate 41,165,891 of NC_132838.1, forward strand.
CCCGAGAGCACCCTCTTGCTGCATCCTGGCCCCTTGGGTACCACTCGGCCGCTCCCCACCGACGCTTCAGCTCTTGTTTCGTGTCTCCTCGCCAGCATATGGGAGGGCGAGACACGCTGCTCTTTGCCAGTCCGATGTGTGAGAAATGGTGTATCACCTCTCACGGTCCCACCTTTCACTTCCCTGGTGGTGAGCAAAGCTGGGGTCGCTTCATGTTGACTGGCCTTGCGATTTCCTCCTCTCCCTCCACGGCCCTTGCGGATTTTGCTATCCAGCCTCACATAGTCTTCATGTTAACCCTGATCTTCCGTGCGTGCTGTAAACTATCTGCGCCCAGTCTACCACTTGTCTTTGGCTTTGTTTATGGTGTTTGGCAGATGTTTTGACTTTGGGGTAGTCAGAATTATTGCCCTTTCTTTATCATTTGTGCCATTTGAATGTTGAGAAATCCTTCCCAGGGCACCTGGGTGGCTCAGTGGTTGAGTGTCTGCCTTCAGCTCAGGGCATGATCCCAGGGTCCTGGGATGGAGTCCCACATTGGACTCCTGGCAGGGAAACTGCTTCTCCCTCTGCCTATGTCTCTGCCTCTCTCTGTGTCTCTCATGAATAAATAAATAAAACCTTAAAAAAAAAAAAAAAAAAAGGAAATCCTTCCTTATCCTGAAATTGTAAATGTGTTTTCTCTGAACTTGTAACATTTTTTAATGATCAGGTCTTGAATCATGCATGATCTGGAATTCATTCTGAAGAATGGTATGAAAAAGGATCTAAGCTTATTAATCATAGTTTGGTGTCATAAACTCAGACTCTGACTGTCCTGCCACTTATTAACTGTGTAAACTAAACAAAGGGTTTAATCTCTCTGTGCCTCAGTTCCCTCCTATGGGGATGGTAATCATATCAATCTCATGAGATATGATGAGAATGAAATTAATCCATGTATTCAAAGAGCTTAGAATAGTGCCCGGCATGTCTTAATTGCTCCATAGATGGCCGTTACTATTTGGACCACAAATTTTAATGAAGATAGGATTAGTAGAAGTTATTAATGGCAAAGCCTAGCACCCAGGAAAAGCTGAAACATTGTCACAGAGCTACAGAGACAAGTGAAACAATGCTCTCTGTCCTCAATGGGAATGGGTACACCTACAATTTATACAGAAGCAAGCAGAGAAGCAGTTGTCATTGCTGACTGGCTTAGCCAATGATCTAAGTTAAAACAATTCTGCACTTACAACAATTTTAGCAATTTTATTAAATATTATCTAGGCATCACTCCTCTGAGTTCCACCTGAGATGTGATGTTAACGGCAAGGATGAAGGCAATAAAGACTGTTAAGGACATCCCAATGTCATTTCACACCCTGCACCCGGCAGAGAACATAAGCACCAACTGAACAAAGTTTCTGCCTCTGACTGAGGAGAGGCATGACTGTAAACGAAGAATTACGGTCATGTGGTAAATGTTAGACTAGGGCAGGGTTTCTCAGTCTTGTGCTACTGATGTTTGGGGCTGGAAAATTCTTTGCTGTGGGGACCTACCATCCTGTGCACTGGAGGGTGTTCAGCAGCTTCTGTGGCCTCCACTCGCCAACAACCAGTAGCACAGTTCATCACATTGTGACAACTACAAATGTTCCCCAATATTGTCAAGTGTTCCTGTGGGGGCAAAAGTGGCCTTTGACAGAGAACCACTGGACTAGAGGGTTCAGCGAGGAGGAAATTCCCATCCTGTGCCTCTGCACAGAGGAGGCTTCCTGGAGGAAATAAAGGCTCAGCTGGCTTCAGATGACACGCTGGAGTTTCCAGAAGTCTGGGTTCCCTGGGACATTCCAGGTGGAGGGAAAGTCTAGGCCCAGGCTCAGAGACATGAGGAAGCTTGGCAAGATCCAGATGGTTGGGACTCAACCTCAAGCTGAAGTAACTCACCTCAGTTTTTCAAAAACTTTGAAAACTTTTCCAAGAGGCATTTTAATTTTAAAAATAAAATTAACCAAATCACTAATGACTATGTTCTATCTTGCACGGGCCATTTTGTTGTCTTTTTAAGCAAAATGATTTTCATTTTTAAGCCATCATGAAGCTACCAGGCTGGGAAAACCAACGGTCTCAGAGTGCTCCAGGTTGAAAAACTAGGGCCATAAAAGTCATGGTCTGCCAGGGCACTCGCCAACTTCCTTTATTCCTTCTCCATCCTGGACTGCTGTGTCTACTGCCCTGTTGTTTACTGCTTGGTTCGCTAACCCGGGGTTCAGATGCCCCTGTGTTTGGTCCTGGAGACATTCTCTACTTAGATAGCGAGATCATATCTATATAATCTAAGTAAGTTAGCATTCTGGAAAATTTCCCTAAGGCTGCTGCAACACAGAGCTCCTATGGATGTCAGGTAACTCCGGGGAGCCCACCTTTCCTGGAGTTTGTGGTTCTCTCACAAAAGCCCTGAGGAGATATGAGATGGTCTATCCCTCCTTCCATGGCTAGAAAGAGAGACTACAAATCAAAAGGCATGAGGTTTATGAGAACCAGGTAGAGGAAACTAGGCTGAGGACAAAGAATGAATGGTGATAAAATGTGGTAAACTAAGGCACCTACTCCTGGGCGTGGGTTTTAAGTGGTCACATTTGAGCACTTGCAATGTTCCATGTCTAGAAACCTGGGCTCTAGGGCTCAGCTTGGAGCATCTTTGCTGGCCTCTGGCCAGAATGCTGCACAGGCTTTATCTTGAATTTTGCAAATACCTCACCCCTTACTGTGTGTTGAATTGTACCCCCTCCCCAAAGATGTGCTCAAGTCTTAACCTCCAGTATCCGTGAATGGGACTTTATTTGGAAAGAGGATCTCCACAGACGTAATCAAGGTAAATGGTCACACTGGATTAGGGTGGGCCCTAAATCCAATGTCTTCATAAGAGAGAGGAGAGGGAGAGTTGGATGCAGACACATACAGCAGCCACGGGAAAGGCAAGATGAAGAGAAGTGGACACTGGAGTGAAGTGGCTGTAAGCCGAGGAGCACCACCAGAAGCTAGGAAGAGGCGAGGGACCATGGCCCTGCCAACACAGTGGTTTTGGACGTCTAGCCTCTCAGCACTGTGAGAGTGAATTTCTGTTGTTTTAAGCCAGCCGGTTTGTGGTAATTTGTAATGGCAGCTCTAGGAAACGAATATAGTCCCCAATCCCCAAACCGCCTTGCTTCAGAGTAGTCAGTTGTGGCCACCATTTACTCAGCTAAGCATACTTCTCTATAATAGGAAGATGGGCAGAGGAGCCACAGGGTGAATCCTTGCACCTGAGGGTCGGCTGGCAGGCCAAGGAGCAGCTGTCCTCCCACGATACAGCATCACCTGGGCCCACACACCTAGGACGGACCTGAAGATTAGTGAGCTTTACCGTGAGACCCATCACTTACTTCCCATAAGCATATGCTGGGAGGAAAGGCCACAGATGTGTGTCTGGTTTGTTTCAGAGAATGAGTAGTAGATATTATCAACATAATTATGAAACAACACTTATGATAAAGTTAAAAATATATTTACTGCCATCTGCTGAGATTGCAGAATTTGTGAGGCTGGTTTCCCACTCGATGTGAGGGAAACACACTCCTGCTTGCCAGATGTGAAGAGATGAATCAGACAAGGTGCCTGTTCTCAGGACGGCCCCCGGCTAGCCCTCTGCCACAAAACCCACCAACACAGTTCAAGGTGAGCCCCCATCAGCCAGGTGGTCTCCATTATGACCCCGCACCATGTCAAAATTTTACTAAAAGCCTGTCCATCCATGACCATTCCAAGGATATCTGAGTTATTTCCTGTAATGCCAAATGAGTGGTTATATAAGCAAGGATGGTGTGAGTTTTAAACATTTTTATTGTTGTGAACCCCATTCCATGTTCTGGCGCCACACCAAGTGGATATCCCTGGCAGGCTCTGGCTTCTACATCACCTCTTCTAGGAAGCCTACTTTGATGTGAATCTGGATTGAGGACTATGTGTTCAACAGATGTTGAAGGAATCGTACACGACCCCATCTGAGGAATTTGGTGCCAACCCCTGGTGAAGATCCTCTACACAGAGTAGCTTTCCTTAGTGATCCCAGCACTGCCTCCTTTCTCAGGAATAGGTTCTAATTTTCCACTGCCTGGCAAGTCAAAGCCTAGCTTCTCAGTGCACTCAGTGCACTCCTTTCCTGGTTTCCTCCTCCCTTTCCATGCTCGGTACCCTTCACAGTCCTCTGCTTCAGCCACACGATCATGTTGCTCTCCCCTCCACTGCTTGTCTTTGCTCTCAAGTTGTCTGTCACAGAACCCCAAGCTCTCTGTGCCAGACCGTTTAAACTGCCTTTGGAGGAAACAAAAGAAAACTTTCCTCTTTTTCAGAAGCCAGTGGTCACTGTGGTCTTGCTCTAGATTCACGACAGCAAAGCGGCACGTCTCTAACTTCTCTTTTCGTATAACTGCTGTCCCTGTGTTTCTCAAGCTTCTGAATGTCCTAGGTAAAATAAATAATAATCATTCAGCCTTTTAATGGCACATGAATCATCTCTCAAAAACGCTGCCCATCCGCCCATTCAATGCACAAGGCACATAAAGAAGAAGGCAAATGCAAAATTAAATCTCAAGGGCAGTTCTGTGTGGGTTAAGACCTGGTAAGAATGAAGATTGTTCCATTAGCAAGAATAGCTGAGATTACTTGCTTTAAAAAAAGACAATTTTGAAAATTAAGGGGATCTCCATATTCTATCATTTAACAACAGGAAGCGCAAGCTTCTCTAAAATTTCCCATTCAAACAGTTTCATAGCAACAACCACTGAAAGGTAAGCCTTCTGTGATTTCGATTTTACTATCTATTATGTATTCTTTGTGACTCAGTCTAGATGGGGAAGAAATGTCAAACCTGAGATTAAAAAAATTTTTGTGATTAATGGAAAATGTAGATCTGAAATATATCTTTCAGTAACTAAAAAACAACCAATTTATTTAAAGACACTTGTGAAAGCAGACGCCTAATTAAAGTTTCTTTTGTTGCCCCTACTTATAGCTTCTCTACTTTAAGGTTTTACTACTCCTGATCAAAACCTTTGAAAATTCAACAGGTAAGACAGAAACTTGACAGAAAAGTTATAATGAGTGAGCAATTCTAGCCTTAAAATAACTTTTTTTTCCTGTTAATAAAAAATAATCTGGCTACTACATCTTGCTAAGCTTTTTTTTTCCTCAGATTTTAGCAAAAGCAAGTAGGACATATTACTGGAGCCCAGTTTTGAGTTCTTCAGAAACCTAGAGAAACAAAAGAGTAGAAACAGGAAACATGGTCACTTCACCCTGGATGTTAGGAGTAGAAATGTGGCACCATGCCTGCCCTATATCTAGTTAAGGATACCTGATGGATGCTGTGATGGGAGCTCACTACTATTAAAACCACTATCTGATTAATAGAACTCTGTGTTTCTATACATACATCTTTGTTAAAACTACAGTCTTTCAGGGTGCCTGGGTGACTCAGTCAGTTGTGTCTGACTCTTGATTTCAGCTCAGATTATGATCTCAGGGTTGTGAGACTGAGCCCTGTGTTTAGCTCTGCACTCGGTAGAGAGTATGTTTGAGATTCTTTCTCTCCCTCTACCCCTCTGTTCAGGGCATTCTCTTTCTCTCTCTCTAAAACAAAACAAAACAAAAAACCTAAAAACTTAGTCTTTCACATCTAACACATCAGCTTTTGCACATAAGGATTTTTCCTTGAAATGCTAAGTTCTGAAATTTGTACTTTTGAGGCCCCAAGAGAGTTGGGAATGTGAGTCTAAGAGCTTCATATAAAGCCAGGGACTAGAAGAGCTCATCACTGGAGAAAGTTTAGGCTAGAAAAGCATATCTACAGGCATCTTCCCAGCTCTGCAATGATGGAGATAAGAATAGACCTCAAAACAGACTGTTTTAATATCAGGGGATATTTTGTTAACTCTCACTATGGTCTACACAATACATGACATGGAAACTACAAGACAAGAAATCAAAGTGGCTCCGGGTCACGTGATTTGCCTGAAAGGCAAATATAAATCCTCTTTGGAGAAAAGCATTTTCAATTTAGGTATCTTAGAAGTCCCAAATTATGTATTCCCTATTTAAAAAAATTGAAGGGTGCCTGAATAGCTTTGGCTCAGGTCATGATCCCAGGGTCCTGAGATTGAGCCCCATGTTGGGCTCCCTGCTCAATGGAGAGTTTGCTTCTCCCTCTCCTCCTGCTCCCTCTCTCTCTCTCTTGCTCATACTCTTTCTCTCTCTCTCTCAAATAAATAAAATCCTAAAAAAAATTAAAAACACACAAGAAGCCATTATGCACAACAGTTAGCAAGAAAAAAAAAAAAACTAAAGATTTAAATTCTCAAGAAATTAAGATATTGGGGCAGCCTGGGTGGCTCAGCAGTTTAATGGTGCCTTCAGTCCAGGGCCTAATCCTGGGGACCTGGGATCGAGTCCCATGTAGGGCTCCCTGCATGGAGCCTGCTTCTCTCTCTGCCTGTGTCTCTGCCACTCTCTCTCTCTCTGTGTGTGTCTCTCGTGAACAAATAAATAAAATCTAAAAAAAAAAAAAAAGAAATTAAGATATTGGAATTGTGAAAAAACACAATATAAAGTAACCATGAAAATAGAGTGGAAATAAATGATCAAAGAAAAAAGGAAATGAAAAATATCCATGCAAACTTGAAAAAAGAATCAAACAGAACTTCTAAAAATGAATCGCTGAAATTTTAAAATTCAGTGAATGGAAAAAAGAAGACAAAAATTCAGTGGATGGGTTAAATAGATTTGACTTATATGAAGACATAATGAGTGCTTTGGAATACAGACTTGAAGAAATTATTCAGAATGTACCATATGGAAAATACGAAGTAAGATACAAGGAACAGAATAAGGAGGCTTAACAAAAAAACTGACTAAAGCTGCAAAAGGAAAGAACACAATAAACAGAGGAGAGGCAATATTTGAAGAGAAAATAGCAGAGAAGTTTCCAGAATAATGAAAAATCTGAAGCCATTTGACATAATATACAATAAGGCATAATAATCATGAGACAAACGATATACCAAGAAAGCTAAATAAATCTGTATCTAGACATAGCATAGTGAAACTCTAGCACACCAGAGAAAAACCCTTAAAATAGCAGCCAGAGACTTTTCAAAAAATGGTACTAGAGTAAGTGGATATCCAAAAGGAAAAAAAGCCAACAACTCAACCTATCTACATACTACCTCTTACTCAACACTAACTCAAAATGGATCAAACACTTAAAGGTAAAACTCTGGAGGCACCTGGGTGGTTAGTTGGTTGGGTGTCTGCCTTCAGCTAAGGTCATGATCCTAGAGTCATGGAACTGAGCCCCTGCATCAGGCTCCCTGCGCAGTTGGGGAGCCTGCTTCTCCCTCTGCCTTTGCCCCTCCCCCTGCTTGTGCTGTCTCCCTCTGTCTCTCAAATAATTAAAGAAAATCTTAAAAAATAAATTAACAATGTAAAACTCTGAAACTTTTAGGAAAAAAGTAGGAAGAAAACTTCAGGATCTAGACAAAGAGTTCTTACCCTTGACATCAAAAGCACAGTGCATAAAAGAAAAAACTGATACGGTAAACTTAAATAAAATTCAAATCTTTTGCTCTGCAAAGACCCTGTAAGAGGATGAAAAGATAAGCTGCACACTGGGCGAAAATATTTGCAAACAACATATCCAACTAAGAACTAACATCTAGAATATATGAAGAATTCTCAGTGGCCCCTGGGTGGCTCAATTAGTTACGTCTGCCTTCGGCTCAGGTCATGATCCCAAGGTCCTGGGATTGAGCCCCCTGTCAGGCTCCCTGCTTAGTGAGGAGTCTGCTTCTTCCTCTCCCTCCACCCCTCCACCAGCTTGTGCTTGCTATCTCTCTCTCTCTTTTTCAAATAAATAAAAGTCTTCAAGAAAAAAAAAAGAATTCTCAAAACTGAAAATAAAAGAAATCTAATCAGAAACAGACAAAGGATGTGGAAGAGATGTTTCACCAGCACACAAAGATGGAAAAATGGGTACGTGAAAAGATGTCCAATATCATTAGCAATTAGGGTGACAGAGTTAAAACCACAATCAGATACTACTATATATTTCTCAGAATGGCTAAAACAAAACACGATGAAAACAGCAAATACTGACAAGGATGTGGAGAATCTGGATCACTCATGTTCTGCTGGGGGGAATGTAAAATTTATGACCACTCTGGAAAACAGTTCAGTAGTTTCTTAAAAATCTAAATATGCAATTATCATATGAGCCAGCAATCACACTCCTAGGCATTTACCCAAGAGAAATAAAGTCTTATGTTCAAACAAAAGTCAACAGCAGCTTTATTTACCATAGCCTGAAACTGTGAACAACCTAGATGTCCTTCAGGGGATGAATGGTTAAACGGTTGGTACATCCATGTCACGGAATACAATCAACCACAGAAATGGATGAAATATTGATACAGTCAACAACCTGGAAGAATTTGCAAAGAATGACACTGAGGTGGTGGGGGAAAAGCCAACTCCAAAAGGCTACATATTATGTAATTTCATTTATATAAAATTCTTGAAATGGCCAAATTATAGAAATGGAGAACAGGACAGTGGCTGCTGGAGGTTGAGGGCAGGATAGGAGAGTTAAGGAAGTGGGTGTGCCTATCAAAGGGCAACATGAGGGATCCTTGTGGTGATGGGCATATTCTCTGTCATTACTGTATTAATGTCACTATTCTGCTTGTGACATTATACTATTATTTTACAAAATGTTACCATTCAGAGAAACTGGATAAAGGGTGCCAGAAGACCCCTCTGTTTATTTCTTACAATTGCATGTGAATCGATAATCATCTTCAAAATGAGAAGTTTAATTAATAAAGCAGCCAGAAAGAAAAGACACATTACCTCCAAAAAAGTAACATTTGTGGGGTGCATGGGTGGCTCAGTCAGTTAAGCATCTGCCTTTGGCTCAGGTCATGATCCCAGGGTCCTGGGATCGAACCCCATGTTGGGCTCCCTACTCAGTGGGGAATCTGTTTCTCCCCCTCCCTCTGCTGCTACCCTTGCTAATGCTCTGTCAAATAAATAAATGAAATCTTAAAAAAAAATGACATTTGGAATGACAATAGGTTTCTCCACAGCAATAGTAAGTCAAAGATAGAATAACAGAGTGCTGAGAAAAAAAAATTACTGTCACCTTAGAACTGAGTATATAAAAAAATCAACTTTATTTTTTTAAAGTTTTTAAAATATTATTTATTTACTCATGAAAGACACAGAGAGAGAGAGGCAGAGATACAGGAAGAGGGAGAAGCAGGCTCCATGCAGGAGCCCGATGTGGGACTCGATCCTGGCTCCCCAGGATCAGGTTCTGGACTGAAGGTGGCGCTAAACCGCTGAGCCACCCGGGCTGCCCCTAAAAAAATCAACTTTAAAGAACATGGGGGAGTTAGCATTTTTGTTAAGAAAAAAAAAAACAGGTTTAGCCACCAACAGACTGTCACTCAAGGGATATTAAAGGATATGCTTCAGAAAGCAGGAAAATTATGCTAGCTGGAGGGCCTGAGAAGCAAGAAGACTGGTGAGTAAAGAAATTGATTTAACACGGGAAAATGTAAACAATTATCTGTATAAAAACAGTAATAGGGTCTCATTTGCAAGGTTAATAATCACTTGCTAAGACTAAAATACTTGAGGATTGTAGCAAAAAGTTGGAAGAGGGGTGATTAAAGCTTTAAGATTCCCACAATAGGGATCCCTGGGTGGCGCAGTGGTTTGGCGCCTGCCTTTGGCCCAGGGCGCGATCCTGGAGACCCGGGATCGAATCCCACGTCAGGCTCCCAATGCATGGAGCCTGCTTCTCCCTCTGCCTGTGTCTCTGCCTCTCTCTCTCTCTCTCTCTGTGACTATCATAAATAAATAAAAATTAAAAAAAAAAAAAAAAGATTCCCACAATAGTTTAAAAAAAAAAAAAAAAGATTCCCAAGATCTTCAATTAGGGAGAAAGGTGAAGATATTAACATTACACTTGAAATGCAGATGGTAAAATTCAAAGGAAATTCCTCTAATCAAAAAAGTTGGGGGAGTTATGGAATTTTTTTAACTGTTTTAAATTAGAAAAAAGAGTGGAGAGGGGTGCCTGGGTTGAGCTCACTCGGTTGAGCAGCCAACTTGATTTTGGCTCAGGTGGTGATCTCAGAGTCTTGGGATTGAGCCCTGCATCAGGCTTCATGCTCAGAGGGGAGTCTGCTTCTCCTACTCCCTCTGCTCCTGCCCCTCCTGCCACTCTCTCTCTCAAAATAAAGAAAACTAAATCTTCAAAAAGATTTTTTTCCACAAAGGACGTACAAAATTCAGACAATGTCATAGGCAAGCTCTACTCAATTTTCAAGGAATGGATAATTTAAATCTTTTTCTTCTCTTTCAATAGAAAAAAAAGGGAGAGAAAACACTCGCTAAATTATTCTATAACCTGGACATCAAAACCAAAGAGGAGCCAACAAGCACATGAAAAAATGCTCATCACTTGCCATCAGGGAAATACAAATCAAAACCAGAATGAGATACCACTTTACACTGGTGAGAATGGTTAAAATTAAGAAGTCAGGAAACAACAAATGTTGCTGAGGATGTAAAGAAAGGGGAACCCTCCTGCACTGTTGGTGGGAATGCAAGCTGGTGCAGCCACTCTGGAAAACAGTATGGAGTTTCCCTCAAGAAGTTAAAAATAGAGCTACCCCATGTCCTAGCAGTTGCACTACTGGGTATTTACCCCAAAGATACAGATGTAGTGAAACGATGGGACACCAGCACCCTAATGTTCATAGCAACAATATCCACAATAGCCAAATCATGGAAGGAGACATGATGTCCTACGACAGAGGGATAAAGAAGATGTGGTGTATATATAGATATAATGGAATATTAGCCATCAGAAAGGATGAATACCTACCATTTACATCAACATGGATGGAACTGGAGGGTATTACGCTGAATGAATTAAGTCAATTGGAGAAAGACAATTATCATATGGTCTCACTCATATTTGGAATATAAGAAATAGTGAAGGGACCCTAAGGGAAGGGAAAAAACTGAGTGGGGAAAAATTAGAGAGGAAAACAAACATGAGAGACTCCTAACTCTGGGAAACAAAAACAGGGTTACAGAAGGGAAGGAGGGAGGGAGGATGGTAACTGGGTGAAGGAGGACACATGATGAGATGAGCACAGGGTGTTATACTATATGTTGGCATATTGAATTTAAATAAATTTTTTTAAAAATAGAATTCAGTAAGAATTCAAAGAGCAACACAAAAAAGGAAAATTATAGGCCAGCTTCATCACTGGACTAGAACTTGTAGCCAGCAAGCACAAAAACACCACCACTACAAATAAGTATATATGTATGTATGTTTTAAAATAATTTTAAAATAGGAATGGGGAAAGAAAAAAACAATGTATTCACAGATAACATTATTGTCCATGTAAAAGAACCCAAAAACCCTAGCCAAATTCTAAATATAAGACTTTAGTAAAATGGCTGGATATAAAAGGAGTAATCAAAAACATAACTTGTCTTCACTTCAGGAGCACATATACTGGAATTGGACCTAGATATTAGCACAGACGCTGAACAAGAATGATGTAAAAATTAGCGTTCCATATTTTCATTTTTGTAATGTTTCCATAAATCTTTTTTTTTTTAAGATTTTATTTGAGAAAGAGAGAGCACAAGCAGGGGGAGGGGCAGAGGCAAAGGAGAAGCTGACTCCCCACTGAATAGGGAGCCTGACACAGGGGTTGACCCCAGAACCCTGAAGTCATGACCCAAGCTGAAGGCAGATGCTTAACGGACTGAGCTACCCAGGTGCCCCTCTGTAAATCTTAAATTATCTCAAAATAAAGTGAAAGAAAGGTTAACCTCGTAAGTCAGGAAACAAAATCATGTTTAAAAGATACTATTTATAATAGAACAAAATAGAACCTTATTCATGAAAGGTACAGAAACTAGGAGTAAATCTAACAAAAGAAGTATAAAAACTTTGTAAGGAAAATTCTAAAAGGTTCAAGAACCGGAGGGCTATGCTATTTTTGAGTACAATATTATAATGTTTTTTCCATGAAAATTTCTATTGTTTGAATGCAAATGCAATTAAAATCCCCAATTTTTTGGGAAACCAGGGAAGTTGATTCCAAAATTGCACAAAACAAAGGGTACAGGCATTACTAATAAAACGGCTGCGGGGTACTTGCTTAAATACTTTCTATAGTCATAGAAATGTAGACATTTGGTACTGGTAGTGGGATAAACAGTAAACCAATGGAATAGAGAACTTATGAAACAAAATCCACACATATATGGAAACATATGACAGAGGTAGAAGGGTATACCGATCAACAGGGAATAGATGAACCATTCACTAATGGGTTTGGACAATTGGTTGTATCCATATATATTTTTTAAGTGGCTTTTTCATTATAACACCATATACATACACACATACAATGTAGATTAAAGATTTAAATGTAAAAAACAAAGCTCCACTTACAACTTTTAGAATATAGAATATCTTTATTAAGGATTTCTTAAAATACAAAAAGCACAAACACACGAAGGGTAATAAATCGGACATTCAATTTCTGCCTAAAATATATAACCTAATTCTAATCAAACATTTAGAACTAACTTCCAGTTTATGGGAAATAGAGAAGAACTAGGAGATACCATGAAGTTACCATCAAATAATTTCCAGAATCTGAAACATTCTATGACATATTCTGGCTTGAATTCTTCAAAATGTCAATGCCATTAAAAAAAAAAAGAGGTGGGATGGATGGAAGAAATTCTTCTGGATTAATAAAATGGTAAGAGCATGCAATTCATGAGCCTTGAGTTTGTGGGTTTAAAAACAAATCAACACCTAAAAATGATATTCTTGGGACAATCAGGGAAATTCAAATAGACTATATGAGATTATTGTTACTTTTCTAAGTAATCTCTACACCCAACGTGGGGCTGCAACTCATGGTCCTGAGATCGAGTCACATGCTCTACCGACTGAGCCAGCCAGGTGCCCTTACTGCTAATTTTCTTAAGTATAATAATAATATTGTGGTTACATAGGACACTTGCTTTTAAAGAAATGCATGGTGAATGAAATACAGAAAAGTGAAAGGTCATGATGCTTTCAATTTACTTACAAATTGTTCAACAACAAAGTGTTACGGACTGTTAAATTTGTATGTAGGGTATATGGATGTTGTTTTCATGTTTCTATATATGTAGGACATTTTTCACATTATAAAACTGAGGGGAAATTTATAACTTGTGCTCTTCCAAGGGCATCAGTAAAAAAGGTGAAAAAATAAGCCACAAACTGATAGAAAATGTTTACAACATCTAACAGTAAAAATGGATTAGTGCCCTCAATCCAAAAGAAAAACTCTTTAAAGAATTCTTTAAGAAAAAAGTAACTTCACATAAAATGGGCAAAAGACATGTACAACTTCTCACTGAGAACAATCAGGAATGACTATAATATATACGAAGATACTCAACCTTGTTAGCATTTAGGAAATGCAAATTTAAATAGTGAGATTTCCACTCTGGCCACAAAGAAGTGAGGGAGCAGAATTTACCTTCTCCATCTTAAACAACTAAAAACCTGTACAAAATATATACTACAAAGTGTTTCAGACGTTGGACAACAGCCAGTGCAGAACAGTGACTCTTGAGAGAAGGGAAACAAACAAGGAAGCGACAATTGCCTGAGCTTATTGTGTGGTTTCCACACTGTAGCACTCTGACAGGGATGTGAATCTGAAGAGCCTGGGAGTCTGGGGGTGGGGTGGGGGGAGCATTGGGGGAGCCCAGATAAAGTTTGTAGGGCAGAGTACTGTAAAGAGGAGGGAACTACAGAGGGAGAGCTCTGGATCTACAGAGGGTTTGTCTGAGTCTTCAGCTGAATACTCATCAGTGTATACACATGAGGAAACCACCCAAAAGTGGGGAAAAAACACCAGAAAAGAACAAGCAGCACAGCCTAGGAGTTCAGATAGGGCTCAAAATAATTCTTGTTCCCAACAGCCAAAGAGGAGAAAACTCAGATGAGATTAAGCATAGGGGAGATTATTCAGAAGGGTATTAACCTCAGTGGTGAGCCAAATTAGCCCTACAAGCTCTTCTGGTCTGACCTCATTCAACTTAAAAGTAAGCTATGAAAGAATCAGACTGTATCCGAGTAACTTAATTATGTTCTAGAAAAAAGCTCAACATATTTAAAGGAATACAAAAACTCTAGTACACGACAATGTAAAATCCAAAAATTACCAGGCCTGCAAAGTAAATTACAACTCAGCAAGAGGTGGGGGAAAAAAACATCAATCAATAGAAACAGACCAGAAATGACACAGATGACAGAATGGTCAAGTACAATAGAACAGCTATGATTAATGACTCCAAGGTGTTTAAAAAAAAAAGAAATGGAGGAAAACATGAGCCTGTTAAAAGGAAAGGCACGGGAGATATAAAAAAGACTCAAATGGAACTTCTAAAATTAAAAAAATTACATCTGAGGTAAAAAAATACACTGGATGGGATTAACAGAAATTAGATACTTCAGGAGAAAAGATTAATGAACTTGAGGACACAGCAATGAAAACTATTCAACACAGAATAGAGAAAAAGATTTCACCCAAATGGAGCATTGGTGCAATGTGTGACAATTTCAAATGGCCCAATATACAAGTCACTAGAGTCTTAGGAGAGGGTAAGAGGAGGGGTGGGACAGAAAAAAGTAATACCCGCAGCTTTTCCAAACTTGGTGAAAACCATAAACCCACAGGTAAACAGCCCCAGCAAAAGAAACATGAAAACAAACTACACCAAGTACATCATAATCAAATTGCCTAACAGCAGTGATAAAGAGAAAACCTTAAAAGCAGCCAGAGAAAAAGAACAAGCTACATACAGAAGTATAAATATAAAAATAATAGTAGTCTTCTTGCTGGAAACCACAAGAAGGTACCACACTAAGCATCCACTAAATCGGCAAAAATTAAAAGTCTAAAACTAAGAAGTGGTAGAGATGATGTGAAACAAAAGTAACTCACATAGCGCTGGTCGGGGTATAAACTGGTTCAGCCACTGCAGAATATAATTTGGCATTACCTTGTAAAGATGAAGATATCCATACCATGTGAGCAAGCAAGATCACTCCTAGATACAGAATGTTCATAGCAGCACTGTTTGTAATAACAAAACCAAAAACAAACCAACAATTCCGATGTCCATGAACAGAAGAATGGATATATTGTGGTCTATTCATACAATACTACAAAGCAATAAAAATGAATGACTCTAAAAATACTAAGTCAAAAAAAAGAAAGTCACAGAAGTAAACATACATTATGTCATTGATATAAAATTCAAAAACATACAAAATTTAACATTTTATTTAGGAATACATACATATGTTGTAAAACTATAACAAGCAAAAGAATGACAAATACAAAATTCAGCATAATCATCACTTGAGGAAAGAGCACATAGAGAGTCTCTAAAATGCAGGGGATACTCTATTTCTACAGCTGGCTCATGGATACACAAATATTTACTATTCTTTATGCCATATATATACATGTCTGAATTTCTGTAGGTATGAAATACTTAATTTAAAAAAGAGTGGAAAATGTGAAAGACTTTAAAAATGAACACTACTGTTTATGTATAACAATAAAATTTAGTGTAAAAAAGTACACAAAGAAAATGTTCAGGTTTTTATTGTCTTTCTGTGCCCTATACCATCAGTATCAATCAAAAAGGGCCATGACCGTAGTGGGGAAAAAAAAATAACAGAGTCTTTAACTGCTTTGACACAAAATCTGAATATCTGGTGCTGTAAGTTAGACAATAATAATTACATTAGCCACTCATGTCTGATTCTTCATCTTTCATCTGTACTTAGATTTTTCTTTATCTTTGGACTTCTTGGGACTCCTGCTTCGGTCTCTCTTTTTACTCCGTTCTCTTTCGTAGGGGTCAGTTTGGTATTTGGATTTATGACTGTTACTGTAGTGGCCGTCCCTTTCTCGAGATCGGCTACGACTTCGGTTTTGAGGTCGGTCTCTCTTTTCACTCTTTTGTTTCTCCCAGCAGCTCTCTTCTTCCTCATAGTGACCAAACCCCATTTCTCTGTAGATATCCTGTCAAAGGAATGGATAGAGATTTACAAGTGACTCCATAAAATAATCATTTTGTAGGTACTGTCAGTTAGTAACACTTAGAAAGTCTACTATTAGCAAGCAGCTATAAAAGCTCAAATTTGAACACTACCACTAATGCCAAGAATCTGGTAAATCAGAAAGCAAAAATATTCAAAAACAGACTTAAATCATTTTTCTTATCAGTCTCATTGCTTTGTTTCTACCACTTCAGCTGAACTGAAAGATCAGATTCAAACACAAAGAACTGAAATCGCCCAACTGAAATTAGAACAAGCCTTTAGAGAAAATCATACCAAGAATTCTGATTATGGTTGGTCACCTTTTTATCTCCCCCTGCTCCATTCTCCAATTATCTGCAATGGGATTACAAAATTCCCATAAAAACCCTAATAAAGAAGACATTTAAATAACAAAGCCAGAAAAGGTTTTAGACAAATCAGTCTAAAAAGAAAACAGATACTGCATACTTTGGTCTGAGTATTTTTCAAGTGTTTATTTTATAAGCTCCTCTCCAAATCCTCAAATTTTCCTTGTTTATATTAGGTTGTTTTTTTTATTAAAATCATTTCTTGGGGTGCATGAGTGGCTCAATTAGTTAAGCATCTGACTGTTGGTTTTGATTCAGGTCATGATCTCATGGATCATGGGATGGAGACCCATGTCAGGCTCTGCACTCAAAGGGGAGTCTGCTTGAGATTCTCTCCCTCTGCCCCTCCCCCTGCATGTTTGCATGCACTTGTCCTCTCTCTGATAAGTAAATAAATCTTTTTCTTTTTAAGATTTTATTTATTCATAAGAGACACACAGAGACAGAGGCAGAGAGAGAAGCAGGCTCCATGCAGGGAGCCCGTTGTGGGACTCGATCCCGGGACTCCAGGATCACACCCTGGGCTGAAGGCAGGCACTCAGTGGCTGAGCCACCCAAGCATCCCAGTAAATAAATCTTTTAAAAAATAATAAATAAAATGATTTATTTACATATTTTTAAAATGAGTTAACCATGAGAAAGGGACTCTTGGGGGGCTCAGTCAGTTAAGCAACTGCCTTCATCTCAAGTCATGCCCCCAGGATCCTGGGATCTAGCCCCACATCGAGCTTCCTGCTCAGCCTCTCCTTCAGCTCACACTCTCTCTCACTCAAATAAATAAATAAAATCTTAAAAAAAAAGAAAAAGAAAAAGAAAAAGAAACAATGGGAAATTTCACTGCCCTTAAGTTTTTTTTTTTTTTTTTTTAAGAGAGGAAGGGGAGGGGGAGAGGGAGACAAATAGAGAGGGGCAGAGGAGGAGAGAGAATCTTAAGCAGGTAAGCCATCCAGGTGCCTCTAAATTCTATTCTTACTAATTAAGTAACAGTAGAAATTTTCCCACATGAAGAGGGCTAGTTACAACAATTCTATTTCTGTTTATGTTCTATTCCTAATTAAAACAAGTATCTCAGGAGAGCGTGGGTGGCTCAGTTGGTTAAGTGTCTGACTCTTGATCTCAGCTCAGGTCCTGATCTCAAGGTTGTGAATTCAAGCCCTGCACTGGGCTCCACGCTGGGCATGGAGCCTACTTAAAAAAATAAGTAAAATAGGGGATCCCTGGGTGGCGCAGCGGTTTAGCACCTGCCTTTGGCCCAGGGTGCGATCCTGGAGACCCAGGATCGAATCCCATGTCGGGCTCCCGGTGATTGGAGCCTGCTTCTCCCTCTGCCTGTGTCTCTGCCTCTCTCGCTCTCTCTATGTGACTATCATAAATAAATAAAAATTTAAAAAAAAGTAAAATAAAATGAGTATCTGAACAAGAGGCTGAAATCTAAAGAGACCAGAGCAATGATCTTTCAAAAGACTGTTCATAAAATTTAACTTCCTTAAGAGAGTTCTCTCAAAGGAAAGGCAAAATCCTAAGGATTGAACTCCCAAGGGTTCCAACTCTATCACCACAGACATTATTATAAGAGATATAAATGTCAAGGTTTAAAATCTAGAGTGATGAATACCCACGGTTAAGGACTGGGTTTTAAGCAAAGGATTCATAATTATTCCATATATTGTCTAGATATTGTACATTATACCTGGCATGGAGATTGTAGCATGTGAAAATAGATCTAACATGATTGTTAGGGATCCCTGGGTGGCGCAGTGGTTTGGCGCCTGCCTTTGGCCCAGGGCGCGATCCTGGAGACCCAGGATCGAATCCCACGTCGGGCTCCCGGTGCATGGAGCCTGCTTCTCCCTCTGCCTGTGTCTCTGCCTCTCTCTCTCTCTCTCTCTGTGACTATCATAAATAAATAAAGAAAAAAAATAGTAAAAAAAAACATGATTGTTATAATCAGTGTTTATGGAATACAGCTTTATAAGCTGATTCATGATTTCCTGCACAATCCTAATAGTTCCTGTAATTCCATAAGAGTTCCAGAGGTAGAAAAATGAGTATTTGGTTTAACCCTTTACCAACTATTTTCTAGCAAAATATGACAGCCCTAGATAAAATAACTTTTTGTGCTTCCTGTAACATATACAAAATGTAAAAAAATCTATGTACTATTCTGTCTGTATACTTAATTCCTGTATTGGCTGAGATCATGAACTCTGAAAGTGGAGACTGCTAACTGGTATATAACTATAAAATCTTCAGTAATTATAAAAATAGGCACTTAAGTGCTTTCAGTGTTTAAAATAAGAGATAAACGATTATACAGTACTTAATTCTTTGAAAAACTTGAGGAAGCTAAAAATCTGAAATGCACTGAAACCTTAAAACCTCTCCTACTTGGAGTATTTTTTTTTTTTTTTTAAGATTTTATTTATTTATGAGAGACACAGAAAGAGAGAGGCAGAGACATAGGCAGAGGGAGAAGCAGGCTCCATTCAGGGAGCCTGATGTGGGACATGATCCCAGAACCCCAGGATCATGCCCTGGCTGAAGGCAGATGCTCAACAGCTGAGCTACCCAGGCGTCCCTTGGAGTATTTTTCAAAGCTACACAAGCTTTAAAGTCAGGCAGCTCTCGGTTCAAATGGTCTTTGCCATTTAGGAGATGTGTAAATAAACTTGAGATCAGATTTACCAGGGAAGGTTTCAACAGAGAAGTTAGGACTTGAGATGAACATCAAAGAACAGGTGAGTTTGGCTGTGGATTGGCTACAAGAAGGTTAATGCACGGAGTGGAAGTGACAAGTGAAAAGCAAGGAAGAATCAGCATCATGTGCATGGGAAAAGGTCAGGTGGCTCGATGAAGCCATATCAGAACAAATCTTCTTGGAGTATTTGCTAGAACAATGCTAAGTGCTTTTGGAGTACATTACCCTCATTCTAGAAATAAGGAAACTGAGACTCAAGAGATCTATACAGGTTAGAGATCATTATTTAATTAATCAGTAAACAGATGTAAAATTGAAATGATGGGATGCCTGGGTGGCTCATGGTTAAGCATCTGCCTTCGGCTCAGGGCGTGATCCTGGAGTCCCAAGATCGAGTCCCACCACTGGGCTCCCTGCATGGAGCCTGCTTCTCCCTCAGCCTATGTCTCTGTCTCTCTCTCTCTCTCTCTCTGTCTCTCATGAATAAATAAAATATTTAAAAATAAAATAAAATAAGGGATGCCTGGATGGCTCAGCAGTTGAGCGCCTGTCTTTGGCCTAGGGCGTGATCCTGCAGTCTCAGGATCAAGTCCCACATCAGGCTCCCTGCATGGAGCCTGCTTCTTCCTCTGCCTATGTCTCTGCCTCTCTCTCTCTGTGTCTCATGAATAAATAAATAAATAAATAAATAATCTTTTAAAAATAAAATAAATAAGTACAATAAATAATAAAATAAATAAAATAAAATAAAATAGAAATGGGGATTGCGCCTGGGTGGCTCAATCTGTTAAGCATCTGCCTTTGGCTCAGGTCATAATTCTAGGGTCCTGAGATGGGCACCACATGGGGCTCCCCACTCAATGGGGAGTGTGCTTCTCCCTCTCCCTCTGCTCTTCCCTTCTGCTTGTGCTCACTCACTCTCTCAAATAAAATATTAAAAAAAAAAAAAAGTAAAATAAAGTTGAAAAGGGGAGAGTACAGAATGAAAAAAAAACCTCATACCTGAATGAATTAAAATAATGTTAAAATTCTAGCTCTTTCATTAAACTGTGAAGGGCCACAGGTCTTTGGGGTCAGGATCTCTACATCTAAGGTGAGGGGAATTAATCAGATGAGCTCTTATGCCCTTTCCAGTACAGACTAAGCAATTCTGCAATTCTATACACTTAAGACATAGGACAAAATGATTAAACTAGCATGTGGCTAAAAAAGAAAGAAAACACCATAAAATGGCCAATTTATTTATTTTTTTAAATGGCCAATTTAAATAAAGGAATCACCTTAATCTATCCAATGATTTCATGTAAAGCAGTCCAAAACAATCTAAACTAAAAGCTATCCTTGTTCAGGCCTCTAAAATTAAAAGATTTAGTTTAAATCAACAAAGTAACACTAACTAATTAAAATGATGGCAAAAACAGAGCCCCAATTATAAGAATAACAAACACCTATGAAAGCCACAGAGGAGGACTGACAACCAATATGAATACTTCTCAGCCAGGTAACCAACCCACAGCTGAAAACTCACTTCCTGGAACCCCAGTAAAACCCAAACCTCAGCAATATAGTAACCATCTTTGGAATCAAGACATGAGATGGAAAAATTAAACAGAAGTTTTCAAACTGAACAGTAAGGCTATCACTCAATAAAAAAACAAAGAACTTAAATAAGTTAAAACCTTAGGAAACTAGGCTCACGAAGCAAAATACCAACAAATAGGAAAATCTGAGCTATACCTGAAAATAACTTAGTACTGAAAATTCCCTTTAATGATTATATTTTTGAGAATGAAATCAAAAGGATAAAAATAAGAATACAAAAAAAATGGGCCCATTAATATCTTAAATACAGATGCTATTTTATTGGAAAGAAAATAAAAAAATTAGTATACTTATATTACTAAATCAAAGTATATAATCAAAAAACATTTGCTTTAATATGCTTTGAGGGAAGAAATAAAATTAGGAGATTTAGATCTTAATAATTTTATAACTGTCAATTAATTTAAAATTATTTTACTTCTTAAAAATTTATTTGAGAGAGAGAGCGCGCGAGCACGAGCACACAGAGGGAGAAGCAGACTCCCTGATAATCAGAGAGCCCAATGTGGAGCTTGATCCCAGGACCCCAAGATCACGACCTGGGCCAATGGCAGACACTTAAACTGACTGAGCCACCCAGCCACGGCTAAAATTATTTTTAAAATACTAACAACATTCCCCCCAAAAAACTACTTGGTGCCTTTTACTTCATTTCAAAAAAGAAAACTATTTGCTAGTGTAAAGTTTTAAGTAATCAAACAGCAGGATAAAAAAGATGCACCAGGGACAGCTGGGTGGTTCAGTGGTTGAGTGTCTGCCTTCTGCTAGGGTTGTGATCCTGGGGTCCTGGGATTAAGTCCCGTGTTAGGATCCCTTTTGGGAGCCTGCTTCTCCCTCTGCCTTTGTCTCTGCCTTTCTCTCTGTCCCTCTCATGAGTAAATAAAATCTTTAAAAAAAAAAAAAAAGATGCACAAAAAGGAAGGGGGAATCACAGACTTAAAATGCAGCCAGATTTTGGATTTCTTAGACCTGTGATTATTTCAAATACACCAACATGTATCTCAGGCCTAAATTCACTGAAGATTCCACATATAAGTGCAGGATGAGAAGTCATAGCTAAAAGCAACACATAGCGGGGGAGGTGACATGGGAGGGTGAAGATCAAGGAATTTTAGTGGAAAACATGCTAAGTATTCAGAGAAATGTGATATAGCTACCATTTCAAAAGACTGGGGTAGTCTTAGGCTAAATAAATATAGCACAGGAATTAAGAAGGAAATGTACCAGTTAGATCACACTGGAATATTACAGTAGGGAATAAATTATATTAGAATAATTATAGCATTTAAGAGAGAAAACTGCCAGGAATATACTCCAGATAAGAGCAGCAGCAGAGTGGCTAGCGGTACAAGTCTGGATTTACATTGTGGCTCTATGTAACAGCTATGTAAAACAAAGCAAATTGTTTAATCGCTTCAGTTTTCACTTTCTCTGTTGTGAAATGGGGAAAATTGTATCCACTTCACAATTGTAAGCACAAAGCTCATGTCAGCTGTCACTGATTCATGTGCATATTAGTTAGAGAATTGAGTAACAGAGGAAAGGTGTGACTTAAAAGCTGAGGGTGGGGCATAAATGATGGCACTCTTTAAATGGCAAAAAGACTATGGAAAAAAGGTCCACAAGAGTAAGAGTATTTGCTATCTAGAATGTAGGAAACTAAGAATATATATAAAATATATACCTGTTGGAATTTTTTAAAAGTGAAAACAACCCATGAAACACACTGAGTGGTTGCCTTGGGGGCAGAAGAGAAGGAGGATGGGGCAGGAATAGAATCTAGGTTCTCTGTACATACCACTTTGTAGATTTTACTTTGGAACCACACAAGAAATTTTTAAAACTACAAAACACACAAAAAATTATTTAAAGGGCACCGGGGTGGCTTAGTCAGTTAAGAGTCTACCTTAGGGCTCACGTAATCATCCCCAGGTCCTGGACTGAGTCCTGCATTGGGCCCTCTGCTCAGCAGGGAGCCGCTTCTCCCTCTCCTTCTGCCCCTCCCCCTGCTCCTACTCCTCTATTAAATAAGTAAAAAAATCTAAACTATAATATATAGATAGATAGATATAGATATATTTAAAGCAATCCCTAAACACTGAAAAGAAACAAATTAATTGAAATATGAATTCAGTGAATGGCCTTACCACAGAAACTATTCCAATTTAAAACACATTAATATAACTGTAACAGTAAAATAACAGCCAGTACACACACATATTTCTTCATTTAATCTTAACATACCTGTGAGATAAGTATAATCTCAATTTCACAGAGGAGGAGACTGTGACTCAGAAAGCTAAGTGACTTGTTGAGGCCACATCAATGGCTAGTGGCACAGAAATTTACACCTAGCTTCTCTGAAGCCAATCCTGCACTTTGCCAACCATACTACATCTCTCCTTCTCTGGGTCATTGCTTGACGTGCCATTCTCACCACCTTGAATTTTCTCTCACTTCTGCCTACTAAAATCTCCTTAAACACCAGGCCCAGCTCAAGTCCTCTAGTGGTAACACAAAAGTAAGGGGCTGTCATGTAATTTGCATTTCACTTAACTGAAAGCCAAAATGCAGGCTGGAAATGACTTCTCTCTAGAATCAATTTTCTTTAAGGAATTATTAGTATCACTGTCTGAGAAAATGTATTATTGTTGGAGCACTTAGGTGGCTCAGTTGGTTAAGCATCTGACTTCAACTTTGGCTCAGACCATGATCCCAGGGTCCTGGGACTATCAGGCTCTGTGCCCAGTGGGGAGTTCACTTAGCTCTCTGCAGCTCCCCCTGTTCATGATGGTACACACATTATCTCTCAAATAAAAAAAGAAAGGAATATGTATTGTTCAAGAATGTATTTGGGATGATATATTTCAGATACACAATATGTAAGGGCATAAATATTTCACAGGTCTTAAAACCTCAAGAGCTACAAGTATTACCCATAACGTGGTGATAATTAAAATGACATATGAGCCTTTTTTTTGGCATAACCACACTTGCTTCTGATGGGAATAAGTAAGTGTCTACAGGTTCAGAAATCACTCTTGTTTCACAATAGGGAACTGAATGATATATTTAGTTACTTTGAAAACAATCTTTTATCATTTGTGTTACATATTCTTGAAAATTAAAGTCCATTACCCAGTGAAATCATTCTACGTTCTAGAATTAGGAATATACTCACCTTGTCCAGAACTATACCCTTACCCTCTATCTTATGTCACTAAAAAGTAATTTACAGAGGGATAAAATATTTATCTCTACAGCAAAGGCTGGACATTACAAGTACCTGATTAGTATTTCTGATTGGCATATAGTCCTCATCTTCTTTTTCTTCAGAGCAGTGACGAGTTTTCTTCTTGTGTTTTTTACTTGTGTGTGAGTGACTGGATTTTGAATCTTCTGCTTGCTCATCCAGTATAAGATCATATTTTGCACTGTAGCAGCTAGTTAAGGAAAGATGTGAGAACTGACACTGATAATACATCAAAACATCAAGAATCTGGTAAACAAAGGAGACTACGAGGATAAACCTAACTTTTTTCTTTTTTTTAAGATTTTCTTTATTTATTCATGAGAGAGACACAGAGAGAGAGAGAGGCACAGACACAGGCAGGGGGAGAAGCAGGCTCCACGCAGGGAGCCCGACGTGGGACTTGATCCCGACGTGGGACTCGATCCCGGGTCTCCAGGATCACACCCTGGGCTGAAGGCAGGCGCCAAACTGCTGAGCCACCCGGGCTGCCCGATAAACCTAACTTTTTAAAGCAAAAAGCATCTCACAGTGTATTTCTAAAACAAAACTAACTCACATTTTCTTTCAAGAAAAATAGAAAGAACCCAGGCCCTAAATAAACAATTAACAATTGGCAAGTGAGTGGGCAAAAAATATGGATGACAAAAAAAACTACATCCACAAATGAAAATCTAAGTAGCCATAAAAAATAAGGAAACATGTTTTTCAGTAATGAAAAAAATTTTAACTTAGAAAATAAGACACATGTTTCACTGGAAAAATTTAGGATAATGCCAGAAGAGCTATAGGAGATAAAAGGTATATTCGTGTTACTCCTCTTTTGAAGTACTAATTTGTTAAACAAAGGTATGTATAACAATTATTTTTTATAATAGAAACTTAGAGTAACAAAAAGCCTAGTAATAAAGAAGACATTCTTAAATATATTGTAGAACTTCAACAGGATATATTATTACAAAGAAAGTTATTAGCAATGATAAATGAATGCTATGAAAAATTAAAAGTGAAAAAAGCTAGAAATAAAAATTATCTACACCATATGGTAATTTTAACTTCACAAAACATAAAAGATCAAGATATGAAAGAAGCAACAAAAAAAGGTATCATTTGTCTAGATGGTAAACTGTGAGTGAATCTTTTTTAGTTGAAGTGTAGTTGACATAGTAGTTTCAGTGACTCAACATTCATAGATATGAGTGAATCTTGTTTTAATTTCACATAAATGTGTTGTAAATATTATGATAATGTGTTTTAAAAAAGAGATAAATAATTTCTCTGATATACTTATCATCCCTTAGAAGAGAAAATACAAAATAATCATACCCCCTGTTGAAAATAATCTCAAATCCTAGAACAGTATTTGAGGAAGGCTGACAAGGGCCAGAATAGTGGTTAAAAAAAAAAAAGCTCATGGGGAAGCCCAACATGCAAAGCTGTTTCAGTGGCGTGTGCAACTAGAGGAATCTCAAACACACTTCCCTCAGGACTAGAGAGTCGGGTTTGTTTTCACCACATCATAGCTCTATGCCTTTCTCAGGGACATGTCACTTCCATATAAGACTGAATATGAAAATGCTACGTGCTCTTGGCTTTTTATAAGATGGTTAAAGATGGCCAGTCAGGGACACGTGTGAGTGGATCAGTTGGTTAAGCATCTGCCGTTGGCTCAGGTCATGATCTGGAGTCCTGGGATTGCCCCCCACCCTCTTCGCACTGGGCTCCCTGCTCAGCGGGGAGCCTGCTTCCCCTCTCCCTCTGCCCCTCCCCCATGCTCTCTTTCTTTCTTAATAACATCTTAAAAGAAAAAAAAAGGGTGGCCAGTCAGTCTGTACCATATCCTACTCCTACTTCATTATCTCTAACTTTTCTCCTTTATACTATGTCACACTGTTTCCAGAGTAGCTTCTGGAGCCTCTCCTTTTTCAGGTATGAATTCAATAGCCCTTGCCCAGGACTTTACCTTACTGTTTTGCTTTACACATGCAGCTCCCTCTGTCCAAAATCCATTAAGTGGGTCATAGCCAGCACTGTGTAATAAATAGAAAACAGAATATACAGCATCTAATAAAAATACCATGGCATTTTTTTTAATTATGTATGCATGTGAATAGCTGTACTTGGACTGTGCTGGATATAAGATGAATTGTATTTCTTAAACAATGGATCAAGTTAGAGGAAAGAGCATCCCATCTTAGCCCTCCCTCCTCTCCCCTCATATTCAAGGTGCAGCTTTATTTTTTATTTTTTAGATTTTATTTATTTATCATGAGAGACACAGAGAGAGAGAGGCAGAGACACAGGCAGAGGGAGAAGCAGGCTCCATGCAGGGAGCCCAACGTGGGACTCCATCCTGGGTCTCCAGGACCACACCCTGGGCCGAAGGCAGTGCTAAACTGCTGAGCCACCCGGGCTGCCCCAAGGTACAGCTTTAATGTCACTTCTTTTATTGTCACCTGAGGGTCTTCCCTGACTCCTGACCTCAATAAGCCCCATATCCCACAAATGTACTTCTTTGCAACACTATACCTACTTATATTCGAGTCACAGTAATTATTCTGGTCATCCCCCCTCCATCAATAAAACACAAGATCTATGAGGGCAGGGGCTATGTTTCACTGCTAAGCTGGGTGTGCAACAGATGCCAAGTAAGTAATTGTTAATTATTTCTCATACCACCAAGACAATTTGTCTCATCTCTTTTCCCTTGCTTACCCACTATCTTCTACTCACTACTATAGTCAACAATAGTAGATGTCAAATGTTCCCAAAGTCCTTTGAATTAAACACACGTTTGTGATCTTTCTTTCCCCAATTCTTCTGTGAGGTCTACCTTGGCCAAATTAAACCTGCCTTTCCTTTTGTTCTATTTTTAAGCTTAGTAGCTAATTTATGACAACTTCTCTTTCTCTCGAGATCCATAAAAGCATATCTCCACCATGCCTTTTTAACTTAAAACTTAACTTGATTAAAAAAAAAAACAAAAAAAAACACCCTCAAACTTATCTGATTATTAGATTGCCTTCTCAGGGATCCCTGGGTGGCTCAGCGGTTTGGCACCTGCCTTTGGCCCAGGGCATGATCCTGGAGTCCCGGGATCAAGTCCCACATCAGGCTCCCTGCATGGAGCCTGTTTCTCCTCTGTCTGTGTCTCTGCCTCTCTCTCTCTCTCTCTCTCTCTCTCTGTGTGTGTCTCTCATGAATAAATAAATAAAATTAAAAAAAAAAAAAGATTGCCTTCTCAATCTCTTTTCCTCGTCATAGTAACAGTCACATAATATATAATATACAATGTGGAAAACATGTATATATATATATATATATATATATATCTTACATATTATAAACACATGTTCTATCACTGTATTATTGTACCTGAGATTATAAATGCCTTGCTAACATGAAATCTATCAATTACCAAGAACATAAAAACTATCTTACTGGGTCAGATTCAAGAATTTCCCTTTTCTTGTTCAATATTATGTTTGAGAATGATTAACAATGGTTTGTATCAGGACATATCTGTCTTCTCCATCAATTTCAAAAGACTGAAAGCAGGCACTGTTCAATACTAGCCATATGTGGTTGTTTAAATTAATTAAAATTGGGCAGCCCCGGTGGCTCAGCGGTTTAGTGCTGTCTTCAGCCCAGGGTGTGACCCTGGAGACCCAGGATCAAGTCCCACGTTGGGCTCCCTGCATGGAGCCTGCTTCTCCCTCTGCCTATGTCTGTGCCCCCGGCCCCCTGTATGTGTGTGTCTCTCATGAATAAATAAAATCTTTAAAAAAATTTTAACTAAAATTAAACTTTAAAATTCAGTTCCTCAGTCCATTTCACATGCTCAAAAACCACATGTGGTTAGTAGCTAAACCGGATGGTGGAGATATTTTCCATCACTGTAGAAAGTTCTATTGAACAGTACTAAGCTACAGATTTATTCTCAAACATGTCTGGTTTCCTTTCTTAAATTTCAGTAATCTACCATCTTGAATTTAAAACATTTTAATACTGCATATTCTTTCTTTTCCTCCTGAACTACTTACCTCTGTGAGAAAAGATGAAAGACATCTCCTCATACTTTATACTCTATGCCTGTACTTACTTTCATTTGGCCTACATACTTCTCTTCTTCCACCTGCAGTTACTAGTGGTTAGCCTAAACTTAATTTCAAAGATTTGTTAAATGTCAACTTCCATCCACACCTTTTATGATTTTAATATTTCAATCATATTCCTCCTAATGTTCATCTTTTCAGACCAAATCTTAGCTTACTGTTTGGTGTGTCTCCCTCTCCTTATATTGAACATGTCAATATATTTCAGACTTTATCCATCTCTTGTACTTTACAATGCTTTATGTATTGTAGACTGTCAACACATTTTTTTTTTTTTGTCAACACATTTTTTAAAATGAGTATATAACAAGTCAACCTGATACTCATCTTTCCTTGATGAATACTTGGAAAAGAAATGTCTAAGACAGTGTGGGAAAAAGAGAATCCCTAAAACACCAACAGAAATTAGGAAACAAAGAAACCATTTACAGAAAGAATCACAAAGAGATAACTTTTGCAATGTGTAGAGTGATAGATGTATAATGAGAATATCAATGAACAAATTAAAATGACATAATGTAAATAGTATGTTTCATTGATTTTTACTTGTCTCAACCTAAAACTTGGAAGAATCTAAATTAAATGGTCAAGTCAATGGATTTCGTTTTAATACTATAAAAGCCCATTTTTACATACAAATAGGAGCCTGATAAATATTTGTTGCTAGACAATGTACTAAGCTGAAAGGAGCAACCTAGTCAAGTAAGAAAACAGGATGTTAATCTACATATTTACCATCTCCAAAGAAGTTAAACATTATGAGGAAAATTAACACCCAGAATTTAGCTTAGCTATATTAAAAAAATTTCTGAAAACAAGGAATTTAAAATATTACAATTAAATACAAAATACAAATCTTACCTGAAGATTTCAGAATTAAGTGTTAACCTTAACCTAAAAGTAAGGGAGGAAAGAATTAGGCTAAGATTTCTTTCAACCAAAGCCTTCTCCAAACAATAGAGAATATACCGAAAAAGAGAAGTATATGTAAGATGGTGAAAAGGGATTAACAATAAACTAAATGACTTCTTCACAAACCACTGGATTCAGGAATCTTGTCTTCCACACACTGTGACTTTTTATAACATATCACACAGTACTCTACACTAGGTGGATGATCTATACATATTGACTAACTGGTTCTTGTAAAGGATACTCCTGCTTGGGCTTTACTTTATCTTTCAGGACTAAATTAGATGATTTATCCTGTTCCTTTTCATACTCCTTGAAATCACTCTTGGTGTATTTCCCACCTATTTATTAAAAAAAAAAAAGAAAAAAAGACTTAGTAAGAAAACTCACCTACTTTATTAAAGAACAAAAATTAATTTATAAGCAGCATAATATATCAATTGTTTTATAAGCGACATATATATTGGTGGACAGAAAAAGGCTAAGAAGATAACAAAGAAATAGTAATTCATTCTCCATTACTATTTTAAATGAAATCAGATACCCATTTTGCTAAGTAGCCATATGCTGCCACCTAACGATATATGCGAGTATTACAACATCAAACTTTCAAATCCTAAATTACATAGTGAATATATTCACTGGGAAATAATGCAGTGTTTAAGTAGAGCCATTAAGCCCATGAGAAAATTAGGTCCAAAGGAAATTGAGGGCTTGAGACTGGAGTCTGAGATCTGAAAGGCTTAGAAGTTTGGAAGAAGTGAGGCTTTAAAGTTCTCTGATCTGTCAGAAGAGGCACTTAATACCAAAATTTCAACAGAGCACCAAGCAGATAGGGGGACAGCAGGAATGTATACAGAAGTTCACTAAAGGATGTGAGAGGGAAGGGTTGGTAACAATATCAATGACGAAATATCTTTGTTTTGGAAATTCTTGCCTAAGGCACCTATACTCCCTGCCAATTGTCAAAAATGAAATCAAAAACCCCTTCAGAAAAATAGGACCTACTATTATATCCTGACTGGCCTTCAGTGACAGGGCTAGGAAAAAGCATCCTATGCAGCCCCTCTACTCTCAGGCCTAGTCTCCTACCAGATGAAGATTCAGTTCCTTACCCATGTCCCAGACCTGCTGACTGACCTGCCTCTCCTATCCCCTCAGCTACTATGATGAAATCCTTCCAGACAGGAGAATCCAAGATTAAATGTACAAATAAAGCAAACTACAGGTACACACAGAGGTACTTTGATTATGAATCCTATATAAACCTTGACTATCATCAGGTTCTTTAAACAAAGGAGAGAATAGGAATAAAAGAAGTGACTAAACATCAAAACCAAGATGAATCTACTTGGTAATAATTCCAGAGGCTCCTGAAACAAAAATGGCCAGTAGATAATGTAAATGTGAAATAGATAACTGTATGTGTTAAAACACTAATAACTATAATAAAAAGATACCACTTCATCACTGAAAAGAGATTCTGTGCTTGTCTTTAGGAGTTTCATGATGAATGAGGCAGTTGTGGTATAACAGAAAGAGTAATAGATTAAAGTTAGAAGTTCTGTGTTCAAATTCTGACTCTAATGGGAGGTCTTAGGTAACCCACTTCACCTCTTTGAAACTCAATTATCGGGACACCTGAGTGGCTCAGTGGTTAAGTGTCTGCCTTTGGCTCAGGTTGTGATCCTGGGATCCTGGGATCAAGTCCCACTTTGGGCTCCTCACAGGGAGCCTGCTTCTCCTTCTGCCTATGTCTCTGCTTCTCTCTCTCTTTCTCTCTCTCTCTCTCTCATGCATGAATAAATAGAATCTTAAAAAAAACCTCAATTATATTCTCTTCATTATAAGCCAAATATAATATCTACATTTCACAGAGCTACAAGAGAAAGTACTTAGCACTGTGAATGGTATATAGTATATATTCAATTTATTAAATTTATTCAATTTATTAAATATAAATAATATATACAACTATTTCAAAATTAACAAAGATGACGGCTAATGTGAAATTGAAGTATCTGTCTCCTATATGACATTTTGTTTTTTTATTTTTTATTTTTTAATATTTATTTTTATTTATTTATGATAGACACACACACAGAGAGAGAGAGAGAGAGAGAGAGAGG
This sequence comes from Canis lupus baileyi, assembly GCF_048164855.1. NCBI lineage: Eukaryota > Metazoa > Chordata > Mammalia > Carnivora > Canidae > Canis > Canis lupus. The sequence goes on from NC_132838.1 coordinate 41,197,208, forward strand.
CAGAGACACAGGCAGAGGTAGAAGCAGGCTCCATGCCGGGAGCCCAACGCGGGACTCGATCCCAGTCTCCAGGATCGCGCCCTGGGCCAAAGGCAGGCGCGAAACCGCTGAGCCACTCAGGGATCCCCTCCTATATGACATTTTAGAAAAAAATAAGAAGTTTACTTAAAATAAACTGTAAATAAACTACATTGAAACTACTTAAGAAGGCAATACCACTTCTTCAGTGGGTAACTGGGTTAAGAAGAATTGAGAGGGGAAAAAAAGCAAACTAGATTTAAGTCCTGTTTACATCATCAGTTTATGTGACCTAAATAAATCACTTCACAAGATTATACCTCAAGTTCCTTCTCTGTAATGAGGAACTGTATTTATACTGGTTTCATACATATACAAAATGATAAAATTAAATTAGCTTTTTTGGGGGGAAAAGCCTCATAGAAGAGCTATCTGGCAGTACCACAGGACCAGAACTATAGTTCATTATGCCAGCAGCTCATCCATCATTACTGTATATACTTCTTTGATTCTTTTGTTTACACAGCCACAATTACCACATGAAAAACATATCATCTTAATGCCACTAAAATTTAGTTTCCACAAGTCACTCAAAATAGGTAACAGTGTCAAAATCTAGCCATGTATTCCCACTGTAGGAAAGTTTCATGGGAGAAACCAACAGTAATAGGGAATCCCAACCCAAGTCACTGTCTCCTACCACAGGAGTCACAGCTTCCAGCGGGCCTTCCTTGCCTATTCTGGCCATTAATAGTATCTCCTTTTTCTGAATTTCCACAAGTTACCAGGATCTACCAAATGATTCAGCACATCACCCTCAAGTACTGCTGTTTCTCTATTAAAAAAAAAAAAAAAAAGAAAGAAACACAACTCATGAAAGTCATGGGAAATAAAGAAAACTGTTATATAGGAAAAGAAAGTAAAAAAAAATTAAAAGAAGGAAAAAAAAAAAGAAAAAGAAAGTAATCCTAGAATTCCTGGTAAAATTAAGTATTACATGGTGATAGCGAACCTTTTAAAAATATTACAGCAAAAATCAAAAACTCCCATTAGAATACAGATATTCAACCCCCATGACAAGCCACTACAGAAATTCAACTGGCACACATATACATGTATGTGGAAAATGTCATATGCATACGGATAGTATAAAAAAGAATAAAAGATTAGAAACTTCACTGTCCATTAAGAAGATTGGTTCAATAAATTATGATACATACATTTAATAGAACACTGCAGCTACTTGAAAATGTCGCTTTATATATGGATATGAACTGCTCTCTTAGATTATTAAAATGAAAAGCAAGGTAGAAAAGCAGTTTTAAAGGAGAAAACCTATAAATATACATAAAACCTACATGGAAAAAAACATAAAATAAAAGGAAATTCCAACATTAAATAAATAAATAAATAAATAAATAAATAAATAAATAAATAAATGTATATATATATGTATATTCAAAGAATGTATGTGGAAAATTTATAGGGAACAGGTAACAGTGGTTACTTCTGGAAAGGGAAATTGGATAGATGAGGGGCAGGAATGAAAAGTTTTTTACACCACCTTTTCAATTTTGTGCCATAGGACAACTAAAACAAACTTCAAAAAAAACTTACTTAATGTTTTACATCTAGAAGAACCAAGCCACCACAACCATCAAAATCATTACTTTCCAAATATGCCATGTTTGCAATGGGTAATTTTAAGTAACTTATAATACAAAGATAGTAAATATATTCACCATCAGCTTAAATACACACTCACACTCCCCTGTATCTTAGATTCTTACTAGTAGCTACATGAAACCATAAATGGCAGAAGTCAGATCAATGAACATTTCTCCTAATGAATATCTCTACAGCAAAGGAGGTACAGGCAGGCACAAGCATACACACACACACACACAGTGAACAGACACAGAGGAAGATGAACCAACATACCTTTTCCTTTCCATTTAACCTTTGCAACAGACTGGCTAAAATCCACATGTATTCTTCTGTCATCTATAAGTACATTGTCCATTTTGAAGAATGCTTTCTCACAATCTTCTTCCTGACAGTAATCACAAAAACTCAGCATAAGTCTTTATGGAAAAGTTTTCTGCAATTAGGACAAATACTGAAAATACAGCATGTCTCCTGTTACTAATATTTGAGTGCCTATTATACACCAGATGCTGTTACATGCTCTGCATCTATGAGCTCAGTTAACTCTGATAACAACCATGTCAAGTACTATATATTATCTCCATTTTCTTGAAGAGAAAACGTAAGTTTAGAGAGGTACAGAAGTTACCAAAGATCAGCTGGCAAAGGTAAGAGTGAGGACTCAAGCCGAGGCAATATGACCATAGTGGACGATACACACACTTACAAATTGTGCTGTACGTGTCCTTCCACAAATCCTTTCCTTAGAAACCCAAAAATATCCTCAAAGTTTAAAGTTGTTTTTACAAATTAGGTGTTAAAATCCACTTGACAATAAAACTTGACCTACCAGAAGACTGTGGCCTTGATTTATTCCACTTAGTATGAATATGCATTTGTTTCAGTACAAAAATAGTTTGTGATTGATTATGGAGTGCTGACCCAGAGGAGTATCACAGTCCACAGATGTGTGTGTGAACCACATATATACATACTATTACCTCTCTGAGTTCTAGGAAAAAGCCTGAAATCAGAAACATAGTTGCTCCCCAAAGCGTGGATACTGACTGTGGGCCTAAGATACCAAGGTTTGTGTTACATAAGGATTCTTCCCGTCAGCAACTTTATAAACCCCGTATCTCCATTTCCAACATCTGAAAACTAGTAGCGATGCATTTCTTCTACCCAGCACTGATCAATTATCTACTATATTCTTAGAAACATATCCTTTGGTCTGCTCACAACTTACTAGAGACAATTCAGAGAAACAGATTAGTTATGATCGCATTTATTTACCATATATGTCAAGAATTAAATGGATTATACACTCCATAAAGATACAAACAAAGCCTTAATCATCTTTGTATCTACATCATTTAAACATCATCTGGCACATGGTAGGCAATCAGTATATATTTTTTTTAAGTAAGCTCTACACCCAACATGGGGCTCAAACTCATGACCCACGGGTTACATGCGCTACTGACTGAGCCAACCAGATGCCCCAACATCAATGCATGTTTGATGAATCTGTAATGATTATACTTGGGTAGGCATAATTGCATCATTGCGCCATTTCCCTAAAGAGAAAGTTCTCAGATACTTTATACTTATGCAGGCATCTGATTTATGACAAAGATGACACTGCCAAGCCATGTGGATAGGACAACTTTTTTTTTTTTTTTTTTAATAAACTACACTGAGTCCCTTGCTATCTAATGTAAGAAAAATGAAATTTAACATGATAAACATAATACACAAAAATCAAATTACAGGTCTAAACGGGAAAGATAGGGATGCCTGGGTGGTTCAGTGGTTGAGCATCTGCCTTCAGCTCAGGGCATGATCCTGGGAGCCAGGATCAAGTCCTACATCGGGCTCCCTGCGAGAAGCCTGCTTCTCCCTCTGCCTACGTCTCTGCCTCTATCTCTCATGAGTAAATAATAAATAAACAAAATCTTTAATAAATAAATAAAATAAATGGGAAAGATCATTTCACAGCAAACTGTCTAAAGGTAGCTTTGGAGAATATTTCTATGACTTTGGGGGTAGGCAAAGTTTTTCAAAACAAGCCATAGGAAAAATATTGACAAACTGAACTAAAAATTAGAAATTTCTGCTTATCAAAAGATGCCATTAAAAATGGGAAAAAGGCAATCTACAGAGAAGATACTTGCAACATACAAAATCAAAAAATAAGCTTGTATCCAGAAAATGTAAAAACTTCTCACAGATCAAGCAAAAGGCAACCAAACACCCAATCAATAAGTGGACAAGTCTATAACAGTTACTTCATTTAAAAAATTAAAAAAGGACATCCAAATGCAATAAGCATACAAAAAGGGGAAATGCAAAATAAAACCACCAATAAGATACCACTACACATCCACCAGAATGGACAAAAATTTAAAAGACTGTACCAAGAACTGGTAAAGATATGGAATGACAAGGACTCTAGTGGAAGTGAAGTGCTAGTGGAAGTGAAAATTAGTATAACCACTTTTGGGGGTGGGGGGGTGCTGTATAACCACTCTGAAAAACTGACTGAAAGTATCTACTATAGCCACAACTACCCTATGACCCAGCAATTCACTTGAGGGTATATGCCCAACAGAAATGCATATATACGTACACCAAAACATAAGAAAGAAATGGTTTACAACAGAACCATTCATAGTAACTCAAAATTACAAAAGACCCAAGCGTCCATCAACAGGTGAATGGAAATCTAAATTGTTTTATATACACATAATAAAATACTCTGACAATGAAAATCTATATACACACGACACAATGAAATACCATGTTAATGGAAATTAATGAAAAAAGTTAACAAAAGCTACATGTAGTAATATGTGCAAACCTTACACACTTAAGCAAATGATGCTGAACACAAAAAATACATTCTGTGTTTACATTTATATCAAGTTTAAAATTAGACAAAACAAGTCTAGGATGTTAGAAGTAGCAATGATAGGGAAGGCCTTTGGAATTCTGGTAAGTTTTTTTCTGCGAATCGCAGTACCTGAAATACAGAAAGTACTTGATAAATGCTCTGGAATAACTACCACTTGGAAAGAGCTACTATTGGACACCATCAATCCAAAGCTACATAAAGAAATGGCACAGCCTTGCATAGGAACTAAAAGCAACAAGAACAGAGTCAGACTTTTCTAAATTCAAATCCCAGCTATGACATTCACTAGGGGCATAATTTTAATCAAGTCACACGACCACTATATGTCTCAGTTTACTTATTTGGAAAAGGAGGAAATTACCTATCTCATAGAGTTATAAGGATTAAATACAGGTCAAGTCGTATAATGCCTGGCTTAAAGAAAGTTATTTGAACGACATAAGCTATTATTATTATTACAGATCTAGAAGATACCATCTAATCCAATTTTCTTTTGTTTAAAGATTTTTTTTTAATTTATTTATTCATGAGAGACAGAGAAAAAGAGAGAGGGAGAGAGAGATAGGCAGAGACAAAGGCACAGGGAGAAGCAGGCTCCCCACAAGGAACCCAACGCAGAACTCAATCCCAGACAATGGGATCACACCCTGAGCCGAAGACAGATGCTCAACTGCTGAGCCATCCAGGCATCCCTAATCCAATTTTCAACTTGTATTTATGAGGAGAGTAATACCTAGAAATAAGAGTTCTAAACAAACTGCCAAATATACAACAGCTAGTCAGTGACAAAGCTCAGGTTAGTATCTACAACTTTACACCCAGTCCATTTCTCTATTATTCAAGTATAAATCTATATAAACAATGCTGAAAAATTATTTATAAAATGTGAAGGACTCTACCAAAACTTTAAAAATGGTACAGCTGCTCTGGAAAATAGTGTGGAGGTTCTTCAGAAAGTTAAAAATAGAGCTACCCTTCGACCCAGCAACTGCACTACTGCGTATTTACCCCAAAGATACAGATGTAGTGAAACGACAGGACACCTGCACCCCAATGTTTATAGCAGCAATGTCCACAATAGCCAAACTGTGTAAGGAACCACAATGTCCTTCAACAGATGAATGGATAAAGAAGATGTGGTGTATATATACACAATGGAATATTACTCAGGCATCAGAAAGGACGAATACCCACAACTGCTTTGATGTGGATGGAATTGGATGGTATTATGTTGAGTGAAATAAGTCAACTGGAGAAGGACAATCATCATACAGTTTCACTCATATGGGGAATATAAGAAATAGTAAAAGGGATCATAAGGGAAAGGAGGGGAACTGAGTGGGAAAAATTAGAAAGGGAGACAAACCCTGAGAGACTCCTAACTCTGGGAAACAAACAAAGGGTTGTGGAAGGGGAGGTGGGTGGGGGCTTGGGGTAACTGGGTGACAGGCACTGAGGAAGGCACTTCATGAGAAGGACACTGGGTGTTCTATGTTAGCAAATTGAACTTCAATAAAAACAAATGAAAAAATAAATAAATAAATAAAACTTTAAAAAATACATTAACTCAGACTGCATCTGAACCTAAAGTTAAGGTACATATATTAACACTAACAAATGTTGAAATTAGCTTCTATTTGAATGTAATAAAATTATTTTTCTTGGGTGCCTAGAGAAAGGGTAAACTAATTTTCTCATTTTAGAGACTAGAGAGTTCTATAATTTTTCACATTTTAACACTATATAAGAACAAAATAAATATAAATTTGAAAAATGTATATTATGACCTACCTTTTCAAATTCGATAAAAGCATAACAGAGGGATTCTCCTGTCTTCCAATCTCGAATAACTTCACAACTGAAAGAAAGTTTGGAAAAAGTGACTTTAAAGAAAAAGTATGCATTCTTCCTCTTTAAAAGTGAAGAATAAAACAAACCAGTTATTAAAAATCAAAGTTAAACTCGTGGAACTATATTCCTCTACATTTCTTCAATAACAATTAAAAAAGAAATAGTTCCCAGTGTAGTAATGAAATTATCCAATTTCTACCCTAAATGCCCAATCTTGGCCTACAGTCCTAAATTTCTAATGCAGTGAAGAAAATAGAAGATAAAAATATTTACCTTTCTGTGCCAAAAGAAAACTACTGCTAAAATATTCTTTAAGTCATAATTCACTTCTGGTCCAAATGTAGATAAATTACAGAAAATCAAATGTTACTGTAGAATAATGTATGTACATTCATACATATATACACATTTAATAAATTTATGCTTTGTAGTTTTAGAATGTTAATATAAACCAAGCTTAAATTTAACCCCCTTGGTACAGCTGTTATATAGAACTAATCTATCTTGACAATCACGTAAAAGGGCCAATAACATAGGATTTGAAACCATGTGGCTTGTCCATTTCCTCACATATAAGTCTCATTTTAAAAACATGAGATGAACAGGAAAATAATGTGAGAGAAAGGAAAAGTAATCACATTATGGCATATGGGTCAGCTGTTATAACATTTACAGGGATCCCTGGGTGGCGCAGCGGTTTGATGCCTGCCTTTGGCCCAGGGCACGATCCTGGAGACCCGGGATCGAATCCCACATCGGGCTCCCGGTGCATGGAGCCTGCTTCTCCCTCTGCCTGTGTCTCTGCCTCTCTCTCTCTCTCTCTGCGACTATCATAAATAAATAAATTTTTAAAAAAAAGGACTGCTTTAAAAAAAAAAAACATTTACATATATTAAAATGTAAATATGGAAGGAATAATATCTAACCAAAACTACAACACAAAGTAGAAGGAGGGGACAATAAAGATGGGAAGGTAAGAATAGAGGTAAATCCTCAATTTCCTGAGCAGGAAGTCATTAGTAATGTCTAAAATTCAAAAATAAAAAGCAGCAATACAGGAGAGTTTTTTATAAATATGATATACTAAAAGGGGTAGAAGAATAAAACTGAGTAGCCATTTATAGAAAGATTTTTCTGTCAACAGGAAGAATAAAGAATGATTTCACAGGATTAGAAAAAAAAAAAAGAAGCTAAAAGGAAATTCTAAACATAAAACAATACTTTTTAATCAATTACAGCTGACCATTGAACAACATATGGATTAGGCATCCTGACCCCAATGCAGTAAAAAATAAGCATATAACTTTTGACTCCCCCCAAATTTAACTTAATAATACAGTCAATTAACACATATTTTGTATATGTATTATATACTGTGTTCCTACAATAATATGTGCTAGAGAAAACAAAATGCTAAGAAGACAATAAAGAAAAGGGGTACCTAGCTAGATAGTTGGAAAAGCACACAATTCTTGATCTTGAAGTTGTTGAGTTAAAGCCCCATGTCAGGTATAGAGATTACTTAAATAAAACAAAACAAACAAACAAAAATATGGGGTGCCTGGATGGCTCAGTTAGTTCAGTGTCTCACTTCAGCTCAGGTCATGATCTCAGGGTCTTAGGATCAAGCCCAGCATCATATCCCCTGCTCAGTAAGGAGCCTACTTCTCCCTCTCCTTTCTGCTCTTCTGTTTGTGCTTGCTCTAATATGTAAATAAAATCCTTGGGATGCCTGGGTGGCTCAGTGGTTGTGCACCTCCCTTCAGCCCAGGGCGTGATCATGGAGTCCCGGGATCGGGTCCCACATCCGGCTCCCTGCATGGAGCCTGCTTCTCCCTCTGTCTGTATCTCTGTCTCTCTCTGTGTCTCTCCTGAATAAATAAATAAAATCTTTTTAAAAAAAAACGAATAAAGAATATACATTGATAGCATTATACTGTATCAAAAGAAATCTGTGTGTAAGTAAGTGCAGTTCAAACCTGTGTCATTCAAGCGTCAACTATGTAATTGACCTTCCTCAAGAATATTCCCCTTTCAAAAAAAAAAAAAAAGAAAGAATATTCCCCTTTCTCACAGAAATACTAGCTTCATAGACTTTTACATTAACAATACAGGGGAAATGAGCATTAGTAGCAAAAGAAAAATTTGGGAAGATTTAGATTCAAATTAATTTTGACAGAGATTGCTGGTAACTCTAGGAAGAACTTAAATGAGATAAATATTTTAAATATTAAAGATTATTGAGAATACTCTAAGAACTAGACTTAAACTGTTCTGCTCACTTCCTGCTTTAGAGCAAAAATGTGTGTGTTGGAAGTGGGAGAATCATTCAATTATGTTTGTGTATATATATATGTGTATTTGTATCTACATACACACACATATAAATACATATTTTTCTTCCCTACTGTACAAAAGACTCACCTGTAAATTAACCACTACAAAATTCTAGAGTTCACAGATCCATCAAAAAATGTTATTAGAAAACTACCAATATCCAGTTTTTCTAAAATCTTTCATTAATTCTAAAGATTACCTTCTTATTGGCCCAAATCTTGAGAATATTATCTCCAGATCTTCATCAGTAGTCACTGGATTCAATTTACACACAAATAGCACATTTTCTGGAGGTTTAATATCTGCATCAGGTAGGTCTCCAACCTAAATTATAAGTAAACAAAAATTTAAATCAATTCCTTTGTTGGCTCTACTCTAAATACCCTATCTAAGCCCAAAGTACTGATTTCCCTAAACAACTGAATTTACATTAGAAACTACAAGCTTAGGAAAAGAAACCTAAGATTTCAAAATTTGAAATTACAATGTTCCTGGTAGTAATATTAATAGCTAATACTTGTCTGAGTCTTTGTGTGAATGCCATGCTTGCCACTTTATATATACTACTAACCAATTCTTAAAACAACTGTGTGGTTTCCATTCTAAAAATGAATAAAGTATATTATGATAGTGAAATAAGTCAATCAGAGAAAGACAATTATCATATGCTTTCACTCATATGTAGAATATAAGAAATAGTGAAAGGGACTATAAGAGAAAGTAAGGAAACTGAGTGGGGAAAAAAATTAAGAGGAAGACAAACCATGAGACTCCTAACTCTGGGAAACAAACAAAGGGTTGCAAAAGGGGAGGTGGGTGAGGGGGATAGGGTAACTGAGTGACGGGAAATAAGGAGGGCATATGATGAGATGAGCCTTGGGTGGTGTACTGAATGTTGACAAACTTAATTTAAATAAAATATTTTTTAAAAAGAAACAATAACAAATGAATAAATTTTTTAAAAAATGAATAGGGGTAGCCCAGGTTCAGTGGTTTAGTGCCACCTTCAGCCCAGGGCGTGATCCTGGAGACCCGAGATTGAGTCCTGCATGGAGCCTGCTTCTCCCTCTGCCTGTGTCTCTGCCTCTCTCTCTCTCTGTGTCTCTCATGAATAAAAAAATAAAATCTTTTAAAAAATAAATAAATAAATAATTAAAATTAAAATTAAAAAATGGATAAAGTAAAATTCAAGAACACTAACTTAAGGCCACACAATAGTAAGCAACAGAGTTGGGATTTGAAACACAGATCTATTTGGCTTCAAAGTTCCAATTTTATCTCCTCTTTCTCTTTTTTCAAGTATTTGATATACTAAAAAATAATTTATATAAAGTATACCTAAGTTATGAAGCATGAAAATAAAAAGTACCCATGACACCAACAACTAGGTTAAGAACTAAAATGTCCCCTAATCCCATGACTCTACCTTTCTCAACAGAATATCAAATATCCTGCTTTTTTGTTTTCCTTTTTTGGTCATGCCCCTATCTCTTCAGTTTTCCCACATTAAATATGATTCCCCAAGTAATATAGCTTAGTTTTGCCTGTTTCTTAACTTTTGAAAAACATTATCACACTGACTCTAGCCTTCTGCATTAGAAATGTCCTATTCTGGGGATCCCTGGGTGGCTCGGCGGTTTAGTGCCTGCCTTTGGCCCGGGGCCTGATCCTGGAGTCCCGGGATCAAGTCCCACATCGGGCTTCTTTTTTTTTTTTTTAAAGATTTTCTTTATTTATTCATGAGAGACACACACACACAGAGAGAGAGAGGCAGAGACAGGCAGAGGGAGAAGCAGGCTCCATGCAGGGAGCCTGACATGGGACTCGATCCAGGGTCTCCAGGATCACACCCTGAACTGCAGGCGGCGCTAAACCGCTGCGCCACCAGGGCTGCCCCCATATCGGGCTTCTTGCATGGAGCCTGCTTCTCCCTCTGCCTGTGCCTCTGGCTCTCTCTCTCTATCATGAATAAATAAATAAAATCTTTAATAAAAAAAAAAAAAAAGAAATGTCCTATTCTTTCCACATTGTTGTTCAATATGAAACAGCAACAATTCCTGGACAATGTTTCTAGCTTTTAACCCTCACCCTCACTATTATCTACTGACCAAACTGAAGTAAACTTCATGGACAACTACTGCACTGAGAAGGACATCCCACTTTCTACTGAAGAACAAGTGAGGATGACTATGGGAGAAAACCATGATGATGGAATTGGTTTCTCTATGGGAAAACTGTATTTCCCGTGTACCTTTAGATAAGAAAATAATCCTTTATACATATATCCAAAAATTCTGAGAGATAATTTCTGATAACATTATTACGTTAAATGTTTCCTCTTGGATAAACATACTTAAAACTTTTTTTTGAAAATCAGAAATAGTAATAAGCAACAGAGCCAGTTATATCTGTTCAGTGTTTCTGAAGCCTATTAAAAGACAATAATCTGGGGTGCCTGGCTGGCTCAGTCAGTAGAGCATACAATCCTTGATCTCAGAGTCATGAGTTCAAGTCCCACATTAGGCATAAAGTTTACTTTAAAAAAAATTTTTTAAGACAATAATCTATGTCCAATAAGCAATATCACAGTATGTAAGGGGGAAGAACAAATCAGTAAAAATCCTGAAAAGCACCTACAATACCACATCTGAAGGAAACACAAATAGAAAAAAAAAAGGTTGAGATAAAAAAAGAATTCGTGACAGAACCAGTGGCGCAGCAGTTTAGCGCCACCTGTAGCCCAGGGTGTGATCCCGGGGACCCAGGACTGAGTCCCATGTCAAGCTCCCTGCATGGAGCCTGCTTCTCCCTCTGCCTGTGTCTCCGCCTCTCTCTCTCTTTCTGTGGGAGTGTGTCTCTTATGAATAAATAAACTCTTAAAAAGAAAAAAAAAAAAAAAAAGGATTACTGGGATGCCTGGGTGGCTCAACAGTTGAGGATCTGCCTTTGGCCCAAGGCGTGATCCTGGAGTTTCGGAATCAAGCCCCACATCAGGCTCCCTGCATGGAGCCTGTTTCTCCCTCTGCCTATGTCTCTGCCTCTGTCTCTCATGAATAAATAAATAAAAATCTTAAAAAAAAAAAAAAAAGAATTTGCCACACTACTTAGTCAAAGGTAACTTTAAAACTCTATGGGGCGGCAGTGGGGGTGGGAGGACAATACACTGGGGAACCTCACTCAGTGGGGCATGTGACTCTTGATCTTAGAGTAGAAGTCTAAGTTTGAGCCCCACACTGGGTGAAGAGATTACTAAAAATAAAATCTTTTTAAAATTTTAAAATAACAATGAAATACTGTAAGGAAATTTAAATATTCATAACAACTATCAAGTTCAAAACTAACACTGCAAAATACTAGTTGACTTACTCTATTAGACACAAAGGAAAAGGAACTGATTTCTTTTGGTTTGGTTTTCAGTTTTTTATTTTTTTTTAAAGCCTTTCTAAACCTCTGAGTTAAGATATTCTTCTGTTTTAAAGATTTTTTTAAAGATTTTATTTATTTATTCATGAGAAACACAGAAAGAGACAAGAGACACAAGAGGGAGAAGCAGGCTCCTCGCAGAGAGCCCAATACAGGACTTGATCTCAGCTGCCAGGATCACGCCCTGGGCCGAAGGCAGATGCTGAACCACTGAGCCACCCAGGCGTCCCAGTTTTGTTTTTTAAAATAGAAGATGGGGTGCCTGGGTGGCTCTATTGCTTAAATGCTGGACTCTTGATCTCAGCTCAGGTCTTGATCTCAGGGTCATGAGTTCAAGCCCCACATTGGGCTCCATGCTGGACATGAAGCCTACTTAAAAGAAATAGTAATAAAGATTTTAAAATAAAAATAGAAGATAGAGGGGCACCTGACTGGCTAAGCTGGTAGAGCATGTGACTCTTGATCTCAGGGTTGTGAGTTCAAAAACAAGGGGAGGTGGTGCCCAGCTGGCTCAGTTGGAGGAACATGTGACTCTTGATCTCAGGGTAGTGAGTACAAGTAAAAGCCCCGTGTCGGGTGTAGGGACTACTTAAGTAAATGAAACAAAAGATGAAACCTATTAATATGGAGAATCAAAACAACACAGGATCACCTATTAGAATGGCTGAAATCCAAAACCTTGACAATACCAAATGCTGACAAGAATGTTGAGCAATAGGAACTCTCAATCATTACTGGTGGGAATGGCAAAATGGACAGCCAGTTTGGAAGACAGCTTGGCAGTTTCTTACAAAGATAAATATAGGGTAGCCCAGGTGGCTCAGTGGTTTAGCGCCGCCCTCAGCCCAGGGCCTGACCCTGGAGACCAGGGATCGAGTCCCACGTCAGGCTCCCTTCATGGAGCCTGCTTCTCCCTCTGCCTGTGTCTCTGCCACACTCTCTCTTCCTCTCTTTCTCTCTCTCTCCCTCTGTGTCTCTCATTAATAAATAAGTAAAATCTTAAAAAAAAAAAAGATAGATATAATCTTACCATAAATTCCAGTAATTGCACCTTTAGGTATTTACCCAAATGAGTTAAAAACTTCTACCTATAGAAGAATCTGCACACAAATGTTTTTAGCAAGTATGACTATACTTGCCAAAACTTGGAAGCAATCAAGACATGTTTTAATAGGTGAATGGATAAACAAACTGTGGTATGTCCAAACAATGGAATATAATTTTATGATCAAAAGAAATGAGCTATCAAGCTACAAAAAGACATGGAAGAAATTAAATGCATATGGCTAAGTGGAAGAAGCCAATCTTAAAAGGATATATACTGTATAAATCCAACAATATGACATTCTGGAAAATGCACAACTATGCAGATAGTAAAAAAGATCAGTGGTTGCCAGAGGTTGGGGACACGGAGGTATGAATATGCAAAGCACAGAGGATTTTTAGGGCAGTGAAACTATTCTCTATATTATAATAGTAGGTATTTGTTATCATACATTTCTCAAAAACCACAATGTACAACACAAAGAGTAAAAACCTAATGTAAATTATAGATTTTACTTAATAATAATAATATATCAATGTGACTCACAAATTGTACCTCACTAATGCAAGATATTAAGAAGAGAAACTGTTGGGGAGGAGGATGGAGGTACACAGGAATTCTCTGTACTTGGTGTTCCATTTTTTTTTTTTAATTTTTTTTTTTTTTATTTATTTATGATAGTCACAGAGAGAGAGAGAGAGGCAGAGACACAGGCAGAGGGAGAAGCAGGCTCCATGCACCGGGAGCCCGACGTGGGATTCGATCCCGGGTCCCCAGGATCGCGCCCTGGGCCAAAGGCAGGCGCCAAACCGCTGCGCCACCCAGGGATCCATTTTTTTTTTTTTTTTTTTATAAACCTAAAACAGCTCTAAAAAATAAAGCCTATTTACTAAAATTAAAACAAAAAAAGGAAATCATGAGTCCATACTAAAAATGAACATATAATAAAAAGATAGGAAGGCCATTCCTTACAATAGAAAGCAGGCTGACAATATGGAAGGAGTAACGGAGTTAGAAAATTACCATTTTGCACCCATCAGAGTTAAGACTGGTTTAGGCAAGAATCATGAAGAGCTAAGAAATCCACAGGGGGCTCTTTTTCTCTTCTGGTCCAAGGCGCTTGGGGAGCAGAAGGCTTTAGTGCAGACATGGCCAAGTCCAAGAACCACACCACGCACAACCAGTCGCAAAAATGGTACAGAAATGGCATCAAGAAACCCCGGTCACAAAGATACGAATCTCTTAAGGGGGTAGACCCCAAGTTTCTGAGGAACATGCGCTTTGCCAAGAAGCACAAGAAGGGCCTGAAGAAGATGCAGGCCAACAATGCCAAGGCCATGACTGCGAGTGCCAAGGCTATCAAGGCCCCTGTCAACCCAAGGAGGTTAAGCCCAAGATCCCAAAGGGCGGCAGCCGCAAGCTCCATCAACTTGCCTACATCACTCACCCCAAACTCGGGAAACTCGTGCTCATACCCTCATTGCCAAAGGTCTCAGGCTCTGCCGGCCAAAGTCCAAGGCCAAGATATGCAGACATCATCCATTGGTTGTTGGCTGTGGCTATTGGGGCTGACTGTACTTATCCAGAGTTGACAAACACAAGCTTGCAGATTTATGTAAAAATCTCAATTTCTGGCACAAAATGGCTCAGTATGCCCAACGTGCATCAGTGTCCTTTCATACCCAGTTGTTTTTCAAAAGCAAAGGAATAGTAAGTGAAGAAGCCTATATTCTGTTTGTAAGAAAGAATGCTATTGTGATGTTAATTCCAAAGTATGGTTTAGAAGGTACAGTCTTTTTTGAAGAAAAGGACAAACCAAAGCCAAAGCTTATTTAGGATGATGAGGAACCTTCCCTTAAAACAGAGGACACAGTGTTCCATATATTTGATAAAGTTAAACTGAAAATCATGCTAGACTCATCCAATCGCCAGCATCAGAAAATCCAAATGTCCCTGGTAGAACCACAGATTCCAGGAATAAGCATTCTGACGGATACTCCAAACATGGACAGTGATGAACCAGAGAGAAAGAAAAAGAAACGTGAGAAATAACTATACTCAACAAAATAACTTCAAAGACTGGTTTCCTTAAAACAAAACAAAAACAGAAACAACAACAACAACAAAAAAAAACCAATACAAAAAACCCGAGAGAACACTTTTAAACCTAAGTGTGTAATAAAAATAAAAAAATAAAAATAAAAATAAACCTAAGTGTGTGATACAGCTTGTTACTTTTATTTTTTTTTTCTGTTTGTTAAATACATTTTAATGGCTTAAAAAAAAAAAAAAGAAATCCACAGGGGTGGTTTGATAAGGAACAAGATATTTGAAAGGTCTCAAATGCTATGGATTGTTACTAGTTACAAGAGGAAAACAAAGTATGCAATGGAGACACCAGGTAGTGGATTACCTTGATCAAGTAATCAAAATGAATACTTTCCAGCAAAGGGCAGATGGATATTGTACACCTACAAATATAACATCTGAGAAGGTCATTTATGTAGTATTCCGGTTGTGTGCATAATCTGAATGTAATCACAAGGCAACAGTAGATAAATCTAAGTTGAAGAATATTCTAAAAAACAGATGACCTATATTCCTCAAAAAATGTTAATAACATGAAAAATAAAGATAAGTTAAGGAATTCTTCCAGAGGTAGAAGAAACATGATAACTAAATTCAACAGATGACTGATCATGAGCTGGATTCTAGCCTGAATGGGAAAAGCTATAAAAGAGATTACTGAAATAACTGACAAAATTGAAATATGGGTTATAATTTCAATCAATTTTAAATTTCCTCATTTTGGTAACTGTATTATAAATATGTATGATGATACTGTTGCTCTTCAGAAATGCACACTGATGTAAGAGGTAAAAGGAATGATGCTTATGACTTATTTTCAAATGGTCCAGAAAAAATAATATGTGTTTGTGCATATATATTCAGAGAGAGAGGGAAAGAAAGAGAGAATGAATCATCAAGCAGAATTGGCAAAAATGTTAAAAACTGATGAATCTTGCTTGGTGCACCTAGCTGGTTCTGTTAGTTAAGCATTAGGACTCGTAATTTCAGCTCAGGTCATGATCTCAGGGTCATGAGACTGAGCTCCATGTCAGGCTCCACACTGGACATGGAACCTGCTTTAAGATTCTGTCTCGGGGGATCCCTGGGTGGCGCAGCGGTTTGGCGCCTGCCTTTGGCCCAGGGCGCGATCCTGGAGACCCGGGATCGAATCCCACGTCGGGCTCCCGGTGCATGGAGCCTGCTTCTCCCTCTGCCTGTGTCTCTGCCTCTCTCTCTCTCTCTCTCTCTCTGTGTGACTATCATAAATAAATAAATAAATAAAAATTAAAAAAAAAAAAAAAAAAAAAGATTCTGTCTCGGGATCCCTGGGTGTTGCAGCGGTTTGGCGCCTGCCTTTGGCCCAGGGTGCGATCCTGGAGACCCAGGATCGAATCCCACATCGGGCTCCCGGTGCATGGAGCCTGCTTCTCCCTCTGCCTATGTCTCTGCCCCCCCTCCCCTCTCTCTGTGTGACTATCATAAATAAATAAAAATTGAAAAAAAAATTTAAAAAAAAAAGATACTGTCTCCTCCCTCTGCCTCTCCCCTTCCTCCTTCCCTCTCTTTAAGAAAAAAAAAAGTGGTGAATCTGAGTAAATGGTATAGAGAAGTTCTCTATGCTATTTTTTATAACTTTCTCATAAATTTGAAATTATCAGAAAATAAAAGGCTTAGTTATGTTAACCCAACATCTTTCTGGCATAAACTGCCTATACTTTTGGTGTTAAAAACTCTGATGATAATCTAATATTATTTCCCTTTTAAGTCACTTACTCTTATTACCCAGTTGCTCAAAAGATTTTCTTTTAAGATCAGTAATTTTCTTAAAATTTGCCATCCTGTTGGCTATTCTAGGCCAATAGTCTCAGACACAGTGTGCTCGTTAAAATGTATATCTTCAAATTTTTTCAATTCAATAAAATTTTCTTGAATTATAGTCTTTAACATTTGTTCCTTCAGCCTGGTGATGTGAATATGAATTTTGAAACAGACGCAGAATCTTTCTGAAAGCTCTACTATATAAAACAATGGTAATAATAAAAACAGAATTATCCTTTCAAATATTTATTGATCTACTGTGTAATAGGTATGCCTATTCCACAAAAATATAACAAATGGAAAAAATGTCTAGTAGATCAATTAATCAATACTGAAGAACTTCAAATGACTTCATACTGTTAGTGATACAAAGGAGTATATTTTAGAGTGTTCAATTTCAACCCAGGTTCCTTGTATCCTGTAATAACCTCAGTGCTTGAGTTATAAAATGAATTATTCTTTAATATACATAAAATTTGGTCAAATAAACACTCTTCAAAAATGAAATGAGGACAGCCCGGGTGGCTCAGCAGTTTAGCACTGCCTTTAGCCCAGGGCCTGATCCTGGAGACCCAGGATCGGGTTCCATTGTCAGGCTTCCTCCATGGAGCCTGCTTCTCCCTCTACGTGTGTCTCTGCCAATCTCTCTCTCTCTTTCTCTCTCTCTGTCTTTCATTAATGAATATAAACAATTAAAATTCAATGAGTATTTGTAAATTGTATATCCACTGTTCATTTTTAAAAAGGCACTTGGCACTATATTGATTATGGAACCAAATTTGTTTACCTTCATGTATTATGTCATATAAAATTTAATCTAGAAAAAAACTCTTTGCTAAATTTTTAATATTTTGACTAACAAAGAGCCTAAATAGGGGTGTCTGGGTGGCTCAGTCGGATGAGGATCCAACTCTTAATTTTGGCTCAGGTCATGATCACAGGGTTGTGAGATTACATAGGGCTGTGCTGAGTGTGTAACCTACTTGAAACTCTCTCTCCCTCTCCTTCCCTAGCCCTGCCCTCTCCCTTACTTAAAGAAAAAAAAAATCCAAAAATAAACTCACAATGAGTTCTAGATTAAATAAATTGCAGAACATTATCTTAACAAAGATAATCATCTTACCATTTCTAATAGAATGGCTTGAGTTTTGGCCTCTTTTTCTGCCTTTATTTCTTCTACTTCTTCAGCTGATCTTCCTTTAAAATCATCAATTTCTTCATCTGCTCCTATTCGACCACTCTGTAAGGCAGAAGTTACTTAAACATATAGTAAAAGAACTGAAAAATCTGAGAAACATGGGAGACATGATGATTTATCCTTAGCTCCATCAAATGTGTTAGAATAGAAACTGAAGCCTCTGAAAATTGATATAAATTAATTTAATAATATGAGCTAGACAAAGCTTCTAATTTATTGTTAAAACAAAATATACATTATAAAGAAGCTATCTGGTATCCAACTTACTGCTGAATGCAGAAAAGAAATGATCTTAACAATTAAGCACCAAATCCCAACTATAAAGACCAATTTAGCTTTGAGAAAGCTTCATAAACAGAAACTTATACCTTAAAAAATCTGAGGGAAAAGTCTGCATTATTCTACAAAAATTTCTGGGTGCTAGCATGGTTCCAAAGTGTTCCCAGTTGAAAAGCTCCCTTACAAGATGTTAGTTTAACTGAGCTTTAAAGCTATACTCCTAGAATTAGGAGACAAGAAAAACATTTTCACAAGGTATTTATATAAGCTTCCAGAGCTAAGGCTCCTCTAGTGGAACAGAAGTTGAAGAACGGAAATTAGGGAAATGAAAAGACAGCTAGAAAAATGAGTTATCTTTATGGAAGAGAAATGAGTTATCTACTTGTCCGAGAAGAATTGATCAAGAAAGATAGTCATTCTGAAGAAATAAGTTTTAATAGACTAAAAAGCAAAATCTATGCAAAGCATTAATATGCATGTACAATCACAAGAGGACTCTACTTACATCTAGCTGTTCCCTCGTAGGTTCTGGTGATCGATCAGGAATTAATAAATCAGGAGGGTCATCAAACGGATCATCTAAAATCACTGTATGATTTATCCTTACAAAATAAATTCAAGTCAAAGGTTATACTTACATTATTTCAGAATCTGTGTTTTACTTTTTATAAAGATAACAAATGTCTCAATTATCTCTAATGCCCAAAAATCATAGGTACTTAAATTTTAATACACCAGTATATATTACTAGTGTTCTTTCACAGTTAATATTACTGTTTTTCATTGTTTGATATCAGATTCATTACTCTGGGGGCACCTGCATGGCTCAATGGTTGACCATCTGCCTTGGGCTCAAATTATGATCCCAGGGATCCTGGGATCAAGTCCCATATCAGGCTCCCCTTGAGGAACCTGTTTCTCCCTCTGTGTATGTCTCTGCCTCTGTGTGTGTCTCTCATGAATAAATAAATAAAATCTTTAAAAAAAAATTTACTACTCTGTATTACTTTATTTTATTTTTTTAAAGATTTTTAAAAATTTATTTATTCATAGAGACACAGAGAGAGAGAGAGGCAGAGACACAGGCAGAGGGAGAAGCAGGCTCCATGCAGAGAGCCTGACATGGGACTTGATCCAGGGTCTCCAGGATCATACCCAGGCTGCAGGCGGCGCTAAACCACTGCACCACCGGGGCTGCCCTCTGTATTACTTTAATAAATCTAATATTAGTTTGTCTAAATCTTAGTACTTTTACCAAATTTCTCAATAATATACATTTTTAAAAACTAAATTAAAGATTAATAATTCTTTCCAACATAAGCAATTATAAATAATTAGCACAAGTATAAAAATATAAAAAAGTCTTTTTTACTTTATGGATTCATATAGTTTTGTATTAATTCACATTTTGGAATTATCCAAAAACCAGTCCTATGCTTGCCATCTCCACAAATACCACAGGATTAAAACATTCTAGTATACTGAGATAGCAACCACACCTGATATCTTGATATGGTACAAAGTCCTTGTCAACAAAAGTCTCATTAATTTTCTTAATTATGTCCATGCCTTCTGTCACCTCACCAAACACTGTATGAACACCATCAAGGTAATCTAGATTATCTCCTGTAGTAATAAGAAACTGTATAGAAAGACACAGAAAAATATAAACATGTATCTGTAATTCAAACTGGAATCAGTTACAGACTGACAAAAAACACACAAAACCAATACTCTACATTTAACTGCATGATTTCTTACCCACTTGTTACTAGTACGAATTAAAAAGTACAAGCTTATACATAAAATATCATTATATACACAAGGGCTTCCCTGGTTGTTTAAATACTTGGACAAACCAAAGTTCAGTTTCTTCATATACGAATTGTGTGGGGAAAAAAAGCATCTGCCCCAAACTAGGTTGTTGTAAAGATTAAACAAGACAATCAATGAAAGGTTCTCAACATGATATGTTTTGAAGTAATAAATACCAGAAGGAAATAGACCATAACGTGAACAGCAATGATCCATGGATAGTATGATTGTGGATAATGTTATTTTTCTTTCATGCACTTTTCTGTATTTTCTGAATTCCTCACAATGGACATGTCTCAAATTTAAAAAAACAAAGCAGGGCAGCCCCGGTGGCACAGCGGTTTGGCGCCTCCTGCAGCCTGGGGTGTGATCCTGGAGATCCGGGATCGAGTCCCACGTTGGGCTTCCTGCATGGAGCCTGCTTCTCCCTCTGCCTGTGTCTCTGCCTTTCTCTCTCTCTCTCTCTGAATAAATAAATAAATCTTAAAAAAATATTACTAAAAAAAATTTAAAAAAATAAAAAAACAAAGCAGGGGTGCCTGGGTGGCTCAGGTGGTTAAGCATCTGACATTTGATTTTGGCTCAGGTCAAAATCTCACACTTGTGAGACTGAGCCCCACGTCAGGCTCTGCACTGGGGGTATAAAGTCTGCTTAAGATTCTCTCTCTCCCTCTGTCCGCCCCCCCCAATAAAAATAAATAAATAATTTTATTTTTAAAAACAAAGTAGTTTCTTATAAAGATTTATTTTTAAGAAATCTCTATACCAAACACAAGGCTCAAACTCACAACCCTACTGAGCTGAATGCTCTACTGATTAAGTCAGCCAGGTACCTCCCAAAATAATTTTTTTTATATAGAACACAGTATAATATTTTTATTCTAACAGATATCGTTGAAATTCTCCTCTTATTGGATAGCTTAAAATGATAACTTGTGGCTCTTTCCAGTCCTTCATTTTAAAATAAAACTCAACTTTTTACTCATTTTCTAACCTGAGATCCATGTTGATCACTTCCATTGTTCACCATGGACACAGTGCCTTTCTTCTTGTGCTTAATTCTTGGCACTTTTTCAGCCTCAAAAAAGCTTGCTTGATCACCATACAGTTGACTAAAAGTACACATAATAAAATTATAAAACTGAAGTACTTTCAACATGAAATACAGAAGTACTAGTAACAAATAGGATTACCATTTCTTTATAGAAATGCCACTATGATTCAAAATATTTGTTTTTTTAAAATTTGCTATAGACATTTAGGGAACTTGGAAAAAATCTGTATTTGAACTGTATTTCAAAATGCAGATTAAGATATGTTAGATAACACTGTTAAGAGGCAATTCTATTTTTTCTCATTTAGAAATAAAAGAACTCACCCAAAAACAGACTCTCCTCCACGCCCAGTCCCTGTGGGATCACCAGTTTGTATGATAAAATCCCTCTATAATAAATAGGATACTTTGTTAATTCACACAGTTGCTAAATGGTTCCCATAATAAAGGACATGACTAATAACCACTAACTCACCTGTACATTGTGAATAAGACAATAATTATAATATTTTATCTTGCACAACTTTAGGAAATTCAAGCAGGCTGAAAGAAAAATAAATACTAAATTTATCAGTAGTTCAGAAATACATTTTTAAGCAAGTAAAGGCTCTGTTGGCATAATTTAATTTCAAATTACCATACAAACACTCCCCAATGGTCAAACATCCAAAGTCACAAAGAAGGCAGTATGCCTAGAAAAAGGCAATTATTTTAAATTATCTTTTTATTTTCTTTTTCTTAGGACTTTCAGGGCATCTGAGCTAATGCAGGAAACAGGCTTATTTGGAGTAGGCAAACATTTATTAATGGATTAGTTTTGCAAGGGAAAAAGAAAACCAAAGAGAATAAATACTATGATGGAAAAGAATCTATCAGAGTAACTGCAAATGGGTACAATTACATATATTAGAGAAAATTAAATATCTGAGACCAATTTTTTAAATGATGACTAAATAGCTCTTCAAAAACTCCATATGGTAGGATGCCCGGGTGGCTCAGCAGTTGAGTGTTTGCCTTCAGCTCGGGGCATGATCCTGGAGTCCCAGGCTCGAGTCCCACATCAGGCTCCCTGCATAGAGCCTGCTTCTGTCTTTGCCCCTTTCTCCTCTCTCTCTCTCTCTCTCTCTCTCTCTCTGTGTGTGTCTCTCATGAATAAATAAATAAAATCTTAAAAAAAAAAAAGTCCTGGGGATCCCTGGGTGGCTCAGTGGTTTATTTAGTGCCTGCCTTTGGCCCAGGGCATGATCCTGGAGTCCTGGGATCGAGTCCCAATCAGGCTCCCTGCATGGAGCCTGCTTCTCCCTCTGCCTGTGTCTCTGCTCCTCTCTCTCTCTGTCTCTCATGAATAAATGAATAAAATCTTTTTAAAAATGTTTTAAGTCCATATACTTATCATGTACCAGCTTTCTCATATAAATGAACTCATTTATTCAATAAACATTTATGGAGTATCTTCTAGGTGCATGGCATTGCAACCACAAATGCCATAAAACCATAGTCCCTCCCTTCAAGTTCATAGTCTAGTTAGACATCAAGCTAGAAAACACAAAGAAAGACATAGGAGGCTCTCCAGGGTCCTTATACCTGAATAAAAATAGTTACTATATAGATGTATCAATACTGGATACATCTGTTAATACCATCATGCCATTTATATAGTAAAATGGTAAAAACTGGTTTTAGGGGCCCCTGGGTGGTTCAGTTGGTTAAGTGTCTGCCTTCAGCTCAGGTCATGATCTCAGGGTCCTGGGATCAAGCCCCGTATCAGGCTCCCTGCTCAGTGGGAAGTCTGCTTCTCCCTCAGCCCTTCCCCCCTGCTCGTCCTCTCTCACTCTTATGCTGTCTCTCTCTCTCAAATAAATAAATAAAATATTTTCTTTTTTAAGTGGTTTTAAAAAAAACCACTAGAGTTCAAAAGAGGACTGCTTCTGGCCAGGGAAAATAGAACACCTCACAGAGGCCAATGGTTGACATTAAAAGAACTAGACAGGCAAAGAGTTGAAAGTGAGCATTTCAAGCTGGGAAGACAGTATGAATAAGTCTGGAAGTGCAAATATAAATCTTTTTTGAAGGGTCCAAAAGCCCAGTCTAAGTTCTGTAACACTCTAGTAATAAGAGTAATAGTGGGTAAACAGACCAGAGGGGTAAGATGGGGCCAAGATATTGAAAGGTCTTGAATATCAGGATTTTGATAGTTTTTCTAGAAAAATATATTTCCGGGATTACTGTTAAGTACAAAAGAGCAGTCCTTTAACTAGAAAACAAAAATAATGGATCTAGGCAGTGATCATCAATGGCTGCCAAAATCTGGTTTTTTTTTTTTTAGGATTTTATTATTTACTCATGAGACACACACACACACACAGAGGCAGAGTCACAGGCAGAGGGAGAAGCAGGCTCCATGCAAGGAGCCCGACACGGAACCCGATCCCAGGACCACAGGATCATGACCCAGGCCAAAGGCAGACGCTCAACCAATGAGCCACCTGGGCGCCCTGGCTGCCAAAATCTTTAGGTGAAAGCTAATGGGGACGCTGCAACATACATCAGATAGACAAGCCTGAACCCACGGACCAATTTTAACTTCGCAGAAAGAGCCAACCAGACATCAAGTGTTTCCTGAACGTGATGCCGCTGAAGTGCAGGCTACCTTATATGAAAATATTCTTGGGATGCCTGGATGGCTCAGTGGTTGAGCGCCTGACTTCCACCCAGGACGTGATCATGGTGTCCCGGGATCGAGTGCCACATCGGGCTCCCTGCATGAAGCCTGCTTCTCTCTACCTGTGCTTCTGCCTTTGTGTCTCTCATGAATAAATAAATAATCTTTAAAAAGAAAAGAAATGAAAATATTCTTGCCAAAAACATTAAACCTATAGCTGATCAAGCCTCTAATTCTAAGTGGCAATTTATGAGAAACAGAAGAGAGAAAAATATATTTAAAGATACATGGATAAAGTCAGTCAAATCCAAAACAAGGGAAATTCTATAAAACAAATGACTCAGATTCCTTCTCAAAAAGTTGTTAAGGTAGGGACGCCTGGGTGGCTCAGCAACTGACCAAGGACCAAGCAATTGACCATTGGTCCAAGGTTTGAATAGGCTCAGGGTATGATCCCGGGGTTCTGGGATCGAGACCCACATCGGTCTGCTTCTCCCTCTACCTGTCTCTGCTTCTTTCTCGGTCTCTCATGAATTTAAAAAAAAAAAAAAAAAAAAAGGTTGTTAAGGTAGGAGTGCCTGGGTGGCTCAGTTAAGCCTCTGACTTGATTTCTGCTCAGGTCATGATCACGGGGTGCTGGGATGGAGCCCCAAGACGCCTCCATGCAGAGTCACTTGTCCCTCTCTCTCTGCTCCTCCCCTGCTCATACTCTCCCCCCTCTCACTCTCAAACAAGTAAAATCTTAAAAAAAAAAAAAAAAAAAAAAAAAGGTTGTTAAGGGAAAAAAGTGGGGGAACTATACATTAAAAGATAGCAACCAATAGGGGATCCCTGGGTGGCACAGCGGTTTGGCGCCAGCCTTCGGCCCAGGGCGCGATCCTGGAGACCCGGGATCGAGTCCCACGTCGGGCTCCGGGTGCATGGAGCCTGCTCCTCCCTCTGCCTGTGTCTCTGCCTCTCTCTCTCTCTCTGTGACTATCACAAATAAATTAAAAAAAAAAAAAAAAAAGATAGCAACCAATATAACATATGGACTTTGGCAGTTTCTTACAAAACTGAATACATTCTTACCATAAATCTAGCAATCACACCTCTTGGTATTTACTCAAAGGAGATGAAAATGTATGTTCACTCGAAAACCTGCACACACGTTTATAGCAGGTTAATTCACAATTGCCAAAATATGGAAACAACCAAGATGTCCTTTCAGTAGGTGAATAAATAAATAACATATGGTACATCCAGACAATGGAGTATTATTATTTGCTACAAAGAAGAAATGAGCTATCAATCCATGAAGACATGGAGGAATCTTAAATACATTTAACACATTGAGAGAACCAAGCCGTAAGGATCATATGCTGTATGATTCCATCCATACAACATTCTGGAAAAAACAAATCTATGGACACAGTAAAAGACCACTGGTTGCCAGGAGTTGGGGAGAGGGGTGCAAATAAATAGGCAGAGCACAGAGGATTTTTAGGGCATGATTTTTCTGTAGGATACTGTAATGCTGGATATGTGTATTATACATTTGTCCAAACCCACAGAATGTGTAACACCAAGAGCATGCCTGGATGTAAACAATGGATTATGATGTGTCAATGTAGGTTCATCAAATGTACCACTGTAATAACAAGTGTACAATGCTACATAGTGCAAGCGTACAAATATACAACAAATATACACTCTGGTGGGAGATACTGAAAATGGGGGAGGCTGTGCATACAGCAATCTCTCTATTCCTTCCCCTCAGTTTTGCTATATATTTTAATTGCTCTAAAAAAGTAAAGTCTTTAAAAATAGGCAAGGGGGGTGGTGAACATAGCATAATGTATAGAGAAGTTGAATCACTATGT
The DNA here is from genome assembly GCF_048164855.1 of Canis lupus baileyi. Classification (NCBI taxonomy): domain Eukaryota; kingdom Metazoa; phylum Chordata; class Mammalia; order Carnivora; family Canidae; genus Canis; species Canis lupus. Next base: position 41,223,204 of record NC_132838.1, read on the forward strand.
TGAACCTGAAACTAATGTACATGTGAAAACTAACTCAAATAAAAAAATTTTTTTAAAAAAGGGAAGAAAGAAAACCTATAGATTAAAAGATGTTTAAGAGATATATTGGCCGATATAATAAATAAACCTTGTTTGGATCCTTAAATTATCAAATATATATTTTTAAGATTTTATTTATTTATTCATGAGACACATAGAAAGAGAGGCAGAGAGACATAGGCAGAGGGAACCCAATGGGAGACTCGATCCCAGAACTCGAGGATCACACCCTGGGCCAAAGGCAGACACTCAACCACTGAGCAACCCAGGCATCCCAAATTATCAAATATGTTTTAGACACTGATAAGACAAAACAAAAATATGAATGGTACAAAAAAAGTTAATTTTTTCAGATGTGATTAATGATTGGGGGTTATTTTTTAATCACATTTTAGAAATATAAATGGAGGGCAGCCCGGGTGGCTCAGTGGTTTAGCGCCGCCTGCAGCCCAGGGCCTGATCCTGGAGACCCGGGATTGAGTCCCATGTCGGGCTCCCTTCAGGGAGCCTGCTTCTCCCTCTGCCTGTTTCTCTGCCTCTCTCTTTCTCTATGTCTCTCATGAATAAATAAATAAAATCTTTAAAAAAAAAGAAATATAAATGGAAGTAACTGCAAATTAAATAAATCCCATGTAACGGATACAAAAAATCCAGTATAAATTAAACAATATTGGTTATGTGTTGACAACTGTTCATTAATTGGTCACTTGCAAATGAGGGCTCATTTTTGTGACTCTATTTCTATATGTAAGTTTTCTATAACAAAAAGTAAAAAAAGGAAAGAAATGGAAGGGAAAGAAGGAAGGAAAGGAGGAAAGGGAAAGAAGGGAGGAAAAAAGGAAGAAAAATAAGTTTGGATATATGTTTACTAAAAATCGATAAGGGGACGCCTGGGTGGCTCAGCGGTTTGGCACCGCCTTCAGCCCAGGGTGTGATCCTGGAGACCCAGGATTGAGTCCCAAGAGTCCCACGTCAGGCTCCCTGCATGGAGCCTGCTTCTCCCTCTGCCTGTGTCTCTGCCTCTCTCTCTGTCTCTCATGAATAAATAAATACACACACACACACACAAGTCACCGTAATGGGCCTTTAGTGTGTGCAAAGTGGCAAGCATTGCACTAGGTGCTTAGGATAGAAAGATAAGGAAGCCGCAGTTGCAGCTCTCTTCCTAGTTTGCATCCTTGAGAGGAGACAAGATTTGCAAACAATTCCAGGATAACAGGTAAATGACACAACAAAATATGTTACATGCTGTTTTAAAAAGATCTCGGAGCAGAAGAAACAGATCTAATTCAGCTTAGGGACAAAGGAGAGCTTCACAGAAGAAATCATTCTTGGTCCAAGGTTTGAATAATAAACAGGATGTTTGCCAAAAGCACAACAGTAGAGATAATGTGGGAGTAGAAGCAACAGCCTAAGAAAGACATGGATGCATGACTGAGCCTGTAATGTAGCGAAGTGGGCGTGGGGGGTACAACAGAGGGTGGGATAGAGTGTAACATGCAGGAAGGACTTACAGTTTGTACTGTACCTTGTTTCCTCCTCTTTGATAAACTGCATTCCAAGGGCACAAGATCCTGATTGTAACTAATCTCTTTGGCCTCTAGTTTCTCCCTGCCTTGCTACATTCTCCGCGCTGTTGCCTGTTATCTTCCTAAAACAAGTTTGCTACGCCTCAATCCTGCTTTTCAAACCTTCAAAGACCCTACTCCTCAGTAGGGCACACAGGACTATTCACATCTGGCCAAACAGATATGACCTATGCCATCAGACTCCTAGTCTGCCAGTCCCCGTCACATATCATTCCTTCAGGCCATACCAAACCATTTGCTGTTTCCAGAAAAATTCCAAGCAAAACTTAAAAACAAAAAAACAAAAAAGAACACCCTCACTCCCGCTCATCTCTGAAAGAGCTAGTTCAAGTGTTCTACTTTCTCTGCTTTCTTCGCTTCTCCCCGCCCCCAGCCGGGAAGAAGTACTCCCTGCTCTGGTTTCCATGGCAACTTACACATTCTTCGACTACAACACTTACAATGGGTTGTAAGACAACACTTAAAGGGACTCCCTCGTCTGTGTCTCCCAGGGGAAAATCAGACCCTCAAGGGCACGACGCCTGTCCCAGGGCTTGCCACCGCGCGGCACCGCAGCGACCCGTGAGTGTTCGCCAGGGCGCCGAGCCTATCTCCGCACAGCCCTTCCTCCACCCAGGCGGGATGCTCACGCTCACTGCTCCAAACACATCCTTTCGGCTTCCGTCGGGACTCAGCGATTACACACCAAGGAATACACGTTGTGCTCCTCTCCCGAGTAAAGCGCAGTAAAGTCACAAAAGCTATGGGCATGATACGTGCAGCCTGCAACACACACACACACGATGCCACAAGCGCCCGCCACCTGAATGGCCAGCCTCGGACACCGGACGGAGGCTGCTCCTCACAAAACTTTTCGAACCACGGCCCGCTAAGAAAACAGCCCAGGCGTGGGCACCAGGAGCCCAGAAGCTCGAACCCACTCAGGGGGACCCGGCAGCGAAGGGACAATTGGGGAAAGGAGATAGTGGCCCCGGCGAGGTCGAGCCGGGCCAGGGGCTCACCGCGCGGCCGCTCCTCGGTGTACAGATCGATGACGACGTCGCCCAAAGTGGTTTCCAGCAGAACCGCCATGGCGCCCGCTCCTCCTCCGCAACAAGCCGCGGGGTGTGACAGGCGCAGCCCGTCGTGGTCTACGCCACGCGTCACTCTCGGCGCGACGCCTCTGTACGTCATCGCTCCGGCGACGCCCCCCTCCCCTCGGCGCGGCCCGCCTGGTCAGTGCCCGGCCCGCCCACACAGCGGCGATGCCTCGGGGGCTTCCCGCCGCCGTTTTGGAAATCCTGTTTCTTCCAGGGCGCCCGGCGCTGAAGCCTGTCCCTCATAAGAGGACTTTGGTAAAGGTTTTTGTGCCTCCTTTGTGTCCATCGCAACAACGGGGCGGGCCTTCGAGGGGACCCTTTCTTCTCTGTTCCTCCGGACGCATCGAGAGTGACTACCGCGCCAGCTTCTCCCACAATCTTTCTTGTTGGGGGGTTTCCTTTTTTTTTTTTTTTAAAGATTTTTATTTATTTATGTGAGACACAGAAAGAGGCAGAGACACAGGCAGAGGGAGAAGCAGGCTCCATGCCGGGAGCCCGGCGTGAGACTCGATCCCGGGTCTCCAGGATCACGCCCTGGGCTGAAGGCGGCGCTAAACCGCTGCGCCACCCGGGCTGCCCTCCTGGGGGGTTCCTAATCAGTGTCTCCTCGTTGTCCTGAATCCTCCAATGTACAGCTTGTTACCCCGAAAGGTGGTTACCGAGGAGTTCTTCCTTGGCTCATCGTGCCTAGGACGGAAGCTGTGTTAACGGTGACTGGTCCTTAGGGCGACAAGCTGAGAAACAGTCGCCTCGGCCCCAGACCAGATCACTACTGGTTTTATCAATAATATTTTACTTTGGAGACTTAGAAAATGACTTTTGGCCTCTGTTGAGGGTTTCCATGCCAAGTTTATGCCCCAAAGCCTCCTGACCAAACAGATCGGCCACTTTTATACCATTTTATACATACTCAGAGCTTCTGGTTGAACATTTAAGTCAAAGCCAACGTTTTCCTAACGGCCCTCAAGGCCTTCCGTGATACTCTGCTGCCGTGCCTGTCTCCTCTCTTATTCTGAAGCCACACTAGACTTTTGCAAGACTCTCTGGACACTGTTGGCCTTACTGCCTCTGGGTCTTTAGGCTTGCTGCCCACGCTGGTTAGAACCCGCCTCCACTTGCATGGTTCTCCTTCACCTCCTTCAGGCCTCCTGCTCACTTGTCACCTCTGAGTGAAGCCTGCCATAATTAAGCCCACAGACATACACTTGTTTTTCTCCATAAGGCTTTTTCCCTATGGCGCTTTTTCACTGTCTAACATGCTATTTATGAATTTGTTTACGATAAATATGAATTTATGTTTATATTGTTACTAAAACATTAGCTCTAGGGGCGCCTGGGTGGCTGAGCGGTTAAGCGTTTGCCTTCAGCCCGGGGTGTGATCCTGGAGACCTGGAATCAAGTCCCACGTCGGGCTCCCTGCATGGAGCCTGCTTCTCCCTCTGCCTGTGTCTCTGCCCCTCTCTCTGTCTCTCGTGAATAAATAAAATCTTAAAACAAAATAAAATGTAAGCTCTGGAAGGCTATAGCCTATTCTGCCTGTTTTGTTTACTGCTGTATCCCCAGTGCCATGACAGTGTGCCACACAATGGATAATAAATAATAGTTGAGTGAATGAATATTGACAAAGAAATGCAAATGAAAATAACAATGAAACTGTTGATGGGAATGTAAAATGGTACAGCTATTTTTTTTAAGATTTTATTTTTTATTTATTCATGATAGACACACAGAGAGAGAGGCAGAGACACAGGCAGAGGGAGAAGCAGGCCCCATGTGGGGCTTGATCCCAGGACTCCAGGATCACACCCTGGGCCAAAGGCAGGCACTAAACTGCTGAGCCACCCAGGGATCCCCGGTACAAGTATTTTGGACACTGTATAAAACTCATGTAATCTTTTTCCCAATTTAGTGCTTGCTTCTGCAGCACGTATACTAATCTTTTCCCAGTATAATTTTAATAGTAAGACTAGAGATTAAAGGGTAATATTTGGTAAACTTCTGTGTATGTATGCTTAAAAGAAATAGATCAAGAAAAAAAAGGATTTGGAAAAATTAAATGATTTTTAAAGAAAATTTGGATTATTCAAAGAATTAGAAATTTGCATAATAAATTTGAGGCATGGGGACGCCTGGGTGGCTCAGCAGTTGAGTGCATCTGCTTTCTGCTCAGGGGGTGATCCTGGAGTCCCCGGATCAAGTCCAATATCGGGCTCCCTGCATGGAGCCTGCTTCTCCCTCTGCCTGTGTCTCTGCCTTTCCCTCTGTGTCTCTCATGAGTAAATAAATAAAATCTTTTAAAAAAATACCTTATTTATTGTTCAGTGTGTAATTTGCTATATCTTTAAGTTATGCTCTACTATCTATACATATATACTTATATATACATATACACATTGATATATCACTAAATATCAAATATTCTTCTACCTTCGTAGGGAAAATATTATTTCATGATGTTATATAATTTATGCTTGTCAGCATCTTATACACTTAGAACTCTAATGGTATAAATACTTAAAGTGGTTTATATAGTAGATACATAGGTGAAAAGAAATGAGATATCCATGGGCACCTGGGTAGCTCAGTTGATTAAGCATCTGCCTTCCGCTCAGGTCATGATCTCAGGGTCCTGAGATGGAGTCCCCCCATCCAGCTCCTTGCTCAGCCTCAAATCTGCTCCCCCCTTTCCCTCGGCCCCTCCCTCTCAGCCTCTCCCTACTGCTTGTGCTCTCTCTCAAATAAATAAATAAAATCTTATTTAAAAAATGAGATATCCTTCAGAATTCTACCAAATGTAACTACTAAAGTAGATTTAGTCTAGAGAAAAGGTTAGTAGATCTGTATTCCCTTCTAAATATCAACATCATCAACCATCATAACTAATTTCTCTGTTGACATCACTTTATATAGCTAATCTGAACAACCACATTCAAATGTCTTCAGCCTTACTAAAATCGCCAAAAGTAAAATCCTGATATTAAATGGCTAAATGCATGAACAAAAAAACATATTTATGATCATATGTGGTGCAGAAGTATTCCTGTGTTTGGCAAGTCTAGCACGATTTTCTTTATTCACCTTCTGTTCCTTGTCCAGCTTATCCCCACACCCTGAGGAATCTTAGTTGGGTGAACTGAGATTCATCCCAGTCACGTTGTCATAACATTTACAGTAATATATCTGGGACAGTGGTAGTCCAGGGGTTTGAGAACATTTTTGGCTGGCTGGAAAGCAGGACGTTTTGCCTCGTTGGAGGCAATCTTTACCTGTTTCTTCATTTGCCTGTCCTTGTCAAGAACTTTAACTGCCTTTTCTTTGTTGTGATTATTTTATCATTAAACGTTTTAGTAGATATTAGTATGGTGTTTAAAAATGTAGGTTTGGGCAGCCCCAGTGGTGCAGCGGTTTAGCGCCGCCTGCAGCCCAGGGTGTGATCCTGGAGACCCTGGATGGAGCCTGCTTCTCCCTCTGCCTTTGTCTCTGCCTCTCTCTCTCTCTCTCTCTCTCTCTCTCTCTCTCTCTCGTGTCTCTATGAATAAATAAATAAAATCTTTAAAAAAAAATGTAGGTTTTATTATTATTCACGAATGATGAAGCCAACAGATCAGAACATGATTGCCATTGAAAAGATAGTTACAATTCTCAAAGGGGTAAGGGGTGGGGGGACAGGGAGGAGGCACACCATGCCATGCAAGGCCAAAGAGAAAAATACCAGGGTTGGTCAGGAGGGGTGGAAGGAGCCCAGAGGAAACTGTAGACAGGAGTCCTTATTGTGGTTCCCTGGAGAAGGTGAGACAAAGGAGGATAAACAGGCTTAGAATCTGCTAATTTGAATAATTTCAGCAGTCTCTGGAGTATAAAAGCTATCTCTAGGGATGCCTGGGTGACTCAGCAGTTGAGTGTCTGTCTTTGACTTGGGGCCTGATCCTGGGGTCCGGGATTAAGTCCCATGTCAGGCTCTAGAGGAGAGCCCGCTTCTCCCTCTGCCTGTGTCTCTGCCTCTTTCTCTCTCCATCTCTCATGAATAAATAAAATCTTTAAAAAAATAAAGTAAAATCTATCTCTAGTTGTTTGGTACCTGGCCCTGGGATGATTAGGACAGAGGAATATTGCCTCCTGGACCTTAAAAGCCTGATAGAGGAGGGGATTTAGAATATGGGCTCTGGATCGGTTGTTGCCTATAAAAGGTAAATTAATAGAAAATACATATTGGTCTTTGCCCCCAGTTCCTGGCATGGAGCTTCTGAAACCTTGTAATTTCCTGAGTGATAAGAATACTAGGAGCATCCCTTGTTCTAAGATTGGTGTCCCTCTCTCTCTGTTTTCGAAGTAAGCTCCAGGCCCAGTGTAGGGCTTGAACTCATACCCCACCAAGATTGAGAGTCACATGCTCTACCAACTGAACCAGTCAGGTTGCCCCTAATACTGGTCTTTGACTCTATTCCTGACACAGAGCTCCGAAACCCTTGCAATTTCCTGGGTGATAAGAGTGTCTTTTGTTCTAGTGAGGTAACTCTGCGTGGGCTTCTGGCGGGCTCCTGGATGAGGGCTGGTCACCAGAAAGACCAAGATGTGAGTGGAAGCTTAGAATTTTCAGCCCTGCCCCTCATTCTCTTGAGGTGAGACAAGGGCTGAAAATGGAGTTAATGATTGATGATGCCTCCATTAAAATCTCTTAAGTACAGGGTTCAGAGAGCTTCAAGTTTGGTGAACAGGGGGAGAAGCAAGGAGTATGGCCTGCCTGGAGAGGGCACGAAAGCTCCACCCCTTCCCTTACTCTACAGACCTTACTCTGCGCATCTCTGCACCAGGCTGTTCATCTGTACTCTTTTAATTAACTGGTAAACACAAGTGTTTCCCTGAGTTCTGTGAGTCGCTCTAGCAAATTAATCCATGGGGGTGGGCGTGGGGGGTGGGGGCCATGGCATTGGAACCTCTGCTCTGTAGCTGATTGGTCAGAAGCGCAGGTAATAACCTGGGCTTGTAGTTAGCATCTGAAGTGTGTGTGGGTGAGAGGAGGCTGTGGCTGTCTTGGTGGACAGAGCCATTTTCCTGTGGAATCTGATGTAATCTCTAAGTAGATACTATCAGAACTGAATTAAATTGTAGGACATTTAGCCGGTGTGGTAGAGAATTGCCTATTGGTGTGTGCCAAAACCTCCAATAAACTCCAACTCTAGCAGGCTTCTTCTTTTGTTTTTTGGGTTTTTTTGTTTTGTTTTGTTTTGTTTTGTTTTTAAGATTTTGACAGGGAAAGAGAGAGGACAAGCAGGGGGACTGGGAGAGGGAGGAGCAGGCTCCCCGCTGAGCAGGGAGCCAGAATTGAGACTGGATATCAAGACCCTGGGATCATGACCCCAGCGGAAGGCAGACACCCAACTTACTGAGCCACCCAGGCACTCTTTTTTTTTTTTTTTTATTCATTTATCTGAGAGAAAGAGCGAGCACAAGGAGTAGCAGATGGTGAGGGAGAAGCAGGCTTCCCGCTGAGTGGGGAGCTCAACTCTGGGCTCTATCCCAGAACCCTGAGATCATGACCTGAGCTGAAGGCAGACACTTAACTGACCGAGCGACCCAAGTATCCCTCTAGCAGCCTTCCTAGAGCTCAGAGCTAGCCATGGAGACAAAAAAGTAGAAAGATAATGAATTGTCAGACTATGAGAAGGGATCTGTTGGGAAACAGACTACTTCACTTTCCATGTCTACTTTTTCATGTAATGTGTTCTGATCTCCAGATTCGTTTTTGATCCCAGCAGTCTGAAATAGAGTGAAAAACCAGGTGGTTGCAGTTGGAACCCAAGAGTGAGTGGGACTTCACTGCAGAAACCACTTGCAAGTTGATAATGTTGTTGTTGCATATCTTACTGCAGGCAAGGAGTTAGTTGAATGATTTTTTAGTATACCCTACCAAGATTTTATTGGGAGAGGGGTTGATATAAAGGGCTAAATGTGAAACAGACTTGTGTTCTTTCCATGTCAAAGTTAAAAAGACTAAACGTTTCTAATTCTGCCTCGAATGGCAGTGTCTCCAAGTTCTCAATCAATATTCAATATTAATCTGAAATGCCTGACTTTCCTGGTATTCTCTGCTTTAGAGAGTTTCATAAAATATTTATTTTTAAATATGAAAGAGGAAAGAGGGACGCCTGGGTGGCTCAGCGGTTGAGTGTCTGTCTTTTTTTTTTTTTCTTTGTTTTTTTTTTTTTGAATGTCTGTCTTTGACTCAGGGAGTGATCCCGGAGTGCCAGGATCCAGTCCCACGTCGGGCTCCCTGCATGGAGCCTGCTTCTCCCTTGCCTGTGTCTTTCATAAATAAATAAAATCTTTTTTTAAAAGAAGGTGAGGGGGGAGGAGAGAAGTCTATCATCTTCATTTTGTAGATTAAGAGACTGACTAGAAAAGAGCCCAGAGGGCAGGTGGAGTAGCTTCCTGCCGGGAGTATTGTTCCCATGGCGCCTACAGTGATCCACTGAGGGTTGAACATTGGATGCGCGGCTTATCCTCAGCCCTGGTGCAATAAACACGGGGGAATAGCATCCCAGACTAATTAAATCAGAAACTAGGCTGCCCTGTAAGACTCCAGAACAGTCATTTTTATTATTTATTTAAAAAGATTTTATTTATTCATGTGAGATAGAGAGAGAGGCAGGGACATACCTAGGCAGAGGGAGAGCAGGGGCTCCCTGCAGGGACCCCGATGCGGGGACTCGACTCTGGGATCACGACCTCAGGGGAAGGCAGGTGTTCCACCACTGAGCCACCCAGGTGCCCCGAACCAGTAATTTTTAAAACCGCCCAGGCAATTCCCAGGAGCAGCCAAGGGTGAGAACTACCGATTTAATAAAATTCCCCCTTTAAACGTGACATATTCTGTCTATAATGTAGTTTTCTTTGATATTACCATTATTCTCATTTTATGCACATGTAAAATATATACACACAGAGATATAGCTATGTGCATACGTACATATACTAGTTCTGTTAGTACACACTAATTTTAAAGTAATGTCAACGAAAACATCCTCCCTCCTAGGGTCGGCCGCTCTCTCCAATCCAGACCGCCAGTCTAATGACGAAATCGGACCCGCCCCGGCTTGACTCCGCCCCCACCTTTGGCGGCGACGCGCATGCGCAGCCCGCCTTTCCCGGAGCGGAGCGGTCCCTGCCACTGGCTCCTTCCCGGGCCCGGCCCGCCCCCTCACCCGGGGCCCCGCCCCCCGCCGGGCTCGCCCCGCCCCCGCCCCGTCCCCGCCCCCCCGGCGGGCTCGGCCCTCGGCTCCCGGCCGTCCGCCGTCGCCGGCCTGTCCAAGATGGAGGGCTCTCCGCCGGCGCCGTTTGCCCTCCGGCTGCTCCTGCTCGCGGCGCTCCCGGCCGCCGGGTGGCTGATGACGGTTACCCAAGAGCTGCCACTGCGATCCCGGGCCCTGAAGGTAGGGCAGGGCGGGCGCCGCTCGGCCGCTCCTCCGCCCCGAGCCTCCGGGGAGGCCCGGGCGGGAGTCGTGGGACTTCGGCGTCGGTATGTTTGTTGCCACCGGCCGGCGGGCCAGGGGCGGGGTCCGGGTGCCCAGGAGAGGAGTGGGGAGCAGCCCCAAGGCCCTGGGGCAGCCGGGGAGGAGGAGGCGAGAGAGCGAAACGCGGTCCTTGGTGTGCGGTGGCGCCTCGTGCAGCCCAAGCCGTCCCGCCGTGGCCAGCGGAGGGGGTTTTGCCGTCGGAAGGACGATCACAAGTGCTCTCTCTCAGCCTTTGGTAATGGCGCCTTCCCGGGGATGCCCCGGCCCCGGGGCCAGGCGGTGTCCGTGCCTTCTGTGCTCGGGAAGGGGAGCGATCCCCGGCCACCTGTCTGCCCGGCGGCGGCGGGAAGCCCTGCCCCCCCCCCCCCCCCCCCGCGAGCGGGGCGCGCACGGCTCGGGGCCGACGGGACCGCACGCGGAGAGGCCCGCGACCCGACGCTTCGGTTAGCGGCGGCGGCTCTTGGAGCGTGGCGGGACCAGCCCAGCCCCACCGGCAGCGCCTCGCGCCAACCCGATGCTCTGGGGGTGGGGCCCGCCCGTGGGTGTCCGCAAGCCCTCCGCTCCAGGGGCTTCTGCGGCCAGCTAAAGTTGGGGCACCCCTGCGCCCCTGGGCTGCAGCGTGGCCGCTTCTTAACCGCTTTCGCCGGGAGTCATGCTGAAATAAGCCAGTGTTTGCCATTCATCGATTGAATGTATGATTGGGAAAAGTTTGAAGATTTTAAAAAGGGGACTTTCCCAGAATGAAAAGAAACAATATAGGTATACTGTTCCTTACTGGTCAAGACTTGAACACTCTAAATTCAGGGGTGACTTAACACCGTATCACTTTTTTTCTAAAAACACTTAAAAAAAAAGATTTTATTTATTTATTCATGAGAGACACAGAGAGAGAGAGAGAGAGAGAGAGAGAGGCAGAGACACTGGCAGAGGGAGAAGCAGGCTCCAATGCAAGGAGCCTGATGTGGGACTTGATCCCGGGACTCCAGGATTACACCCTGGGCCGAAGGCAGACGCTCAACCGCTGAGCCACCCAGACGTCCCTAAACTTTTAATAACACTACTTTCTCCGAGAAGAGAAATAACCAGCATATCTCAGTTTCAGTTCTGCTAGGCATTTCAGTATTTTTTTTCTAAGATTTTATTTATTCATGATAGACACACAGAGAGACGCAGAGAGAGAAGCAGACTCTCTGCAAGGAGCCTGATGCAGGCAGGACTTGATCCCAGAACCCCCAGATGGGGACCTGAGCCAAAGGCAGACTTAACTACTGAGCCATCCAGGTGCCCCTACTGGGGCATTTCAAGAAACCACAACAGGGCAGCCCCGTGGCTCAGCGGTTTAGCGCCCCCTTCCGCCCAGGGCCTGATCCTGAAGACCTGGGATCCAGTCCCACGTCGGGCTCCCTACATGGAGCCTGCTTCTCCCTCTGCCTGTGTCTCTGCCTCTCTTTCTCTCTCTCTCTCTCTCTGTCTCACTGTCTCTCATGAGTAAATAAATTAAAAAAAGAAAAAACCACAACAATGAAAGCCTAAAGAACCCCTTGTATCTGAAATTGTATGTGGACCACAGTTGCAACTGGTTAAAAATAGGAATGTGATTGGCCAGCATCAAGAGACCAGATAAAAATGAAATGATTTTTAAAGTTCTGGAAATACATTATTTTCTAAATTTTAAAGATTCATGATCATCAACTAGTGAATCCAAAGACATTTGAGTCTGTCCCTATAGTCTGAGAAAAATGCATTTTGACTGCAAGCTGAAAGTACTGCACTGTGGGCTTAATGAGGTCATTGAGGTTGTCATTTCAGTTCTGCCTTTTAATGCCTTCCTTCCACTTTTGGAAAGTCCAGATCTAAACTCAGAATTTCAGGGACACCTGGGTGGCTCAGTCAGTTAAGCATCTGCCTTGGGCTGTGGTGATCTCAGGATCTTGGGATAGAGCCTCACTTTGGGCTCCCTACTTAGTGGAAAGTCTGCTCCTCCCTCTGCCTTTCCGCACCTCTGGTGCGCTCTCTCTCTCTCTTTCTCTCTCTCAAATAAATAGGGACGCCTGGGTGGCTCAGCGGTTGAGTGTCTGCCTTCGGCTTAGGGCGTGATCCCAGTTCTGGGATCAAGTCCCGCATCGGGCTCCCTGTGTGGAGCCTGCTTGTCCCTCTGCTTGTGTTTATGCCTCTCTCTGTGTGTCTCTCATGAATAAATAAAGTAAAATCTTAAAAATCAAATAAGTAAAAAAAAAATCAAATAAGTAAATATTAAAAAAAAACCCTCAGAATTTCATAGATGAAAGAATGCTGAACAGAGAGAGGGAGCATCTCATTCCTTGGAAATGTTTACACGGGAAGCTGAAGCCTCTTGATCTAAATTGTTCAATGTTTTATCTTGAAATTTTTCTTTTTTTTAAGTAGGCTCCATGCCCAGCATAGAGACCATTAAGGAGCTTGAACTCAAAACCTTGACTGAGATCAAGCCCTTAGCCGGATCAAGAATTGGATGCTTAACCGACTGAGCCACCCAAGCACTCCTATTTTGAAATTTTTCAAATGTACAGAACATTTGAAAGAATGTCACAGTGGTCACCATGTTAGATAAGTGTCATCTACAGGACTTCCATGTAGTGATGGTGTTTGTTTGCTCTCTCCATTACAGTAGTCACCAGACTGCTGTAATTATTGAGTGCTTGAAATAATGGCTGACCAGGGCAACAGAGGAGCTGAGTTTTTAAACTTTTATTTATTTAATTTTAATTAATTTAAATATAAATGACCCATGTGGTTAGTGAGTACCATATTGAATAGCGCAAACTTAGACCACCATTAATATTTTACTATACTGGCTTTATGCTTTATGACATCTGTTTACCTGTTCATTTTTGTATCTAACTTGATCTTTTATTTTATTTATTTATTTATTTTTTAAAGTTTCAGTTTATTTTATTTTATTTATGATAGTCACACACAGAGAGAAAGAGAGGCAGATACATAGGCAGAGGGAGAAGCAGGCTCCATGCACCGGGAGTCCGACGTGGGATTCCATCCCGGGTCTCCAGGATCGCGCCCTGGGCCAAAGGCAGGGGCCAAACTGCTGCGCCACCCAGGGATCCCTAACTTGATCTTTTATTTTTTTTATAAATAAACCTTTTTTTTTAATGTTTATTTATTTATGATAGTCACACACACACAGAGAGAGAGAGAGAGAGAGAGGCAGAGACATAGGCAGAGGGAGAAGCAGGCTCCATGCACCAGGAGCCCGACGTGGGATTCGATCTCGGGTCTCCAGGATCGCGCCCTGGGCCAAAGGCAGGCGCTAAACCGCTGCGCCACCCAGGGATCCCAATCTTTTAGTAAGAAAACTGAAGTCAAGAAAATTCTCTCCATATCCCCTCAGTGATGCAGATCTACTGGACTATAGGCATTTTTCTGTTTTGTTTACATGTGCAACTGTTAGAAGTTGAGGTTACCCCACATTGTAAAATAATGCAAATTTTTGTAGTACATTCTTCTAATATTAAAATAACTTGCTCATCAAAGAAAGACATCCAGAGGACACATATTTTCTTTTCTTTTTTTTTTTTTAAGGTTTTATTTATTCACGAGAGACACACAGAGAGAGGCAGAGGGAGAAGCAGGCCCCATGTAGGGAGCCCGATGCGGGACTCGATCCTGGGACTCCAGGATCACACCCTGGGCCAAAGGCAGGTGCCCAACTGCTGGACCACCCAGGCGTCCCCACATATTTTCTTATATGTGTATTTATTTCATATACTTCCCTGAAACTTAATTCATTTATTTTAAACGAGGTATTTATTACCTTTGTCCTTAGGAAGCCATGTGTACTAGCTGGGCATCTTGTGAGTGAAGGAATTAGAGGAGGGATTGAAAATGGGTGGGTAGAAACTTCAGTTCTGCCACCCACTCTTTAAGTATCCGCCACCCTGGCTCCCAAGCTTGAACTTCCAGTTCAGTCAGAGGCTCTCAGGAATAGCAAGAAATATGACCTATCTCTGAACTTGAGCCCAGGGGGCAGTAAGGGATTAAGGTCTCTTTTGAAATGAAATCATTCGGAAGGAGCAAAAAGTTTAATTGAATTTGGTTCTTTACAAAATACAGCAGGACAGTGTCTGCTGTCTTTTACAAACCCCAGATTTCACTATGCAAGTGATATATGTAAGTGCAGTAAGTATACAACAGTATAGCGTATGTTCACTACTGAAAGGCTGAAGGTGTGAAAAGGTTTCTTGGAATGCCATCATTGTAGGGTTATCTCTGGGCTGTTAGAAGAACAGTATAGTGAAAAGAGGAATTCTTGGCTGGAATTAGAACACAAAAAAATATAACCACCAGTTTGATGACTTACTGAATGTTGGTTGGTTCTAGAGATGAGTGTATTGGTTCTAGCCCATGCTTCATTCTAGATTAGGGTGGACCAGGAGGAAGCCAGACTGGTTCTGAAGCTTCCTAAGCCCCCATACAAGTTGGCAAGTGTACCAAATGTATAATACAGGCTTTCCATATTAGAGTCCTGTTCCTTGGGATCTCTGGGTGGCGCAGTGGTTTAGCGCCTGCCTTTGGCCCAGGGCGCGATCCTGGAGACCCAGGATCGAATCCCACGTCGGGCTCCCGGTGCATGGAGCCTGCTTCTCCCTCTGCCTGTGTCTCTGCCTCTCTTTCTCTCTCTCTGTGACTAACATAAATAAATAAAAAATTAAAAAAAAAAATAGAGTCCTGTTCCTTGAATAGCATCATCTCAGTCTCATAAAATCACTTCAGTCTTTTTCTCATTTGTTGGAAATATATAAAGTATTGGAGATAGTCACAGTGCTAAGAGATCCACTTGTATATTATTTTTTTTAAAGATTTTATTTATTTATTCATGAGAGAGAGAGAGAGAAGCAGAGACACAGGCAGAGGGAGAAGGAGGCCCCATGTAGGGAGCCTGATGTGGGACTCGATCCTGGGACTCCAAGACCAAGCCCTGGGCCAAAAGCAGGTGCTAAACTGTTGAGCCACCCAGGGATCCCCTGTATATTATTTTGATTATGAATAATTTTCCTATTTTCAAAGTTAGAAATACCCCCAGGAAAAAATATTTTTTTTTATTCTAGGATAACAGTATCTAATTGTGAATAAACTTAGGTAAGGATTTGCTTTACAAATGACAAACTGTAATTCCTCTTAGAAATATTGGTGAATACTTCTTAACAGTGTTTTCTTCTCTTTAGAAGGTGTGTCATTAATAAATTTAAATATTTGAGTAACTGCTTTTGAGCATACCTTGAGAGACACTAAAACTGTGCACAATACATACTTGTCCACAGACCCTATGGGACATACTTAAGAAGGGTTAGACCAGGGGTGCTTGGCTAGCTCAGTCAGAGGAACATGTGACTATTGAGTTCAAGCCTCATATTGGGTGTAGAGATTACTAGGAAAAATCAATAAACTTAAAAAAAAAAAAAGGTTAGAGCAGTCTTGTTCAAAGAAAACAAAAAAGTTGGAAACTATTCCAATGTCCATTGATAGTGGAAAAATAAGTAAATTGGTAATCATTTGATGGGTTTTATACAGCACTGTAAATAAATGTCTTCAGCTGGTTGCATCAACAGTTTTAAATAAAAGAAGTTCCAGAGGAATACATGCAAAATTGTTCCACTTATATAAAGCACAGAAACAGATAAAACTAAACAACTTATTGTTTAGAGAGAATGACACACAGTAAAAGTATAAAGAAAAGTAAGAAATGATTAACATGGAAGACTATAGATATTTCTTCTGAGGGAAAGGAGGAGAACAAGACAGAGAGGGTTATGCCCGGGACTTCTAAGGTGTGGACAATACCCTAGTTTTTAACCTAGGGAGTAGGTACATGAGTGTTAATTTTTTCTTTCAAGTCCTACATTTGCATATTATATGCTCATAAATGTGATATATTTCATAACTAAGAAAAAACACATTATGAAAAGTTGGAATTGTGAATGAGGGCATAAAAAAGGCTGTAAAATTAAAAGGCTGGGTTTTAAAAAATGTTCTTTTGCTATTATAAGTGATTATACAATAAATATAATTGAGGGGAAAAGAAAAACTGAGTTATTCTTACTTAGTGAAATGCATACCTATCCAATTTATATGTTTTGCAGGACAGCATCAGAATTAATGTAACTACCCTGAAAGATGATGGGGAGGTATCTAAAGAACAGGTTTGTCTACTTTTGATTATGTTTTTAATATATAACTTAGCTAAGTATTAGGCAGCCTATGTTATTTTCCCCCACAAATCTATTTTACTTAGGTAATGTATTTTTGACATGAAGAATTTGTCATCATTTTTAAACCATTGGAATTAACGTATATGCTGCTTTATTTTAAGGTTGTTCTTAACATAACCTATGAGAATGGACAGGTATATGTAAATGACTTCCCTGTAAATAGTGGTGTAACGCGAATAAGCTGTCAGACTTTGATAGGTGAGTACTATTAAATTATTTCTGTAATTGTTCTGTTTTTAGTAATACTAAATTTGTGAAACACGGTTCTTTATGTGATGAATTTCCATTTTAAGTTAATACTATACATCATTACTGGAGTGTATACTAATACGACTGTGTTTAAAATTCAAATCCTACTTTATATTGGTTATTCCTAGCGTATTCCTATTTCTTTCTTGTGAGATTGGCATTGATGGGAGCTGCATTTCTGGTAGGTTGAGATCAATGTAAGAATATACAGAGAGGTAATAAGGGAGATTTACAAGTAAGAGGCAAAATCTTGGAGGAGTACTTATCACAATTATAAAAAAATAAAGAGAAAAATAAGCTATTGGCCTAATTCTCTGGTTTTCTGTTTCTTCTATCCTTATATCCAGATGACACTTTTTTTTTTTTAAGATTTTATTTATTCATTCATGAGAGACACAGAGGCGGGGCGGGGGTGTGGGGAGGGCAGAAACATAGGCAGAGGGAGACGCAGGCTCCATGCAGGGAGCCCGATATGGGACTCCATCCCAGGACTCCAGGATCATGCCCTGGGCCAAAGGCAGGCACCAAACTGCTGACCCACCCAGGGAGCCCGACACTTTTTTTTTTTTTTTTTAAGATTTTATTTATTTATTTGAGAGTGAGTGAGAGAGAGCACACAGCAGGGGCAGAAGGAGAGGGGAAGAGAGAGGGAGAAGCTGGAGCAGGCGCAGGTTCCCCACTGAGGAGGCAGCCCGATGCGGGTCTGGATCAGGGCCCTGGGATCATGACCTGAGCCAAAGGCAGACACTCAACCAACTGAGGCCCCCAGGTGTCTCAGATAACATTCTTTTTAACCTTTTAAAATCTTGAGTTGGGGGTCACCGGGTGGCTCAGTGCCTTTGGCTCAGGGCGTGATCCCAGGATCCGGAATCGAGTCCCATGTCAGGCTCCCTGCATGGAGGCTGCTTCTCCCTCTGCCTGTCTCTCCCTCTCTCTCTCTCTCTGCTTCTCATGAATAAATAAATAAAATATTTTAAAAAAATAAATAAATCTTGAGTTGGGCAGCCCGGGGGGCTCAGTGGTTTAGCGCTGCCTTCAGCCCAAAGCCTGATCCTGGGGCCCCGGGACTGAGTCCCACATCCAGCTCCCTGCATGGAGCCTGCTTCTCCCTCTGCCTGTGTCTCTGCCTCTCTCTCTCTGTGTATCTCTCATGAATAAATAAAATCTTTAAAAAAAAAAATCTTGAGTTATTTAAAGACAAGCAAATATATTATGTTGTACCACAGTATTTGAAAGAAATAAAGAATATGAGAAATATGTATAGTCTTCTTACCATCTGTTTTAACATACACATTTAAGGCAGTGAATTTTTCTCTAAACAGTTGTACCCTGTACTTGATTTATTCCATACTTTCATTGTTATTCAGTTTGTAGTGTTTTCCAGTTATTTGTTGTGCAATCTCTTGTCCTGTGGGTCATTTAGAAGTTAAGGTGCTTAATTTTAAAAAAATTTGGAACTTTCGTTTTTTACTGTTTCCACCTCTATCATCAGAGCTACACTGGGTATAAATTTAACTCCTGAAATTAGAGACTTGCTTTGTGGCTTAGCAGATGGTCAGTTTTAGGAAATGCAGATGTCTGTGTGCCCTCAAAAAGAAAGTACATCATATGATTATTTGGATATGATGTTCTGTATGTGTCAGGTAAAATTTTTTGTTAATCATATTGTTCAGTCTGTTATGGAAGTACTGATTTGTCTGTTTGCTTTCTTGCTCTATCAGTTCCTGAGAATGGTATGTTAAAATCTCCACTATGTAGATTTGTCTTTTTTTCCAGCTTTGTTCATTTTTGCTATGTTTTGGCACAATATTACCAATTTCACACGGATTTACTGTTCTGTCTTCTTTGTAGATGGACTTTTTAAAAATTATGATATGCCCTTCTTTATCTCTAGTGATATTTTTGCCTTAAAGTCAATTTTATCTATATTATTTTAACAGTAATTGCTTTTTGGCCGGGGCAAGTGGGAAAGAGGGAGATTGTTGTGTGGTATCTTGCTGTTTTCTTTCAGTCTCTCTGGGTCCTTATAATTAGGGTGAATCTCTTATAAGCAACATATAATGGTGGGTCTTATTTAAATTCAGTCTGTCAATCTGTCTTTTAATTGGGATTTTGATTTATTTACATTAATGTAATAACTAATATTTTGGATTTAAATCTTTAATTTGAATTATGTGTTTCCCATTTGTGTCCCATCTGTTCCATGTCCCTTTTTCTTTCCCTTTTGGCCCTCTCCTGGCTTTTTTATTTTTTCTTTGATCATTCCCCCTCTATCTTGTTGGTTTTTGAATTATTTTCCTATTCTTTTAATAATTACTGCTGAGCTCAATAAACTGGGAATTTTTATCACTTCCCAAACAATGCAAGAACCTCAGAAAATATAAACTCCATTATTCCCTTTCTGCTTTTGTATTGTTACTGTCATACATTTTAACTCTTTGTGTTATTAAATACTAGTACTACCCATAATTATACTACATAATTGTTTTTACTATTTTGTGTAGTCCAGTACTCATCTATGTTTACGGTAATGGTTGCCCTTTCCATTGCTCTTCGTTCCTTCCTGAATATCTGTGTTCCCCTTGGGCCTCATTTTCCCCCTGCCTAAAAAGTTCCCCTGAGTAAGAGATCAAGAAATCCCCTAAATGCAGATGTGTTTGCCGTGAATTATGTGAGCTTTTGTTTGAAAACATCTTTATTTTGCCTTCATTTTGGAGGATCTTTTTATAGATAGGGAAAGACAGGTTAGCATTTTATTTTGTTTTGTTTTTAAAGATTTACTTATTTATTTATTCATGAGAGACACAGGGAGAGAGAGGCAGAGACACAGGCAGAGAGAGAAGCAGGGTCCATGCAGGGAGCCCGATGTGGGACTCGATCCCAGGACTCCAGGATTGTGCCCTTGGCCGCAGGCAGGCACCAAACCGCTGAGCCACCCAGGCATCCCCAGGCTAGCATTTTAAAGACCAATTTCGTGGTCTTCTAACTTCTCTAGTTTCTATTGAGAATCAGTGTTAGGCTCATTGCTACAGGGAGGATAATAGGTTTTTTTTTTTTTTTTTTTTTTCTTGTTGCCCTTGATTTTTTTTTTCTTAGTCTTAGGTTTTTAGTAGTTTTACTGTGATGTCCCCAGGTGTAGGGTTCTTTAATCTGTGACTTGATGTCTTTTGGGGAAAATTTTTGACCATTATCTTTTCAAAAAGTGTTATAAGTCCTCTTTCTTATTCCCTTCTTGCTTTTCATTTACATGTATGTTTGACCCTTTCATAGGGTTCCATATCGATTTTGCACTGTTTAGTGCTTTTTTAATCCTTTTTTTTTTTCATCCTTCCTGCACAGAAATTTATCAGCTCTGCCTAATTGAGTTAATTTCATTTACTGGACTTTACTTCTAGGATGTCCATTTTATTCTTTTTTATTTTATTTATTTTAAGTAAGTTTTTTTGTTAAATATTTTATTTATTTATTTGAGAGAGAAAGAGAGAGATAGAGCACGAGTGAGGAGGAGAGGAAGAAGCAGGCTCTTTGCTGAGCAGGGAGCCTGAGAAGGGGCTTGATCCCAGGACCCTGAGATCATGACCAGACCCACCCAGGTACCCCCATTTTATTCTTTTTAATTTTTTTTTCTTTTTTCATCTCCTTCTTGGGCCCTGGATACCAGCCCACCTCTTTAAAAAAAATTATTTTATATTTTCAATTTTGATTTTAATAGTTTACACTTATCTGGTGAAATTCTCCATTTTGTCATCTATTTTCTTTTTTTTTTTTAAAGATTTATGGGCAAGGCAGCCCCTGTGGCACAGTGGGGTTTAGTGCCGCCTGCAGCCCAGGGTGTTATCTGGAGACCTGGAATCGAGTCCCACGTTGGGCTCCCTGCATGGAGCCTGCTCCTCCCTCTGCCTGTGCCTCCGTGTCTCTCATGAATGAATAAATAAAATCTTTAGAAAAAAAAGATTTATTTATTTTAGAGAGAGAGCACGAGCAGACAGGGGAGGGGCAGGGGGGTGAGACAGAGAATCTCAAGCAGACTTTGTGCTGTGCGTGAGTCCACCGTGGGGCTTGATCCCACGACCTGAGCCAAAACCAAAAGTTGGATGCTTAATAGACTGCGCCAAGTGCCCCTATTTTCTTTTTTTTTTTAAGATTTTATTTATTTGAGAGAGAGATTGCAAGCAGGGAAAGAGGGAGAAACGGGTTCTCTGCTGAGCAGGGAGCCCAATGCGGGGCTCAATCCGAGGACTCTGAGATCATGACCTGAGCCAAAGGCAGATACTTAACTACTTAACTGACTGAGCCACCCAGATGCCCTATCATCTATTTTCTTGAACCTGTCACTTTCAGTAACTTTATTTTTTTTTTAATTTTTATTTATTTATGATAGGCACACTGAGAGAGAGAGAGGCAGAGACACAGGCAGAGGGAGAAGCAGGCTCCATGCACCGGGAGCCCGACATGGGATTTGATCCCGGGTCTCCAGGATCGTGCCCTGGGCCAAAGGCAGGCGCTAAACCGCTGCGCCACCCAGAGATCCCTTTCAGTAACTTTAAAGTTCATGTCTGCCCCCTCTAATTTTTCGAGCCATTCTGGATGTGTTTTGTTTTTTCTTTTGATCCTTCTCCTTCAGTATGTGTTGTTATTTTTTTTTGTGTGTGTGTTGTTATTTTTGATACTGTATGTGAAAAGTTAAAAAGCGTCTGGATAGTATTATCTTGCTCCAAAGGGGATTTACTTTAATCCCTGACAGTCATGATAATAAGGGACAGAATACCTTAATTTTTAAATTGAAGATTGGGCTAATGGAAGGCTCTATTCTCATCTTTGTGAGCCGTAGTCTATTTCTTAGTTACTATTATTCCTCAGATGGAGCTCATCATTCGCCCTACGTGAAAACTTGGGGTGTTTATGAGGGCCCATCCTTTTGTGGGTCCCATGCTCCTCACTCTCATGAGCCTGCCAGAGTTTCTGCTTAACCTCATAGTGTCTTAGGTAGATACTCAGTTTTTTAGCCCAGCCTGACTTAGTAGTCAGCAAATGTTTTGGGGGGCAGGGGGGCGACCGCATAAAGTATTAGCTTATTTTTATTCTTCCTTCACTCTAGGATCTTGTCACAAGTCCCTGGATACCTTTGTAGCCATAATCCGTCTATTACGCCCCTCTACATGAGACTGCCAAAATCTGCCCGTTTAGCTCTGTTTAGCTTCTTGGCCTCTTAGTCATTACTTTCTGTTGAGCTCTCCAGCCTCTCTACCTGTTCAGCTTGGGCATCAGTAAATGCCTTTGGGATGCTGACTGGCTTTTCAGCTCTCTGGTGCCTCTAGACCCCTGTGGGTTTTGATTGTATATGTGTGTGTTTACATCTTTACTAGTGGCTCTCAGTGAGAAGGTTGGTATACAGCAAGCTAATTCTTCATAGTTAGGAAAAGAAGTGCCATTATTGGTATAAGTAATAATTCCATTGATGACATACACATTAGGAATTTCCCGTGGAGTGTGACCTGGCTGCTGTCTGTATTACTATATTACAGTCACCTTGCCGGTCATCCCGGTTGTTGCATTGAGTTTCTTTGATAACTGTAGTAAATGCCCATCCTATTAGTTCGACAAATCTTCAAAACAAATATAACAACAACAAAAAGCCCTCTTTCCTTAATTCTTTAACAAACTTATTTGGGAGGTGTATTAGTTGTTGCCGTGTCACAATTTAATTCTTAGTAGCCGACAACAATATTATCTCATGGTTTTTGTAGGTCAGGAGTCTGAGCTTGGCTTAGCTAGGACCTGTGGCTCTGGCTCTCTGGTAAGGATATAGTCATCTCAAGGCGCTGCTGGGGCTGCTTCCTGGCTCACTCATGATTTTTGACAGGATTTAGTTCTTGTGAACTATTGGACTGAGGCCTCAGTTCCTTGCAAGAGGTTGGCCAGAGGCCTCACTCATTCCCTTGCTGCATGGACCTTGTAGGGCATCTCACAAGATGGCAGCTGGCTGTATCGGTAACAGGACAAGGGAGCCTGTCAGCAAGAGCAAGAGTCTAGCATGATGAAGTCACAGCCTTTATAATCTAATCATAGAAGTGACTTGCCATCATTTTTACTTTATTCTGTTTGTT
This sequence comes from Canis lupus baileyi, assembly GCF_048164855.1. NCBI lineage: Eukaryota > Metazoa > Chordata > Mammalia > Carnivora > Canidae > Canis > Canis lupus. Next base: position 41,246,041 of record NC_132838.1, read on the forward strand.
AGAAACAAGTCACTGGGTCCAGCCTACACTTCATGGGAGGGTCATGGGTCGTTGAGAGCCATTTTTTTAAAAAGATTTTATTTATTTATTCATGAGAGATACACAGAGAGAGAGAGGGAGAGAGGGAGAGAGGGGCAGGCCCCCTGCAGGGAGCCGAGTCTCCAGGATCACTCCCTGGGTTGAAGGTGGAACTAAACCGCTGAGCCACCGGGGCTGCCCTTAGAGCCATTTTTGAAAGCTACCTACCATAGTCAGAAAAGTCAGAATATCAAGGGCTTTTTTGTGTGTTTAATTTTATTTTGTTCTACAGCAGGGGTGCCAGATTTAGGGACCAAATTTGATGTATTTATAGGCCTGCATTTTCTCATCCATCGACTCTCTTTTGCATAGTGTACCAGCCTTTGGACAGACAGATGGACTGCCAAGGAGCCTACTGTTTTGTGAGCAAGACCGATGGGCAAACAGGGAACACATGCTCAGGTGGACCACAGGAGAAGGGAGGAGCTTGGAGGATGGGAGAGAGGTTAGGCAGATCAGAGAGGGAGGAGCAGCAGGTGCTCCCTGAAGAAGGACCATTCAGGGAACCCCCAAAGAGTTACAGGGATGCTGCTGATGGTGTTTGAGCAAGGTGGCTGTATAATCAAAACTCTGTCATGGAAGGTTAATCTGGCACTGCTGTGTGGATGGTTTAAAGAAGGGACTAGTTAGGTAACTATTATAATGGCGAGTAGTTAATGAACTCCATATTGGGTGGGGAGGTAGGTGGGAATGAGAAGGACAAACGTTAAGAGAAACTGGACCTGGAATGGCCCAAAGGAAGCAACTAACTAACTGGATAGGGAAGGAGGGTGAAGAAGTCAAATGTAACCTGCTAACTTTTGTCCTTGCTAGTTTGGAGAAGGGTGGACTTATTTATAGAAATAGGGAAGTCAAGGAGGAACCGTTTTGTGAAGACTTGGTTCTCAATGGAAACGTCTGTACCTGTTTAAAAAAGTGAGACAAGTTAGGCTTTGCCTCCCAGAGATTTTGACTTACAGAGATTGGGATCAGACTCTGGCATCTGTACTATTTCCCAGTTGGTTTTGATGCCTCATTATGATTTAGAACCACCAGACCAGGCGTTTGAACAGTATCGATAACTTATGATGGCATATTATTTTAAATTATGTATTTATAATTCTGGATGGAATCACTGCTGAACAAAAGCCATAGAACAAGAAACCTGATGCATTCTGTCAAGGGAACGCTGCCTGGTCAAGGAGATAGGTTTATGAACAAAGAGTTACATTACAAAAAAGCTATTGCTTAAAAAAAGGCGTGAACTTAGCAATGTAGGGATACAGTAGATAGAACTGCCTAAGTAGGAGTTTATTAAAAATGGATGAGAATGGGGCGCCTGGGTGGCTCAGTCGATTGGGTGTCTGCCTTCTTCTAAGGTCATGATCCCAGAGTCCCAGGATCAAGCTCCACATCGGGCTCCCCGCTCAGTGGGGAGTCTGCTTCTCCTTCTGCCCCATCCCTGCTCATGCTCTCTCTCTCTTTCTCACTCTCAAATAAATTAATAAAATCTCAAAAAAAAAAAAAAAAGGATGAGGAGAGAGTGGAGAGTAGAGGACATTCCAGATAAAGGGAAGGGAATAGGCCTATAAAGGCACAGAATCCATTTAAACAGCTGGGTCTGCATGCAGAATGTCCATCTGGGTCCCTTTTTAGCGAATAATCCTCATACGATAACATTTGAGGGACTAACATTTGAGAAACTAAGTGTTCCTTTTGCACTGGTCTCCTTGATTTATATTGATTTATCTTTTTCTGTACTGTTTTCTGCCTTGATAGGGTAGCCACTGGCTCCCAGGGTGGGGGGGTTCTTCACTAGAGAGAAGTAGGGCCAGCAGCTAATCCTTCCCTCATCCATTAGTGTGCCAGTTACAGGGCAGTCCTGTCCTCTGCCCCATTCCTGTCCTCTCCAACAGCAGCGAGTCACTTACTGGAGAAAGTGTTGAGAAAACAACTCCGTGTCCTTTCTTCTTGGGCCGTTATGTCCCTGGATTTTGTGAATGAGAGAACAGATGAATGAATGTGCTTGCTTTACTAAAACATGAGATTGATGGGCTGTGTCTTCTGGCCTTCTTCGTAAGTAGTTATGCCCCGTTCGTTCCTCCTTGACAAACTATGTAAAAGAATGGGAATGATGTTGCTAGTGTGGTAGTTTAAAGACCATCGAGGAGCACCTGGGTGGCTCAGTGGTTGAGCATCTGCCTTTGGCTCAGGTCATGATCCCAGGGTCCTGGGATTGAGTCCCATATCAGGCTCCCTGCAGGGAGCCTGCTTCTCCCTCTGCCTATGTCTCTGCCTCTCTGTGTCTCTCAAGAATAAATAAATAAAGTCTTAAAAAATCAAATTAAATTTTAAAAAGACCATTGAGCACTTTTCCCTTTTCAAATGACTATATAAGCATTTTGAGGATTTGTCAAGTTGTCTCTGTTTTTATAAATTCTGTAACATTAGTGAAGTTGGAGATTAAAAAAGGCCAAGAAATTGTTATGTAATTGTCTTGTTCCATGTAAATGTTGAAATAATCAGATTCAGTAACAGATTGGGTGGCATTTGTTTTGTTCAAAACTGTTTTTTGTTTTGTTTTGTTTTGTTTTATAGTGAAGAATGAAAATCTTGAAAATTCGGAGGAAAAAGAGTATTTTGGAATTGTCAGTGTAAGGGTTTTAGTTCATGAGTGGCCTATGACCTCTGGTTCCAGTTTGCAACTAATTGTCATTCAAGAAGAGGTAGTAGAAATCGATGGGAAACAAGTAAGATAGTATGATTATTAATTGGGAATTAAACTGTAAAGATTAGTGCTGGGTGTTATGCATGTGTTGCATTATTTTATTTATTTCTGACTTGATAAGGAAAAATGGTATCCTAATGTTGCCTGTATCCAATCTTTTAGAACTTTTTACTTGTAACATTTGCTTAGCATTTGAAGACTTAGCATTTGAAGTCTTAAGTTTTAAAAAATTCATATTTATACATGTTTTTATAACTTTAAAATATTACAAACATTAGTAAATTGAGTGAGTGAAGAAATTGAATTTCGTTCATAACTCTGCAACTTTTCTTCTGGCTGAGTAAATGAAATGGAACAGAGAACAAGCTTATGATACTGAATTCTAAAACACTCAGATTAAAGTTGTTAATTAAATGCCTCAAAGTATGGGGAATAAAGAGTAATTGTGAATAGGATAAGTGTTTTAAAGAGAACAAAAAGGAAAAGTTAGTTTTAGATTCTTATAGATCCATTATTTAAAATAAAGAATAATTGCTTATTTTTTCTTTCATAGGCTCAACAAAAGGATGTTACTGAAATTGATATTTTAGTTAAGAACCAGGGAATACTCAGACATTCAAACTACACCCTACCTTTGGAGGAAAGCATGCTGTATTCTATTTCCCGAGATAGTGACATTTTATTTACCCTTCCTAACCTCTCCAAAAAAGGTACTTTAAAAGACTGTTACTTAGGGTATCAAGGAAATTATTTCTTTTTTTTTTTTTTTTTTTTTTTTTTTTTTTAAGGAAATTATTTCTTTAGTGGGTGGCTTTCTAATCGTAGTTAATATGTTTGGTAGTAGGTTTCTTTCAGAAATGCTTTATAACACCTGTTACTTTATATGTCCATTTAAGAACTCCAGGAACCTATCTGGAGTCTTAATAGAGAGTGACTGAAACAAAAAGTGATCAGTCATGACTGCTTGGTGATATTTTATGGTAATTATCTACCCTTATTCTGGGCAGTCATCACAAAATACATGATAAGAATAGTGTTTAGGTTCTTTTCGAGAAAGAAGTATTCATTTTTTTTCCATCGAAACATGGAACTTTTTGAAGATTTGACTTTGTGCATTCTGCGTGATGATAGGATCATAACTGGTCTAGCTCCTTATGACTGTCTAGGTTATGGCTCCTTTCTGGCATTTAAATATGAACAATCAAATGTTACTGTTTTTCTCCTGTGGCAAAATAAATTCTTAGTATCCTACATGTGTTTGGTATAGTAATGATGGAACTAGTAAGAGAGACACCAGAATGCACCTAGCGTTTTGGTAACTTGGCTCTTCCTTCTCAGTAGAAAGTGTTAGCTCATTGCAGACCACCAGCCAGTATCCTATCAGGAATGTGGAAACCACTGTAGATGAAGACGCTTTACCTGGCAAACTACCTGAGACTCCTCTCAGAGCAGAGCCTCCTTCTTCATACAAGGTAAATAAAATATTTTGGATTATCTTGATATTACAAACATTTTTTTGAAGAAAATAGCATTTCAGATGAGGTGGAAACCATGAGGATTGGAAGTGTGAAACATTGTTAATAGTGGACTCCTCACTGTTGTAGTATGATGTTTCCAGGTATTCCCATGTTCTTTTCAAGTTTCATTTAATAATAGTTAGATAATCATTATCAAGTCATTGGATTCCATTTTGGGACAGTTTTCAGTTCCAGAGTCATTCCCATCCTTATTCCTATTTATTTATTCTGTGGCTGCTGCCTGGTGCACACACACATGCGTGGTGCCCTCAGGATCTTGAACAGTGACCAAGCACATGTGGTCAAGAGTGCAGTCAGGAGTCCGATCACGTAGGTTTGAATCCTGGTTCTGCCACTTACTCGTTGTGTGATCTTGGACAAGCTCCTAGTCTCTCTAACCTCTGTTTATCTGTACAATGGAGCATCCACTTTAATCTATAAAATCACGTAGTTGTTACCAGGATTAAATAACCTGGATACAAACGTAAGAACGTATTTCCATTTGTTAAGTATTCCTAAATTACTAAGGGCATCATATGGTTGCCTGGCCATATATTTGGGGTTCAGACTGAGTATCTTGATGTCTTTATACATATTAGCTAAGGCCTCTTACTCAAAATAATTTTTGTTTTTGTTTTTGTTTTATAATTTCTATTTAAGTGAGCAAGGTCTGTTGTTAGTCTCAAAAGATTCTGGAGGTTTCTTTGAAGTTCCCGCTGAAGGTTGGGATTGCTTATTTGGGGTTGCTGGAAAAACTCCAGTCACCTTTGGCTGGCTGAAACGCCAGCACCCTTCCCCTGCCTGCTTGCCTCCCTCAGAGCAAGGCAGCCCAATGCCATCCATGCACCTTAGCATCTCCTCTGACTCTCTAAGTATAGGAACATATTTTGTGCACTGTGAACTCCCCATCTGGGCCAGAAGCCACTAATGTTTGCCTTTTTCTCCTGCTCCTGTCCGCCAACTATTAGAAACATAGTTGCCTCTGGTCTGTTTTGCATAAAGTAGACTAGCTGAACCTCTTACCATTTAGCAATAACTTTCACTTAATTTATAGATAATAGTATAAATAACTGTAAAGGATAATGAAGCAACATTCCTATGCCTGTATTATTAGGATATAATTTTTAGATACATTTACAGAGTTTATCAAGGTACATTTTAAAATGAAATGAAGGGCAGCCCCGGTGGCGCAGCGGTTTAGCGCCGCCTGCAGCCCAGGGTGTGATCCTGGAGACCCTGGATCGAGTCCCACATCAGGCTCTCTGCATGGAGTCTGCTTCTCCCTCTGCCTGTGTCTCTGCCTCTCTCTCTCTCTCTGCATTTCTATGAATAAATAAATAAAAAATCTTAAATAAATAAAAAAATAAAAATAAATAAAAATTAAAAAAAAATGAAATGCACCCATTTAAAATATAGTTAGGGGGTACCTGGGTGGCTCGTTGGTTAAGCGTCTGCCTTCAGGTGAAGTCATGGTCCTGGTGTCCTGGGATCGAGCCCTATGTCAGTGGGGAGTTGGCTTCTCCCTTTCCCTCTGCCACTCCCTCTGCATGTGCTCTCTTTCTCTCAAATAAATAAAATCTTTAATAATTTAAAAATAGTCCTTTGACAGATGAATGGGTAAAGAAGATGTGGTGTATATATACATAATGGAGTATTACTCAGCCATTAGAAAGGATGAATCCTTACTTTGATATGATGGAACTGCTGGAGGGTATTATGCTGAGTGAAATAAGTCAGTCAGAGAAAGACAATTAATTATCATATATGGTCTCACTCATATGTATAATATAAGAAATAGTGAAAAGGACTATAAGGGAGGGATGCCTGGGTGGCTCAGTGGTTGAGTCTGCTTTCAGCCCAGGGCGTGATCCTGGAGTCCTGGGATTGAGTGCCACATCGGGCTTCCTGCATGGAGCCTGCTTCTCCCTTTGCCTGTCTCTCTGCTTCTCTGTCTCTCATGAATAAATAAATAAAATCTTTTTTAAAAAAGGGGCGGGTACTATAAGGGAAAGAGGAAAACTGAATGGGGAAAAATTAGAGAGGAAGACAGGGATCCCTGGGTGGCGCAGCGGTTTGGCGCCTGCCTTTGGCCCAGGGTGCGATCCTGGAGACCTGGGATTGAATCCCACATCGGGCTCCTGGTGCATGGAGCCTGCTTCTCCCTCTGCCTATGTCTCTGCCTCTCTCTCTCTCTGTGACTATCATAAATGAATAAAAAAAATTTTAAAAATTAAAAAAGAAAAAGAGAGGAAGACAAACCATGAGAGACCACTAACTCTGGGAAACAAAGGGTTGCAGGAGGGGAGGACGGTCGGAGGATGGGTAACTGGGTGAAGGGCACTAAGGAGGGCACATAATGCAATGAGCACTAGGTGTTGTATGTTGGAAAATTGAATTTAAAATATTTAAATTTTAAAAATAAAATGTGTAGTTAGGTAAGTTTTGATAAATGTAGACATCTGTCTAACCAGCAACACAGTCAAGATACAGAATTTTATCATCACCCAAAACTAGAACATAATTTTTAAAGCCTCTTAGAGATTAAATGATCCTTGCTTTATCTAATCAAAACTCCTTTTTTAGGTGATGTGTCAGTGGATGGAAAAGTTCAGAAAAGATCTGTGTCGGTTCTGGAGCAGTGTTTTTCCAGTATTTTTTATGTTCCTGAATGTCATGGTGGTTGGAATTATAGGAGCAGCCGTGGTAATAACCATCTTAAAGGTGCTTTTCCCGGTTTGTGAATACAAGTAAGTAATTATTATTTTTGAAACATTAGTGGTTTTAATGATTAAAGAGTGAGTTGTATTTACTGTATTATTTAGAGTAGAAAGTATAAATAATAGGAAGGCTATAAGACAAGAGGGAGGGAAAATGTTCCTTTTTCTAGCTTGTCTCCCAATGTTAGCAAAATTAAGACATTTATTGGATATCTGTCACGAACAGGACACTTGTCTTAGGGATTCAGATGTAAGACAAACTCTCTTCTCTAAGAACTTAGTCTATTAGAGAAAGGAAACATATATCTGTTATGGAAAATGCAATGTTAGACTAAAATGAAATGAGGGCTTTGCTATGTATAATTTTCTACCTCAAAGTATCAATTTAAAATGAAGTAGATTTTAGAAGACCAGTGAGATAGTTGGTGTAGCATTGCTAGTAAAAAGCAAGAGAGGAAACTTAAGTGTTATCAGTGAGGGCTTACCTAATTGTTCACACATGTAGTGGAATTCTGTGCAGCTGAGATGCAAAGAATCCAAATTCTATTAGATGGGGGAAAACGTGTAACAGTATGATCCCATTTGGGTAAATACTTTTCTATTCTGTATATAAATGCATAGGAAATTTCTAGAATGACAAAATACGTTATCTCTAATGAGTGGGAATGAGAACAGGGATAGAAACACTGACTTTTTCTTTTTCTTTAAGATTTTATTTATTTATTCATGAGACACACATACAGGCAGAGACACAGGCAGAGGGAGAAGCAGGCTCCATGCAGGGAGCCCGACATGGGACTTGATCTTGAGACTCTAGGATCACACCCTGGGCCAAAGGCAGGAGCTAAACAAACTGCTGAGCACCCAGGGATCCCCACACTGACTTTTTCCCTTTGTGTACAGCTTGATTTTTTTAACCATAAGAAATTATAAATGTAAAAGTGAATTTGTTATTAGTATTTTTGTAAGTTAAACAGTCAGGGGGCACCCATCTGGCTCAGCTGGTGGAACATGTAACTCTTGATCATGGGGTCATGAACTGGAGCACCATGTTGAGAACAGAGTTTACTTAGGAAAAAAAAGAAAGAAAAATAAGTTAGTCACTTCAGTTGTCTTAATAGAAGTAAATCTCCATAGATAGGGACGACCACACTCTTTGGCTTAAATTATATTGTACTATGTTGTAAAGACCATAGGATTTATGGGAAAAGAGGCCCAATTCAAGCATTCACTTTTCCACCTGCTTGCCTGCCATTTTTTCCTATGTAACATTGAACTAATCCCTCCCCTAAAGGGTTTGTTGAAAGACCATAACGTATGCAAAGTGCCTGTGGAGTATCCCTCCTACCTTTTAGTTTGGTTTCCCTTGAAGAATTCACATTTACCATTTCTTTCTGAATGAAAATTCTGGAACTTAATAAATTTTTTCCTTTTTCCTTTGACTGCCAGGAATCTCAGGACCTTTTTTGAACTTTATTATGCAAACCTGTATAGAAAACCATGTTGCACTTTTTTTTTTTTTAATTCTTTTACCAAATGTTTTGTTATGGGCTTCCATGTGGGAAGAGACACAATAGAAAATTAAAAACCTGATTTGCAGTATAAATGGCAGTTGCCCTAAGGATACTTTCTGGTAGTAAAAGATTTCATCAATACAGAAATATAGAGAGCAGTTAAAATACCTCATTTCCCTGTTCTTTAATTCTTATAACTAGAGGTAATCATTGTTAATCAATGTTAACTTTGAGAGTGTGCATCTTTTACCCACATTCTGTATATTGATATAAATGCATGGTAGGGCAGCCCCAGTGGTGCAGCGGTTTAGCACCGCCTGGAGACTTGGGATCAAGTCCCACGCTGGGCTCCCTGCATGGAGCCTGCTTCTCCCTCTGCCTGTGTCTCTGTCTCTGTCTCTCTCTCTGAATAAATAAAATCTTTAAAAATAAAATGCATGGTAAGATATCATTAAAGTATGGTCCCATTTGGGTAAAACCAAAGTATTATGTTTATAATAATAAGATTGTTTATCAACCGAGGCTCTTAACTGCCCCACATATTGCTTTAATTTTTTTTAGATTTTAAAAATTAATTTATTCATGAGAGACACACAGAGAGGCAGAGACCTAGGCAGAGGGAGAAGCAGGCTCCCTGCAGGGAGCCTGATGTGGGACTCTGTTCCAGGACCCCAGAATCATGACCTGAGCCGAAGGCAGATGCTCAACCACTGAGCCAGCCAGGCATCCCTAGATTGCTTTATTCACCTAATGACAGAGGCTCCAAAACTTTTTTGGTACATAGCAGTCTCAAGTGTGCCACTAATTTTTTCCTGTTGCTCTTATCTAGGCCAGAAGAAAATTAAAAGAAAAATTTTTATTTAATTCTTTTAAATATTTTATTTATTTTTATTTTAAGTAGGCTCCACACTCCACATAGGGCTCAAACTCACGGCCTTGAAATTGAGAGTCACATGCTCAACCGAGTCACTGAGACATGCCTATTTTTTTTTTAAAAGAATTTATTTATTTATTCATGACAGATACAGAGAGAGAGGCAGAGAGAGAGACAAGCAGGCTCCATGCAGGGAGCCTGACGTGGGACTTGAACCTGGGTCTCCAGGATCATGTCCTGGGCCGAAGGCAGGTGCCAAAACCGCTGAGCCACCCAGGCGTCCCGAATATTTTTTAATTTACAACTACACATATACATTATGTTACATTTACAAGCGAGATGTGTGTGCCTACAGGGCACCACATAAAATTCTTATCTGGGAATCAGATTGCACACTGCCCCCCTCATTTCCTGTTCAACATTAGCTTTTGTACAGTATTTTTTTTTTTAAAGGATTTTATTTATTCATGAAAGAGAGAGAGAGAGAGGCAGAGACACAGGCAGAGGAAGAAGCAGGCTCCATGCAGGGAGCCCAATGCGGGACTGGATCCCAGGACTCCAGGATCAGGCCCTGGGCCGAAGGCAGGCACTAAACCGCTGAGCCACCCAGGCTGCCCCAGTATTTGCTTTTTATTCAACAACTGCCCAGGTCCAACTTTGCAAAGATCTGACCTCACTGAATGTGTAGTATGACCTGATGTTGAAACTGTGACTACTCTCAAAATGAAATCTTGAAAATGAAATAGGCTGTAGCCTTGAGTCTATAGAGCCACCCCAGGGGTCTCCATGCATTTGGGAACCACCCAGGGGGTCTCCATGCATTTGGGAATCAGACCTTTTCCTATCAGCACACATATTGCTTATTGATCCTCTTTCTGGAGGCGTGGTGTTTTACAGCATAGGTAGGCCATAACATAACCACTCCTCCAGTAGACATCCAGGTGTCTTCCAGTTTCACACTATTGCCAATAATGCTCTAGTGTGCACCTTAAATATACAAATGTACGTCTCTTTGCACGTGTATTTATGGAGATAGACTTTTTTTTCTTTTTTTAAAGATTTTATTTATTCATAGAGACATAGCTAGAGAGAGAGGCAAAGACACAGGCAGAGGGAGAAGCAGGCTCCATGCAAGGAGCCCGACGTGGGACTCGATCCCGGGTCTCCAAGATCACACCCTGGGCTGCAGGCGGTGCTAAACCGCTGCGCCACCGGGGCTGCCCTGGAGATAGACTTCTAAAAGTGAAATTACTGGGTCAAAGGGTGTGTGTATCTCAACACCTGAGAACAATCTTTTTTGTTTTTGCTATTGTGGAGAAATCTCATCTTACTTTGCATTTTCTTCTTGCTTATGTCCCTCGCAAGTCCAGGTCAAACTGAGTCTAGCAACTTTGTGATAATCAGCTATATATTTCTCCGCTGACGTGCCTGTTTATAGCCTTTGCCCATTTTTCAGTTGTGTTGCCTTTTATAATCAGTATGTGGGAGCTCCTTTATCTGTTACACACATATAATATCTACTGCAGTTTTTTTTTTTTTCTTAATCCCAGACTGTGATTTGTCTTTTGCTCTTGTTTCTGGTATCACACAAAAGTTAAATTTGGGGCCAGAGCACTTCATGCCTTTCCTTTGTGGCTTTTAGGATTTTAAATTTTTCTTAAGTTGACCTTTCCCATCTTAAAATTATTTTTCTTAAAACATGTTTTACTATCACTTGTGTATACGGTAAGCTGAGTTATGATTTTGTTTTCCAAAGAGAGTTGCCGTCATTTCAGTTGTCCTTTGCCCTTGAATTGATATGTTACCTTATTCTGAATTTCCACATACTTTAATCTCACTTCTGAACTTCTCTTCTTCCACTGCTTTGTCTAGTACTGTGCCAGTAGCATAGTTTTAATTACTATACTGCTTTAATAAAACCAGGCATGTTAACAGCTATTCTTACTTGTGACTTATTCTCCCTTGTGACTTTGGACTCCCGTTTGTCCAGCTATTATAAACTAACTAAAATGAAGCAAAAACACTTAACCCCAGGTATATATTTAATTTTAACTCTGATACAGCCTTGTCTTACCATCAAACTGTAGATGGAGGAAATGTTTAATTTCTGTTTTTGTATTTCAGAGGAATTCTTCAATTGGATAAAGCAAATGCTATACCTGTCACAGCTATCCACTTATTTCCGGATAATCCTGAGAAAAAAGCAGAAACCCTTGAAGATAAAACATGCGTTTAAAACACTATCTCAAATCATGGACTCTGAATTAGTCTTTTGGCTCTCAATTTGCCACTTGAATAGAATTGTCTTTTAAATCGCAAAGAATTTGTTTATACACTAGAGAAATTGCTAAACTCCTAAAACTGTCTGAAACTTGTCCTTTTAGGAGACAAGTTAAAGTTCATCTTATTCTGTAACAGAGCTGGTTATTCAGATGATTAAGGAAAATTTAAATGAAGTGGAAGAGAAGATATGAAGAAACATCAAAATTACCAAAAAAAAAAAAAAAAAAAAAGGGAGAGGGCAGGACAAAATGCCACGTGCCAATACTTTTCAAGGTGCCTTTATAAAGGAAATTATATCCACTTAATTACTATAATATATGAGACTTTATGAAAAGCACTTTATGAAATTCTAATTTAAAAGCTCAAGAATTTAACACTTATTTTTTTATTCAGTAAAATGTGCCTTTATATTAAGTATGTGACTCAGCATAAAATCACTTAAGTGTATCATGATTTGATTGTATCCTGTACGAAGACTACTTACCTTGAATGCACCAGGATTTAAAAATAGTAGTGACTTGTTCTCACTCTAAAATAAACTTTTTTTTGAGGAAAACAATAGAGTTTTGGTATAAAAACATATCCTGGGCAAGAACTGCTTCTGTGTCAGAGTTGATTTCACAGACACTGGCTTTAGCCATGGTTCAGACTGCAAATGAGCCCTTTGGTCCTGGAATTAGATTGTACCTTGCTCTTGTGCTCCTTAAGTGTCATTTATCCTTCAACAGTGATCTTTTTTTAACCATCACCCCCATTAACATGTTTTATAATGTGATGTAGTACATAAAATACTTGCTTTTATTCCAAGTGACAGATATTTCCTATTTTGTTTTATTCATTACTTTTTTATTGCAACCTGTCATTTTAAACACATTGTTCAGTAAAATAATGACTGACTGGTTTGTAAGACCACCTTAGTGGAGAGGGGAAAAAAATAAAACCATCTTAGAGTTGGGTTAAGTAGATATGTATGTGTGGGGTAAGGATGACAGGGAGCAGAGTGAAGGAGTGAGGTTTTATCCCGCCTAGCTGTTTTTTGTTTTGTTTTGTTTCCACCTAGCTGTTTTTAATAAGAAATAACAGCCCTGTGAAATATACTTTCTCCATATTATATGAATAAATAATAGCATGTGATTCACTTTGATCCTAAAGTCACCCAGCCAGTAACACTTTATGTCCTTCCTCACTTTAAGATGCTGGAAATCACCAATTCTAACTTCAAAGAATGACAGTCTATTAAGCTTACAGAGAATCTCATGAGAACTGTGGAGGAGGCTAAGTGGCCAACTGGAGAGTGTAGGCTTTACAGTCAGCAGAGTCCTGTCCTGCTTTGCCTCCTTATCAGGGAGACCAGGAACTATGGCTTGGTGCTCTCTTTTCTATGGTTGGGATGATACAACCCATGGTTGGGATGATTACTTTAAAAAGTAATCCTTAAAATTTTTTAAAAAAAATATTGTATTTATTTATTCATGAGAGACAGAAATAAGCAGGCTCCTTGCAGGGAGCCTGATGTGGGGCTCAATCCCGGGACTCCGGGATCACACCTGGGGCCGAAGGCAGAGGCTCAACTGCTGCGCCACCCAGGTGTTCCTAAAAAGTAATCCTAAACAGGTAGCTTACTTAAGATCTTATACCATTAACTTTTAACTTATACCATTAACTGTTCATTTAATTATGCTTTGTATCCATGAAAGAATGTGCTAATGAATTTCATTCATTAGAGCAAAGGGAGCAGCCTGTAGTGCAGCCTCATATGTAGGCAAACTAAAGTCAAGCAGAAGTGTGTGTGTGTGTATTTTTTTTTCTCTTTAAGTATATTATAAAATGAAGGGTCTTTAAAGCTCTCCCAGGAAGAGGAGGGAAGCTACCTTAACGCCAAGCAGGAAGGCACAGTGGGTGCATGGTTTGTGCCTCAATTGGCTACTTATGTAAAATGTTCAGGAATTTTCAGTTATTCACTGGCACCCAAAGTGCTAGAGCCAATCTTACTCCCTAAAAGGAATGGCAGCCGGACAGTGGAAGAGAAGATGCTGTACCTAGAAGTGCATACAAAGACACTTCCAACCTAAGTAATTGCATCTGTGCTGCAAACATACATGGTCAGTGAAAGAAATTAGCTAATACTAAAGTAAAAGAGATTTGCTTGCAGCTTTAAAAAATTGCCTTTATTTATTCAGAATCATACTTTTCTTTTTTTAAAATCTTACCATTATGAAACTTTAAAAAAATATAGTACTCAATGCAATGAAATACTACATTTAATTATTATTCAAACACTTAAGGCAGGTTTCTCACAGTTTGCATGTGAGAATTTAGCATGATCCAAACTCAAATATCCATTTCTCATATCTTTCAATGTCTGCAGCAGAAACTGACTTAGAAACCTTTTTTAAAGCCATTTCAAAATCCTCCATAGTTGTAGGCATGTGCATTTCTTCTCTTGAAAGATTTCTGATTTCTTCTGGGGTCAAACCTTCAATACGCCTTCTCATTGCCATCAAGGATGCATCCCTAGGTTTTAAATTAAAACACACTGTTATTTTGATTGAATAAAAACTTGTAAACAACATTTTTTCAGTATTCTTATTTTGTAATTATCCCACTACACATACTTACGGAGTATTGCATAGAATCTTGTATCAGAATACAAGGCCTGTTTGGAGTTGTTTTTTAGCAGTTAAATCTTCCATGATGAAATAAGGATATTAATTAATTTAAATAACTGATAGTAGGAAGTCCAAGAAAAAAAAGGCGTAAGAAGCTAGCAACTGAATTTCATTTTAAGTGTCCGATAAAGAATATACATCAGAAAGACAAGAGAGAACCAGATGGCTGAAAAACAGTATTTTCTAGATGTGTAGGGAAAACTAAATGATCAGGTTAGGGTGTTTCAGCTTTCCCCTCTGTATTAGTTATTTATTTATTTTTTTTTTTTATGATAGTCACACAGAGAGAGAGGCAGAGACATAGGCAGAGGGAGAAGCAGGCTCCATGCACGATGTGGGATTCGATCCCGGGTCTCCAGGATCGCGCCCTGGGCCAAAGGCAGGCGCTAAACCACTGCGCCACCCAGGGATCCCTGTTTTTTGTTTTTAAAGAAGAAACTTCAGAATAAGGAACCTCCTTTCACCAAGTTTCATCCTTAATAACAGCCACCATTTATTTATGCAAAGGGACGCAGCTGCTTTATGTACACATGTTCTCACTAATGCTCACAACCTTGTGTTGTTTACAATGAGTAACCTCAGATTAGGACAAAACCTACTTAAATCAACTGGATTGGAGACTTTTTTTTTATTCCTGTTCCTGTCCTATTTTGTACCCTTGCACTGAAATGAGATTGTATTCCTCCTAGAGTATGCCCAATCAATATCACAATTGTATTTCTTATGAAAAAGTATACTAAGTACACCAATAGTTTAAAAATCCAATATAACTACTGATTTCCTGTATTATATCGATTGTTCTACATTTATTTATTTTTTAATTTTTATTTATTTATGATAGTCACAGAGAGAGAGAGAGAGGCAGAGACATAGGCAGAGGGAGAAGCAGGCTCCATGCACCGGGAGCCTGACATGGGATTCGATCCCGGGTCTCCAGGATCGCGCCCTGGGCCAAAGGCAGGCGCTAAACCGCTGCGCCACCCAGGGATCCCTGTACCGATTGTTCTAACATTAGCTTCTTGAACCAGCAGCTTTCAAATGCACTGCAAACTGTTCAGTGCTGTGCAACATGCCGAAATTCCTACCAGCGCCTTTCCACAAACTTAATACCAAAACTCGCGTCTGTGAATAAAGACTCTAATGTGGGTTTTTACTCTTCACATATCCTATTAATTCAGCATGAAAACTTCCTAACAGACGTTTATACTCGCAAAACCCCATACTTCCAAAATAATTCATACCTGCACACATTGGTAATGTCTGCACCTGAGTAACCTTCCATATTTTCTGCTATACTTGCAAGGTTAACATCATCAGCCAATTCCAGTTCACGTAGACTTATTCGTAACAGCTCCTCCCTGCCTTTTGCTAATGATGGAAACAAAAAACGTAAGCTTTCAATATAAACTTATTTTTTCTCAAGCCTACTTTAAATGAGAAGTTGCTTTCCAATTCTTAGAGCTCATTTGCTTAAAAATTTAAAAGCCCTTCCTCACTAAATTTAAAATTTCCTGATACCAAGTCTTTCAGGTTCTAGATATAGCAAAAACAGTTAATGTAAGAAAGATATCCTACATTTGTTTCTTTACAGGAAAGGTAATTACTACCAAATTTTAAAATCTCTAAGCAAAACTACCAAAGAGTTAACATGAGCTTTCTGACAAGATTCAAATGCAGATAACCTGATGGTAATGGAATATAGATTCTTTTTTCAAGACGTCGTCTTAACGCCTCATCAATATCCCAGGGAAAATTAGTAGCTGCCAGAACCATAACCATCTTGGAAGGGTCATCATTTTCAGAAGCACCTCCAACACCTAAAACAAAGGGTGAGGAGAAAGTAAAAAGGAAGTCAGAATATACAAAATAAAGCTCAACTACTTAAAAACTGCATAGTTAGGACTAAATTATAAAGGTAGTGTAATAGTTAGGTATCCCTAAGGCTTCCAAAGGTAAATGGTACATCTATGAATTTGTGGCCCCCAAAAATAAGGTTTAGTATGGAAAAAAAATAGGACTCAAATAGATTTTTTTTTTTTTAAAGATTTATGACATAGAGAGAGAGAGAGAGAGGCAGAAGGCAGAGACACAGGCAGAGGGAGAAGCAGGCTCCACGTGGGGAGCCTGACGTGGGACTTGATCCGGGGTCTCCAGGATCAGGCCCTGGGCTGAAGGCAGCACTAAACCACTGAGCCACCTGGGCTGCCCGGACTCAAATAGATTTAATCAAAAGACCAGCTCAGTTTAACTACATACCAATTTCTAAAATTTTTCAAAAACACCTATATCCCTAAAGCAAATTTATTTGCATTTATTCCAATTTCATTGTTGAAAACAAATCAGAGTATATGCCCATGAGTGCTCTGAACAGCCATTATTTCTGGCATGTCCCCAAGTCCATGTACCCAATATACTGTCAATCTCCAGGACCTACTTGCCAGCCCTCCCTAGTCGTCAGGAGTTGTGTGGGTAAGCCCTAGGAGCAGAGCTTTGTCAATATACAGACATGCATACCATCCATTTGAACCAGCAGCTCGGCTTTCACCCTTCGGCTTGCTTCATGCTCTTCAGAAGTCCCTCTGCGACTACAAATGGAATCTATCTCATCGATAAATATGGTGGCTGGAGAGTAAAATCGAGCCTAAATAAAGAAACCATGTAACACCAGGTTTTTATTTCATTTAAAAAATAATCTGCAGCAATTAGAAAAGAGCCCAGGAACCTGCCACATCACATCTCTCTAGTCCTATTACTGGGGAGAAGATAAACTGGAGCAGCTAAAAGCTTCTAATAGAAACTTATCATAGACTTAAAAATTACATGGCAATTTTTGTACCATTCAGTACTTTAACTGGCAATATTTATTTATTCATGAGTGATATAAATACAGAATTATCTTGTGCACTCCAACAATAAGGACAATAGTGGCAAGAAAACATTCATAGATATTGGTAAGTGTTCTACAGTTCGAGAAAAAATTGGTTACAGAGAACCATTACCTTAAATAAAATCATATAGATTCCCTCTAAGAAACCTAATTGCCATTTTTCACTTGACAATACATTACAGTAACTAAAGAAGTTCATAATTTATCGTTTTTATTTTTAAAGACTTATTTTAGAGCAAGAGAGCATTAGCGGGGAGAGGGACAGAGGGGAAGAGAGGGACAGAGAGGGAGAAAAGCAGACTCCCTCATGAGTGAGGAGCCCGACATGGGGCTCGATCTCACAACCCTAAGATCATGACCCAAGCCAAAATCAAGAGTGGGACACCTAACTGACTGAGCTACCCAGGCGCCCCATACTTAAGTATTTTTAAGATTTTATTTATTTATTTGAGAGAGAGACTGATCACTAGCAGGGGGGAGGGGCAGAGAGTGAAGCAGACTCCTCACTGAGAAAGGACCCCCCCATCAGGAATCGATCCAGGACCCTGGGATTGTACCCTGTTCTGGAGGCAGACGCCCAACCAATTGAGCCACTCAGGTGCCCAAGTAGTTAATTATTTTTAAATGAAATATCCAAACTTACAGAATCACTGCACAAGAGAGTTTGAACCTAAATGATGACAATGATTTCTCAAAACACAGCTTAATGAATAGCACTTTTCGAAGGTTTTTCCAAAAATAAAGTCCATGATGGCAAATGAACCATTATGAACTTGAACATGCAATTATACTGGGTCTATCAGTTCTTTTGGACCATGAAGTTATAATCTAGGATCTTCTAAGAGGCAATTCACTGTGTGGAAAACTATGCCTCCAAAAGTATGGATGCAGTTTTTGTCCACTTGGAAAATCCTAATACTTAAATCTCACTTTTCTAGTTGAAAATTTGAATTCTAAGTCATCAGTTCCCTCTACAGAGATAATTTAATTTTATTTTTTTATTATTATTTTTTTAAATAAATTTTTATTTATTTATGATAGTCACACAGAGAGAGAGAGAGAGGGGCAGAGACACAGGCAGAGGGAGAAGCAGGCTCCATGCTGGGAGCCCAACATGGGATTCGATCCCGGGTCTCCAGGATCACGCCCTGGGCCAAAGGCAGGCGCCAAACCGCTGTGCCACCCAGGGATCCCTAATTTAATTTTAGTAAAGCGTCCTTACTTGGATTTTAGGTACTGTTTACAAAAATTTTGTATTCAAGAAATAGAATATGAAAAAAAAATGTTCAGGAAAATAAGAAAAAAAAAAGCATCCAAGAAAATCCTCAACTGAAATTCTAGCAAGAAAGCATCTGTCTACAGAAGCTAACATTAACAAAAATTAAATTTCAATCTATTTGTTGCCACATCAAGAAAAAACCCAGTAGATTCTTCCCAAATATTGAGGGTGTGAAGAACAGTTTGACTTAAAACAGAGGCTACACAGAACATGTAAAATTGGTTTTGCATGACATGGAAAATACTACAGAAAGATTCAGAGTGAATACCAAATGTTTTTGCTTATATAGCATCCCTTTTGGTAAGAGAAGCTCCCATTTTCATTCATAAACTATCCTACATGTTCTTGTTCTACTACTTTAAGAGAGGCCACCTCGGACACTTGAAAATGAAAGTTCTTGACAATACAACAAAAATTATACCATTAAGTTTTGGTATGTGTTACCATGTCATGAAAAAAATCACGGACAGACATATTTTAAGTGGTATTATTTAAAATATAGGCCTTGGGAAAACAGAAAAAGAAAAGAAAATACAGGCCTTGAGATATGTTTGCTTTGAGCAATTCTAGGGAATTGGGAGGCAAGTTATCTCTATAGCAGTCAAAAAAGATGTGAGTGGCAGTCCAACTCAAGTACTCCTTGAGAGTCCATACAGCGAACAGAGAAAAAAAAAACAAAAAAACAAAAAAAACTAAGCCAGTTTTAAATATGATCCCTAATCAAAAGTCACAAAGGCAAAAGCTCCAGACTGGCTTGTGATTGAGCCTCTACTCAAGTAGACATCTCAAAGTAGCACACTCCAATTAAGCATTTATTTGAAGATGGTTAATACCAGGGAAGCCGGTGAAAAATAAGCTGTTTCACATGAATCTCACTATAAAAAGTAATGTAAATTAGCACTTTGTAAGAGGCTTCCCCACAGAGAAGAAAATGTTCGGTTTTCTTGAATACAAACCCTCCATTAGAATACCTATCAAACGGGGACACCTGGGTGGCTCAGCGGTTCAGTGTCTGCCTTTGGCTCAGGGCGTGATCCCAGAGTGCCAGGATCGAGTCCCACATCAGGCTCCCTGCATGGAGCCTGTTTCTCTCTCTGCCTGTGTCTCTGCCTCTCTCTCTCTCTGTGTCTCATGAATAAATAAATAAAATCTTTAAAAAAAAAAAAAAAAAGAAAGAAAACCTATCAAATAATTCTTAAATAGGGATGCCTGGGTAGCTCAGTTGGTTAAACATCTGCCTTTGGCTCAGGTCATGATCTCAAGGTTCTGGGATCGAGCCCTACATCAAGTTCCCTGCTCAGTGGGAGCCTGCTTTCACCTCTGCCTGTGCTCCCCATGCTTGTGCTCTTGCTCTCTCAAATAAATAAAATCTTTTTTAAAAGGCAGCCCTGGGGGATCTCTGGGTGGCTCAGCAGTTAAGTGCCTGCCTTTGGCCCAGGGCGTAATCCTGGAGACCTGGGATCGAGTCCCACATCGGGCTCCCTGCATGGAGCCTGCTTCTCCCTAAAATCTCCTTTTTAAAGATTTAAAAAAAAATCTTGGGATCCCTGGGTGGCGCAGCGGTTTGGCGCCTGCCTTTGGCCCAGGGCGCGATCCTGGAGACCCTGGATGGAATCCCACGTCGGGCTCCCGGTGCATGGAGCCTGCTTCTCCCTCTGCCTATGTCTCTGCCTCTCTCTCTCTGTGACTATCATAAATAAATTAAAAAAAAAAAAAAAAAAAAAATCTTTAAAAAAAGTAGTAATTCTTTTTTTAAGATTTTATTTTTTTTAAAGATTTATTTATTTATTTATTTATGATAGACATAGAGAGAGAGAGAGAGGCAGAGACACAGGAGGAGGAAGAAGCAGTCTCCATACCAGGAGCCCGACGGGGGACTCGATACCGGTACTCCAGGATCGCGCCCTGGGCCGAAGAAGGCGCTAAACGGCTGAGCCACCCAGGGATCCCCTAAGATTTTAATTATTTATTCATGAGAGATACAGGGAGAGAGAGAGGCAGAGACACATGCAGAAGGAGAAGCAGGCTCCATGCCGGGAGCCCGACGTGGGACTTGATCCCAGGACTCCAGGATTAGGCCTTGGGCCGAAGGTGGCGCTAAGCCACTGAGCCACCCGGACTGTCCAAAAATAGTAATTCTTAAACAGAGCAGCTAATATCTATTAACCCTTATGAGTCAGGCTCTATTGTAAGCAATTTACATGCATTAGTTCATCTCACCATCCAAACATTACAGAGGTAATTCCTGTATTGTGGTCTTCCTTTTATAGATAAAGTAACTGTGGATCAGGAAAGGAATTGGTCCAAAGTTAGCCAGCTAGGGAAGTGTGACAGAGGTAGGATCTGTAGCTGGGCCACCTGACTCTAAAGACTCCATACTTAGCCATTTATTGTATTTAGCTTACTTTTTTCTTTTTTTTTTTTTTTTTGATTTTATTTATTTACTTGAGAAAGAGAGAGCATGTGAATGTGCATGAGCAGGGGAAGGGGCAGAGAGGAAGAGGGAGAAGCAAACTTCCACTGAACAGGAAGCCTGATGCTGGGGCTCAATCCAAGGACCCTGGGATCATGACCTGAGCTGAAGGCAGCCGGTCAACTGACTGAGCCACCCAGGCGCCCATTAAGCTTACATTTTTAAAATGCCTGGATATTCTGGAATTCTGGCAATATAATTTTTTTCCCCTGAAGCAAAGGGCAAACTAATTTTCCAAACTCATCTAAGAGGTTCTCCACTAGATTCCTACTGCAGTATAAACTACTGATAAACTCTTAAGAACGTATTAGAATTTACGTCCTGTCTTATGAATTATCAAACTTGAAGAAGGAAATGGGAATTGATACAGGGATAAAAGCTTTTACAGAAAATGGATAACCTCAAATTGTAAGGGTTTTCATTTGCTTGTTTTGTTTTATTTGGAGCCTATGAAGTAAGATCTAGTGTCAAATTAACACTGTCATCTAAGGTTTTGTCCATGATGGAATCTTTCGAGTTAAGAATGCAAGTCACTTCCCATATAATAAGCATAACTCTGCCCTAATGTATATAACTACACTATTGTTTAAATGAGGCAAGACTGAAATAACCACTAAAAAGCTGCTGAATTCAATCCAAACGCTCTACTAGAATTCATTCACTTATATTCCTCCTATTGATACTCAGATTAGTGGGGTTTGAAGAAGGAAAAAAAGAAACTCAATTAACAAGCAAAAAGTAACAATCCAAAGACTGGATCATTAAACTCAAGGTATTTAGCACAGTTAATGGATTGGAGGTGATCTAATCCATAACTACTTGATTTTCACTGTTCTGAGTTACTGTTACTACACTAAATTTACCATATTATAACTAAGTCTACGGATTTCAAAAACATAGTATTCTAAACTCCTATAGCAGATTAGTAATGCAGATCTTATAATGTGAACATGCCTATAAGCCAACAGAGATGACTCTTCCTCTAGAGGAAAGAACACACAGAAAAACTCAAATTAAAACTTAAAACTCATGTAATTAAAGGGCTCTAATTTTGAGGGCATAGGAATCACACTTTGGAAACAGTATCAGCCTGCCTAGCTACTCTGCACACTGCAGATAGTTTTGACCCACTCTCTCCCCCATTTGAGAGGTAAAGAATCATTAGAATTGTCTTAAACGTTCACCATTTCGAATAATAGACGAACAAGCTTCTCGGACTCTCCTCTGTATTTGGAAGTTAGAGTTGATGAAGACACATTGAAGAAGGTTGTCTTGCATTCTGTAGCTACTGCTTTAGCAAGGAGGGTCTTTCCTGTGCCAGGTGGGCCAACCATCAACACTCCCTGTTGGGAAAATAATAACATAACTGAGATTAACCTGCCACTGTTCTAATTCACAAGAATTCCATTACTGAGAACTAATTTTCAACTAATATATAATATTAAGATAAATAAAAAAATAAAAGGATGCTTTATCACCAATTTACATCATTCATCATAAAAGGTTATATTAAAAATCTGAAACTCAGAAATGAGAAAAAGATAATGTCATAATACTGACATAATAATCATATGTACCAATAGTATTTGAATGTATTTCCTGCTAGTCTTTTGTTTGAACAAATCTGTCTTTTTGTTACACAGCTGTACTCAAGAATGTCCAGAATTTTGTAGCTTATCACTTAATATTTCAAGAATTTTTAGTAAGTGCAGAGTTAGCCATTAGTACATTTTCTAAATCCAAGAAAGAGTTTTTTTTCAGTCTCTTTTCAGATCAGCTCATGATTTCTTAAAAAACTGAGACACAATAGCCAAACTGTGGAAAGAGCCTGGTGTCCATTCAAAGATGAATGGATAAAGAAGATGTGGTCTATGTATACAATGGAATATTCCTCAGCCATTAGAAACGACAAATACCCACTATTTGCTTCGACTTGGAGGGACCTGGAGGATATTATGTTGAGTAAAATAAGTCAATCAGAAAAGGACAATCATTATGTGGTCTCATTCATTTGGGGACTATAAAAATTAGTGAAAGGGGGGCAGCCCCAGTGGCTCAGCGGTTTAAGTGCTGCCTACAGCCCGGGGTATGATCCTGAAGATCCGGGATAGAGTACTACATCAGTCTCCCTGCATGGAGCCTGCTTCTCCCTCTGCCTGTGTCTCTGCCTCTCTCTCTCTCTCTCTGTCTGTCTCTCATGAATAAATAAATAAAATCTAAAAAAAAAAAAATTAGTGAAAGGGAATAAAGGGAAAGGAGAGAAAATGAGTGAAAATATCAGTGAGGGTGACAAAACATGAGACACACCTAACTCTGGGAAATGAACAAGTGGTAGTGGAAAGGGAGTTGGGCGGAGGGTGGGGGTGACTGGGTGATGGGCACTGAGGGGGGCACTTGGCGGGATGAGCACTGGGTGTTATGCTAAATGTTGGCAAATTGAACTCTAATAAAAATTTTTTTTAAAAGATTTTATTTATTTATTCATAGACACAGAGAGAGAGAGGCAGAGACACAGGGAGAGGGAGAAGCAGGCTCCATGCAGGGAGCCCGATGTGGGACTCGATCCCGGGTCTCCAGGATCACACCCCAGGCTGCAGGCGGTGCCAAACCTCTGCGCCACCGGGGCTGCCCAAATTGAACTCTAATAAAAAATTTTTTTAAAAAATTGAGACATACCTGCATCGAATGAGTACTTATCTATTTTTTCCCCTCACTTCCCTGAATACAATACTCATTTTCTACAACAATGTACTTGCCATTCACTTTGACAATGCCATTAACAGTAATAAACTTACTTTCCATGGCCTCCTAATGCCCTTAAAGAATTCTGGCATCCACATTGGTAACACCACAGCTTCCTTTAGCAACTTTTTAGCTTCTACTAAATCAGCAATATCATCCCTGAAAGAAGAGATATTTTATCAACACCCTCTTAGATTATGCATGTAACTGTATGCAATCACTCTTGAGAACCACAGAAGCACACGGTTTTACACTGCTGCCAGAATGCAAAGCCCCTCCCTAGGTACCAGTGCACTAGCACACTGTGATGAGGCCTGCCACACCAACCAGTATACACAGAGCACAATCTGAATCATCAATTCTTGGCAATAATGATTTCCAATGTGGTGAATGAGAACACTGGTCTATAGACCTACTCTAAGTATTTATCATGCCACTTCATTTTAAATTCCTGGCCTTGTGGTGCTCCTTTCATAAACCCCATGATTTAGAGACAATGAGCCCATTAAAAAATAATAATAAAAAAATAAAGATAAAAAAGGCATAAAGCTGAGGCAGGCTACAATATTTTGCCCCCAACCCTTTTAAGAGATAGGCACCAAGGATGAAGAGTATCATAGAGACTACTATGAAGTCATCACCTACCACTAGAAAACTCTGCTACTACTATTACTGGTACATGTGGCATTTTCATGAAAGTATATGTTCACTGTATAAATATCAAATACCAAAAAATATTTTTAAAATACCCCCAAAACCATACCTAAAAATCATAAGGTTTTAATGAAAAATATATAACAGAATGAACCTAACTTTGTGGGAAAGGAGGCATTTTTTTAGGTTTTTTCGAAAAGGAGCTTTTAGAGAACTCACAGAATTACAGTTCTTTGATTAGATATGATAAATCAAGTTGAGAATCACTGCTCAAAATCATAGAAAATAAAAGCAACATCCACAGGATAAACCTATCGATAACAAGCAACAATGGGACAACAGTGCATGCAACTCCAGGTCTTGGACAGGGTTTTGAGTTCAAGCGGCACTTAGGCATTGAGCTTACATAACAAAAAACAAAAACAACACACATGCGTAAGAATCACTGCCATTTCACCAGTAGAGGATGTCCCAGAAAGAAGATGGAATTTCTGTGATCTTATTCCCACTCTGTATAGAAGATTTTTTTTTTAATTTTTTTATTTTATTTATTTATGATAGGCACACAGTGAGAGAGAGAGGCAGAGACATAGGCAGAGGGAGAAGCAGGCTCCATGCACTGGGAGCCCGACGTGGGATTCGATCCCGGGTCTCCAGGATCACGCCCTGGGCCAAAGGCAGGCGCTAAACCGCTGCGCCACCCAGGGATCCCGAAGATTTTTTTTTAAATAGAAACTTATCATTTGTTACTTTCTTAAATAAAAAAAAAAAAATCCCAACAAAAACTTGGTGGAGCCTAAACCAAGTGCTGGGTTCACACTGCATGTACTCTGGTTCCATCCCCAAGGACTGATCTTCAGTGCATGCCCACATTGGTTCCATTTACTTTCCCTAAAAGCATTATCAGAGCCTAATTATTTTGTTGTGATATAACTTACCATCGAACATTGGGATTCTGAGAAATTATATCTCTTTCCAAAGCTTCTACTAAGTCCTTATCATATCCAGTACTATCAAATTTACTTGTCTCTGGTTCGGTAACTGCAGCAGGTGATTTGTTCTACATCAGGAGAAAAAAACAAGAGCTTCTGATTGACTCAAAAAATTATACTCAGAAACAAAGATCGGACTCCAGTGATATTTTTAAAAGAGCTAATCTAATAATACAAGTAATAGAGAATCAAGGCTATTCAGTCATTCTTCTCTATCAACATCAGAGTGAATCATTAGAGTTTCATATTCAATCTTTATTTTTACATAAAAAGTATGACAAAAATGTTCAAGAAAAACAAAAATATTATGCATACAAATTAGTGAAAATAAAAAAATCAACATTGAGATGAACAGTGATTACTAGTGAATATCAGATAGTGATATTTATCTCAAAGCTTTAGAGGAGATAAGATTAAAGACAGTTTATGTAGCTGAGATTACAGCTCACTCTTAAAAAAAAGGAAAGTATGTATGTATGATTGATATTTATTTATTTGATATTTATTTATTTATTAATTAGAGTGAGACCATGCATGTGAGTAGGGTGAAGGGTAGAAGGAGAGGCCGAGAATTTCAAGCATGAAATGCTGAGCACAGAGCCCCACATAGGGCTCTATCCTACAACCCTAAGATCATGACCTAAGCCAAAACCAAGAGTCAGATACTCAACCAACTGAGCCACCTTGATGCCCCATTTACAACTCACTCTTAATCACCTACTCATTAATGCTCTTAAAACATTGCTTTTCACTGTTCTTACCTCACTCCAAAAGAGACATCCCAGTCCCAGGTGTGATTCCCTCCCATCCTCTGTGACAGCAGTCATTAGGGCCACAGCTCCTAAGCCCTGTACTAAAGCATTCCAGGGCAAAATGGGAAACTCACCGAGCACTGCAGGATATTTTACATTTTTTTAGGGAATCTAAAAATCCAGCAGTATCTGTTGAATATTAGGGGAATTACCAGCTCCAGGCAATTCTGTTTCTAAATTAAAACCGCTGCATTCCTTTCAATAATGCCAAATTTAAAAAAATAAAAATAAAAAAAATGCCAAATTTTTGTAAAGCTGGGTTTCTGGCAGTTTCTATGATAAAACAAACAGTGGGGGGAATCCCTGGGTGGCTCAGCGGTTTAGTGCCTGCCTTCAGCCCAGGGTGTGATCCTGGAGTCTCAGGATTGAGTCCTATATCAGGCTTCCTGAAATGGAGCCTGCTTCTCCCTCTGCCTGTGTCTCTGACTCTCTCTCTCTCTTTCTCTCTCTCTCTATTTCTCTCATGAATAAGTGAAATGTTTAAAAAAATAAAACAAACAGTGGGAAAAATCAAGGTGAAAGAGGAATCAGAGAGAAATATCCACTCTGCCTCCAACGTCTGAGAAACTGAGCAGTGCCCAACATATACTGTTAGGACATAGCAAATTTGTCTGAACCTAACTTCTTCACCAATGTATGAGTATTCTTTTTGTCCTAAAGGTGCTGTGAAAAAATTAAAGACACTCATGAATTTTATAAGGCAAGAAAATTTATGAAGGTCTGCATTAGGGTAGACAGTCATTTACTTGGTCTTGTACTAGAATTCTTACATTGTCTCCTTAATACTGTTTTGCCCATACATGATTTGTCAGTGCTGTTATCTAAAGTCAGCATTAATGTATCTGTATTAGTAGCTAAACTTAACCAATATTTACATATTCAAAAGTCTTACATTAGATGGTCAATAAGTGTCTGTCTCACAGTATACATATTCACTAATACCAACATAAAACAAACAAACAAACAAAAAAGGAAGGTATTGCCTTTAAAAGAGGAGAAGGGGGCAGCCCGGGTGGCTCAGCGGTTTAGTGCCACCTTCAGCCAAGGGCCTGATCCTGGAGACCCGGGATCAAGGCCCACGTCAGGCTCCTTGCACAGAGCCTGCTCCCCCTGGGGAGCTTGCTTCTCCCTCTTCTTCCACAGACACAGTGCCTGTGTCTCTGCCTCTTTCTCTCTCTCTGTGCCTCTCATGAATAAATAAAATAAAAAAAAAAAAAAAGGAGGAGAAGGTTAGGGCACTTGGCTGGCTTAGGCAGAAGAGCATGCATTTCTTTTTTTTTTTTTTTTTGGAGGACTTCTTTTTTTTTTTTTAAATTTTTATTTATTTATGATAGTCACACAGAGAGAGAGAGAGAGAGAGAGAGAGACAGAGGGAGAAGCAGGCTCCATGCACCGGGAGCCCGATGTGGGATTCAATCCCGGGTCTCCAGGATCGCGCCCTGGGCCAAAGGCAGGCGCCAAACCACTGCGCCACCCAGGGATCCCGAAGAGCATGCATTTCTTGATCTTAGAGTTGTGAGTTCAAGCTCCATGTTGGGTGGAAGGAAGGAAGGAAGGAAGGAAGGAAGGAAGGAAGGAAGGAAGCCAGTCAATCTGAATATTTATGTAGTCTTTCTTTCTTTCTTTTGTTTCTTTTCTTTCTTTCTTTCTAGATTTTACTTCTCTGAGAGAGAGAGAGAGAGAGAGAGAGAGACACAGATTACAAGAGTACGAGCAGGGAGGAGAGGGAGAAGCAAGCTCCCCAATGAGCAGAGAGTCTGATATGGGGCTCAATCCCAGGACTCCAGGATCATGACCGGAGCTGAAGGCAGATGCTTAAACAACTGAGGAGCCCAGACCTCCTGCGGTTGTTATTCCTTCACAAATATTTACCAAGAACCCATTCTGAGCTAGCAGCTGTGGGGGACAGAAAGAAGACACTGTCCCTGATATTTGGGAACTCACACTGTGAGCCTAGCAAGACACAGACAGAAAGTACTTTCTAGTTGCTCTCTTTCCTCCCACAGAACACAGTGCTAAAGGGATGTCTGCAGACAAAGCAAAATGAATTTAAGCTAGGCAGAAAGGAGTAACAATTCAATAATAGGTCAGCCAAAGGAAGCTATGGACTTTCAAGTGTTGACATTTTTTTTTTAAATAAAGATTTCACTTATTTGAAACAGAGGGGGAGAGAGAGAGCAAGCACAAGCAGGCAGAGGGGCAGAGGGAGAAGCAGACTCCTCCCTGAGCAGAGAGCCCTATGTGGGCTTGATCCCAGGACTCTTGAGATCATGACCTGAGCTGAAGGCAGACTCTTAACCAACTGATCCACCTAGGGGTCCCAAATGTTGACATTTTTGATAGGATTTTATTTAATTAGTTGAAATAGTACAATTTCCTTGATGCTTAAAATAAAGCTGAAGATGAACCAATTAACCAGGAAATAAATACCCAACTTTAAAACCAGTTATTGTAAAAGCTGACAATGTCAGAAACACAAAATCCAAATATACTGTCTCCATTAAATGAGTTAATTAAAAATGACAGCTAGGCTTTCACTCACAGGAAGACAGAGTAAATGTACTTTTCACAATTCCTTCTGCTATGGAGAACTAAAAACCCTGGCATTGGGATATCTGAGTGGCTCAGCAGTTGAGTGTCTGCCTTTGGCTCAGGGCATGATCCTGGAGTCCTGGGATCAAGTCCCACACTGGACTCCCTGCATGGAGCCTGCTTCTCCCTCTGCCTATGTCTCTGTCTCTCTCATGAATAAATAAATAAAATCTTAAAAAAAAATAAAAATAAAAGTAAAAACAAAAACAAACAAAAAAAACCCCAACCCTGTTGTTATACACTAAACAAAGACAGGACTTCAAAAAGTATAGAGAGAGGCAGGCCAACCAGGGAACCTAGACAAGGTTGTGTGCTCTCTAGATTTTCTTTCTCCTTCATAAATCCAGACTCAAGGTCAAACAAGACAGAAACCCAGAAACAACAATGTGAGCAAATAAAAAGACCCCAACAAAAGCTTATTCTCTCTAGCCAGAGGACCAAAAAAGAGGGAGGCGTAGCAAGATAAAACTTCAGACAACACTCTATTCCAGTCAAGCACCTTGGAAAAGGCTGGGGGCCTGCCCTACTCAGGCAAGCAAAAGCCAGGTGGGGAGCCTAGATATCCACTTGGGAGGCTGGAATGAGGTACTCTACCCTGCCCCAATCACAGTGTATCAGAGGCCAATCAGGGGACTAGAATTTTCATCCCTGCCAATCAGTAATAAGACTTCCACTCAGTGGAGATTACAGAGGGAGCCTGCACTTCCATCCCCACCAGCAGTAATGCGGTACTGGGGTGGTGTCAGAGGAAGACTCATGGAGTCAAGACAAGGTCACCCCCATCACAATGTCACTGGAGTTCACATGGAGAACTTCCACCACAACTCAGTGGTAATGAGAAGACCTCTTCCCCATTCCGGTGTCAAGAGAGGCTATGTGGGAACCTAGACTTCTACTTTCACCTGAGAGCAATAGCCCCTTGGCTTTCCTGCCACAGCAGTGTCAGAAAAAGTCAGTTATAACAGTAGGTGTAAATAAGATCTAGAGTCTCATAACATAATATGAAAATATCCAGGTTTCAATCTAAAAAATCACTTGATATACTAAGAGCCACAAAGATCTCAAAGACAATCAACACATGCCAAGACCAAGAAGACAAAATTTCAAACAAGCAATTATGAACATGTGAAACAAACCAAAAAACAGATAACTTCAGAAAGAAATAGAACACCCCAAATTAATCCACTGAGAGTAATAAGCGAAAATAACACCTTGCCAATAGGAAAAAAAAACTATTCAAATGAAAGTAGATTTCTCCTCAGAAAAGGAGGCATAAAATTTTTTTTCAAGTGCTAAAAGAAAAAAAAAAAACTGTCAACACAGAATCCTCTACCCAGTAAAAATGTCCTTCAGGAATGAAAGGGTAATAAGACCATTCTTATATGAAGGAAAAGTAAGAGAGTTCTGTTGCCAGGAGACCAATCCTAAAAGAATGGTTAAAAGAAGTACTCTAAAGAGAAAAGAAAAATGTACGGAAGAACCTGGAAAGATCAGGAAGAACGTAGTAAGTAAAAATACGGGTAAGTACAATAGGCTTTCTTTCTCCTTTTGAGTTTTCTTTTCTTAAAAGATATATTTATTTATTTGACAGAGCCAGAGAGAGCATGAACAAGGGCAGTGGCAGGCAGAGGGAGAAGCAGGCTCCCTGCTAAGCAGGAGCCTGATGTGGAACTTGATCCCAGAACCCTGGGATCATGACTTGAGTTGAAGGTAGATGCTTACCGATTGAGCCAGTCAGGTGCCCTCCTTTTGAATTTTCTAATTTATTTAACAGTTGAAGCAAAAAGTTTAATGCTGTGTGATTAGGCTCTAAATAAGGGAAAGGAAATATTTCTTTTAAAGATTGATTGTTGCTTGATTTATGACAGAGAGAGAGAGAGAGAGAGAGAGAGAGGCAGAGACACAGGCAGAAGGAGAAGCAGGCTCCATGTCGGGAGCCCGACGCGGGACTCGATCCTGGGACTCCAGGATCGTGCCCTGGGCCAAAGGCAGGCACTAAACCACTGAGCCACCCAGGGATTCCTGGGAAAGGAAATACTTAAAAACAATTATTAACAATTAAAAACAATTATAAATGGTGGAGGACAAAGGAATATAAAAAGAAAAACGATTTCTATACTTCATTTGAAGTGGTAAAATGACAATACTAGTCAACCAGTACAAGTTCTTTATATATAATTTCTAGGGCAACCACTGAAAAAGCTAATAAAAGGGATATACTCAAAACCACTACAGAACATCAAAAGAAAGTTCTAAAAAAATGTGCAAGCAACCCCTATGCAAAGGCCAAAAAAAAAAAAAAAAAAAACAAAAAAACAAAACAAAACAAAAAAAACAAAAAACAAAACAAAATTAAAAAAAAAAAACACAGAAAAATAAAGAAAACCCCAATCAGAAAACTGAAAATAAAATGGCAGACTTAAACTCAATATAACAAATACTTTAAGTATAAATGGCCTATATATACCAATTAAAAGACAGGGATTGGTAGAATAAATTAAAACAGGACTCAAGTATATGCGGTCATCAAGAAACTAGTTCAAAAATAGTGATACAGGTAGGCTGAAAGTAAAAGATTTGAAAAAGGCTTAATGTAAACATTAATCAAAGAAAAATAGGCATGGCTATATTAATATCAGATAAAGTCAATTTCAAACAAAACAAAACAAAACCTACCAGTCAGAGAGGGATACTACATAATGATAAACAGATCAATCCACCTAAGAAAACAAAGCAATAAAAAAAAAAAAAAGAAAACAAAGAATTCCTAAATGTGAATGGTGAATGCACCAAACAACAAAGCCACAATATATGAAGCAAAAACTGATAAAAGTGAAAGAAATAGGCAAATCTTTAGATATAATTGGAGACTCCCAACAACTCCTCTCAACAACTGACGGAAGAACCAGAAAGGAAATGAGCAAGGAGGGGATCCCTGGGTCGCTCAGTGGTTTAGCGCCACCTGTCTTCGGCCCAGGGCGTGATCCTGCAGACCGGGATCGAGTCACACATTGGGCTTCCTACATGGAGCCTGCTTCTCCCTCTGCCTGTGTCTCCGTCTGTCTCTCTCCCTCCCTCTCTGTCTCTCTCTCTCCTCTCTCATAAATAAATAAATAAAATCTTAAAAAAAAAAAAAAAGGAAATGAGCAAGGATATAGAAAAACTCAACAGCACCATCATCCAGCAGAATCTAATGGACATTAATACAAAGTGCCACCCAACAAGGACAAAATATACATTATTTTCAAGTGCTCACAGAAAATATTTCAAGTGTTCATAGAACATTTACCAAGAAAGACCATAAAACAATCTGACATCATACAGAATATTTCTCTAAGCACAAAGGATTCAAACTTGAAATCAATTAACAGAGAAGTACACAATCTCTGGACAATCAGAAACTAACACACTTCAAAATAATCACAAGGTCGAAGAGGAAATCTCAAAAGAAAATTTAAAAAAATATATTGAATTAAATGAAAAGGTAAATACAACATAATTTCTGGGCCATAGCTAAAGCAGTACTGAGAGGGAAGTGTAGACCACTAAATGCATAAAGTAGGGCAAAGTCTTAACCATCTAAATTCCTACCTAGGTATGTATAAAAGAAGAGCAAAATAAACTTAAAGGAGAAAAAAGACAGTAACAGTGATAAGAGCGAAAGCCAATGAAACAAAAAACATAAAAAAGGGAAAAAAAATCAATAAAACGAAGAGGTGGTTCTTTGAAAAGGTGAGAAACTAACAAACCTCTAGCAACACTGAAAATGAAAAAAACAAAACAAAACACCAGAAAACACATATTATCAACGTCAAGAATGAGCTACAGACTTGTAGATACCAAAAGAATAGGGAATCTTAACAAAAAATTCTACATACATAAACTTGGTAACTTAGACAAAAGGGAACACTATCTTGAAAAACACAAATTACCACAACTCACCTACTATGAACGATTATTTGAACAGCCTTACAACTACTGAGGAAACTGAATTCATAATTTTAAAACCAAAAAAGAAATATCCAAGTCCAGAAGTTTCACTGGAGAATTTTATCAAACATTTAAAAAAGAATTACCAATCTGACACAGTCTTTTCTGGAAAACAGGTAAACACTTCTCAATTCATTTTACGAACCTAATACTATGATATCAAAGACAGTTAAAAAAAAAAACAAGTATGGACCAATATCCCTCATAAATATAGACACAAAAATCCTTAACAAAATACTTCCAAATAGAATCCAGCAAGAAAAAAAGAATTATGTACCATACTCAAGTGATGTTTATCCCAGGGAGGCAACTAGCTCAATACTTTAAAAAAATATCAAGGTAATCTATAAAATAGCAGGTTAAAGAAGGAAAACCATAGCATCATGCAATAAATGCCAAGCAGGCATCTGACATAACTCAATCTCTCTCTTTTTTTTAGAGATTTTATTTATTTATTCATGAGAAATAGAGACACAGGCAGACGGAAAAGCAGACTCCATGTAAGGATCCCGGGTCTCCAGGATCAGGTCCTGGGTTGAAGGCAGCGCTAAACCCCTGAGCCACCTGGGCTGCCCTCAATATCTCTTTAGGATGAAAACTCTCAGAAAAACAAGGTTAAAGAGGAGCTTCAACTTGATATGAAGCATATGCAAAAAACCTAGCAGTAACATCGTATTTTATTTTATTTATTTTATTTATTTATTTTTTAATATTTTTATTTATTTAATCATGAGAGACATGGGGTGGGGAGGGAGAGAAAGAAAGAAAGAGAGGCAGAGACACAGGCAGAGGGAGAAGCAGGCTCCACACAGGGAGCACAATGTGGGACTTGATCCCGGGTCTCCAGGATCATACCCTGGGCTGAAGGCAGCACTAAACCGCTGAGCCACCCGGGCTGCCCAACATCGTATTTTATAATTAAACACTGAATGCTTTCCCCATAAGGCTGAAAACAAAGCTAGCATGTCCACTTTCATCACACTTATTCAACATAATGCTAGAAGTTTTAGCCAGTGTAACAAGAGGAAGAAATAAAACTGTCCTGTTTGCAGAGGACATGATGTCTACCCCAAAAATGCTAAGGAATCTGCAAAAATTTTCCTAAAATAAATGACTTCAGTAAGGTGGCAGAACACAAGATAAACATCCAAAGTTTGGGCCCCTGGATAGCTCAGTTAGCTGAATATCCAACTCTTGATTTTGGCTCAGGTCATGATCTTGGGATCATGACATCAAGCCCCACGTTGGGCTCCACACATACTGGCGAGTCTGCTGGAGAGTCTCTCCTCCCTCTGTCTCTCCCCCTGCTCGTGTGCTTGCTCCCTCTCAAATAAATCTTAAAACACACACACACACACACACACACACACACACAGATCAATTTTATCACTATAGAAATGCAAATCAAAACCTCAGTGCAAGGGGTGCCTAAGTGACTCAGTTAAGCATCTGCCTTCAACTTAGGTCATGATCCTAGGGTGCTGGGATCAAACCCCACATTGGGTTCCCTGCTCAGTTAGAGAGCCTGCTTCTCCCTCTCTCTCTGCCATTCTCCACTCTTGTGCTCTTTGGTTCTATCTGTCAAATAAACAAATACATTTAAAAAAATAATAAAAGGCAAAAAACACAGAAAATGACAAGTGTTGACAAAGATATGGAGAAACTGGAACCCTTGTGCATCGTTGACAGAGATGTAAAATGATTGCAAATACTGTGGAAGTCTGGTGGGTCCTCAAAAAATTAAAAATAGAACTATACATGACTCAACAATTCCATTTCTGGATGGATATATATATCTACAAATTTCCAATAGACCTGAAAACAGGGTCTCAAGGAACAGTTATATACACCCATGACACAGAAGCACTATTCACAATAGCCAAAAAGAAGCAACCCAATGACCTCAGATGGATGACTAGATAAAGACCAATGGAGTATTAGCTTTAAAAACAAAGGAAATTCTAAAGACATTATACTAAGTAGAATAAGCTAATCAAAAAGACAAATACTGGGGCAGTCCCGGTGGCGCAGCGGTTTAGCACCGCCTGCAGCCCAGGGCGTGATCCTGGAGGCCCTGGATCGAGTCCCACATCGGGCTCTCTGTATGATGCCTGCTTCTCCCTCTGCCTGTGTCTCTGCCTCTCTCTCTCTCTGTCTCTATGAATAAATAAAATCTAAAAAAAAAAAAAAAAAAAAGACAAATACTGTATGACTCCACTTATATGAAATACAAATTTCTCGTGCATCCCAAGATCATGACCTGAGCCCAAATCAAATTCAAATAGTAGTCACATTCATAGAGACAGAAAATAGAACAGTGGTTGCCAGGGGCTAGGGAAGGGAGAGGAATAGCGAATGTGATGTGATTTGTAGTTAAGTGTATATTCAGTCTACGTCCTATTCCTGGTACACAGCTCCTACAGCCCTTGTACTTTCTTAAATGTCAAGAACAATCAAAGGATTTTTTTGTTGTAATTTTAGCTTTTGTTCCCAGCTCCTGAAATTGCTCCAGAGTGGTAAAGGTGAAAGGGGTATCTGTTAATTCTTAACAAGCCCCTTTCAACCAAACAAGAGTTTATGTTAATGAGGTCAATTTTGGAAAGCCCCTGAATAACCACAGGATGGGGCTGTTGTCAAGAGAATCAAACATGTGGCTAAAGGGTTAGAACTGAAGCCCTAACCCTGAATTTATTTTTTTAATATTTTATTTATTTATCCATAAGAGACACAGAGAGAGAGGCAGGCAGAAACACAGGCAGACGGAGAAGCAGGCTCCATGCAGAGAGCCGATGTGGGACTCAATCCTGGGACTCCAGGATCATGCCTTGGGCCCAAGGTAGGCACTAAACTGCTGTGCCACCCAGGGATCCCTAGCCCTGGGTTTAAATCAATGGCCAATGATTTAATCAATTGTGACCACACAATGAAAAGTCCATAAAAACCCAAAAGGACAGGATCAGAAACCTTCCAGCTTGTGAACATGTGAAAGTGCTAGGAACATGACTTGCCTGGAGAAGGCCTATGGAAGCTCTACATTCCTTCCCACATACTTGCCCTATGTTACTCTTTCATTTGGCTGTCCCTCTGGTACAAACTGTTATTGCTGAGTTCAGTGAGTTGCTCTAGCAAATTACTGAACCAAGGAGGGAGTCATGGTAATCTCTGATTTATACCAGTTGGTCAGAAGCATAGGTGATATCCTGACTCTCAACTGGTACTGATATGGGAGCAATCTTTGGGGACTGAGCACTTAACCTGTGAGATTTGATGCTAACTCCGGGTAGGTAAGTGTCACACTTAAGTTGTAGGGTACTCACTCAGCTGATATTGGAGAATTGCCTGGTGTAGGGATAAAACCCTACACACTTGTAATACACAAGTGTTCTGTGAGCAGCGAGTAGGCAGAAAGTAGAGTTTTCCTTTCCAAGGAGTTACTGTTTAATGGGTCGAGTTTCTGTTTTGCAATATTGAAAATGTTCCATTGGGTAGATGGTGGTGATGGTACCACAACAATATACACATATTCAACTGCATTAAACTTTAGCACACTTAAAAATGGCTAAAATGGTAAATTTTATATTATATATACTTAAACCACAATTAAAAATTTTTTTAGAAAGTCAATTGTGTTTCTTTTTTTTTTGTCAATTGTGTTTCTATATACTAGCAATGAATATGTAGACACAAATTAGAAATACAATACCATTTACAATCACTTAAAACAAGTAAAATATATGTAAAATCTAACAAAACATATGCAAGACTAGTATTCTGAAAAGGGTGCAATGCTGATGAAAGAAATACAAAATCTAAATAAAAGGAGATAAATAACATGTTCATGAATTGACATACTCAATAAAGATGCCAACTTTTCTCAAACTGATATACAGATTTAACATAATTCCTACCAAAACCTCAGCAAGAGTCTTTGTAGATGTAGAAAAGCTGATCCTAAAATTTATATGGAAAAAGAAAACAAAATGGTTAAAACAATTCTGAAAAGAAATAAAGTGGGATGAATCAGTCTACCCAATTTGAAGACTTACTATATAGCTACAGTAACCAAGACTGGGTAGTACTGGTTAACAGACAGATATATATATCAATAAGATACAATAGAGAACCCAGAACTAAACCCACCCAAATATGCCCAACTCATTTTTTAAAAAGGTATAAAGGCAGTTTGGGGCGTCTGGGTGGCTCAGTCAGTTGAGTATTTACCTTTGGCTTAGGTCACAATCTCCAGGTCCTGGGATTAAGCCCCAAGTAGGGCTGCCTGCTCAGCAAGGAGTCTGCTTCTCCTTGTCCTTCTGTGTCTCCCCCCCCCCCCCACCCCAGCTTGTTCATACTCTCTCATTCAAATAAATAAAAATCTTAAAAAAAAAAAGGAACATATATCTTAGACTTCATCAAAATTAAAATTTTTTGCTCTGTAAAAGACTCAGTTAAAAGGATGAAAAGAAGTTGCACACTGAAAGAAAATATTTTCAAAACACATTATCTAGGGGCAGCCCCGATGGCTCAGTGGTTTAGTGCTGCCTTCAGCCCAGGGTGTGATCCTGGAGACCCGGGATGGAGTCCCACATCAGGCTCCCTGCATGGAGCCTGCTTCTCCCTCTGCCTGTGTCTCTCTGCCTTTTTCTCTCTGTGTCTCTCATGAATAAATAAATAAAATCTTAAAAAAAAAAAAAAAGCCACATATCTGATAAAGGGCTAGTACCTAGAATACAGAAAGAACTCTAAACCCAACAGTAGAAGAATGGACAACAGGTGAGAAGCAGGAGCCTGCTTCTCCCTCCTCCTGTGACAACCATTTTGACAATGGGCAACAGACTTGAAGGGAGACACTGCACTGAAGGGCACATGTCTGTGTTCATATTCCATTCCTCTAGTCATTTGGACAGCTACTATTTAGAACAATGATCAACTCAATATAGAAAGACAGTTAGAATGTACTGATTACTTAAAAACAGAAAATGATTCCACTTGTGGCAAAAAAACGAAAAAATTATGCATACAGAAAAGGATACACCATGGGATTAATAGATCTCAGGAGCAATAGGAATGCGAGTTTGAGGTGTTTTTTTTTTTTTTTTTACTTATTCTATGTTCTGATTTTCTAAAATGAATATATAATAAAAGATTTTTAAATAGGATAAAAAATGATTCACCTTTTTAAAAAATTTATTTATTCATGAGAGACAGAGAGGCAGAAACACAGGCAGAGGGAGAAGCAGGCACCATGCAGGAAGCCCGATGTGGGACTTCATCCCAGGACTCCAGGATCATACCCTGGGCTGGAGGGGGGTGCTCAACCACTGAGTCACCCATGCATCCCCGATTCACCTTTTATAGCTTAATGGTTTTATCTCTTCTATAAAGTTTGACTACCACCAACCTCTTCTGAGAATTCTGTTCATTTTAGTCCATTTGTAACCACTGTTAAGCATCTAATTACCTTAGAATTACTTGAAATACATTAATCTGGTCTCCCCAAATATACGTTTCTTGACACCGGGTACATATTTTCAAGACACTGCTGACTTGGGAAGAACACTTATTTTACACATTTGTTCTCTGGCTATCCTATCCCCCTTGATAGAGGTCCTGCCTACACTTAGTGGAGACAGATAAGACCTTCTCTTATTGCAGCTAATCTTATATTTAGTATACTTTCTTCTCTTACTCTTCCTTAAAACAATAGAGAACCAAAGAGTGGTGGAAACACTATACGTTTTAAAACTAAAGGCTAGGGCAGCCCTGGTGACTCAGTGGTTTAGCGCTGCCTTCGGCCCAGGGTGGGATCCTGGAGACCTGGGATCGAGTCCCATGTCAGGCTCCCTGTATGGAGCCTGCTTCTCCCTCTGCCTGTGTCTTTGCCTCTCTCTCTCTCTCTCTGTCTCTCATGTTAAATAAATTAAATATTAAAAAAAAACTAAAACTAAAAGCTAAAAAATATAAATAAATAAACAAATAAATAAATAACACTGAAGGCTAAAATATTTTCATTGATACACAAGAACTTTTTTCTTAAGTGAGTTTCCTTTTAGGGGATTTATTTTTATCTTGCTTTTAACTTATTTTTACTTTTTCATTTGTATCCATTAAAGAGCATTTTGAATGTAGTTGCCAACATCTGAAATATCTCATTAAAAATTTTTAAAAGATTTTATTTGTGAGATGCCTGGGTGGCTCAGCGGTTAAGCATCTGTCTTAGGCTCAGGGCGTGATCCTAGAGTCTCGAGATCGAGTCCCGCATTGGGCTCCCTGCATGGAGCCTGCTTCTCCCTCTGCCTGTGTCTCTCGCTGTCTCTCTCTCTCTCTCTCTCTCTGTGTCTCTCATGAATAAATAAAATCTTAAAAAAAAATTTTAAATAAAAATAGAGTTTACTTGTTTATTTGAGAGAGAAAGCACAATTATATGTTAATTGAATTTAAATTTTTTAAAAAGAGAACAAAAAACTGAAAATCATGATTTTTCATTTGTCATAGGAATAACTGATTTAGGCTAGTATCACTGGATGCTAAAACAAGTAGATGAGATTTTAATGAGAAACAGGATATTTACATAGTTTCAAGGTATCTCCCTTCAAATTATCATAAAGGGAAAAAAAGTAGCTTTATAGTGGAGAGCCCAGGCAGACACCACCCTAATAATGAAGCACTCCAATTTATCACAAGTCACAAAACATCCTGTGCCTCCGTATATTATACAATGTGAAGAGCAAAACTTCAATGGTATTCCTGCTCCACATTTATAACCTTAATCTAATCACAAGGAAACATCAGAGGAACCCAAACTGAGAGGCATTCTACAAAATAACTAGCCTGTACTCTTCAAAAAGGCCAGGCCAAAAAAAAAAAAAAAAAAAAAAAGAGAGAGAGAGAATGACTGAGGAAATTTTCGCATTAAAGAGACTAAAGAAACATGACATTGAAAGCATTGTAGGCTTCTCTAGTGAGTCTTGGCAAGGGGGGAAAATGAGCTACAAACGCTGTTACTAGGATAACTGGCTAAATTTTATGAGGGTCTGTGGATTGATACAGGCCTATAACAGCTAAAATGTATGGCTTTTGGGATGCCTGGGTGGCTCAGCAGTTGAGCATCCGCCTTTGGCTGAGGGCATGATCCCCATCCCAGGATCAAGTCCCACATCCTCCCACGTCGGGCTCCTTGCAGGGAGCCTACTTCTCCTTCTGTCTGTGTCTCTGCCTCTCTCTGTGTCTCTCATGAATAAATAAATAAAATCTTTAAAAAATAATAAATAAATAAAATGTATGGCTTTTGAGATCTGTATTGTGTTTATGTAAAAGAATGTCCAAGTACTTAGGAAATACGCTCTAAAGTATTTAGGGCGTGATATCTATAACTTACTCTCAATGTTGCAGGAAAAAAATGTATACAGAGTAGATGGTAAAGCAAAAGGGGCAAATATTAACAATTGGTAAAACTGGGTAAATTTATACTATTCTTGGCAACTTGTTTGCAAGCCTGAAATTATATCAAGATATAAAGATACAAAAATAGTCCAAGATATCTGTTTACTAGGGAGTGGGAAAAAAAAAAAAATCCCAGTCTAGGTGGAATATGAGTAAGGTTTTATCATAGCCTGGTGGTTTCAATGACCAAAAATGATTACATTTATACAGTCTTCATTTTTAAGCTTAATAAATATTTCATTTATGAAAATCAGTATCATTTACCTTTTCCTCTCTTCCTTTATTCTGTTCTTTCTTTTCCCGACAGCGAACGGCTTTCCCTCTGTCGTTGTGAAGATTGTGTGCAGATGAACGGTGAGCTCTGACGGTTGTACCTGGACGGTTGCCATGTGGTTTAGGGTCACTGTACTGAGGGGACTGGCGTTTTCGAGGCCCTGGTGAGGGTCTAATTAGACACAAGATCATGAAAATCATAATGAACTGGAGGTGGTCCAAATACAGACGAACACATATCATGTTTAAGTTAGGGGCTCTGAACTGAAGAAGCCAAGGCAATAATGGAAGATCAGAGAGGAGTGAACAAACTTAAGTCATTGAAATTTAAGATCTGATGTTCAAATCTGACACCATAGTCTGGGGTAATATATGAAAAGAAAGGA
Source organism: Canis lupus baileyi (assembly GCF_048164855.1). Lineage (NCBI taxonomy): Eukaryota > Metazoa > Chordata > Mammalia > Carnivora > Canidae > Canis > Canis lupus. The sequence goes on from NC_132838.1 coordinate 41,286,920, forward strand.
AGGACTGTGGTATGGTTATATGATAGAAATGGAAGGCAAGTGATCATCACTTCTCCTTTGAGAGGAAATCACTGGTGTACATCAAGGATGAGAGAAAAAGGAGTCTGATTCCTGGAAACTGAAAAGACAGCAATTATCAAAGAGAGTTTTATCAGAAGAACGAGAACACAGCACAAGTACAGGATTCATATTTATCCAACGGTACGTGTGTAAGTTGACACTATTTTACTTAGAATATATCATAGATCTCTTATTTTAATTAATGAAATTTAGTAATTTTCCCATTTAAAAAACTGACATAAATACTGGCTATGGACAGTCACAAGAAGTGATGCATACAGTGCTTTACATTTATACATGACCTCATGCCCTCTTTGTTTCTGCAGCAGGATTCAGACCTCTCAAATATTTCTCAGGCTGCTAGACTGGGTTGGGGTCACTAAAATGAGCAATAAAAAAGGTAAGAGAGGCCTATCCTCAAATACCATAAATATAGTTAAGAAAGAAGATATGTAAACTAGGCAAGTACACCAGAAAATGTAAATGAGACCAAGTGCTATCAATGACTCAAGAAGACAGAAAATACACCGGGTCTGGAAACACTGGAGATGAACTAAACAAGGGGTTTAAGTGCAGACAAGAAAATCAGCGTAGCAAAGAAATAAAAATGAGCTTCATCTCTGTAAAGGAGTCTAAAGACACTAACTACAAAGACAACGGGGAGCATTCAGGGAAGATACTGGAGAAGGTGGTTTACTAAGTAGAAAATCTGAGTACCAGCTCAAGCAAGAGGCTTGGCTTTTAGCTAACTACTGCTGAAAGGGTTTGAGAGCGCAGCCCTGGTGGCGCAGTGGTTTAGCGCCGCCTGCAGCCCAGGGCGTGATCCTGGAGACCCTAGATGGAGTCCCACGTCAGGCTCCCTGCATGGAGCCTGCTTCTCCTTCTGCCTGTGTCTCCGCCTCTCTCTCTCTCTCTCTCTCTCTCTCTCTGTCTCTATGAATAAGTAAATAAAATCGAAAGAAAGAAAAGAAAGAAAAGAAAGAAAGAGTTTGAGAAAAATGAGTCCAGTGCTGAGTAAGAAAAATATGCCAATAAAGGAAACAGAAGCAGGGGGATATATGCAGGTTACATATGTTATGGAGGCAAGAAATGAAGGCCAGGCTTAAGGCAGTAAGCAATGAGAGTCTGAGAGAATTGCTATTAAAATATACTCCTGTAGACATGGGACATTGAGAATGAGGATTTGGCAGGATGATAAAATCAAACCAATGTGGAAAGGAATGATAGGGGTTCGATTTTGGATTTAGACACTTGGGAGAGCCAAGTGGAGATATTACCTTAAATTAATTAATTAATTAATTAATTTATTCTCCTCTTACTAGAAACATAATATAAAATAGACACTGAGATATAATCCTTTTTTTAAAAAAATTTATTTATGAAAGACAGAGAGAGAGAGAAGCAGGCTCCATGCAGGGAGCCCAATGTGGGACTCGATCCTGAGACTCCAGGATCATGTCCTGGGCTAAAGGCAGGTGCTAAACCACTGAGCCATCCAGGGATTCCTGACACTGAGATATAATCAAGTATAAAAAATAAGTCACCTGTAACTCCATTACCCAGCATTAACCACCTAACATATTAGTCTATTTTCTTATAGTTGCTTTTCATTTAAACAGAACTAGAGAGGATCCCTGGGTGGCTCAGCAGTTTGATGCCTGCCTTCGGCCCAGGGCATGATCCTGGAGTCCCAGGATCGAGTCTCACATCGGGCTTCTGCATGGAGCCCGCTTCTCCCTCTGCCTGTGTTTCTGCCTCGCTCTCTGTGCCGCTCATGAATAAATAAATAAAATCTTAAAAAAAAAAAAAAAAACAGAACTGGAATTGTTATGTACACATGCATTCATATTTTTCTCTACTCATTTCATAAGGCATTTCCTGTATCATCACCTCATAAATGGCTTTTAATGACTAGATGGCAGTTACCTGTAAAATATGCCACTTTTCATCCACTTTTTACTACTAGCTATTCATTTCTCCAAAAACTAATTTACTGAACTATTACTATTGATTACACATTAGGATTAAAATATTTCAACTAAGCTTAAGAAAACCTTTACTCTTACAGACTTATATCCGTGTGTGTATATGTGTGTATGGAGAGGGGGCTTCAATGAAAACATAAACAGTACATCAGATGATGCGAAGTGCAGTCTAGAAAAATAAAGAATGGCAGGGGCTTTGATTAGGGGGCGGTATTTCAGGGAGAGTGGTCAGAGACAGCTGACCACTCTCTCCGAAGTAACATTTAAGCTGAGACCTGAAGGAAATGAGAGAACAAGTTATCAGACATCTGAGCTGAAAGAAAGGCAAGTACAAAGAACTAAAGTGTCTGTGTGTTTGACTTGCTCGAGGAAGAAGAGAGTCATGAGAACTCAGGTTCTAGAGATAGTGCAGAACCAGTCTGCACATGCTGTTGAAGGATATGATGAACACTTTGATATTCTAAAAGGCCCAGTGAACCTCCTTGTACAAGCATTTCTCTGCACAACCATAAAAGAGAACACTGGATCAGCTCAATCTGTTCTTTAAATGGAACTAAAATCTAACTGATGACAAGGCTGAACTCACCACCAAGGTTCAAGAAAGAATAAGCTCGGGCAACCCGGGTGGCTCAGTGGTTTAGCGCCTGCCTTCGCCCCAGGATGTGATCCTGGAGACCCGGGATCGAGTCCCATGTCGGACTCCCTGCATGGAGCCTGCTTCTCCCTCTGCCTGTGTCTCTGCCTCTCTCTCTCTCTGTCTCTCTCATGAATAAATAAATAAAATCTTAAAGAAAGAAAGAAAGAAAGAAAGAAAGAAAGAAAGAAAGAAAGAAAGAGCTCTCTTAAACACGAGTACAAATGAAGATTAACAAAAAATAAAAAGTTTTGAGGGATATTTACTTGAGGGAGCAAATAATAAAATAAACTACAGGAAGAAACAAAGATGCAACTAATAAAGTCAAAGAGGAGGAGAATAATAATAATAATAATAATGTGATCCATCCAAGGCATTTAAGATCAGGGACAAAAAAAGATATTGAAGAAAGCAAGAAGCAATCAGAAGGGAAACTAGGACTCCTCGTCATAGAATTTCTAGATGAAGAGGTTCATCTAATGAAATGAACTAAATTGTCACTGTGTACATGTATTCATTGAAAAGTTCTTACCCCAATAAGTGAGAGAGGAGTTACAGGGCTGTTATGGATTCAATGTTTGTGTCCCCCCAAATTCACATTAAATCTCATCCCTAGTGAGATCATCTAGAGTAAGGGAGTAACTAAAGTTAGGGATGCCTGGCTGGCTCAGTCAGTAAAGCATGTGACTCTTGATCTCAGGGTGGTGACTTCAAGCCCCATGTTGGGCATGGAGCCTACTCATAAATGAATTAATTAATTAAATAAAGTTAAATAAGGCCTTGATCTGAGGATGTGCCCTGTGAGACATACCAGAGAGCTTGCTCATTCCCTCTGCCATGAAAAGACAGAAAGAAGGCAGCTGTCTGCTTGAGAAGAGTCCTCAGGAGCCAAACTAGCTAGCACCTTGATCCTGGACTTTCTGGTCTCCAGAACTGTGAGAAATAAAGACATAAATTTCTGGTGTTTAAGCCACCAGATCTGGTATATTTAGTTACAGCAGGAGGAAGAGACTGGTAACACAAGGACCAAATGATGGTTCTCCAGAATGAGGAAAGAAAAGAGTAAAAAGGAGTAAAACATATTTATAGAGAAGAAAAAATAAAAACATACAACTTGACTCATCTATTATTTGTTTTACTAAATTAAGAAAAAAGAAATCATAAATGTAGAAGATGATTCACTTACAAATACTCACTTTATAATAACAAAAAGGGGAAAACAACCAGTGAGAGCATGGTTAACTATTTGGTTATACACAACCCTTTAAAAGCACCAGAGAAAAAGGTCTAACGTGGCTTGTGAATCATCAATGCTTACAGTATGAAGAACCAATTAACCTATCTGGTGTCCTCATCAGAAACTGGGGCTAAAAAATTAGTACCTACCTTCTGAGACTGTTTTGAGAATATACATAAAACAATGAACACAGTACCCAGCATACAGTAAATATCTAATGATTGTTGTCTATTATTAGGATTCTTTTTTTTAGAAACAGGGTACAAATTTACATATTGTGAATACAGTATAACTGTGAAAATAAAAAGATTAGAAGTTGCACTGGAATGTCTGTATGATTTGCCCTTCCTTTCATGCATTTTCTTATTTTTCTTTAATGAGCCTACTGCTGTACTTTTTTTTAGTGAATTCTAAAATATAACAGAAAATACAGTATTTATAAAAATGTTTATAAGCAAAGGAAAAATTTCGTAAATATTCAACATTAGTACTTTAGAACTGAAGACAAGAAGAAGGTGGCTAGAAAGCAATCAATACCCAGTAGTTGATCTTAAAGTGGAGAGGGAACACTTTGGCACAATACTTATCAAAGCATGATCCATGGACCACCAGTATCAGAATCACTGGCAGATTCCTAAGCTCCACCTGCTATCTATAGGCATACCTTGTTTTACTGTGCTTTAATTTATTGTGCTTTGAAGATATTGTTTTGTTTGTTGAAGATTTGTGGCAACCTCATGTTGAACAAGTCTTATAAGTGCCATTTTTCCAATAGCATTGGCTCATTTTCTGTTTCTTTTTTTTTGTTTGTTTTTTTCATTTTCTGTTTCTGAGTCATACTTTGGTGATTCTTGGAATATTTTAAACGTTTTATTATTATTATATTTGTTTAGGTGATCTGTGATCAGAGATTATAACTTGCTGGGAGCTCCAATGACGGTTAACATTTTTTAGAAATAAAGTATTTTTCAATTAGGGTATGTGTATTGTTTTTCCAAGACAAAATACTACTGCACACTTAACAGATTACAGTATAGTACAAACCCAACTTTTATATGCACTGGGAAACCAAAACATTTATTTGACTCAATTTTGGTATAATATTCCCTTTATGGTTATGGTCTGGAACCGAACCTGCAGTATTTCCTAGGTATGCCTGCATTATATCAGACTCTCTGGGAGTGAAAACCCAGAATTCACATTCTAATGAGTGCCAAAAGAGACCTTTAGTAGGTATACTGGAATTTGAGAATAACTAGTATGGCAGGGAATGCCAGCTTCAAATATACCTGTTTTCAAATTCCAGCTCCACCAATTATTAGCTTTGTGATAATGGGGAAAAGTTACCTAACTTCACTATACCTCAAGCTATCTTATCTGAAATATAAAGCAAATAAGACTTATTTGAAAGGCTAACTGTGAATAAATGAAATAACATGTGTAGCCTCTAATAATGCTTAAGACATATGAGCACTCAGCATCTAGTACCCATCATAAAATACAATTAAGAATTTAGAGTTATGGGGCAGCCCGGGTGGCTTCGCAGTTTAGCGCTGCCTTCAGTCCAGGGCCTGATCTTGGAGACCTGGGATTAAGTCCCACGTCAGGCTCCCTGCATGGAGCCTGCTTCTCCCTCTGCCTGTATCTCTGCCTTTCTCTCTCTGAGTCTCTCATGAATAAATAGATAAAATCTTAAAAAAAAAAAAAAAAAAAAAAAAGAATTGAGAGTTATAAATAACAATGTGAAATTGAAAAACACCTGAGCAATGTCTTCCTTAATGCAAGGTTCTCAAACTGATTAGGAGGCAAAGAACCTAAAAGTCAGGGTTTTTTATAGAATGCTATTATACACTCACATGTTTAAGCCTACAATACAAACGAGGAAATCTATTATGTGAGTGGAAGAGACTAGTGACATCCATCACACACTTGTCAGATAAAAATATATATAGTGAGGGACACCTGGGTGGCTCAGTGGTTGAGCGTCTGCCTTTGGCTCAGATTGTAATCCCAGGGTCCTGGGATCGAGTCCCACATCAGGCTCCCTGCAGGGAACCTGCTTCTCCCTCTGCCTATGTCTCTCCCTCTCTCTGTGTCTCTCATGAATACATAAATAAAATCTTAAAAAAAATGGAGTGAAACTAAGCATGACTGGCTATGCAGACCATTTCAGTAAATATCACTTTCACTAACTGTACATATGCCAGCTCCAAGAATAGAAAGCTTGGGGGAAAATGCCAAAAAAAACCTAAAATAGAGAACATTTTATCCTTTTTATCCTGTGAATTAAAAAGCCACATTATTTTTCATTTTAATAATTTTCATGAATAGCAGTATTCTGTGATAGCTGTTTGAGAACCAGTGTTTTGATGTAACTCCTTCACTTTACCTAAGAAAAATCTGAAGCCTAGAAAGGTTATAGGTTTTTTCCAAAGCTACAGAAGCATGGCAAAGATAGAATGAGAGCCAGATATTTCAATTCCCAGTTATTTCCATAAGATAATGTTGTCTCCGTTACTATAAGCTCATTCACAAAAGCATTTTTGGCATATTTCCTAAGTTTAATTTATCGATACAGGTCATAGTTACATGATACACAACATAAGAGTTCTAAAAGGCATTCAGTAAAAAAATCCTCTCCCGTTCCTGTCTCTTGGCTACCCAGCTTCCCTAGATATAGCCAATGCTATTAGTTTCCTGGGCTAATTTGTTTCTTAAAAGGTCTCCACTTACCTTCGTTCAACAGGTACAGGCAAGGACCAGACTTCCCCCTCAGAAGCTGGAAGCTCATGCTGTGCAGCTTTCAGTGGAGTGTTGTCTAGTTTAAAGCTCTCCAGTGTTTTCATGATATCTTTAACATGTTTAGCTTCCACATTTATTTCCTGCCAAACCTGGTTTTAAAGGGAGAATATGGCTCTTTAAATATCTGTAACCAGGGCGCCTGGATGGCTCAGTTGGTTATAAGTGTCCTACTTTTGATTTTGGCTCGGGTCACAATCACATGATTGTGGGATTGGCTGTGGGATCGCGCCTTGTTTTGGGCTCTGTGCTCAGCAAGGAATTTGCTTCCCCTCTCCCAAAGTCCCTCCCCCAGCTCATATGTGTTCTCTCTCCTTAAAAATAAATAAATAGGAGCACCTAAGTGGCTTAGTTGAATGTCAGGTTCTTGAGCGTCAGGCTTTTGATTTTGGCTCAGGTCATGATCTCAGGGCTGTGAGATAGAGCCCCACTCTGTGGGAGCACAGACTCTGTGCTCAGCAGGGAGTCTGCTTAAGATCCTCTCTCCCTCTGTCCCTCTCTCCCCTGCCCCTTACTCAAATAAAAAATCTAGGGCAGCTCAGGTGGCTCAGCGGTTTAGCGCCGCCTTCAGCCCAGGGTGTGATCCTGGAAACCTGGGATCAAGTTCCACATCAGACTTCTTGCATGGAGCCTTCTTCTGCCTTTGTCTGTGCCTCTCTCTCTCTGTTTCTCATGAATAAATAAATAAAATCTTAAAAAAAAAAAAAAAAAAAAAAAAGCTTAGACTTTTAAGATAAAAGTCTCTAGTCTACAAGGGCACCTGAGTGGCTCAGTTGGTTAAGTGTCCAACTCTTGATCTCAGCTCAGGTCTTGATGTCAGGGTTGTGAGTTCAATCCCCACCTTGGGCTCCATGCTGGCTGTGAAGTCTACTTAGAAAAAAAAAAAAAACATCTCCAGCCTATGAACATAAGTCTTTCAGTGACAAACTTAAGACTCTTTATGAAATAAAATATTTTCCTCTTATGGTAATGTAAGGGATATGCAGAAGCAGATTTAGGGAAAAAGTTTTAAGTTCAAAGAGGTAGGATATTTCTCCATTTTAAAGAAATTAAGTACAAAAATGGAATACTATCAAAAAAGTAGTTTACAAGAATCTGAGGGATAACATTCTACTGAGAAGACCCGTTCAAAAAGACTATTAAATCCTGTAGTAATTCCTTCCTCTTTGATGTAGCTGACCCTTGTTAGAAATGCCACCTTCAGGGCAGCCCCGGCGGCACAGCGGTTTAGCGCCGCCTGCAGCCCAGGGCGTGATCCTGGAGACCCGGGATTGAGTCCCACATCAGGCTCTCTGTGTGGTGCCTGCTTCTCCCTCTGCCTGTGTCTCTGCCTCTCTCTCTCTCTCTCTCTCTGTCTCTATGAATAAATAAAATAAAATCTTAAAAAAAATAAACTGCTTAGTTATTAAAAAAAAAAAGAAAGAAAGAAATGCCACCTTCAAAGGAACTTACAACTTCTACACTTTCCATCTGTAAATTCCTATTGGTCCTCAGAGACTAACATTCCTCAAATGGAATTCAAATATAGTCTTCTTTAGAATATTCTGCAGAGAATATATTATAGCCATGAGAGATTCAGGTGTCATCTGCAGTTTCAACAATGGCTTAATAAAGTCAATCCTAATTATACCAGGTAAAAAATGGGATTAGAAAAAACGTCAAGGAACGCCTGCGTGGCGCAGCAGTTAAGCCTCTGGTTTCGGCTCAGGGCATGATCCCAGAGTCCTGGGATCGAGTCCCACATCGGGCTCCCTGCATGGAGCCTGCTTCTCCCTCTGCCTGTGTCTCTACCTCTCTCTTTCTCTCTCTGTCTCTCTGTCTCATGAATAAATAAAATCTTAAAAAAAAAGTCAAAACCATTACTTTTTTTAATCTATTAGATTTCAAAAACTGTAACTGAGTAGAACTCACAATATTGATGATGGTGAATATGAACTATTACTAATATAATAAATCAAATTTCAAGTAACATTATATACAAATCCATGTAACAAACCATATACTCTTCATGTGTAACTTCAAAAAGTACCAACAATCTCTTTAAGTCTTCTGAATCTTTAAACCATTAAAACACACAGCAGCCATAATTCTCACCTGTTGCCATTTCTGCTGGAGATAGGTGTCTTTGACTGAATACAGATACTTGTTCATCTGGTCAAGAACTCCCTGATAATATACCATTGCAGAGTCATAGTTTCCCAGTAGTGCATACTCACGGGCCAATTTTACGTTCTCACTGATCATAAGAAGACTCATGCTCAACTGTAAGCTTAAAAAAAAAAAGAAAAAGAAAGAAACATTTTCATATTATATGTCTCCTGAAAATAAGTATACAAAGAGTTTTTCTAAAGTATACTTTCCAGGGCTCCTTCAAGAAGCTCACCATCATGTACAGTGTACTTTCCATCTCTATATTTGCTCATGCTCTTTCTCCTTCAAAGAAATTTCTTGGTTCACACAGGCAAGCCCCACTGATGCGTCAAAGTCCAGCTCAGAGGGCAGTCCTCCCAGCATGTCTAGCCTCTGAACTTTTCAGTTTGAAATAAACTCTCCTCCTTCTAAAGTCCCCTGGCACTTTACCAGGGCCTTTTACTCAAGACAGCTGTCTACTCTGAATTACAGTTACTCATATATGTGTCTTATCTCTAGGAGAGCAGGATTTACATCTGAAAGATGTGAGATTGTATCCTCGGTGCATGACACACAAGTCTTACTGAACATCTGTGAACAAATGCACAATGTCAGGTATAGTTATTGGAAGGTAGCGTGGAAAAGCAGAAAGTATATGTTTTGAAGTTAGAAAATTCTTGGTTAGAATTCTAATTCTGCCACTGTGGTCAAGTCCCTTAACTTTTCTACGCTTCACTTTTTAAATACGTAAAACGGAGACAGTACTACTTCCAAGACTTGCACTGTAAGGAATAAATGACTACTTAAAGTATCTAGCATACTACTTGGTAAATAATAATAGCATGTCAATAAACGCTAATTGCATCTTTTCTGGAACTTTCTATATTTGAGAACCAAGCACAATCTCTGTATTAGTAGGATATGAATATATGAATGAGGATACAAAGCATCAGAAGTAAGCACTTGGGACACCTGGGTGGCTCACTGGTTGAGTGTCTGCCTTCACCTTAGAGTATGATCTCAGGAGTCCCAGGATCAAGTCCCACATCCCTGCATGGAGCCTGCTTCTTCTCCCTCTGTGTCTCTGCCTCACTCTCTCTCATGAATAAATAAAAACAAAATCTTAAAAAAAAAAAAGTAGGCACTTGAAAAGTGTTGGCTTTGTTGATGTTGACAATTACCATTATTTATTAACAATACATCGCAAGAGGTAGTTGAAAATCTGAAAGATCTGCATACTTTTGAGAGGGCAATAAGTTAGAGTTTGTGGCTTTCAAAATAAAAAAAAATCTGGGGCGTCTGGGTGGCTCAGTCAGTTAAGCATCTGACTTCAGCTCAGGTCATGATCCCAGGGTCCTGGGATTGAGCCTCATGTAGGCTCCCTGCTCAGCGGGGAGCCTACTTTTCCCTCTCCCTCTGCCCCTCCACCCCACTTGTGCTCTCTCTCTCTCAAATAAATAAATAAAATCTTTAAAACAAAACAAAGTAGTATAAAAAGAAATTTGAAACACACGGTGAAAGATATGCTCAGATTTAAAATGAATGAAGTTTCAAAGCTGTGGAATTAGAAAAAAAATGAAGGAGTTGTGAAAGATCATAGGAAAGCTGAGGACAGATGTATGAAGGAAATAAGATCATTTTTTTCTGACTCCTTTTCTGTGTCAGTGGGATATTCAAATAAATATATTTCATAGATGAACAGAGATATCTTCAAGGTGGGGACCTCTCTATCTGCCTTTAATTTAACCTAGCCAGAAGAGTTTCCTAAAACTATGGCTTTTGGCACCTCCCTTCCCCACCTCACCTATGGTTAAGGTCAAGTGATGCAACAGAGTTAAGTCTGATAGAGACCACTATGTCTCTTATGTTCTTTATTATTTAAATTCTTTATTCAGGAATGGGGTTTTCTGTGAAAAAGCATGCTAAGGAGGGATGCCTGGGTGGCTGAGCGGTTGAGTGTTTGCCCCTGCCCTTGGCTCAGGGCATGATCCTGGAGTTCCGGATCGAGTCCCCCACAACAAGGCTCCCTGCATGGAGCATGCTTCTCCCTCTGCCTGTGTCTGCCTCTCTGTGTCTCTCATGAATGAATAAATAAAAGTTTAAAAAAGCATGTCAAGGAAACTTCTTGAGTTTAATTTAATGTAGATTGTTCAGCTCGTACAGAGCAAGGAATGATGGCAGGCCACGCAGAAATATCTAACACTATGTGTTACACACAGGACCAAAAAGATTTTCTACCAAATAGACAAGGGAAGGTAATCATATTCACACAGCCCAGTATTAGAGGATTGTATAAAGCAAGATTAATGGGAAATGTTGGTGAGCAGAAGAGTTACAAAGCAGCACTGCTATCTATACCAGAGCAGAAAAGGGAGTGTACTGTACTCCTAAGGACAGAGATTAGAGGAAGATAGGATCACAACCTTGATGGAAAAGCAAGAGATGTCAAAATCACACCAAGGGCCTCAGGCTTCCATTCTCTGCCAGTCTTCCGTTCTTTGGCAGTTTTCATTCTCTATCCAGCTAAAGGTACAACTGCTGCACCTCTACCCAGTTAGGTTTGATTAATATGTATCATGTATATTTATTATGATCTTTAAACCCAAACGACTTTAATCTCAGTATCAGGTTCAATTCCTAAGTACAAAGCAAGCCAGGAAGCCAAGACAGCGACTGGCCCCCTTCCCAAAAACCCAGCCTAGAAGAGCCACAGTTACTTCATTTAAGGTTGATGGATCCTCGAACTGGATATAAAATTCAGGAAAACACTGAAATAACAGATGGTGATTGGGATCCTGGTATGTGAAAAAGTACAAGGCAGCTCAGAGGGGAACAGGGCCAGGTTAGTTTGCTAATTGTGCCCTTTCTGAGGTCTATTGGACTGGCCCATCCTTGCTCACCCCACCCACACTTGCCACTGTAGGACAGTGAAGCAGCAGTGCAAGCACAGTCCCTGATGGAGACAGCAGGGTACATCACAGCAAACCCTAGCCTGGACACAGTGGGGGAGCTAATAAAAATAGAGGTCAACAGGCCAGTTCTTGTGAGTGGTCCCCTGCTGCCACTCTTCCACTCAGGTTAGGCTAGGTGGGAACAACTGAAAAAGACAGTTCTGGGGATTCCTGGGTGGCTCCGCAGTTTAGCACCTGCCTTCAGCCTAGGGCGTGATCCTGGAGTCCTGGGATCAAGTCCCACCTCAGGCTCCCTGCATGGAGCCTGCTTCTTTCTCTCTCTCTCTCATGAATAAATAAATAAAATCTTCAAAAAAAAAAAAAAAAGACAGTTCTTAGGAAAATCAGTTCCCAGGATTAGAATCCCTTATACCAGGACTGGGACAAGCACGCAATTGGGACATCAGGAAATGATGATGGTTGAATGACTACAGAGACTCACCACACCCCACCACAAGAAAGAGTGAACATAACTGAGCTACGCTGTCAATTTGGGAAGCTAGAAGAAGGCTAACAGACTGAAAAATGTAAGAAAGAAAATAAAGGGCCGAATTTAAATTAAAATGAAAGGGCACCTGGATGGTTCAGTTGGTGAACCATTTGACTGTATCTCAGGGTTGTGAGTTCAAGCCCCATGTTGGGTGTGAAGATTATTTACAAACAAAATCTTATTCAAAAAAATAAAAAAGAAAAGAGAAAACCCAAAAGCACTGAAAAAAACTTAAAAAAAATAAAACTATGGGTCATTTAAAAATTGAGAAACAGGGATCCCTGGGTGGCGCAGCGGTTTAGCGCCTGCCTTTGGCCCAGGGCGCGATCCTGGAGACCCGGGATCGAATCCCACGTCGGGCTCCCGGTGCATGGAGCCTGCTTCTCCCTCTGCCTGTGTCTCTGCCTCTCTCTCTCTCTCTCTGTGACTATCATAAATAAATTAAAAAAAAAAAATAAAAAAAAATAAAAATTGAGAAACAAATCTTGGCAAAACTGATAAAGGAAAAGAAAAAAGAATATACAATAAACAAAATACAAAAATGAAGAAGAGCTAAAGAGATCTGAAAGAAAATGAAATTCCTTTGTCCTTTAAAAAATTTTCTTCTCTTATTTCCTAGAAAATGAAGTCTTAATGAAAGACCTCTACCTATAAAAAGCTTCAGGTCCAAAGTATTTTTTATATGGAGGTTTTTCTTTCCTTTTTTTTTTAAGATTTTATTTATTTATTCATGAGAGACAGAGAGAGAGAGAGAAAGAGGCAGAGACACAGGCTGAGGGAGAAGCAGGTTCCATGCAGGGAGCCCAACATGTGACTTGATCCTGGGTCTCCAGGATCACACACTGGGCCAAAGGCGGAGCTAAACTGCTGAGCCACCTGGGCTGCCCAAGGTGTTCCCTACCTTCTAAACAGAAAGTAATTCTAATCACATAAAAGTTGACTGAGAAAACAAGGGAAAAACTGACCAACTCTTTTTAAGAGGCTAGGCTCATCTCCATTTCAAAATTGAGTAAGAACAATATAAAGTCCATTTTGCTTATGAACATAGATGTGGAAATCCAAAATAAAAGCTAACAGTGTTTCAAAGCACACACACACTCTCTCTGATCAAGATTTACCACAGAGGGGCACCTGGGTGGCTCAGTCTATTGCACATCCGCCCCTTGGTTTCAGCTCAGATGGTGATCTGGGGGTCATGGGGCTGAGCCCAGCATAGGGCTCTGCGCTCAGTGGGGAGTCCTTGGGATCCTCTCCCCTTTGCCCCTCCCCACCCTCTCTAGGATAAATGAATAAATCTTACAAAAGTAGAAGAAAAAAACCTTAGACACAGAACAAGACCTACATCACAATACCATTTTATAAATTCAAAATACATATGCTGGGGACACCTGGGTGGCTCAGTGGTTGAGCATCTGCCTTTGGCTCAGATCGTGATCCCGGGGTCCTGGGATCGAGTCCCACATCAGGCTCCCTGCCAAAATCCTACTTCTCCCTCTTGCCAGAGGGTTTAGATACAGAAATATGAGCAAAGAGAATGAAGGGTAAGGAAGAAACAAATACTACAAAAGAAGGGTCTTTCATCAAAATACAATCACAGCCTCTAAGATGGCTCTCAGTAGCCTCTGCCCTCTTGTTTCCATACCCCTGTGAAATTACCTTCATTTGAATGTGAGCTTGTAACAAACTGAATATGCAAAAACGGAAAGTCATTTTTGAGATTAGACTGTGACTTCCATCTCACTCACTGCCTCTTGCTGGCCCTCTCTAAGCTGCCCTGTGCAGAAGCTCACATAGGAGGCTCCAGGCCAACAGCCAGTGAGGAACTGAGGCCCTCAGTCCAATAGTCCAGAGGAGCTGAATCCTGCCACAACCATGGGAAGGAGCCTGGAAGCTGATCCTTCCTCAGTTGAGTCCTTAGATGACTGCAGCCCCAACTGATACCTTGATTATAGTGCTTGACAGACCCTGAATCCTATGCACCCAGCTATGCCATGTCCACAACCTGACCAAAGAAATTGAGATAAATGTTTGTTGTTTCAACCACTAGGTTTTGGAGTAATTGGTTATGAAGCAATACAGATATAAACTAAGGTCTGTAAGTAACTCAAGATTGAGCATGTGAGGTCCAAAGAAGAGGGGGAAAAAAAAAACAACCCATGACCTAAATAGTGATTCCACAGAGTCATCACCACTGATAATATTCCATCTTAATAAAAGCTACACAGCCAGGAAGCATGGCTCTGTTATTTACTGATATACCCCCAGCACCTAGAACCATGTTTGGCACATAGCAAATATTCAGTCAATCTTTGAATAAATGAATACTGCCAGGTTTTTGTTTGAACTACTAAGATTTCTTATCTTTGTCTAGTTCCTGACCCTCAGCACTCTCACATTCCTTGATCTTCAACTCATCCCTATCAGAACTGTCTGACTGCTTCTGCCCTGAGGCTATAAATGCCCCATAGTGACACATAGTCTGGGAAACAATGTTAGAAGAGTATAGCTGGGGCCAGGTGCTGCCAGTATACAGTGGATCTAGATGAGCCTGGCTCTCAAGACTCTTCTGCCGGGACACCTGGGTAGCTCAGTGGTTGAACGTCTGCCTTTGATTCAGGTCGTGATCCCAGGGTCCTAGGATCAAGTCCTGCATCTGGCTCCCTGTGGGCAGCCTGCTACTCCCACTGCCTATGTCTCTGCCTCTCTCTATCTCTCATGAGTAAATAAATAATATCTTTAAAAAAAAAAAACAAAACTCTTATGCCTTCTCCCTCTCTCCCTTTTTTCCTTAACTGACTCTCTCCAGATCTTTCTTCCTATCCTCCTACTAAAAAAAAAAAAAAAAAAAAATCTAAATCAGGTTGTTACTGATATATGGGTGTTCTCTCTACTTTTTTGTAAGGGTCATGATTCAATGTCCCGAAACTCAGAATTCACTCCAGGTCTTTTTTGAAGGTTGTGTGTTATGAATACTTCTTTCTAGTCAGATAAAATTCCTTAGCATCCAATGAGTTGACATTTTCTAACAAAAAGAAATATAGGGATCCCTGGGTGGCGCAGCAGTTTAGTGCCTGCCTTTGGTCCAGGGCGCGATCCTGGAGACCCAGGATCGAATCCCATATCGGGCTCCTGGTGCATGGAGCCTGCTTCTCTCTCTGCCTATGTCTCCGCCTCTCTCTCTCTCTCTCTCTCTCTGTGTGACTATCATAAATAAATAAAAATTAAAAAAAAATTAAAAAAAGAAATATAAAGTCAATTCAAGGCAATCTTAAAAATGACCTGAAAAAATTCTGCTTATCAAAGAAACAAAGTGTTCACTAAAAATAGTATCAAAATACCCTTAGTTGATTATATGTGAGACAAAAATAAATTTTCCTATTCTTCTAGTAGTCTCTCAGCTTTCTTCTCAAATGAATACCAACACTGCAAATTTATAAGACTCTCCAATTTTCAAGAATATCATAACTAAAACTACAACAGACACAGAAATATCTGGCACAACATCTAGCAGTTTTTTAAAAAATACTTTATTTATTTGACAGAGAGAGAGAGCATAAACAGGGGAGCAGGAGGCAGAGGGAGAGGGAGAAGCAGACTCCCCGCTGAGCAAGGAGCCCAATGCAGGGCTGATCTCTGGGAGTTGATCATGACCTGAGCCAAAGGCAGAGCCTTAACCAACTGAGCCACCCAGATACTCCCAATATCTGCAATTTTTGAAGAAATGAATATTTGGAAAAAGCCTATAGACCAAATTTTAACCACCATGAACAGTAAAGAGTATCTACTGGTTCACTGAATGGAATAACACTTACAAAAATGAGATTGTCCAAAACTCAGATTTTTTTTTATTAGAGAGACAAAGAGAAAAATAACTATAGGTGATGCCTACTTTATCTCACAGCAAACTTCTCCTTTACATTATCCTATCAGAACCAACCTTTTGCTTATGTGGTTTACATATTTGTTTTTGCTAATGATTAATCAATTTATTTAAACTAAGTAAGGTGCAACATGAAATTTTACTTCAAGTAACAGAGTTAAAAATTTTAGATAACAGGGCCACCTGGGTAGCAAGGGGTTGAGTGTCTGCCTTTGGCTCAGGTTGTGATCCTGGGGCCCTAGGATTGAGTCCCATCTCGGGCTCCCCGCAGGGGGCCTGCTTCTCCTTCTACCTGTGTCTCTGCCTCTCTGTGTCTCTCATGAATAAATAAATATAATCCTATAAAAAAATTTTTAGACAATAAAAAATACTACAGCAAAATTTCTAGTAAACTTAATATCTGGGACGCCCAGGTAGCTCAGTGGTTGAGTGTCTGCCTTCAACTCAGGTCATGATCCCAGAGTCCAGGGATCGAGTCCTGTGTCAGGCTCCCTGCAGGGAGCCTATATCTCCTTCTGCCTATGTCTCTGCCTCTCTCTCTCTCTCTCTGTGTGTCTCTCATGAATAAATAAATAAAATGTTTTTTTTTTTTAAAAAAGGTAATATCTGCTGTGCTATGGTATCTCCAAAGAGACTTAGTGTCTTTTTCTTCTCCAGGATTATGGAAAATAAGTGATTAAAGAGATGATGGAAAAAGAATAGGCAATAGATCCAAACATCTGAGGTTCTGAGATTCCTACACTCCCCCCCCCCCAAAAAAAATATGAGGCCTTCCCTATTCCACACCTAAGAATATCATATCCATTTAATATTTTAGGGAGTCAGGCTGGGTTCCACTAATATTCCAGTTTTTACTGTAATGTGCATAGGTCACTCACTCAGGAAATATTAACTGGGTAACTACTCAGTTCCAAGGAATTGCACTGAAAACAAAAATAAGACTTAAACCTTTATATCCTTGAAGTTTAATAGAACATCATTGATCTATTCTAGGTGTATTTGCTTCACTTAGGAGAAGCATGGCATATTATTAAGCACAGGCTACAAAAATCAACACCTATGTTGAAAATATTTATCTGTAAAACTGATGTCCTAAAACAAAAACAAATGAACCTCATTCATAGATTTTCTTGAAGGAATTTCAGTAAATCAAGTGTATGTAACTTTAAAAGTGACAATACTATTAAGCAATGTTCAGAAAGTTCATCTCTGGGATATGAAAACAACCATAATGCTAACTTAGTCACTAACAATTATAAATATATACAATAAATGAGTGATCCATGACCAATTATAGCATGGCATACATTTTTCCTACCTTTATAATCACCATATGATAAATACTCAAGAAGAACAAGAAAGTTATCCAAGTGTGCTTGCTCAGGAAAAAAAGAATACATAAATATGTATTTGATAACCTCTCAGTTTACCCTGAACAAAACAAAAATAAGTCAATATAACAATTAAGATGTAATTTAAAAGCCATATTCAGGGGCACCTGGGTGGCTCAGGTCATGTCCCAGGTTCCTAAGATGAAGCCCCGCATCCGGCTCCCTGGTCAGAGTGGAGCCTGCTTCTCCCTCTTCCTCTGCCACTCCCCCTGCTTGTGCTCTCTGTCTCTCAAATAAATAAATAAAATCTTAAAAAAAATAAAATAAAAGCCATATTCAAGCCATAGCAATAAACACTATAAGCAAATCTATTTATCATGTCGTCAATATTGATTATACTGATTTGATACACTATCTTTTTTTTTTTTACCAACCACATAGCCAAAAAGAAAAACCTAAACCATTGTTGCAAACATATATTCAACAATGTCGGGACACCTGGGTGGCTCCGTGGTGGAACACTGCCTTTAGCTCAGGTTGTGATTCCTGGGTGCAGGGATCGAGTGCTGCATTCAGTTCCTAGAGGGAGGGTCTGCTTCTCCCTCTGCCTCTCTCTCTCTGTCTCTCATGAATAAATAAAATCTTAAAAAAAAAAAAAAAAGAAATTCAACAATGTTGTTAGTACAGTGAATTCTACAAGATTCCCAAATCCTTAGTATTTGTCAAACTATGACATCAGTTTCAAAATAAGATGCAGAATCCATTGTATATATAGTATGCTGAGTACTGAATCTGTAAAGTGTAAAAGCTTCTTGAATAACCAATGCCCTAGAGGAGCTTTACATAGCTTTCCACGGTTTAGGAATGTTGGAAATTGATCAGCACTGCTTTAAAAAAAAAAATTTTTTTTTAAGGCATGATACAGGCCACAAATTAATAGAAATTACAAAATAGAGTTCTGCAGTTATTTCTGTGTGAGAACTCCCTGATTACAAAAATCATCTCCTTTGGAAAAGACAATGCGGCTACACATTGAGACATTTAGAAGCCTGTGAACTTTACAAGAATCTTTCTTGACACGGTGGTTTTCTATCGTTGTGGCAGAGGTTCTAAAACATTAGGAATGTTTTTAGCAGTAACTAAAGGTAGGATTTCAAAGAGAAACACAGAAGTGAATGCTTTCAGGAGAAAAGGATGCAAAATTGTGCTGCTGGAAATTTAGTAACTGATATAAAACAGCACTTCGCAGTTAAAAGGAGAAAATTATTTTTGATTAAATAAGGGCTGAGACTATCCGCTGTAGGGGGCACGTAAGGATCCACGTTATCTCCAACTTCGTCACCCTAGAAATATACGATCTGAAACAAATGTTTCGAGGGATACATTTGCCAAAAGGTACCAACTCTGGACCAAAAGGGCCAAAAGCCTCCCAGAGGACGCGGGGCGCCAGAATAAAGCATATCCTCAACAATATCACTCGTATCTAACAAAATGTAAGAGAAGTTGCATCCCGCTGTCAAGGTTTTCAAGGTTTTTCGGGGGTGAGGGTTTGGGGCGGGTGCGTGGGCAGATTCCGAGGACAGCCGCTCAAAAAAAAAAAAAAAAAAAAAAAGCGAAGGAATAAAGAAAGACGTTTTTTTCCGATGAGAGACTCCTCCGATGACACAGGCCTAGCAAGGGGAGCGCCAGGGGCCCCCCGAATCCCAGGCTCGACAGCACTCCTCAGGTAGGGGACGCGTCACCTGAGCCACAGGTGTCAGCGACAACAGCAAGGACCCAAGACCCCGGCGCAGCCAAGGGCAGGCTCAGGGCAGGCTCAGGGGAGGATGCGAGGCGGGCTCGTCGCCGCCCGAGCGCCTCGCCGAGCGGGCCCGGGGGGTCGGGGGTGAACACTCACCTGCGGCTGCCGAGGCTCCGTGGGAAGCCGCCCACCGCCAGGCGGAGGGGAAGGGCCGTGCGGGCTCAGGGCGGCGAGGAGGCCGGGCCCTGCGCAGCCCCAACCACTCTGCTCTGTGCTCACCGCCCCAGGACGGCGATGTCCAACCGCCACCAGCCCCGGCGCCGCTTCAGCTCGCCGAGAATTTGAAGGCAAACCCGCCAGGGTCACTTCCGGTGCTGGGGGCGGCCTCGGCGGCTCCAGCGCACGCGACGCGACGCCCCGGGAGCGAGGACGCCGGGCGGCGTGCGCGCGCCGGGCGCCAGGCCGGGGGGGGGGGGGGGGGGCGGGGGGCGGGGCTGCAGGGGCGCGCCTGCGCAGTCCGCACGGTCTCCTGGCGGCGTTCGGGGCGGGAGTAGGGGTGCGCGGCGTGAAGCTAGTAGCATCCCACGTCGTACCTTGGTATCTTCTTCAAAGTTCTCGCTCCCTTTTCCTCCCATTTGATTTCCACCGTGCTCCTCAGAGGTTAGGAAGCCAGAGGGTCTGTTTTACTGGTGAGTGCCAAGGGCCAAATAATTTATGACAGATCCAGTTTTAGAACCAAATAACGCAGAATTCGACTGGGGCGCTGGTCACGACCTAAGACTGATAACATAGGGAATGGGTGAACGAAGATATGCGGACATGCTGCTCGTGGAGTTTTGTTTTCTTGATTTATTTATTTATTTATTTATTTATTTATTTATTTATTTTTGGCCATCATTTTAATGCAAGCGGACAACACAATACTGTGATGTGCCAGGATTTGCAGATGCGTGCTCCACGGTACAACTGGCCAGGCTTCCTCAGCCTCCATCTCCGTCCTGTCCCAACACCTAAGAGGCAAGAGGTGCGAGACGCGTTCTCCTTTAGGAGCGCATGGTCGTTGAAATTATAATCTTAAATCATCGCAGTAATTTAACACAGATTTATATAAAGACATTCAGTTCAAAGGAAAGCTATCCATTTATTCCACTGATATTTATTGAGCAACTACGATGCTGTTGACACTGTGGTAGGCATCAGGTATACAGCAATCAAAAAAATATAATGTCTCCGGACGCCTGAGTGGCCCAGCGGTTAAGCATCTGCCTTCCTCTCCGGGCGTGATCCTGGGGCCCTGGGATGGAGTCCCGTGTGGGGCTCCCTGCATGGAGCCTGCTTCCCCCCTCTGCCTGTGTCTCTGCCTCTGTGTGTCTCTCATGAATAAATAAACAAAATCTTTAAAAACATACGTGTAATGTCTCATGGAGATTAAAGTCACACATTTTAAAAATTTTTATTTATTTATTCATGAGAGACACAGAGGGAGGCTCCATGCAGGGGCCCCAACGTGGGACTCGATCCTGAGTCTCCAGGATCACACTCCCGGATAAAGGCGGCGCTAAACCACCCAGCCACCTGGGCTACCTAAAATTCTCAGCTAAGTAGAGAATAAGTGTTGCTGTGGATAGGAACTCCACAGTAACAGAGCACCGGAAATTGTAATTAGTTTACTATCTATTTATTTATGAAACAGAGAAAGAGGCAGAGACATCGGCAGAGGAAGAAGAGGCTCCCTGCTGGGAGGCTGATGTAGGACACCATCCCAGGACCCTGGGATCATGACCTGAGCCAAAGGCAGGTGCTCAACCACTGAGCCACCCAGGTGCCCCGACATTGTTGAATTTCTGTTTACAATAATGGTTTAGGTTTTCTTTTTAGCTATGTGATTGGTAAAAAAGTGTACCAAATCAATGTGATCAATGTTGATAACATGACACGATAGATTTTTCTTGTAGTGTTTATTGATATGGCATGAATATGGCTTTTATTTATTTTTTAAAATTTAATTTATTTATTAGAGAGAGAGAGAGTGAGTGCATAAGCAGGGGGAGCGGCAGAAGGAGAGGACAAGCAGGCTCCCTTCTGAGCAGGGGATCATGACCTGAGCCACCCAGGCACCCTTGAATATGGCTTTTATTATTTTTTTAAATTTAATTTTTAAAGATATTGCTTATTTATTCATGAGAGATACAGAGAGAGGCAGAGACACAGGCAAAGGGAGAAGCACATTCCCCATGGGGAACCTAATGAGGGGCTCCATCCCAGGACCCTGGGATCACACCTGAGCCAAAGGCAGATGCTGAACTGCTGAGCCACCCAGGCTTCATAAATGAATGAAAATTATTTTTATTTGGGGCACCTGGGTAGCTCTGTGTCTCTCATGAAAAAATAAAGTCTAAAAAAAAAAAAGAACAATTTGGGGAGGTACAGATTAATCACCCTAGTTAGGCTGAATCTACTTTCACCTTTTATAGGTATGCAAAGGTATGCTGAATTATAGAGACCATTTGTACTTCTAAAACTTTTCAAACAGAGGCACCTGAGTGGCACAGTGGTTAAGCAGCCTACTCTCTTGGTTTCTGCTCAGATCATGACCTCAGAGTCCTGGGACAGAGCCTGATTCTCCCTCTCCTTTTGCCTTTCCACCCTCCTTTCTCTCTCTAAAATATATAAATCCTTAAAAATTTTTTTCCCAAAACAAAGTGAGCATGTATTATATAACTATATTATATAATACTATATATGAAATTCTAGAACAAGCAAAACTAATCTAACAAAAAGCTGATCAGTGTTTACCTGAGGCTGGATTAAGGGCGGGAGGAGGGAAGAAAAGGATTAGATTTCATAGAGGCATGAGGAAAGGTACTGAGGTGATGGAAATATTATATATCTGAATTAGGGTAATGGTTACACAAATGTATGTATTTATTAAAACTCTTCCAAGAGTACATATTAAAATGGATGCATTTTATTGTGCATAAATCATATCTCAATGAAGTTGATTTTTATTTATTTTTAAATATTTTATTTATTTATTCATGAGAGACACAAAAAAAGAGAGGCAGAGACATAGGCAGAGGGAGATGTATGCTCCATGCAGGGAGCCTGACTCAGGACTGGATCCCAGGTCTCCAGGATCACGCCCTGGACTGAAGGCAGGTGCTAAACCTCTGAGCCACCCGGGGCTGCCCTAACGTTGATTTTTAAAGTAAAAAACCTCCAAAGAGAGGCTTACATTCACCAGTTCAGTTTCTTCACCATCTGTACCAGTTTGGGAAGACTAGGCTAAGCTGTAGTAGTCTCTAAATCAGAGGTTTCAAACAACAGGATTTGTTTTAAGATGAGAGACACAGGCAGAGGGAGAAGCAGGCATCATGCAGGGAGCTGGACGTGGGACTCGATCCAGGGTCTCCAGGATCACGCCCTGGGCTGAAGGCGGGCGCTAAACCGCTGAGCCACCTGGGCTGCCCAACAAGATTTGTTTTTTAATCAGAATATAAACCCCCTTATACCAAAAAGAACTCTGAGCTTACCAAAGGGGCTATAAACTTGTGCTCCTTTGAACACTATTTTTTTCCTCAATTACTCTATGTGTTCACAGCAGAATGAATGCAGGCCCTGGGACCTTTGGCATGGGGGGTGGGAGGGTGGGGAAGAGGTAACTTGCACAACTTCTGCCCACATCTCATTGGCCAGAGCAAGTCATGTGACCAAGCCTACCTTCAAAGGGACAGGGATGTGCAATTCTGCAGTGTGCTCTGAAGGAAAAACGGTATTTGTATACCACACTCATGACTACTACACTAAACATTTATTCTTTTTTTTTTTTTTTTATTCATGAGAGGCCCAGTGAGAGAGGCAGAGACACAGAGGGAGAAGCAGACTCCCTGAGGGGCGCCAGATGCAGGACTGATCCCAGAACCCTGGGATCATGACCTGATTGGAAGGCAGATGCTCAACCACTGCCCCAAATAAAAATTTATTTATTTGGGGCAGCCCCCGAGGCTCAGCGGTTTAGCACCGCCTTCAGCCCAGGGCGTGATCCTGGAGACCCTGGATGGAGTCCCACGTCAGGCTCCCTCCATGGGGCCTGCTTCTCCTTCTGCCTGTGTCTCTGCCTCTCTCTCTCCTCTCTGCCTCTCATGAATAAATCAATAAGAAATCTTTAAAAATAAATAAATAAAAATAAAATTTAAATTTTATTATTTACTTACTGTTTTATTCATTAACTTAAATTTTAAAAATTTACATTTCATCCAGAGAAATCTAAGAGACTTTCAGGATCATTTAATTTTACTCACCTGGTTGATTTTATCTGGCAGTCCTTGTCTGCATACTTCAAAAATTTGAGCCATCTCTTAGGATACAGAGTATAAATAAGACAAGAAAATTCTAACACAAGTAAGAATCTGAATTTTTAATTATGTCACAATATTTGTAGTAACAAAATGGGGCAGATCCCTAACATTGTTCATTAATATTATTATGTACATTCTTCCTAAATAATAGCTTCCAGCACAGTCCTGCTACTCCCAGATTGCTGAATGCTACAGAAAAAAAAAAAAATATATATATATATATATATATTTGTGTGTGTGTGTATATATCGCACCACCATGAAGATTGATGCACCATAATTGTGTATCTTCCAAGCTACCTGAAACATATTTTTCTGCATATTCCACCTCAGTTCTCTCTCCTACTCTCTTCACATTAGTTATTTCAGACTTTCACCATTTTCCTCAAGCGAGCCACCTGCCCATTTCTGTCCTTTAAGCAAGTTATTATGTCTCCACCCTGGGAGAGAATGGAAGCTAGCAGAGTGAAATTTCCTCAACTTGATCCCTGAGGCTGAGACTGCCATCTGGCCACCAAATACTCATTTTCCTTACTTAGTAACAGAACCAAGCTTGATGAAATTGGGCCATCTGGAATAAGGACTACATTTCCAGACTCACATGCAACTAACTAGGTGTGGCCATGGATCTAACTTCTGGCCAGGAAAAGTGTTATGTACAACTTTAGGAAGGCATCTTAAAAGGAGAGGCCTTGAAGCTCCCCCATACCCTCTCTTTTCATCCCTTCTTTTTACCAGGTGAGAACAGGGAAAAAATGGATAAAGTATAAGCCACCAGCCTTTTGAATACAAGCTGTATGATGAAGATAGCAGAACTGAACAGACGAAGTGTGGGCTTTGTGGAACTGCCATACCTGCTGTGGACTGCCAACTCCAGATATTGCATGCCTAAGCAGTGACTGTTTTGGGTTGTATATGCAGAGAAACCTAATCACAATACACGGAGCTCTACTTCACACTTGCCCTTTGGTTTTTGCCTCCCATTTCAATGAAAACTTATCTTCCTTTGTCTACACCCAGGTCCTCCACTTGAATTTAAGAGTTTGAGTTTAAAAGAATTTAAAATAAAATAAAAAAATAAAATTTTATTTTTATCTATTGTTTTGTTGTTAAGCAGGCAATTAACTTGATTTGATTCGCTGGTGGGTAGTACTTCAAATGCCAGTTAAATTTTTCGTTCTGGGATACCTGGGTGGCTCAGCAGTTGAGCATCTGCTTTAGGCTCAGGGAATGATCCTGGAGTTCCAGGATCAAGTCCCACATCCAGCTCCCTGCATGGAGCCTGCTTCTCCTTCTGCCTCTCTCTTTCTGTGTCTCTCATGGATAAATAAAATCATAAAAAAAAAAAAAATTCTTCTCCACAGATGTGTGGTAAATGATTCAGCTAGAGATTTGGGGATTTCTCAGCCAAGATTTCATGAAAATTAGATAATCTAGTGCCATTCCTTTCTTCCAAGGGTTGACTTCCATCCAGAATCTTCCTGTTCTTGGTTGCACTCAGTATTTTTAGGTGGCTGTTTTTGTATTTTCCCCAGAGTTTATAACAGTTCTGGGTAAAGTCAATCATTAGGAGCTTATGTGGTCATTGTAGAAACAGAATCCAGTTATTTTTCAGGTAGGTCATTTGGGTGCTAGTTTAGCTAATAAACCTGAAGGACCAGAATGAAATCAAAGAATATAGTTAGAAAGCTATTGCAGTAATTCAGGTAAAAGCTCAACTCTGGCCTCAACCAGAGTAGTAACAATGAGGCTGAAGAGGAATTAGAGAAGAATGTACAAGGTAAAGTAACTGAGTTTCATGATTGATTGCATGGGAGATGATCAGAGTACAAAATGACCTCCTTAAATTGTTTGGCAAATCAGAGTATGGATTATATCGGATTATAAATTATATATTAATTAGGGTATAAGTTCAGCAACAGTAACAAATGGAGATGATACACACTCACACACATACAGACATTCTGCAGTTTATCAGACCAGCCCGGACAGACAGCCCCACACCACACATCTTTCAGGTAACCAGGTTCTTTTCTTTTTTTAAATTTTATGTTTTTACATTTTTTGAAGATTTTATTTATTCATGAGAGAATACAAGGGAATATGAGAAATATGGGCTGCTCTAGCAGGGCAGTCAAAATTTGGACAGGGATGGGGGCTCTATTCACGAAAGAATGAGAGAACTGGGCAGCCTGAGTGGCTCAGCGGTTTAGCACCACCTTCGGCCCAGGGCATGATCCTGGAGACCCGGGATGGAGTCCCACATCGGAGTCCCTGCATAGAGCCTACTTCTCCCTCTGCCTGTGTCTCTGCCTCTCTCTCTCTTTCTCATGAATAAATAAAATCTTATAAAAAAAAAAAAAAGAATGAGAGAATGTATGCTGGGGAACAAGAGCAGCCTGTGTCATTAGTCAGCCACTCTAGGAACCAAGAACTCATGAGAATCCCTTTTTCCACCACGGAACAAATTTAACCCTTCTCCGGGGGAAACAACTCAAAGTTCCACCCAGATTCTGAATCCAGCAGTATGTTTAGGATCTCTGGATTTAAAGTAGGAATAAGGAGAGACTAGATGTTAGGGACAACAATAACTGCCTACGTTTCAGACATAAATTTGACCTCTTTCCTGTACTCTTCACACACACAAGTAGATAAATTTTTGTGTGTTTGGCTTTGGCATAACAAAGTAGAGTCACAAACATGCCAAACGTGGGTTTATAGTATAGTATAATGAATAATAGGAATATGCAACTTGCATCAGCTATACAACAGCCTCGAGTAGACTAAAAATAATTTTATAAGGAAGTGCAAACAAAAGAATAAAGGAGACTAAGAATGATGGTAATGCTTGAAAAAGCAAAAAGAATACAAAACTAAAAATGTTCATCCATGTAAAGCTGATTTAAGATACAGCATCAATATATGTATTTTCTCTGGTAGGCAGTCATGTGATAAAGGATTATAAATAAAACAGATTATCCAACTACGTATTTTAAAAATTTTGGACTCATGATACAAATTGAGGAGTCTGATAATCAGGAAGGTTTAAATCTGTGCTGATCTAAAGGAAGCCTTTAACATGAAATATTTATTGTACTTATGTTGGGCAAAATGAAAACTGTCTTAGACTAACTCTACTCAGTTTGCCTTACCCCTATTATCATTAGTTGTATATATTTTAATCTAAAACATTGAATTTTTAATCATAAATTTTGAGAATAAAGATTAAAATAGGGATCCCTGGGTGGCGCAGAGGTTTGGCGCCTGCCTTTGGCCCAGGGCGTGATCCTGGAGACCCGGGATCGAATCCCACATCGGGCTCCCGGTGCATGGAGCCTGCTTCTCCCTCGGCCTGTGTCTCTGCCTCTCTCTCTCTCTCTCTGTGACTATCATAAATAAATAAAAATTGAAAAAAAAAATTAAAAAAAAAAGATTAAAATACATTTTTGAAAATGAAATCAACATACTAAGTGCCTTAATAGTCGGCTCTCCACACATAATTGAAAGATTGGAATTATTATTTTTTTTATTATCCCAGCAAATGTTACACTACAGAAAATGATTGGGAAAATACAAATAGAGTCATTAAAAACACAGGCTGATTATTCATATCTACTACATTCAGAAGTATGCAAAACAATTTAGTTATATTGCAAAGCTGTAATTCCTTTTCCTAACAAAGCATTATTTTATAAAACTGTAGTGTCGCATTGATTCAATTTTAATACAAAATACTTATATACACAATACAATATAAAAGTAAACTGTGGTATAGTGCCTTCCACAAAGGGATATATTAAGGCGCTTTACAAATATACCAATATGTTGACCCAAATTACTTTTTGCTTTAGATTAAAACGAACAGGCTAAATAAATGTTTCACTTTAAATACCGAAGGGATTTTTGTTTATTTTTGTTTATTAAAGAAAAATTTCTAAAGTACCTTAGGTAACAGCAGCAGCAATATCTAAAACTCCTCCCACTGTATTCTCTAATTTCTAACATATTATTAAGTCAGAATAAAACATTTCCGCTCACAGTTTTGCACTTTGCAACAGCAGAAGGTAATAACTTTTTTAAAAAGTCAATCTCAAAGTGACTTCTTAGTCATACATTCTATAGTTCCTATTACAAATAAGGTAGAAAAGATATAGCAATAAGGCCTGCCTTAGAATGTCACTGGACAATACATAACAGTATCTACAATTACATAATTATAGAACACATTTTATAAATACTATTGATATACATAAAATGGGGATAAGTATAAGAAAGACAGCAAGTTTTTTCATGAATGGGAAAATTATTTGAAAAAGAAAACACGTATAACCAATGTTTTCACTCTATTTCAATTGAAAGCATATAGGTTTTTTCATGTTCTCGTCTTTTTGGTCAGGAAGCACCAGATTCTGTGCTAGAAGGACTGGATATGGTTTGGGAATAAGATAGCTAATAAGTATATCCAGACTGTTAAAACTGCAGATACCAAAGGCTTGTCTACTGCTTCACATAAACACAAAAAGCTTATGTTGTCAGAGGAAATTTTAAAAGAACACAAAATTTGTAGTGTCAACACAGATTTTGTGGGGAGAGGGGGAGGAGACAGCACCTTAGTTTTCCTACAACATAAATGTAACAAAGTTGGTTTTGTACATTGCATTGCAGCACAATCCAAAAGTAAAACAACTAAGTGGAAATTCCAATAAATCTGACAGAAAACCCAAAGAGCCAGAGGGATATCTTAAGGTTTGAGTACTGAGTTAAAAATTCTTGAACTACTTTGTTTCGAATAGGATTTTATAGCACTAATTGAATGTTCCATGAAGTAAAGACTGCCAACTCATTATAGTGCCTTTTCTTACAATTCTCTGATTAGAAGTCCTTCAGAAATATTTCCGTATCAAGCCTATAACAAGTCAAACATTTATTTCAGTGCCCTCAAGAGTATGTTTAAATGCCTTAGTGCTGTACCAGCAAGAGAGAGGCATTCCTAGGGATATCTTATCACATGGTATAGACTTTTTCCATCACAGATTATCACTGTTTATACAAGATGTGCTAATCTGAGTATCAGTAAATTTAAAACAAAGTTCTTAGTTTAACATATCAGTGTTCTTATAGGACACAGGTCCTTAACCAAGTCTGTGAGTTTTCAACATGTCCAGAATCCCTAAGACTGCATGCAGCATCATATATGCGTGTGTGTTAATATGCATTTTTCCAGGAAGAGAGTCCCTACCTTTCACCAGATTCTCAAAAAACCAATGAATCTCAAAGACCCACCGCTACACAATGGATTATGCAGTGGTTTACAAGCTAAGCTCTGAGAGGGACACCTATACAAAGGTGGGAAGTGTGAACTAATAAATCTTCATTGCCCACCCAATTCAACTGGAACAGCTTTGCCTTTAATTTTACTTACACGTATTACTTCCACTAGCTTTGTTCCATTAGTTTGAAAATCACTAAAATTATGCCTCTTCTGATCCAGACATAAAGTTTTGATAAAACAATTCCCTATCAGTGGAGCTTAAAAAAAAAAGGAAGTAAAATATAAATTTTACTAATGTCAGAATACAGCCCTTTTCCCCTTCCTAAAAGAGAAGCTAAATGTATTTTGGTATAAAACCATTAAGTGTTCCTTAAAACCTAAGCATTATATATAACAGGCATGCTGTAAAACATTATTTAACCTTAAGTTAGGAGGATTTGAATTTTCTACTAAGACCGCTATGTAACTTTTTTTCTAATTACTAATGTCCACCTTAAGAATTAAATAATAATTATTTCACCAGTTAATCTGCCCGTGGGTTAAATATGCCCAAATAGCCAGATTTCCTTTGCCATAACAATCCATGAATACAGTACTGTTCTGAAAGAGGAAACATATAACATTACTGATGACATAACCAAAACTGTCAATATATAGAAAAAATACTTTTCTAGTGAGTACCCACAAATAATTTTTCTAATTAAAGTTTCATATGAAACTGAAAATAATCTCTCTGCTTAGGATGTGGAAACTTAAAACAAATTTCTGAAGTAAAAATATGAAAGATTTTAGCATTCAGTATTGTAAATTTTGACTTATGGCAACTTTGTTCCCTTTTAAAATCTAGAAGCAGCATTAAAAAATATCGGTATAGAAAGAAAAATGGTAGTGCTTTGCTTCTTTTAAAGCCAGTAATTCTTGAGAAATAAATGCTAGAAGATTAAATATTCCACAGAGGGAAAAGAAACAGATAATCTGCATTATTTTTTTCTTCTGATGAACATACTGTTTCAACCCTGTATTTCTTAGTTCCAAGATGTAAATTATCAGATTATCATTAGCCTAGGTACACTCACCGCCATAATGGCTTAATTTCTATAGCTTATTTTGTACCAAAAACAAGGTTATGGGGTAAACAAAAAAGAGCTCTGTGAATGTGGGGTACATATTTGGTTAAAGCAAGATAAAACTAAAACTGTCTTTCAAAAAAATTTCAAAAACTCTTGTCTTAAAATTATTTAGTGTATGTACAAATAGATACCAGGCTTCTCCTTTTAAACAAAGCACTATATTTTATTTTAAGTACTTTAAGTACCAAGAACTGACTATAGTATTCAGTTCATAATTTACTTTCTTTATAACAATTTTTTCTAAATTACTGATTAAAAAGGCTGGAATAAATTAACATTTTAAAAAGATTTTCCATAATTTAGGAACATAAAACATTGTACACAGAGCACTCATACAAAGCTCTGTCACATTTGCATAATTTTACTCTCAGAGCCTCAAAAAACTCTATTTTTTGGGTCTTTTTCCAAATCCTCATTACAATGATTTCCTAGCGTGTTAAACATACACTAGATCACGATTTTTGATCTCTGAGCCTGTGTGCTGATCATCTTCATCTGACTGTTGCTCTGAGCCTTGTGAATTAATATATTCATATTCAATTGGCTTTGGATAATTATATGGGTAGCCATTGTCATCAAAAAATCTCCGAAAGGTAAATTCATAGAAAGCATGTTCAGGGTGCTTTCCATTTTTATACCATCCGTTGAGAGTGTCATTTACGTTTTCTTCCTCATTATCATCACTCCATAACTTATCAGGATCAACAGGATCAAAATTTGATGTATCTGTTGGGTGTGTGATTTTAGGAATATATGAAGCAGACTGCTGTCTTAGGTCGCTGGAGAAATCAATTGTTTTAAAAAATGGATGAGCTTTTATTTCATCAGCCCCATTCTTGCCTAAGCGATCTTCTGGTCCTCGGCAAAGTTTAATAATAAGATCAGAGGCTTCAGGACTCAGTTTAGCTTGAGGTGGAATGTGAAGAGATGTCTGCCAGTTGATAACCTTTAAAAGAGATTTTTAGAAATTAGGAAGGAATTGATAAATAAGAAAAACAAAAATTTCCTCGAAGCTTTTTTTTTCATTTTTAAAAATATTTTATTTATTTATTCATGAGAGACAGAGAGAGAGAGGCAAAGACATAGGCAGAAAGAGAAGCACGTTCCATGTAGGGAGTTGGATGTGGGACTCGAGCCTGGGACTCCAGGATCACGCCCTGGGCTGAAGGGAGGTGCTAAACTGCTGAGCCACCCAGGCATCCCTCCTCCAAGTTTTATTTTTTTATTTTTATTTTTTTTTTAATTTTTTTTTATTTATTTACTTATGATAGTCACAGAGAGAGAGAGAGAGGCAGAAACACAGGCAGAGGGAGAAGCAGGCTCCATGCACCGGGAGCCTGATATGGGATTCGATCCTGCGTCTCCAGGATCGCGCCCTGGGCCAAAGGCAGGCGCCAAACCGCTGCGCCACCCAGGGATCCCCCTCCTCCAAGTTTTATAGCAAAAAGTTTTACCAGACTATTTGCATCTTTAAAAATAAATTGCATGGTATTTTGCCTTTCTTACCTTTAATAATGAGTGAATCAATGGTGAGAAATAACCTTTCCTCCCATTCCTTCCTCTCCAGGCAATTTATATTCATATTACAAGACTCATCATTTTAAGTTTTAGCTCCTCTTTTAAACTTCTACCTATGGCAGAAAATGACTGTTTCTACTGTGCCTCCTGTTTCATGTATTTACTGGTATCATAGTATCTCTAATACTTTGTGGTATCTATTTATGTCTATGTCTTTCTACCACAGATAAAATTCCATAAGGCTACAGACCATGTTTTGTCTTTCTCAGTGCTTGGCAAGTTGCCTGGCACATAATTAATAGATGTTCAATAAATATTTATTCTGGCTTTGAATAAAACAGAATGAGGGAGAGAGGGAGGTAGGAAGGAAATAAAGAATGGAGAAAGAGAAGGAAGGAAGGTAGTAGGTAATCAAATATTTTTTACTATTGAGTTTTGAAAGTTCTTTTTATAGTCTAGATACAAGCCTTCTGTGGGAAATATGATCTGCAAATATCTTCTCCCAAGCTGTAGCCTGTCCTGTCTTGACTGTGCAATTTGTTTTTTGTTTTGTTTTTAAACACTATTATTTTTTGAGAGAGAGACAACGTACATGAGTATGCAGATGCATGCATGAGGGAAGAGCAGAGGGAGAGGGAGAGGGAAGAATCTCCAGCAGACTCTGAGCTGAGCATGAAGCCCGACATGGGGCTCTATCTCATAACCCTAAGGATCATGACCTGAGCTGAAACCAAGAGTCGGATGCTCAACTGACTGAGCCATTCAGGTGCCACTTGACTGTCTTTTGTATACTGAAAGTTTTAGATTTGATGAATTCCAATTTCTCAACTTTTTCTTTTATGGATCATGATTTTGGTGTCATTTCTAAGTATTCTCTGCCTAACCCTACCTACCTAGGCCATAAAGATTTTTCGCCTGTTTTCTTCTAAAAGTATTATAGCTTTATATTTTATCTCCAGATTGATGATCCATTTTGAGTTAATCTCTACATAAGAATGAAGTTTACATGGAGTTTCAGTACATACTTTTTTTCTTTTTTTTAAGATTTTATTTATTTGAGAGAGCACACACAAGCCAGGGAAGAAGCAGAGGGGGAGGGAGAAGCAGACTCCTCACTAATACAGAGCTGGATGTGGGGCTCAATCTCAGGACCCTGGGATCATGAATTGAGCCAAAGGCAGATGCTTAACTGACTGAGCCACCCAAGTACCCTGAGTTTCAGTACCTTCTGTATGTGGCTGACCAGTTTTTCCTATATCATTTGCTGAAATACTATTCTTTCTCCATTTGCACCTTTGTCAAAGATCAAATGGTCCTATTTGGGTGGTTCTATTTCTCTGTCCTGTTCCATTGACTGTTTGTGTCCTTTTGCCAATATCACCCTGTGTGAATTACTGGAACTTCACAGTAAGTCTTAAAATCAAGTAGTTGATTCCTTTTTCTTATTTTATATTTAAATAAATAAATATATTTCAAACAGTATTAAATAATTAAGTATTAAATAAATATTAAGTAACATTAAATATTTATTTATTTACTTAAAGATTTTATTTATTCATTCATGAGAGAGACACAGAGAGAGAGAGAAGCAGAGACACAGGCAGAGGGAGAAGCAGGCTCCATGCAGGGAGCCCGATGTGGGACTCAATCCTGGGACTCCAGGATCACGCCCTGGGCGGAAGGCAGGCACTAAACTGCTGAGCCACCCAGGGATCCCCTAAATATTTATTTTTAAGTAGGCTCCATGCTCAGTGTGGAGCCCAATGTAGGGCTTGAACTCACAACCCTGAGATTAATACCTGAGCTGAGATCAAGTCAGATGCTTAACCAAGTCACCTGGCAACCCCTTTGCTCTTCTTCTAAAAAACTATTTACATTATTCCAGTTTCTTTGTCCACCCATATACATTTTAGAATTGGCTTATCTATTTCCTCAAAAATTAGAACAGAATTAAATCTATAGATGAATTTGGAGATAAGATAAGCTTTACTATGTTGAGTTCTCCAACCTATTAGTATGGCATGTCTCTGTATTATTAAGATCTTTCTTGATTTCTTTCATCAGAGTTTGTAGCTTTCAGCATATAGATCTTATTCATGTATTATTAAATTTATACCTACATACTTCAATTTGGGGAAACTTCTATAAATGGTACTGTTTTTTATTTCAGTTTCTGGTCCTTTATTGCTTGAATATAAAAATACAATAGATTTGTATTTATTACTATTATAACCTACAAACTAAGTAGTTCTATGGGTTTTTTCATAAGTTCCCTGGGATTTTCTTTTCTTTTCTTTTTTTAAGATTTTATTTATTCATGAGAGACACAGAGAGAGGCAGAGACATAGGCAGAGGGACAAGCAGACTCCTCACTGGGAGCCTGACGTGGGACTTGATCCTGGGACTCCAGGATCACACCCTGAGCTAAAGGCAGATGCTCAACCACTGAGCCAGCCAGGCGTCCCACCTGGGATTTTCTATATAGAAAATTATGTCGGGACAGCTGGGTGGCTCAGCGGTTAAGCGTCTGCCTTCAGCTTAGGGCATGATCCCAGGATCCGGGATCGAGTCCCACATCAGGCTTCCTGCGTGAAGCCTGCTTCTCCCTCTGCCTGTGTCTCTGCCTCTCTCTCTCTGTGTCTCTCATGAATAAATAAAATCTTAAAAAAAAAAAAAAAAGAAAATTATATCGTCATCACTGAATGGGGGCAGTTTTTATTTCTTTATCATCTGTATGCCTTGTATTTCTTTTGTTGCTATACTACACTGGCTAAGACTTCCAGAACTATGCTTAATAAGACTGGTAAGAATAGATATCCTTGCCTTGTTCTTGATTTTAAGGAGAAAGCATTCAATTTTTCACACAGCCACATACATACATACATATGTGTATATGCATTTACTTTCATATATACATATATTAAAATGAAGGTGAAATAAAGACACTTTCAGACAAATTGATCTGAACAAAACCTGAGGGAATGTGTTACCAATAGACTTATAGGTGACTGACTCGTGATTTCAGCTCAGGTCATGATCTCATGGTCCTAGGATCGAGCCCCATATTGGGCTCTGGGCTCTGCTTGGG
This sequence comes from Canis lupus baileyi, assembly GCF_048164855.1. Lineage (NCBI taxonomy): Eukaryota > Metazoa > Chordata > Mammalia > Carnivora > Canidae > Canis > Canis lupus. Next base: position 41,321,523 of record NC_132838.1, read on the forward strand.
ATTCTCTTGCCCCCTTTCTTCTCTCTCTGCCCCTCCATGCTGTCTTTCAAATAAATAAAGTAAAAATCTTAAAAAAGAAAAAACAGAAAAAATTCTAAAGAAAGATCTCTCTCTTTTATTTTTAAGTAGGCTCCACACCCAGTGCAGAGCCCAGTGCAGGCTCAAACCCACACTCCTGAGATTAAGACCTAAGCTGATGTGATGCCTGGGTGGCTTTGACTCAGGGCATGATCCTAGAGTCCGGGGATCGAGTCCCACATCGGGCTTCCTGCATGGAGCTTGCTTCTCCCTCTGCCTATGTCTCTGCCTCTCTCTCTCTCTTTCTGTGTTTCTCATGAATAAATAAATAAAATCTTAAAAAAAAAAAAAAAAAAAAGACCTGAGCTGATATTAAGAATTGGATGTTTAACTGCCTGAGCCACCCAGAAATACCAGAAGTTTTAAATATCTTCTGTTAAATGTAATGAAAGAAGTAGTTACAACTTAGCAAGAAGCAACATAGAAGAGATAACTTCACGATCGTCAAATAATGATTAGTAGTGAGTTAGTTCAAGAGTTTACCAGGTTTAAGAAAGTGGGGAGGACTGTGGAAGATGGGAAAGAAAGAAGGAAGACATCCCCCACAGAGGAAATGGTATGCACAGAGGAAGAGAGGGCAAGTTTGGACTTTAATCCATGGACATGGGAACCACTAACGGGTTTTTAATGGGACTGTTTATGGTCCAAATTGTGCGTAACTTCTCATTTAAGTGCCAGAGGTAATTTCAAGTGGAGATATATACTTTGTAGTTTGGAGGTAGGATGTGCATGGAAGGGAACAAAGTCAGGAGCCAGAAGGTGACAAAAAATAAATTAAATCTATAAACATTACTAAAGACTTCCTTGAGAATGAGTGAGGGGGAATATAGCACTGTAACAACAGTGAGAAGATGCAGAGTAGAGTTCACCTGAGGATTTTAGTGGCTTTCTATAACCCTCACAAATTCATTTTTAGGAAAATGAACTCTTATCCCCAATGGGAGGCTCAAAGTCATGAATTCATGACCCCAGGATCAAGCGGTGCTTGCTCTATTGACTGAGCCAGCCAGGTGCCACATTACAAATTCATTCTTAAATTCCAGATTAAATTTTCCTCCTCTAAGTAAAACACTGCTAAAGGTCTGTGATATAAGGACTATGTGACAATCCTTTGGTACAGATTCTATATCTTACCTTCATTTGTGTTTCTAATGGTGTTTGTGCCAAGAAAGGAGGCTGTCCCACCAACATTTCAAAAAGAATTACACCAACACTCCACCAATCACATAACTGTGTATAGCCTAAAATAAGATACCAAAGTTATAGTTATTCATAAACTTTTAAAGAAGTGCTCAGGATACCATCAAAATTAATTTTAAATCACCAGCTAATTCTATAGAAATTAATATTTTTATTATAAACCTGAAAAATAAGTCATGTGCTAATTAATTTAAGTTTCAGCTGGTCTAAAAGACTATTGAGATATTATGAAACTAATGTTTTACCTGTTCGTAACAATACTTCAGGTGCAATGTAATTGGGAGTCCCAACCAATGAATGTGCAAGACATCGCTGGTGCTGGCGTGCAGCTCTCCGCTCTAGTGGTTTTAATCTATCTCCACATCGACAGTTAGAGGGGTCACCCCATTCATTACTGAAATCCATACTATCTTGCCGTGGATGGTCACCTGTGTAGTAAATAGATAAGTAAATAAAAGCCTCAAGCACAAGAATGTACCCAAAGCCTGTTAATCTTTTAACATCACGATTTAGAGTTAACAATACTCTTCCCTTGAGACAAATTAAGACACAACATATGCCATTTCGTTGATGGTGTTTATTATTGGCTAGAGCCTGTGCTCTGAGATCTCAATAGGACAAGTTTTCCCCCCAAAAAAATTAGCATAAGATTCAGTAATTTACTTGATGTTAAACGATCATAATGAAAGTCATGAGTAGATAGGATCAGGAATCTGTTACTCAGACTGGTCCCCATTACTCATCTGAACAAAGTTTCAAACAAATTAGATCCGTGTTTCATTCACTCAACAAATGATAAGACAAGGTTCTTCTCTCAGGTAGTTTCTATATATGGAACAAGCAAAACAGATACATATATAACAGAGTGATGAGCCCCATCTAGAGAATCAACATGGGATAATATGACAAACATACTAGGTGGCTCAGGAAGACTAACTGAAGTAACATTTGTGAAAAACAAGAAGGACTCAACCATTTGAAAATCAGGGCAAGGCATTCTAATAGAGTAACAGAAGACCAGTGGCAATAGTAGAGAATGGAAGACAACAGAGTGGGAGCCAGTACAGTTATAAGCAAAAGAAATGATTTGCCTTTTATTCCAAGTACAGTGGGAAGATATTGGAGTGTGAGAAGCAAGAGAATGACGAGATCTGATTTTTTTTTTAATTTTATTTTTTGAGAGAGTGGCAGAGAGAACGAGTGAGTATGGGGGAGCATGAGCTGGGGAAGGGGCAGAAGGAGATGAAGAAGTAGCCTCCTGCTGATCAGCGAGACCATATGGGGCTTGATCCCAGGACCTCGAGATCATGACCTGAGCTAAAAAGGCAGATTCTTAACCGAGACACCCAGGTGCCCCATAATCTGATTAATGCTTTATTTTTTTTTGTTTTTTTTTTAAAAGATTTATTTATTTATTCATGATAGACATAGAGAGAGAGGGAAAGAGAGAGGCAGAGACACAGGCAGAGGGAGAAGCAGGCTCTATGCCGGGAGCCCGATGTGGGACTCAATCCCAGGACTCCAGGATTGCGCCCTGGGCCATAGGCAGGTGCCAAACCGCTGAGCCACCCAGGGATCCCCTGATTAATGTTTTAAAAAGAAAACATTAACTGCTGTGTAGAAAATAGATTATAGGAGGACAACAGTAAAAAGTGACCAGTTCAGAGACTATTGCAGTTAAGCTTGGATTGTGATGGTAACAGTGAAGACAGAGAAAAGTGAACAGATCCAGGGTATTTTTAGAGGTGGAATAAGCAGTATTTATTGATGGATTAAACGTAGAGGATGTGAAAGAAAAAGAATCAAGGATAACTAAGTAGGTGGTGTTAGCGCAATTTACTAAAATGGGGAAGCCCTGAAGGGGAGAAATTAAGAGTTGTTATTGGCAATGTTAATTTTGAAAAGCCTATTAGAAACACACATGTGGTGCCTTGGTGGCTCAGTCAGTTGAGTGTCTGACTCTTGGTTTTGGCTCAAGGCATGATCACAGAGTCCTGGGATCAAGCTCCGTATCAGGCTCTATGCTTAGCATGGAGTCAGCTGGAGTTTCTCTCCCTGTGCCCCTCCCTTCACTTCACTTGTCCACTCTCTCTCTAAAATGAATAAATCAATCTTAAAAAAAAAAAAAAAAAAGAAAAAGAAATACACATGAGAGAAGCCATTTCTAGAGAGAGATTGGGAAGTCACTGATAATGAGATGGCATTTAAACTTACGACTAGATGAAATCACCTAGAAAAATACATCTGAAATTAACCTGACTGTAATAATCATTGGGGGTGTTTGATTAAAATACAATTTCTTGGGGTGCCTGGCTGGCTTAGTCCGGAGGGCACACAGCTCTCAAACTCTGGGTCATGAGTTCAACCCACATCAGGTATGGAGGCTACTTAAAAAAATAAAAAGCAACCTTAAAAAAAAAAATACAATATCTCCCCTCCAGTGAACATTTTCAATTAGAAGACTGGAATAGAGCCTAAGAATCATATTTTTAAGAAGAACTTCAAGTAATTCAGGTGAATCTGGGGAGACAGGTTCAGATGTCTCAGTTCTACCCATTTAATATCAATTTACTGTGTTCACTTAAGCACAGGAGGCTAATAAGACTTACCTCAGAAGATTACTGTAACCCTTAAGTTAGAATATATGCAAAGAACCTAGTCATAGTAAGTATTCAAGAATTATTAGATCAACTTACACTTCCATTAGCGCTTTGAAGGGATCTTGGTGAGGCAGTGTGGTGTAGTAGAAATAACATGGCCCTGTAATCAGACAAACCTAGGTTCAAAGCCTAGCCCTTATACTTCTTTTCTGTCTGACCTTGGGCAAGTTACTTCGTCTAACTAAGCCTCAGTTTCTTTTTTTTTTTTAAGCCTCAGTTTCTTTATCCTGCTTCAGTAATATGTGAAGATTAAACAAAATTATGTATATAAAGTGCTTAAGGTTGAATAAGTTGTGTAATAATTATACAATGGAATCCTAAATAGTAGTAAAAAAAAGATGTCATATGCAGTAACACAGATCAACCTCAAACACGAACACTGAAGAATATATATAGCATGATTACATGTAAATAGTGTGCAAGAGTAGACAAAATAATATTGTTCAGGGTTACAGACATATGTGGAAAAAGTACAGAGGAAAGTAAAAAGCTGACTACAGAATTCTGAAATAATGGTTACCTCTGTGGAGGAGTAAAGGGAAAGCAATCGTTTAGGGCCTTTAATAGTACTGATAATCTGGTTCCCTTTTTTTTTTTTTTTTTTTTTTTTATTCATGAGAGACACAGAGAGAGAGAGGCAGAGACACAGGCAGAGGGAGAAGCAGGCTCCATGCAGGGAGCCCGACGTGGGACTCGATCCCCGGGCTCCAGGATCACATCCTGGGCTGAAGGCGGCACTACGGCACTAAACCACTGAGTCACCCGGGCTGCCCTGATGATCTGGTTCTTAAGCTGAATGGCAGGTATGGGGCTTCATTTCAAAATTATTTTTAAAATGTTATTTGTCTGACATATTTCAAATTGAGAAAACATCAAGAGGTGAACTCAGTAATGTTAATGATATTTAGAAATAACTGAATCTAACATATTCTTTCATTTCATAAGTCTAGATGTCTAAAGGATTCACTCACATTTATCCAACAGTTAAGACCTAGAATCAAGACTTCTGGCTTCCATCCAGTGGTAATACCATCTTATATCTTATTGCATTAATAAATCATATTAATATGTACAAATTTTATGATTTTACTCACCACTCTGATAGTACTTAGAATCATGTGTCCATCTGAAGCCAGTGCAGAGGCCGAAGTCAGTCAATTTAATGTGACCATCACGATCAATCAAAATATTATCAGGTTTAATATCTCTATGAATAAAACCCATTTTATGAACACTTTCAACTGCACAGGTAAGTTCTGCTATGTAGAATCGTGCCAGATTTTCTGGAAAGATGCCCATTCTAATTAACAGGCTCATCATATCACCCCCAGGAATATAGTCCATTACAAAGTATAAATTGTCCTTATCTTGGAATGAATAATACAGACGAACTACCCATTCATTATCAGCTTCGGCCAGGATATCCCTTTCAGCTTTAACATGAGCAACTTGATTTCGAAGCAGAACATCTTTCTTTCGAAGAGTTTTTGTTGCATACAAAGCCTTAGTGTCTACTTTTCTTGCTAGACAGACTTCACCAAATGCTCCTATTCCTAGTGTCTTTATCTTCACAAACATAGACTTGTCCATTTTAGCCCTCTTAAGACGGATGTAATTAGACTCTTTTTGGCAAAGCATCTTTCTCATTTGATCCTGCGCATCTTGAGATAATCCAACCTAGGCAAATAAACTGAAGGTTAAGTGAGGAATTATCTTCTATATCAAATATTAAAAAATAGTTTGGAAAAAACTCAGGCATATATTTAAAGGTTAAATGCATAATAATTTTTAATAAAGCATGTTAGAAATCTAGAATATACTTCAGAGAAAATTAATTATCAAAGTGCAGCTTAAGGGATAAACAGGATATACAAAAGTGAGTATATACGCAGATTCTGCTGTGAAGAGCAAGAAGATGATACCAACAGTCAGCCTTCAACTGTTCTCTAATGCACCCCCAAAAAAGTTCCCAATGTGCAATAACCAAACATTTGTTAACATGCATCCTCACCTATCTCTCCATGCAGACTCACCCCAAATTATGTGATTAGATTGTTTTCACTATATGCTAATCTTGTGGAACACCAAGAATTAAAATATTCTTCCTATTTTACCTATCATGAAAAAAAAAAAACCTCTGCCTGTCCAGATTCATTTATTCTAAAAACTGATGTATTAAGAATAAAAGAACGTCTTCTCTAAGCTAACCATTTATTAATAGTCCATCTTTCCTTTCATGTTTCTTTTATTTTCTCAGGCAGTAGACTAAGGGTAGGACTCGCAGCTACCACTAATGCAAAATGCAAAGGCTTTTTCTTCTACCTTATTTAAAAGGGACAAACTTGTTTGATTATAAGGTACCTTTTAGACATTTTGGTACATTTCAAAGAATGGTCAGTGTGATTTATGAAGATACCAAAGCACAGATTAAAAACAAAAGCCAACTTCTGAGTAGACGTGGACTACCTGGATTTCGAAGAAGTTTATTTTTGGCTAGTTCAATAAAGAACTAATTTAAGGGTTTAAGCAGAAAAAGAATTAAGTAGAGTCTAATTCTAGAAACGCAAGCCTAATTAGAATATAGCAACCTCATGCTTCTGTTAGGATACCCATTTGCATGCAAAATCTTTTAAGGGTGGCATGCCAGACTTAGAACTGTTTCTCTTAAAATCTTACTTGCCTACACAGTAATGGAGGCTACAGAAGTCAGCAAAGCTTCCAACACCATAAAAGTTTAAATCAGCTATTAGTGAAAGTGAAGAGGAAAAAGGAAAAATAAACTAAGAAAATACATACAGACAGACTTTAGTAAGAAATCCTAAGAGCTAAAATATGGATAAGTCATACAGATAATCATGGTGTTTCTCATCTCAAAGTTTAATTTGTAGCAGGAATAACATAATTATGAAATCAGACTTAGAAAATTCATCTTAAAATAATAGTTCTCAAGTTATATAAGCAAGCTTTATCACAAATTTAAGCCTCCTGGATTTGGAGTGATAGATATAAGAGTAGGAGTCAACCTACTCTTGTAAACATGTGATGAAAATAGTAACAATGATAGTACCACCATAAATAATATCCAGTGAAGATATGTATATGGAATCACAACAGAGATTCATCTAAAATGAGTGAGCACTTATTTTTAGTCTCCTTTTTAGTAGTTTAAAAATTTCAGTACATTTTCCAGTACATTATAAAAATGAAATTAGAAGAGGAAATAACTGAAAGGACAGGTCTTTGACACTTTGTAGTGAGACCAATCACATGAATAAACCTGATGAATAGAGCACAAAAACTACTGTAAGTAAAAACAAATATTTCATAAGTATATCAAGAGATGGGACCCAGATATTTCTAGCTTATTTTAAAATGTTATATGATACATTTGTAAAATCTAGAAAATAACCCTTGCTCCTATTTCCATAAAAAGGGATTATACATCTACACAGGACACTATAAATTATACATCTAAACAGGACACTATAAATTATATTTTTCTTAATTTATTAGAACTTTATTCCAAGAAATTCTGCATAAATTTTGAAATACTAAAATAAAATAGTATAATCAAAAGTACTTTAATATTTGCTGACTTTTAAGTAATTGATAATATATTTAGCTATAAAAAGAGGGAAAAATACTGGACCAATATTTTAAGATAAACAACAAGCAAATAGATGATCAAGTATAAAAATGGGCATTTTAAAAGGTTTTACCCGCATCATTTCATTCTCTAATTGTTTTTTACGATGTAGACGTTGCTGATGAGATTTGAGTACATTTTCTACATGTTGCTCCATAAAGAATTTAAATGCCTGAGGAGAATAACTTTGAATACGAGATTCCCTTCGCTCTTCATCTTTCTTGTTTTTCCTAACGGTGATAGGTGAGGTTGTAATCTGTTTCTTTTCTTTATCCCCACCATCAACATTTTCATAACTTTTTTCACTCTCATCTTCCTTAGGCATGCTTGCCTGATCCTCTTTGCTAGATTTATTGATTGATTCATATGGAGGAACAGATGGATTTTGGTGTAGTAGATGTTTTGGATAAGGTGGAGGTGGACCTTGATAGTTTGGAGCTTCAGCAACAGGAGGCATAACAGTCATATTTGAAGTGGTACCCTCAGAAAAAGGACTAGGCTGAACTGTCTGAATTGGCTGTGGTATCCAAGAAGGGTGTGTAGGTGCTAATGCAGTCTGTAGCTCCGGTTTTAAAACACGTATACTCTTCACAGGCTGTTGTATAGGAGCTGGTGTAATAGCAGTGACTGTTGTAGCTGAAGGCTGAGAATTAGCAGAATGACTTGTTCTATTTCCTAATGGGTTATTAAAGGAATTTGACCTCACTGGTATGTTAGGTTGCCATGTGGGGATTTCATGCCCACTGCCTGGGGATGACTGGGCTGGAGCAGAAGATGACTGAGGCCAAGTTGTTTGCAGTCCAGGTGCATTAATGTTATAAAGTTCCATGTTATGACTGTTTCTGTTTGGCACCATCATAGATTGGGGAATATTTCCATTTGTATATGATGAAGATGCAGCAGATCCCCCTGTTTGTAAAGCAGAAGAGCTTTGTCCATTAGTTGGGGTCAGAGGATATGGAGGGGGTGGTTGCCGATTCACAGTGCCAGCAGGAACATTTTGGTGTATCATAAAATCAGTTTGACCACTACCATTCTGAATTCCAGGTCTTCCTGGTGGAAAGTTAAATTTGTTGGAACTCTGCATGATGATTGGTTGTCTGCCAACAGGAACAGAACTAATGCCTCTCTGTCCCTGATTCGGAGGATTCATTGGGGATGCATTCAGAGGTGGTGGAGGATAACCCTCCTGCCAGGCTCCAGGTGGAACAGGAGAGATTCTGGAGATTACGTATTCCATGTTCCCGGAATACCGCTTTGTTTGAGAGTTTGGTTCCCAAGATGGAGGAGGTGGAGTTGTACCTCTTGGAGGAGGAGTCTGGCCTCTGGGAGGTGGTGGAGGAGTGACGCTCCTTACTTGAGGAAGTGGTGGGGGGTTTACTCTCTGTCCGTTGCTAGGGTGAGCTTGAGCAAATGCTGTTATACCAGAGCCTGACAAAGGCCTTCCTACATCGGTCTGCGAGTTGGGACTTTCAGAACGATAGGCCACACTTTCTCCTAGTGGAGGGCCATGTCTTTGAGGAACTAAGGATTCTTTGGAACCTTTCCAGCTTTGTTTGCGGTTAACTGATTGTTGCACACTCCCTATGGTTACAAAGCAGAGGGAAAAAAACATGTTTTTAACCTCTTATTTTTGAAAAATTTAGCTTGGAATTCTGACATAGCTAAATAGTAATTCTCTTTTGAGAATTAAAAAAAATCAAACTTCAGTTAAGTGGTTTTTACTACCTTTCAAATTTTTACTAATTTTGGCTAGGTAATACATTCCCACGGCCTAAATTAAGAAGTACAAAAGTATACTCACCTCTGTCTCCAGCTTTCTTCCTTCAATCAGTAAGATATTTTAGGGACATGCAAGTAATTAGTATACTTCCTATGTATACTAGTGTGCCTGGCTCTTCTCATTAAAATACTGAAAATTCTAGGGGCACCTGGGTGGCTCAGTGGTTGAGTATCTGCCTTTGGCTCAGGTCGTGATCCTGGGGTCCTCGGATCGAGTCCCAAATCGGGCTCTTGTCTCCCTCTGCCTGTGTCTCTGCCTCTTTCTCTATGTCTCATGAGTAAATAAATAAAATCTTTTAAACTAAAATAAAACACTGAAGATTCTTTATCAGTATATAAAATGTTTGTTTACTTTAAAAAAGTGTTACCACAGTTTTTCACAGTATTGGTGTACCCAAATTTAATTTTTTTTAATAGGCTCCACACCCAGTATGGAGCCCAACACAGGACCTGAACTCATGACCATGAGATCAAGACCTGAGTTGAGATCAACAGCCAACTGCTTAACTGATTGACCCACCCAGGCACCTGCATATACCCAAGTTTAATGTTTCCCTACTGAAGACTATTAAGGTTTCTAGTCTTTTGCTGTATATATAAAAAAAGCAATGAAAAATTTTGTACAGATATCATTTCATATATATGTTAAGTAGATAAATTATCAAAAGTGGCATTATTGAGCTAAAGGGTATGTCCATTTTTTTTTAAATTTTTTTAAATTTTTATTTATTTATGATAGTCACACAGAGAGAGAGAGAGGCAGAGACACAGGCAGAGGGAGAAGCAGGCTCCATGCACCGGGAGCCGGACGTGGGATTCGATCCCGGGTCTCCAGGATCACGCCCTGGGCCAAAGGCAGGCGCTAAACCGCTGCGCCACCTAGGGTTCCCGGGTATGTCCATTTGTAATTTTAATAGATACAACTACTTTTAAATGTATTTCAAAGATACCAGGCGATAATCAGTTGAACACTAAATATAGATTTTACAGTTTCTCTTTACTGGAATTTTCAAGTAAACGAAATGGCAAGAAAATAAATGATACAAAAAAAATTGAATGGGATGCCTGGGTGGCTCAGTGATTGAGCATCTGCCTTTGGCTCAGGGCATGATCCTGGATTCCCAGGATCAAGTCCTGCATTGGGCTCCTTGCATGGAGCCTACTTCTCCTCCCTCTGTCTGTGTCTCTGCCTCTTTCTGTGTCTCTCATGAATAAATAAATAAAATCTTAAAAAAAAAGAAAAAGAAAAAGATCTTTAACACACTTAAAAATACATAAAATATATTTGTATGGAATGCAATTCATATAATTAATATATTCCAGATAGAGATTATATGGTAAAGATTTACAGATCTAAATATATAAAACAAAACATGTAGCAACATTCAAAACACATACATGATGTAAAAATGGTAAATGTTCAGAATGTACAATTTATTTTTTTATTTTTAAAAAATATTTTATGTATTTATTCATGAGAGACACTCAGAGAAAGAGGCGGAGACACAGGCAGAGGAGAAGCAGGCTCCATATAGGAGCCTGACGTGGGACTCGATCCTGGGACCCCAGTATCACGCCCCGGGCAGAAGGCAGGTGCTAAACCAGTGAGCCACCCAGGGATCCCCGAGAATGTACAATTTAACACTTTGTTTCATCAAGACTGGGCAGCATGCTGGGTCTATGACTCCAGGAAAAGTCATCACTCTGGACAACCTAGGCAAGTCCTCTGGCCACTAAGCTCAGTCTCACCTTCCTCAGATAGCCGGCTGAGGCTAAATATAACATGTATTCACTCACTCAGCTTTTACCAGTTAAATTACAAGTCTCTACAGGCCTAGAGTATACCGTCATCTCTGTTCTGCACCTCCCACAAAGCTGTGTTCTCCCACTCCTACCCTTCAGACATGCTCTGTCCCATAACCAACCCTGGCTCCTATGTCACCAAGCTGTCGCATCAACTACTCAAACCTAGAAATCTTCTGCTGACATTCTTTTCAGCCCTTTGCAATTAAGATTTTCTTTTCTTTTCAAAGATTTTATTTATTTGAGAGAGAGAGAGAACACAAGTGGGGTGGAGGGGCAGAGGGAGAGGGAGAAGCAGACTCCCTACTGAGCAGAGAGCTTGATTTGGAGCTCAATCCCAGGACCCTGGGATCATGACCTGAGCCAAAGGCAGATGCTTAACCAACTGAGCCACCTAGGCACCCTGCAATTAAAGTTTTCTTTAAAAATAACCTGGACTAGGGTTGCTTGGGTGGCTCAATCAGTTAAAGTCTGATTCCTGACTTCAGCTCAGGTCATGATCTCAGAGTTTTGAGATCGAGCCCTGTGTGGGTTCTGCACCTGGCATGGCGCCTGCTTGAGATTCTCTTTTTTTCCTTTTTTTAAAAGATTTTATTTATTTATTCATGAGAGACACAGGCAGAGAGAGAAGCAGGCTCCATGCTGGGAGCCGGACGTGGGACTTGATCCCAGGTGTCTAGGATCACACCCTGGGCTGAAGGCAGCACTAAACCACTGAGCCACCTGGGCTGCCCAATATTCTCTTTTTCTCTCTCCTTCCCTCTGTTCCTCCCCACCCCTTCTCCAAATAAAATAAAATAAAATAAAATTTAAAAAATAATAAACTGGGCTAAAGGTGAAATTCTACATCTTATTATTTCTTCATACCCTTTTAAAAAAAAAAAAGCCAGTTCTTTGGATGCTCATGCTATCTGGGAGGCCACATTCATTCCTCTCAATGAACTCCTACTTGATCAATAGTTTTGACATTTGGTCTACCCTAAGCCCTGCCAACATTCTGTAACTTCAACATCCATATGGACAAACCATCTATCACTCTCACCTCTCAGTTTCATTTCTTGACCTCCTCTCGTCAATTTGACCTCTAATATCATTCCTAAGATCATATTTTTAATTTAGGTATTATCCATATCTGCTTTTTTTCAAAATCACTTAAGTTTTATACACTTGGACTACAACTCTCCTTCCGTGTTTAACTACTATTACAAGCATTTTTCAACTTCACAAAGGCCTCCATATTCTTACTTCATTAGTCCTCCACTTTCTTTATGAAACACTTTAGCTAATTTAAATCCATGGTCCATTACTTCTTTCTTCCCTCTGTATTCCTTTTCTCCTCCCCTCATTTCTATTCATTCATTAAATTTTTATTGAGCATCTAAGCAATCCAAGTACAGTGGTAAAAAAATAATCTCCCTGGCCCCATGGGACCTCCATTCTTGGGAGAGAAGACTTACAATAAACACGTAAATAAATAAACAAGGTGACATCTGGGTATGACAAATCCTATAAAGGAACCATAAATAGTGTCAAATGGTAGAGAGTAAGGAGGACATAAAGGGATGAGATTCAGTAGTCAGAAAAGGCTCCACCAAGGAGATGACATAATATCTAAAACTAGGCAAAGGCCCTGAAGTGGAAGCTTGGTATATTCCAAGAAGAAAAAGAAACTCAGCATGACTGGAGAGCGGTAAATCAGAGGAAGAGGGGTACTCGAAGAAGTCTGAGAGCAGCAAAGCCATCAAGAGGAGTCTGGAAGGAATGAAAAGCCACCAACAGCAGAGGAAGAATATGCCCTAATTAAGGATTTAAATCACCCTTTCAGTATATTCTCAACGCTATCTTATTTTGTACATATTTAGTAGAACTCTAGTCACAGATGATTCTACCTATCTACTTTTTTTTCTTCATGCCTGCTAGAAAAGGTGATGTGAAGTGCACGCTGATTCCACCAAAATTCAGTGATCAGCATCATCAAATGGCTTTAGCACTGCCAGGAAATCCTACTGCTTCTTTTGGTTTCCACTACAATTCTCTTTAGTCCTGGGTTTCCTCAAATTGCCTGTCCCATTCCTCAGACACCTCTCTCAGCAGATGACCTGATTTTCCCCTTCAGAGAAAACTGAAGTTCCATCAGAAAGGAACTTCCCTGTCTTCCGACATAACCCAGGCCTGTTTGTTCCTCTTAGAACAAAATGGTTGTTGCCTCTTCCTCTCTAAGGCTAATCATCTCTCATCCTATGCTTTGGATCCTTTCTTTTCCTGGCTTCTCAGGAATTTACTTGATCCTTTTCTCTTGAATGTTTAATTTTTTCCTCTAAACTGGAGTTTTACAGTTTATCTTTTAAACATGCCTAAGCCTTTACTATTAAAAAAACAAATAAGGCTCTCCCTCCAGTTTCATATAGGGCACTACCTCAAAGTGCTGCTACCAGTCCACTATAAGTATGGAAATGGAGAGCAAAAACTTGGAAACTTACAGAAATCTAAGTGTAATTTTATTTCTGTTAAATATAACAATAAAATATTTGGCCTTATATATGTCATTTTTAATTTAAATTTTGGAATAATTCATCATTATTGTTTTTTAAAAAATTAGGGCCCACCCTAAATGACATTATTTAACCTAATTGCCTTCTTAAAGACCCTGTTCACAAATACAGTCAAATTCTGAGATACTAGGAATGAAGACTTCCTGAATTTGGTTGGGGGGAGAACACGATTCAGCCCGTAACACACAGAGTAACTTGTTTCTGTCCAGTTATGGGAACATAATTCAGATTGGGAGTGGGTTGAGGGACAAATGGATGTGACATAAAGAATTCATGTATAAACAACACATTGAGAAGTTTTTCTGTGAGGGTAGAGTGAGGATATTAGCAAGAGTATGATTCTTATCTATGGTGAAGAACTTTTATTTTTTAAATTTCCAATTCATTATGGATTAATAATTTCATAAAATACACTCCTGGCTTTCAAGACACTGTTGTTTTCTTTCCTTCCTCTTCAGCTAATTCTTCTGTCTTTGCAGGCTTATCCTCTCCTGCCAGCTACTAAGTATTAGGTTTGGTGGTAGGCCATCTTGTCATTTTTGTCTACACTATCTCCTTTAGGAGACCTATTTTATACACAGGGCTAATTGTATATATCCAGCTCCCTACTTGACATCTTCACTTGGATAACTCAATGAACCTAATTCAACCTGATGTCAAAAACTAGATTTAGGATCTTTCTAAATCCTGTTCTCTCCTGGCATTTGCTTTTATAATGTGGGGTATCGCCACACTGCATCTATTTTTCTACACCAGAGGCCTAACAGGCATTCCTCTCCATTATCACTCTCATATGTAATCTATCACCAAGTCCTTGTTGACTTTAACCCTCCCATCTCTCTTAATTCATTCACTTTTCTCCACTGCCCTATCCCAGTCCAAATTACCTTCGTTTCCCAGAAACTACTGTTATCTCTTATCCAATCTATCCTAATACCCACCACCCAATTCTTATCCACTGCAGCCATCTTTTTGAAACACAAATCTAATCATGACATTACCCTGCTTGAAGTTTCCCTAACTTCCTGCTGCTTTTAGGATAAGATCAATAGACAGTCCTGCATAGTCAGGCCCTATGTACTTCTCCAGCCCTATCACATACTGGTTTTCAGTGTCCCAACCACATTCAGTTCTTCCAGAGTAGTATCAAAACCTGCCAAACAGGCCATGCACAGATAGAGACACTCTTCCTCACTAAATCCTTCCCATTAACTTTAGTCTTGCTTCAGCTATCAGCTCTACTACCAGTTTCACAGGAAAATTTTCTCTGATCTTCTTGATTAGGTCAAAAAGCCCTCTATAAGTCCAAAGTACCATATAACTCACCCTTCTTCATTCACATGTATATAGCTGCAGTCCTACATAAATTTTTTTGTGAAAATGTTTGATCTCCTTTACTAGATTGTCAGCTCTACAAAAGGGCAAGAACTTTATACTCAATACTGAGCAAAGATCCTGAAACAGTGGATGATCAATAAAATTTTGCTGAATGAAAGAAAGAATGAATAAGTCCTCTTATAAATCAATAAAAAGATTAACCCAAGATTAAAGAATAAAAATGCCAATTTAAAAATAACCGATAAACAATAAATAAAAATTAATAACCAAATATTCAATACTAATGATCAAAGAAATGTGAAAATAAAATGAGACAGTATTTCTATAGCCATTAAATATACAAAAATCATAATACCTAGGATTTATAAATATAAGCCTTCTTATATTAAATTGATCAGGAGAATGTAGGTTGGGAATACCTTTCTAGGCAGCAATATCTAAGAAAAACCTTAAATTTTTATAAGACTTTGGAAATTTCCTTTATAAAATGACCAAGAATGTACAAAGATTTAGGTATGAAAGGATTTACTGCAGTGCTGTCTATAATGGCAAAAAAAAGAGCAAACAGCAAATGTCAAAATATGAGAGACTGGTTACATAAAGTATGTGATAAATATAACAATGTAATTATTAAAATTATTTTGTAGACCATTTAGTAACAAGGAAAGTTATGCAGTTTAAGTAAATCAAGTAGGTTTTACTATGACTCCATTTTTTGTTTAAACAATAACAAAATACACACATTTAAGCCTACTCATAGTATAAAACTATCATGCTATTACTCTGACTTAAGACTTACTGTGCTGCTTTTAACAATTTCTAAGACTAAAGAGTTGATATAAATATTTTAGAACTATAAGAAATGAGAAAAAAATGTTTGATTAATCACCTGGTTTCAAGCTGGCATTGATAGGTCTGGCAGCTGCTGCGGCCATCTGTTCCCGGCGAGGATCTTGGTAACTCATTTTACTAATGAATTCAATTGCTGCCTCTATACTTCTGTTATTCGTTTTCTGAAGAGCTTGTATAACCATATCCTGGTACGAAGTTTAAAAAAAAAGAAACAAAGCTTAAATCTTATAATTAATTAAGAGAGAAAGAAGACTATAAGCTCCACTAGAGAAATTCATAATTTTTTTTTAAAATTTTTATTTTTTTATGATAGTCACAGAGAGAGAGAGAGAGAGGCAGAGACACAGGCAGAGGGAGAAGCAGGCTCCATGCACCCGGAGCCCGACATCTTAGTCATCATCTGGTTAGTGCCAGCATGAAAAAGAGCATCCACAAATCAGTAACTTTGGAAATCTTATGTAATAAGAAAACATCATGTCCACATTACTATGGTGTTTTCCATGTATATAAACAAAAATACACATCACTGCTTGAGATTTATGTGCCCCAAGAACACATCAATTCTGTTTAACATTTATTTCTACAAAGAAATTAATCTTAAAATACTTGAGGTTTTAATTTTACAGACCATTAGAAACATTCTCAAAAAACTGGCAACTGCCTTGAACCTGATGTAGCTAAAGGAATAGACTGGATTTATGAAATGATAAAATAATAAAGCAAAAACTGGATAAAATTTTAATTTTTTAGTTTTTTTTTAAGATTATTTGAGAGAGTGAGCAAGTAGAGTGGGGGGTGGGGGGTGGGCAAAGGTAGAGAGAGAGAAACCAAAGCAGACTCCATGCTGAGCACAGAACCTGATCTCACCACCCTGAAATCATGACTTGAACTGAAGCCAAGAGTTGGATGCTTAACTGAATGTACCACCTAGGCACTCCTGGATAAAAATTTTAAAGTACCAAGTTAGGATTTTAAACAAATTCTGCAATATAATGAGAAGCTATCAGAATGAGTGATTTGAGGAGGCAGCAGAAGTAAATTGCCATATTGTTTATATTACTGTGGGGATAAATAATACCCTAATTTCATTATTTGGACAAATGAGAATTGATAAATGTCTAAATGCTTTTAGTAAAGCAACCCTGCTTAAGGGGTTACTAATGTCATAGGTGATAATAGTAAAATATGTTACTGTAATAAAGCTAACATATCTTTCTAATGCAACGCAATTATTGTTTTTATTGCCAACAGATAAAGAATAGGGCATTGACCTAAGTGAAGTTAGTCAGAGAAAGACTATCATACGATCTCACTTACATGTGCAATCTAAGAAACAAAAAACCAGACTCTTAAATATAAAGAACAAACTGCTGGCTGCTAGTGGGGAGGTGGGTGGAGGGACGAGCGAAATAGATTAAGGGTATTAAGAGGTACAAATTTCCAGTTATAAAATAAGTAAATGATAAAAGATGGAAAGTACAGCACAGAGAATATACTCAATAATATTGTAATAACTCTGTATGGTGACAGATGCTAACAGTGGTGATCACTGCTAATGTATAGAATTGTCTATAGTACTGTCTATATACCTGAAAATAATGTTACATTGTATGCCAATAACACTTAAAAAGACTAAGCACTGACTAATGCTTAGACTTTATTTCTTAAAACTGTCAATGTTAGAAAGAATTTTAAAGTTCCTTAAAGGAATAGACCGTGTTTGGTACCACTCACTACACTGATTGAAGGGTTCACACATAGTAAGAGCTCCAGAAATACAAATCTACTGAGGTGATTTATCTGATATAACACATTACTACTTAAGGGCCTTTACAGCCATGTGATTTTCTAAACTTTCTTTCCCTAGCAATATATAAAAGGAAAGAATAAGGTCAATGATTCACTCCTTTCTTTTGTTTTTCTTAAAGATATTTATTTATTTGAGAAAGACAGAGCAAGAACAGAGGGGAGGGGCAGAGGGAGAAGCAGACTCTCTGAGCAGGGAGCTCCATATGTGGCTTGATGCAGGGCTGGATCCCAGAACCCTGGGATCATGACCTGAGCAGAACGCAGATGCTTAACAGACTGAGCCACCCGGGCGTGCTGATTCATTCCTTTCTTTATTCTGGCTAAGAGATTAGGAAGAAAGTACTCTGCAGAAATTCCACATAAACTATTTCCTTAATCCTCCCAGTTCTAACCAGGAAAATACCAAAGGTCTTCTCCTCCTTTCTCTCTATATTTTCAGGTGCAAATCCAATTATTTTTAGAACACAGCATAAAAATAGTAGGAAATAATATTAATCAAATGGATGAATAGGGGGGCACCTGGGTGGCTCAGTAGTTGAGCATCTGTCTTTGGCTCAGGTCGTGATCCGGCTCAGGTCCTGATCCCGGGATCCTGGGATCAAGTTCCACACTGGGATTCCCGTAGGGAGTCTGTTTTTCCCTCTGCCTAAGTCTCTGCCCCTCTCTTTGTCTCTCATGAATAAATAATCTTTAAAAAAAAAAAAAGATTAAAAAAATGGATGATTAAGGTAGGCCAGAAAGAGTCATTGTTTTTCTCTAGTTTAGGTGAAATCTTCCTTTTCAAATCTTACTATAATGCATACTTAAGTTTTCAATTTTAACCTTAGAAATCTCTGAAAATGTGGTCACCAAAATATTAACCATAATGAAAGGATTTTAAAGGTAATTATCTTTATGTAGTAGAGCTAAAGGTAATTTTCAGTGTTCTCTTTCCACTTCTTAATTTTTAACAGGGGATAGATATTTTTATAATCAAGAAAAAAGTTACTATAATTTCAAAGGAAAACCTAATTAACACTTGCTCATTCACATTTAGTTACATTTTCCATGGCCAACTTGTATTCAAAATGATTTCTGCTACCTAAAATAGTCAAAGAAAATGTTATCATGGAAAATATGTTAGTAATAATCTAAATGGAATATGATTATAAATATATACATGCGAAAAAAAAACTTTCAATATGAATTCTAAAGGTAAATAGTAAAGACTTGGCATAACTAACATGAACTGAAATTTCTAAAAATAAAACTGAAATCCTAGCAGATTGAACAATATGTAAATTTTCAGTTTTTGTGATTTGAGATTTAGGCCTGAGAATGATGTGAACATAGCAGCTTAATGAAATTCTGATTAACCAAAAAATAAATAAATAAATAAATAAATAAATAAATAAATAAAAAGAAAAGAAATCCTGACTCTACTTCTTTCTCTGTAGTATAAACTTAAACTTCATAAGCTGTCATTTCCACACAGCCACTTTTCCCCAGAGCCCCTATTGCATGCAGAGATGTCCATTCCTACTCACTCTCTCCTCCTCTGTAGCTTTCTCAACTGCACTTTCATTCTGACTTCAAGACTTGAGCTTTTAAATATCAGAAACCACAGAGAAAACTAAGAAATAATTATTTTGTTTTACTAATTAATGGAATTGTAAACAACATTCTTTGTTGATTGGAATATACAAATTTGTATACATAGTTAAATTCTCTCAAAGGAAACATTTTGGCAGGTCACTATAACAGTTTTATGCACTACTGTAAGGTAAGAAAAATCTTTCTTTTATCTTTCAAAATTCCTACCTCATCAAATCCAGCAGCTTGCAAATCTTGAAGCATTTGTGGATTAACTTCTGAAGTACTTCGACTTGTTTCATTTGCAAATGGTTGTAGAGAGTTTCGAATTTCCAGCAAGGCTTTATGATGCGTCCCAAATTTCGGTGGATTTCTGACTTGTCGGGGATCTTCGGTTGACATTTTACTCACGTTCTGCTCAGTCTTAGCAGCATCGGATGGCTTGGATAAATTCCTAAGGGATTCCCGAATTTCTTGCAACATCTGCCGGCTACTGCCAGTGTAGTTACTGGCAGGAAAAGTCTTAGGCCTCATTTGTCTATATCCTTCTGGCTTTTCACTTCTCTTCATGAAAACATCTATATTTATAACCCACACAAAGGACTTCTTTAAGAGCTACTTGATAGATTCAGAACTTCCTCTTGAGCAAAACTGAAAAAGATTCTTTGCAGAAGTCCCCAGGAATGTTGAAATTCTTTACCATCTAAATAATTAGCCCTATAAAAGAAAAGAAAAGCTATAAAGCGATTACCTGATAAAGCAGTACCATGTATTTGGGGGAAAAAAACACTGATTTAGTAGTCAGAGACCTGGTTTACAGTTCTGGCTCCATTAAATATTAGGGTATGGACAGGACAACTTTGTTAACTTCTCTGTGCCTATTTCCTAATCTATAAAATTATATCAAGTACTAGTTATGATGATAAAAATATGATTTTAAGAGTGCCTACTAAGGTGGGGTGCCTCACTGGCTCAGTTTTAAGACCATGCAACTCTTGATCTCCGGATCATGAGTTTTTTTTTTTCTGGATCATGAGTTTGAGCCCACGTTGGGTGCAGAGATTACTTAAAGTAAATAAAAAACCTAGGGCACCTGGGCAACTCAGTGGTTGGGCATCTGCCTTCTGCTCAGGTTGTGATCCTGGGGTCCTGGGATCGAATCCCGCAATGGGGAGTCTACCTCTCCCTCTGCCTCTCTCTGTGTGTCTTTCATGAATAAATAAAATCCTTAAAAATAAAAATAAAAAAATAAAAAACTTTAAGAAAAAAAGAGTGCTTAGAAAGCACATAAAACATATACAGATGCAAGAGATTACTAAAGTGAAGTGATATAACAGTCTTCTTGTCAACTTCACTTTGCAGGTCCGATTCTAGATTTTAAAATTGGACTTTGGGCCACCAGGGTAGCATAGTCATTTAAGTGTTTGACTCTTAGTTTTAGGTTCAGGTCCACGATCTCAGAGTTCTGAGATCAAGCCCTGTGTTGGGGTCCGTGCTCAGCACAAGGTCTGCTAGAGATTCTCTCTCTCTCTCTCTCTCTCCCTCTGCCCCTCCCACTCATGCTCTCTCTCTCAAATAAATAAATAAAATAAATCTTAAAAAATAAAATAAAATTAGACTTCAAATATAAGATTTCTTTAGAAGAGGGGCGCCTGGGTGGCTGTCAATTAAGTGTCTGTCTTCAGCACAGGTCATGATTCCAGGGTCCTGGGATGGAGCCCGAGTTGGGGTCCCTGCTTAGCAGGGAGCTTAACGTCTCCCTCTCCTCCCCACTTGTGCTCTCTCTCTCAAATAAATAAAGAAATAAAATCTTTAAAAAAAATTTCTTTAGAAGAAAAGGTACTGTTGTTTTAAAAAGGGTTTTAAACTACTTGTCCAGGGCACCTGGGTGGCTCTGTCAGTTAAGCATCTGCTTTTGGCTCAGGTCATGATCCCAGTATACTGGGATCAAGTTCCGCATCAGGCTCCCTGCTCAGTGGGGAGTCTGCTTCTCCCTCGCCCTTTTTTCCCCACTTGTGTTCTCTCTCTCGCTTGCTTTCTATCTCTAATAAATAATATATATATATATATATATATATATACACACACACACACACACATACATAAGTAAAATAAACCACTGGCCCAGAAGATACCTTTATGCTTCTAAAATAGATGCCTGGGCTTATTTCACGAACTGTGGACTAGGACTCTAGAGATAGTAAATTCATTAATGACAGAATGAGGAATGGTCATCTGTGGACGACTTATCTTATTCCTCACTTAATGCATGAATGTCTTTTAAAACACACTAGAAGAATAGTCATTTAAAGTCTACTTAAGGGCAGCCTGGGTGGCTCAGCAGTTTAGCGCTGCTTTCAGCCCAGGGCATGATCCTGGAGACCCGGGATCGAGTCCCACGTCGGGCTCTCTGCATGGAGACTGCTTCTCCCTCTGCCTGTGTCTCTGCCTCTCTTTCTCTCTGTGTCTCTCATGAATAAATAAAATCTTAAAAAATAATAACAATAAAATAAATAAATAAAAATAAAGTCTACTTAAACATCCTGACTGATAGGGAAATCATTAATGCAAGAAAGCCATTTCATGTGACCTGCAACAAGTACTAAAGGTGTTTTCTTTCTATGGAGTACCATGATATCCCACTCATTGCATACTAAGAGCCTGTTATGGGCCGGTGCTAAACAACTTTGCCTACATCCTTATTTAACCATCCCAACAGCCCTGTGGAGCAGGTTTATTGTATCTACCTTGTACATGAGGAAACTGAGGTTTAGAGAGTTTGGGTAAAACAGTTTAGTTTGTAAGTGGTACCACTGGCATGTGAAACATTGCTAATTATCACCTACTAGGAGTCTATTTCTATTCTATTTTTTAAAGTAATCTCTACACAATGTGGGGCTTGAACTTACAACCCCAAGATCAAGAGTAACATAGTCAGGGAGCCTGAGTGGCTCAGTTAAGAGTCTGACTCTTGATTTTGGCTCAAGTCATCTCAGGGTTGTGACATCAAGCCCCACGTTCAGCTCTTGCTGGGCATAGAGCCTGCTTGAGATTCTCTCCCTTTCCCCCGCACACATGCTTTCTTTCTCTCTCAAAAAAACAAAAAAGAGTCACATGCTCTACCAACTGAGCCAGCTAGGTGCCCCATTTCTATTCCTATAAATGTAATCACCATTCATGTTACATAAAAAGGTCTATAGACAGATGTAGATACATCCTTCTAGTCATTTATGTCTCCGGCTTATGTTACCTTCTCAATGACCCTTTCACTGGTCACTTAGTTATCCTATTTTCTTAATAGTACTTATTACTATCTAAAATTATTTTACTTGTTTAGTTAACTATCTATCTCCCCTCATGACATAAAAGCTCCATGAGAATAGAAGACATTATTTGTCTCATAACCACTGTCTGTTCACTGCTGATATCACAGCCTTACACAGTGAGTACTCAATAAATGTACATGTTGACAAATGAAATAAACGTCTTCTAAACATCCCCAGTTCCTTTAAAATCTATTTGAGAGAGAGCAAGCCAGCGAGGATGAGTGGGAGGGGCAGAAGGAGAGAGAAAGAATCTCAAGCAGACTCCCCACTGAGGTGGAGCCCTACAGCTGGGCTTGATCTCATGACCAATGAGATCAGGACCTGAGCTGAAGGGACACCTGGGTGGCTCAGCCACTGAGTCTGTCTTCGGCTCAGGGCATGATCCCAGAGTACTGGGATCAAGTCCCACATCAAGCTCCCTGCATGGAGCCTGCTTCTCCCACTGCCTGTGTCTCTGCCTCTCTCTCTCTCTCTCTCTCTCTCTCCATGTGTCTCATGAATAAATAAATAAATAAATTTTCTTTAAAAAAAAAAAAAAGAATTTATTTATTCATGAAAGCCACAGAGAAAGACAGAGAGAGAGGAGCTGAAGCCAAGAGTCAGAGCTTAACTGACTGAGCCACCCAGGTGCCCCTAAATGTTCCCTAATAATAGACAGCTCCAGATACCTGGGTTGCTCAGTGGTTGAGCATCTGCCTTCAGCCCAGGGTGTGATCCTGGGTCCAGAGATCAAGTCCCGCGTCGGGCTCCCTGCGAGAAGGCTGCTTCTTCATCTCCCTAGGTCTCTGCCTCTCTCTGTCCCTCATGAATGAATAAATGAAATCTTTAAAAAAAAATAATAATAGACATGCTCTTCTGGATATACTCTAGTTTGTTAAAATCCTAGAAGTGCTAGAAAATAATGGAGAAACGAAAAAAATTATTCAAGTACCTGTTCTATTTATTTTAGCAATGTGAACTTGGGTATTTATTTCCCTGAAAAGCTGTCTCCTGAGGCATAAAATGGTTGGAATAACAAGATTTATCTTAAGCCCTGAATAAGGATTACGAGGAACAATGCAATATAGCTAATAGTTTGAGGATGAAGGATGCTCCCTGCAACACCATCTATAATGGCAAAGCATGATATCAATCTAGATGCTCATCAGTAATTCTCTGAGCAACTGACAGCACATCTATATGTGATAAAACAGATGTTAAAAAGAATGATGTAATTCTATCTATATGTACTAACACAAGAACAGGTACCCATAACACACTCTTAAGTGAAACGGGCAAGTTTCAAAGCACTACAGATAAAATAAAGCCATTTCCTACTTTAAAATTAGATTATTATGATGGTTGTATAGTTCTGAAATATACAACTCTGAAGAACCACTGAATTGTATACTTTAAATGAGTAAATTTTATGGTACATAAATTACATCTCAGAACTGTTACAAATACTTTTTGGGGGGACCTGGGTAGTTCAGTTGGTTAACTGTCCAACTCTTGATTTCGGCTTAGGTCATGATCTTAGGATCATAAGAGTGAGCCCCATGCCAGGCTCTGTACTGGGCATGGAGTTTGCTTAAGATTCTCTCTGTCCCTCTCCCTTTCTTCCCCCCTCCCACTTTAAAAACAACAACAACAACAAAAAAACCACTGTATTTTTGAAAATTATGTTTATGGATGTTAATTATATATACACATACACAACTGTTTCCAGCAGGCCTGAAAAAGGTTGAAGTCCTAAAGCAGATATCAGAGGCATGGTTTTCTGATGACTTTGCCTCAATAATCAGTATTTTTGTGGTACACTTCTTAGTTAAGATCTTAGTTATGATCAATCCAATTCTACTTGACAAGCAGCCCAGATTTCTCCATTTTTTAAAAACAAAAATGATCAACTCTGTCATTATGTTGCCAAAAATTACACATATTCTGTCTACAACATGACCCAATCTACTGATAATTACTTCATAAATGAAATTTCTTAATTCTTACACTTTTATGAAGAAAGCAGGTCCCTAATGTTTTCCCTACACCTTCCCAAAATATTAATACCTTTACTAATGGAATTTTTCTAGGTTTAACACTTAGCTCATCAGTCTAAAATTTACAGAATTCCCCTTCTTGCTCGTTCTGAAAGTGAAGATGCTTTCCATGTCCAGTTCTGCAATCTATCATTTCTCCACAATCAAGGATTAACAATAGTGGTTGTGCAATGCCATGTATCAATTCTCTCAATATCTGAGTTACATTTCATTCACAACACCTAAGCATTCCTTTAATACCTCATTTATTTTGGGGGCACCTGAGCGGCTGAGTGATTGAGCATCTGCCTTTGGCTCAGATCATGATCTTGAGGTCTGAGGATCGAATCCCACATTGGGCTCCCTGTAGGGAGCCTGCTTCTCCCTCTGCCTGTGTTTCTGCCTCTCTCTTTCTGTCTCTCATGAATAAATAAATAAAATCTTTAAAAAAAAAAAACTCATTTATTTTGGGTTTCAGCTCCAAGTTTAGTATCACTTTACTATTTTATCATTTTCAAAATCATTCTCCTTGATAGAGAGGAAAAAAAACCAAAATAAGCATAATTAATTTTTCTCTGTCAATATATAGCATTTTCTTTCATTCTGAACATAGAACCTGGTAAACAGTAAGCAGTGCAAAAATATCTGCTGAACTAATAAATGCACAGTGACCTATCCCTTTTTTTCACTCTTAAAAAACTATAATCTTGGGACACCTTGGGTGGCTCAGCAGTTGAGTGTCTGCCTTTGGCTCAGGGCATGATCCCAGGGTCCTGGGATCAAGTCCCACAGTCAGGTTCCCCTTGAGGAGTTGGCTTCTCCCTCTGCCTGTGTCTCTGCTTCTTTCTGTGTGTCTCTTATGAATAAATAAATTCTTTAAAAATAAAATAAAATCTTAAAAAGACTATATCTTAGTTTTTTTCTAATTATACAAAGGGACATCCTTATTGAAAAACTTAAATATTACATAGTTATGTAAAGAGAAATCCATTCTCTGTTGCATATACACACTCACAATATAATATTACTCAGCCATAAAAAAAGAATGAGATCTTGTCATTTGTGACAACATGGATAGATCTGGAGGGTATTACACTAAATGAAATAAGTCAAAGACAAAGACAAATACCATATGATTTCACTTATATGTGGAATCTAAAAAATAAGTGAATAAACAAAGCCCCAAAACAAACCTATAAACACAGAGAAGAAACTGATGGTTGTCAGAGGGGTGGGGACAGGGAACGGGCAAAATGAGTGAAGAGTGGGAGGTATAGCCCTCCAGTTAGGGAGTGTGGAAGCCAACAGAATGTGTAAGCCATTGAGATGAAAGCAACAGATATGCAATATCATGCAATATCAGTGGTATTGCAATGGTATTATATGGAGACAGATAGTAGCTACATTATAGTAAGCAATGCATAACAGAGTTATCAGAGTAGTGTATCTGAAACTAATGGAACACTGTATATCAACTCTATTTTAATTAAAATAATTTTTAAATATGGTATATTCTAACATTACTACTAATCAAAATGGGATCACAAAATGTAACATCATTCTTTTACATAATATGTGAATTTATAAGAAGAGAATGCTGTTTTGCCCAAACTTATCTGACCAAAGAACTTTTTTTCTTTTTTCCCTCAGAGCATTTCATGAGATTCATTTCTATGGAATACATTTTAGAAAATGCTGGGCCAGTCATTCTATGCTATATTCTATAACTCTGTACTTGAATAATGTAATTTCTAATGCTGCTAACATCTGGGTGTACAATGGTCCAGAAATGACTGAGTTCTGGTATATGTGTGATAATATGTTTTAAGTTAAAATAAATGAAAAGTTAGTCTATGCTTATCTCTTTGATCTACGTGTTGAAACACTTAGGAATAAAATAGGATATCTGGAATTTTATTTATAATTTGGATTGGTGGTGAAGTGGATAAAGATAGAGATGAGAGGGATCCCTGGGTGGCGCAGCGGTTTGGCGCCTGCCTTTGGCTCAGGGCGCGATCCTGGAGACCTGGGATCGAATCCCACGTCGGGCTCCCGGTGCATGGGGCCTGCTTCTCCCTCTGCCTGTGTCTCTGCCTCTCTCTCTCTCTCTGTGATTATCATAAATAAATTAAAAAAAAAATTTAAAAGATAGAGATGAGAAATAGAAGTTGATGACTATTGTAGCTGGGTGGTGGGCACATGAAAGTTCATCATACTATCCCCCTTTGGGTGTGCTTGAAAATTTCCAAAACAGAAAGTTAACAACTAAAAAAAAGAAAAGGAAATGACTACAATGCTCTGGATCCTGAAATGGTTCTGCAGCAAATTATTATTATTCAAATACAAAACACACAAAGAACACACAGGATTTCGTTAATTTAAAGGAACCATTAATTCCATGCAACCTCATTTCAACATTAGCTTCTCAGGGGAAATAACATTATATCTATTGTTTTTTTAAGATTTTATTTATTTTAGAGAGGGAGAGAGAGCACAAACAAAACAAGAGGGACAGAGGGAAAGGGAGAGAGAATCTCAAGTAGACTCCATGCTGAGCAAGTAAGGGAGGGGCTTGATCTTATGACCCTGAGATCATGACTTGAGATGAAACCAACAGTCAGACACTCATCCAACTGTGCCACCCGAGCGCTCCAAAACACTGCATTTAAGGTTTCAAAAGATAATCCATATTATCTGATTTCAGTAATGATGAAATGGAGGAAATGTGGCATATCTTTATCCAATTGCTCTTGATAAATCCTGTCCCAAAGACTGTGTTTATATACTGCCCTCTACTTCTCAAATTTGTTCTGGTCAAAGCCCTATAAGTTGATGTAATGTATCAATTCTGGGTTGAGGCAGTTAAAAGTCAGTGCTTCTCCATCTCTCTTTCTGCTACCATGACAATATTGGTCACATTTTGAGATAGTAGCTTCACAGCATGGAGGGAATATGGGTTCCTAAGTCATTGAATGGCTTACTATTGAACCCCAATGGCAAAGGAAGACAGGAATCTCTGTTGTGTTATACCATTGATATTCTGTAGTATTACCACAAAACAGTCTAATATTATTGTGGAAATAAAGATCCTGCAAGGAGCACTTGGGTGGCTCCATCAGTTAAGCATCTGACTCTTGAACTCAGGGTCATGAATTTGAGCCCCTGCACTGGGCTCCATGCTAGGTGTGGAGTCTACTTTAAATTTTTTAAAAAATAAACAAACAAACAAATACCACCCCAAATAAGCAGAGTCTATTTATTAAGAACTTGTCATATCAAGAGAGTGAGCCAGCCACCATCTCTTTGGCAGAGATTCAAAGGCAGGCAGGGGAATAGAAAAGCTTTAAATTGAATAAAAGGGAAGACATCAGGTATGCTCTGCCACAAGGAACCTGGAGGCATCCTGTGTGATTGGCTGGAGGGTATATTTGTCTTTCCCTGGTTGGTCCTGAGTCAGAAGTTGGCAGTTACTGACCAAGACCTGGCCATTTGGGCCTACTGCCACTGAGGCTTTGGGTCACAGTTCTATTTTCATATATGATCTGGCCATTGTCTATTTGCTATTTAGTCTTTCATCCTAATACAGAAATTGGTCCCTAGAAGTGACCCTAATATAGTATTGACTTAGTAGTTGGGCAAAGGGCTTCAAGGAAAGTGATCCCGGGAGCTGGAAAAAATGAAGAATCATGTTTTCCAGTGGCAAAATATTTGATAAAGTGCTGCCTGTTGTAACTTACAAGGTGATAAAAGAGTCTACTGAATTTGTAGTTCTATAAAGAGAGTTTAAAGAGAATCTTAGAAGTATATGTTAGCTGCTATTGGGTATTTGGCAAACTATTTTAAATAAGGGGTAAGGTCAGGAAAGCAGCTGATTTCCAAGCAGAAAGAAAAGGAATGGACAGAATTCAGAAATTTAAAGTCTTGCAGGGTTGGAATGCAGCTTGCTTCAAGACTCCAAATAGGAAGAGATGGCATTAAAAGGCTGAGCACAGATGCCCACTGGCATTTCTCAGCTAAGGCACCTCAGCGGTAAAACTGACACTAAAGGGATAGCTGCCCCTCAAATAACTGAGTAGAGAATTGGGAGCTCCTGAATCTCTGGATGAGTTTACTAACACCTGTGAATATGGTTATCGACACATGGAATTGACTGGAACTAAATACATCAGAGGCTTGCTAACTTTGAGAAAATAATTATGTTAAATTTTTTTTTTTTTTATACCACTCAAGCTCAGAATAAAAAAGCCTTGGACTATTCACAATTTAAATCCTTTGGGTTCCCAACTTCCATGAACCATAATCTAGATGAGAAAGATTTGCACCTTCCAAAGAGAGACTATTCCCCCAAAATTCACACTTCCATTTGTGGCCAAGGATGATAATAGAAAAAGAACTCTAAGGAGATTCTTAGAGGGAACAAAGGCCAAGGGTCACAGAAAATAATGAATGAGGGAAGGGGAAAATCCCCTCCCTCCAAGGCTGGTTGTTTTCACAGACCTGCCTATGGAGATTTCAAAACTATTACAGATCAGCAATTGCTGCTATTTCCTATTCTTCTCCTTTTCTAACAGTAGTGCTTTTCACAACCCTGCCATTCTTGTTATACCACTGTGTACTGTGGTGAGTGAATGAGAGGGGGATGGAGAGGAGGACAAAGAGTGAGAGCAAAAATAACTGAACAGGTCTCTGGACCAAGAGGAACCATATTTGTACCTGAAGGGGAGATTACTGGACATATGGACCACCAGGCCTGTGAATCTAGCTACTGTTGCTTAGAGCCCAATATAGCAGCAAAAGAATAATGTAGTACTATGAACATCTTTAAACAATAAGCACAGGGTAGCCTGGATGGCTCAGCGGTTTGGCGCCACCCTCAGCCCGGGATATGATCCTGGAGACCAGGGATCAAATCCCATGTCGGGCTCCCTGCATGGAGCCTGCTTCTCCCTCTGCCTGTGTCTCTGCCTCTCTCTCTGTGTCTGTCATAAATAAATAAACAAAATCTTTAAAAAAATAAAAAATATGAAAAATAACCACAGTGTTTTGATTCTAAGATACATACTTTTCCATATTCTAGTATTTCTGAAATTGAGTATATCCTAAAGTCAATATTTATTTATTTTTAAAGATTTTTAAATTTATTTTTATTTATTTTTTAAAAGATTTTATTTATTTATTCATGAGAGACACAGAGAGAAACAGAGAGGCAGCAGAGACACAGGCAGAGGGAGAAGCAGGCTCATGCAGGGAGCCTGACGCAGGACTCGACCCCAGGTCTCCAGGATCACACCCTGGGCCGATGGTAGCACTAAACCACTGAACCACCTGGGTAGGTTCAAAAAAAAAAAAAAAAAAAAAGGTAGACTCCATGCCAGCATGATGCCCAATGCAGGGCTTGAACTCATGACCCTGTAATCAAACACCTGAGCTGAGATCAAGAGTTGGACACTTAGGGCAGCCCAGGTGGCTGAGCGGTTTAGCGCCGCCTTCAGCCCAGGGTGTGATCCTGGGGATCCAGGATCAAGTCCCACGTTGGGCTCCCTGCATGGAGCCTGCTTCTCCCCCTGCCTGTGTCTCTGCCTTTCTCTCTCTGTGTCTCTCATGAATAAATAAATTTTAAAAAATCTTAAAAAAAAAAAAAGAGTTGTACACTTAATCAACTGAGCTACCCAGGAGCCTCAAACTATATTCTTTTCCATTCTTTCTTTCTTTTTTTTTTTTTTAAGATTTTATTTATTTATTCATGAGAGACAGAGAGAGAGGCAGAGTCACAGGCAGAGGGAGAAGCAGGCTCCCTGCAAGGAGGCTGATATGGGACTCCATCCCAGACCCCAGGTTCATGCCCTGAGCCGAAGGCAGATACCCAACCGCTGAGCCACCCAGGCGTTCCTCCAACTGTGTTATTCTCATTGGCAGTTCCACATATAGTTGAATCTAGACCCTTGATTAGTGGTCAAAGTGTCTTCAAAAAGATTCTACTATGGGGCACCTGGGTGGCTCAGTTGGTTAAGTGTCTGCCTTTGGCTTGGGTCCTGAGATTGAGCCCTGCATTGAGCTCCCTGCTCAGCTGGGAATCTGCTTCTCCCTCTCCTTCTGCCCCTCCCCATGCTGTGCTCTCTCTCTCTCTCACTCCCTCAAATAAATAAATCTTAAAAAAAGAAAAAAGAAAAAAAGTAACTATAAAAAACTATGTTTCTTTTTCTTTCCCTGAAAGAAATAAGACCATTCAACTTTATCTTTTTTTTATTTTATTTTAATTTTTTTTCAACTTTATCTTTTTTAATAACTATATATTGAATTACATGATATATGTACCATAATTTATCCCCTACTCATGGGCATTTCGGTTGTTTACAATTTTTGCTATTATAATGTTTCAAACACTGGTAACTGTAGTTGTATAGATAATATTCTAGTTCTGAGGATGGATGGTGAGTTCCTGACTGTTCTTTTTATTATGATCATAGCTTACACATATATAATATACTCCTTATAAATATCAAAAAAATGTGACAATAAAATTGTTAAGCACACATTGTTGAGCAATTCCCTTAAGATAAATTCCCAGAGGGGGAATCCCTGGGTGGCTCAGTGGTTTAGCACCTGCCTTTGGCCCAGGGTATGATCCTGGAGTCCTGGGATCCAGTCCCACGTCGGGCTCCTTGCATGGAGCCTGCTTCTCCCTCTGCCTGTGTCTCTGCCTCTCTGTGTGTGTGTGTCTTTCATGAATAAATAAATAAAATCTTTTAAAAAATTTTTTTAAAAAGATAAATTCCCAGAGGGACGCCTGGGTGGCTCAGCAGTTGAGCATCTGCCTTTGACTCAGGCTGTGATTCTAGAGTCCCAGGATCAAGTCCCACATCGGGCTTCCAGCAGGAAGCCTGCTTCTCCCTCTGCCTATGTCTCTGCCTCTTTCTCCCAGAGGGGCACTGGGTGGCTTAGTCGGTTAAGTGTCCAACTCTTGATCTCAGCTCAGGTCTTGATGTCAGAGTTTGAGTTCAAGCCCCACGTTGGGCTCCACAGTGGGCATAGAAACTATTTTAAAATAATAATAATAAAAATAAAATAAAAATAAATTCCTAGAACTGGAATACTGAGTCAAAGAGAATGCATATGACTAGTTTTATTTGGCTTCCTTTTATTATGCTTCAGATATTGTGTTTTGTTTTGAACAAACTGAAGGTCTATGGCAACCTTGCCTTGAACAAGTCTATCGACACTTTTCCAACATTTGCTCACTTTGTGTCTCTGTGCCATATTTTGGTAATTCTTAAAGTATTTCAAAGCTTTTCATTATTATTATATTTGTTATGGTGATCTGTGATCAGTGATCTCTGATGTTATTACTGTTATTGATTTGGTGCACCACGAACTGCACCCATACAAGACAGCAGACTTGGTAAATGTTGCTGTGTTCTGACTGCTCCACTGACCAGCCATTCCTCCATCTCCTCTGGCATCCCTTTTCCCTGAGACACAACAATATTGAAATTAGACCAATTAATAACCCTATAATGGCCTCTAAATGTTCAAGTGAGGGACAGCCCTGGTGGCTCAGAGGTTTAGTGCTGCCTTCAGCCCAGGGCCTGATCCTGGAGACCCAGGATCAAGTCCCACATCGGGCTCCCTGCATGAAGCCTACTTCTCCCTCTGTCTGTGTCTCTGTTTCTCTCTGTGTGTCTCTCATGAATAAATAAATAAAAATTTATTTTAAAAAAATGTTGGGTAGCCCTGATGGTGCAGCGGTTTAGTGCCGCCTGCAGCCCGGGGTGTGATCCTGGAGACCCGGGATGGAGTCCCACATCGGGCTTCCTGCATGGAGCCTGCTTCTCCCTCTGCCTGTGTCTCTGCCTCTCTCTCGCTCTCTCTGAATGAATAAATAAATAAATCTTTTAAAAAAATAAAAATAAAAAATAAAAAAAATGTTCAAGTGAAAGGAAGAGTTGCAGATTTCTTGCCAATTAAACTTAGTGAGGAAGGCATGTCAAAAGCTGACAGGCCAAAAGCTAGGCCTCTTGTGCCATTCAGCTAAGTTGTAAAAGCAAAAGAAAAGTGCCCCCCCCCCCTTTTTAAGATTTATATATGTTTTTATTTTTATTTTTTTAAGATTATTTATTTATTTACTCATGAGAGAGACACACACACAGAGAAGCAGAGACACAGGCAGAGGGAGAAGCAGGCTCCATGCAAGGAGCCTGACGTAGGACTCGATCCTGGGACTCCAGGGTCACGCCCCAGGCTGAAGGCAGGCGCTAAACCACTGAGCCACCCAGGGATCCGAAGATTTACGTATTTATTTTTATTTTTATTTTTTTTGATTTATCTATTTTAGAGAAAGAGAATGAAAGTACGAGCAATGGGTAGGGGCAGAGGAAGATAATCTTTCAAGCAGACTCTCGCCACTGACAAGGAGCCTGAGGCAGGGCTTGATCCCAGGACCCGTGAGATCATGACCTGAGCCAAAATCAAGAGTTGGACACTCAACTGACTAAGACACACAGGCACCCCGGAAAAGTTCTTAAAGGAAATGAAAAGTGCTACTTAAGAGGCACCTGGCTGGCACAGTTGGTAGAACACGTGACTTCTGATCTCAGGGTTGTCTGAGCACCAGGTTAGGTGTAGAGAGTACTTAAAAATAATAATAAATAAAATAAAAGTGCTACTCCAGTGAATGCATGGATAAGAAAGCAAAATACCCTTATTGCTGATATAGAGAAAGTTTCGGTGGTTTGTTAAACAGATCAAACCAGACATGACATTACTTTAAGCCAAAGCCTAATCCAGAGCAAGGCCCTAACTCTTCAATTCTGTGAAGGTTGAAAGGTAAGGAAGGTGCAGAAGAAAAGTCTGAAGGTAGCAGAGGTAGGTTCTTGAGATTCAAAGAAAAAAGCCATCTCCATAACATAAAAGTACAAGGTGAAACAACTAAGTACTGATGTAGAAGGTGCCCCAAGTTATCCAGAAAACCTAGCTAAGATAATAAAAGTGGTTACACTAAACAACAGATTTCCATTGTAGATGAAACAGACTTTTATTTGAAAAATATGCCATTTAGACCTTTCATTGCTAGAGAGAAGTCAATGCCTGACTCCAAAGCTTCAAATGACAGCCTGACTCTCTTGGTCAAGGCTACTGCAGGTGGTGTCTTTAAAGTGAAGCCAATTTACCGTTCCCAAAATCTTAGGATCTTTAACAATTATGCTAAATATACTCTGCTCTGGTCTAGAAATGTAACAACAAAGCCTGGATGACAGAACATCTGCTTACAACATGGTTTATTGAATATTTTCATTGTTGAGACCTACTGCTTAGAAAAAAAGATTTCGTTCAAAATACTGTTCATTGACAATGTACCTGGTCACCCAAGAACTCTGATGGAGATACACAATGAGATTAATGTTGTTTTCACGCCTGCTAACACAACATCCATTCTGTAGTCCATAGATCAAGGAGTCATTTTGACTTTCAAGTCTCATTACTTAAGAAAATACACTGTGTAAGGCTATAGCTGCCATAGATAGTGATTCCTCTGATAGATCCCGGCAAAGTAAATTGAAAACCTTCTGGAAATAATTCACCATTCTTTTTTTTTTTTTTTTTAAGATTTTATTTATCCATTTATGAGAGTCACAGAGAGAGAAAGTCAGAGATACAGGCAGAGGGAGAAGCAGGCTCCATGCAGGGAGACCAACGTGGGACTAGATCCCGGGTTTCCAGGAGCAGACCCTGGGCCGAAGGCGGCGCTAAACCGCTGAGCCACCCGGGCTGCCCCTAATTCACCATTCTAGATGCCATTAAGAATATTCATAATTCATAGGAAGAGGTCAAAATAGCAACATTAATAGGAGTATGGAAGGAGCTGATTCTAACCCTCATGGATGATTTTCAGTGGAGGAAGTAATACAGATGTAGTGGCAACCTCATGAAAAAACTTTAATAGATGAGGAGTTGCTTCTTATGGATAAACAACGTAAATATCTTAAGATGGAATCTACTGCTGGTGAACATGTTGCAAAGACTGCTGAAATGCAAAGGATTTAGAACATTACATAAACTTAATTGAGTTTCTTAATTTATTTTATTTTATTTTTTTTAAATATTTTTTTTAATTTTTATTTAATTATGATAGTCACAGAGAGAGAGAGAGGCAGAGACACAGGCAGAGGGAGAAGCAGGCTCCATGCACCAGGAGCCTGATATGGGATTCGATCCTGGGTCTCCAGGATCGCGCCCTGGGCCAAAGGCAGGCACCAAACCGCTGCACCACCCAGGGATCCCGAGTTTCTTAATTTAGATGAGAAAACAGTGGCAAGCTTTGAGAGGATTGGGTCCAATATTCAAAGTTCTACTGTAGGTATGCTACCAAAGTACTTCGCATGCTACAGAGAAATCATTCATGAAAGGAAGAGTCAATTGATACAGCAGACCTCACTGCTCTTATTTTAAGAAACTGCCCCTGCCACCCTAATCAGTCAGCAGCCATCAACATGGAGGCAAGACCTTCCACCAGCAAAAAGATTATCCCTTGCTGAAAGCTCAGATGAGGGTTAGCATTTTTCAGCAATAACGTATTTTTTAATTAAGGTATATAGTCTTTTTAGACATAATGGTATTACACTATCAATAGTCTATAGTATAGTGTAAACATATCTTTTATATGCACTGGGAAACCAAAAAATTCATTTGACTCACTTTATTCTAATATTTGTTCTACTGTAGTGGTTTGGAACTAAACCCGCAATATCTCCAAGGTATGCCTGTATTTAAAATCCTGACATTTGAATAGTTAAAATAAAATACACAAGAAACAACAAATGTTGGCAAGGATGCAGAAAAACAGGAACCCTCTTGCACTGCTGATGGGAAAGCAAACTGGCACAGCCACTGTGGCTAACGGTATGGAAATTCCTCAGGATCCCTGGGTGGCTCAGCAGTTTAGTGCCTGCCTTTAGCCTGGGGCATGATCCTGGAGACCTGGGATCCAGTCCCACATCGGGCTCCCTGCATAGAGCCTGCTTCTCCCTCTGCCTGTGTCTCTGCCTCTCCTTCTCTCTGTGTCTCTCATGAATAAATAAAAATAAAATCTTAAAAAGAAAAAAAAGAAATTCCTCAAAAAGTTAAAAATAGAACTACCCTTGGATCCAGTAATTGCACTACTGCACATTTACCCCCAAAATACAAAAACACTAATTCAAGAAGATCTATGAACCCCTATGTTTATAGCAGCATTATTTATAATAGCCAACTGGAAGCAGCCCAAGCATCCATCAATAAAAATAAATGATATGCAGTGAATAAAGAATATGCATGAATAAAGAATATGCAGTGCACACAAACACATTGGAATATTATTCAGCCATAAAAAGGAATGAAATCTTGACAACTGCAAGGACATGGATGGAGCTAAATAAGGCTAAGTGAAATAAGTCAGAGAAAGACAAATACCATATGATTTCACTCACATGTGGAATTTAAGAACAAAACAAATGAGCAAAGGTAAAAAAAGGAGACTGAGAGAGGCAAACCAAGAAAAAGACCCTAATTATAGAGAACTGGTGGTTACCAGAGGGGAGGTGGGGAAATTGGTAAAATAGGTGATGGGAATTAAGGAGTATACATGTTGTGATGAGGACTGGATGATGTATGGAATTGTTGAATCACTACATTATATACCCAAAATATAATAGTGTATGTTAACTATCCTGGAGTTTAAAATAAAACACAATTTTTGAAAAAGGAAAAAAAATAAAAAATAAAATAAAATTCTGACACTTATGGTCAGATTGCCTTCCAGAAAGGTGTACTAATTTACAATTCCTCCAATCAATAAAGTATGGTCGACACTGATTAACAAATCTTAGTAATCTTTGCTAATTGCAAATGTGAATATTCAAATTAGTAGAGTTTTTAAAAGAACTGTTCAAAGCAAAATAGCTGACCGCTAACTCATGTTACACTGATGCCAGATTAATCTTCCTAATAAATAGTTGTGATCATGTCACTTTCGTCCTCCAGAACCCTCAATGATTCCTTTAAATTAGTGGTTAAAGAGCTCTGGAGTCAAACTGCAGGGTATCCCAGTTCTACCACTAACTGGCTGTGTAATCTTGGCAAGTTGTGCCTCAGTTTCTCCATCTTCAAATGTAGGCAATAATGGTCCTGCTCAAAATACAGTTTAATACAGTTAACCCTTAAATAACACAGGGGTTAGGAGTGCTGACCCTCTGTGCAGTTAAAAATCTGAATATAACTTTTGACTCCCCCAAAACTTAACCATTAATAGTCTACTGTTGACTAGAAGCCTCACTGATAACATAAATACTGTTAACATATATTTTGTATAGGTATTATATACTCCGTATGCTTACAACAAAGCCTATACTTTTCTTAGTTTTTTTTCCCAGTATTTCTAGGTTATACTGTTCATCTGTGAGTTTTTTTCAAATTGCAACAAATCTCCAAAACTTTTTCCAATATATTCAATGAAAAAATCCATGTATAAGTAGACCCACACACTTCAAATATGTTGTTCAAGGATCAACTGTGCATGTCAAATGTTTAGAATAAATGCTCAACTCAATAAATGTCAGTTATCTTCTTATCTCTTTCCACTATCTTACCCAGACTTTCCCCAATGTACCTTATATTTTAAGCCAAATTACTTGCTCTCGGTTTTCGTACCTTGTGCTTTTCTACCTTCATGTCCTTACTCATCCTGTTTATTCTTCTTGGGAGAGCCCTTGCCATATTTCTTCTTGTAGAAATCATACCCAACCTTTGAGGTGCCACTCATGTGCCATCTGCATGAAGATTCAGATTCACTCATGTTTGTTATCTTTCTCTGAACTATAAATGCACTTTGTGTGGTCAAACAAAACCTGTTTTTGCCCTAGTCTTAAAGTTGTCAAAAATAAATAAATAAAGTTGTCTCCTTTCTCCTACTAGATCACAGATTCATTGAGAACAGGGTATTTTAAACATGTATCTCCTCCCTCCCCTCCATATACACTCCAGAAGAGGAAATTAATCCAGAGAGATAAACTAGCCTAAGTTCATGCAGCCAGCTGGAGGTCACACTAGAAACAGAATCCACACATCCTGAACTGGCCCAGTGCTCTTCTCGTCAGAACCTGCGTCTTAAGTTACTTAAGGTCAAGGATCATGACTCACTCATTCTTTTAAGGAGCATTTAAATTAGTTAGACTGAACAGACAAAACCTCCGATTCTTTGAAACTTCAGACCTTCATCAAATATGCAAATGTCAGCAAACCCAAACAGTTATTGTAGATATCTTGTCCAACTTAGGGAAAAACCAGGTGCCATTACATAATAAGATTTCAAAGTGCTACCTTGGGTTGAATTAGGTTTATAAAAAAGATGGCCTTTCTCCATGCTTTGAGTCAGTTATGAGAATAGCAACAGTAGTAATATGTATTGTTTCTTTCTTAGCAACATATAGTCTCCGTTGTTTGGACAGCAATTTTGACATTTTCTTCAATTTGCTTTCTACAAAGCTGATTGAAAGTGAAAAACACTACTATATTTTATCTTATGCTGAAAAAGGATTGCCATTTATACTTGATAAAAATGTTGTTCAATGACTAAATAACTTTGTAGTCTACAAAAATCCACTAATCTAAATACAGCATCTATAATGAAAATTGACTTGGATCTATTCCAAGGGTATATTCATACAGAATAACAAGGATTAGCATTGAAAACAAAGAATCAACCTATAGAAGAAGACAGGGATCATTCCCCACCCCCGAAAGACTGCTACATTTTTTCATACCAAAACAAAACAAAACAAAAACATGTATAAGTATTTTTTTTAATTTGAAGAGTGGCAAGTATCTATTCAATAGATACTCAGGCATAGAAAGAATGCGCCTTCGCCAGGATGTGCCGTGATCTAGTTTCTTGTAGCAGCAGCTGATCAGAGGAACACAATGCTACTTCTTTTACTGTTAAATCAGTCAAATTCCTCCACTGCTTTAGAGAACCAACTAGCTCACTTTACCTGCCCATGAACTCATTAAAGAAATCACCTTACATAAATCACAAATGTAGCTATCTTAGCAGAGAACATTCATATCAATGATAATATCCTACCTTTTCTTCCTCATGAACGAAATCTGATAAAGATTTTTAATCTTCAATCAATAATCCATAAAGGTCTGACAAGCTTCATGATCCTGGGTGAAGCGACATAATTATTTGTGTGTGAGACTGTTATTTATTTACTTATTTCTCACTAGATGCATGAATAACTTCTACACAATTATATATATTTTAACTCATTGTAACGTACGGGGCGACAAACATTAAACTTTATTTCCTGGGAGAATAACTTTAATTGGAGAAGTCAGAGAACCGGGTTAAATCCAATCACCCGAGAGGGATTCTTTGCCATACAAGTTCTTTTTTGAAGTTACAACAAATAATACTCCTTTCCTTTTCTTTTCTTCGGTTTATTTAAGTACACATTCCCACTCCATAAAAAAAAACGCCTCCAACCCTCCGACCTCTCCCAACTATGCACAGTAGGCTGGCATTACAGTGGACTGGAAATAGAAATTGCCAGGCTTTCTTCAAGGTGAGTCCAGGATTGAGTCCCGGACTCTGGGATGCAAACAACTGCGGCTCGTCCACTGCGATGGTCTTTCAGGACCACGGTTCACCTTCCTTCCCTCCTTCCTCCCTGAACACTGACGCGTCCGCGTTGGGGATGGGGTGCAAGCGGGGCCAGCGCGCCCGGGGCCTCCAGCAAGGGAGGCTCCCCGCAGCCTAACGTGCCCTTCCGAGGCCGCAGCGCCTGCGGCTCTTCCTTCAGCCCCGGGCGCGGCCAACCCTCGCTTCCCCAGGGCAGGGCTCAGCTCAGGTCCATGCAACCAGCCAAATCAGGCCCGCACCGGGCCGCCCCGGCCCGCCCGCAGCAGCCCCTGGACCCCCGCCAGCGGGGCTGGGCGTGGGCCCCGGCGGCCACCGCCCCGCCAACTCGGGCTCGGGAGGAGAGGGCGCCCCACCCGCTACGCCGGCCCCGGACCTACCTGCAGGGGAGAGCGGGGCTCCTGGACAGCGGCCACGGGCCCGAGAGCGGGCGCGCCGGCGGCCGGAGCCCGGCCCAGGGACCCCGGGTATCCCCGGCGGGGCGGGGCGGGGCGGGGCGGGGAGAGACGCCGGCGGGCTGCCGCGGGCCAGCGCGGCCCGTCGCGGGGGTCGCGGGGACCTGGCTCTCCCCTCAGCACCAGTCCGCCGCCGCCGCCGCCATTTTGCCTTCCACTCGGTGTCGCCGCCGCCGCACTCCGCCGCAGGTTTCCCGGATGTGGGCATTTCCCGGCGTCGCTTGCGCGGGGGCCGAGGACTGGGGGCTTCAGTCCGCCGGGCCGCCCGCCGCCGGCAGCCAGCGCGCCGCCTGCAGCCGCCGCCCTGCGCGGGCGCCCTCCCCCCGGCGTGTGGGCGAGCGTCGCCCCGGTCGCCCCGGTCGCCCCGCGTCGCCCCCGCCTGGCGCGGCCCAGGTGACTCGCCGGGGTCGCGCCATCAGGCTCTCCCCTTCCAAGGCCACTCATTTCAGCCTCTCTCTTAATTGGGCTCCTTCTGTGCACGGGTGGAAAAGAAGACGCGCGTCTCAAAGGAGTTTGATTCTCAGAAGGAAACGGCAGTGAGTTGCTCGGAAACCCCGCCGACGGCACTAGGATCCAGGTTTCTAGAGGCTTGGAAATGAACACTCTTTCCCGGAGTGAAGTCCGTAGTTAAGTATTTGCTGAATCCGCCGGATTCATAGAATCTTGAGCCAGGACAGGGTAACAGCGTTTGGAGATTTTTAACCTGTCAACCGAATCGGTAGAGGGGGAAGTCATTATTGCCACAATGGGAATAACAGTGACTGCCAGAGAGGTTTTATTTCTTGCCAACTTGAATTAGAAGTTTGGGATGGGGGGACGCCTGGGTGGCTCAGTGGTTGAGCGTCTGCCTTCGGCTCAGGGCCTGATCCCGGGGTCCTGAGATCGAGTCCTGCCTCAGCTCCCAGTAGGGAGCCTGCTTCCCCCTCCTCCTATTGCTCTGCCTCTCTCTGTGTGTCTCTCATGGATAAATAAATAAATCTTAAGAAAAAAAAAGGCGTTTGGGATGGGATCATTGGATTTATGATGTTTGAAAGTACCGCCTACCCTTTGTAAAGAGTGCCTTTGCCCAATCTGCCTCTATAAAATATATAGTTAGTAATCTCAAACATCTTTTCTTCTTCTTCTTCTTCTTTTCTTCTTAAAGATTATATTTTTTAAGTAATGCCTACACCCAGCATGGGGCTGGAACTCACCACCTGGAGACCAAGAGTCACAGGTTCCTCCACCAACCGAGCCAGCCAGGAGCCCCTCAAACATCTTTCTTCTGCAGGAGACTAACTATAAAAACTTTATTAAAGACTTCTTTTTCAGGTTGTTAAATTAGTTACTGGCCATTGTATCCTGAAGTTCAAATGTGAAAACCTCTTAAAAGATTCCATTCCAGGAGCACTTGGTTGAAATTCTATAAGCACAAGCACAGAGATTGTAGAAGATACAGTGTATGACCCAAGGTGGGTCACATAATAGCCCTGGGGCTTTCATCAACTGCAGGACTAATCTAATATATTCACAGGCCTGCTTGCCCTTTCCAGAAGGATTATATATCTGAGAAAGCATACCTGCCCTCCCCCACATCTTGTGACCTCTGTCACCATCCTGGGAACTTCTTAAGCTCTTCACTTCTAAGCCTCCATAAACTAACTGTTCTGGGGAAATTTCCTAGATAATTCAAGGAGCTCAGTGAATTGCTCTATCTGGGACTAGGAGTTTTAACTCCAAGGAAGCAGGGGGAGAGAAGAGCAGGAATGATCAGGAAAGATGAAGCAATCCCCCAAGATGAAAAGCAGCTGAGACTGGTGTGGGGGTGGAGGTGAAGGAGCAGGAAAATGCTTACTAAGGCTGCTGGATGTCTCTGGCAAGACCTACCACTGCATTTGAAGGGCTTTCTTTGGGAAAACCCTAGCTTCAACCTATTCGACTTTTCAATGCTTCATGGAAATGGGGATTTGGGGTTTAATTTTGCTTTTATTATCAGATACAGGGGCCAAATTTAATGCTTGGTGACTGTAGGAATAGGGGCAGGACACATGGAAGAAGTCTGAAGAGCAATGTGGCCCTGAGAACCTAAGTCCTCCCAGTAACTGAATCTTAAGGGAAAGCTCTAGACTATAAGCAGCCCACACTTAAGGGGTAAAGAATTACATTCTACCTCTTTTTGGGCAGAGAATTTACATAAATTAGTTGGAATTCTGAGATTTGTCTCTTCTCTATTATTTTTTAAGCTTTCATATCAGGGACGCCTGGGTGGCTCAGCAGTTGAATGTCTGCCTCCGGCCCAGGGCGTCATCCTGGCGTCCTGGGATGGGAGTCCCGCATCAGGGTCCCTGCATGGAACCTGCTTCTCCTTTGCCTGTCTCTGCCTCTCTCTCTCTGTATCTCTCATGAATAAATAAATAAAATCTTTAAAACAAACAAAATTCATATCAGTGTGGATTCATGGATATTTAGTTAATATTTTATTTATTTTGTTGACCAAATTGTTCCAGCTTTGGCCACTGGGAACTCTTCCAGTTGAATTGGCTTATGTCCCTTTGACATACCCCTCCCCTCCCATTCTTATGGGCTTTTAAAATTGTTTTTTAAAACAACTCCCTGAAGGGGCACCTGGATGGCTAAGGCAGGTAAGCATGACTCTTGATCTCAGCTCAGCTGATTTCAAAGTTATGAATTGAACCACTGCACTCGGCTCCATGCTGGGTGTTGGAGCTTACTTAAAAAAATAAATAAATAAAAGAACTTCCTTACTTTCCGACAGTATGTTTCAAGCTATCTTATATATTCCCTGTGCCTCCAAGAAATCCTTGTTCCTTTAATTGGGGAATGGTTATTAGAAACTACATCTGGGTCTAGGTATGCTTGTTACAACTGGAGTATCATTGGTTGTGGACATCTATTGCTAAGAAATTTTAAAATTCAACTTTTCTTTTTTTTTAAGATTTTATTCGCTTATTCATGAGACAGAGACAGAGAGCAGAGACATAGAGGGAGAAGCAGGCTCCCCTCAGGGAGCCTGGTGTGGGACCCGATCCCCGAACCCCAGGATCACACCCCAAGCCAAAAGCAGAGCCCAACTGCTGAGCCATCCAGGGGTCCCTAAAATTTAACTTCATTTCATACTCTAAAGGGCTAAAAATCTGTTTTGATGAGCTGCAGCTATTATTTTACAGTCTAGTATTAATTACTTTGGCTTCTTAGGTACTTGGCCTGCACAAAAATTTATTTTTGACAGGTAATACATTTCTGATGACTTTGTTAGGCTTGTCTGTCAGCTCTTGTCCCCTAATGTCTAGTTATGAGTCTCTGGAACTAAACATTAGTTGATTAAAAAACATTTTTTTTCTACCTGACCAGCTATATGGTCAGGTCATTCTACTTCTACCTTCTCATCTCCCCCCTGTGTCTCTGCCTCTCTCTCATGAATAAATAAATAAAATCTTTAAAAAATATATTTAAAAATTATATAAAATAAAAGAATGTTTTCAAATACTATGAAATGGAAGTGTCACAAAGGACAAGAATTTTTCAATTATGCAAAATTTTTGATGGGATAGCTACAGCCAGATGTTTCCCCCTAGCAGCTTTGTGAACAAGATAAATGGGGCAGAATGTCAATAAATAAATTAGGTCGGTTTATAAAGATCTCAAGAACTGTAGTCAAATACCGATGATTCATGTGTCACTGATAATTGGGAGGACTCGAGTGGGCCCAAGCACTTCAGTACATCTATCTCCTAAACAAAGGGGTGAGAGCGTAGATCATGCTGTGGAA
This sequence comes from Canis lupus baileyi, assembly GCF_048164855.1. Lineage (NCBI taxonomy): Eukaryota > Metazoa > Chordata > Mammalia > Carnivora > Canidae > Canis > Canis lupus. The sequence continues at coordinate 41,365,051 of NC_132838.1, forward strand.
TTCTGAAGATGATCAGTTTCTGCTGACAACATCCAAAGGAGATTGTTAGTTCTTTCCTCTACAGAAATAAGATTTGTTTATGTAGAACAGGGATTGACCTATAGTAAGGATCAAAATCATCTGCATTAACTCAACACTAGGGGTAGTATAAAATACTACATGTGTGAAAAAGGCAAAGGATTTAAGTTGAACTAGTCAGCAGTCTAACTGAATAAATGTCAGAATAGTTAAAATAAGCTGAGACAGTGTGACAAAGGAATATTTTACCAAGAACCAGGATGGTAAGATTTCTTACATCAACTCTGAGGGAGAAAGACACCACCTGGGGAAGTATTCATTTTGGAGGTCACACTTTAATGACTGTCTTTGGGGAAGGGGAGTATTTTTTCAAGGGAAAACAAGATTGTAAGGTTAGTTCAGATTAGTTTACACTGATTCAGTGTTTACTATGGATCACTGTATTAAACACTGTTAACACTAAAAAATGGGCCCAGTTTGTGTGGTCCAGGAGAGACAAGCTGCTTAATACACAAGCACAGCACAGGCTCTACACAATGGGCTTTTGAAGCAGAGTACAATTTAGCCCAGATTGTGAGAGGCTAGGGAAGGCTTTCTGGAGAAAATGACACCTAAAAGGAGTTTGGAATTTAGTTATAGAAGGGCAAGAAACACTGGGAAGAAAACTTTATCCTTAGAAACCATTGAAGGGATTAAGCTATGATATGTAGTTCTAAGTATTTGAATATGTAATGGATTAAATTTTTTTGTGGCTCCCAAAGAAGACAACAAATGAAAGCAAATTTCAGTTCAGAATATGAAAATTAATTTAGTGAAACCTTATAGTAAAGCACCCCAACATAATGCAAATTTAGTAAACTGATTGGTGATTGGGTATCTCACAGTAGGTTCACATAATCATTTCATTAATCCACAATAACATGATTCTACTTTTTTATGGGATTGTTTTAGATTCCATTCATATACTAAAACCCTGCCATAATGCTTTATCAATAAGCGCTGTCCAAGTGAGGAAAAGCTGCATTGGAAAATGGGAAAGTTGATCACAGTATATTTTCAAGTATAGGTTGGATGATAATTTGTTGGGAATGCTGTAGACGTGATGGTTAAATTTGGATTAGAAATGCTCTCCAAGGTACCTTCCACCTCTGTGATCCTACAGCCCTCAAACTATTTGATAGTTTTGTGAATAAAAGCAGTGATACCAAACTGCATGGTAAATTTATAAATTAGGGTTTTATTTATACTACATAAAGCTTATGTTTCTTATTAAATCTGGCATAACTCATCAATTGATAAGAAATGTAACACTATTCTTCTTTTTTTTTTTTAAGATTTTATTTATTTTTCATGAGAGACACACAGAGAGAGGAGAGACACAGGCAGAGGGAGAAGCAGGCTCCATGCAGGGAGCCTGATGTGGGGCTCGATCCCAAGTCTCCAGGATCACGCCCTGGGCCAAAAGCAGACGGCCAACTGCTGAGCCACCCAGGGATCCCCGAAATTTAACACTATTCAAATGTATTTAGGTTTACTCATGGTTACAAATACTATTAAAGCAAAGCAAAGCTTCAAACCCGAAACTTGTTTGCAGCCCAAGTTAGTATTCTAAGCCTACACATCTGGCTCCCTCCCTCTACCAATTATTTACTATAACAATCTAGGAAAGTTGTATGTATTGCCGCTGGAAACTGAGAAGGGTGGTAACAACATATATGAATCCTTCAAGCTTTGCAGCAGATGAAAGAGGCACAACAAGCTTGCCACTCACTGTACTTGAAAAATGTGCTACCTAGGAGCTAGTCTTCCAGGAGTGAGATCAACTCATAGCCCACTCAGAGCCTGCTGAATGGAATGGGAGGATGCCTGGAAGGTAAAGAAACGGACACGGAAGCTTAGGCTGCAGCAAGACATTCATATGAAGGGAAATTAGTCAAAGGAAAATTAATAGCTATGTTTTTATTATGGAAATCATGTGATTACTGCTGGGGAATGTATATACATAATTATAACATGATATATTTCATTTTAATAAATCATATATATGTTGATGGACAGAAAAAGGAATGAAAAGGCTATGGTCTCTGAGATTATAAGTACTTAAAATTTTTGACTTTTTTCTGTAATGAATTACTTTTGTAATAACAGAAAGTCTTAAAAATTAGTCTCAGCAATAAAACCATAAACAGATTAAAAATTCCTATGGCAACATTTTCTTTCCATCTCTGACTCTTTGGAATTCAAGTTACCAACTTTATTAAATATTTTTGAGTCGGGCAGCCCAGGTGGCTCAGCAGTTTAGCGCCACTTTCAGCCCAGGGCCTGATACTGGAGACTTGGGATCGAGTCCCACCGTCAGGCTGCCTGCATGGGGCCTGCTTCTCCCCCTGCCTATGTCTCTCTCTCTCTCTCATATGAATAAATAAAATCTTAAAAATAAATAAATAAATATTTTTCAGTCAAATATATATAAGAAAAACAGAGTGCATATATGTATTCTATTTAAAATGTTGACAAAAAACCCCAAACCAAACCTCCCTGAGGTAAGATGTCATAAAAAAATCGAAAGGGTTTATTAGGACAGAAAAATGAAACCTTACCATAATTATTATCAATGGAGTCATAAAGTAAATGAATGCACACTTTAATAGCAGAATAGCAGTGATCTGTCATTAAGGTCTTCACATTCAGTAACATATTTAACTTTGGAAAGACAATGGCACAAAACTGTCTTTAAGCACTACATATTAACCTGAAACTAATGTAACATTGTGTCAATTATACTCAAAAACCCTAACTCAAATGTTAGGTTATCATTAACATTGTAGATAAGGACAAAGACAGCAAAATTCTTTACTCTTACAACATCACCATACTAGTCTCATTTATGTTATGTATCAAATTGTAGTTTGGAAGCCAGCTTACTTATTAATACCAAATTCCATTTTATTGCACAATGTCCAGTTCAGCAATTTTGAATTATGTTGTGAAATGAAATAAAAGCAAAAACCCTTAGGAAAAATGTAGTTGGGTCTAAGCAGTTGACAGAATTTTGTTCAAATCTACTCTAATAGAGGAACCTGTCCAAACACTTTCCTTTAAAAAACACCTTTAAAAAAAATGTGAACACTACAAAACGTGTCATTTTTCTTGAACTCAATTCTTTATGAAGTTTCCTTAAACTTATTAAGGAAATAAAGTGTGGAAAGATTAAAGAAAATATCTGTAATAAAAAGGATAAACATTAACATTGGCTAGTGCCAATAGGGGTGGGTGGGTAAGATCCCCCATACTGTTATAAAACAGAGAGAAAGTCCCACAACATCAAAAATGAAAAGCAGGTTCCGTGAGAAAAACCTGTTTGAAGATGGTGTATACATCAGCAAAAAGATCCCTCTGATATTCTTCCACAGATTCCAGTTCTCTTGACAGGAGTCCTCTATCTGACTCTGCAACTATGAAGAGAACATTCAACTGACAAAAGCCAAAACAGAGCATCGACATTAACAATAGTTTACTGAAGCTTCCTCCGCAAATTTCGCATTTCCCAAAAACTTGCATAGAAGTTGTAATTCGAAAGGCTAACAATATGCTTTACCTGAAATCTTGTGATTATAGTATTTTCATGAAAAAAGTTGTCTAGTAACATAAATGGCTTCAGAATCAGTTCCACAAACAAGACAAGAACCTAAAACATCCAAACTGTTCACAGACAAAGTCCTGCTGGGAAGCAAGCTTGTGATTTCGATACGGTCTTTTGCAGGATCAGTGCTGAGCCAGGAGCTTATAAGAGACTGGTGAACATTAGCCTGGTTACTAATGCTGTGAGACAAAAAAGTACTATTTCTTCCTCCTGTGAGAAAAAAAGAGAAGGGGAAAACATCTTAAAGACTACTTTTATGTTTGTAAACATCTGAAATTCTATTGATATTTTTAAAAGGCTAGGATTGAAACTTAATTCTCAGAATAACAGGGTGATGATTCCATTATCACACATCACCATTTTTTTTTTAAAGATTTTATTTATTTATTCATGAGAGACACAAAGGGAAAGGGAGAGACATAGGCAGAGGGAGAAGCAGGCTTCTTGTAGGGAGCCTGATGTGGGACCCGATCCCAAGACCCTGGGATCATGACCTGAGCCAAAAGCAGACGTTCAACCACTGAGCCACTCAGGTGCCCCCACACATCACCATTTTTGACCAAATGCTTATTCAGTTAAATACTCAAATTTCCATGGGATCCTATGGATATCAAATTTGAAGTCTTAAAGCAAAGTAGGAGATTTTGACCATCTTTCTGGTGATTCTTTAATGGAAAGTCTCAGAAAGGTAGCATGAAGTTAGCTGTGCAAAGTTAGCCAGCTTATGGCATTTGTAGTCATCTGCAGTATAGCAGTAAGCAGCTGACAGATTTCAAACCCTACAATACTAGAATTTACCCTAAGGTGGGAGAATGGAAACATTCTATCATTCTTTAATGTTAAAAAATCTGAGAATTTCTAATGTGGTATTTAAAACTAACACAAAATTATACACAAGAATCTTCATTAAATCCTTTTACCTTGGTTAAACAGTGATGATTTTTCAGGTACATCTGTGGAGGCATCCCAATGCCAGAGGGATCCATCCTCAGAACAAGTAAATAGATGATCTGGGTTGGATGGGTGAAAGTGAACTTCCCACACTAAAAGATAAGAACCAAGATGCCAATTCATTTTTTTTTTTTCCTCAAGAGGCTAATTCTTGTGCAGATTAGTTGAACAAACTTTAAAACCCTGTCTTCAGGGATCATCTTCAGTAGCCTTCATCTTACTTTCAAACTCCATGTCTGATAAAAACCAAAGGCTTCAGAATTAAAGACAAGAAGATGTAATTTAATTCTCTAAATCGCTATAACACATAGATTGGATAAAGAAGTCAAGTAAATCTACTTGTGTATTAGGCCAGCAAGTCAATGAAAATAAATGCTAACCATTTGACCTATTACATTTTTTTTAATGGAAAAGTATGAGAATGGGAGAATTCCTAAAATATTTTTTTCACTTGGTAAGTTTCCTTATTTTCAATTCCTGTGTCATTAACATCTGAAGGTTATGTTACTGGAAAAAGAGAGGAAAAAAAACATAAAAGTAACATACAAATGAATTTCTAAGCAGCAGTTCAATTTTGCTTCCTGCCAAGTTTCTGGATACTTCTGGTATATATTACAAAAAGAGCAACTAGCTCCTAGTCAACTAAAACCTAAATGCTCCCAGAACCTGGACTCAGTTTCAGATGGAGGGCTTTTAAGAATCCAATCTGGGACTGAGGATCCTTCAAGTTCTAAACTTTAAGGGAACTTTGTGTTTGTCAAGACAAATGGGAGCCAATGACTGGCCAGGACACCTTAGGAGGTTCTCTGCAGCACACAAGTAAGCACACAGGTAGTCTGTGAACAAGGATTCTCTGATTCTGCATTAGAACCTTAAAGAGGCAGCATAGAATGTGCCCAGGACATAGCATAGAAAGTAACAGAAGGCACATGCTTGCAAGTGGGCAATTTATTCTGACAGTTACCACAATTAAGCATCATACCACAAAACGTTAAAAGGTCACCTTCCTCAGGAAGAGAACTTTTGGGCAAATCCCTATATAAAATATATTCATGCCGTTTCATTTTTAAAAAGTGAAAGAGAATAACCTGTAGAGCCGTAAGCAGACTATATAAACCAAGATTCTTAATTTATTTTCAAAGTAGAAAACAAACCTCCACACTAAAACATCTTATTTCATTTCTAGCTAAGTGTCAGAATGAATCAAAACAATAAAATACAATCTGTTACATTTGTATTGCTTAGCAATACAGGCTGGCAGTTAAGAAGGGGCTGGAAGAAGAGATCTGAAAGTTTGTAATACTACTGTCACTACCAACATCTACTATCACTACCAAGAGGACATATTCTATTTCTTTTTATTCCTTTTTTCCCCTTGGGTTGGTTATAACTAGAAGAGGCAAAAAAATTTCTATCATTTTATTTGCTTCTTAAATATAATCTTAAAAATAATTTATCTTTTCAAGGTGATAATGTGAAACTTAAACTAAGAAATTAAAATGCTGGTATGCTTCTGCTTTTGTACTTTTATTCAAGCAGGGCTTAATATAAACTTCTCTTAAGTCAGAATTTAAAATTGTAATTCAGTCATGATATCAACAATAGTGGTAAAATGAAAAATATGTCTAGTCAAAAAAATCCCCACCAAAATCAAAAGATGAAAAAAGGGACAAGATCCTATATATACTGTTGTTTAAAAAAAAGAGTACAATAATAAATTGAGGAACACATAGATTGGCAAATATTAACAATGATAGCCTGCATTTAAGTGGGAAAAGGGCATCCTCTTATATGGAGTATGGCAATATAAACTTATGTATAATATTTTTATGTATTTTTATGTATAAAGTTTGATAACATGTATCAGAGCTTTAAAACTATACAAATATTTTAGCTTACGAATTCTACTTCAAAAAAATTATCCTAAGAAAAGCACATAAAGATGAACATGTAAGGATAATTAATCACTGTGGTTTTGGATAGAATAAAGAAACATACTGAATAAGTTGTCAAATAAAAAGGGATTAGTTATTGTACATTTACATAATTCAGCCAAAACCTACAACATAAAATGATCCATATGTCTTATTACGGAAAGCTGCTTATAATACATCATATTACCACCCAACAAAAAAGACTTGTGTATCTCCACAGCACTTACTTTCAGCTTCATGAGCCTTCAGCAGAGACACAGGCATAGTACCCTGTCTAACATCCCAAATACTCAGCATTCCATCCTGGCCACCAGTAGCTACAACATGCTGCTGGTTGGGATGTCTATCAACACAGTGGAGGGGCACTCGGTCACCAGTCCTTTTATAGGAGATATAATGACATCAAACATGTTGTGAAATATGATTTATCTTTGCATAATCCGTGAAACATATTTCACTCTAGCAACTAACTAACTTTGTGGCTGGAGCTATTGGCTGAACTTAAATCATGTCAAAAAATTGGGTGCATTAAATATATTTCTAAATATTAGAATTTTGCAATGGAATTAAAGCCAAAATTATTCTCTCTTCAATTTGGAGACATAAGGAACATGATAATCTGATGGTAAGATGTGCAAACATATTTCCATTTCTTGGCATTTAAAAAACTTTATGTACAACTAAACAGCATATTCTTTATTTCTTATTTGACTTAATATTTTGCCTATATAATTACTTTTTCACTTTGACAAATTCTATATTCTTTTTTTTCTATATTCTTATTAGAGAAAATTGCACACATAAAATTTTTTGCTCAGGAAAAATATCTTGGATTTTATTTTTATCCCAATCACATCAGGAGTGCATTGTATCAGTAGAATCATTTGCTGAGCAAAATTAAATTCCCCATTAAATAATATAACTTTCAAGAGATACAGGCTCTGAATCAATATGACAAATATTTTAGTAAATATGCAGCAGAGCAGTACCAAGCTCATCAAATTATACTTGCTTTACCAAATTTAATCAGGGATCATTCTCTTCAAATGCAATTAAAATACAATATGGTTTAAAGTCAGTTGTTATAAACAATTGAACAAATTAATTGTTCACTACTAAAATTACAAATGAAAACTTACAGTGATAATATCTGAGAAGGCTCATTTCCTTGTTTTCTGAAATCCCATATTTTTAACTGCCCAATTGAATTTACTGTAAGAATCTCAGGAGTTCGAAGGAAGGTTACAGCATGGAGTGTACTGCTATCTGCATTGTCTACAAATTAAGAAAACAGTAGTGTGTGTTAATGAGTCCTATTTTCCCATTAAATTCCTTTTTAAAAAAAAGATTTTATTTATTTATTCATGAGAGAGACATAAGCAGAGGGAGAAGCAGGCTCCCTATGGGGAGCCGGATGTGGGACTGGATCCCAGGCCCCTGAGCTCAGGACCTGAGCCAAAGGCAGACACACTTAACCACAGAGCCACCCAGACGCCCCTCCACACAATTCTTAATTTGCATTCCTTCTATTGATTGAAATATTACAAGTGAACTTTTAAATAAGTCAGTTTAATTTCTATAGAAAAATGCACAGGAATATATCTGTTAAAATGGACTCTCCTTTGATAGAAAAATTATCTGTCTTACAGAACAGCTGTTTTCCAAACAGAGGGCTGAGTTTTCACATATTTCTCTATTTCCACTTACGACTATTACCCTCCAATGCTGAGACAGCTATTTAAGTTCCTCTATTTCCAGTTTTTTATCTCCCGCTAGTGCTTAACCCAGAACCTCCCAACCTCAGTGCTTCCTATATAGCTTATTCGGAACTTGTATCATTTGGCTGACTTATCTCAAATCTATTCATCATTAGGGGCACCTGGCTGGCTCAGCTGATAGGGCATGCAACTCTTGATCTTAGGGTTCTAAGTTCAAGCCCCATGTTGGGTGTAGAGATTATTTAAAAATAAAATCTTAAGGGGCGCCTGGGTGGCTCAGTTGGTTAAGTGTCTGCTTTCGGCTCAGGTCATGCATGATCCCAGGGCCTTGGGATCGAGCCCCATGTTGGGCTCCTTGATCAGTGGGGAGCCTCCTTCTCCTCCCTCTGCCTCTTCCCCTTCTGGTGCTTGCGCTCACTGTCTCCTCTCAGATAAATGAAAATGGAATCTTTAAAAAAATAAAATCTTAGAAAAAAAATCTCTTCATCTTTAGCCTCATTAACTCTCTTCTCCATGAAGTCCTTCTGGACTGGTATACTGGTCCTTTAAAGATTTTATTTATTCATGAGAGACACACAGGCAGAGACATAGGCAGAGGGAGAAGCAGGCTCCTCCCAAGGAGCCCAATGTGGGAATCGATCCCATGACTGGGATCACGTCCTGAGCCAAAGGCAGATGCTCAACCACTGAGCCACTCAGGCATCCCTACCTAGAGGGTTTAAGCTTAATATCACATAATTTAGCACCTACTTCTTGCCTTTTGTTTTGTGACACTGCTCTAAACTCCAGGCAATGGTCCTTAATCGTTAAATAAGTGTTCTTCAGAATTAAAAAGAATAACAAACAACACAAAAAATGGATCCATGGGCTCAATCCACAGAGGTTTGATTCAGGAGGTCTAGGGTGGTGGATCGTTAAAACTATTGTCAGGCAAGTCTGACAATGTGAAGCATAGTTAAGAACTACTAGACTAGAATAATCCTTCCAAAACATCACAGGGAGTATATCATCCCCCTGCCTCAAGTTTCAATGGCTCCTTAGTTGCCCACCTGACAAAATGTAACCTCTGTGGTTGTGCACTGGACTCTTCAAAACCTGGCCCCAATTTAATTTTCTTGCTTATCTGTCCCCTCTCCTATGTAAATATCTAAAACTATACTTCTTGTCATTCTCTGAATGGACTTATCCTGCCTCCATTTTATTCCTTTTGTTTGGTGTGCCATCTTTTAGATTTGTGGTCCAGAACCTAGTTTAAATTAATTGCCTCTTGCTCCTCAATTCTTCCATTATCCTCTCCAGTAAAAAAAAAAAAAAAAGATCAAACAGCTTTTCTTTTGTCGTCACTCATTCCTACATGTCTTATCAACATTTGTCTTGTAAAGGGCTCCTACTTTGTATATTTTCACATCTTTCAAACATTTAGCATTATGTTTGCTTAACACCTGGTAGGTGCTCAATTATGTGATAACAAAAGAAATATATTTTGCTTACCTATGGTTCTCACAGCCTCCTTGTGATCAGCTCTAAAGAGATTTATTCGACCATCTTCTCCAACTGTGACAATTTCTGGGCTGTTGCACACAACACCTGTGCATGGTGCACTGCTATAGGAAGGACTTCCCGGGCCTGTGTGGTAGTGAGCTGCTGTCCACTGCTGGCTGACTGACAGAGTCTAGGTTTCCAGAATGACGATATGATTAAACAAAGCGAAGCCCTAAAAACTAGCACTTTTCCCTGAATAAAGAGTATTTTAAAATCCTGGCCCACACCCTTCTAGAAAAAGAGTAACTCTCTCCTTTTTCCTTTGTATTTCTGGGCACTAAAGCCTAGAAACTACTTCCATCAAAGTTCTGTATACACTGGATTGGATGAAAAAAGAAATCCTATTAATATCTCAAACTTTAAAAATATTTTATTTAAATTCAATTTGCCAACATATAACATCCAGTGCTCACCCCCTCAAGTGCCCTCCTTAGTGCCCGCCACCTAGTTACCCTATCTCCTCACCCACCTTCCCTTCTGCAACCCTTTGTTTCCCAGAGTTAGAATAATATCTCAAACTTATCTCAAAGAAATGATTGAGGTATCAGATAGTTGTATGTTCAAAAGCTACTCTAAATGCTTAAGGGAATTAGCCTACAACTAAGAAATAAATCTTTTTTTTTTTAATTTTATTTATTTGATACACAGAGAGAGTAAGCACAAACAGGGGGAGTGGCAGACAGAGGGAGAGGGAGAAGCAGGCTCCCCGCTGGGCAGGGAGCCTAAGCCCCATGTGGGGCTCCATCACAGGACCCTGGGTTCATAACTTGGGCCAAAGACAGATGGTTAATTGACTGAACCACCCAGACACCCCAAATCTCCAGTGTTTTCTAAGTGAAACCATTAAAAAAAAAAAATACTTAAGAGGATTTAGGTCTTACATTTACTAGGCATGCCTATTAGGAAGATGACCTTTATGAACCCAAAAATCTATATAAGCACTCTTTTCCAGCAACTTAAAAGTGTGACTACAAATGGGGCTACTTTAAAGGACTGCCTTACCATTGTGCTCTGAAGGTCAGTACTTGGGTTTTTATTTTTTATTTTTTTTAGTACTTGAGTTTTTAATACAAAAGAAAGGCATTAGAAAAAATGTCAAGTCTTCATATTATGCATCCTCTCTTCTAAGTAAAAACAAAGTTCTATTCAAATAAGCAAAAAAACAGCTGTCCCTGTTTCCTCTCATGATACACAAGCTAGAAGGTGCTCTTTCTTTGAAAGATCAAAACAAGAACTTAGAAGAGAAAATTACAAGAAAATTACTTGCCAGAAAACTATATTGATAGCTCTGGACTAAAAGAATTTAAGAGATATCTAATTTCAATGAAAGCTCACATAAACCCAGTTGAGAATTAATCTACTAAAGGATAGGTAATATGATGCCTCCTCCCTCCATATTTTGAGAGTATGAAACTTATCTGTGTCGTTATTATGTACAGTCCGGTTTAGGCCCTCCTAAAAATAAAATATAAATTCAGTTTTCAAGCAAAAATTCTTTACCTGGTTATTCGGATGGTGAAGGAAAACTGTTACACATCCTGTTGATGACGCAGCTACAATCCTTTCCTGGTCAAAAAACTGAATAGAAAATTCTTGCTTGTTATAGATTCAGAAATATCTATAGAGAGGAAGCCCATTTGTTTAACTCAATTAGTAGTATGACAATTTTAAAATGCAAAGAGCCTATAAGTGCTAAGCAAATAAAATGTGATGATGGATCTGAATATTCAAAACCACTACACAAATAAAAGAATTGTCATGAAGAATAAATAATTTTTCCCCCTAAACTCCTTCACCTAGAACTGATTTAATCTGGACTACTACCATAGAGGTTTAGAAAATAATCATTCTCAGGGTTATGCAGCTTTCTATAGAAGAAACTACAGGGACTCTGAAGTCCTACAGACCAGGATTTGAAAACTTAATACCATTCCCCTCACTTTACTGGCTTTGAGACATTGGCCAAGTTAAGTTCTCTAGGCCTTTGGCAAATCTTTAAAATGGTGGAGCTAATCCCCACTTGGAAGGTTGTTATAAGAATTCAAAAAGCAAAATCATGGTAAGTGCCTTGCACGGTATTTGTCCCATAGTGACATAAAACACCTGATTCACAAGCACGTGATGAAAATTATGTTTCCTAAAGCTCCCCAAATGGTGTCTGCCCCACAGTAGATAGCCAACTAATTAAACAAACAAACCAATCAGAATTTTAAAAACTGTGATTAAATGCCCCTCTCCAGTTCTGATTCTGCCATTAAGTTTCTGCTACATAATGTTATAATCATAACCTTAGAGAACTGTTTCCTGTAAACCGGGATGAGATTAGACGCTTTAAGGTCCTTTGCACCCCTAGATATACTACCCTCAGTTTTTTAAAAGTTAGCTCTTGCATGTTACACAGACTTACTTGTAAATCCATTACATCACCATGGTGTCTGATATCACACAGTAACTGATGGTCTCCTTCAAACCCTCCATCGGAATCCAAGTTCCCAAAATCTCCAATAGACCACAGTGAAACATAATTTTCCTGCAAGGCAGAAAAGTTTTCTCTTGACATGAACTATACATCAAACTCTCGAACATTAAGATCCTGTATTGCCTTCAAGCAACCTTGCTTTAAAAGCCTCTCAGATAACTGGAAAGTGGCAATTTTTTTTAAAGATTTATTTATTTATTCATGAGAGACACACACACAGAGAGGCAGAGACATAGTCAGAGGGAGAAGCAGGCTCCATGCAGGGAGCCCCATGTGGGACTCGATCCAGGATCCCGGGATCATGCCCTGAGCCGAAGGCAGACGCTCAACTGCTGAGCCACCCACGCGTCCCTGGAAGGTGGTAACTTAAAACACAACGAGACTCGAGGCTCAGGCACATCAACGACGGCCTCCGAGGTACGGGACGACCGAACCTGACACGGGGGACCTCGGGGGACGGAGACGGCGAGAAGCGAAGAGGCGCGCGGCGCGCTGACCGCCAGCGGCGCGGTTCCAGAATTAAGGGAGGGAGCAGGAGCTGCCCATCCGGCAGCGGAGGTACCTCATTGTCCCAAGAGCCCGCAGCGAAGGTATCCGCGGTCTGCAGGCTCCCGGCGGGTACCGGTCGCCAGCGGGTTTTGCTGATTTTCTGAGACACAAACTTTGCGTAAATATCCTCCATGGCAGAAGCAACCGGGCGGGGAGGCAGCAGCAGAGCGCGCGCCTCTGAGTCCCGCCCCTTCCCGCGGAGTCCTGATTGGGCAGGACGTTACCGGACGGACGGTGGCTGCGGAGAGCCAATTCTCGTCCTTCCGCAGTTCGGGTACCATCAACCCCCGAGCCGGAGGAGGTTAGGGAGCCCTTGCTGCCTGCGGTGGCTCTGAACAGTCTGCAAAGTCAGTATAGGAACACCGAAACGGTGCATTTGTGCAATAATTGTACAATATAAAAGAAACTTAAGAGCAAACTCAAAATCAATGCAAGAGAAACTTACACCTGAGCATTCAGTTTTGCACCACAGCCCCCATAGAAAATATTGAAAATCCTTAAATTCTCATGGAAGTACGTTCATTATTGTACAAACTTATTCTAAAGTTCTCCCTCTTTGTCTCTTAAATACTTTGCTTCAAAGTTGTTAATACACACTGTTGTAGCCTGGAGTTGGAATCCTAAAAGCTACAATTCTAGTTTTGACATCTGCTGTCTAGCTGTGCAACTTTCCTTAATTCATTTATGTATATAATTAATGAGTTTGATATGTAAACATCGACAGCCTAAGAATCATGCTCTAGGTTCCTTCTTCGGTGCTTTGACTTACCTATAATAATCCTCTTATTCCTCTCTACTTCTTAGAATCCTGGCCATCCTTCAAAGACCAGTTCCTTCCCCTACCTTTTCCTGATTTCTGCAGTGCATGAATATCTAAATTAACATAGCACTTGATATCTAGACCAGAATGGTACTTATATTTTGCCCTGTGTTGCTTGTTTTCTTTTAATGCAGATCGCCCCAATTTATTTATTTATTTATTTATTTTTAACGATTTTACTTATTTATTCATGAAAGATACAGAGAGAGAGAGAGAGGCAGAGACACAGGCAGAAGGAGAAGCAGGCTCCACGCAGGGAGCCCGATGTGGGACTCAATCCTGGGTCTCCAGGGTCATGCCCTGGGCCGAAGGCAGATGCTCAACTGCAGAGCCACCCAGGCGTCCCAGATCTCCCCAATTTAAATGTATACAAAATATATCATTTATTTTTTTTCATTGATTTTTTTTAAGTGTCCTTTCTACTACATTCATAGCTGTGTGTTGGTTGCTTCTTTAAATGGAGCCATGATATCTTCTTCTTAACTGATCTTGGTAGTCCTATTTCACAGCCACAGCTTACTGCAGCACCCCATGTAGATGCAATTTGTGTAGGGCAACTCTAAAGAGACTTATTAGGCTCTTGTTGAGAATAGACGATTTTATTCTTTTAACTAGGAAACATTGAGAAACGGATGAGAGATGAGATAGAAAACCAATAGAGTCCCAAACTGACAATTTTATTTCTAATATTAAAGAACACTGAGGTGCTTCCTTAGTGCAGCAGGCAGTGTGTCAGTCTCTTAAAGAATAGTGCTTTGAGTGTGGTTTCATTTATGTCACAAAAAAAAAACAGGAAATGTACAAGTATGTCTCGGAATGGTAGTTGGCTGCGTTACACTTGACAAAATCCGGTGAGAACTGGAATTTGAAAATCGCTGCTCACGAGGTAGTGCAGAGAGGTCTTGACGTTGCTTTGTTTCCTTTCTTAACAGTTTATTGGAGTAAATGATGACTGGATTCTGTCAGAGCTCTGATTAGGAGTCAGCAAGTTGGAGGCGACGGGCAATGTTCCCCGTCAGCTTCTCACTCATTGTCTTGCAGGGCTGATAGCGATAAAGCTGGTGTCCAGTCTAACGGTGGCATTTGTGGGGATTAATTAGCTGAACATGCACACTCGCGTCCGGAGAATAACGCATTCTCCATTAGATACCGTGTTAATTTTAGCCGAAAGCATTCCCACGCTGCACCCCCACGGTGCCCTCCCTTGCCGTGGTGCCCTCCCACTCTCCGAAGCTGCGCTGGAGACTTGCAACAAACCCGGGTCCCCAGCTCTCTGCTATAACCAAATACCGACGGACTTGGCACAGCGCAGAGGCTCGCGTGCTCGGGAGGGAAAGGGCTTTTGCCCTCTGGCTCTAAGATTATTCGGGCTCCGCCGTACGCAGCTCTGACTCTCACCGACCTAAACGTTAGACAAGTGGGTTGGGAGAGGCGGCACGAAGGAAGCCCAGCGTCCAACAACCCGCACAGCTATAGGAGCAGACCCGCGGCTCGCGGCAGCTGACTCAGCTGCGACGACGGAGCTAGCCGCAGCGGCGTAACCAGATCCGGCAGACGCGGCGGCACGCACCGGCCCCGCCGCCGCGCCACCGCGCCATAGCGCCACCGCGCCGGGCGACCGAGGCCGCAGCCAGGCACGCGACCGACCGCGCTCGGGCCCACGCCGTCCGGCCGCAGGCGAGCTCAGCAAGTTGGCGGCGCGCAGCCCGAGGCCTCAGAGGGGTGGCACGCGGCGGCGGCGGCGGCGGCGGCGGCGGCGGCGGCGCTGACTCAGCCCGGGCTCCCATCCCAGCCCAGCCCGTCCGCAGCAGCCGCAGCAGCCACCCGGGCAGTCGGCGGGGCACGAGGCCACCCCTGCCTGCGGCCCCACCCCGCCGCACCCGAGGCCGCGCAGCGTCACAGAGCGCATGCGTGCCGCGGGGGATGCCGGGAGCGCGCAGTGGCGGCACCGGCGGCGACAGCAGTCACAGCGGAGACTCCAGCGGGGACGCGAGCGGGGCGGTGACCGTGTGGGAGGTGGTCTCACTCTTGGGGAAGCTGCTGGGCACCGTCGCCGCGCTGAAGGTGGTTCTGTACCTGCTCCGGGTGTGCTTAGCGATGGCCTGGAAATCCGGCGGCGCCAGCCACTCGGAGCTAATCCACAATCTCCGCAGTAAGTGCCACCCCCGCCCAGTGTGGGGCAACTGGGCCAGGCTAGGCCCGGACTGGGTCCCCCTGGGCCGTCCGCAACGCTCTGCCTACGCCCCCAGCGGTGCGGGCTGGAGGGTACGGCGCAGGCTGGCGCCAGCAGTATCGAACGGCGTGCGCTTGCGATTGCCTCCCCCGGGACCTGTCACTCATCGGCGACGTGGACGGGAAGGGCAGGGAAGGAGCCACCGGCAGCTCTTGGTGGGGCAGGGGCAGGCGTCGCCCCACGGGCCTGGGGGAAGGGCTGCGGCGCAGGTGGTGGGGCTGTCACTCGAGTCCGCCGCCTGCTCGGTCGGGTCTGGCGGGCGAGGGGCGTGCCCTGGGGGGGGGGGTGATGTTGGCCTGACCCGGAGGCTGGGCCGGATCCGAGGCGACCGCACCCTCGACCCCCGCGTCTTTCTCGCCTTCCTCCTCTCTAATAATCGGCCACGCTGCTAGCATTCTCTCCTTCCTATACTGCCTCCCCCGCCCTCCGTTTTTTCCTCTGGAGGGAGATGCCACCGTCTGATACAGGCGAGGGGAGGGAGGGAAAGATGAGAGTATTGTCATTGCGGATGCTGGGAGAAATTTCTGGGGCAGCTGTCCAGTGGAAATGTTCGCGGGGGACGGAGGAAGAAAGAATCAGAAACGCTCTTCCCGAGAGACTTGTATTTTGAGAGCTTTTAGAGATCCTGGGATCCAACCAACGATTGTGTGCGTGTGTGGAATGTTCTAGCTTTATTTCAAGGCAGTTTCTTTGTATCATTCTCTTTAGTTATTGTATTCCTTCCTTTTGCGATAATTTTAGGGTGGGATGAGTGCTGTGTTACTCTCTGTTTTTAGATCGAGATGCAGTGTTGCTGTCTGGTTGGGAGACCAGAAGGACCGCACTCCCTAATACCTTAACTCTAGTCAGAATTCATAGCACTCTGTTTGCCACCGACTTTGCGAATAATCGTACTCTGCCCACGTGGTATTTTTTAATTGTCGTATGTTATTTAGCTTTTCTTGTGCTTGTCATGTTTCCTAATTCGATTTGTAACCTCCTCGAGGGCTAGGACTTTTTTTTTTGTTTTGTTTTTGTTTTTTTTTTTTGTTTTTGATCTTTGAACTCTCTCAATACTCATTCCTTTTTTCATAAATGCAATTAAATATACGTTATATGCTTGGATCTGTGCTAGGAATACCAAGGTAAGTGAGAGAAATGAATATCCTTGTCTGGCACATGATTAGTACTTAATAGTCATTTGACTTTTTTTTTTTTTTGCAGTATTTAAAAGTTTTGAAATTGTGTCCTTTGCATTTAGTAATGAAAAATGTTTAGATTTCAAAATTCTGTCAAGCATTGCCAGTGTTCACTTTATGGAAGGATATTTGAGTGGAAGTGGATATTTATACGCTGAGACAGTGTTTTTAAGTGTGATTTAGGTTCCCATGGATTACACATAAGCTCAGTATGTTGTAAATATTTTAATAACATTTCTTAAAATGATCTAGTGCCTGCTTTTTTCAGTGTACACGTCCAAAACATTCTATGCACAAATTATGATTAAGTAATTTTCCACTGGTAAATTATCACAGGAGATACTTGGCTATGGCAGAAATTTGTAATCATGCTCTTCATGACTCTTCTTTTGGGGCCAAACTTGTAAGTCAAAACTAGCTCTTTTCCCAGTGGTTTTATAATCATTTTATTGCATCATGCATTTATTGCATTTATAGAATTCCTAGCTGAAACGTTTAAGGATGTTTTTCTGTCAGAAAATTTAATAATAAGTATTTAACATACATGGATGTTAATACTGCAAATATTTAATCTTATACTGTATCCATGATTCATGATAGGAAATTAGAGTGCTCAAAATGTGTAGCCTCTTGTGACACTTGTGCAATGTTAGTTTACTTTCTGAATTCTAGCTAATAGACTTCGTTTCTATTTATTAGTTTATTATGAAAGTACTATTTTCTCATGTGAGAATTTCAACTGGCACAAAATTTGAAAATTTCTCCCTTTTCCTAGTTATTCTACTGTTGTGTGTTCCTCCTAACTTAAAGGCTTCTAGTTGAATCTTTAGAAAAAGATTAAAGTGTGATTATATTGTGGAATAACTATATTGTACCCTTAAAACTAATATAGTGCTAAACTGTTAACTATACTGGAATTAAAATAAAAGACTTAAAAAATGTGTTACGTTGATGTTGAACTGAAAAAGGATCTGCAGATCTGAAGAGGAAGCAAATTATAGTTGTACATTAAAAAAAAATAAAGTTCATGATTGCTTTAATTTTAATATTATCATATTGAAAATAACTACTGAGTTTTCCTTTTATAAGATGTCATAATAGAAATATGGTTGTGTATGATTTCATAGTTGATAAATCATTTACAGAATATTGTAGAATGTATATGGTATATCTCATAATATTTCATAGCTTATATTATGACAACCACTCTTTTTTTTTTTTTTTAATTTATTTATGATAGTCACAGAGAGAGAGAGGCACAGAGACACAGGCAGAGGGAGAAGCAGGCTCCATGCACCGGGAGCCCGATGTGGGATTCGATCCCGGGTCTCCGGGATCACGCCAAAGGCAGGCGCCAAACCTCTGCGCCACCCAGGGATCCCTGACAACCACTCTTTTAAAAAAATATTTTATTGATTTATTTGAGAGAGATAGGGAGCGTGTGCACACAGGAGGGGGAAGGGGCAGAGGGAGAAGGAGAAACAGACTTACACAGAGCAGGGAGCCTAACACAGGGCTGGATCCCAGCACCCTGGGATCATGACCTGAGCCAAAGGTGGACGCATAACCAACTAAGCCACTCTGACAACCACTCTTAAGTAACTTAGAACAGTGGTATAAAACTTGAGCATACTTCAGAATCTCCTGGATCACCTGGAGAACTAGTTAAAATACAGATTGCTATGGCTCAAGAATTTGTATTTTTTAAAAATCGATTAATTCTTTTTAAGTAGGCTCCATGCCCAATGTGGAGTTTGAATTTATAATCCTGAAATTAAGAGTCACATGCTCCACCAACTGAGCCATCCAGGTGCTCCCAGGAATTTGTGTTTTTGTCAGGTTCCTAAGTAATACTGCTACTGGTCTGGGGACCACGCTTTGAGAATCACTAACACAGAGAATTGAAAATTATGAGATTAAACTCTGCTGCTGTTTTAGCCAAATTAGTTTTAAGCTTTATAATAAAGTCTTGGGGAAAAAGTGTCTATAACAGTTCTGCTCATTAGAACTCTCTGTAAAGTCTATATCTCCCCTGTTCAGTATGGTAGCCACTAGCTATTTGTGGCATTCAGCATTTGAAATGTGGTTAAGACATCAGAGGAACTGGATTTTTTTTTTTTTTTTACGATTTTATTTATTTATTCATGAGAGACACAGAAAGAGAGAGGCAGAGACACAGGCAGAGGGAGAAGCAGGCTCCATGCAGGAAGCCTGACATGGGACTCGATCCTGGGTCTCCAGGGTCACGCCCTGGGGTGAAGGCGGCTCTAAACCGCTGAGCCACCCGGGCTGCCCAGGAACTGAATTTTTATATTATTTAACTTAACTAGCCACCTGTGGCTAAGGGCTACCATATTGGACAGTGTAGGTCTATAGAAATGAAGAATATGCTTATTTTATAATTATGAGCTGATAATGTACTCTTAAATTAACTGAAAACAACTATGAGCCTGTTTAATCCAGGAAATGTGACAATTTAAGAAGTAATGCTTAAGTTAGAATTTATTTTATACTTTTATTGGGATAATATCAAGCCATGGTAAAAGTTTGGAAAAGATGGGGACAGGGGTGGATGATACTGAGAAAGGTGGTCTCCTAGAGCAGAGGGTCTAAATCTGAGCATTTGTAAAAGGTTAACTCTTAATTTGTTAGATTTTAAATGCTATACTGGCCATATAGAACAACTTATTTTTTTAACCTAGTTTTGTTTGTTAAAAAAATTCAATCCACTGCTCTAATATTTCAGTTTTTACTTTGCATTCTTGATTGTGTCATTTTGTATATACTATAATGTTTACAGGATTTGTCAGTCAACTGATATTTAGCTGTCTTCTATATGCCAAACACTAGAGATACAGCACTGAACAAAACATATATTTTCTCTTGTAGATTGCTTCTAATGGGAACAGACGAGTTACAATACCTAGTATGTCACATGATAATGTGACAGAGCAGGGAAGGAGGATTGGGAGTGTTGGGTATGAGGTTTGCAGTTGTGGGAGGGAAGGCCTCAGTAAGGTGTCACTTGAGCAAAGAATTAGTTGAGGGGAAGAAATTCTAGCTAGGCAGATAGAGCCAGGGGACAGGCATTGCAAGCAGAGAAAATTGCATGTGCTAGATTTGGATTTCGGGTATTTGAGAAAGATTGGAGTCAAGGATATGACAGTAAGGTTTGGGCCTGGGCAATTGGAATGATTTGCCATTTTCTGAGTTGGAAATAGTGAGTGAGCAGCAGGGACTTTCAGGTGGTGGGGAGGAGGTGTGCAAGGAGGTGTGGGAGAGCAGGAGTTTATTTTTGGGGATGTTGTATTTGAGGTGCTTAGAAGACATTTCAGTGGAGACCTTGAGTAGGCATTTTTTTTTAAAGATTTTATTTATTTATCTATGAGAGACACAGAAGAGAGAGAGAGAGGCAGAGGGAGAAGCAGGCTTCATGCAGGGAGCCTAACATGGGACCCGAACCCAGGTCTCCAGGATCATGCCCCAGACCGAAGGCGGTGCTAAACTGCTGAGCCACGTGGGCTACCCTTGAGTAAGCATTTGGATAAGAATTATGATAATTTGTAACTTTTGTATCCTTATTTATTGCTGCAAATAAATTGGAATAATTTTCTTTTTCTATTTAGTGTCAGTTCTTAGCCACTAATAGCGTAACTTGTGGAAAAGACAATATTCCGTTAGTTTTATCATGTGTGTTCATGGGCCAAATAGAACCAGCTAAGAAAATCCTAAGGGGGATCCCTGGGTGGCCCAGCGGTTTGGCGCCCGCCTTTGGCCCAGGGCGTGATCCTGGAGACACGGGATCAAGTCCCACATCAGGCTCCCTGTGTGGAGCCTGCTTCTCCCTCTGCCTGTGTCTCTGCCTCTCTCTCTCTGTGTCTCTTAAGAATAAATAAATAAAACCTTAAAAAAAAAAAGAAAAAGAAAATCCTAAGAGATTGTTTTCAAAAATTGGGATTTGATTAAAATCCAGAAAATAGGGTAGCCCGGGTGGCTCAGCCGTTTAGTGCCGTCTTCGGCCCAGGGTGTGATCCTGCAGACCTGGGATCGAGTCCCATGTCGGGCTCCCTGCATGGAGCCTGCTTCTCCCTCTGCCTGTGTCTGTGCCTCTGTGTGTGTGTCTCATGAATAAATAGATGAAATCTTAAAAAAAAATCCAGAAAATACCTCCTCATTTTTATTTGTTTCAAGTCAATCTTACAGGTACATAAGTAAACTTAGATTGAATAAGATTTAATTTATATGATAAGGGGCTTTGATATCAGTGTGTCTACTTAAAACAATTAAAATTAAATGAAATTAAAAATTCAGTTTCTCAGTCATATAACCATATTTTTCAAGAGCTCAATAGCCACATGAGGCTATAGGCTGCCTATTAGTGCAGATATAGGCCATTTCCATCATCTTAAGTACTATCGGACAGCACTAGATCTAGATGTATTATATTACATTCTATTTAATGTGGTCCACATTAAATATACTGTTTCACATATACTGTTCCACTGTTCCACATATTTTTATTAGTACTACATTTAGTTTTGGCCAACATGCTTTACAAGTAGCAGTGAAAAAAAACAAAAGATTATTAGGGGAGTGATCAAGATGATGAGAGTTGGCATTTTTATATGGTGATTTGATGCGATTGAGGTGGTTTGATTTAGCAATGAGAAAGCCTAAGAGAGCAAGTGTTTAAATATTTTAGGAAATTTGTGTAGTAGAGGGTCAAACCAGGACAAATGGAAGGCAAATTTTGGCTCATTATGAGGAAGTATTCACAAAGCTATCCTAACAAAGAGTTGTCTTTGAAAAATAATGTTTTCTGTCACTGGATGTGTTGAAGCAAAGAATGGTTGATCATTTCTCTATAAGGGATATCATAGAAGAGATCTGCCATCAGCTTTGATTGTGCACTAAACCTCTAAAGATCCTTCCAAATCCAAGATTCTGTGTTTTCAGTTGCATCATGGATTCTGTAAAATCAGCTGTAGAATGTGTGTGATTTAGGAGAGAGACACAGAAGTTAACATTTGGTTACCTGTATTTTAGAGTTTTGTATAACATTATAGTTTGTCAAATGTGAGGAGTCCAGGGAACATCCTCCTTTAAGAGATACTGTCAAAATAAATAGTTAACTTGATGTATCTATTAGGAGTGATAGCAGTCCAGGGAAAGATGTGTTTTTCTTTCTTAATTATCTGACACAGAGTGCTACATTACTTTCAAGTGACTCAACAAATCTAGTAAGAAAAATGTATTTTTAAATAAACTCTAGTACTTAGATGATATGCTTTATCATAAGTTGCTGTATCATAAGTTGCCAGCCATCATGTGGAATTCTTCTTTGACTATAGTGTGAATTTAAACCTAATCTCTTTCAGACTTTATATACCAAAAGTATGTCAAGTTCTGCTTACATCTTATCGTTCCTAATCATTCTAGGTAGGAAATAAAAGGTGACCAGTTTGTTCATTTCTTATTGTTTTTCCTGGCATGTTGATAGTTGAGAAGGAATATAGAGTAGATGATTAACAACTGTTAAGTCACATAAAGTAGAATAATGTAACATAATCTTTTTTTATTGAGATGTAACTTTGTAGCAAGTTTAGAGACACTTGTTTGAAGTCCATGGCAGTGTTCCTGCTTCATATCAACACAGGCTTTCTTCCTTTTCAATTCTGCCAGAGTTGCTTCCGTTCTTCTATTCTCCCAGACTAAAAATCTTGGAGTAGTCATTGATTCTTTCAGACTGTCACCATATTAACTCAGCATTTTTTTTAAGATTTTATTTATTTATTCAAGAGACAGAGAGAGAGAGGCATAGACATGGAGAGAGAAGCAGGCTCCTCGCAGGAAGCTGGATGGGGGACTCAGTCCCTGGACTCCGGGATCATGCCCTGGGCTGAAGACAGATGCTGAACCGCTGAGCCACCCAGGCATCCCTAACTCAGCAGTTCTTATGGATACCTTTCCTAGCCATCGCTTCTACTGTATTTTCTTTGGTACTCTTCCAGCCTGGATCCTTAGTCCACACTTGGAATGATACACCTCCAAGTGTCTGATAGGTTGTCACATTCTCAGTGTCCCTCCCCTCAGCTCTGTTCTACTCATTACGCAGAAAGTCACTTGCCTGCCCAGGCTTCCTGTTGCTTACTGTATTAAATGTAAACACCTCTTGCTTAGCTTTTAGGCCTCTTTAGGGTATTATACAGCCTATTCCCATGCTCCAACTCTAATCCTATTCTTCAGACTGATCTTGTTTTCCTCTTCAGATACTGTGTGCATTAGGGTACCTGTTCAGCTGCTATAACAAAGACCAAAATAACAATGGCTTAAACAAAATCAGTTTCTATCTCCTGTAACAACCCAAGTATAAGCAATTCAGAGCTAATAGTGTGGTTCCACAGTGTTGAGGACCTGGGTTCCATCTCTCTTGTGCTTCCTAAAGTCTTCCCCTCATCTGAAAGGTTGAAGATAGTTTACCTCCATCATTTCCATATTCTAGCCAGTGGGGAGAAGAATGGGAAAAGAGAAAAACCTCCATTCCTTTCTAAGGGGATGATCTGGAAATTGCATACAAATTTCTGTGTATGTTCCATTGACAAGAACTTTATTGTAAGACTACACATAACTACAGAGAGGCTAAGTAATGCACCCAGTTAAAATTCTACCACTGTGAAGGAAAAGGAGTCCCCTGCCACATCTTACATCGTGCTAATTGGAGGGGTCTGTGTGTGTGTGTGTATTGTGTATATATCTATATAAATCATACTGTTTGTGATTACAAGGTTAGGAGAATTAGGATTAATTTTTATTTTTTAAAAAACCATTCATTCATTCATTCATTCATTCATTCATCTGTTTTCTAAGTAGGCTCCACACCCAGCGTGGAACCCAACATGGGGCTTGAACTAACCACCCCAAGATCAAGACCTGAATGGAGATCAAGAGTTGGACACTTTAACCAACTGAGCCACCCAGGTGCCCCAAGATTAATTTTTAGTCAAGTAATATATGGACATGATTAAAAGATAAAATCATACAGAAAGGCCTCTATTGAAAAAAAATAATTGTTTGGCTCCATTCCTCTCCACCTCTAGACTCATTGCGTAGAGGGAACCACTTTTAACTATTTTTTTTATAAAGATTTTATTTATTTATTCTTGAGAGAGACAGAGATGGGGGGAGAGAGGCAGAGACACTGGCAGAGGGAGAAGCAGGCTCCATGCAGGGAGCCTGATTAACTACATTTTTTGGTTCTTCTGGTGATTATCTTCATGTCTTTAAATCATGTGGTTAAATAGTCATTACTTGTTTTATCAGCTTTAGACATTTTCTGTTAACCTTCTGCCGAGATGGATTAGTATGTACACCCTGCACACCCACCCTTCCCCCATATGGTTATACTTTTTTGCTTCCTTTTTTGTGGTTACCTTAAGTAATATACTTTAACCTCAGTTTCTTGTTCCATAATTTATAAACTAACACTACCTCTGGTAACCCTTCTACTCTGAAAGAAAAGATACTAGGAGTTCTCCCTCTGATTTTCCAACTTATTGGTGGCTCTTTTACGTTGTCAAAGTTGATAATTTGCATTTTGTTCTGAGCAGTAAATAAGTTCAGATTTTATTGATTTTTTAAGTGCTGAAAATCAATAGTTATCGATGGTATGGCCATGTCAGCATTTGGCTGGGTTATGTAGTCAGCTGTAAGTTTATTCCCTGCTTTCTGTTTCTAATATCGTAGATCCCTCCACTATTGTAGAGGAATTGTCAGATATTTTTCCTTGTTTTTCCATTCAATCAGTTGCTTGAAATCGTGTCATAAATCATGATTCTTACAGCATTTTTTTTCTGTACCCTTCCCCATCCTTCCAGTTGAGAGAAACAGACACCTTTACATGGTTCTAATCTTTTCAAGTTTTTTATTATTTGGTTTATGGTTTGAATTCTATTGCATTTTCCTTTTTGAATCCTACTAACTTCTCCTTTGGATCAATTGCATATTTGGACCACCATTAGCCGTTATTATAATTATTTAATTTAATTAAGGCCCTTGGTCCCTAGAGTGCAAGAAGATTGGGTGTGGGTGGTTCTAAAGCTGTTCACTATTTCAGAAAGACTAAGGATAATCATACACTTACTTGTAATTAGGCTATATATGAGAACTAAAACATTAAATTATTTTGCTGTTCAATAAAAATATTTCAGGGAGCTGGCAGTTGTATATGTCAAATTACCAAAAATGGCAAAATAAGGGCAGCCCCGGTGGCGCAGCGGTTTAGCGCCGCCTGCAGCCTGGGATATGATCCTGGAGATCCAGGATCGAGTCCCACATCGGGCTCCTTGCATGGAGCCTGCTTCTCCCTCTGCCTGTGTCTCTGTCTCTCTCGCTCTCTCTGTGTCTCTCATGAGTAAATAAATAAAATCTTAAAAAAAAAAACTTAAAAAAAATGGCAAAATAAGTTAATAACTTAGTAGATGTAGCTTATTTTAGGCATCTTTCAAAATGCAGAATTGGGGGCAAAAATAAAAAGCATCTTGTGTTGAAAATTTTGGAAACCACCCAGTAATGGCCTAATAGAGCTTGATTCTGAGCCTTGATGTGTACAGCTTATTAATAAATAGTGACATGCTTTTAAAAACCATTTAGGGAGCACCTGGGTGACTCAGTCAGTTAAGTGTCTGACTCTTGATTTCAGCTCAGGTCATGAACTCACGGTTGCTGGGCCTGGAGCCTGCTTAAGTTTCTCCCATTCTGTTGCACATTCTCTTTCTCTTAAAAAAAAAAAAAAAAAACTAATTTGAAAAATTTGACAAGTACAGTTGTGTAACCAACACTAATGATATAGAACAGGGGTCAGCAAACTACAGCCTTTAAGCCAATCTGTTCTTTTGTCTGTATTTATTGATAAAGGTATTTATTTATTTTAGAGAAAGAGCACACATGTGTGGGCAGGCCAGGGGAGGGGCAGAGGGAGAGAGAGAATCCTGAAGCAGACTCCTGACCGAGCATGAAGCCCAATGTGGGGCCCAATCCCAGGACGTTGAGCCACCAATTCAGTGACCTGTTGAACCTCCCAGGCATCCTTATTGTCTGCTTTTAGAAATAAAGATTTATGTTAACACAGCCTTTTTTGATATTGTTTGTGGTTGTTCCCATACTACTTTGATAGAGGTGGGTTGTTTCAACAGAGAGTTTTTGGCCTGCAAAGCCTGAAATATTTACTATTTGGACTTTTATGTAAGCTTGCTAATCTCTAATACAGTTCTTTTTCCTCATGCCCTTTTGCAACTAATCTACTCTTTTTATCTCTAGCAGTCATAGATCAGCCTTCTGCCATTATGGTTTTGACTTTTCTAGAATTTGATATAAATGGAACCATATAGTATATAGTCTCCTTATGTGGCTTCTTTTACTGAGATTAGTACTTTTGAGATTTATCCATGTTGTTGAATGTATTGGTAGTTTGTTTTTTCTTTTTTTTATTGTTGTTAGGTTTTAATTTTTTTTCTTTTAGTAAGCTCTATGCCCAATGTTGGGCTTAAACTCATGACCCTGAGATCAAGAGTTGCATGCTCTGTGTACCAAGCCAACCAGATGTCTCAGTAGTTTGCTTCTTTTAATTGTTGATCTTTCTTTCTTTCTTTCTTTCTTTCTTTCTTTCTTTCTTTCTTTCTTTCTTTCTTTCTTTCTCTTTCCTTTCTCTTTTTTCTTCTCTTCTCCTCTCTTCTCCTCTCTTCTTTTCTTTTCTTTTTTTTTTTTTTCTTCTTTTCTTTCAGAATGAGTATGCAGAGGGGTCAGGCAGACAGAGAGAGGGAATCTCAAGCAGACTCCCCCACTGAGCGTCAGACCTATTCTAGGCCTTGATCCCAGGATCCTGAGATCATGACCTGAGCCAAAACCAAGAGTCAGATGCTTAACCAACCAAGCCAGACAGGCACCCTTGCACTTTCTTTTTTTGAATTTTCTTGAAAATGTTGCTTCATTCTTGCTTTGCTTTGAATTTTGCTCTTAGGAAATCTGATGGTTGCCTAATTTTTTTTTTTTAACTCTTCTTAGGTAATTCGAATTTTTTGCCTTGAGGCTCTGAGGTTTTTTTCTATGCCTTTAAAGTCTGAAAAAGTTTTTGTTGTTGTTGTCATTTGTTTTAGAGAGAGTATACCTTGGACTTGGGCTTGGGGTGGGTGGGGGAAGAGGAAGGGCAGAGGGAGGAGGAGAGAGAATCTTAAGCAGGCTCCATGCCAAGTGCAGTGGAGCTCCATCTTAGTACCCTGAGATCATGACCTGGGTTGAAATCAAGAGTTGGATGCTTAACCAACTGAGCCATCAGGTGCCCCGAAAGTCTGATAGTTTTATTAGTAAATGTCATGAGCTTGATTTTTTTCCTGGTGATAGTTTTACATACTGCCTGCAGTTTTCTTGGAAATATAGTTTTATTTTTTATTTTATTTTATTTTTTTAAAGATTTTATTTATTCATGAGAGACACAGAGAGAGAGAGGCAGAGACATAGGCAGAGGGAGAGGCAGTCTCCATGAAGGGAGCCCAGTGTGGGACTTGATCCTAGGACTCCAGGACCACACCCTGAGCCAAAGGCAGACGCTCAACCAGTGAGCCACCCAGGTGTCCTTAGAATATAGTTTTAAAATTATTGTTTCCATTTAATCAGCTGAAATGTTTAAAAAATTTTTTAAAGATTTTATTTATTCTTTAAGATTTTCTTTATTTGACAAAAGAGAGAGTGCATGAGAGCACAAGCAGGGGGAGTAGGAGAGGGAGAAGCAGGCTCCCCACTGAACAGGGAGGCAGATGCAAGGCTCCATCTCAGGACCCTGGGATATATGACCTGAGCTGGGATGATGACATGAGCTAAAGGCAAATACTTAACCGACTGAGCCATCCAGGCACTCCTTATTTATTTATTTGAGAGAGAGAGAGAGAGAGCATGAGTAGGGGAAGTGGCAGAGGGAGATGGAGAATAAGACACCCCACTGAGTGTGGAATCTGACACAGGGCTCAATCCCAGGGCCCTAGGATCACAACCTGAGCCAGTCACATGCTTAACCAACTGAGCCACCCAGCCCCCCCCCTTTTTTAAAGATATGTTTATTCATCAAAGACACACAGAGAGAGAGAGGCAGACACACAGGCAGAGGGAGAAGCAGGCTTCATTCAGGAAGCCCAATGTGGGACTCGATCCTGGAACCCCGGGATCACTCCCTGAGCCAAAGACAGATGCTCAACCGCTGAGCCACCCAGGTGTCCTTGTTGATTTTTTTAAAATATTTTATTTATTTATTTGATTTTTAAAAGATTGATTGATGATAGACACACACACACACACAGAGAGAGAGAGAGAGAGAGAGAGGCAGAGACACAGGAAGAGGGAGAAGCAGGCTCCATGCCGGGAGCCCGACGCGGGACTCGATCCCGGGACTCCAGGATTGCGCCCTGGGCCAAAGGCAAGCGCTAAACTGCTGAGCCACCCAGGGATCCCCTATTTATTTATTTTAGAGAGAGCTTATGAGCAGAAGTAGAGTGGAGGAGCAGAAGGGGAGGGAGAGCGAGGGAGAAAAAATCTCAAGTGGACTCCATGATAAGCTTGGAGCACGAGTGGGAGCTCAATCTCATGGCCCAGAGACCATGACCTGAGCCAAAACCAAGAGTTGGATGCTCAGTCTGCTGAGCCACCCAGGTGCCCCTCAGCTGAAATGTTTTGATGTGCATTTTGTTTTCTTTTTATAATATCTTTGAATGGAGTTGGGCTTTTTTCTTTTTCCTGTTTTTAGACATTTTGTGGACACAGTTCCAGAGCACCTTTTTTCAGTATAGTGACTTGCAGTTTCTTTAAAGGATGGTGATGTGTTGATATTAGTGCTGGGAAAAGGGGAGAGGTCGGCACATCTTCTTGCTCTTTTGTTTCTGCCAGATCCTTAATTATCTTTTCCCTTCATTGCTGCACCAAAAGGCGTCATCCTTTCCCTATTTTCTTTTGATTCTCCTCCAGAATCAGAGCCTCTCATGATTGCCACTCCTAGTCTCATTAAATTTTTTTAAGATTTTTAATTTATTTACGAGAGAGAGAGATTGAGCGAGCAAGTGGAGGAGCAGAGGGAGAGGGACAAGCAGACTCCACACTGATTGTGGGGCCCAACATAGGGCTTGGTCTTAGGACCCCAAGATCACAACCTGAGCCAAAACCAAGAGCTGGACACTTAACCAACTGAGCCACCCAGGTGCCCTCATTGAATTTTTTTAAAAAACAGCTTTACTGGGCAGCCTGCGTGGCTCAGCAGTTTAGCACTGCCTTCAGCCCAGGGTGTGATCCTGGAGACGTCGGGCTCCCTGCATGGAACCTGCTTCGCCCTCCTGCCTGTGTCTCTGCCTCTCTTTCTCTCTGTTTCTCATGAATAAGTAAATAATATCTTTTAAAAAAACTTTGCTAAAGTATACTTTTATACTATATAATTCACCCATTTAAATTGTAAAATTATCTGTATGATTCTCAGCATGTATCATTGTGTCTGGTGTGTTTTAGACAGTCAGTAAACATACTGAGTGAACTAATAAGGGCTTTACTGAATAATAACTGTGCATGGTACCAAGAGGGTTATTCAAGTTTAACGTCTTCTATTTAATATCCAAGAACTTATAGTTTATTGGGGGAGCCAAATATAATCCTTATTGACCTTACTTTCCTTCTTGAAAAATTTCTTTTCACTTGGGCTTTGTAACGGTTTATCTATTTTCATCTACCCTTGTGGCTGCTTTTTGTCATAATCTTTTAAGGTTCCACTTCCTTTGCACATCTCGTCAGTGTTCACTTTTGTTTTTCGTCTCTGTGTATCTTCCCTGGCCTTTTGAGTTCACTTCCATTGCTTCACTTCCCATCTACATGTCTAGAAGTCTGTATCACTGTCTTAGATCTCTTTCCTGAGCCCCAGATCTATGTGTTCAGTAGACTGGCTCTGCAAATTTCTACTTGTATGGTTTATAGTCACTAACTGAATAAGTTATGCTTCTCCTCCTTAACTCTGAGCCTTCTCCAGGATTTCACAAATCAGTGTCTGATATCAGCATCTCAGCCATTACCCAGAGCTAGTTAGGTATATATTACCTAGTAAATAAAACTCAAATCCTTCTACATTTCTTCCTCCTTAATGTCATCACTGAAGACCAGGCTGTGTTTACCTGGGCAATTGCAGCAACTTCCAGTCTTGCTCTCTTCCAGTCCAGTCTCTGCAGTACAGGCATAATAATTATTCTAAAGTACATCTAATCATCTCACTCCTAGCTTAAAATTTTTGCCTCATTCATTTCAGAAAATGGAATCATCAAAACAGATAAAGTATTTGAAGTAATGCTGGCTACAGACCGTTCCCACTATGCAAAATGTAACCCTTATATGGATTCTCCACAATCAATAGGTAAGCTCTGGATTTCTGAAAATGCCACATTTTTACTCATTTACTGTATAATTTTTGTTAAGTAAAAATAGATTGGAACACAGATATTTATCTATTACTACCTTGCTAGTTTGAATTTTATGCCTCAGTTAAATGTCATAATCCCAAACATAGCCATTTCAATAAAATGATGTTATGTATGAAGTACCTTTTCTATTTTTTCAAACTGCATGTAATATATATAGAGAATATTTTAAACATTTTCTTTTTTTTTTTTTATTTATTTATGATAGTCACAGAGAGAGAGAGAGAGGCAGAGGCATAGGCAGAGGGAGAAGCAGGCTCCATGCACCGGGAGCCTGATGTGGGATTTGATCCTGGGTCTCCAGGATCGTGCCCTGGGCCAAAGGCAGGCGCCAAACCACTGTGCCACCCAGGGATCCCTAAACATTTTCTTTAAGACATACTTTTAATGAAAATTTAAGTTTAAGCTGAGTGCTAAGTTTTCTTTAGGGCCTTAATGTTGACTAAAGCTGTTTTTCACATTAATATTAGTTTTATAAATCAATATTAAAGGAAGTAAATGTAATTAAGTGGTTACTGACTTCTCTGCTTTACTTGCGCTGAATTTTTAGGTTTGTGCTTGGTTTTAGAAAATTCGATATTTAACTCCTTCTCCTGAAGCAGGTTTTGCTGAACTGCTGAGCCTTGGCAGTGGGCGCCTTTGAGGCTTAGAAGGGCCTCAGGATTCAGTCAGCCAGCTGCCATACTTTCTTCTTTTGAAGCACTATGACAGTCAGCAAAGAAGATCCTGGGGAGCTTCTGAACCCCGAAGGCACCTGCTACCACCGCTCAGTGAAAATTGCTTCAGATGCAGAAGCAGGTAAATAAGTTTTGAGAAAGCAGCACTGGAAGAAAAAACCTGAAAGCTAAAAACTAAGAAAAGATTGTAAATTACCACCAGGTGATAGTATACAGAGTAAATTGAGGTCGTTTATTAGTCTCTTAAGCTGCTTTGTTTGCCAGTTGCTCAGTAAGTTGCCAGAAATATGAAGCAATTTAATTTTCAAAGATTTTGCATATTTATTATATGTGGAAGTTTATTTTCTTTTTATAAACCCTGAGAGAAGGATACCTGTGTTGCTTAGTGGTCGAGCATCTGCGTTCGGTTCAGGGCATGGTCCCGGAGTTCCAGGATCAAGTCCCACATCAGGCTACCCTTGAGGAGCCTGCTTCTCCCTCTCCCTGTGTCTCTGCCTTTCTCTCTCTCTCTGTGTCTCTCATGAATAAATAAATAAAAATCTTAAAAAAAACAAACCCAGAGAGAGAAATCAAGTCATAAACTTACCAACTCAACTTCTTGACATTCTCACTTTCTTAGCTAACTCTATGGGAGAAGAAATTTTCAGAAATAGTGGGAGTGTTATACTAGATGAGCACATTAGGCTTTGGCAGGATTGTATTTTCTCATTTTAACTAAGCTTCTTGACAGTACTCTAAAATGCAAAATAAAAGTTTTATTTCCTTGAGATCATAAAAATAAAAAAAATATTACTATGAAACAGAATTTGTAGATGTTAGAAAAGGAGTTACATGGAGTGTCTGGTATGTTTTTGCAGCTGAGTATGTCAGTAGTTTTCTTCTTCTTTTGCAGGTTTCCAAGCAACAATCAGTGCTCCACACATGGTAAGTTAACTTTGGTCCTTTGGGTATGAGTGGATCACATTTTTCCTGTAAGATTGTTTTCTTCAGTAAAAAACGTTTAAAAAGTTAAACTTTTAATTGGATCAGTTTTATCATCTATGAGTTATGTAGATGGGTAATGAACCTCTTGTTCTTAATATACATATAGAGGAAAGTCTTCTTGGTAGAAATAGTCATTAAAGTTTTTGTTGGTTGTCGTTAGTATCTAGTCGCATAAAAATTGGATATAAAAGGTTATTTAGTGATGAAAAATTAAGGAAGAGAATATTTGGGACACCTGGGTGGCTCAGTGGTTTAGTGGCTGCCTTCAGCCCAGGGCATGATCCTGGAGTCCCAGGATCGAGTCCCACATTGAGCTCCCTGCATGGAACCTGCTTCTCCCTCTGCCTATGTATCTGCCTTTCTCTCTCTCTCTCTCTCTCTCTCTCTCTCTCAGTGTCGCTCATGAATAAATAAATAAAATCTTTAAAAAAAAAAGGAAGAGAATATTTTAAATAATATAATGGATATATTGTAGAAATCTCAAATTGAATATTATTTCTTAACTTATTTGGAAAATTCATTAGGGTCTGGTCAAGTATAGCAGCTATGAAGTTCTGTACCTTTGAAAAGAACCTATTTTAAGTTATCTAGCACTTTTAATCTGTTGGGAATTTTCTTGGGTTTTAAATGTCAGTTATTTGAATGAGTACTCTGTTAGTTTTTGGGGAGAAGAACAATAGCTTTCTCATTCTCTGAAAGTATTTGGGATTGGAGAAGCTCTCATTTAAAGAGAAAGCCTTCTTTATATTAAGATAAATTCATGAACACCTGGGTGGCTCAGCGGTTGAGCATCTGCCTTTGGCTCAGGGTGTGATCCTGAAGTCCTAGGATCGAGTCTCACGTCGGACTTCCTGCATGGAACCTGCTTCTCCTTCTGCCTAGGTCTCTGCCTAGGTCTTTGCCTCTCTTTCTCTCACTCTCTGTGTCTGTCATGAATAAATAAATAAAATCTTAAAAAAAAAGATAAATTAACATGTATATTATGATGAACTGGTAATTATACGATGAAAATATAGGAAAAATATTTGTAAACATTAAATAGAAATTACACTTTTAAAATTTATTTTTATTTATATTTTAAAGATTTATTTATTTTAGTAAGAGAGTATGAGCTGGGGGAGAGGCTGCGGGGGCATAGAGAGAGAAAGAGAGCCAGACTCTCTGCTGAGTGTGGAGCCCAATGTGGGGCTGGATCTGATGACCTCTGAGATCATGAGCTAAGCTGAAATCAAGAGTCAGATGCTTAACCAACTAGGGCACCATCCAGGTGCCCCTAGAAATGACTTTTTAAAATGTGACAAAAGTCAAGCCATTAAAACCATGGTATATTTTGCAACATAAGAATTTAGGAATTCTGCGGAGAAAAAAATGTTGTAAGCAAAATTAAAAGAAGAAAAACTGAGGAAAGTATTTGTAATACATGTAACAACCTAGGGTTAATTTTCATATATAAGTATTGGTGTGCATTTTATAAATTAAGAAGCGTGAAAGACTGGGAAACCCAAAAGAATATAGGTAAAGTACAAGAATGATAGTTCATAGAAAAAGAAATACAGATGATGTTAACATTTAAACAAATTTAAAAAAATGTCATTTACATTAATATTTATATACTTAGTAAATTACACATTAGCATTGTAGTGAAGTACCATTGTTCACCTATCAGATTGTCAGAGATTAAAAAATTTAATACTTTGTATTGGAGAGGGGGAAACAGTCACATACTTTTTGTTGAGAGAGTAAATTGTTAGAGTGTTGGAAGACAGTTTGACAAATCTATAAAATGTGAAATAAATATATCTTACACTCTTCTGTTTTGTTTCAAGATATTTATCCTGTGCTTTTTTTTTTAGGTACAAAATGACTAGATGTTCATTGCCACATTATTTATAATAGAAAACAAAAAACAACACTGATATAGGCAACTAATAGTAGATGGTTAATAGTTATAGTACATCCATACAGTGAAATACTGTAGCTGTTAAGTGAGGAATATCTGTAAGTACCAACATGGCAAGATGTTCAGGAAACATTAAGTATAAATGTAGAATACAGAATAGTAAATCAAATGTGCACATATACAAACACACATGTCTTCTTAATAGGCATGAAAACTAAAAATTATTTTTTCTTTTTTTTTTTTAAGATTTTATTTATTTATTCATGAGAGACACACGGAGAGAGAGAGAGGCAGAGACACAGGCAGAGGGAGAAGCAGGCTCCATGTAGGGAGCTGGACGTGGGACTCGATCCCGGGTCTCCAGGATCACACCCTGGGCTGAAGGCAGGCACTAAACCACTGAGCCACCCGGGTGGGCTGCCCTAAAAATGATTTCTTCTCAGGTCATAATTAGATGATTGGAGGGATGAGAGTGAAAGCGAGATCTGCTTTTCACTTTGTACCCTCTACACGTTAGCAATTTTTCTGTTTTCTTTTTTTTGTTTTGAGCTTTTTTTTTTTTTAAAGTTTATTTATTTATTTAAATAATCTCTACATCCAAGGTGGGGCTTATATGCCCAACCCCAAGATCAACAGTTGCACGCTTCTCCAGCTGAGCCAGCTAGGTGCCCCCTTCTTTGGTGGTGGTGGTGGTTATTGTTACTGTTTTTCTGTTTTGTGTTTTTTCTTAAAGATTTTTTTTATAAAGTTTTATTTATTTGAGAGAAAAAATGAGCGAGCGAGAGAGAGATGAGCCAGGGAGAGAGAGAGTGCGAATGCACAAGCAGGGGGAGGGAGAGAGGCAAACTCCACACTGAGCAGGGAGCCTGATGCGGGGCTTGATCCCAGGACCCTGAGATCATGACCTGAGTGGAAGGCAGATACTCAACTGACTGAGCCACCCAGGTGCCCCAAAGATTTTATTTATTGGACAGAGAGAGAGCACAGGCAGGAGAAGCAGCAGACAGAGGGAGAGGGAGAAGCAGCCTCCCCTCTGAGCATGGAGCCTGACTCGGGGCTCAATCTCAGTACCCTGGGATCATGACCTGAGCCAAAGGAAGACTCTTAACCAGTTGAGCCACTCAGGCATCCCTCACTTTTTTTGTGTTTTTTAACCATGGAATAGGAATGTGTGTGTGTGCGTGTGTGTGTGTGTTTTAGGATTTATTTACTTATCTTAGAGAAAGAGTGTGCGTGTGCACAAGCAGGGGGAGGGGCAGAGGGAGAGAGAGAATCCCCAAGTAGATTCCCCTTTGAGTGAGGGAACCCAATGCAGGGTTCCCCAGAACCTTGAGATTATGACCTGAGCCAAAATCAAGAGTCAGAGGCTCAACCAACTGAGCTACCCAGGTGCCCTAGGAATGTTTTTTTAAATAGGTTAACTATTCAAAGAAATGATTATAAAAATTGTAATCTTAAGATTCCTGCAAGCAGTTTGAACTACTACTTGAAATAAAAGATTTATATAGAAACATTAATTCTAAAAGTTAGTTTGGAGAATTGGTACCCCACATGTTTGGGAAGTTGACTGGAGGGGTGAATCTTCAGCTATTAAAGAAAATACTGTATGCCATTTTTCCCGCCTGAAGCTTGGTGCTGAATATTTAGTTTGCTGCTAAACAAAACATGGCAGTAGCTCCGTGGCAAAGGATGCATTTTTCAACAAAAAGAAATAACCAATTTAGTAAGCTATTATAATTCACATACTATAAAATTCATCTTGTTAAAGTCTATAATTCCATAGGTTTTAGTCTATTTAGAATTGTGCAAACAGCACCACTGTCCAATTTCAGAACATTTTTCTCACATCAAAAAGAACGCTGTTACCCATTAGCAGTGAATTCCCATCTCTCCTCTGCCTAGGTCCTGGTGACCACTAATGTGCTTTTTGTTTCTATGTCTCTTTTGGACATTTTGCATAAATGGAATAATACAAAGTTATGGCATTTTGCCAATGGCTTTTTATACTTTGCAATATCTCCAAAGTTTCTGTTGTAGGATGTATCTCTAATTCATTTCTTTTTATAGTGAATGATACTCCATTGTGTAGATATACCACACTTTGCTTGTCAGTTGATGAACATTAAGTTGTTCCCACTTTCAAGCTACTGTGAAAAATGCTACTCTGAACATTGATGTACAGGTTTTTGTGTATGCATGTATTTTCAATTCTTAGGAGTGGGATTGGTAGATCATACAGTGATTCTATATTTAGCATTCTAAGGAACTGCCAAACTTTTTTCCAAATGGCTACACTGTTTTACATTCCCACCAGCAAGGTACAAATGGGGACTCCAGTTTCTCTACTTTCTTGTCAACAATTGTTATTGTATGGTTTATTTTATCCATCCTAGTAGCTGTGAAGTAGTATTGTGGTTTTGATTTGCATTGCTCTAGTGGTTATGATGTTAAGCATCCTTTCAAGTGCTTATTGACCATTTGTGTATCTTCTTTGGAGAAGTGTTTATTCATATCTCTTGTCATTTCTTATTTGGATTGTCTTTTAATTGTTGAAAAGGATGCATTTAAAACAGTTCTTATTGTGGTATAAGGGATATAACACAAAAGTTATCATCTCAACCTTTTTTTTTTTTTTAAGATTTTATTTATTTATTCATGAGAGACACAGAGAGAGGGGCAGAAGCATAGGCAGAGGGAGAAGCAGGCTCTCTCTGAGGAGCCTGATGCGGGACTCGATCCCAGGATCCTGGGATCAGGACCTGAGCCAAAGGCAGATGTTCAACCACTGAGCACCCCCGGTGCCCTCTCAACTGGTTTTTAAGTGTATTGCTTAATAGTGTTAAAAACATTGATATTGTTGTGTAACCAATCTCCAGAACTCTTACCGTCTTGCAGAACTAAAACTCTCTACCCATTCAACAATAATTTCCCATTCCTTGCTTTCCCCAGCCCCAGGTGACCACTATTCCACTGTCTCTATGAATTTGATTACTCTAGATACCCTATAAGTGGAATCACGCCGTATTGTTTTTTATGACTAGTGTATCTCACTTAGTGTCACATCCTCAGGGTTCTTCCATGTCATAGCTTGTATTAGAATTTTCTTATAAAAGAATGTATTTTAATTACTTATGTATCCTTATTTGTGTCTCTTAATAAGGAAAATGTGTGTATTTATGTGTATATATATAGTCACACAGTACATCTATACGTATGTGGGTATGTACAAACAGTAATAATCCTTTGATGCTTGCTGAACCAGACTGTGAATAGAATAAAATAGTATTAATTATATGAACAAACATTTGCCTCATTTATTATATAGATATTAGAAGTATTTTTTTTTTCATCTTAGAAGTATTAAAAGAAACAGAAAGTGAGGAGCAAAGAGAAATGACATCTGTGTAATGAACTTTTAAATCACAGACTTGGAGGATCCCTGGGTGGCTCAGAGGTTGAGCACCTGCCTTCGGCCCAGGACATGATCCTGGAGTCCTGGGATCGAGTCCCGCGTCCGGCTCCCTGCATGGAGCCTGCCTCTCTCTCTGCCTGTGTCTCTGCCATTCTCTCTCTCCTCTCTCTCTCTCTCTCTCTCGGTGTTTCTCATGAATAAATAAAATCTTAAAAAAATAAGTCACAGACTGCTTGGAAGTATCTACAACCCTGGAATATTTTCCAAAGTCTTAATTGAAAATGTGATATATGCTTTCGGCAAGAGATTAAAAGTAATCTGTTAAAATGGCATCTTGAGGACCCTGAGCACATTTAGCATATAGATATTGAATCCTAAATATCATTTCTACTCCCCTTGGAGAAGTGACCAAATTTTGGAAGGTGAGGAAGTACTCAGAGGTTGATGGGGTGATGTTGGAAGGACATAGGAGCAGGTTTGAAGAGACTACCAGAGGCCAAATTGGAGATAATTTGAGAATTGAAAAATGATAGGTAATGAAGATAATGGATTGTAACACTGTGAATTGAGAAACAAAAATTCATGAATTCGTAGAGATTTTTTTAAAAAGGCAAGACAGGGAAAAAATGAAAAACAGAAGAATGCCAATTAATACATATGGAGGGAATAATAGAACCTTTAAAAAAAATCACTATTTAAAAATCATCAATATGATTGAATTGGGCAGAAATCATCAATCTAGAACAATTTAGAGGAAGGTTGTTGGGGCACAAAAATGTTCATGTAGTATAGGATTTATTAATTACAAAGAGAAAATTATGCCTTTAAGATAAGAGTAATCTAAGTTGTTACCATATTTAGCTGAATGGTTGAGCTTGGCAGGTCCAGGGATGAGGTGACCCAACATTATGTGCTTCCTGATGTGATGCAGTGGGAGGTGCATAGCAAGCCTTAGGTGCTGTTCTTGCTACGTCTTTGATCTGAATCTAATCATGAGGAAATTCACACATCTAGAATATAGGGTATTATGTGGGACAGCTAGACAGGACTCCCTAAAGGAGTCTGTGTTTTAAAGAACAGAGAAGTGGTAGGTACAGGAGAATTGAGGGGAGAATATTTTATATTGACAAATGCAATGCATAAACCTTGAACAGTTTTAAAGGACATTTTGGGGACAGTTGAAATTTGAGTATGGTACATATATTAGATGACACTGAATTGATGATTTTCTTGAGTGTATTAATGGTGATGTGGTTGCAAAGGGAAATGTCCTAGTTTTTTGGCAGATTCATGCTGAAGTATTTTGGAGTGAAGTATCGTGATGTCCACAGCCTATTTTGAGATGG
Source organism: Canis lupus baileyi (assembly GCF_048164855.1). Classification (NCBI taxonomy): domain Eukaryota; kingdom Metazoa; phylum Chordata; class Mammalia; order Carnivora; family Canidae; genus Canis; species Canis lupus. The sequence goes on from NC_132838.1 coordinate 41,403,925, forward strand.
TTTGATAAAACAGCTGGCACAATATATCAAGTTGGTGACTGTATATAAGGAAAAAAGGGTATTCAATGTATTTGTGGATTTAAAATTTTTCATAATTATAAAAAAGAACATTTAAAAAACGTGGTTTTGGGATTTAGAGATAAACGTGTTATCCAGAAAATAATAGGTAGGGTGATAAAAGCATTAAAAGAATCTAATAATTTGATTGAAAGCCTTGACATTTTAAATCGAATGAGGCTTTAATAATGGCTCAGTGATATTCCCCTTAAAAAAAAAAATCTTATACAAACTTAGTACTGAAAAAAATATCCATAAGGGTTTTTTGGGATTAACATGGTACAGTACTGCCTATAGATTAAAGAAGTCCAAGGTCCTTTGATTTCTGAATCAGGAAAGCCAGATATTGCAGGAGTTATTTTGTTTCTTTGATTAATTCCCTATTTTTCCAGTCTAATACTTGTTATCTTATTAATTCTAAACCTCATAACTGATTAAAAGTCTGATGAAAGCTACTTTTGATGCTTAATCCAGGACTCTTTTTCATAGCACTAGTGTTTTTCACTCTTGTTTTGTTTTGTTTTGTTTTTCACTCTTTAGACAAGAGCCTCTCTTGTAGAGCAATCTATATGAAAAATAGTTAAAGTTAGTTCTCTCTTACTCTTTTCCTAAAACACACCCATCCCTCAGTTTACATCTTTGTGTTATCCCTAAAGGGCTTTTGTGAAACCTTAATGACTCTCTGGAATACTGTTTGAAAATCTTAGGATTGTGTGTAGTTGTATCTATTAAAGGCCTTTTTCCCTTCTTAAATTAGTTGTGGCATAGTAGTCTTAACTTTTTAACTTTTTTATATGGAAAGTATCCAACACCACATATACAAATAGAATAATAAAATGAACCCTCATGTAGCCATCATCACCTTTAATAATTACCCACAATTTGTTAATCTTGTTTTTATCTTTGTCTCTCTCTTGGCTGAACTATTTAAAAACAAATCTCAAGCATAATATTATTCACCCCTAAATATTTAAATATAAATCTAATGACTTTAAAAACATGGCAATACTATATCATACCTAATGGTGTTCCTTAGTATGTTATTATCTTAAACATAATTCATGCTCAGACTGTACTAGGTGTTTCAAAAAACTTTTATGGTTGATTTGCTTAAATAAGATCCAAACAAGGTCCAGACACTGCAGTGAGTGGCTGACTCTTGGTTTCAGCTCAGGTCCTAATCTCAGAGTCATGAGTTTGAACCCTATGTTGGGCTCCACACTCAATGCAGAGTTTGCTTAAGTTTTTCTTTCTGTCTCCCCCTCTCCTCTATTCTCCCTCCTTTTCCCTCTCTCAAATAAATAAATCAGTCTTAAAAAACAACAAAACCTGTTCATTTGTCCTGTAGAATTTCCCATATTCTAAACTTGGTTAATTGTTTCCTGTGGTATTTAACTTAATCCCTTCTACCTCCCTTTTCAAGAACACTGCCTAATGGTTCTTTCTGTTCCATCACATCGGGGAGCATGATGTCTGATCATTTACTTTTAGTGATTGGAATAAATAGTCTTTTCAATAATTTTTTTAAAAAAGATTTTACTTATCCATTTGAAAAAGAGAGAGAGGCAGGGGGAGGAACAGAAGAAGGACAAGCAGACTCCATGCTGAGTGTAGAGCCTGACATAGGGCTCTATCCCAGGTCATGACCTGAGCTGAATCCAAGAGTTGGATGCTTAACTGACTGCTCCACCCAGGTGCCGCTCAATAACATTTTAAGTTATTATACACACAGTAAGACATACAGATCTTAGGTGTATAGCTTAATGAATGTTCACATATGTATATATGTAACCACCACCTAGATGAAGATCAGAACATTTCCTACGTCCTAGCAGCCTCTCTTAATGCCAGTTTCTTAGACTCTACCCTCAATGTAACTAATATTCTGGCTTTGGTCATCTAAATTTGTCTTCTAAATAGGGAGTTTCCACGGGAGACTGGGTGGCTCAGTGGTTGACCCACCTGCCTTTGGCTCAGGTTGTGATCCAGAGGTCCTGGGATAAAGTCCTGCATCAGGTTCCCTGGAAGGAGCCTGCTTCTCTCTCTGTATCTCTAGTAAATAAATAAATAAATACAATCTTTAAAATAAGTGAATGAATAAATAGGGAGTTTCCAGTGTACCTCCATTTTGAAAATTCCCTATTTCAGATGCTTAAATTTCTTTCTTCTTTTTTAAGAATATTTTATTTATTTGTTCTTGAGAGAGAATTGTGGAGAGGGACAAACAGATTCCATGCTGAGTGTAGAGCCCCATGTGGGGCTCTATCCCATGACCCATGAGATCATGACCCTGAGCCAAAACCTGGAGTTGGACACTGATTGAGCCACCCAGGCGCCCTCTGATGATTTTTAATAATGAACATAGCAGACATTTAAGGACACCTTTTGAGATAATATTTATTAGTTCTAACTGCCTATTTTAGAAAAGCACTGAAATGTATGTTTATAAAGAGGATGGAATAGAAAAGGCTTTATTTCTTGGTTTGGTCCAAAGTGTATCCAAGATGATTTTATTTGATTAATAATTTATATATACTGAAACATAAAAATATATATCCTTTGACCCCCTCAATTCTACTTCTCAGAATTTTTTTTAAAGATTTTATTTATTTATTCATAGACACAGAGAGAGAGAGAGAGAGAGGCAGAGACACAGGCAGAGGGATAAGCAGGCTCCATGCAAGGAGCCCGATGTGGGACTCGATCCCGGGTCTCCAGGATCACACCCCAGGCTGCAGGTGGTGCCAAACCGCTGTGCCACTGGGGCTGCCCTACTTCTCAGAATTGATCCTATAAATATACTTTATAGGATTTTTTTGAAGAATTTATTTATTTGAGAGAGAGAAAGAGAGAGAGTGAGCACTCACGAGTAAGGGAAAGGGCAGAGGTAGAGAAAATCTAAGCACACTTCTGCTGAGCATGGAGCCAGATGTGGGGCTTGATCTCACAATCGGTGAGATCAGGACCTGAGCCAAAATCAAGAGTCAGTTGATTAACTGACTGAGTCACTCAGGTGCCCTACTCTATAAGATTTCTATAAACATTATTATATTATCCTACACATATACCTTTTAAGATGATTTCATCTCTTGTTATAGAAGATTGGAACGGACTTAAATATCCCTCATTAGGGATTTTGGGAGGGAGTAGATTTTTGTTACTATAATATACATATAAGAATATACTTCTCAGCCATAAAAAAGAATGAACAGGCTATATAAGTATTGATAAAGGTTCTTCAAGATAAATGAAAAAAACAGATACGTATTTTGCTTATATATACATAGAATGGATATGTTTGAAAGGAATCACAAGAAATCTGACAACATGGATTGCCTTTAGGGAGTGAAATTTTGGGGGATTGGGAAGGTTGGAGATGGGTGGGGCAGAGACTTCACTGTGGATCCTTTTGTAGCTTTTGACTTTTAACTAATTAAAATTTAAAAATTCACACACTGGATTTCTAAAATTACTAAAACATTTTAAGTAAATATAAGAATTTAATAAAAAAGAATTTAATCAGTAAAAATTTTCTTTATTCTGTAAATATAAGCATATAATATATTGTGTTTTCATTATCTTGGTAGATGACAATAGTAGGAAAATTGGTATGAAGTTGGCAACTTTATATACCATGGTATATATACTTTATATAGAGTCTTGAAAAAAAATGAATATTTCCTTTGTTTTCTCTTGACAGCATGCATATGCACTAGAACTTCTATTTGATCAATTGCATGAAGGAGCTAAAGCTCTTGATGTAGGATCTGGAAGTGGAATCCTTACTGCATGTTTTGCACGTATGGTAAGAGCTTTGTTTTTCATTTCGTTCCAGCAGAAACATATTATAGATTTGGCTGTATGTTTTTTTACTAGCAGCTTTTGAGGTTTGTTTTTTTAATTCTATTAGTATAGCAGTTGGAATATGTATCACTTAGGATTTTTTGTTGTTGTTGCAAGTAACAGAAGATTCAGTCCAAACTGGCAGAGGTGAAAGGTTATTTATTTGGTTTATAGAATGGAAAAGTCTAAAGTGTTAACTGGCATTTTGTGTGGCTGGATTCAAAAGAAGATCAGACATTTTTATTGACTCAATGTCTCTTTGGTTCTTGGTTTGGCTTTGCTTTCCTCCAAATGTTGGCTTCAGTCAGGCTCTTCCCTTGTGATCACAAGATGGCAACCAGTAGCTTCCAGGCTGCATTCCTGCAAATTCTCAGCTGGCAGAAAATGATATAGAGAGTCTGATTTCTAGACACTCCTACAGGGTAATTAGAAATAAGAGTAGAGCTTCTTTTATATTAAGAAAAGTACTCTTAGAAAAATGCCTTATTTATTATACTTCAAGTTTTATTACTTATCTGTCTGGTAAGTAACTATGCAATCTGTTTGAAGGCCTACTCAGGCACCTTGAGTAAAGGTTTATCTGTGCACAGATAATCAAATCAATTTGATTAGTATGAAAAATCTTGTCCCTGGGAACCAGATAGGAAGGTTTTGGTTTAGTTAGGTTGGGATTTATGGATGATGCATCTAAGACTAGAATTCATTTAACTTGCTGTTAATATGTAACTGGTAGACTACTAGCCTAAGCTCTAGGGAGGTGGGAATTTTTTTTTTTAGGTGGGAATTTTGATATATTTTTTTTTCATTGATGTATTCTAAGCATCCAGAACAGTGTCTGTTCCTTAATAAGAACTCAGGTAGGGGGATCCCTGGGTGGTGCAGTGGTTTGGCGCCTGCCTTTGGCCCAGGGCGCGATCCTGGAGACCCGGGATCGAATCCCACGTCGGGCTCCCGGTGCATGGAGCCTGCTTCTCCCTCTGCCTGTGTCTCTGCCTCTCTCTCTCTCTCTGTGTGACTATCATAAATAAATAAAGAAAAAAAAATAAAAATAAAAATAAAAAAGAACTCAGGTATTTCTTTTCAGTTGTTACTTGTTTTATAGAAATTAAGCCTTCCTTAATGTGATGTCAGGATTTTTTTTTAAGACTTTATTTATTTGAGAGAGAGCATGTGCTAGAGAGAGCATGAAAGAGAGAGAGGGAGCACAAGCAAGGTGAGGGGCAGAGGAAGAGGTAGAAGCAGGCTCCTGGCTGAGCAGGGAGCCCAGTGTGGGGCTCCATCGCAGGACCCTAGGATTATGACTTGAGCCAAAGGCAGAAACTGCTCAACTGATTGAGCCACCCAAGCACCCCAGGATATTTTTTAAAGCTTAGACACAATATTTACTTAAAGGATATGTTCTTAATATTTGACATATGGTTTCAGAGAAAAATTCACTTTTTAAAAATCATTAGACTTCTGAATTATCTTTTTAAAAGTAGTGTTAATTTAATATTTTTCATACATTTACCATGTGTGCTAGTCAGTGTTCTAAATGCTTTTCACATAGTCTCTTTTCACATCATTTATGAGATATGTACCCTTTTCCTTGTCATTTTATTTTATTTTATTTTTTTTTAAAATTTTTATTATTCATGATAGTCACACAGAGAGAGAGAGAGAGAGAGGCAGAGACATAGGCAGAGGGAGAAGCAGGCTCCATGCACCGGGAGCCTGACGTGGGATTCGATCCCGGGTTTCCAGGATCGCGCCCTGGGTCAGAGGCAGGCGCTAAACCGCTGCGCCACCCAGGGATCCCTTCCTTGTCATTTTATAGCTGAGGAACCTGATTCATAGAATAACTTGCCACAGTTGTCCAGGTGTAAGTAAGTGATGAAGCTTAGATGTAAACCCAGGTAGTCTGACTTCAGAGTCTTTATTGTCTTTCTTTATTTTACAATTAATATTTATACTTTGAGCCTTTTTATATTTTTATGTATTTTATATTTTCCACATATGGCAGGCAGTACAATCAGGTGTAGAAATCCTTATAGAATTTTTATGTAACATTTTAATGTTTGAAGTCACACTTTTAGATGCAATTTAAATTAAAAATGATTGTACCACCATTTAATATTAGTTAAATGCAATTTAAGTATTTAATATTAATTTATTAAGCAATTATTAAACATTTAATATTTAATATTAATACTAAGCAGTTAAATCTTCAGGGTTTGGGGTTTAAAAATTAGAAATCGAAGAAAGGATTTTTTTTTTAGTATTGTAAGTTTTTGTGACTTACTCTAGTTTCATAATTAATGAAATATAATTATCCATTTGAGGGTTATAGCTGAAAAAATTGTATTTGGTAAATATTTTACAGCAAACTGAATAATTGAAAGCTTAGGCTGTTTGTCTTCATTTCACATTGCAGAATATGACTGTAGGCGAGGAAACACTTTAATGACACTTGAGAAAGACAAATTTAGGTCAGTGAGCTATTGAATTATTCCCTCATTTCCAGGTTGGCTCTAGTGGAAAAGTCATAGGAATTGACCACATTAAAGAGCTAGTAGATGACTCAATAAATAATGTCAGAAAGGACGATCCGGTGCTTTTGTCTTCAGGGAGAGTGCAGCTGGTTGGTGAGTATGAGAAAACTTTAAAAATTTCCTCTCTGGAGAATTTTTATTTTCAGAAGATCCCATGTAAACTAAATAATACTCAAGCTAATTTTTGCTTCTTTTTTTTTTTAGATATTCACTTCAAGTAGTACATAAGGAAAACAGTTACTATAAAATGTTATGCTGGTTCTGCCTTGACCATGGTGCTGATATGACTTAACTATTGCAGAAAATGTTCATGTTGGGAGTTCTTTCTTCATTGCTTTTGAAGAAGTAATAGCAAAGTAGCAAGTGCCCACTAAGAAAAATTTAAAGTGCAGAAATCTTTAAGATAAAAAAGAAACCCTCCTTTTCCCTCTTAAGTTTTCTAGACATATAAATATATGCTTGAATAAGTAACATATACAGTTTTTTTAGTTGACTCATACATTCTGTCCTGTAGATTGCTTTTTTCAGCAGTATCCATGTGAGCACACTGTAGAAATAACAAACATCAAACTATGCATAAAGCATAAATGTGGAACTTAGCAAAAATACCTGCTTCATCGCCATACTGATCTAAAAAGAGAGCAGCATTGGTAGCTTGGATGTCTTTTGCTTGCCTTTCCCTCCTCAGAACTCTTTCCCTTCTTTTTCGTGCTAAACAGCATCATTACTTTTATGCTTTTCCTGCCTAATTGTACTTCCATAAACAATGCTTAATTTAATTTTGAATTTCAGATAAACCGAATCATACAGCATCATATTCTATGATGAATGACTTCTTTCATTCAACATTGTTCATAAGAGTCACTCACCTTTTTTTATAGTTAATTTTTATTGCTAACGTTCCAGTGTAAAGGACATTACCAAAATTTGTTTATTCTACCATTGATGGATATTTTGGGTTATTTCTAAATTGGAAATGTTCAAAATACTGCCTGAACATATGTATACAAAGGTCCAAATGCATATATATACTCACAAGCTTTCATTTATGTAGAGTATTACCGCAATTCCATGGGGTAACCATAGATCCTGCAAAACTTTTTTAAAAGTGATTGAACCAGCTTACATTCCCTTCAGCAAGATATCAGCGTTTTTAGTTCTCTGTCTTATCAGCACTTGGTATTGTTAGATTTTTCTTTTTAACTACTTAGTGTATAGCAGTATCTTTTTGTGATTTTAATTTTGTATTTTCCTCCTAAGAGGTGAGGTCAAACACTATTTCATATTTTTGATCATTTGGATGTCCTCCTTTGTGAAATGTCTTGTTCAGATATTGAGTTATTTGTATTTTTCTTAGATATGTAGGACCTCTATAGATTAGCCCTTTGTCTATTTATACATATTGCAGACCTTTTTCGTCACTCTCTGGCATGCCTTTTCACTCATATTGGTGCTTTCTTGATTAATAGAAACAATTTTAATGTATCAAACTTACCAGTGTTTTCCAGTGCTTTCTGTGTCCTCTTCTTGTTTTAATTAACTTATTTATCTTAGAGCGCTTGAGTGGAAGGGGCAGAGGGAAAGGGAGACAGAATCTGAAGCAGACTCCTTTTGAGCACAGAGCCCAATGCATAATCCCATCTCACACCCAGGAGATCACGACCCCAAGATCACGACCTGAGCCAAAACCAAGAATCAGATGCTTAACCTGAACTATACCACCCAGGCACCTCTTCTGTGTCCTCTTTAAGACTGCTCTAAAATCATGAAGATATGTCCTTAAGTCACATATTTAGAACTCTGATCTATCCGAAGTTGATTCTTGTGTATGTAAGAGAGAGATTCAAGTATGTATTTTTTTCCATGTGAATACCCAGTTGTCCCAGCATCAATTATTTAGTCTCTCCTTGCTCTGCTTTAAACCTCCTATAATTCTTTACACCGAATAGTTCCCTCTGAACTGATTTTTAAAGCATAATTATTTTCTTTCAGTGGGGGATGGAAGAATGGGATATGCTGAAGAAGCCCCATATGATGCTATTCATGTAGGAGCTGCAGCCCCAGTTGTACCCCAGGCGGTGAGTTGAGTTTTCTCCTGTGTTTTTCGGCTTTAGTCAACTAAGGCTGTAAAAGATTTATAGACAAATGACTTCTAGATGATCAAGACATAATTAGATTTTTATGTCATGCATTTAAATTATACTTAGTAGGTAATTTTTTTAATATGAAGAGAATTCTGTAAATGATTTGGAAAATTACAGAATCATAGTCTGTGGCTGTCTTATTTGAAACTGCATTTGATCCATGTAAGAACTAGTATGCCTGTAAAATTAGGAAAACATATCTGGAGTTCATGATCTGATAATCACTTGGTCCTTTATTAAATACCAGAATATGGGAGATTGCTGGGTACATGGGTGAGACCAGCAGGTATTTGTCATGCATTTTACCCTCACAAAGCTTATATTCTGGAAGAAATGTGTCATATATATATAACAGGGAAATTAATGCTATGATAGCATATCATTAGTATATAACATATACTGAAGGGAAAAGAAAACATAGACTACTGTAAAAGTTCAAGGGAGGGAGAGAACTTTACGTGGAACAGTTAAGGAGGCTACATACATGAATGGAATTGGAACTGAATCTTAAAAGAATAGTAGTGTTTGCATAGTTGCAATGAGAGGGAAGGATATTCCAGTATTGTAATTACATAATCAAGGAAATATTAAAGTATGAAATTGTTTTTTGGGGTTTAAAAAAAAATTTTTTTAAAGATTTTATTTATTCATGAGAGAACAGAGAGAGAGAGGCAGAGACACAGGCAGAGGAAGAAGCAGGCTACATGCAGGGACCCTGATACAGGACTCGATCCCGGGTCTCCAGGATCATTCCCTGGGCTGAAGGTGGGCAGTTTAACTGCTGAGCCACCCAGGTGTCCCTTATTTTTTTTTTTAAATTTTAGAGAGCAAGCGAGTGCGGGGACGGTCAGAGAGAGGGGGAGAAATTCAAGCAAACCTTGTGCTGAGTGAATAGCCTGATGTGGGGCTCAGTCCCAGGACTCTGAGATCATGACCTGAACCATAATCAAGAGTCAGATGTTTAACTGATTGAGCCACCTAGGCACCCCCAAAATTGGCTGTTTTAGTAAGACTGATAAGCTTCTGTTAACCCTTAATACTCCTTGGTTGAGTTCACTGAGATCTTAGGTTTCTATGGTGTTTGAATTTTCCACAGTTCTGGACTAGATGATGCGGTACTAAGAGTGACACTTGTGCCCAGTCTCAGCCACTCCCCAGTCTGGAAGGGCTCCTTTTTGTATGTTTAGTTAATGGGAAGCTGAAAGTTAGGGAACTTGTTCTGGTCATTGACTTGGTGTTTATTGGCTGAATGACTTTGAGAAAATTATTTTCTCTGACCCTGTTGCCATTTTGTTTGCTTGTTTTTAAAACTAAACCAGTGGTTTTAACACATTTTAATTGAAGGTTAATATGCTGTAGATGGGATGCTTGACTGGCTCAGTTGGTAAAGCATGCAAAACTTGATCATGGGGTCATGAGTTTGAACCCAATGTGTGGCATAGAGTTTACTTAAGATTAAAAAAATATGCTATAGAAAGATGTACAAATCATAAATGAATAGTTCAATGAATGTTCACATATAGACACACAAACCATAAGTTTAAAAAAATTTTTTTAAGGCAGCCTAGTAGGAACAATAAAAATACAAAATAGAACTGTATTTAAATGAAAGAGCTTGGGTGCAGGGCTTATCGTTCCCACTGAGTCCCTGACATGATCCTGAAGGGCATTTCTGGCTTTATGAATTTAAAGATAGATTGATTTATTTTACAGAGAGAAAGACTATGCACGCAGGGGGTGGGGCAGAGGGAGAGAAACAGACTCCCCATTGACCCACTGAGTGCAGAGCCCAACACAGGATTCCATATCACGACCCTGAAATCATGACCTGAATCGAGTCAGACGCCTGACTGAGCCACCCAGGCATCCCTAGCTCGGTATGAATTTAAATGTTTGTAGTAGCACTTGGAAGTATTGCAAGGGTCTGTATACATCCGATTTTTTTTTCTTTTTTTTAAATTTATTTATTCATGATAGTCACACGGAGAGAGAGAGAGGCAGAGACACAGGCAGAGGGAGAAGCAGGCTCCAAGCACCGGGAGCCTGATGTGGGATTCGATCCCGAGTCTCCAGGATCACGCCCTGGGCCAAAGGCAGGCGCCAAACCGCTGTGCCACCCAGGGATCCCTGTATACATCCGATTAAAGAGAGACATGCTGAAGGGAGGGGCTTTCCAGTTTTAAGATAACAGAAAAGATGTTTATGCCTCCTCTTGTATTTCACTCCAAAACAACTAGAAAGCAGGAAGCAGAAACACAAACTTCCTATTTCATTATCTCAGGGATTATACCTGCACTCCTAAACCCTGTAGTGAATGCAGGTGGAAAGCGGATGGAGTAGTAACTGACTCAGAAGGGTGTAGGAAGTTGGACCAAAGAGCCTGCAGAGGGGACCATTGCAGAAGCAGTTTGCTCTGCACAACTTGGTAAAGGGCTTAGAAATTGGAGACATGAGGATCTTGGAAATAAGAGATGAAGCATGGGTCTGACGAGAGGGGCTGCTGCCTCAAATTCCGTATGGAGGAACGATTAGTGCTAAGCCCTAAGTAAGAAAATTTCCAAGAACCAAAGGACATGAGTATAGTTTGAAAAGATCATGATGCCCAGAATGTGGAACTTTTTCTAAAAAGAGAGAGAGAGAGAGACAAAAAAAAAAAGAACCATAATATCACCATAAAATTCTAGAATATTAGGGATAAAGGGAAGATTCTAAAAGTTTCCAGAACAACAAAACAATCTATAAGGAATTGGTAATCAGAAAGGCAGCAGACTGCAGAATAGCAGCATTAGAATCAACAAGTCAGAGGAACGAACTCACAATTCTGAACTGAAAATGATTTCTAGCCTTGAATTCTGTACCCACATATATTGTCAAATATGTAAAATAAAGATAGTTTTAGACCTGCACATCTCAGTCTTTCTCTTTTAAAATACTCCATGTGCTGTTTCAAATAATACTTTTAGAGTGATTGCTTTAATAATGTCAAAAGATGAGGGAGGAGAGAGTAGGAAAAAACAGAAAGAGGAAGCCCTGGGATATAGGAAGGTAGAGCATCTGGTTCAGGAGATAGATAATGAGAATCCCCAGTGTTAAAAGGGAACTCCCCTGACGAAAGCTGTGCAGCAGGCCTCCTGGGCCTCCGGATTCAGAGCAGGAGGAGGAAGGCACTCAGAGGGAGTCTATCCAACAACAACAGAACACTAATTAGATGGGTTTGACTGTGAAAATCTTACTGAGAAGTTGTTGGAGGATACTAATATTTAGAAAACAGTTAAAAAGAAAACGAATGAAAAAAAGAAAGAGCTTGAGGGTGTGTGTGTGTGTGTGTGTGTGTGTGTGTGTGTTTTGTTTTTGTTTTGTTTTTTAGTAATCTCTACACCCAGTGTGGGGCTCAAACTCAGGACCTCAAGATCAAGAGCCATGCTCTTCCACCTGAGCCAGCCAGGTCCCTAAAGAGTTTCAGTTTCTAAGTTCAGGATAAACAATTGTTGTATAAGAAAGGAAACAAGCACTGGATTATTGGCTCAGCTGCAAATTATGTTTACAGTCATAACTGAAAATGGTTTTAAAAAATTATGATATTGGTTGGAAAAAGGAAAGGAGCAGAATACATGTGAGAGAGCTCAGTCTTCGTCTAGCATATAATTTGAAACAAGAACCTAAAGACTCTATAGCATGGTGACTGTAGTTAGCAGCACTGTATTGTTTATTTGACAGTTGCTAAGTGAGTAGATCTTTAAAATTCTTTTTATCACAAGAAGAAAATATCGTAACCATGTGTGGTAATGGATGTTAATTAAATGTATTGTGGTAATGGTTTTACAGTACATACATATTATCAAACCATTGTGATGTGCACCTAAAACTAATACAGTGTTATATGTCAATTATATTTTAATGAAAAACATAAAAGACATACTTTAGAGATAATCACGACCAAAAATGTAAATACTAGAAGACACAGCTAAGAGGATTTAAAATGACAGGATTTAGGGAGTAAGATTGGAGTCGGGCCAAGTCTGCTGGTTTTTATCACAAACTTTGACATTTAAAGACACTCAAAGAATACTTGTGAGAATTACTTGAGTAAAAATTGAAATGGGAAAAATAAGATGGGCTTGCTGACAACTGAATTTTTAATTGAGGACTTGCTTTACTGGGATAATGCTGTCCAAGGGAAAGTTCTCCCTTAGAGTTTTTGATTAGTAGTCATTCGTAAGGCCACATTCAAATGGTAACATATGATCTAAAATTTTTCTGATGGAAGAAAAATTCACTGAGTGGTCTTGGTCTTTGATTGAATAGAGTGTCTTCATTCTAATGCATGGTTTGTCATGGTGCCAGTAATCCTAAATTCAGTCATAAAACCAAGGTTCCCGTACTGTTGGCTCAGTGATGCCCTAAATTCTAGGGACTTCTTGCTGATTTTCTGCACTACACCACTCCCCTCTCCTCTCCTGAACCACAAAGATTCAAAACGGGCTTATAGGCATTGAAATGTTCCGCTTTGCCTTCGGTCTTGCCAAGAGGAGAGCTCTACATTCGGTGGTTCATCTCAAACAGTCTTGCTGTGTACTGAGTCAGATTACAGGCACACAAAGATGAATAAGAGAACTTGCAATTTCGTAGGGGAGGATGATAAGTAAATGGGTAAGTGGAGGACAGAATAATAATAAGTTTAACAATCTATGTATATACTAGATAAAGTACATTTCTGCTTTTGGCTCATGGACACTAAAAGTTGTTTATAGTAATGTAAAATGATTGTTAATATAAAATCTGTAAGTTGGTGTGTATGTCTTTTTCTTTTTCTTTTAGCTGATAGACCAGTTAAAGCCTGGTGGGAGATTGATATTGCCAGTTGGTCCCGCAGGTGGAAACCAGATGTTGGAGCAGTATGACAAACTACAGGATGGCAGTGTCAAGATGAAGCCCCTGATGGGAGTCATATACGTGCCTTTAACAGATAAGGAGAAGCAGTGGTCCAGGTGGAAGTGATTTTATCTTCTGCTCTTTCTTCTTCCACACATGCAAGGTGAAGGGTGTGGATTCTAAGACATTAGACCACAAGAGCTGCTTTTTTGGTTGTCACCTTTATGCTACTCCATTTTAACATCAGAAATTCGCTACATTAAAAATCTAGAAAAATTTTGCATGAGTCTGCCCTTCTTTTGGTTTAACTCATATCTTTGGGAAAGGGGGGTGAGACTTGGTTGGCACAAAGGTGGGATTTTTTACCCCTTTTTTTAAAAAAGAGGCTTTTAGCCACAGTTCAGAATTTTGTTAAGGATGTTTTTATTATCAGCCGTTCTGCTTCTGTATTCACAAATCATTTTTTGTAGCTGCTCTGTGGTCATGGAAACAAAGGCTTTGGTCTGAAGAGAAGGGGCCATCCTTTCCTGCCCCGTTCACACCCTGTTGTACCATTGTTACAAAGAGAAAGGGAAAAGATACTCTTGTCCCAATTTTCAAAGGTGTCAGAGTCCCCGAGAGGACATTTTTCCTCTTAGCTTGCTTTCTTTCTTTCAATCAGATTCATTGACATTCTGTCTAACGACCCATGTCTGTTTTACACTCGGCTACTGTTTCAGAGCCGCTATAAGAAACAAACTTCTTGCCAGTCTGTGGAACTGGCCAGCCCATTTTAAAACCATTCTAACCAAATTCCTGGGGTGGGATGGAAGGGGGAATTCAGTGAGCTCAAAGCGAGTACAGTGCCCAGGTCTCACAAACCCACCCAAAGGACCAACAGCATGCAGCATAATCCTCAGTATAGCATGGCTCATTATAATGCCTACTTGTGTTTATGTCTCAGCATAATCAGTATTTTTTCTGAAGCCAAGATTTCTCTTCCTTTCTTCTTCTTCCTTCCCCTCCCCACATCCTTCAGTGGGAAGGAGTAAAATCAATAAGTAAGAATGACATTAGCTAAGACTAGTAAAAATTAAATGATAAAATAAGAAAGGTTTAACAGTTTCCTAGTTTTAGAATCTTTTTTTATTTGACAGAGGTACTTATTTTAAGATAATTATTTTTTCAATAAATGAAAAAAATCACCATTTTCAGTAAAATGGTGATTGTAAGTTTAATAGACCTCTTAATTTTATTTTTTTGGAAAGAGGAAAGATACCTTTTGAAAGAATGTTTAATTGCATAAATGGTAATGAATCTGAGTTTTTCTTTTCATTCTAATTGGCCATTTCTGGGATATCTTACTAGGAATTGCATTTTATTCTTCACATTATGTGGATATAGCTATTTTCTTTGAATTCTAACCTGGAGCACAGCCACTTCTTAAAAAAAAAATTGAAAGCTAGGAGTCCTGTCAGTTACAGTCATATGGTTATTAAAACTAGTTACAACCTTCCTTGACTTTGCTTCTAGTGTGGTTATGTAGTTATATAACCGTATGATTGCTGTTGTATAAAAGGGGCAAATATACACTGAACACACTGAAATTTGATTCAAGTAAGAGTTCAGATTTTCATTAATAAATTTAAAAGCTTTCTGTGCACAATTGATATTAGTATTGAACATTCCCCTGCAGTTTGATGATGAAGGAATTACAAAAATATATTTCATTTTTATAACCAGAGGTGGATTTAGCAGGAAGTAAATGAAACTTAAGCTTTGGGACTTTCACATGCTTAGGGGCCTTCCTGGCCTGACATCTGATTTTATTTATATGCATTCTTGGTTTTGGTCCTCCTTTTCTTCCTTTAATGAAGAGGTTCCCCCCTTCCCAGGTCATAGAAGCTCTAGATTTCCACAGTACCTATATTCACCCATTATAAAACTAAACTATTTATATTAAATATAGATTAACTTTTAAATTTATGAACAAGTCATTTACCAAATATACTTAGTCATTTACCAAGTATTTAAATATATATACTTGTTTTTCTTTTTAGTTTTCAACTTTTTAAAAGATTGTGCAATTTTACATATATGTATTACTGAAAACTTTTCTCTAATTATACTAGGAGGATGTCCTAATTCTTTCTCTTGTAAATTTTCTATTTGTTCAAACACATTTTCCTACATCCAAAGATATAGTGTGTGTTTTTTTAAATTTTTGTTTTGTTTTATGTAAGCTCTATGCCCAGTGTGGGGCTTGGACTCAAGACCCTGAGATCAAGAGTCAGGGGCTTAAAAAAAAAAAAAAAAGAGTCAGGGGCTTTACCAGCTAAGCCATCCAGGTGCCCCCCAAAATAATCAGTTACTTAGTTGTAAATCTTTAAAGAATATAGATTTAAAGAATGTAAAGGTGAAACAAAATCTGGAAACAGAATTGGAAAAAGCAACTGCCACATTAAAAGAAAATTTTGTACTGAAAGAAATTACTAGAAAATAGGATGTTTGAAAGGGTAATATAACAACAGTTAACTTAAAATCTAAAGAGACCAATCATCCACTATTTCTATTCGTATTCTTAGACTCTCAGGATCCAGACAGGCAACAAAATATGCTCAGCTAGGATTTTAAAGTGGTTTTTGTCAAAGGGTTATTCAAAGAAATACAGGAAATGGGAATCAGTAAAACATATTGATATGACCAGGGCAGGGACCTCCCATGCTAGGCAACTACATAAGGGGAGGAAATAATTTTACTGGAACCCACTGAGAGTAGGGACTATACTAGGGCCATGGATACATTAGCTGTGAATTTGAAACTGATCATTCTCATGGAACTTATGGTCACGTGGGAGATGCAAAAAAGTCTAGAGAAGATAAATGAGCAATGAGAGTGTAGTGTGTTTAGTAGGGAGCAATTGAAGTGTTGAAGACAGACAGTGAAGTAATCAGAATTACATTTCAGAATGATGACTCTGGCTGTGGTGTAGAGAGTAGATTGGAAAGAGACAAAATGACAGAACAATGTGGTTGTAGCAAGTTAGGAGGTGAAATGGCAGTGGCCTAAATAAAGCAGTGGTAGTAAGGATAGAATGTGGTTAAAAAGATCTGCATACCATTTTCTGAGTGCCCATCCCACATTTGGGAATTATGTCAAAAGCTCCTAGTCAGTCTTATTGCCAGGTTAGGTGGTCTCTATTCTTTCATATTTTCTTCAGAATTCGTTTAACAGCTCATCCCCCAAGCTTTCTTCTGAACCTTTTCTCTCTTTCTCTCTCTCTCTTTTTTTTTTTCTGAACCTTCTCTTGCTTCTCACCAACCTTCCATCCTTCTCTTCCTGAGGAATCCAGAGCTATTTGCAGTGCCCTGTGAGGGTGAGATCCAATCTTTGCTGTATGGGAAAGAAAGAGCCCTAGTAGGCATGCTGAATTCTTGTGCCAAATAAAGCCCAAAGCCTGAATGTAGACTTACATTTCCTTATACTTGGAAAAATATTGTTTTTAATTTTGGTGGAGTAATATAATAACAGGAGAGACAATGCCAGAGGTATGAGCCATAGATCTAGATAGAACCTGTGGTATTATGTTCATGACTATGGATGTGTAGTAGTTGTATTAGTTGCATCATAAACTTCATATTTTTAAATTTTTATTTTATTTTACGTAAGTATTATATGTAGGAATCAATATTTTGTTAATCATCTGGTAAGTTTTGTTTTTGTTTTTAATGGTCACAAGAGACAATGGAAGAAGTCCATCTCTGGTTTGTGAAACCAAGGAATGTTTCAGGATTCTCATTCAATAAGCGCTTTGCTTATTGTCATCTCAAAGTGCCATGCACACATGAAAAACATGTTATGAATTGGTTGAGAATTTTTAAGATTGACAGTGTAGGTCCTAGGGTATCTAGTTGATCTTGTGTTCATATTTTTCTGTATTGTCCCTTTTTAATTTCTTTACATATATTACAGCATTACGACATATTTTACATTCTTAAAGGCAGGGATATATTTTGTTGCTCTTGGAATTCTCATAATGCTTTGTACAATTTATTACCTCAAAACCTGTTAAGTAGAAACCATTCATGGATTTTGATTGTTGTTTCTTGGTAATACATCTTTTCATTTGTTCTTGAAAAGAATATATAATACTGGGATGCCTGGGTGGCTCAGTGGTTGAGCATCTACCTTTGGCTCAGGGCGTGATTCTGGAGTCCTGGGATCGAGTCCCACATCGGGCTCCCTGCATGGAGCCTGCTTCTCCCTCTGCCTGTGTCTCTGCCTCACTCTCTGTGTCTCTCATGAATAAATAAATAAAATCTTTAAAAAAAAGAATATATAATACTAATGTTAGTAGGTTAGAATTAGTAACCTAATAAGTTATATATAATTATACATTATATAATAAAATAATATTTATATAGTTGGTAACCTAATGAATATGTTTGGCACATATATAATAAAGAGACTTTCTAGAAATTTAGGACATAATACTTTTTATTGTAAGTGATCTACACATGTAAGTCAGATAAAGATAGTTATGTAGAATTTGGAACATTAAATGGAAAAATAAATAACGTGAAAGTTATATAGATTTTGGGGTATTAGGATGGACAAGATTATATGTGCACTGATAGGAAATTTTTGGTTTTCTTTGGCACCCTAGATGTTAAAATTCAGATCTATAAACTTAATTTCTTTTCTTTTTTTTTTAGTGCTATATATTTCCTTCTATTTGTTTTTAATAATTCTGTTTGACTACTAAAATAATATATGTATAGTGTAAAAATTTTAGAAGTACAAAGAATGAAATAAAAATCACCCACAGTCCCAGAACCTAGAGATATAACCACTATTAACATTTTGGTAGATTTTTTTTTTCCTACTCTTTTATCCATAGTTCCGTATACATCTTTTTGTAATCTTGAGATCATATAATAGCATTATCTTGTAATCTTTTTTCCTATTTAATAGAATGTCATCAATATTGTCCCACTTTTTTTACAATATGATTTTTTCCTCCATTTTATTGATATAATTGACATAGCATTATATTACTTTTATGTGTACAACATAGTGATCTGATATAGGTATGTACTATAAAATGATTACCACATTAAATTTCATTTTATGATTTTAGGTCTTACATACAAGTCATTAATCCATTTGAGTTGATTTTTTGTATATGGTGTAGATGGTGGTCCAGTTTCATTCTTTCCCATGTGGCTGTCCAGTTTTTCCATCATCATTTATTGAATACACTCTTTTACCCACTGTATATTCTTGGGTCCTTAATTGATGATATATGTGTGGATTTATATCTGGGTGCTGTATTCTGTTTCATTGACCTATGTGTCTCTTTTTATGGCAATACCATACTATTTTGTAATGTAGTTTGAAATCAGGGAGTGTGATACCTCCAGCTCTGTTCTTTCTAAAGATTGTTTTGCTATTTGGGGCCTTTTATGATTGTATACAAATTTTAGAATTATTCTGTTTCTGTGAAAAATGCTGTTGGGATTTTGATATGGATTACATTGAATCAGTACATTGCTTTGCGTAGTATGGATAATTTAAACAGTATTCATTCTTCCAATCCATGAGTATTGTGTCTTCTTCAATGTCTTTCATTAATGTCATACTTTTCAGTGTACAGATCTTTCACCTTATTTAAATTTGTTTTAGATATCATATTCTTTTTTGATGCAATTATAAATGGGATTGTTTTCTTAATTTCTCTTTCTGATAGCTCATTATTGGTGTATAGAAACAGAATTGATTTCAGTATGCTGATTTTGTTTCCTGCAACTTTATTAGTTTATTAGTTTTGACATTTTTTTGGTGGTTTATAGGGTTTCCTATATATAATATGTTGTCTGCAAAAAGAGACAATTTTACTTCTTTCTTTCCGATTTTGATGCCTTTTATTTCTTTTTCTTGCCTAATTGCTCTGGCTAGGATTTCCAGTGCTATGTTGAATAAAAGTGGCGAGAGTGGGCATCCTTGTCTTGTTCCTGATCTTAGAGGAAAAGCTTTCAGCTTTTCACCACTGAGTATGATGTTAGCTGTGGGCTTGTCATATATGGCCTTTATTATGTTGAGGTACGTTTCCTCTATACCCAGTTTGTTGAGAGTTTTTATCCTTTTCCTTTTTAAAAAAATTTTTAATTGAAGAGGATATTTGGAAATGTTGTATTATGTTGTTGGGCAGTAAGGATATTTATTTATCATATCCTTAATGCCTTACAACAGGCAAGTCAAATGTGGTAAATTATTTTACAAAAACAGTAACATCTTCAGTTCACATTTTAAAAAGAACAGTGAATTTATGAATAGAGCACTTTGCAAGTGAACTCTTTGTAGATTAAATATTTTAATGCTTGCATGAATTTAAGTAAAATTTATTCTATGAGCATTATAGTGCTTAAATTATTTAGAAGAATATATTAAGAGGAGCCAGAACTGATAATTTGTCATTTAATAGATAATCCAGTACTCTATGACAAAGGCAGTTTGTGGGAGAAGTAATCTTTAAAATAATTTCTCACACGATTTACACAATTCAGTTTTAAAAAGCATACTATCTGATAGTCTCTTAATTCACCACATATTTGGGACATTTTAGCTCTTTTTACTTCCCCTTCAGATTTATTTTAACTTTTAAAAAACTTAAATTTTTATTGTAGACAGATTGTAAGAACAGTACAAAGACTTCCTGAATCTCTTCATCCAGAGTTACCAATTGTTAACATTTTCCACATCTGCTCTCTCATTCTCTCTTTCTCTCTATATATGCATGTAGGTCATCTGAGATTTAGTTGCAAATGTCATACTTCTTCACCCCTAAAATTCTTGAGTGTTTAACAATGTTTTTGTCACTCGTTACCCTCAAGTATGAAGCTTTTTGGTAGCTTTATTTTTTTTTAATTTTAACAGCTTTATTGAGGTATGATTTATATGCTATACAGTTTATTTTAGGCTGCATTCTTCTTCCTTCCTTCCCCTCACTGGCAGTGGCTGGTACAGTGCTGCAGCTTGCTGAGCGAGTGATTTCCTTTGGAGCTGACAAAGCTGCCTTTTGAAATCATCTGGCAGATACACCTACACAGGATGCTTTTTCTCCCAGAGTTTGGGTTGAAATTGAACCCACTCAGCATTTGCTAGCAGAGTATACTCTAAGCAAAAGACCACATTTTTGTCCAGTTTTGTCAATGTGTAACTATCAAAAATTATTTGAATTCTAATTACCCAATGTGATTTTATGATAGTGTTAGCAAGATCCTAGATCTAAAAATTAAAATTTCTCTAAATTTTTTATCGTGAAGGAAAAAAGTTACCTTTAGAATGAAAAATAGGAATCCAGGGCCTTCAGGTCTCATATTTCATTCTGGAGTAGCATGAGAGATGTTCGGATGGCTGACTTCCATTTTTGCCTTGACTTGGGGCTGTTTGCTTTCTTGCTTTCTCTTTTTTTTTGTTTATAAATGCTTGGGGATTGGTGTATTTTTACTTATTTACTAATTGTATCCAAATTATTAGCCAAGTTTTTGGAGTTATGTAACATCTACTTATATATTTCTCTTTTTTATCCTCAGGGATGAACTGTAAAAGCACCATCAGCTTGACCAGTAAATAATATTACAGTGGATTGCTCATCTCAGTCCTCAAAGCTTTTTGAAACCAACAGCATCACAGCTTGTTTTGGACTTTGTTACACTATTATTTTCAGCATGAAAATGTGTGGTTTTGTAGGGTTTCTAGTTCTTCAAAGAGGCACAGAAGCCGAATTGGTAAAGGAATGATGCAAAGTATAAATTTGTGTATTATTACTTTAACATGCCCACATTTTACTTTAAAATATTAAAAGACGGGGTTCCACAAATGGAAGACTTAGTTTGTGAATTGATTTCGAGGAGTGGTTTTTCTTAGACACTTAATTCTGTTTCAATATTAATTGATCAAATTGCTCTTGTGCATCAGATAACGCCACCATTCACAAGTTAAAATTCTTGGTTTTTGGATGTCTGTTAGATGCCACTAAGAAAATAGAGATGAGCTTCCTTTTTAAAGCTTTTGATGTGGTGTCATAGAGTAGCATGTTGTAGATACAATCAGCTGCTTTGTTACTTTAAAACTAAGCATTTGTAAATATTAAAACTTTAGAAGATGGCAGGTGATGTCCTTTATAACACTTAGCTATTCAGATTGGACATAACTGATATAGTTCATCCTTTCCCTCTTTAAAATTATAGAGACTTGTAGCTCAGTACTGTTTTTTTCTGTTTCTAATTTGCTGCTGATAATGTATATGAATTTACTATGCTGTGTAAGCTGGGTCCTAGTCACTGAACAGTTTATGCAGTGCTGCTTTGCCAAATAAAGTTAAAACTAAAAGAGGCATTGGTGGTGTTTGAATGCAGAAGAGAGAACCACATATCCACCAGATACAGAATGCTGTCTGAGATCACAGACATAAAATTGTTTCTCTGATGCTCCATTTTATGAAATCAGAGTAGCATGGATTTATAGCATTAATTCAGCTGTACATTTGTAGAATATGACTACATTCGGCAGATGGGGACTACACCTCATTTATCTTTTTTCTCTGCTTAATACAGGGCTTACCCTCTTGTAAATGAATAGTAAATGCTGAATGAGTGAGTGAGTGAATTGACTTCGTGTCAGGGAAGAACAGAATCAAGGATAGATGTACCAAACCCCATTTCTCATCTACTAATAGATTTATTAACATAAGAACTGGAAAATGAGTTTCCAAGAGAGCAGTAGCACTTTGGGATCTTGCCTAAATATTGTGGTCTTAAACCTTTTATAGGGAATGCCTGGGTGGCTCAGTGGTTGAGCATCTGTCGTTAGGCTCAGGGAGTGATCCTGGGGTCCTGGGATTGACCTGCAGGGAGCCTGCTTCACCCTCTGCCAGTGTCTCTGCCTCTCTCTGTGTCTCATGAATAAATAAAATCTTTAAAATAAATAAATAATAACGGATTTTTAAAAAATTATGCACACTTTTCACTGATGTCTCTTTTTGGGCAAGATCTCAGACATAAGAAACTAGTGTCAGTTGGTGGCTAAGACTTTGAGTTTTAGTTCCTTGCTGGCTTCAGTCTGCTGTTGGTACTGCTTCTGGACTTGGGCCATGACTCGTTTGAGGTAGTTTCAAAGGTCAAGTATTCCTTAGAACTTAAATTGATTCTTAAACTTACTTACTGGTCTGTATTCTTCATAGCCATTGCCAACATTTTATTATATGTAAATCCCTATGTTAGGCCTTGGGGCTAGAAAAAAGTGCTTTCTCTCAAGGAGTTTACAATCTGAGCAAGGGGACAGTTTATAAATATAGTAGGGGGATCCCTGGGTGGTGCAGCGGTTTAGCGCCTGCCTTTGGCCCAGGGCGCAATCCTGGAGACCCGGGATCGAATCCCACGTTGGGCTCCCGGTGCATGGAGCCTGCATCTCCCTCTGCCTATGTCTCTGCCTCTCTCTCTCTCTCTCTGTGGGACTATCATAAATAAATTTAAAAAATATTTAATAAATAAATAAATAAATAAATAAATAAATAAATAAATAAATATAGTAGGAACAAGTGCCACTTGATTGGTATAGACAAACGCCATGCGACTGATGAATTTTACACTTGTAAATTCAAATTTTTTTTTTAATTCAAATTTTTAAATGAGTGGATTTTAAGGGAATATCAATGGCAGAGATAGCAATAATGGATTTTAACTAGGTGTAAGAGCTTGCTTTCTTTTTTTTTTTTTCTTTTTTAAGATTTTATTTATTCATGAGAGAGACAGAGAGGCAGAGACACAGGCAGAAGGAGAAGCAGGCTCCCTGCGGGGAGCCCAATGTGGGACTCAATCCCGGAACTCTGGGGTCACACCTTGAGTGGAAGACAGATGCTCAACCACTAAGCTACCCAGGCGTCCCTAAGAGCTTTCTTTTTAAGAGAGCTTATTTTATATATATGCTGGTCAGAGATAAGAAATACCTCTTAATCTTTAGTATTCACAATCTCTAAAATGTTTTAGTATTCCATTTTTTCTTAATAGAAGTGATTCCTTTATACAGTATGAAGAGGACAGTGAAAATATTTTTTAAAGTTCCAGTCTTGTGAGATCCTATTGAAACAAGGTGTTTTTACAAATTTGATTTAATTAAAGCCCAAATCTAGCTCCAGTTAAGAATTAAAATGAAGAATTCTTAGGTTTTTAAAAAAATGTTTTTTATGATTTTATTTATTTGAGAGAGAGAGCACGAGTGGGATGAGGAGCTTAGGGAGAAGCAGACTTCCTGCTGAGCAGGGAGTCCTATGTAGGGACCTGAGCTGAAGGCAGACACTTAACCAACTAAGCCACCCAGGTGTCCCAAGGATTCCACTTTCTTTTTTTTTTTTTTTTAAGATTTTATTTATTCATGAGAGAGAGGTGGAGACAGGCAGAGGGAGAAGCAGGCTCCACGCGGGGAGCCCCATGTGGGACTCGATCCTGGGACCGGGATCACGATCTGAGCCAAAGGCCGATGCTCAACCCAGATTTCAGTTTCATGTCTCTTGATTTCTCCTACCATTTTTCAGGAAGATGACAGTGTTACGTCCCCATTGTACTTAAACAGGTGGCTCAAATAGATTGCCAGTAAGAAAATCCTGCATGAAGAAAACTGGTTGTCTGTTAGAAACGACAAATACCCACCATTTGCTTCCACGTGGATGGGACTGGAGGGTATTATGCTGAGTGAAATAAGTCAATCGGATAAGGACAAACATATGGTCTCATTCATTTGGGGAATATAAAAAATAGTGAAAGGGAATAAAGGGTAAAGGAGAAAAAATGAGTGGGAAATATCAGAAAGGGAGACAGAACATGAGAGACTCCTAACTCTGGGAAACGAATTAGAGGAGGTGGGCAGGGGGTGGGGGTGACTGGGTGGTGGGCACTTGATGGGATGAGCACTGGGTGTTCTTCTATATGTTGGCAAATTGAACACCAATAAAAAAAAATTATTAAAAAAATCAGGAAAAAAAAGAAAACTGGCTGTCCCATGTGGCCCACAAGGTTCATGTCTGTGTACTGTAATATAATAGACATGAAACAAGTCCAAGAGTTTCCTTATCTTTAATCCCTCTGCCAGGGCTGTGATAGTAGGTGCTAGTTTTAGTTCCCAGCTTTGGACTTGACCTTTGTGTTGTGTGAGCCAGGGCTCCATGAAGCGCACCCTTGCTTGGTGGAAGAGAAAACCCCTGACTTTTAGTTTCCATGGATGCATCTTGAGGCAGGGAATCCCCTTCTTCTGCTCTTCCTCCCTCTTCCTGTCCCGTCCCTTCCTTGCCTGACCTGAGAGGACATTCGAGGAAGGCTGGAGCTGAAGAACTCATTCTTACTCTCGGAGTGTCCTAATCGGATGAGCATCACAAGAATACTTCTCTTGTCCAAAGGGCAGGTGATTGCAACACCGAAGACATCTTAAATATGAGAGAGCAGCAACCCAGGGGCCTGGGGCAGCTGAGGACATTTATATTGGAATTCCCACACCCCAGACACATCACTGTGACACCCCCCGCCACACACACACACACACAAAGGATCACATCGAGTGAAGTAATTTTTCTTTTTTTTTGCTGGGGCTGTTTATTTAGGTTTTCTGGTCATGATCCTGTTAGGATTTTGCTTAGAAGTTACATGATAGATAAAAGAGCCTGCAGAATTTCCATGTTAACTGTGTCAGTTGTAAATCATTTATAAAAAAGGCTATTTTCTGGAGAAAAAGACCTGCCATTCTTTAGGATCTTGGCACCTTTATGTGATTAGCTTGTAGGGAACAGAGTTTGATCAAGCCAGCCAGAAGTTAGTTACAAGTGGAGGTGTTAAGGAGAGTCAGACTATTGCTCCTCAGCAGCAAACAGCATTGAAGGCACCATCTCAGATTGCACAGTTCATGGTTCTGATTTATTTAAATTAACTATCTTTTAAATATTTTATTGATTCAATTTGCCAACATACAGAATTAACACCCAGTGCTCATCTATCATGTGCCCTCTTTAGTGCCCATCACCCAGTTACCCCGTCCCCCCCACCCTCAAGGTTCTGATTTCTTTGTTCTATACACACATCTATAGATTACACATTTAGAGATTTTTCTAAGTCTTCGTTTTCATCTGTGAAACTGTAAGAGAACATAGCTTTTTATCTGGAATTTGGGGTCTTCAGTCATATGATGAATGAAAATAAAAGAAATCTTTTTCTAAGTTCATATACTTAGTATAATTTTTCCTAAGCTTTTTGGTAAAAGTTAAGACCATCTTAAAATGTGTTTTGAGGGCACCTGGATGGCTCAGTCAGGAGAGCGCGTGACTTTTGGTCTTGGGGTTGTGAGATCGAGCCCCATATTGGGTGGTCGGTCAAGATTACTTAAATAAAACTTAAAAAAATTTAAGAAGTGTGTTTTGAAACGTTTCCTAAGTTTTGAAATGATCTTTAAGTTGAATGATATTGAAAGCTGATCTCTTTCCAATTTACAGCGTGCTAAGTCACATACAAGACTCAGAACTGAGGTGGAAGAATTAAAATGAGTAGGAAAGAAGACACAGAGAGACCCAAGTGAAACAAATGGAGGCTCGGTTCTAAGCAGTTCATCTCTGGACACACTCAGCTTCAATGGGCCTAACCTTATTTTCATCCTTGGTGGTTTTATATTTAATCAAAACCCTCCCTGTGTTTGCTGTTCAAGTAGCCACGGTGTATACACTTTATTTAGGATTCTAGAATTGCACAGGACCAGAGAGCTGAGAAAAAATGGGGCCAGTCTCCAAGAAAAAGCCACCCAATTGCTTAAAAAGCCAAGGAGTTAAGAACATTTGTGAACAGCAAACTGCAAGCTAAGCTTTTCCCTCTCTATTTGGCGTGGGCAATTTTTCATTAGAAATTGTCATTCAAAAAAAAAAAAGAATTTGTCATTCAGTTTTAACACCAACAGTTGCAGAAAACCTGGAGTCCAGAAAAGAAAACAAGTAATTGGGAGTCACTCTGATAGGAACAAAGTAGTGCAATCCCCAAACATGAAATTGGGGACAACATAACAGAGACCCCAAATGACAATCTCAGGCTCAGATGCTTACGATACATGGTCTCATTGCTGCAACGTAGGCAGAGCGCAGGAGGATCAGATGGTGCCTGTGCCCCAGACCACACCACGCTGTAGTACGTTTATGCTTGAAACATCCAGTGAATTCATCAGCAAGGTCTGCCTTAAACCCCCAAACCAAAGAACAGATAGAAATTGCATCTCTGCGTTTGGGTTGTGGGAAAATATAGTAAAGAACAACATGAAACAGCCATCAGTGGCTGAGGAGGGTTGGTGAGCATGAAAGTGAATGGTGGAGCCAAATCACCAAGTCAAAGATTATGAAAAAGCAGGAGGAGAAAGATGAAGACGTTCTGTCATTTTCCCGTGGAAGAGAACAAATCTGACCCTCCAGCAACAGGAAACATCCAAATGCTTGGGAAGGGATGGAGACTAGCTGTTGTCTACTTGTACTGAGAATTAGAGCAAAGAAGCCATGTGTTTTCTGAAAGGTAGCATCTGTGGGCCTTTTCCCAGCAAAAGACACATGAGACATAACACGTTTGAGCAGTAAATTGTGGACAAGCTTCCCTTTAAAATTATTTATAAATTATCTTAGATGCAGAACTCCTCCAATCAGACACAGGTAAAGTGACTTAGACAGTCTCATGCAGTCCATATAACAATATAACTATTTTGTGGACCTTGATTCTCTAATTTTTTTAAAATAAATTCAACTTGCCAACATATAGTATAACATCCAGTGCTCATCCCATCAAGTGCCCTCCTTAGTGCCTGTCACCCAGTCACCCTCATCTCCTTCTTTAATTCTTATTTTTTCCATTTGCAAAATAAGGTTGATATGATTAGATCCAGGTGCTATAGCATCAGCTCAGTAAATAACAGCAACTTATGATGATGAAACGGTTATTTAAGAAGGCATAAGAAGAAAATACAATTTATTAAAGGGATTTTGTACACTTGGATATGGACATCTTTTCTCAAGTATCTCAACACCATAGCAATACTAAACCGCGTTTAATTTCTTCATGTATAAAAAGATGTGCCGAAAGATGCATGCCTCATCAGTTTTTATTTTATTGGGTATGGCTATAGGTGACACCCTTCTCTAGAAAAGCAAACTGCACAGCGTCACACAGAGAGTACAGATATCCTAAGTTCATTCACACAGTCATTTTTCTAATTTGCTCTTGAGGAGAACTTTAAGTCTTTGCTCAATTCTAATCATTCCACAAAATGCTTGGACCCCTCAGGAAATAAAAGTAACCAATTTCTTTATTTTTCTAGAACTAACTTTGTTCATTCATGTATTCTGTTATATTTCTGACCCAAATTAAGCCCTTTGCTAAAAGGAACAACTTACCTCACATTCAGTCTGAATATAAAGTGTTCTACAGTGTTTTCAAGTATTTTAGAAGATTTGCCACTTTGGATAAAAAGCCATACTATCTTAGTAATATGTCAGTGTAGACAGGCACACTCTAGATTGCTCTCAGGAGAATGATTACTAGGGTGTGTTTAATCCTGGCATTAAGTGATGCTGGGAATAATCTGCCTTTAAAATCCTACAAATTGGGATCCCTGGGTGGCACAGCGGTTTGGCGCCTGCCTTTGGCCCAGGGCGCGATCCTGGAGATCCGGGATCGAGTCCCACGTCGGGCTCCCGGTGCATGGAGCCTGCTTCTCCCTCTGCCTGTGTCTCTGCCTCTCTCTCTCTCTCACTGTGTGCCTATCATGAAAAAATTAAAAAAAAAAAAAAAAAGAAAAAAAGAAAAAAAAATCCTACAAATTGATTAAAAGGAGAAAGATACTAAGCTTGATGCCAGTTTTCTGTAAGGGTGAATTTGTGCAAGACTGCTTTATGCTCTGGGAATACATAAGCCTGGCATTAGCTGATTGTACATTATAACATTTTATAGCATTAAACAAATAATGGAGAAAACTGGCCTATTCCATTGGATGAAAGAACCTGGTGATCCTTAAACGTGACATTTTTACAAACGCTGCACCTAGAAATCCACTCAGTGCTCTGCTTTTCAATTTGAATGCATCTTTCTCTTCCATCAACACAGACTAATGCTGAAGACCAGTGACTATATAAATAAAGCTGCTGTGTTCTGGACCATCAAGCAGTGTTGAGTAGATTAAGAAAGTACTTTGCCCTCAGCTAAGTTTGTGTTAAAATGTTTGACCTGCCACCTCTGCTGCCACCATCATTTCCTATCTCCCTCCAGGACGACGTTACAGCTATTTGTAATCCAAAGTCTGAGTGTTTTCTCCCAAAGTCAGGTCTAAGGGGGCAGCCACCCAAACGACATGATGTCAGAGGCACTGGGATAAGCTCACACTCACCCACCCTGATGCCTCCTTGACGTGTTCACAAGGGTTACAATTAGATATTCCTGCCATGGGGAGCATTTCACTGAAGGTATAAATTCACTGAGATCCATTCTCAGAAACAGGCTTTGAAGGGGAGAAGAGAAAAGCACTTGAAGCTTAATATGAGGAATAAGAAGGCCTCAGAATAAGAGAAAGCTGTGTGTAAAGTGGCCCAGGGTTCCCAGAGGCCAATGGCTGGCTTCTGAAAAGTAAAGGGTTAACATTGCCATCCGAAGGCCTTCCCTTGAGATTCTGAATTTTCTGCCTTGGCTAACTGCAAATTGCTATTTTCAGGGACAGTTCACATAAGTCAGAATTAGAGTCTTTACTCACATGGATTCCTCTCTAAATTTCAAAACATTTCATATACTCCCCAAAGAAAATCTTTCTATAATAAATAAAAACAAAGGTTTAGTGCTTGCAGAATTTTCTGGGGTTTCAGGATTTTTCTTAGCCCAGTTCAAATCAAAGAGGTTATAAATATCCAAACCAGTATATGTATAAATTATAAGTAAAACATCCTCACCCCCAGCTATTTAAATGATACTTATTACAGATACATCCCATTTATGAGGTAGTCGGATTCCTCAGATGTGATGGGACGAGCTTTTTTAAGTTTCTGTTTCACCAGGCGTAGTCGGCAAGCAACCATGAGAAGCAGCAGAGCCGTGATGGCCAAACCCAGGGCCAGGGGTAGCACTGCACCTGTGAAACGGTTAGAAATGAACAGGGCAGGTCAGTGAATAGTGGCAATAATAGCTACAAGTGACTGTATCATTAGCACTTTGCATGTACTGTTTTACTTAATCTGAACAACTCAAACAGGTACTGGTACTGTCACCATTTTACACAGAGATTAAGTAATTGGTGTAAGAGCACATAGTTTGTAAATGGCAGGTGTAGTTCTCAAACCAGACTTCTTTCAAACCAGATTCTGTACCAGGTTCCTACGAAATGCGGTGGCCTCAGTGAGTACAAAGGTAGCTCACCCGCACACCCAGTCTGTGAATAGACAGCTGTGAGGACACGGTGGCCAGAGGGGAGTTTTTCATCATAGTCAGAGATTACATTTGCGGATCCACACATGATCAGTCTCTCAAAATATTATGGACTAACTCCTAATTTCTTGTACTGGTTAGGGCTTCAAGAAATTTATTTTCTTTCTTAATCCAGAGATCCTACTCTCAGCCAGTAAGAACCACTGTTGAGAGCTAACTTCAAAATATGCTGGTGTAATTCTGGCTAAGGGTACTTGAAGAATCTCTCAAGTCCTCCTTCACAGGGTTTCTCCTGGGGGGTGGGTCCTAGACACCCAGGCGAGAAGTAAGAAGCGGTGGTGAGAGGCCAGCAGGAGTCTGGTGGGGACAGGGCTGTGCCCCGATCGGTCTTCCTTATCAAGCTCAGCAGGCTCTATTCTTAGTCTGATGTACTCTGGAGTCCCAAGCCTGGGAGACGATAGGGTGGAGCTATTTTTAGCTGCAGGGGTCTTGCCAACTCGTGGAATTAGAGGAGCAAAAATGCCCATCGCATCAGCTGATTCTATGACCTTTCATCTCACTCCTTTCTTCACTCATCCAGCATTCAGTAAGAGCCCTGTGCCTGGCACTGAGCTCAGTGCTGGTAACCAAGGACAGTAAGCCAATGCTACAGAGTGCACTGCTCCAGGTGCTTTGGTTGTTTAAAGAATGACTTCATTTATTTAAGAATAGCAATTTTGGGGGCATCTGGGTGGCTCAGTGGTTGAGCGTCTGTTTTTGGCTTGAGTCATGGT
The DNA here is from genome assembly GCF_048164855.1 of Canis lupus baileyi. NCBI lineage: Eukaryota > Metazoa > Chordata > Mammalia > Carnivora > Canidae > Canis > Canis lupus. The sequence goes on from NC_132838.1 coordinate 41,434,599, forward strand.
CCTGGGGTCCTGGGTTCAAGTCCCCTATCGGACTCCCCGCAGGGAGCCTGCTTCTCCCTCTGCCTGTGTCTCTGCCTCTCTATGTCTCTCATGAATAAATAAATAAAATCTTAAAAAAAAAACAAGAATAACAATGTTTAATAAGATTTTTTTTTAAAGATTTTATTTATTCACAAGAGATACACACAGAGAGGCCGAGACACAGGCAGAGGGAGAAGCAGGCTCCATGCAGGGAGCCCAATGCAGCACTCAATCCCAGGTCTCCAGGATCATGCCCTGGGCCGAAGGCAGGCTCTAAACTGCTGAGCCACCCAAGGATCCCCTGTTTAATAAGATTTTTAAAATTTATTTGATAGAGAGGGGATCCCTGGGTGGCTCAGCGGTTTGGCGCCTGCCTTTGGCCCAGGGCGTGATCCTGGGTCCCGGGATCAAGTCCCATGTCGGGCTCCCGGCATGGAGCCTGCTTCTCCCTCCTCCTGTGTCTCTGCCCCTCTCTCTCTCTCTATCATAAATAAATAAATAAATCTTTAAAAAAAATAAATTTATTTGAGAGAGAGAGAGAACATAAGCAGGGAGGAGGGACAGAGAGAGAGGAGAAGCAGACTCCCCAGTGAGCAGGGAGCCCGATATGGGGCTTGATCCCAGGACCCTGAGGTTATGAACTGAGCTGAAGGCAGACACTTAACAAACTGAGTCACCCACATGCCCCAAGAATGACTTTAAAAAAAGATTGATTGATTGACTGATTGATTGATTTGAGAGAGAGATGCCGGTGGGGCGGGGATGGGGGCAGAGGAAGAGAGAGAGTCTTAAGAAGGCTCCACGTTCAATGCAGAGCCAGACACAGGGCGCCATCTCACAACCCTGAGATTATGACCTGAGCTGAAATCAAGAGTTGGACGCCTAGGTGCCTGCCACTCTTCTAAGCGCTTTATGGTGTAAATCATTTAATTCTCACAATTACCATATGAGTTGCTACTATTATTATAACCATTTTGCAAATGAAGGAAGTAAGACATCAAGAATTAAGTTAGGGATCCCTGGGTGGCGGGCGCAGTGGTTTAGTGCCTGCCTTTGGCCCAGGGCCCACGTGGGGCTCCTGGTGCATGAAGCCTGCTTCTCCCTCTGCCTATGTCTCTGCCTCTCTCTCTCTCTCTCTCTCTCTCTGTGTGACTATCATAAATAAATAAACATTAAAAAAAAAAAGAATTAAGTTATTTGTCTAAGTTTGTAACATCAGTGGTGGAGCTAGGACAAGCCCCCAGGCAGTACAGCCCCAGAACCACCACTATACAGTACTTCTCCAAAAGAGAAAGGAGATTTTACTTTTAATGACTTCAGGTCTGGGTAGACAAACATTTAAATAAAAAAATGCAATTAACTATTACAGTTACTATTACAGTTACTATGATAGTTACTATGATATATGAAGTGCAGATATAAAAGGAATGGTTCATATGTCCAGTTCATACGATTTTTGTTCAAGTGGTTTAAATGTATGATGGAGCTCATTTGGGGTGGGTGGGGAGATTAGTTTATGTTCTGACATTTTCAGATTGAGATGCCTATACTTGATCCAGGTATAATTTTCTTTAGGTTTCTGGATTTTTTTTTTTTTTTTAAGATTTACTTATTTGAGAGAGAGAAGGAGAGAGAGCACACATACCCATTGTAGGAGGTAGAGAGGGAGAGAGAGAGAATCTCAAGCAGACTCCTCGCTGAGTGCCTAGCCTGATATCACAATCCTGAGATCATGACCTGAGCCGACACCAAGAGTCAGATGCTTAACTGACTGAGCCACCCAGGCACTCCATAGATTTCTGGATTATTTGGGCCTATATATATAAGAGAGTCTTTAGCTTCAAGGTAGTGGCTGCAGCCACCAAGTGGATGAAATTGCCAGAGAGAAAGGGAGAAGAAGGAAGGTCAGGAGTGAGGCCCCAGGAAACACCAATATGTAAGAACGCAGACAAAAGACAACTAGTAGAACAGAAAGAGATGGATCCAAAGAGTTGCAGGACAGCCAAGGGAGGAAGGGAGTCTTGGAAGCACAGGGAAGAGACTTCAAGGAAGTCCTTGACTGAACCAAATGCTAAGATGAGGTCAAGTGGGGTGAAGCCCAGAGAGACCAATGGACTTAGCAATCAGAAATTCACTTACAGGGAGCCTGAACATTGAGGGATGCTATTTTGGTTTTATGTGTTGGGAGAGATCTAAATTGTCTGCTGCTGTTGGGGGAATGAGCCAGTAGAGACACGGATTAGAAACAGGAGACTTCCTAAATGATGGGGAAATGTACCTGAGGAGATTAGGGGCTATATCAAGGTCAGGGGGAGTCACTCCTCCCTCTAGTACTGCAGGTAAGGAAATGGTGTGGGTGCAAACAGATGGGTGTTCACCTTTGGGGATGAGAAGCTGAGGAAGATCACTTTGCTCATTCAGAGCAGGGAGAGGACTAGAGGCTGCCCTTCTAAATGAGTGTGATCTGTGTAAAGATGGGCACCAGTGCTTAAGCCTCAGGGGTGGGGATGGGGTGGAGGGAGCAGGGGGCTATGCTGAAGATCCCAATTCCAAGTCTGGGGTGCAGATGCAGCTCTAGTAACAACAAAGCAGACATATAATCTTGGGGAATCTTCTTTGTCAAGTCAGATAGTCAAATAGGATGTGGCTATACTGTCAAATGGATTCCTGTTTAACGATTTGAATGCAAGGAAAAGGAAATCTCACATAATAAGCTTGCTAGAATACTGCAAATTATTCTAGATTTTTCAATACTCGTTTGGCATGGTTTCTTCATTGTCTTTAGCTTTGGTAACTTGAGATTTAAAATTTTCTAACCCCTTATAAAACACATCATGATATAATTTTCTCAGGAACCAGCGAAGGAGATGAATTGGATATTTTGTTCGCATGAGTGGGAGTAATATTCGTAATACATAACAACTGGAACGAGCAGTGGGTAGTTAGAACGAGGCTCTCTGCATATAACCAGGCACGGGGGCAGAGCAGGCCTTGTTTCCTTTTACGTGTCCATGGGGGACAGGGCCCTTTTTATTCAAATATCTGGGGACAGGGGTAAGTCCAGGAGCCAGCAGAAACAGCAGCATCTAGGTACTTGACGTCTGGGTGGTTCTGGCCATCTATTGGTTAACAATTACATTTCAACATTGCCAGATTATAAAAAGAACACTCTAGAGTAAAAAGAAAGTCTTCTCCATGTTCAGATCTATAATTTAAGAATCATATTTTGTCCTCCTAAATCTTCCTTTACTAATTAGTTTGTGGGATTTAGGACTAAAAACTACCTTTCTACAAAACTATGTTGAAAGTGTTTTCTTTCTAGTTAAAAACCACCAAAATTATGGAATTATGGTATTCTTGCACTCATTATATATTCCCTCGACCTCCAACACTCTTTCCTTGTTCTTATTGTCTTGGTCTTTATCACTAGAGTAGCTAGAGAGAACTAGGTACTCTAAGATTTTTACTATTGAATCATAACTATCTCAAGCATAATAAGCCATTATTTATTTGGCTCATTGTATGAGCCATACAGTGTGCTCAATAGCTTATATTCATTGTCCCATTTATCCTAACAGCTCTGAGGAAGTGATAGTTGTTATTTCTGTCTTACTAATGAGGAGACTGGGATCCAGAGAGATAATATCTTCTGCCCCAGGTCATGGAGTTTAGTGGTGGAGCAAGGGTTTGCATCAGATTCTAGAGCCTATGTTCTTAAATGAGTATTACTCTTCCCGTAGGATGTTACACCTGGGAGGGAATATAGTGATAATCTAGTCCAATCAACTTATAAAAGAGAAAGCTAAGGTCCAAAGATGTGAGGGTACTGGTTTAAGAGCCCAAAGATGCAGCATGATAGCGGAGGTGAGAATACAACAGTTCTTCTGACCCACATATCTTGTCATGTGCTCCTGCAGCTGCATCAGTAACTTCAACTAGAGGGAATGTGGTTCTGCAAATGTTTATACTCTGCAATGAATTTCCAAGTTACACATTTTACCTGTTTCTGGGGCTGGGTGTTCCCCTCCTCCTCGATCGCTCTTTGACTCAAAAATATAATTTTCCTCTTTTCTGTTCTTCCTCGAGGAGCCACGATCTACAAAAAACAAATAGAACACATACAGGAATCTGTCTTATTTATTTTTTACGATGGATGTAAAGGACTTACAGAATTTATTTCTCTAGTAAACAGAGGCCTGTGTTTGCTACTAACCTAGCTAGCTAATGTGACCAGTTTAGTAATGCAAAGTATGGGGCAAGAGCAAAACTGCCAGCAGAGAGAGGGGAACAGGTACATGGTAACAAAACCCCTACCCGCACACTGGAGAAGGAAGGAGACACCTGGCTGGAAAAGTCAAGGATAATCTCTGGTCTTCATACCATGTAAAGCAGGAGCAGTCCACAAAGGTCTTTCTTTAAAAACTGAACAGAGCTAGCATACATAAGGCACTCAGACATGCTATTTGACTTTCTCACCTCAACCCAGGTTGGCAGGTATTCATTGCTTCATGTTTTCTGGTTCAGTCAGAGAAGCTTGGCACTTGCCCAGGTTCTTTTTAGTAGTAACTGGGGCACAGAGCTAAGATTTATTTATTTGTATGTATGTATATATGTATTTATTTATTTATGAGAGATAGAGAGTGAGTGTGCAAGTGAGTGCAAGGAGGGGCAGAGGGAGAGGAAGAGAGAGAATCTTAACCAGCTGAGCCATCCAGGAGCCCCAGGGCTGGGATTTAAACTCAGATATGTCTAACTGCTTGCTAGTGGAACCCAGCAGTTGTGATGTAATGATGTGTAGTTAATTATTTACTCTATTCAGTTATACTATACTATTGAGAATGAAGAATAAGAAAGATCAAATCTTAGGACTTTTTGTTTTTTAATATTTTATTTATTTATTCATGAGACACAGAGAGAGGCAGAGACACAGGCAGAGGGAGAAGCAGGCTCCCTGTGGGGAGCCCCATATGGGACTTGACCCCAGGACCCCGGGATCACGCCCTGAGCGGAAGGCAGACGCTCAACCACTGAGCCACCCAGGTGTTCCAAATCTTAGGACTTTTATTCCCAGGTCTGATGAGCCATGATTGTATCACTGGATCATCTCCTATCTAGGGATTTACAACACTTGCATGCTTATTACAAGGACAATATAATGATTAATGAACTAGTGGAGTTGCCCTCATGCTATGGTGTGATGTCAGGGGAGATTGTGAGATAATATAAACTTCTCAATGACAATAAATTGGAAATCATGAGCCTACATCAGTAATTTTACTGAGAAACAGAATAAAACTTTAAAGCTTCTTTACTCATATGTCATCAACAGATACATTCATAATGCCTGAAACTGAAATAAGGCTACTGAAAGAAGGTATTTATAAAACTCTTTGTAATTGGAACTAAGTGATTTGCCTGGGTTTACAAAGGATCACAAAAATCAACAGGATAATAGAAAATTGTGAAGTTACTGTAGGAACTAATTAGCGCCAGAAGGCCACACTTAAACGGCCTGGACTGTAGCAGTGATGTAGCTGTTAAAGAGCAGGGGCCGCGAATCCATTTATTCCTTGAAGGCATCCTTCATGCTCCTCAGCCCTCCACCCCCCAGCCACCAGTTGCCGGGCAGCAGAGACCAGACTGCATCCAGGATACCCTCTGAAGCACCCCTGACAGTGGCCCCTCTTCTCTGTCCTCAGGGCCACAGCCTTAGGTTTCTGGTCCCTTTAACTCACAGAAAGAGCCTCTGCCTGGGTGGCTGTGTCTGCAGAAGCTCCTTACTGCACTCCCTCAGCACATCAGTGCCAGGAGGCCCACGAGGCAGCTGCACATTTGCTCCTCTCAGCCCAGGCAGCAGTGGCTCTCTGCTTCCCCTGCCTGCCAGGTTACTCTAAAGGACCCACAAGTGCCACCTGCATATACACCCATAGTTCAGGTGGTCCTCCATGAGCTCCTGGCCCAAAGGGAGTGAGAGACATGAGTGAGGCGTAAACGAGTTCTGGTAGGCCAGACAATCAGACTTACCTTTCAAACTGATTGCTATTACTGTCCACCCTACTGTAGAGGTGGAAGCCCCGACTCCCACCCAGAACCGTAAGGGGAGGGAAAAAGGAGCAGCCAGGGGGAGAGGGTGATCCGTGGGGAGTGATGGGGGCAGCTGGCCAGGGAACAGCTGTCACTGTGGCTGGGCTGCCAGGTGTGGGGGCTGCTCAGCTCAGGGACAAAGGGACAAGGGGATGCCAAGGAGCTGAGGAGATCCATGTCCCAGGAAGAGGGGACAGGGACTACTGAATTTAAGCCATGGGGCTGGTGGAGTACAAGGCCATTGAACACCTGGGCTGTCTTCCACATGGCAAGCTGATTTCCACCCCTTTGGGTTGTGTGGACCAATTAAAAATTCAAAATGATTTTTAATCATTTCAAAATCAAAATTATTTGGAGGGCCAATTCAGGGTTGTCAATTTTTAGTTTGCCAAGTAAAGACATTTACAAAGGCCACTGCCTTCACTTCAGTATAAAGTAATGAAATGTGTAAACCCAAAACATGAAGAGCTTACTATGTAAAGAGGATGGCTCTTTAAATTGAATAAATTTAGCCTTATAAAAAACTGACTACTTTGTTCTTATTTTTCTCATTTTGCCATGAATGGTGAAAGCTTTATTATGGAGGGTAGTGATCCTTCTTCTACTGGCTTTGAGGACCAAATTCTGTTTCCCTTCTTTTTTTTTTTTTTAAGATTTTATTTATTTATTCATGAGAGACAGAGAGAGACTGAGACACAGGCAGAGGGAGAACAGAGAGAGACAGAGAGGGACTGAGACACAGGCAGAGGGAGAAGCAGGCTCCATGCAGGGAGCCCGACGTGGGACTTGATCCCGGGTCTCCAGGATCAGGCTCTGGGCTGAAGGCAGCGCTAAACCGCTGAGCCACCCGGGCTGCCCTGTTTCCCTTCTTCTTGACTCCACCTGTCCAGATGCCTCAACAGGGCTTCCGAGGTCCCCCATATTGCCTTCCATTCCCTACAAATACCCTTCACTTTGGGTAGCTAGGATCCCGTCCTTCAGGAATTGTCATTCACAAACCCATTTGCTCCCTCAGTCAATTAGAACCCTTGTTAGCCAATCAATTAGACACTCTTTCTGCCCATTCTCCAGTGCACAGTGGAATGTCTGTGCATATCACAGGCAGGGCTACCTGTCTGTCAGGCACCATGGGCACTGGACCCACAAAAACATTTCCATTTGATTTCTCTTAGGATCACAAGAACACAATGGATATGATAATAATAATAAATAGTAATAATAATAATGCATATATAATAGTGAAGCTGGCCTGTGTTATATTAATCTCTATACCAACACAGTCATAAAGCATAATATTTTGGTTGGGTTTTTTTTGGGAGGGCCCATGAAAGTCATAATGCAGATCTATAAGCAGCCAACCCCGATTTCTCCAGCACTCAGAGATCTCTTTCTTCTGAGCTTCTAATGCCCTAATAGAAAGACCATACAAGCAGGTCTTAAGGGAACTGTAGCTGTTTCCTGTGTCTGTAGCTAAGTGAGGCTTGCTGCCAAAGCCGACATCTCCTGGGGCTAGTATTTGACTCAGTTAAATTCTGGCTTTATTACTTACTAGCTGTATGACCCAGTCTAAGCCTCTACCTCTCTATGTCTCGGTGTCTTCATCCATAAAATGTGGCTAATGATTTCTGCACATTGCCAGGTTGCTATAAAGAACAAAGAAGTGCACAGTGATAGGCACTCAGTAAGTACTCTCTCCAATAAAAAATCTGTAAGTGGGGGCAGCCCGGGTATCTTGGCAGTTTAGCACCGCCTGTGGCCCAGGGTGTGATCCTGGAGACCTGGGATCGAGTCCTATGTCAGCCTCCCTGTATGGAGCCTGCTTCTCCCTCTGCCTGTGTCTCTGCCTCTCTCTCTCTCTGTGTCTCTCGTGGATAGATAAATAAAATCTTAAAAAAAAAGAAATCTGGAAGTGGGAAGATCACATGGCTGAGAACTCATGTCCTACTTTTTAAAAATAATGAGCCAGGAATAAAAACACCAAAATTTACCAACCTCCAGTTCTTTTCAGAGGATTAACTAGCTTGCCTTTTGCCCAGTGGAAAAATATAAAATAACTAAACAACAACCCCCACCCCCCCGCCTCTCTTTCCAATGAAGATGAGAGATTGTTCATCTTAAATTTGAAGAGGAACTCAGTACTGGGGCCATCATTTGAATTAATTGTTTTATGGGCTTGTAGCTCTCTTACCCGAGTTTCCTAGTGAATGCCACTGCACTCAAATGCTCCAGGAAGAATTCATCTAGCACTGAGAGACACAGATTATATTTACATGCAATGTCTCATGCAATCCTTGCAGCAACACTGTGAGAAGATACTATTATCCTCTCATAGGCAAGGAAAGGCAGTTCAGAGCAGCTAATTAAGTGGAAGCTAGTAACTGCTGGTGCTGGAATTAGAACCCAGGACTGATCTCCAGCGCAGGAGCTTTTCTACTGAACCATACTGCTCTCAGAGCCACAAATCCAAGAACTTAGAGTTGATACTGTATTTATTCATATCTAGGCAAAACAAAATACCTAGGCAAAAATCACAAATTTAAATATTTCCTTAGGAAGTCTGAGATAAAGCTCTATGAAGGATGCAACAGAGAAAGAGGTTTATTGTACTTAGAAAGGGGATCTTGTCTTAGAGATGGGTTCATGTGAAAAACTAAACAAATTCATTCTGAATCTTCAGCTGAAGAGCATTTTCTTAAATGCTTTCACTCGCTGGGGAGAAGAAGCCCGTGCTATAGGAGGTGGAAAAGATCAGGCATTAGGAAGAAGGCAGTGCACATAGGAGACTTGAAATGTGAATTCCTGTTTTCCACATTTCAGAGAGGAATTCACTGTCATTTCCTGGACTGTTGGATTCAGTTTTCCCAGACGCCAACATATGGAACACTGTAGAGAAATGCTTCACTTCCACATGTCCTATTGTAGGCTCTAACCAGAGTGGCAAGTCAGAACAAGTAAGACAAAGATGGCATTTGCTTCTGCAAATAACTCATTTCTTAGGGAATTGTGCTTCCTCTTTCTGAAGGACCCATTGTGTTATGCATACATGCATAGCTATGCATTTACAGAAGTAGCTGGAAGCTGGACAGAAGTTGTTTTAATGTCATTTTCACTGACCATAGAACATGCAGGTACATTCTGGAAGGAAGGTGGAAATATCAGCTGGAAAAGTGGCTACAATAAGGGCCTGCTTCCAGAATGCTTTATGGCTCCCCGTGACCACCTGCCAATAAACACAGACAACAGAATTGTTCTTTGGCACTATTCACTGGTATACCACAATGTGCGGCTGCAAAGTAGGGAAAAGGGAGCTCTCTTCAGGAAATGTTCTGGATTGCACTAGGACAAGATCCATCCATTTGAGAGAACAGTTGACTCCTGCCATCATATTGGAGCATAATAGGCTATTCAGCCATGCTGCTTACCAGGCTTCAATAAATTCAAACTACCTTCCCAGAAATGTTTTATGGTTTCCGAGTGTTTTCTCAATAAGAAAAGAGACAGTATAATGAAAAGATGAAATACCCATGAAAAATACAGGGCACATATAAAAAGCCTTTTGAATATCCTTTATGCCCTCTGGATAAAACACCTCCCACAATAATGCAAAGGTCACAGTTGCTCATTCTAGTTACTGCCAGAGGGAAGTTAAATGGTGAGGCTTTGGCACGGTTAGCAGGGGAATCTGAGAAAATGCAGGCAGAGCCCCATGTATCCATACAGAATCCATGCATTCTCACACGTCCATGCCTCAGTCTGGATCCTCTGGGAATTTGGTTGACCTGCTATGCTGGACATGTTTCAAAAAACTGGATTCAATGTGACTTTGGATATACCACTTGTCTAGCACTCTGCAGTGCTAGAAATCAGATTTCTTTCCTCTGACTAGGTCAGATAGAAGAGGACAGCCTTGTTAATGAATGACTTGACCACACAGGGAACAGGCCCTACAGATACAGGCATATCTAGCAACAATTCAGCCATTGAGCCACTGTGTGCTCAGCATAGGCACCACTGTGGCTCTGTGCAGTCCTGACCGATGGCTCGGAGTAGACAGAGTGTGCATTCACTGTGAAACTGAATATTTGAACAAATCCTTGATCTTATCCTAGTAACACGCTTGCACTAAATTCCCAATTGTGGGATAACTGAATCAAGGCAATACAGGTTTAATGCTTCAGAAACTGCCCTCCAACTGCCCTCTAGAAGATTGTACTAACTTTTTAAAAAGATTTATTAATTTATTTGAGAGAGAGAAAGAGGGAGGAAGAGAGCACATGCATACAGGGGAGGAGGGGATATAGGGAGTGAAAGTCTCAGGCAGACTCTGTGTTGATTGTGGAGCCAGGTCCAGGGCTCGATCTCATGACCCTGGATCACGGCCTGAGCCAAAACCAAGAGTCGGTAGGTAGCTTCACTGACTCTGCCAGCCAGGCGCCCCAAGACTGTACTAATTTTAATCCCACTAAAAGTGCATGAGTCTTGTTTCTCTGTACTCTGTACATGAATTATTATACTTTTTCACCTTGCTAATGTGACAGGCAAAATACTGCACCTCATCCCTTTCTGTACTACATTATCAGTATTAATCATAGTATCTCTTTAATATATCTTTAATGAGTTTTTTTTTATCTTCACAACATGTCTGTGGGGAAAAGAAGCAACAGAAAATTTAACTTGTCCATATTTACTATATTAGCTAATAATCCTTGTAAAAACCCAGGCATAGGTCACAAAGAGTAGTGCATTTTAAAATCTATTTATGTTATGCTGGGTGGAGCATAATTTAGCTCATAAGAAATTGGAGGCTTGGGAACATGAGTGTGGTAGTCTTCGGGATGGGGAGGGAGGGGTGTTTGCTGTCTACACAAATTGTGCTCCGTGAGGGCCCTTTTGAACAATTTCAAAGTATTGGCCTTCTCTTCCCACCTTCTCCACCCTGGACTTCCAAAGATTGTGTTTTGTTTTCTTTTTACCCACCTTCCCCTCCAGCAACCATCAGTTTGTTCTCTGTATTTGTGAGTCTGGATTTTTTTGTTTAATTGGTTATTTCCTTTTTTGCTTTGTTTCTTTAAAAAGTTCTTGTTTTTGATGGATATGTAATAACATATGAATATACTCCTGAGAAAAAGAAGTTTCATAAACATAATGTGTTGTGAATTTTGTTAAAAGTGAATAAATGTCAGGGTACCTCGTTGGCTCAGTGATTGAGTATCTGCCTTTGGCTCAGGTTGTGATCCTGGGATCCTGGGATGGAGTCCTGTATCGGGCTCCCCGCAGGGAGCCTGCTTCTCCCTCTGCCTATATCTCTGCCTCTCTCTGTGTGTCTCTCATGAATAAATAAACAAAATATTAAAAAACAACATCAACAAAACAAACAAGGCAACCTACTGAAGAGGAGAGATGTTTGCAAATGATATATCCAGTAATGGGTCAACATCCAAAATATATAAATAACTTAGCAAACCTAACAGTAAAAAACCCCACAAAAAAAACCCAAAAACCAAATAATCTGATTAGAAGTGGGCAGAAGGGGCATCTGTGTGGCTCAGTCTGTTAACTGACTCTTGATTGCGGCTGAGGTCATGATCTCAGGGTTGTGGGATCGCGTGCTCTGTGATTAGCACAGAGTCTGCTTGTCCATCTCCCTCTACCTCTCCCCCTGTTCTCCCTCTCTCTCTCAAATAAATAAATAAAATCTTAAAAATATAAAAAAATTAAAATGGGCAGAAGACCTGAATAGACATTTTTCCAAAGAAGATATACAAATGGCCAACAGACACATGAAAAAATGCTCAATATCACTAATCACTGGGGAAATGTAAATCAGAACCATAATGGTAAAGTCACTGTGGAAAACAACATGGAGGTTCCTCAAAAAAATAAAAATAGAATTACCATATGATCCAATAAGTCCATTATTAGCTATTTACCCAAAGAAAACAAAACACTAATTCAAAAAGATACACATGCCCCATTGTTTAGCTGGATTATTTACGGCAGCAATGATATGGAAGCAATCCAAATGTCCCTCCATAGGTGAACGGATAGAAGTGTGGTATACATATATACACAATGTAATATTACTTGACCATAAAAAGAATGAAACCTTGCCATTGCAACAACATGGATGGACCTAAGTGAAATAAGTCAGACAGAGAAAAATAAATACCATAGATTTCCCTCATATGTGGAAATTAGGAAACAAAACAAATGGGGCGCTTTGGTGGCTCAATTAGTTAAGTATCTGCCTTCGGCTCAGGTCATGATCCCAGAGTCCTGGGATCGAGTTCTGCATTGGGTTCCTTCCTCAATGGGAAGTCTGCTTCTCCCTCTGCTGCTCCCCCTGCTTGTGTGCTCTCTCTGAAGTTAATTAATTAATTAATTCTTTATAAAAAAAAAGAAATAAAAAATGGGCTCTTAAATACAGAGAACAAACTGGTGGTTGCCAGATGGGAGATAGGTGGGGGATGGATGAAATAGGTGAAGGGGATTGAGAGTGCACTTATCATGATGAGCACTGAGTAATGTGTAGAATTGTTAAGTAATTATATTGTACACCTAAAAACATAACACTGTATATTCTCTAAAAAAAGGGAATAAATATGTGTAGGTATGTGTATAAATAAAAGTGACCAGAAAAAAATGCAACAAAATATTAATGATGAGTTTTGCTAGATGGTTTTAATTTTTTCTTTATATTTTTCAAATTTTCTAAAGTAAATATGTATTAATGAGGAAAAAGAACATACACATATATATATATTATAAATAATAACAGGACATTTAATCTCTGCACCTGTGAAACTCTATTCCTTTTATCTTTATAGCCAAAGTCAGAGGTTTATTATCAAAAAGGACAAAGCAGAGATTGGAAATGCATTTTAATTTGAGTGCCAGCTCCCATCAAGTGGTGGTGCATTATTTTCAAAGGAATTCTGAGCGGAGTTCTCACTGCCCCGGAGCCTGCACCAGGATCATGGAGAGACCAGTCTTTTGGATGCATAAGAGCAGGCGGAGGAGTGCGTGAACCTCAGGCTATGGTCATCCCTGAAGCACCCTCAGGGCTACATGGGGCTTACAGGTCGTCTGATTGAAATCCCTTACCAACTGGTGAGGAAATAGTTACAGAGTACGAAGCAGCTTGCTTTAGGTTCTAAAGCCAGAGCCAAGACTAGACGCGGCTTTGGTCTCCACTCTGCCTTCAGCTAATCCATCCTCGCTCTTGTGAGCCTCTCTACCACAGAGACACAGTGAGAGCCCATCTGTCCTGGCCTCCGGGAACACTGTCCTGTCCACTGGTTCTCCATCTCTTCTGCACTCCTGCCCAGAACACCTGGTCTCCCCTGAATCTGGCCTCAGGTGGCTCTCTTCTCCATTCATCCCTCCCCTTTGGAGAAAACAGACTGAAACAGATCCCAAGGCTTAGAGGGACTGACTGCCTTGCCCATCAAGTGGCAGTGCTAACAGAGGAGACCTAAGTCAGGGTCTGAAAGCACCTAAATCTAAACTGTCTGAACGAAAAGCCCTTCACTGAATATTTTGTGGATGCATCTGTATATAGGCTCTTAAAATCTAAACAGTAGATAAACAAAAGATTGGAAAGAAATATGCCAAAATATTAAAAGTTATTTTCAGTAAAGGGTGATGTTTTAAGTCATTTTCCTTTTATATTATTTGAATTTTCTGCAATGAACAAAAAATTTTCATCAAGAAGGTATGAAAATAGTGATAGATTGTTTCCATTTAATGTAGTCAGAGTCCAAGCACTGAAAAGACATTTATAAAAGCATACAGAAATGTGATATTCTGTATTTGTTTTGTATTTGTTGATGACATGACAACAAATACAAATACATCAACAAATACAAATGCACAAAATTAGTGACGCATGGGTGGCTTGGTGTTTGAGTGCCTGCTTCTGGCTCAGAGCATGGTCTCTGGGTCCCTGGATCAAGTACGCACATCCGGCTCCCGGAAGGAGCCTGCTTCTCCCTCTGCCTGTGTTTCCACCTCTCTCAATCTGTGTCTCTGTGAATAAATTTAAAAAATCTTAAAAAATAAAATAAAATAAAATCTTTTTTAAAAATGGGCAAAAATAAATTTAAGATGATAGAATGTTAATGCTTCAGCAGTGTAAATGGATTTAAATTTCTTATTAGCCTTACTAGAAAAAAACAAAAATCAGATTTAGTTAAATTGGGAGCATAACACTAAATTATGGCACATACAACCATTTCCATGTGACATATATTTTCTTCACATTTACTTGCTTAGTGTGAAGAGGATGTATATGAATACATAGGGGTTATGCTGCTTCATCTCAAAATAACCTAAAAAAATTTAGAGGCACAGGCAGAGGGAGAAGCAGGCTCCATTCAGGGAGCCTGATGTGGGACTTGATCCTGGGACTCCAGGATCACACCCTGGGCCAAAGGCAGGCACTAAACCGCTGAGCCATCCAGGGTTCCCCAAAGTAACCTAAAATTTAACACTTAGGGCATTTATTTCCTTAATACAGGTGTTGAAATTTCCTAATTCTAACTTACTTACTAATAAACGTACTGGTATCTCTGGAGTATGTATGAATGTATTTATTAGGTGTTTCTTACTATAAATAATCAGGGCAAATGTCAGATTTTTTTTTTCCTTTTAGGCCAAATTCTTCATTTTAACTCTCTTCTTTCTTGTATTTCCTTAACACTCTTCAAATACAACCTGAATTTTGAAGCCAAGGGTCCCTGTAGACAATGAGGCTGTTTGTGGAGTACCCACTCAAGGCCTTACCTGGCATCATAGGATCAGTTTGACTCTCTGGTCCCCAAAACGTGGAATGATTCCTCTTCTCTGCGTTTGATAAACCAGCTGGTGGCTGGTTTTGAACAGTGACTTTCTGAGACTTTTCCAAGAAGAAACCTCCTGCTGCATCTTTGCTTGGTCCTGTGGTTCTAGGCTGGACAGTTGCTGTGTGGGTCACCATCTTCTGGTCAAGGCTCACTGGACCATGGAAAAGCTGCTGTTAGTTGTTGGGTTTCTTTTCTAAACTGTAATTAAAACCACTAAATTTGAGGGGGTTCCTGGGTGGCTAAGTCAGTTAAATAGCTGACCCTTGATTTCAGCTCAGGTCATGATCTCAGGGTCCTGGGATTGAACCCATGTCAGACTCTGAGCTCAGTGGGGAGTCTGCTTGAGGATTCTCTTCCTCTGCCCCTCCCCCAGCTTTCTCTTCTGCTCTCCCTTTCAAATAAATAAATAAATAAATAAATAAATAAATAAATAAATCTTAAAAACAACATTAAATTTGCAGATTTATTTTATTTTTTTAATTTTTATTTATTTATGATAGTCACAGAGAGAGAGAGAGAGAGGCAGAGATATAGGCAGATGGAGAAGCAGGTTCCATGCACCGGGAGCCCGACGTGGGATTCGATCCCCAGTCTCCAGGATTGCGCCCTGGGCCAAAGGCAGGCGCTAAACTGCTGTGCCACCCAGGGATCCCTGCAGTAGACTTAAAGTCATGGATATTTGGAAATAATAACCATCTAAGACATGTCAGAGCCCCATAAAAAACTTCTCTCCAAATGAGTAAACTGTTTTCTCTTCTCCCAATACTTGACTTTCTAAATGTCACATATAAATCGACAAAAACAAAGCTTAAACCCAAGGTTTTGAGATTCTCCATCCTTCTTCAAACCAACACCTTCATTAACACTTCCTGAAACTTTTTTCCTTTCTTGCAGTGGCCTTTTGTTGTATGTAGACGATATTGTAAGATCGGTTTATAGTCCTGACTTAGCCACACCCTACAATGTCACAAATTTTCTTAAAAACTTATCAAAACAGAATCTTAACTCATTTTGTTTTTTTAATTTAATTTTTAATTTATTTTTAAAAGATTTTATTTACTTATTCATGAGAGACACAGAGTGAGAGGCAGAGACATAGTCAGAGGGAGAAGCAGGCTCCCTGCTGGGAGCCTGATGTAGGGAGGGTGGGTGGGGGGGGGACGGGACTTGATCCCAGAACACCAGGATCACAACTTGAGCCGAAGGCAGACGCTCAACCACTGAGTAACCTAGGGGTCCCTCATTTTAATTTTTTTAAAAACTGTATCCTACAAAGCATTTTTAGGGAAGAATCTCTTGGAAAACTGAAAGCAATTTTCAAAAAAATGTAAGCAATATAAAAAGTCTTATGTTTATAACTGAGATTAGAGACTCAAATTAAATGCTTATTTAATTTAAGGCATAGCTTATTCAGATGAAGTTATACCTGAAACTGGGTAGAAAGAGAGCAATACTGAGTTTGTATTTTATTTTGAGAATACAAACACCCCTTCTCCCTCCTTGCCTGAAAAGATCATGCAGCAGACTCACAGTTTTGACAGAAAGCTTCATCAGACCCATCAGGACACTGCCGCACTCCATCGCAAGCCAGTGTAATGTCAATGCAACAGCCATCGTCACAAAAGAAGTGGTAGCGGGAGCAAACACTCAAGCATCCTGTTGATAAACAGTCTCAAGTTACAGGAGTGTGGGAAAGTCAACACTTCACCATGTTTTGATTAACAAAGACTAAATGTAGGATGAAATGCTTTGGGGTATAGAGATGAGGATAATTGGGAAAGACCCAACAGTGTGAGCTGGAGCAACAGGTTCCTAGAAAGCTAAAGGTGTCTCCTTGACCTTGGGTCTTGATTCTGAGGCATCACCATGGGCTCTTTGTCTCAGGGCCATTCTCCAAGCCAACACTGCCTAAGAGGTGGGAACAGAGAAACCGCAGCTCTAGTCTTCTCCAGCCAGCCCTGGGTTTGCTCCTCCAGGGATCTCACTCTGTATTTCTTTCTTTAGCTCAGAGAAGTTGCTTCAGTTCCAGGAAAGGAGCTCAGAGAAGAAGGGAAGGGGAACTGGGTTACCCTGAAGACAAAGCAGGATATAGCTACTGCTCACATTTTTAGTCCATGACATGAAAATCCTAAATATCTCCTTCTGGTCAGCTCCACAGGCTGCCTAACACTCTTACACCCCTGCACAGCACTTGGCTGGCTGGCCATGTTTTATTAGAGAACTATTTTCTACATGTTACAAGAATGCTATGTCTTACATTCTTGTTTCCTAAGTAATAATTTTTACTGAGATTAACTTTCTACTATTGAGCCCTATTTGTTGACTACCATACACTCCTGGTGCTACAAAGAATAAACAGAATCTTTAGCTACTAGCTGGTATGAATTTATTTTCTTCAAATAATGAAATTGTCTCCCTTTTGGAGCTGTTATGAGTTTTTAATCTACAGTGTAATTCATAGGAGCTACACGTATTTTCTTGAAAGGCATTCCCCCACTCCGGATTAAGCCAAGTTTACCAGACTCAGCTATACAATAACTGGGAGACTTTGACACTGCTTAATGCAGAGTAAAGGTGTCAGACTTGAAGTAGCTCTTATGGAGCTCTATAATTTTTCAGGGACAGAAGGAACTAGACAATTCTCTCAGGACATGGGAGAGCAGTAGATGATGATGTTCTACTGAAACAGATGGTTGAGCATAGTATACAAGCCCAAATGAAATCTTGGATACATATTCCATTGGAAAGCAGTTAAATTAGGGCCTGGGAAAAGAGTCTCTCTAGGTACAAGGCAGTTTGAAAATATCTTGATCCAGGAGGAAGAAGAGAAGAAATGATGGTAGAAGCTCCTGAGACGAAGTAGAGAGTCTCAGTTATGACTGAGAATTTGGGCATACAAAGGAGAATTTGCTTCATTTCCAGGAAAGGAGCTCAGATAAAAAGGGAAGAGGAACTGAGTTACCCCGAATACCAAGCAGAATATAGCTACTGCTTACATTTTTAAGTCCATGACATGAAAATCCTAATATCTCAAAGTTTTACTCATTCCTTGGTAGTTTGGGAGATAGACTGATATTTGTAACTTATCCATTTACTTCTAGATTAGTGGTCTCTAAATCTTTTTGACTGTGCATCTGATCAATACATATAGTGTGGTATACTATACATATAGTGTGGTAAACATCCATCTCCACCTATAAATAATATGCACATACTAGTACAGTAACATATTAAACATGTTATAAAATATACTAAAAATTCAAAGAATATTAGAAATTACTAAAAATATAAGCTCAGGTGTCTTCTTTTCCATCCTAAAAATGTCTGTGTCTGGGAGATTCTCTTTGGAGACCACTAATCTAGATTATGTTAGAAGTGTTTATTGGCTTGGCATTTGAATAGATTATCTTTCCCAAAGTTTGAAAACATGCAACCTCTATATTCAAAGCTCAACCAAATTATTATCACAGAAGCAGGGGTACATGCTTGTCTGGTTCCCCCACAACATGCACCCTTGGCTACCACCATTACAGCTAGGTTATAAACAGTAAGACTGGTCCATATGTAACAGAGGGGAGAGAAACACTTTTCTATCCCCACTTCCGGTTTTCAATTGTCTCTATGTGGTGTTTTATTACTTTAATTCATAGTATGTTATTCCAATCTAGCCAGAGAGTGAGTCCAGATACTAGTTAATGACACAACCATTCTTTTTTATCTTCTGTATAAAGTTACATACATAAGACCTATATCCAAGTGGACTTTCAGTAATCAAAAGTGATTCACATAACTTTCTGCCACTTCAAATACATTTTATTATCATCTTGGAGAAAGGCCAAAAATGTACAACTGCCAATTTACGTTTGGAGCCCTGGAAAATTGGCCTGAGTCAATAAACAAGGCAAATGCCAGGCTGGTGCAGTGTTAGCCATTGGCTTGTACCTGCACTGATATCCCTTTCTCCCTCCCAGAAGCAATCTTTTTCCAACTTCTGTAGGGATGGCAGGGTTCTTTCCTCCAAGAATCAGTACTGGACTCAATTCCTGCCAAGATGAGCTCTTGATCCCAGAAGGACAGCCCTCTGGGCTCAACGGTCCTCTACAGAGAGTGAGTGGCTGGAGCTGATGCCATGTTTCCAATGGCCCTGCTGCATGTCTAGCACGCCAAGGTACTCAAAAATGTTTTCTTTTTTAAAAGTTTAATTTTTAGTAATCTTTACTCTTGATGTGGGGCTCAAACCCATGACCCCGAGATCAAGAGTTGCACACTCTTCCAACTGAGCCGGACAGGCACCCCTCAAAAATGTTCTGAGTAACTGTCTGGCTCTCCTTTGTAGCTACAATAAATCAGTGGCCCTGCTGGAATCTGGGCTACATTGGATTCCTGACTGGGACAGCTCTTCTTACTTGCCATCACTGCTTCAGAGAACGGCAATGGGCAGGGGCTGGGTGCCAGCTAGTCCGGTGGGCAGTCACCCTCCTTCCTCACAGTAAAAAGGAACCTTGGCTGGATGGGGAGTCAGCCAGCCAGATTCTGAAGCTGCTTATGTTCTGTATCCCTATGGAAGGCAAATTATCAAAGTTGCCAAGTTCTCAGCATTCTAAAATTTTTCTTCCTTTCCAATATGCATACTGACCTATGCTGGACAGAAGACAAGATCAGGGATATACACTCATTTCCAGTCTTTTTTACCCTTATTTTTCCAAATGTTGCATAATTACCATCTAATTACTGAGTAGTCAGGGATGGCAAAGACATGCTGTGGGTTTACTGGAGCCATGGCTAGCAACTGTGAAGGCTCGCTACATGGGGATGGGGATGGGGCCAGGTCTACGGAGCACACCGCTGTATGCCCAGTGCCTGGCACAGCTCCTGGGCATTCTGTGTTCCTGCAGACACTGAGAGTATCTGCAGACCAATGATAAGACCCTTAGACACACTTACCTCTGCACTTCTCCAGAAGTGAACTGTGGGGGTTTCCCTCTGTAATATCTCTATATCTTTAGTGCTCTTAAGTTGTATCTATCTATCTATCTATCTATCTATCTATCTATCTAATTTCTTAAACTCGATGAGCTAATCTTAGAAATGTAGATGTTTGGGAGATTAAGAAATTTAGATGAGTGAGAAGAGTGAGTTTATATTGTGCAACAGAATGTGAGAACCATCACAAATATATAAAGCTATGTTATTAGGTTATCTGTACAATGTGTCCACGAAAAGTTTTAAATAGCCCTTTTATTTTATTTTTGTTAAAGATTTTACTTATTTATTCATGAGACACACACAGAGAGAGAGGCAGAGACACAGGCAGAGGGAGCCCTGCATGGAGCTCCCTGCGTGGAGCCTGATGTGGGACTCGATCCCGGGACTCCAGGATCATGCCCTGAGCCAAAGAGAGGTGCTCAACTGCTAAACCACCCAGGCATCCCTAAATAGCCCTTTTAAATTGACACACACACAATTTAAAAGGATTATTTAAAATTTAAAATTTAATTTGTTTTAAATATGCTCCTTAGCTGCCTTCTTTGAACATGCAAATCAAATAAACCACCCATCTTTAAACAAGAGCCTCTCCCAGAAAAACTATGATTGTCTTTTATGAAAGCCAGTCAGGAAAGATAAAGAGTCTGTAGGGTCCTATTATCTCATAATCTGTCATCTCATCCCCTGGAGCTCTCCTCCATCCCAATTCAGCAGTGCCACTAAGTCCAAAGTGTAATGGAGCCTATATTTTCATATTTTTAGAAAAGATTCTTATTCAACCATGACCAAAGACAGAAAGGAAGACGGGCGCTTGGGTGGCTCAGTTGTTTAAGTGACCGACTCTTGATCTTAGCTCAGGTCTTGCTCTCGGTGTGAGTTCAAGCCCAGTGTTGAGCTCCATGCTGGGCATGGAGCCTGCTTAAAAACAAAAAGAATGGAAGAGCCCAAGGAGTGCATTCAGAATATTAAATGCCAACCATTCTGTAACTAGTTGGTTTCTGTCAGCCACCATGAATGCAAGGGAAGGACTTTCCTCTCACCTCCCGTGGAGAACGCCATGGGAAGCACCGTCACTGAGACGTTGTCGGAGCTTCTCTGCCCAGCAGTGTCCATTACAGTGAGCTGAAAGGTGTATGTTCCTTCCTGTAAGTGGGACAGCTTCAGGGTTCCTGACTGAGGTACCTGACACCCAAACAGGAAACAGCACATTTAGGTAAGAGATCTGAGGCATGGAGTCCATCATCATCCTGAACTGGAAATCAACATTATCCTTGGAGTAGTCCCATGAGTTGCCTCTCCACTCCTGGTCCAAGGATGTAAAATATTAAATCATACACTATTCTGGCAGGCTGCTCCACTTTGAATTCACAATTCTCAGTTTTATCTGGGCTGGCAATATCCTTAACTGACAAGCCTTCATTTGTCCTTAGCAGCTGCTGTTCTAAACCTGTAACTCCTCCAAGCTCCACACTCAATATTTGATTCCTTCCTTCCCAGCAGGTGATCTCATCTACTCTGAGAAGAAAATGAGGACCATAATTATGGCCATATCTATGGCTTCCACACCCACCTCATGCTGGGAAAGCACCTAGACCCATACCTGTCATCACCTCCTTTCCCCTGGCCATAAGATGTACTCCAGGCCAATCCTCCATCTAGGCCTTGACCCCTTCCCTCTATGACCTTCAGAACACTGGCCTATCAAGTAATTTCTCTTTCAAATGGCTCTGTTATCACTATGCTCAAGTTTCTCTTGACCTAAAAACAAACAAAACCACAGGAAATAAAAAACCCTACACTCCAAGACCATCTCCAGACATACAATCTTGTCTCTTTTCCATTTCAACTTACCTTTTCAAAACTTTGTTCATGCTGCATGTGCTGCTTCCATTTGCTCATTTTCTATTAATTTTTTTATCCCACCCATCTGATTTCTTTCCTTACCATTCCCCTGAAACTGCTGGTAAAACTCACTAACTGATCTAGCAAAGGTCACCAGGTCATCAAGGTCAACAATACTTGTTAGACTCACTGCCTGCCAGCTCCCCCTCCTCTGGCCCTCTTACTGTATTTTATAATGTTGGCCACTCTTGGTTTTGGAACTCCTGACTTCCCTGGTTTCTGTTTCTGTGTTCGAGTTCCCCCAGGTATTCCTTGCTGATCACTCTCATGGACTTCACTTCTGCTCACTTCCTAAACCCAGGGCCCCATCTTGATCCTCTACTCTCTTCATGCCACTTTTCAAGCAGCCTCCTAATCAGAGCAATAGCTTCTGAGGCTGTTTACCTTGTGATCTGGGGAGTCACTTTTGGATGCTCAATCCAACTATTATATTTTTCAGCCTTCCCAGATACTACAATGGTTTAATATCCTATTTTTCCAGGAAATATCCCTTTGTGCTTAAATGAACTGGTCTGGATATGGTCTACAAATGAATTCTGAGCAATACATGGTTTATTACAATGATGCATTCACGGACTTGAAAGTACAGACAGTTGTTGCCCTGTTAGAACTATCAGCTGCTTGTTTGTATTCACATAATCCTAGAATTTAGATTCCTACACATAACCTTGGCTTAGCAGCATTGTCCGGACAACATATACACACAAGTGGAACGTGTTACAATCACTCAGAGGCAATATAAGAAGATACAGTGATTGCCAAATTTAGGCTGCTTTCGGCCATCAATCACCTAGAGCTGCTATTAACTTCAGATTTCCCAGCCCAGCCTGAGTCAGAGGGTGTGAGAGTGGGATCTGGGAATCTGCACACAACAGGCACATACAGGTGATATGCAGTAACACTGGAAGAAACATGAGCAAAGTGGTTAACAGCGGGGTCTTGCATCCAACAGAGCTGGGCTAGAATGCCAGCTCCACCATGTGCCAGCTGTGTGACCTTGAACAATTCACTTAACCCTAGTAAAGCCTGTTTCTTTATCTGTGAAATGGAAGTAATAATGGCACCTACCTTTTAAGGATCAAATGAGATAATGATGTAAAAAGAACTTAATATAGGGCTTATATAGAAATTATAAATATAAAATACAATTTTATTTTAATTTTTAAATATCAAAAGAGCTTGAAACATAGGAAATGCTTAAATATATCCATTATCTTCACTGGTTAGTTCTCACCTCAAGCTGAATCACCCTGTTTTTATAGACAGGGAAATGAAATCTCAATACTGTGACTACCACTCACTGAGATGGTCACAGAATAAAGACCTCCAGGTGATGGATGTCCTATCACTCTCCCTGTAAAAGATGTAAGGTGGACAGGTGGCAAACAAGGCCACCAGTCCTTGGTGGTGTATTTCAAAGAGATGTTGAACAGTTTTCACTGCCACATTGTGACATGAAAAGTCACTTCTGTGAGAATAAAAACATTACCTGAGGGGCAAGCAGAGAGAGAGCTGGAGATGATAAGATCATTGCAAAGTCTGGAATGAGCAAACGATACTCAGAAACAAAAGGGTGCATCAATGTCTGAGAACATTCAGAACATCAGAGTGTCAGATGAGTAAGATTTAAAATGAGACAAGACCTGTGGCTTGGGACAACAGGGTCATATTGAACTCCTGCTGTCTTTCACATTCCATATGCAATCGATGGAGATTCTATTGGCTCTACTTTAAAAACACACACAGGGGTCCTGGGTGGCTCAGTCGGTTGGGCATCTGACTCTTGCTTTTGGCTCAGGTTGTAACCTCAGGGTCATGGGATTGAGCCCCATGAAGGGGTTTGCACCCACTGCAGTCTGCTTAAGGTTCTCTCTCTCCCTCTCCCTCTGCCCCTCTACCCACTTACAAGCTCTCTAAATAAATAAATAAATAAATAAATAAATAAAATCTTTTATTTTTTTTAAGGATTTTATTTATTTATTCATGGAAGACACAGAAAGAAAGAGAGGCAGAGACACAGGCAGAGGAAGAAGCAGGCTCCATACAGGAAGCCTGGTGTGGGATTTGATCCCAGGACCCTGGGACCATGCCCTGAGCCAAAGGCAGACACTCAACTGCTGAGCCACCCAGGTGTTCCAATAAATAAAATATTTTAAAAAGTCCGGAATTTAACTGCTTCTCATCATGTCCACTGTCACCATCACCACCCTGCTCTGATCCCGCCCTGTCTCTAGCCAGAGTCACTGCAGTGGTCAAGAGACCTGCACTCCAGTATGATTTGACCCTTTCTTCTGGAAACTTTCCCTTCCATCTCTGCCTACATTATTGCAAGGTAAGGAGCAGTTATGACTTCTCCCCATGGCTGCAGAGTGTGAAGCTGAGCCAAGAGAAGCAAGTGACTACAAGGGGTGGGAGCTGGTAAGGCTGGTGCAGGTGGTAGACTCTCACTCTCTCTAGCTCTGGCTCAGAATCAGGCAGGCTTTGCTAGATGGCAGCTGTGTAATAGGTAAGACCACTGGCTTCTTGGGACACATGGGTACATGGTGGCAGATAAAGACTACACCAAGCCCTGTGGCCTTGAATAAGGTCCTACAAGGGAAAGCAACTCTGTCCGAGCTGGTCAGCCTCAATGCAGACAAGGCCTAAGACTGCAGAAAGCCAAAGCTGAGGGCTTTGCTGCCCAGGTACATGAGAGGAGAGGATAGACCATAGGATTGAACAGAATGAGATTGGTGAGGTCACGGTGACCCTGAATGGGGCCATAGGAGTGAGGTGGAGGTGAAGTTAATAGACATTTTAAGAGTCCAGGGAAGCCCTGAGGCAAGAGATCTAGATGGGCCATCTATGTGGACAGTATTATCCAGGCCTGTGCCCGAGCTCTCTGGGTGTCAACATTTAACACACTAGTGTCAAACTGAAACTCTGAGGACCTGTGGTTTGTTTGGGGAGCTTCTTTTCAATGCTGGGGCTGGAAGACAGAACATCCCCTGTCTAAGGGGCCAATCACCCACCCAGGCTTTGGATGCCTCTTTCTGCCTTCATAGGCACCTCCTTTCTGATGTAGGAAACACTGATCCAGATCCAGACCATGGTAATAACCTTCAAAGTCTTGGGTGAGCTTCAATTTAGATCTCTTCAGATTAATATTCCTTCCTTTTTATTCGTTTAGCTAACAAGGGGTATCTTTCTTAGAAATCAGATATTTAGAATATTTAGAACAGTAAGATGGATGTTTTTCCTTCAAGTACCCAGGTGATCCTTCCAGACATCTTCTCATGTTTATATGACATTGGAAAGGATTTAAAGTTTTTTTTTTTTTTAAGATTTTATTTATTTATTCATGAGAGATACAGAAAGAGAGAGAGAGAGAGAGAGAGAGAGAGAGGCAGAGACACAGGCAGAGGGAGAAGCAGGTTCCATGCAGGGAGCCCAACGTGGGACTCAATCCCGGGACTCCAGTATCACACCCTGGGCTGAAGGCAGCGCTAAACTGCTGAGCCACCTGGGCTGCCCGGACATTGGGAAGGATTTAAAGTATTTTACAAACATTTCCTAAGTGCCAGGATAAAAAATAGGAAAAGGGAGAAAGAGAATCAGACAAAAGTTCTCATTGTTCCCACAAAGAGCAGGACAACATTCCCTGAGAACGTGAGCCAATTTCTTTGATACCTGGCCATAATGCAGAGTTTCTACAAACAAAAGATTAGTACTGCTTCTGTCTTGTTTCTTCTCCTACTGCCCTTCTCTCCTTCCTAAACAGAGGAAGATCGAAGATCAATATCCATTGGGTTGGCAAGATGTGGGTAAATGGATAAAGTGAACACAAGATCTCTCTGTATTATTTTTATATTCTTTATTTTAGAGAGAGAGAGAGACAGAAAGAACACGAGTGAGAGAGAAGGTACAGAGGAGGAGGGGGAAGTAAAGAGAATCTCTCAAGCCGACTGCACTGAGTGAGGAGCCTGACACAAGGCTTGATCTCATGACCCTGAGATTACAACCTGAGCCAAAACCAAGAGTTAGAGGGCAGCTCCAGTGGCTCAGTGGTTTAGCACCGCCTTCAGCCCAGGGTGTGATCCTAGAGACCTGGAATCGAGTCCCACATCAGGCTCCCTCCAAGGAGCCTGCTTCTCCCTCTGCCTGTGTCTCTGCCTCTCTCTCTCTCTGTGTGTGTGTGTCTCTCATGAATAAATAAACAAAAATCTAAAAAAAAAAAAAAAATAACAAACAAATCCAAGAGTAGAACGCTCAACAAACTGAGCCACCCAGGTGCCCTTCTTTTTTCTTTTCTTAAAGTAATCTCTACATCCAAGTAAGTTCGAACTTAAAACTCCAAGATCAAGAGTTGATGCTTTACCAACTGAACTGGCCAAGCACTCTCTTTTATCTTTTCTTTTCTTTTCTTTTCTTTTCTTTTCTTTTCTTTTCTTTTCTTTTCTTTTCTTTTCTTTTCTTTTCTTTTCCTTCCTTCCTTCCTCCCTCCTTCTTTTTCTTTCTTTCTTTCTTTCTTTCTTTCTTTCTTTCTTTCTTTCTTTCTTTCTTCTTTCTTTCTTTCTTTCTTTCTCTTTCTTTCTTTCTTCTTTCTTCTTTCTTTCAAAAAAAGATTTCATTTATTTATTTGAGAGACAGAAAGAGAGAGAGAGAGAGAGAGCATGCGTGAGCACAGGCAGGGGGAGGGGTAGAGGGAGAAGCAGATCCCCATCCAGCAGGGGGCCTGATATAGGGCTCTATTCTGGGACCCTGGGATCATGACCTGAGCTGAAAGCAGATGCTTCACAGACTGAGCCACTCAGGCGCCCCCCTGTAGTATTTCTTAGGAAAGTAAAAATATGTTACTATACAGACCACCAGGCAAATGTCCAACTGTCCTCTGGGCAAGTCAAACCTGATTCTCATTTTAAATGGATTCTGATTTTATGGCCCTAGGTCACCATACTCAGAGAACACACCTTGAATTTGAATGCTCTCAGACATGTCCAAAATTTTTGCACTATAGAATGTGGATCTTTTCAATGTGAAATGTTCAAGTCAATATAATTTTATAAGTCCTATTTGTCAGAATATTAAGATTACAGAGACATGTACCACAGGGCCACCAACTGGAAGAAGACTTCCCTCAACCAGATTATAGTCTCTCCTTCTCTGAATTCTAGTAGCACTTTATCTACATTCTTTTATAGGCTTACCACTTTCTAGTTGGTATGATTGTTATTTAGGTGCACATCTCATCTCCCTACCAGGTGTCAAGCTACTTGAGGGCAATATATCCTACAAATTTTGCACAGTGCCTTACTTCCTTGCTCCTTGATTTAAGAGGCCCTCATAATTTTTTTTATATATACAAGTGAGTATATCTCTTCTATTTGTAGTTCAGTTAAACTATTGGTCACAAGAGACCAATACTTACATCCTAAGATGTTTAGAACTAACCGTAATAGTTACCTCTCCTGGAGTGCTCATTTCGTGCTCTGTAGTACGCTAAGCGCTCTATTTGTATTTTCCCACTTTGGCCTGTTACTGAAACTCTATTGGGTGATACTATCCTCTTTACAATTGAGGGAAGCTAAGGCTTAAAGAATGAAGTAGGGCAGCCTGGGTGGCTCAGTGGTTTGGCGCCACCTTCGGTCCAGGGCCTGATCCTGGAGACCTGGGATCGAGTCCCACGTCGGGCTCCCTGCATGGAGCCTGCTTCTCCCTCTGCCTGTCTCTCTGCCTGTCCCTCTGTGTGTCTCTCATGAATAAATAAATAAATAAAAATCTAAAACAAATAAAATAAAGGTCAAATATATAAAAAAAAAAAAAGAATGAAGTAATTTCCCCAAGTTTGCCTTGCTAGGGAATTGGCAAAACTAGGTTCAAATCCAGATCTTTTGATTCCAAATTCCACACACACAGCCATTCCAGAATCCTACCTCTCAGTCAGCAGAGTAAAACCTTCCAAGGTTCTTATTCCAAGAACCATTTCTTAGAAAGAACCCAGACACAGTTTACATACAGACTGGCCAGCTGTAATGGTCTACAAAATGTAGATACAGTAAATCAGGTCCAAACTCCATTTGACCGGAAGCACAGATTCGCTGCTGATTTCTGTGATTCTGGAAGCCTGTTGTGCTGTCAATTTATTGTCTGAGAAGTTGTATGTTTGTTTCTGAACAAAGAACTTTTTTTTTTAAGATTTTATTTATTTATTCGTAGAGACACACGCACAGAGAGAGAGAGAGGCAGAGACACAGGCAGAGGGAGAAGCAGGCTCCATGCAGGGAGCCCGACGTGGGACTCGATCCAGGGTCTCCAGGATCACACCTTTGGCTGCAGGCGGCGCTAAACCGCTGCACCACCGGGGCTGCCCTGAAAAAGAACTTTAAAGCTTCTCCCCTTACTGGCATAGATCTTACCTAACTCAATTTACCCAGATTTATTTTTCATGAATATGTACTTTCTTTTCCACTGGGGAGATTATTTTTCAACATTTCCTTAGAATTACTTTTCTTAAAAAAAGATTCAATTAATTAGTAAGTATTATTAGAATCCTAGTAAGTATAAGCACAGTTCTAAGCTTTGGGAGAGAAAGGGAAAAATTATCATGAAAGGAATAGAGGAAGGAGGGTTAGAGGAAGGAGAGATGGGACATAGGGCCCCTGGGGCAGTGAAACCTCTCTTCAGCTCATTCCTTTCCTCACTGAAAATATTTCTACTGAAATCTTTCATTATTGTTACAAATTCTGTTGTGATATTATTGATTTTATGTATTTCTTTGGTCTGTTATCGATGAAGATGTGTAGAAAACAGAAGACGACAGAGAGTTACTGCTTAATTTAAAGACTGTAGTAGATTCTCTGGAATCTTGTGTCTTGGTTAAATAACTGCAGACTTCCTTGAAAATTCTGCTCACTAAATTTTTATCAAGTCTTTCAATGGGTTTTTATTTTTATTTTTATTTTTTTAAATTTTTTTAAAATACCCACCCAGGGCAGCCTGGGTGGCTCAGCGGTTTAGCGCCGCCTTCGGCCCAGGGCCTGATCCTGGAGACCCAGGATCGAGTCCCGCGTTGGGCTCCCTGCATGGAGCCTGCTTCTCTCTCTGCCTGTGTCTCTGCCTCTCTCTCTCTCTGTGCCTCTCATGTATAAATTTTTTTACTTATTTATTTACAGTTTTTTAAATCCTCTCCTTGCCATGTAATGATTCGTTCCTTTTGTGAGCATTTTCAGTATCGACCTAAATTATGTCCCAGGAAATCTGATTGAGGAGGAATAAGTGATAAAATGGCTCCTATTGCAGGAGAGAATGCAATTTGAAATTCAACAGTTATTTTGTGCTCTCTTGCCCTATCAGAAAAAGGTCAATTCTTGTTTCTATTTATGTTCCCTTCCCAGAAACCTCTTCTCTAATGCTGAATTATAAAATACTATTTTTTAAGAAGATTTATTTGTTTGAGAGAGAGAGAAGGAGAGAGCCAGGGGAGGGGCAGAGGGAGAGAGAGAATCTCTGGCAGGCTCCCAGCTGAGTGTGGAGCCTGATATGGGGATCAATCTCACGACCCTGAGATCATGACGGAAGCTGAGATCAAGAGTCAGAGACTTAACTGAGTAAGCTACCCAGGTGCTCCTATAAAATACCATTTTTATTTTTTGGTGAGGTTGTTTAAAAGGAGACTAACAGGGAAACCCCAGAGACCATCCAGTAAAACTTAGGTTTTATCAAGAAGCACCCATGTTCTGGTTTGCTCCATTTTTTCTCAGTGGTCCTGGGGGTAATTTGGAATACCACCCCTTCTCACTTCCAGCAGACCCCAATTTAGAT
The DNA here is from genome assembly GCF_048164855.1 of Canis lupus baileyi. NCBI lineage: Eukaryota > Metazoa > Chordata > Mammalia > Carnivora > Canidae > Canis > Canis lupus. The sequence continues at coordinate 41,464,235 of NC_132838.1, forward strand.
GATAATATATCTATTTTAAAAACTAATTATGTACAGCAGGCAAGCCAGTGTGAAATTGGTTTTAATTTCATAATGAAATTACTGGTGTAAACAATATCTATTCCTTTTTTATTTTTTTAAAAAAGATTTTATTTATTTATTCATGAGAGACACAGCGAGAGAGAGGCAGAGACATAGGCAGAGGAAGAAGCAGGCTCCCTACAGGGAGCCTGATGCGGGACTCCATCCTAGGACTGCAGGATCACGACCTGAGTGGAAGGCAGACATTCAACCACTGAGCCACCCAGGTGCCCCTATTCCTTTTTTAAAAAAGATCTTATTTATATATTTGAGAGAGAAAGAGCATGAGCCAGGGAAAGGGGCAGAGTGAGAGGGAGGCTCCCCACTGAGCAGGGAGCCTGATGCAGGGCTCCATCCCAGAACCCTGAGATAGATCATGACCTGACCCAAAGGCAGACACTTAACTGACTGAACCACCCAAGTGCCCCAACAATATCCATTCTTTAGTAAACTTCCATTACATATGTTATTTTAAAATCATTTAGTTAAAAATATTTTCCACACTGGAGATGCTAGATGGCTCATTTGTTAAGCTTCCAACTCTTGGTTTCAGATCAGGTCACAATCTCAGGTGTGGGATTGAGTCCACTTTAGGCTCCATACTCAGCACTAAGTCTGTTCAAGATTCTCTCTCCCTCTCGCTCTGCCTCTCCCCCTGCTTGTGCTCAGGTGCATGCATGCATGCTCCTCTCTAAAAGAAAGAAAATCTTTAAAAATATTTTTTTCCAGGCAGCCCGGGTGGCTCAGTGGTTTGGCGCCGCCTTCAGGCCAGGGCGTGATCCTGGAGACCCAGGATCCCTGCATGAAGCCTGTTTTTCCCTCTGCCTGTGTCTCTGCTTTTCTCTCTTTCATGAGTAAATAAATAAATCTTAAAAAAAAATTTTTTTTCCACATCTGATGAATATAAGTAAATCTTTGGATTTATGGATTCCAAATCTCTTGGACACCCTTGTACTCTGTATCCTGTTCCTAAATGTCAGATTTTACATTCTGACTTCAGATTTAAATGTATTATGTTGACTAATTGTGGAACTCGATGTCATTTAATAGGCTGCCTGAAAAATGTCTTTTTGAATTTAAGAAAATGTATCTTTTTGCATTTGCATTTTGTATTATAGATTAATATTCAGTTAATGGATGTAGAACATCCTGTTCAAGGACAGAAAATATATAACTTTAAAGTCTAGTGGGTAGACTCTTGGTTCTGACCAATCATTTCTCCTATTTTTTTTTTCATAAAGGAAGAAGACAAGGCAGGAACATGACCTTTCTCATATATTTAGTTAACATGAATGATTAGTATAGTACTGAATACACACTAAGTACTAAATATACCTAGCTATCAGTTTTATCATAATGAAGTCGGTAGAAATAATTTCTCTTAAGAGTGAGGACCTAATTGGTTTTTGTCGTTTTCTGAATACCTGAATGGGTCTTTTGGATGTGAAAAGGTAGTCCTGTCTCGCTTTTAAAGGGTTTGTTTTTTTTTAAAGATTTTATTTATTAATCATGAGAGACACAGAGAGAGAGACAGGCGTACAGGCAGAAGGAAAAGCAGGCTCCATGCAGGGAGCCTGATTCGGGATCATGCCCTGAGCCAAAGGCAGATGCTCAACTGCTGAACTACCCAGGCATTCCTGGTTTTAAAGTATTTCAGGACAAAGGGAGGCCTATTCTTTTATTACAGGCATGAGAAATGGAGGTAGGAGTCTGTGTAGATGGTGGAGAACAGAGGAGATGAGGCAAGGAGAGAGGAGGACTTATAAGGGGGCACTCAGGGGAAAGCCTGACCAGTGAGTGCCCCTGAGGGGTGCAGATGGTCAAGGGACATAAAAATAAATGGATCCCACATTGGGTTTTAACTTAATTGCTCTGCTATGATAGCCTATAACTGCTCTTTACCTATTCCCAACAACCTTCCAAGTAATCCTATTTTGCAGCTTGAGGGAGGACTGTATTAACATTCCAGTCAGCTGGATCCCATTCTCAGAAGGGGAAACAAAACAAAACAAAACAAAACAAAACAAAAAACTCTGACTTGAGAGTCCTAATTTTCCTCTCAGAAATTTGGGGGTGTAGGGATGCCTGGCCGGCTCAGTCAGAAGAACACCAACTCTTCTGGATCTCAGGATGGTGAGTTCGAGCCCCATGTTGAGTGTAGAGATTAATAAATAACATAAATAAACTTAAAAAAAATTTGGGGTGTAAAATCAGGCTGCCCAGGTGAAAGGGATGAGATGACCCCTGAAGGATATTAATTACTATTAAAGGACAATTCTCAAAATGTTAAAACTATGACTGTCACACAAATCTAATATGAACATGCACCAAAGATTTTATTTAACTCATTTTATAGAGAGAAAACCAATAAGGCATCCCATAGATTCAAAGGAGAATCTGAGGAGTACTTTGGGGGCTCAGTTGGTTAAGCATCGGACTCTTGATTTCAGCACATATCATGATCTCAGGGTCCTGGGATGGAGCCCTGCATTGGGCTGTGGACTCAAAGAGGAATCTGCTTGCCCCTCTCCCTTTGTTCCTCCGCCTATGCTCGCTCTCTCATAAATAAAAATAAAATCTTTAAAGAAGAACACCAACAAATGAGAATCTGAAGAACAGACAGTTATAAGTAACTATGAATACATAAATGAAGTTGCTGGAGATGCAAAGCTGAAACAAGTTTGCTGTTAGTACTATTAGGCACCAAATTGAATGTATTCATAGATTAATACTTATGCGCGTTAAAATGTCATGTTTGAAATCCACTTTTCCAAGGGGCAGAAATCAGTTGCATCTCTATATGAAAAAACGTATTTGCATTTCTATGGGCAAGAATCATTTGCATCATTATCTGTTTTCTACAATCTAACCTCTACAATGCTAACCTTGAAGGACCCGCTTCACACCCCAGCATTTCATTGACAGGTACTCAGTAATCTCTTGCCACTTCAAAGTCTTTAATGATTTTTCTTAAAAGATTTTATTTATTCATAGAGACAGACAGAGAGAGAGAGAGAGAGAGAGAGGCAGAGACACAGGCAGAGGGAGAAGCAGACACCATACAGAGAGCCTGACATGGGACTCAATCCAGGGTCTCCAGGATCACGCCCTGGGCTGCAGGCGGCGCTAAACCGCTGTGCCACCAGAGCTGCCCTAATGATTTTTTTTATTACAATTTTAATCCACAAGATAGGGATGTGCCTGCTTGTGAAGTTGTTCTGAAGATTACAGATAGGTCTAAACTGCCTGACACTGAGTGGGTGACTCCATCAATGACAGTTTTATGATGAAGTCATAGTAGGATGACAGTTTACTTTTGGTGGCATTCATGAATGTACATCATTATAAGGCAGTCTACAGGTTGGTAGCAAATGGCTCTCTTATTGCAGACTTTGCTATTTGGATTATGGCTGTATAACTTTAGATCTATTTGCCAGCACATAATACACTTGGCTGGGGAATTGAGCCACATTTCCCTCTTGATGCAGAGCAGTCAGCCCTAAAAGCCCATAAGAAATGCCTAATTTAAAAAAAAAAAAAAAGAAAAAAGAAAGAAATGCCTAATTTTGTTACTCCTTTATAAATATCTTCAATAAATTAAATACTGAATCATCAGCATCATTTTTATTTGGCACTCATATATGTAATTCATTGCTTACAGAATAAAGCTTTTAGTAGCAAATACACAAACCTAGATGATTAATAGAGGCAGATTTATAGCTGCTTGAACAAATATGTCCCAGAAGTGCCAATTACCAGTCAGCATCCATCTCAAGGGAGCTCTCTAGTGGTATGATCAATGGCTTGTCCATATACCTTTCTTGATCAACCTTAGTTCTCAAAGATTCAATAAAGATATATTAATTTTGCAGCTGACACAATGCATCAAAGAATGATAAATATACTAGATGACACTCAAAGTTCAAAATTATTTCTGTTATAGATGAAAACCAAAAGGCTAAGATGTAAAAAGGCTAAACATAAGGTCCTGCATTCAGGTTTAATAAATCAATTACACAAACAGGTGGGGAGGCCATCAGGACAGCAGTCTGTGCAGATAAGCTGGTTTTAGGTAATCCTGCTAATGGAAAACTCAACATGAATCCCTTGTGTGAAGCAGCCACTAAAATAGTTTATGTAAATTAAGCTTCATTAATAGAAGTAAAGATAATGTCTGGATCACAGGAGGTGATAGTCTGTATCAGGAAGAACCACAGTTTACATATAGGGTTCATAAGGGTGTCAGATTTTAAGAAGGGCCTACAAGAATCTGAAAAAATCCAGAAGAGGCTAGATGGTAGATGGGACTCTCTGAAAATCAATTTACAAGGAATATCTGAAAGACTGGGAGTGCTACGTTCTGAGAAGAGTATTCCAAGTGGTTGATATTCTTTTTTCCCCCAAAAAAACTTAAGTGGCTGATACACCGAATAAAAAGGTGTTCAGTGCTTTTCCAAAGAGAAGATCTAGTAGCATCAGTGCACAGAAGTAATAGGAGGCACATCCTGTTGGCCTAATAATTAAAGCTGCTATCACAGGACATAATGTGAAGAAGTAAGCTTTCATCCCTGGAAATACCAGGCAGAGAGTGGATGACCACTGGAAGGAATGGGCTGAAAGGGGCTCCTAGATGGATGTGGGCTGGGTAAGATGCTGATCAAGGGTCCAAACAATTCTAAGACTATATAATCTTTCAGTTAATAATGGACTTAAGTCAGTCTTGAATGACTAGTTGATTATTGTTTTTGTTCCAAAAGAATGTCAGTCGGTGCTTTCCCACAGAGAAGACTGTGTGAAGACACAGGAAGTAGTTGACAGTCAACTTTGAGGACTTAGAAGAAACCAGCCCTGCTGACACTTTTATCTTGGACTTCAGCCTCCAGAACAGTGAGAACTTTCTGTTGGTTAAGCCATCCAGTCTGTGGTATTTTGTTATGGCAGCCCCAGCAGACCAATACACTTTTTCCACTTTCTCTAACTAAAGTAGTTTGGATGGCTTATCTGGGTAAGCCAGGAAATACTCCTGGCTAGGAAGGATCCTGACAGAGTTAATTAAAAAGTCACTTGCCTCACAACTCAAGATATCCTGAGTCGATCCCTCGGTTCCATTTCTCAATATTTATTTAAAGAAAACAAAACACTAAATTGAAAAGATATATGCACTCCCCATGTTCATTGCAGTGTTACTTACAATAGCCAAGATAAAGAAACAAACTAAATGTCCACTGATGGATGAATGGATAAAGAAAAATGGGGTATATATATATATATATATATATATATATATATATATATATATATTCAGCCATAAAAAGGAATTTTGCCATATGTGACAACATGGATGGACCTTGAGGGTATTATGCTAAGTGAAATAATTCAGAGAAAGACAAATGCCATATGATCTCACTTATATGTGGAATCTAAACAAAAAGCTTGAGTTCGTATATACAGAAAATAGATGCGTAGTTGCAAGAGGCAGGGTGTGAAGGGTGGATAGAATGGGTAAAGTGAGGTCAAAGGTACAAACTTCCAGTTATAAAATAAATGTCAAGGGATGTAATATAAAGCATGGTAGCTATAGTTAATAATACTGTATATTTGAAAGTCGCTGAAAGTCAATCTTTAAAAAAAGTTTTCAAAGGCTTCCTCAAAAAAAAAAAGTTCTCATTACAGAAAATGTATTACTGTGTTATGTAACAGATGTTAACTAGACTTATTGTGGTGATCATTTCACAATATACATAAATGTCGAGTCATTATGTTCTTCTGAAATTAATATCGTGCTCTTTAATAGCTCAATTAAAGACTCCCTGGGTGTAGGAAGCCACTGGGAGAGTGATTCATTCCCTCATCTGTAGCAGTTCCAGCCCCAACAAGCTTGATGAAAATCAGTACGGAGCACCTAAATAGAACACTTCCCCTCCCTTACTAACTCATTTACCTCAAGCAGGCCTCACTGCTAGCTGAGGTGGTTGCTTTCTGGCTCGGGAAGAATTTGTTTACTCTATTGTTATTTTCCTCTTTATATTCCTTCATATTTTTCAAGTTTTCTACCTGGACCTTGAACTAAGAAGAAATGAAAAATTTAGAAATAATCTGAGTCATGAAAACAAAGCCTGAAGCTTTTCCCTTGAAGTGTTTTGCCAAAAAAAGTAGCAAGAACAAGAGTAAGCTCAAAACAAATGACCAGAATCACTGTTTACTCAGTAGAAAAGTAAATTCATATAATAAACCACTTTTTCAACAATCAGTTTTATGCTCTCTCCATGTCATACCTTTTCTGCTAGCTGACTGATATTTTGGGAACAGGAGTAGAAAAACATTATGAGAGATCACCTCATGGAAATACTTGCAGTCATCACAATGATGTCATGAATTACCTTCATGTCCACTGATGGGTCACCCTGCAGCAGTGTCCACTCATACTGGACAATGGCGTGGTCATCTGTACTCTCACGGCCATCTAAAACCACTCCGTCTGTAGGTAGATGCAAGACCACATCCTGCCCAGCCTTGCTAAGCGGGGGCTCATCCTTTTCTGTGAAAGAAAATCAATAATTCACAAGAGAGATAACTATTTTTTTAATGATATGTTTAAAGAAGAATCTTGTTTGCTAGAAAGGATGGAGTCCAACAAACAACTACTAAGAGAATGTATAGCAACTAAAAGTTATTTTCTTATTGATTTTCATCGTATTCTCTTTACACAAAACAGCAACATTTAGGAATATGGAATTTATAATACATGCAGAAGAGGAGGTGTGGCGTATCAGCTAGTACTAATAGTTAGGATAAGGTTGTGAGTACAAGACAGAGTACTAGGCCAGCTAATCTGGAGTAGTAGCTTTATTCTCTAGAGTCAAAATTTTATTTAATTCATAAATAACTTATGTTCAAAATTCGATTAAATGAATTTATCAAAAAAGGACTTCTGAAACACATCTAAAAAAATCCACCTGATATAGATTTTTTTTCTTATCCTCAAGTTTTTAAAATAGAAGTGATATAAAGTGTTCAATGCATAGGAAATAAATTAAATTTGGAAAGTTAAAGCAAGTTCTTGGACTCACACAAAATAAAGCTCACTTAGAAATTCTCTGGAATACAATGTTTCATCTAGAAAAATAGAAGACATTCAGTTTCTAACAACGACTTTTAAAAAAACATTTATTTATTTATTTATTCATGAGAGATGCAGGAAAAGAGGCAGAGACATAGGCAGAGGGAGAAGCAGCTCCCCACAGGGAGCCTGAGAGGGGGACTCGATCCCAGGACCCCAGGATCACACCTGGGCCCAAGGCAGACGCTCAACCACTGAGCCACCCAAGGGTCCCTCTAACAACTACTTTTTACAACAGAGCCTGGCACACTGAGTTTCTGACAATAGCAAAACAAGTATATATTTACCTTTGATCTGGAATGGTACTAAATAATTCAAGGCTAACTATGTTCACTAACTACTAATCCTCATCTGGTAGCTGCTTCAGTGCTGATTGATAGGAAAAGCAGTATACAGAAAACATTTCTAAGAAAAGAGATGTGAATATTTTATTGATTTAAGCTTATTAGTAAACTTACCCAAATGCACATATATCTTAAAGAAACTTAGTAATATTAACCAAGGAAAAAAAAATCTATAAGTTCTTGTAATATATGCTTTTTGGCATCCACTATTTCCTCCCTCTCCAGTGCCAAAGCTGTCCAAATTCTGGCCTGGACTTGTTCTTCCTTAACTTTCTCTGAATGATGCTGCTGGGGCACTCACTAAACTCTTCCTCCAGAGCCCCAGTTGCCCTAAGCAAACTTCTAAGGGCCAACCCAAATATCCCAGGGCCTGAGATTTGGGGCTAGCAGCAATCTTATTCATTTCTCCCCAGGCAACAAAGAATAGTCACTCTTGATACATTAGCTAAAATTACTTTTCTGAAATTCTAATCTGATTGGGTCATTTCCCTGCTTAAGAAAAACCCTTCAAAAAAAGAAAAAAAAAAACCTTTTGACAAGTTACCATGATATTTTAGATGTTCGGAGACCTGCTCATCCAGCCCTGTCTTCTCATCTACTGATCCTCCCAATACCCAGAAACAGAGAATTTCTGTATGGGGCTGGCAGCTCTTAGAGCTGTGGCTTTTCTGAATGAGAATGCTGTTGGTTGGGGCAGCCCAGGTGGCTCAGCGGTTTAGCACTGCCTTCAGCCCAGGGCCTGATCCTGGAGACCCAGGATCGAGTCCTATGTCAGGCTCTCTGCATGGAGCCTGCTTCTCCCTCTGCCTGTGTCTCTGCCTCTCTCTCTCTCTCTCTGTGTATCTCATGAATAAATAAAATATTTAAAAAAAAAAGAGAATGCTGTTGGTAGCCTCAAAAAGAGAGGACTTTCTAATGAGCCTGTTTACAGGGAATAAACACACTTGCTATTGCCAATGGTTACATTTGCCTATTGAGAAGATGAGTCCCACTTTTTTTTGTTGTTGTTGTTTTGTTAAAGACTATTTGAGAGAGAGAAAGAGAGAGAGTGGGGGGAGGCTCAAAGGGAGAGGGAAAGAGAGCCTCTACCCAGACTCCGTGCTAAGGGCAGAACTGGATGAGGGGCTTGATCCCATGACCCAGAGATCCTGAGCCAAAATCAGGAGTTGCATGCCTAACCGATTGCACCACACAGGCACTTCAAGGCGAGTCCCATTTTTATAGTCATTTAAACAATGAAGACTAATAACAGATTTAAATAAGCCATAAAAGCAACTTGGCCTAAGAAGAAATTTGTTCTGCCTTTTCCATCTCTGAGCAAAGCCCTAGTGTCAGGTCTTTATTCTGCTTCTTTCAGGTAAGGAGAGAGGTGACAATTTCATTACTAATAAGCCATTTTACAGAGTGTTACAGAGAACTTTCTTTTTGTTCTGGAAGTTTCATTGCTTTCCACACAATGGTTTGCCACTTTATAATTCTGGAAAGCAACTTATAACTCATGGTAATACATTATAGTTAGCAACTATTTGGATGAAAATTTATTTTAAAATACTTTTTATAAGTAAACAAAATATACCTATATGATATAAACAAAAATGAATGCTATAATATATGTTTAAGCCCTTAAAGTTGTAATCTCAAAGACTTAAGATGGAAAAAAATCAGGCAAATTCTGAAATATCCCACATATTACAAAACTAATCCTGCCACTCAGGGAAGAGGATAACAATCATTATTTTAATCATTTATTTTTCTTTAGGTACGCTTTAAGATATGATTTATGAACACAGTGAAATCCTCATATCCTCTACATTAATCATTGTTGTAATTGAAACAAGAGATATATTTTCTCCTTTTGTTCCAATCTGGGCAAATTATGCTGCATAATGTATTTTGAAATAAGTTAGAGCTTATCTACTAAGAAACACTCCTTAAAGACAGACAAGTGACAACAACAAGAGGAAAGGAGTGTGCTATCATTTAAAAATAGTTCACTTGCTGGGGCCCTTGGCTGGCTCAGTTGGTACAACATGGGACTCTTGATCAAGAGTTGTCCATTGTGAGTTCAAGCCTCATGTTGGATGTGCGGATTACCTAAAAATAAAATCTTTAAGGGGTGCCTGGGTGGCTCAGCTGGTTGCACATCTGACTCTTGATTTTGGCTCCGGTCATGATCTCAGGGTTGTGAGACTGAGGCCAGCATGGTGCTCTACACAGAGCACGGAGGCTGCTTGAGATTCACTCTCTCCCTCTGTCCCCTTCCCCCCCAATCTCTCGCTCGCTCTCAAAAAAAAAATCTTTTGGGATCCCTGGGTGGCGCAGTGGTTTAGCGCCTACCTTTGGCCCAGGGCGCGATCCTGGAGACCCGGGATCGAATCCCACATCGGGCTCCCGGTGCATGGAGCCTGCTTCTCCCTCTGCCTGTGTCTCTGCCTCTCTCTCTCTCTCTGTGTGACTATCATAAATAAATAAAAATTAAAAAAAAAATCTTTTAAAAAACTTGACTTGCTAATAAAGAACAAGATAAAGGTAAATTTAAATTTTCATCATAAAAATGTAATACATCAGTGTTAAATACTATGGAAACATTGATTTCTTTTGAAAACTAAACACACTTGGTCAGATCTACTGAGGGAAAATAAGACTCATACCAATTCTGATGAAGCATAACAAGTTGACATTTTATACAGATAAGAATAATATTGTTAACTAATCTGATTTATAACACACTGCTGTGAACAGAGCCTGAATGACAAGGAGGAGGTTCTGGAATCTGGATCTGTACTGTGTGGGCACAAATGATAGAGTGGTGGTTTAGAAATTAGCAGGGAGTCCTGAAGTCAGGACACAGAAGTGGGGCCAGACTAAGGAATAGGCTTAGTTACCATTTGTCAAAATTCATGCGGTTGGTTGTTTTTGTGGTTTTCTTTTTTCATTGGGTGTTCTTAATTGTAACATTTCAGTAAAGGATTATTCACAACCTCAGTCTGGTTATCATTTTTGGTGAGCTGATGATAATATGAGGTGCCATTTATTAAGTGATTTCTTTGTACTAGACACCAGGCTAAGTACTCATGAGCCATAATGTCACTTAACTTTCACAAGTCTCTGAGGTAGGTATTCCCATCTGCATCAGACTCATGAGGAAAGGAGAGTCAGAGGTTTACTTGCCTAAGACGATAAAAATGATACATCTGTCAGTTCTGATGTCAGCCCGGATATTTCTAATTATACGTGGGGGTACCCAAAGTATATTCCAGTTACAGGAAATATAAATTTACAACCTGAGTTAACCTAACTTATTGATTTATTCTATTTATTGATATTTATTCATATACTCTAGTTTCGCCCATGTTACTACATAAACTTCACAGCTGCCATTTTAATTTTTAACCTCTATTGGACACTTACTTTACCATTTTTTTCACCATTATAAATACTGTCACAGTAAATTTTCTTGCTTCTACTTTTTCTTTAGCATGGATCACTTTCCTACAAAAATATGCCAGAAGAATGAATGACCAATTTAATGGTCTGTGCTTCTTATTTCCTGTGAGACACTTGTGAGACACAGCTCTATAACTCATGTGTGGCAAGACTTTGGGCAGGTGACTTTCTCTCACAGAACCTTCCAGTACATTGGGGATTATAACAGAACCTAGATCTTTGGTTGTTGTGAGAAGAGTGAGTTCATGAGCTTAAGGACCTCGTAATAATGCCTAGCACCAAACTCAGTGTCCGCAACAAACATGGCTGATGGGTTCTGGTATAAATTTGTGCCATTCCATTCCACCTGCCCCTTCACCATTTCTGCATCATATTTTTATTCACATCAGGTGGCCCTGATAAATTCTCTGCAAAAGCTTTTCTAAACCATATTCACACTCCTTTAGCCTCCAACTCTGTATGGTCACAAGAGTTGGAAAATAAGAGGTAATTAGAGAAGGAAAAACAAGGAAGTTTCAGAGGCATAAAGAGCTTCGGATGTTATGCATTTGGGCAAGGGCAAACACAGGTCATTTGGGTAGGTAGCTTTGTCCTAGCTGCAAATGAGGGCACCTTAGGGTCTGAGCTACATCCTTTTAGTTTCTGTGTTGCTGGGGATCTGAAGTGTGTGACGGTGTTTTCCAGAATGAGAACCAAGCCCTATAGACACCCATTTTCATCCCTAACATCTACATAATTGAATTGCCTAGGGAAGGGAAGAGCAAAGAAGGGAGTGGAAGAAAAGTGACTCGGGGGCACCTGAGTGGCTCAGTGGTTGAATGTCTGCCTTTGGCTCAGGTCATGATCCCAGGGTCCTGGGACAGGGTCTCACATCAGGCTCCTGGTAGGGAGCCAGCTTCTCCCTCTGCCTATATCTCTGCCTCTCTGTGTATGTCATGAATAAATAAAATCTTTAAAAAGAAAAAAATTAAAGAGACTCAGAAACTCCTACTAGTAAACCTAACTTTTCTTTTTAAATTTCCTTGAGAATATTCTTTTCTTGTTTATTTTCCTTTGATTTCCCCTAGCTTATAAGAAAACTTCCTTTGGCAATGTTGGTTTCTTCCAGATGCGCTGGAAGAACAAGGGAAAAGGGTTTTGGTTCTTTGCTGCTGGGATTTTTTTGGTCCACATTTGAGCAAACAGGAAGGATATGTGTGTAATAGTCATGGGGCAGGCTCAGGGATGCTGGTGGAGGTCCAAGTGAAAGTATCTCTTGCCTTCCCTTTAGGGAGAAAACTTTGGGGTTCTTCCTAGTATCTGCCTTGGGGCTGAGCAGTCACAGGGTGACCTTTGATGTCTGCTGCCCTGACAAGGGTCCTGAGCTTTATCTCAGGTGGAAATGAGTAGGAAGATGGGCCCTTGTGGATGTGGTTTCCCAGACCCTTCTCTCTGGACCTTTGGGTCTTGGAGGTTCCAGGTTTCCAAAGTGGCTGAGGTTGCCCTCGACCCCCAATCTTACTATAACATTCTTCTTATTATAAATCAAAGAGCAACAGAATGCAATCAAACACATTCTGCCAAACACACATGGTCCCAATCAAGGTTTTATTCCCTCATGGCTTTAATCTCCAACTGCCACAATTTTCTTTTTGTGCCTCGACTGTCATTCAGAGCATCTGCAGGAAGGAAAACCATAGAATGAAAATTTTCATTATTAACTCTTTTAAAAAAGAGACATGCTGGGGTGCCTGGGTGGCTCAGTCTGTTGAGCGTCTGCCTTCGGCTCTGGTCATGATTCCAGGCTCAGGTCATGATCCCAGGGTCCAGGGATGGAGCCCCACCTCAGGCTCCCTGCTCAGTGGGGAGCCTGCTTCTCCTCCCTCTGGCTGCAGCTCCCCCTGCTTGTGTGCCCTCTCTCTCTCTCTCTCTCTCTGTCAAATAAACAAATAAAATCTTAAAAAAAGAAGACTTGCCTTAAACTTTCTTATTTTCAACTAAAATGAAAACCCCCTCCTTTCCGTCTTTACAAAAGGGACCATAGTTCGTGGGAAATCAGTTGGACTCACTTCAAAATAACCGACATCAAGTTTCCCTTGGCCATTTTTGTGTGACGAAAGCCACTGCACACGCAATCAGGAGTCGTGAGAGCCAAGCTAAGCAATGAGTGTGTTGTGAGCAATCTGGCATCTAATTAGATTTTGCTCCTGCAGTTACTTGACACAAACCATGACTTAATAAAAAATCTGAGCCTAAAATAAATTTTTTTTTTTTTTTTGCTTCGAGCTTTTCCCCTCCTTTAAATCGAATTTCTGTAAATCCTCTGAGATCAGCCTCCCTCCCCCCAAGGCCAGAAAAATTCCAGGAGCAGGCCATGGTGCCCTCTTCTGCTCCGTCTTCTAGGGTTTCTCAGAAACCATCTACAACAGAAACCAGAGGCAGCCTTCCGGATGCCGCGGCCTGAAATAACCTGGAAGGCGGTTATTTCCGTTCATTTCCCACCGCGCTGCCCTGCCGGAGCAGTCCCCCGGGTGCAGCCGCCGACAGGCGCCGGGGTCGGCCGCGGTCTGCCCCGGCCTCCTCCCGCGCGGTGCTCACTCACCCTCTGGAGGCGAGGCTCCCAGGTCTCGCGGCCCGCCCGCCGGGGCGCGGCTGAGGCTGTAGCTGCTGTAGCCGCGGTGCAGAGCGAACTTGCAGACGCTGCGGCCGCGGGCGGTGCAGTTGAAGAGGTAGCAGCCGAGCGCGGCGGCGGGGGGCGCGGGCCGCCGGGGCAGCTCCACCACCGCCACGGAGCAGCGCGGCTCGGAGCAGCAGGCCGCCAGGCACTGCCGCCAGTCCCGCACGGCCGCCGGCGCCGTCAGGAAGCTGGCGCCCGCCGCGAGCGAGTCCTTGGTGCGGATGATGGCGTCCGGCATGGCGCTGTAGCCGCCGCCGCCGCCGCCGCCGCCGCCGCCGCCGCCCGGGCCCGGGCAGCCCTCCCGGGGGCCGCCGCCCGCGCGCAGCTCCAGCTCCAGCTCCTCCTGCGGCCGCTCCTGCTGCAGCTGCCGGCGGAACTCCTCCAGCAGCTGCTCCACCCCCGAGAGCTGCGCGTGCAGCTCGGACAGCGGCGCGGAGGGCGGTGCGGCCGCGCGGCCGCTCGGCAGCCACAGGCAGAGCAGCAGCAGCCCGCGCAGCGCCCGGTGCCGCGCCGAGCCCGCGCCCTCCCGGGTGGCGAAGACCATGGCGGCCGGCGGCTGAGGCGGCGAGCCTAGGCGGGGCCGCAGAGCGCGAGGGGGGCGGGCGGGCGGGCGGGCGCCGGCCCCGGGCCCCTCCGGCGCGGCCGCGGCGGCCACTAGGCCCTGGCGCCTCACAGCGCGGCCTCCGCGGGGCCCGGCTGCACCCCCGAGGCCGCGGGCGCGCGGTCGCCGGCGGGAACCGCGGCCACGGGAGGCATAGCCGGCCCGGCCTGGCCCCGCCGCTCGCGCTTTCCGGCGGCTTCCCCGAGCGCCGGCGCCTCCCTGCGGGGATCCGGGGGCGCCCTCCGCGGCGGCGAGACGGCCTCGGCGCGGATCAGCACCCGGCGTGTGAACAGTGACCGCGGAGGGGGCGGGGGCGGGGCCGCGCGGAGCCCCGCCCCGTTCCGGCCCCGCCCCCCGCCGGCTCCCGCGCGGAGCCCCGCCCCCGCCCCCGCCCCCGCCCCGCCTCGGGCTCGCGTAGGCGCCCTGCGCACGCGGGCCCCTGCAGGTCCGGGCGGGGCTTGTGTCTAGGCTCCCCGGGCTTTAGTAACACGCCGGGTGCGCGCGGAGGTCAGCTCAGAGCGGAAGCTCAGACCTCCGCGGCCTAGGACGTGGTTGAACTGGGAAACCACCGGACACAGCCTTCGATCCTTCACCGCCCCTGACTGTTGTTGACATATTAGGTTCCCCAAATATACTCGGCTAGCACAAGGTGGGCAATGCTGATGAAAAATACAAAAAATCAAGTAGTCACAGTCATATGTCCACAGACATATCCGGAAATCTGGATACAGTCAATTATGAGGGCCTGATGAGTTCTCTCTTTAAGTGTGTAGAGAGCCCTCCAGCTTCCATCATGTAAGATCTAGTGAAGATGTGTTTTATTTGATTAGATTTAGCAGATAATCTTTTCCTTTATGGAGGTACGATTGACACACAGCATGTTAGCTTTAAGTGTGCACGATCATTTAACTCTGCGTATTTTGGGATGCCTGAGTGGCTCAGGGGTTGAGCATCTGCCTTTGGCTCAGGTCGTGATCCTGGGGTCCAGGAATCGAGTCCTGCATCAGGTTCCCCGCAGGGAGCCTGCTTCTGTCTCTGCCTCTCTGTGTCTTTCATGAATTAATAAATAAAAATATAAGAAAACCCCAAACCACTCGTATATTTGTTGACGGATCACCACAGAAACGGCTGTCACCACACAGTTACAAAATCGAGCAGCAGTGGGTTTTTTTTTTTTTTTTTTTAAAGATTTTACTTATTTATTTGAGAGAGAGAAAGTGAAAGAGCAGGAGCAGGAGGGGGAAAAGAGGAGAGAGAATCTCAAGCACACTCTGCAGTGAGCCCAGAGCCCAGAATGAGCGAGATCTCATGGGCCATGTCACTGGCTCCATGACCTGCAGATCATGACCTGAACAGAAACGAAGAGTGAAAAAAAAAAAAAAAAAAGAAACGAAGAGTGGCATAATAAGGTATCTGAAAATCCATGAAATGAGATCATGACCTGAACAGAAACCAAGAGTGGCATAATAAGGTTTATGAAAAACCGCACATGAGAGTTGTAACTGCCTGCCAATAGCTTCTACATCTTATTTATTTCAGAGACTCTATTGATTCATTTTTTTCTCCTGATTATAAAGCACGTTTTCTTTTTTTTTGGCATGTCCAGAAGTTTTTCCCTTGGATGCATGAACTTTGTGGGTTTGTTTTTTAAGATTTTATTTATTTATTTTCATGGGAGGTACAGAGAGAGAGGCAGAGACTAGGCAGAGGGAGAGGCAGGCTCCCTGCAGAGAGCCCCATGTGGGACTCCATCCCAGGACTCTGGGATCATGACCCGAGTGGAAGGCAGGCGCTCAACCATTGAGCCACCCAGGCATCCCTGGCTATGTGACTATTGTAATTTGCACATTGTTCAATGTCTATACTCTTTAGGAGGGAAAGAGAAAATAATTGGATAGGAAAATAGCAGTTTATGATATGTATATTTATATAAATTTTAGAGCTTATATTTAGGAACCTATTGCTTTCAGATCTAGAACAGAGAAGGAGATAGAACTAGAAGGTAAAAATATAAAAGAAGAAAAAATAGTCCAATATTTCTTGCTATTACATGAAAAGGAAAATTCATAGAGTTCCAGGGGGTGTGTATGTGTGTAACTTGAAGCTGAAATATTGGCCTCTTAGCCCTAAAGGGAGTGGCCCACTTTGGGCTGCAGGTTCTTCCACCTATGAGGTATTCACCCCACACAACTACTTAAAGATGTCCTTGACAACATAAGAATTCCTTTCACCTTAGACATCAGAGAGCTCCAGTAAGCTTATGATAAGGAGAAACTGTCACTGATGATAAAAATAGATTCTGAAGGGTAGCATTCAAATCTTCTAAATACTAGCTTGATAAAAATAATTATTAATATGAAAAACAAACATGTATGGTAATAGGAGATAGCATTAACTAACAATTGTAATTGTAATTACTTCAAAGTTTGCCAAACACTTTCAGGTACATGATTTCATATGGCCTTCATGGAGATTTTAAGCTGGACACAGAACCTTCACTCCTGCCTTTGGGACAGTGAAAGAGAAATCAGTACAGAGTGAGACCCAGTTCACATGTTCCATGGGGGAGATAATGAGGGAGAGATGGGTGGGACAGTGTTTCTCAGGAGCATTCATTTCCAATCCTGCCAGCACTGCCAAACATTTCCCCTCTATAACTTCACAACAGGCTCCTTTTAAGAAAAGGGGACATGACTTAATGTGTTTACTATTAACACTGGTTATGTCTTGCGTGTGAGATGGGAACAGTAGAGGGGAATACTCACTTCTTTTTAAAAAAAATATTTGTTTATTTATGATAGACATAGAGAGAGAGGCAGAGACACAGGAGGAAGGAGAAGCAGGCTCCATGCCAGGAGCCCAATGCAGGACTCGATCCGGGACCCAAGGATCACACCCTGGGCCAAAGGCAGGCGCCAAACCGCTGAGCCACCCAGGGATCCCTGGAATACTTACTTCTTTACCAGACTTCATATCAACTGAAATTTTTATAATGAGCTTGTCATAAAGCATTTTTCATTAAGAAAAATAGGCTCCTCCTGCAGCAGCCATAATAAAGGGGTTTTAGGTGAAAATTCCAGAAAGAAAAAAAGAAACAATGTGCTTTGGACATCAGGTAACAGGCAGTGCAGGACCTCGGGAGAAGGGATACTAAGGAAGTGATCCTTCTCATTGCCCTGGCTTCCTGCCTGGAGAGGGATTCCAAACTGCAGGGCTGGGAGGGGAACCCAGAGGGAGCCTGGCAGTCTCTCTGAGCAGACAAAATGGAATTGAGAATTCAACTGGGGCCAGATGGCTAAAATCCATAGAGCAGAGCACCAGAGGGGAGAGAGGTGCACAGAAAGGGCTCTGGAGGTCTGCAGAGACAACCCCAACCCCATCCCCACCCCCTGCCCCGAGCCTTCACCTTAGTACTGGTCAAGTGCATGCATGTGAGAAAACTATCCGAAGCCGGAGAACGAACCACTGAACAGAAGCAGACAGAACAATTTCCCAGCTGCCCAGGTCTAGGAAGAGTTGATGCTCTGGGAAGCCTGAGTAGAGACACCTGTAATTCCATGGGAGGAAGAGATTACAAAGAAGTGCAAGGACACCTTAGCTAGCAAGTGATAGGTATGTTCATGTTTTGACTGTGGTGATAGTTTCACTGGTGCAGGCATTTGTGAAAGCTCATTAGATTGTATACTTTAAGTGGGTATAGTTTATTGTCTTCAATTACACTTTAATAAAACTGTGGGGGAAAAAACAGGTTTCTTTGCATGGTATATTAGGAGGGAGATGGGCTGATTATGATTTGTGATAGAGGAAATAAATCATTGATCTCCTAGTTCTAGTTTTTCTCCTTTCATCTTTATCAGAAAGAAAATATCTCTGTTTTGAAAACCTAAACATCAAAACCTTATCTGTGGCTGCAGAATCTGTATATGAGGATACATATATCAGGTCTGTGGGCTGAAAAGATGGAGATGTGTTATTGCTTTATAAGATCATTAAGAGTAAAGTCCAGCAACTTGGGATTTGCTCATTATAGATCCATTTATGCAATGTTGGAAAAAGATTGTTATCCTAGTGACCACCATAAATGCTTTACAGGCATTAAGTAAGTTAAACTAGTGCACACAAAGTGCTTAGAATAGAATCTAACTCATGGTAGATGCTTGATAAATGCCAGTGATTATTATTTCCAGTTCCACTTCTCAAAAACTACAGTCCACAGAAATGAGGGAGCTTCTCCAAGATCAGAGATGTGCAACCCCTGAATCCTGAATCCCCTACAACCTGCCAGCCAGAAGGTCATTATACTATGATTCCTCCTTGTCCACACCACTTCCCAGAGTCTACTCTGCCCACATCCCTGAAGGGACAGCTCCCGCTTCCAGGTGCCCCACCCCTGTCCACTCAGGGAACCGATAGTGAGCACCCTGCCCAATCTGAGCCAGTCAGATACTCCTTCCTAGGAATATTTTGTATTTTATATTATAGAATTGAGAAACGGATGGAATCAATGAGAAAAACACAGCTGGAAAGGCAAGTGTAAGTGCTCCATGTAAGGGGACGATGGAGCAGATAAACTGCTCAGCAGAGAGACAAATGGAGCAGTCAGGAGGGGCAAGCAGAGAACAGTGGACACATAGCCCTGAGGGAGGAACAGAGTGAAGACAGGAGCTGACAACTTTAAAGCCCCAGATGGCTTTCCTGAGTTCCCCCCTTGGCCTTGTACTTGGGGTATTTGCATGGACTTATTACTTGCAGCCAAACGATCCAGGTTTGTCTGGATCAAATCTCTGCAGATTGCAAACAACAAGCCACTTCATACTGGCTTGAGGAAAAAAGGGCTGCTGTGCATAAACATGTAAGATGACTTGCAGACAGGGCCAGACGGGCAACTGGGCGGGAAGGAGGACTTGGACCCAAAGGTGGAGAGCCCTGAGCAACCAGGCAGCTGGTCTCCCAGGGGTTTCTTCTCTCTTCCAGGACCAAGTGGTCTTGGTCTCTCTGCACCCACGATTCCTGCCTCTCTCAGTATGGCATTTTCTGCCCTCCTTGTGCCAAGCCTCAGTTTACCTCCCCTCAATTCCAGCAATGCATGGAAACTGAGAGCAGCGACTGCCAGTCCCAGGAGAAAGATTCTGCTGCTGCCAGTGTGAGTCCCCAGGTGCAGTTACCAACGTGCAGAGATCATGACACACAAACATGGCCTCAGGCACTGCCTTCTCTTCCCCCACTGAGGATGGAGTGAGAGAAAGGACGTGGTAGGGAATTGGGGAAGATCCTAAAAAGTTGTCTTCTACATTGACTAAGGCAAAGCCCAGCGTTTGCTTGGATGCTTCTATTGTTTTTTATTTTAAATTTAAGAAACACTTATAAGAAGTGTTAGGATGGCCAGGAACTGTTTTGAGTTTTGCCCAAACACTGACTTTTTGACTTACAACAAGCTATGTCGCATATACGATGATTATCACCGTGTTTATTATTTTTTAAAGATTTTATTTATTCATGAGAGTCACAGAGAGAGAGAGGCAGAGACAGGCAGAGGGAGAAGCCTGATGTGGGACTCGATCCTGGGACTCCAGGATCACGCCCTGGGCCGAAGGCAGGTGCTAAACCACTAAGCCACCCAGGGATCCCTGGACTCTCCCCATGTTTATAGGGGTTGGGAATATCCTACTTCACATATCAAAGCGATTCCATCTTCGGGCAACTCTACTATATTCATTAGAATGTTTTTCCTTCTATTCAATTATAATCTATTTGTAGCTTCCAAGTATTTGTCCCAGTTCATTTTGTGGGGTCTTTCAGAGCAATCTGTACCTTCTCCTGAGTGACAGTCCTTCAAATATTTAAAAACTGGCACAATATCTCCTCTGCAACTCAGCCTGGTAAATATAGCACCAACAGCAGCACCTGTGCCAATACTTACTGGTTGTGTGGCCTTGGGACAGGCCACCTACTCTCTTTAAACCCCAATATGCTCATCTACAATACAGAAACAATTGCATTACCTTACCTCCACACTTGTGGTGAGGTGGGTAGATACTGGTTTGGTGGCCAGGAGTGTTAGGGGGAAGGAGTGTCTGGGGGTGAGGTGGGGTGTGATGTGTAAGGGACAGGGACAGTGGGTGAGAATTGCCTAGATGCCAGAGAAAACCCACCAGCAAAGCCCCTCTATTGCTCACTCCATCACCCTCCCTTTTGCACATGTTCATTTGCCTGTCAGCTCCACCATTTTCTCCCAATGACCAAGAATTCCCAGCCTGTCATTTGCAATCATCTTTTGAGACCTTTGTGATAACCGTGCCTTTAATTTTTGTATGTCATGAGTGTTCACTTGCTAGGCCTGCTGTAACAAAGTTCCACAAAAATGGTTCTGCACTCAATCCCAGTGATGGAGGAGGAAAAAGGCCCTAGCACCAATGAGCAATTTTCCAGACACTAGCTGTATATCCTACAATTTAATTCAATTCTGACACTGTCTATGTGGAGATAGTGTTAGATCCCACATGTCAAGGGTTCAGTCCTACAAGGCTCCCTGACTCACCACCCTTCAGATACCAGATGCAAGTCCAGACTGTCACCCATGCTTCTAACTGACCAATAATCCCCTCCTTGGATTTCATTAATTTGTGAGAGCAGCTCATAGAACTTAGAAAAAACACTTTTCTTAGTGCATCACCAGTTTATTGTAAGTGGATAACTTAGGAACAGCCAGAGGGAAGAGATGCACAGGGCAAAGTATGGGGAAGGGCACAGAGCTTCCATGTTCTTTTCTAGAACATCAGTCTCCCAGTAAGTTCACCGACCCAGAAGTTCTCTGTACTCCAACTTCTTGGGTTTCTATGGAGACTTCATTACATAAGTAAGATTAATTAAATCAGTGGCTCAGGAGCTCTGAATAGCTGAGTCTTGCTCTCTAGTACTGAACAGTCTTTGGACTTTAGAGGAAAAAAAAAGTATTTATGCTAGACTCTGGACCAGATTATCTTGAATCTACCCCCTGCCTAGTGTCTCCTGATTTAAGACATTTCCCATCAACTCTTTTCCTCATCATTCCGTGGGCCTAATCTCCTCTTTCCTCTGTCACAACAGCAAAAGCAATGTCAAGAAATGCCAAAGGCAACAAAGTAGGGCTGTGTCATAAGCACACTAGCTCTCTTTATTCTTAGGTGCTGATTCTTCCTCTGACGGGGAGACCTATGAGACACAGTGGGGAGGCTCTTCCCAAAGGTGGAGGAAGCATGGCAGGATACATCCATATCTCTAACACAGCCTTTCCTGGGCCTGCCCTGCCTTCCATCTCCCCTGAAGTCAGTGTGGGCATCGATATTCACCAGGTGAACCCTGCCCTGTCCCTGTCCAGACCTGTAGCCCTTCAGCAGCAGACTCAGGTAGCCTAAAACAAGCTGGCAGAGTTCCAAATCCCAGGTGTCCGTGGAGGCCCAGCTTCCTTTAAATCCTCATTGTTGAGACCTAGTTTCTAAAATGGGTCATCTGCCTTCCTCCCTGCTCACTAATTCCTTTTGTGGCTGGACACCTAGCCTAAACTCCAGCCTGCTTGGTTGAGGCAAGTAAGTCATCTTCAGGCACCTTCCATCAGGGGCTAAAGGCAGAGAACCCCGTGTCTGCAGCTCTGTGCATGGCATCCCCCACCCTATGAAGAGATCACCTGGATCCATCATGCTACTTCCCGTGCCCACATCTGCATATGTTTATTCCGTGGGCTCCTGCTGCCACCCTGCCACCCACCAGGTGGGCCCCTAAGGCAGCAGCCTGGTGTGACTTAAGCCAACACTTGCCAAGCATGTTTGGATATTCTTACTTTGTAAGTTCACATTTCACTTCAGAGTCCAGCTTTTAAAAAGAAATAAGCCTGAACCTTCTTGGGGCTTCCTGCCCTTTTTCACTGCTCTAAGATAGTGAGGCTTCATCATGGCTTAGAACTGAGCCTGCCCAGGTCAAGGTTACTTTGCGATAGGAGGCTCGTATTTTTTTTTATCAGGAGACAGTGAAGGGGCAGATGTGAAACTCAGAGGCTCTTCTCCTTGATTCTTTAAATATTTTTTTTTTTTCTTGAGAAAGAGAGAGAGAATGAGCAAGCAGGGGAGGGGCAGGGGGGAGAGAATCTTAAGCAGGGTTCCCATGATCCTGAGATCAGGACCTGAGCCAAAATCAAGAGTTGGAAGCTCAAATGACTGAAGCACCTGACCAAAAGTCTACCAGGAAATCTGTGACTGACTCGTTCTACACACACACACACACACACACACACACACACACACACACACGGAAGGCATTCAATCTCCTCCCAGGAGAATTATGTGTCTGTGCCACCCAGCTCAGTTACTTGTCTGCTCCAGAATGTCCTTCCAGTGCTCCAAGAACCCTTCTTTTTGAGACCTTCCTGAGACAGTCAGCTCTCTAACATACTCTCCCTGCTCTTTAATGATCTGGTTGGTGCTGGAATCAATGTCCAGTGGATCTTCACCAAATCAAAGATGAGAGAAATCTATCTATAAAAACAGAATCCACGATCCACTGGTGTGTCCACCTGCCTCAGGTTTACTGAGCATCTTGACTTGGAAGGTGGGAAGACCATCCCTTCAACATCTACAGCGATCACTCGACAGAATCCTTAGGGCCCAACATGTCCTATAATTTCTGTGTCCAGAACATCTATATTCTCTCTATGCACATTCCAAGCTACTGCTCTAAGTCCAGTTCTTATTGTCAGTTAGGTTTTCTGGGCCCCTGAGGTTGGACCATTTCAGTTTTTCCACAGCAGCAAAGCTGCCCATCTCCTCTCAACATCTATTCTCCTGCCCACCCCATGGTCTTCAGGGCCTGCGTCCCAGCACACCTTTTCTTGGGCCCACACTTTCTCCAGCTCAATATCAGTCAAGATCATCAGGAGTCCTTGCTCTACCACTAACACCTCCTCCACCACTGGGCACATACATCCCCTTATCACATATACTTTCTCCCCTACACTCAAGCCTGCTTGCCTGACACACATACGCTGCACCCTCTGCAAAGACACACAGGTTCCTTCCTCTAGTTGTACCTTTGCTTTTCATTGACTGCATGTGATGGTTAGTGGGCTGTTGCTGGGGCAGGGGGAGATCTTTCTTCTTTTTCTATCTTCCTTTTTTTTGAGGGGGGGGGTTAAAAGATTTATTTATTTATTTTTAATTATTTTTCAAAATTTAAATTCAATTAAGTAACATATAGTTATTATTAGTTTCAGAGGTAGAGTTCAGTGATTGATTCATCAGTTGCTTAACACCCAGTGATCAGTATATCAAGTGCCTTGCTTAATGTCCATCACCCAGTTACCTAATCTCTCCACTCCCCTCCCCTCCAGCAATCTTCAGTTTGTTTCCTTCTCCTTTTTTTTTTTTTAAAGATTTTATTTATTTATTCATGAGAGACACAGAGACAGAGAGAGGCAGAGACACAGGCAGAGGGAGAAGCAGGCTCCTTGCAGGGAGCCCGATGTGAGACTTGATCCGGGGTCTCCAGGATCACGCCCTGGGCTGAAGGCGGCGCTAAACCGCTGAGCCACCCAGGCTGCCCATTCAGTTTGTTTCCTAATTAAGAAACACCATAAGTCTTATAGTTTGCCTCCCTCTCTGATTTCATCTTGTTTTATTTTTCCCTCCATTCCCCTATGATCCTCTGGTTTTTTTTCTTAAATTCCACATATGAGTGAAATCATGTGATAATTGGCTTCTCTGACTGACTTCTTTCACTTAGCATAATACCCTCTAGTTCCATCCACATCCTTGCAAATGGCAGGATTCATTTTTTGATGGCTGAGTAATATTCCATTGTGTATATATACCACCTCTTCTTTAGCCATTCATCAGTCGATGGACATCTGAGCTCTGTCCATAGTTTGGCTATTGTGGACATGGCTGCCATAACCATTAGGGTGCAGGTGCCCCTTCGGATCACTACATCTGTATCTTTGGGGTAAATACTCAGTAGTGCAATTGCTAGGTTATAGGATAGCTCTGTTTTCAACTTTTTGAGGAACCTCCATACTATTTTCCTGAGTAGCTGCACCACCCTGCATTCCCACCAACAGTGGAAGAGGGCTCCCCTCTCTGCATCCTTGCCAACATCTGTCATTTCCTGACTTGTTAATTTTAGCCATTCTGACTACTGCTGTGAGGCAGTATCTCATTGGGGTTTTGACTTGTAGTTCCCTGATGCTGAGTGATGTTCAACAATTTTTTCATGTGTCTATTAGCCATTTGTATGTCTTCTTTGGAGAAATGTCCGTTCATGTCTTCTGCCCATTTCTTGTTTGGATTATTTGTTCTTTGGGTGTTGAGTTTGGTAAGTGTCTTAGAGATTTTGGATGCTAGCCCTTTATCTGATAAGACTTTGCAAATATCTTCTCCCATTCCATAGGTAGCCTTTTAATTGTGTTGACTGTTTTCCTTGCTGTGCAAAAGTTTTTTATCCCGATCAAGTCCCAATTGTTCATTTACGCCTCTGTTTCCCTTGGCTTTGGAGATGTGTAGAGCAAGGAGTAGGAGTGGCCGAGGTCATAGAAGTTGCTGCCTGCATTCTCCTCTAGGATTTATTTATTTATTTATTTATTTGTTTAAAAGATTGTATTTATTTATTCATGAGAGACATAGAGAAAGAGAGAGGGATGCAGAGACACAGGCAGAGGGAGAAGCAGGCTCCACGCAGGGAGCCCAACATGGGACTCGATTCCAGGTCTCCAGGATCAGGCCCTGGGCTGAAGGCGGTGCTAAACCACTGAGCCACCAGGGCTGCCTCCTCCTCTAGGATTTAGATGGATTCCTGACATTTAGGTCTTTCATCCATTTTGAGTCTATTTTTGTGTAGGGTATAAGAAAATGGCTCGGTTTCATTCTTCTGCATGTGGCTGTCCTATTTTCCCAAAGCCATTTGTTGAAGAGACTGTCTTTTTTCCATTGGATATTCTTTCCTACTTCGTCAAAAATTAGTTGACCATAGAGTTGAGAGTCTAGTTCTGGGTTCTCTATTCTGGTTCATTGATCTATGCATCTGTTTTCGTGCCAGTTCCATACTGTCTTGATGATTACAACTTTGTGATCCAGCTTGAAGTCCGGAATGTGATGCTTTCTGCTTTGGTTTTCTCTCTCAACATTGTTTTGGCTATTTGGGGTCTGTTGGTTCCATACAAATTTTAGGATTATTTGTTCCAGCTCTGTGAAAAAAATTGATGGTATTTTGATAGGGATTGCATTGAATATATAGATTGCTCTGGGTAGCATAGACATTTTAACAATATTTCTTCTTCCAATCCATGAGCATGGAATGTTTTTCCATTTCTTTGTGTCTTCCTCAAGCTCTTTCATGAGTGTTCTATTGTTTTCTGAGTACAGATCTTTTACTCTTTGATTAGGTTTATTGCCAGGTATCTTATGGTGTTTGATGCAGTTGTGAATTAAATCAATTCCTTAATTTCTCTTTCCTCTGTCTCATTGTTAGTGTATAGAAATGCAACTGACTTCTGTGCATTCATTTTATATCATGAGACTTGGCTGAATTCCTGTATTGGTTCTAGCAATGTTTTGGGGGATCTTTTAGGTTTCTACATAGAGTATCTTGTGAGAGTTAAAGTTTGTCTTCTTTGCTGATTTGGATGCTTTTTTTTTCTTTTTCTTTTTGGTGTCTTATTGTGAGGCAAGGACTTCCAGCATTATGTTAAACAACGGTGGTGAGAGTGGACATCCCTGTCGTGTCCTGACCTTAGGAGAAAAGCTCTGTTTTTCCCCATTGAAAATCATACTCATTGTGAGTCTTTCATATATGGCTTTTATGATATTGATGTATGTTCTCTCTATCCATATATGGCAGAGAATTTTTATCAAGAGAGAATGCATATTTTGTCAATGCTTTTTCTGCATCTATTGAGAATATCATATGGTTCTTGTCCTTTCTTTCATTAATGTTATATATCACATGATTGGTTGGTGAATGTTGAAGCACCCTTGCAGCCCAGGAAAAAAATCTCACTTGGTGTGCTTATAGCAGCAATGTCCACAATTGCCAAAATATGGAAAAAGCCTAGGTGTCCATTGATGGATGAATGGGTAAAGAAGAGGTGGTATATATACAGAATGGAATATTACCCAGCCATCAAAAAGATGACACCTTGCCATTTACAATGATGTGGATTGAACTAGAGGGTATTACACTAAGCAAAATAAGTCAGTCACAGAAAGACAAATACCATATGATTTCACTCATACTTGGAATTTAAGAAACAAAACAGTTGAACATAGGGGAAAGAAAGGAAAAATAAAATAAGATGAAAACAGGAGGGAGGCAAACCATAAGAGACTCTTAATCATAGGAAACAAACTAAGGATTGCTGGAGGGGAGGTGGGTGGGGGCATGGGACAATTTGGTGATGGGCATTAAGGAGGGCCTTTGATGATGAGCACTAGGCGTTATATGTAACTGATGAATCACTAAATTCTACCCTTGAGCCAAAACAAAACAAAACCCAGGCAGCTTCCTTGTTCAAACTCTTTTATTTGTGGGCAAATAGCTTCCTTTTGCAAATTTAAAAAAATGACCATGCCAACACATTGTAAGAGCCCCTTCAAGGGCCATGGGAGGAGTTAGTGCAAAGAAGGTTTTCTGAAGCTGAAGCTTCATTAGCTTCTTAGCAAACCCACCTGTGGTAAAAGATCATATTTAACCTTGGGAGTCAGATTGTCATTAATGTCAGTTTTTGCCACCAAGGGTTGGTCTTACGTTGTAGTTCCCTCATGGTGCAGAGAAGAAACTTCTGATAATGGAACAGCTATTATGACATTACAAAAATTGTTGAATACATCATGCTATCCTCCTAGATCTCCCTCTGCCTGTGTCTTTGCCTTTCTCTCTCCCTCTGTGTGTGTGTCTCTCATGGATAAATAAATAAAATCTTAAGAAAAAAAAAACAAATTTAGAAAAAAAAAAAACCAGAGGAATCTTGGGATAGATTGCAACAAAACAACACCCTACCCAGGATATAGATCTTAAACCCTTCCCCACTTCAGGAGTAGATCCTTGGCTTGCCCCTCCCCTCACTGCACTATTGTGCTGCCTGTACTAACTTTTACCATCCCAACATCAGAATAACTCCAGCCCCAATATTAGGTGTGGAGACTCAACACTAAGAAAGATCTCATTTCTTTGTAGAGATGGATCAGTGGACAAGGGCTTGGATGAGACCCATGGCTCACCTCTCCCAAGTCCTTAGCAGACTACATTCTCCCCCACAGCTCGAGGCAAGCTTGCTATATACACTTAACTTGATATGCAGAAGTAATTAGGACTGAACTGATCACTACTAGGATGATCCATAGCCTTTTCAGGATGGATGAAGACTGGTTGGCAACTGGCACAGTTATTGATGGTGCTAAAACAAACAAAAAATAGAAGCCCTGTCAAACCTAAAAAAAAAAAAAACCAACAACGCTGTCCTGATAATTGCCAGAGGGAATGATTTCCAGGTAAAGGGAATTAAGTATCGACTTATTCTGATGAGTGCTGAGTAATGCATAGAATTATTGAATCATTATATTGTATGTGTGAAATTAATATATACTGTAAGTTAATTATATTGTAATAAAAACAAATAAAATACCTTCTTGAACACTTACCTTCCCTAGGCAAACTATGGCATGCCCAAATTGATTCATGCTGTGGCAGTCACTCTATCAGATCCAGGTTGTGCCCTATCCTCATGGAGCTCATATTCCTACTGAGGGAGACAGCTGATGTCCACCTGGTTATCATACAGTTTTATGTGTTCACTGTGGGCAGAACTTTATGAGGGTGACAGAACTGAGGATGCTTCATTCTGTCTAGGGGAAGTTGTGAGGGCTTCCTAGGAAGTGACATTTGTGCTGTTAAAGGATAAATAAAACAGAGGAAGAAGAAAGGGCTGGAAGCACAATGATATTTATAGGTTTGGGGACTGCCTAGCAGTGCAGGGTGACTGGATCATTGGTTAGTAGGGAAGAGGGCCCCTGAGCAGAGGGAGGGGAGACAGAAAGGAGCATAGGCAGGAGGGCCTATGGCAGTCACTGACTTTCCAGTCCACCAAGAGATCAGTCAGGCAACTGATCCATCAAACCTCCAATTGCACACACATCCTCCTATCCACACAGGGAAGGCATTAGACCTATAAAGAGAGCTGCTGCAACCTCCTTACCGTGCTCATTTAGTTACTTGAAGGCTCCAGCATTTTCTCCCAATGTTCTAAGAATTCCTGAAGCCATTGATTGCAGTCTCCCATTGAGATCCTCCTGAAATAGTCTGCCATTCCCTTACTCTCCCACTCCTCCTTGATACCTCTGGCTCCAGGATTCACTACTGTCCAGCTTATTTTCATTGCATCAAAGAAGAGGGTCATTTGTCTGCTGATATTGAAGTGCTAGGACGCAGCAGTGCATCATTCCGCTTCACACTGACAAGACAGCAGTTTGTGCAGTGTGGGAGGACCTGCAATCCACACACAGTCATTGGCTTGGACTCTTTGAGCTCCCTGATCTCCCAGTAGGTCCAGCGTGTCTCTGAGGTGGGACCTATGTTGAGGTTTTGTACATGAGCCCCTTCCCTGCATGTGCTGTGCTCTTTCCCTCTCTTGCTGACTGCCTCCATCTCCCCAGCCCCTTCCTCTACTTACCCTTGGTCATGTTGTTCTCCAGTTTGATGTCAGGCAGGATCATCCTGAGCTCTTGCCCCACATCTGCCAGCATCTGGGTCAATTCTGTCCATGCTTTGGTGGCATTTACCTTCTTCCCCAGGAGACCCAAAGGTCTGACCTTGCTGCTATCACTGTCATACTGAAGGAAAGGCTTTTTATCCACTGAGCCCTGCACTTCATACCAAGGGTGTTCAGGTCTGGCCTGAGATTTGACGGTGAGGTTGAGGCAGAGAGAATGAGCATCTGTGAAAGAAAAAGGCAACTGGGGTCCCAAGACTCTCTGAAAGGCCTACTGCAGAGAAAGGGGTCTCCATCCCAGCACCCTCCATCTTCTGCATCCTTAGTCCCCATCTCTTATGGCTGAGCTTCAGTAAAGCACTTTGATACTACCTGCCATAGAGCCCTCGAAGGGCACATACTGTTTCCAGAAGGATATATGTGACAAATACTTTAAGTGACATCTGCCAAGTTCTTAGGTAGAGAAACTACAAGGCACTGTCTGCCCTCCTGGGACTTGAAATCTAGCTAACAGAGAGGACTTTCAACAGAAAGGGAAAAAAAAAGACACCATAGGATGCATGCCAGATTCATGATGGTTCCTGGGTAACCTGAAGAGGCTTTCTGGAGTAGAAGGAGGGAACTGGCAGGAGACAGAGAGCTGCCCTATGGGAGGAGCACAGTACAGGCAGAGTGCCTTAGACTGGGGTCCCTGTCCTTAAGAGCACAAGGATAGAGGCGGCTTCTTCCGAGCGGCTGCAAGTTAGCTGCATATGTTGAAGGATACAACCAGTGGAATTGCTACCTTTTGCAAGATTGAAATCATGGCAGGTCCAGAAACTGATGCCCAATTCCATTTCACTAGCATCAAAAAATATTTCAACTCTTATACTCTCACAGGTAGAATGAATTGTGTATTGGCCACATACGGAGGCATTGCTTTGAAGATTTTATACTTCAAATTAAGGTCTAAAAAAACACCAGCTGTGAAAGCAACATAAATGGACTTTAACTTGGACCTCATCTGTTAAGTTCCCATGCTTGGAGAAGCTAATGTCAACTCATCATGTGATACTCAATTTGTACAATAAATTATGAACCTGGAAAAAAAAAAAAGAGCACAAGGATAGCTTGGTACTTGCCTGAGACATGGGGAAGCCCCATGTCTTCCTCCCCTTTCTTATCTCCGAGCCAGGTCCCCAGATCCCAGGATACTCACAGTCTTCCAGGCTTGTGCCAGTGGCAGCAATGACAAAAGACTGGCAATGTAAGATACTGGCCACATTCCTGATGAGCACACCCTTGGAGAGTAAGAGGCAGGAAGTGGCTGCGGGGCAGGTACCTCCCAAAGTCATCACATCAACGTGGTTGAAGGCTCTGCTGGAATCAGACAGGAGCAAGGTGTGCTGAGGGAAAGTTTTGTACATGGTCAAAATATGATTACTCATTAAAAAAAAAGAAAAGACATCACAAAGCAAAGTTCACCACTCTCCTCAAAACCCCTTCCAGTGTGAGTGCGACTGTTGACGATAAAGTGAGTTCCTTTCCTCTCCACCCGTCACACACTCCCACCCCCATCGCCGCCAACTTCCTATTCCTGTCTTCCCACTGCCTCTTCTCCTCTCCTGATTTTCCCATCTCCTCCTCCATCTCCCCACATTTTCTCCCCTCTCCCCTCTCCCACCCCTTCCTTGTCTACTGGATCTCTTCCCTCATAACTGATAGAGATTCACTTTCACCAAGCTCACACTGGTTAATTGAAGGAGCTGGAGACACATAGCACCTGGTCTATCATCAAAGATGAGTTGACAATCAAGTCCAAAATCCCCTGGGAGCCAAGACTTATGGACCCAAGAAAAGCCAAGTAGTTCATCATTAGAAAAAGTCTTAGGGCTCTGGCTTTGGAGTGTGAAAATTAGTCTAAGAACAAAGATTTGGTGTCACTTTGAAATTTCTCATGTCATTTTTCTCTTGAAAGTTCCTCTTAATTAAAAGACCCGATGTTTTTAAGCCTATTTTCACCCCTCACTTTTACAGCTGTCCCACCTATTCCATCCAATGATCTTAGCCAGCTTGGGCTGCTATAACAGAATAGCATGTGCCAGGTGGCTTAGAAAGTAAATATCTATTTCTCAGTTCTGGAGGCTGGGGAGTCTAAGATCAAAAGGCCAGAAGATCTGGAGTCTAGTGAGGCCCCCTTCCCAGCTTGCACACAGCAGTTTTCTCCTTGTGTCTTCACCTGGCAGAGAGAGGCAGGCTACAACAAGCAATTCTGAGTGTCCTTAAAGCCTATAGAGGCTCCACCGTCACATCCCAATTACTTCCAAAAGACTCCCATTCTATTACCTTCATGTTGGGGATTTCAACATGAATTTTGGAGGGACAAATTCAGTCCATAAAATCATCTGTCCATCACATTTAAGTTCTCACTATGTGCCTGGCATTCTGCTGGCTATTTAAAATGCAAGTCACATCCATTTGGCGATAAATTGTGAGTCAGATTATAGGGCTTTCCTGATATCTATTAATTGGTCTGCATTACTGGCCTTCTTTTATCCAGATCAAACATGTTAGAGTAGGCAGTTAATTTTTAACCAAATAGCTGGAGGTCACCAATGAGGAAGTCAGGGGCAACTCTTAGAAATGTAAGAAGCCTGCCTGGTCGAACTTCATGAGAAGAAGCCGAAGCCAAATCAAACCAGCCAGGCTCAAGATGGTGGTGCCAAATCAAAGCCTTTCCTGCTTATGTCACTCATCCCGTGTGTTGCATGTCTATCCTTGATTTCTTTCTCAGGACAAGACCAAGAACTTTCAGTGACTCCTTGGGATGGTCTGGGTTGAGGCCCCAGGGCCCAGGGTCTCCCTAAATCACCCAGCAACAAACAAACTTCAAAGAAAGTAACCATAGACTGTGCAGGATTTTCTCTCTGGGAAAAGGGGGCTGTTTGCCCAGAGGAATCAGGGTCGGTGTGTCTGAAGGGGCTGGTAATTACATCCAATGTCCCCTGGCAAGTGAAGTTGGATAACCTCCATCTGAGAACATGTTTCTACCCCCTGTCCTGGCAGAAGGATCACAGATTCCTGTAGAGCCCGTTCTGTGTATACCTTGCTACCTGTGGGCAGGGAGGGTGACAGCTGCTAGTTCTTCTAGAGTGGCAGGTCTATGAATAGAGTATGTGTGACACTGACTCCATTAGCTTCTTTCAGGGGCCAGTATTTTCCACAAGCCACTGCGTAAATGTGTTTGAGGTCCCAAATCTAAGCCTAAGCTGGAGGCAGTACCTTGAATCCACACGAAGACGTAAACAGCACTGGTGAAGGCAGCTACATGGTAAAGACGACAGACACTACAAATTTACTCTTTTTGTAATTAATTATTTTCTATTGATTTTTGGAAAAATTGAGACGTACCCGACATATAACATTGTATTAATTTCAGTTTACAACATAATGATTTGATGTCTGTAAATTCGCTACCTGATTTAAAAGACAATTGCCTAAGCACCAATGATAAACCTGTTTGGTTTAAAATGTATGTGGGTTTAAAATGTATAGAGAAATAATCTGTATAACAGTAATGGCACAAAGGGGGAGGAAGTCAAATAATAATGGCGCAATGTTGGTGTTATTCTGAACTAGATTGGTTTAGGTGGACTCGCTAATTGTAATCCCCAGGGCAACTAGTTAAGAAAAAGAAAAAAGAGGAAAAGAAACAGCAAGGGGATAGGAAATAGTTAAGAGGCAAGTGGTTTATTGGGCATGGACCCCGTAGAATATAAAAGATGAAGGAACTAGAATTGTCCAAGGAA
The DNA here is from genome assembly GCF_048164855.1 of Canis lupus baileyi. NCBI lineage: Eukaryota > Metazoa > Chordata > Mammalia > Carnivora > Canidae > Canis > Canis lupus. The sequence goes on from NC_132838.1 coordinate 41,496,976, forward strand.
AAACTGTAGATCATTATGCAGGTTTGGATACAGTGTTCAGAAGGGAAACTCTAAAACAGAAAAGACTAAGTCAGAAGGAGCAGACCACCATCCATGCCTATCTAGCAATGTTCCCTACCGGCTCCTCATCCATAATGGTTTCCATCCGTAATGGTTTCCACACTTCATCCATGAACCTCCATAGTCACAGGCACAGAGGCTTATGCCCCCACACATGTACCCCTCATCTCACACCATCATCCACACTGACTCCATCTCCATAGTCTGAGGACATAAAGGAGGGTTCCCATTTCTCCACATCCTCCTCCACATGCTCCACATCAGTGTCTTGTCTTCTTGATGCTAGCCATCCTAGTAGATGTGAAGTGATATCTCTTTGTGGTTTTGATTTTCATTTCCTTGGTGTCTCACCATACTAAGGAACTTTTCGTGTGCTTATTGTCCATTTGTATACTGTTTTGGAGAAATGCACACTCCAATCCTTGTCCTATTTTTAAACTGGGTTATTACCTCCGTATTATTCCATGTAAGAATTCTTTATATATTCTGGATACCAGCCTTACCAGATATACTATTTGCAATTATTTTCTCTCAGCCTGTAGGTTGTCTTTTTTACTTTCTTGATGGTGTCTTTGAAGCACAAATATTTTAAATTTTGAGGAAGTCAAATTAACCTTTTGTTGTTGTTACTTGTGCTATTGGTATATTTAAGAAGGTTTTTCCAAACAAGTTCACAAAGACTTACTTCTATGTTTTCTTCTAATGCTTTTATAGTTTTATCATATGTATATATATATGTATATACACACATATATACATATATGTGTATATATGTGTACACACACATATATGTGTATATATATGTATATATACATATATACACACACACACACAGTTTGGGTTAATTTTTTGTGTATGGTGTGAAGGGTAGTAGAATATGGTATCCTCAGATATATTGCTTTGACATATAGATTATTTTGAGCCGAAGCATTTGAGAAACAGCTAATGCAGGGAAAGGCTGTCTCTGAGCACACCTCCACATCCAGTTTGTCTAAAGACAGATACTCCAAAAGGAACTCAGATGTCAACAATCTCCTGGTATCCAGAGAGGACTGACTCATCATAGGTGTGGAGACTAGAAGTTCACACATCACACAAGGACAACTTTGCCACAAACTATTTGCCTCTTATCTATTCTGAGGGCTCATTCATCTTTCCAAAAAAAATCAGCTACTCTCTCCTAAAAGGCCTACATCCCTGCTCCCCTTTCCCTATTAATATGCCACTTAATCCTGCATTTTAAGCCCCCTCCAGGAGTTACTAATTTTTCCCTGGGTATCACCCCTGTGTACATGAGGTATATATTTTAATAAACTTCAGTTTGTTAAGGGGCAGAGTTTGTTAAGAGGCAGAGGGAGAGAATCTTAAACAGGCTTCCCATGACCCTTTGTTAGTGACCTGAGCTGAAATCAAGAGTTGGAAGCTCAATGGACTAGTCATCCAGAGAACTGCACCTTAATTTTAATCAAAGATATCATCTGAGACTTCTGAGTGACTCAGTGGTTGAGCGTTTGTCTCAGGGAGTGATCTCGGGATTGATTCTCATATCTGGCTCCATGCATTGGGCCTGCTTCTTCTTCTGCCTGTGTCTCTGCCTCTCTCTCTCTCTCTCTCTCTCTCTCTGTGTCTCTCATGAATAAATAAATAAAATCTTAAAAAAAAATCAGATATGATCTCAGTCAGTTAAGGATATCACATTAAATTGCAAATTCAAAGAAGCAGCTTCAAGTATGCCTTCAGCTTAGGTCATGATCTCAAGGTCCTGGGATTGGGCTGAGTCAGGCTCCCTGATCAGTGGGGAGTCTGCTTCTCCCTCTCCCTCTGTCCTTCCCCCTGCTTGTGCTTTCTAACTCTAGTGCTTGTGCTTTCCCTCCCCCTGCTTGTGCTTTCTCACTCTCTCTGCTCTATCTCAAATAAATACATAAAATCTTTTTTTAAGGATATAATCTCCAACAAGCAGGGACCCCACCTCTCCACCACCCTCTCATCTTCACAGGAACTGTTGCCATCCTAACAACCATTATGTAGTTATATTACGCAAGAGAGAATTGAGATTACTCAATTTATAGACCTGTCACATATGGTGGAGGTGTGGATGGTAGTGTTGAAAAGCAAACAGGAAATGAAAATCCTTATCTAGACTTGAGTCCTAAAAAGATGTCATTCCCAGAATCTGGTGTTTCCAGTTTAATGAAAACATTTCGTTCCTTCCAAATTTACTGATCATCTAGCATGAACAGCCACTAAGAATTTTTTGGGACACACAGGTGGATGAGGGATGGGCCCATCAGCAGGAAGCTCAGGTATCTACATGAAGGAAGACAGCCTATTAGGACACAATGGGACAGTGTTTCTGTGCTCAGAGCTTTCAAAGTTTAGAAGGATAGGTGATCCCTTCTATCTAGAAGAGGTGGAAAGTGTTCATAGAAGGTGATTTTTGAGCTGAGTCTTGAAGGATTATTAGAACTTGACTAGGTAGTAATATGGAGAAAGAGAATTCTAGGCAGGGGATGAGCATGAGCAAAAGGCCCAGTGGCAAAACTGTGCATTTAGATTTCAGGAATTCCAGGTGACTCATGCATCAGATAATGGGGTACGAGATCTGCCTACCCCAGTGAGGTAGTATGGGATAGATTGGATGGTGGAAAATTCCTTTGGCCGGCATTGATTCCCCTGAGAAAGTCTACCAGGAAATCTGTGAGTGACTCATTCACACACACACACACACACACACACACACATTCACTTGTACTTACACCTAGGAAAGGCATTAAATCTCTTCCCAAGTGAATTACCATATCCTTGCCACCCATCTCAGTTACCAGAGAAGTTGAGCAAGGATGATCCTGACTGACATTGAGCTGGAGAAAGTATGGGCCCAGGGAAAGGCATGCCAAGAAGCAGGCCCTGAAGACCATGGGGGTCATTTGCTGGGCTTGCTGCAGCAGCTCAATGTCAGTCAGGATCATCCTTGCTCCACTTCTCCTTGCACGATTGGATCTGATCTGACCACACCTTTATGGCATTTACTTCTCTTAGAGAATGAAGGGTTTGAACCTGTTACTGCCACTATCCCAATGAGATGAAAGACTTTTATCTATAGCCCTGCGGAGCCCTCCACCTTGTACTGGGACTTGGCTGGATGTGACTGTGAAGTTGCAGGGAGGACAGTAAGAGCTGGGGAGAGAAAAATTCAAGCGATAGCTGGGATGGGAGTGTTACAGATTCAATGTCTGTCCCCCCTTTCAAAATTGACACCCTGAACCTAACCACCGAAATGATGGTATTTGAAGGTGGGCCCTTTGGCAAGTGGCGAGGCTATGAGGATAGGCCAGGAATGGGACTAGTGCCCTCATGAAAAAGACCGTGGGGGCTCTCAGAAAGAGGTCGGAAGAGCAGGGGATGCTAATTTTGTCTGCTCCCTGGAATTCAGCTAGACAGCTATCAAGTCATTCTGAACACTTGAGAACTCAACTGGAGATCTAAGAAAAGAGTTGCTGCCATTCTACAAACAGAAAAGCGACCACTTTTTGCAAGGTAGAAGGTGCAGAGAAGTGAATCCGAGGTGGTATGTTAACTGCAGAGGGAGGGAGCCTCTGTCAGCAGGTTACCTGAAATGCTAGGGCAGCAGAGCGCAAAATTGGAACTTTTAGACGTCTGCTCTGGTGTGGGCCGTCCCTACCTGAAAGGCACTCAGGTGGTGAATTGGGGGCGGAATCTTCGGTGGGACAGTGTGGTCTCAGGACCCCCAGGGTCACAGAAAGAAAGGAGGTGCCTGAGTGCAACGGAGTTCCCAAGCATTGGATGTGGAGGCCGGCTGCAATCAGTGAGCCCAGGAATGGGCCCTCAGCTCTGTGTTGCCATAACCAGAATCGCATCGGGATCAGGCGACAGCTCTCTGTCGGAGCAGGGGCCCAGCAGGCGGGGGAACCAAGGGGAGACCCCCCTCACCCCTCAGGAGGAGCCGCAAGGGAGCGCACTACAGGAGTCTGCAGGGTTTGGCGACTCCAAGTGGGACCTAAGAGAGAAACGCTGGGTCACAGGCTAGGTGAGCATGGGAGTGCGGACAGAGGCCTGGGGGACCCCAGAGATTGACTGCTTTTCCCTGAGGGCGCGCGAAGGAGTGGGGGGCGCAATCTTTCAGCTCTGGGTCTGGAGCAGATCTGGGCGCTGCCATTTCATCCCCCAAATTGGGCTGAATGTCTTCAGGCAATAAACAGCCACAGAGAGCATTCTGGAGCCACTTACACTGAGCCTATAGCCCTGGCGAGGGCGCGGATCTACCTGAGTAAAGGCTCCTGAAAGTCAGTGCAACAGGCCCCTCCCCCAGGTCAGCCAGAGCGTCTGGCTAAGGCCAAGTTTACTGATCACAGGGAGCTGCAAAATTCCAGGGCTTGTATGTGTGTGTGTGTGTGTGTGTGGGGGGGGGGGGGGGGGGGAGGGGAGAAGAGTATATAGAATTTGTAGTTTTACCTCATGATTTTTTTTAGTCTTTCACTTTCAACATTTTTTCCTTTTCAGCTAATTTCTTTATCAACTCTTTTTTAAAAAATCTTTTTTAATTTTCATGTTTACATTTACATTACATTATATATATATATATATTTTTTTTCATTTTTGGCTTCCTTTCAGTGTATTCCATTTTACTTTTGTATATACATAAATTTCCCTTTCTTTACAATTTTGGGATCTAGTTTCTTCTAACAAACAGACCAAAATACATGCAGGATCTAGTTCATTGTTCTGTTCACTTTCCATTTGATTTTCTTTTCTTTTTTCTTTCTTTTTTTTCAGTCTCTTATCTAATCTGATTTGTTTAGGGAATATTTCCCCCTAATCTTTTAATATATTCCCCCAAAATATTTCTGTATTTTTGTCCTCCTTTTCATCTATTCTTCTCTGGACATAATGACAAGTTGGAAGTACCCACCCCCAAAAAGAGAACAAGATGCAGTATTCATTGACAGGGACTTAATTAATAAGGATGTAAGTAAGATGTCAGAGCTAGAATTCTAAACAATGATTATAGGATGCCTGGGTAGCTCAGTAAGTTAAGTGTCTGTGGTGACGAAGCTCTGGTCATGATCTCAGAGTCCTGGAATTGAGCCCTGCATCAGGCTCCCTGCTCAGCAGCCTGCTTGCTTCTCCCTCTGCCCCTTCCCGCCACTCGTGCATGCTTGCTTTCTCTTTCTCTCTCCTCCCCTCTCTCAAATAAGTAATATCTTAAAAACAACAACAAAAACGATTATAGGGACATCTGGGTGGTTCAGTCGTTGAGCATCTGCCTTTGGCTCAGGGTGTGATCCTGGCATCCCGGAATTGGGTCCCACATTGGGCTCCCTGCATGGAACCTGCTTCTCCCTCTGCCTGTGTCTCTGCCTTTCTTTATCTCTCTCTTGAATAAATAAATAAAATCTTTAAAAAACAAACAAACAAAAATGATTATAAAGATACTAGCTAGGCTTGCAAAAAGCATAGAAGATACTAGAGAATCCCTTACTGGAAAAATAAAAGAACTAAAATCTAATCAGGTTGAAATAAAAAAAGGCTATAATGAGATGCAATAAAAAATGGAAGCTCTAATTCTTAGGATAAACAAGGCAGAAGAGAGAATTAGTGATACAGAAGACAAAATGGTGGAGAATAAAGAAGTCGAGAAAAAGAGAGATAAACAACTACTGGATCAGGAGGGGAGAATTTGAGAGATAAGTGATACCATAAAGGAAAACAATATTAGAAAAATTGGGATCCCAGAAGAAGAGGAAAGAGGGAGGAGGGCAGAAGATGTTTTTGAGCAAATTCTAGCTGAGAACTTCCCTAATCTGGGGAAGGAAACAGGCTTTCAGGTCCAGGGGACACAGAGAACCCTCCCTCAAAATCCATAAAAGTAGGTCAACACCTTGACATATAAGAGTATAAAGCTTGCAAATTTCAGAAACATTGAGAAAATCCTAAAAGCAACTTGGGATAAGTCCTTAACCTACAAGTGTCGAAGGCAGCAGCAAATCTATCCAGAGAGACCTGGCAGGCCAGAAAGGACTGGCATCGTATATTCAGGGTACTAAATGAGAAAAATACGCATCCAGGAACACTTTATCAAGGCTGTCATTCACAATAGAAGGAGAGATAAAGAGCTTCCAGGACAAACAGAAACTGAAAGAATTTGTGATCTCTAAACCAACCTTGTAAGGATATTAAAGAGTATCTTTAAGTGAAGAGATCTCCCAAAAATAACATTCACTCCCTGCAATAGACCGATCACCTAAGATCAACAGGAAACAAGGGCTTTGAATAATATGCTGGACCAGATGGACTTCACAGATATATTCAGAGCATTCCATCCTAAACCAACAGAATATAAATTCTTCTTAAGTGCCCATGGAATATTCTCCAGAATATATTATATACTATAGATTACAGAATAGATTACATACTGGGTCACAAATCAGGCCTCAATTGGTACAAAAGATTGGAATCATTCCCTGCATATTTTCTGTCCACAATGCTTTAGAACTTGAACTCAGTCACAAGAGGAAATTTGGAAGGAACATAAATACATGAAGATTGAGGAGCACCCTACTAAAGAATGAATGGATCAACCAGGAAATTAAAGAAGAATTTAAAAAATTCATAGAAACAAATGAAAGTGAAAACACAACTTTTCAAAACCTTTGGGAAACAGCAAGGGCAGTCAAGAGGGAAGTAAATAGCAATAGAAGTATATCTCAAGAAACAAGACAAGTCTCAAATACACAACCTAACCTTACACCTAAAGGAGCTGGAGAAAGAATAAAGACTAAAAACCCAGCAGGTGAAAAGAATTAATGACCTCAATGAAATAGAAACTAAAGAACAGTAGAAGAGATCAATGAAAGTAGGAGCTGATCCTTTGAAGGAATTAATGAGATCCATTAAGCTTTTCCCAGACTTCTCAAAAAGAAAAGAGAAAAAACCTAAATAAATATAATCATGAAGGAGAGGAGACATCACAACCAACATAGAAGAAATACTATTATAAGACATATTATGAGCAACTATATGTCAACAAATTAGGCAATCTGGAAGAAATGGATGCATTCATAGAGACATATAAACTACCAAAACTGAAACAGGAAGAATAGAAAACCCAAACATGCCCATAACCAGCAAGGAATTTGAAGTAGTAATCCAAACTTATGGAACAAACAAGAGTCCAGGGCCAGATGGGAATTTTCATGGGAATCCTATCAAACATGTCAAGAATTAATACCTATTCTTCTGAAGCTATTTCAAAAGATAGAAATGGAAGGAAAAACATCCAAACTCTTTCTGTGAGGTCAGCATTACCTTGATCCCAAAACCAGACAAAGACCCCAGCAAAAGGAGAATTACAGACCAATATCCCTGATGAACATGGATGCAAAAATTCACACCAAGATACTAGCCAATAGAATCCAATGGTACATTAAAAGGGTTATTGACCACGACCAAGTGGGATTTATTCCTGGGCTGCAAGGGTAGTTCAACACCCACAAATCAATCAATGTGATACACTACATTAATGAAAGAAAGGACAAGAGCCATCTGGTCCTCTAGCTGCAGAAAAAGCATTTGACGAAGTATAGAATTATTTTTTTAATTTTCTAAATTTTATTTTAGTCCAATTGATTTACATATAATGTATTATTGGTTTCAGAGGTAGAGGTCAGTGATTCATCAGTCTTATATAATGCCCAGTGCTTATTACATCACGTACCCTCCTTAATGTCATCCAGTTATTCCATCACCCTGCTTCCCTCTAGCAACCCTCAGTTTGTTTCCTATGATTAAGAGTCCCTCATGGTTTGTCTCCCTTTATGATTTTTGTCTTTTATTTTTTCTTCTCTTCCCCTATGATGCTCTGGTTTGTTTCTTAAGTTCCACATAGCATCCTATATTGATTAAAATCCTTCACAGTGTAGGGATAGAGGTTACATACCTCAATATAAAAAATTCATATACAAAAGGCCCACAATGAATATAATTCTCAATGGGGAAGAACTAAGAGCTTTTCCCCTAAGGTCAGGAACACGACAGGGATATCCACTCTCACCACAGTTGTTCAACATAGTACTAGAAGTCCTAGCCTCAGCAATCAGATAACAAAAAGAAATAAAAGGCATCCATATCGGCAAAGAAGAAGTAAAAATCTCACTCTTCCCAGATGACATGATACTTTATGTGGAAAACCCAAAAGCCTCTACCACTAAAATTGTTAGAATTCATTTTTTTTTAACTTTATTTATTTATGATAGTCACAGAGAGAGAGAGAGAGAGAGAGAGAGAGAGAGAGAGGCAGAGACACAGGCAGAGGGAGAAGCAGGCTCCATGCACCAGGAGCCCGACGTGGGACTCGATCCCGGGTCTCCAGGATCGCGCCCTGGGCCAAAGGCAGGCGCTAAACCGCTGCGCCACCCAGGGATCCCAAAATTGTTAGAATTCATACAGGAATTCAGCAAAGTGACAGATTATAAGATGAATGCACAGAAACAATTTGCATTTCTATACACTGAGACAAAAGAAAGAGAAATTAAGGAATTGATTTAATTCACAATTGCACCAAAAATCATAAGATACCTGGCAATAAACCTAATCAAAGAAGTAAAAAGATCTATATTCAGAAAACAATAGAACACTCATGAAAGAAATTGAGGAAGACACAAAGAAATGGAAAAACATTCCATGCTCATGGATTGGAAGAAGAAATATTGTTAAAATGTCTATGCTACCCAGAGCAATCTATATATTCAATGCAATCCCTATCAAAATACCATCAACTTTTTTCACAGAGCTGGAACAAATAATCCTAAAATTTGTATGGAACCAACAAAGATCCCAAATAGCCAAAACAATGTTGCCAGAGAAAACCAAAGCAGAAGGCATCACAATTCCAGACTTCAAGCTGGATCACAAAGTTGTAATCATCAAGACAGTATGGAACTGGCACGAAAACAGATGCATAGATCAATGAACCAGAATAGAGAACCCAGAACTAGACTCTCAACTCTATGGTCAACTAATTTTTGACGAAGTAGGAAAGAATATCCAATGGAAAAAAGACAGTCTCTTCAACAAATGGCTTTGGGAAAATAGGACAGCCACATGCAGAAGAATGAAACCGAGCCATTTTCTTATACCCTACACAAAAATAGACTCAAAATGGATGAAAGACCTAAACGTCAGGAATCCATCTAAATCCTAGAGGAGGAGGCAGCCCTGGTGGCTCAGTGGTTTAGCACCGCCTTCAGCCCAGGGCCTGATCCTGGAGACCTGGAATCGAGTCCCATGTTGGGCTCCCTGCGTGGAGCCTGCTTCTCCCTCTGCCTGTGTCTCTGCATCCCTCTCTCTTTCTCTATGTCTCTCATGAATAAATAAATACAATCTTTTAAACAAATAAATAAATAAATAAATAAATAAATCCTAGAGGAGAATGCAGGCAGCAACTTCTATGACCTCGGCCACTCCTACTCCTTGCTCTACACATCTCCAAAGCCAAGGGAAACAGAGGCGTAAATGAACAATTGGGACTTGATCGGGATAAAAAACTTTTGCACAGCAAGGAAAACAGTCAACACAATTAAAAGGCTACCTATGGAATGGGAGAAGATATTTGCAAAGTCTTATCAGATAAAGGGCTAGCATCCAAAATCTCTAAGACACTTACCAAACTCAACACCCAAAGAACAAATAATCCAAACAAGAAATGGGCAGAAGACATGAACGGACATTTCTCCAAAGAAGACATACAAATGGCTAATAGACACATGAAAAAATTGTTGAACATCACTCAGCATCAGGGAACTACAAGTCAAAACCCCAATGAGATACTGCCTCACAGCAGTAGTCAGAATGGCTAAAATTAACAAGTCAGGAAATGACAGATGTTGGCAAGGATGCAGAGAGGGGAGCCCTCTTCCACTGTTGGTGGGAATGCAGGGTGGTGCAGCTACTCAGGAAAATAGTATGGAGGTTCCTCAAAAAGTTGAAAACAGAGCTACCCTATAACCTAGCAATTGCACTACTGAGTATTTACCCCAAAGATACAAATGTAGTGATCCGAAGGGGCACCTGCACCCTAATGGTTATGGCAGCCATGTCCACAATAGCCAAACTATGGACAGAGCTCAGATGTCCATCGACTGATGAATGGCTAAAGAAGAGGTGGTATATATACACAATGGAATATTACTCAGCCATCAAAAAATGAATCCTGCCATTTGCAAGGACGTGGATGGAACTAGAGGGTATTATGCTAAGTGAAAGAAGTCAGTCAGAGAAGCCAATTATCACATGATTTCACTCATATGTGGAATTTAAGAAAAAAAACCAGAGGATCATAGGGGAATGGAGGGAAAAATAAAACAAGATGAAATCAGAGAGGGAGGCAAACTATAAGACTTATGGTGTTTCTTAATTAGGAAATAAACTGAAGATTGCTGGAGGGGAGGGGTTGGAGGAATGAGGTAACTGGGTGATAGACATTAAGCAAGGCACTTGATATACTGATCACTGGGTGTTATGCAAGTGATGAATCACTGAACTCTACCTCTGAAACTAGTAATACACTATACTTTAATTAATTGAATTTAAGTAAAGGGGAAAAAAAGACCCTGAGTTCCCTCCATCCTTCTACAATGTGAAGGCACAGTAGAAGATAGCTGACTAGGAACCATGTAGCAGCCCTCAGCAGACACCTGCCAGAGCCTTGATTTGGACTTCCCAGACTCCAGAACTGTGGGAAAAGTTTTCTGTTATTTATAAGCCACCCAGTCTGTGGTAGTTCCTCAGAGCAGTATCATCCAACTAAGACAGGGAAGAAGGGAGTTATCAGAATCCTAGAGCTTGTCATACCAGGTACCATTGTTCTGGAAGCCAGGACTGGGGAGGGTGAAGAGGAGGTGTCCTCTTTCCCAGTGTTTACTGATGTCTCCCTTGAACCATCTGATTTTTCTGTAAGTTACACAAAGGAGCATGCCTGGCCCCTACTGAGGACTTTCCCAGTGTACACACTGATTCTAGCACAGTCGATGTAAGAAATATTTGGGAAAGCATCAACTATGTTGGGAGAATAGTGCAGGAAAGGGTACAACAATGTCTGATCCAACCTAATCTTTAGCAGTTACTAAAAATTAAGCAGCAAAGTACACAAATATTATAAATGCTAAGGACCCGGGAGTTGCCTGGTTTCCGGCCAAGAAGAACATTTGGGAGACCTAGGAGGACAGCCCTGAGGTGCCCGGAGGGTGGACTGGAGTGGGGATGGGGTGCCCGTGGGGAGCCGCTCTGCGATTTCCTGGAGCGGGGCTGCGGCAGCGCTGGGTTTGTTTGTTTGTTTTCCTTAAAGATTTTATTATTCATGAGAGGCACACGGAGAGAGGCAGAAACAAGGCAGAGGGAGAAGCAGGCTGGCTGCGGGGAGCCGGATGGGGGACGGGATGCCGGGTCCCGGGATCACGCCCTGGGCCCGAGGCAGACGCCCAAGCACTGAGCCACCCCGGCGCCCCGAGGGCTGGGTAACGAGCCTCCGCAGCCGGTGCGCCCAGCACAGCCGCCAGCCAGCGGGGGCCCAGGGTCCGGAATCCTGTTCTCCGTCCACGCGGCCACGGCTGCTGCTCCCCGACGGCGCCCCGCCAGGGTGGAGGGACCCCGGGTGGGGGCGTTCAAGGGGTGGGGGCGGCGGGTGGGCAGCCCGTCCCGCTCGGGTTTCTCCAGCCGCGGCGGCCCCGAGGACCGACGGGGGACGCGGAGGCGACCTGCGCAAATCTGGGGAGGAGGGGGAAAGTGGAGAGGGCGAGGGCTGGGGCTGGGGAGCAGGGCGAGCGGAATTGGAAGGAGATGCGGAGGGAGAACAAGACGTCTCCCCAGGAAAGTGGGGGAACAGCGGTGGGGAGACGGCGAGGGGCTGGGTGCTGCCCCCGCCCCCGCAGTGGAGGGCTCCCGCAGGCACCTCTGACCGCCCTCCTCCCTTCCAGCACCTGCTTTCTCCCGGCTCTTTCCTCCCCTGCCTCCCCACTTCCTGTCTACTGGCCTCCCCCAGCCCCTCTCCACCCCATTTCCGCACTCTCCTCTCCTCACACACTCTACTTTCTAGTGAGGGTGGAGGTGGGTTTCTTCTGCTCGTTTTAGGATGGAGACGATTGAAGGGACTGATCGCTCAGGTAACAGGCAAGACTCTCTGAGGAGCCGACGCTAGGAGGGAGGACAAACCCGTTCTCTCCCTGCGCTCCCTCGGATGGGACCTAATGCGTAAGATCAGAGCAAACGCTAGGAAACCATAGCAACTGCGACGTCAGTGGTTGGGTGAGGTTTCTTGAGTCAAGCCAAACCACAACCACCCTCCCTGCCACCCAAAACCTCACAGACACACAAAATGAAACCAAAAAGGAAAAAAGGAATGTCACCACACACCCAATTTCTTAGCTGTCCCCCCCCCCCCCCCAATTTTGGTTCCATTGCAATTTCATGGTAAAACCATTGTAGGTTGTTGACAATCAAGGCAGGACAAATCAGAGGGAGCAGACCACTGTCCATGCCTCTTTAGTAGCGTTCCTTATGCACTAATTGTCATACATAATGAGCCTACCTTTCCCACATTGACACCTCCATTGTCAGACATGCATGCACCCTGACATCACAGCATTTCACACTATTGCCCACCCTCCAACCTGTCCATCTCCATACAGTCTGCTCCCCAACACTCTTCAAATAAACTCATCCCCCCACATAGTCTTCCTGTTTGTTACTCATCCTCCTTCCACATACATACATACAAGTCACCCCTCACCATGCTTTCTGTACAGAAGGTCCTAACACCCCCTCCACCACTGGGCACACACATCCCCTCACCACATATCCTTTCTCCCCTACTCTCAAGCCTGCTTGCCTGACACACACATGCACTCTCTGCAAAGACACACTGGTTGCCCCCTCCACTCATACCTTTGCTTTCTCACACTCTACACACACTCCTTCTACACAAAGTCCTGCCCACCTTCTTTGAAATTCTTCCGCACAAAATATCCCAACTTACTTTTACGGCAATCTCCAGAAACATTCCTGTTATAGACATTTCCCTGACACTTCCTCTTACATACATGGTCTGGCCCAGTGCATCCCACTTCCTCATTCTACAGACACATACTACCCCTTCCCCTTCTTCCACCCCATGCTGACCTGTTCAGGGGAGATACAATTATCTCTGAAGACACTTCGGGGAAACACAAAACACACACACATACACACACACACACCAAAACTCGCCAAAGTTCTCTCACACAAGGTGTACTTGCCCCACTACACACCCATATCAACCTTATGAGAAACCAGTTGGTGAAACAAGTTTATTCAGGAATAGGAGAGGAATTGCAGTTTGGATAAGCATAGTATGGCAAAGCATAGGGAAGTTGAAAAAAAGCTGGGAAGGTCAGCTTTTATTAGGGTTTAGGAGGAATTTGGGGCGGGCTATTTTGAACAAAGCTTCATTGGAAAAGAGCAAGAGTTTGAGGGTGTGGAGATTTCTCATTGGCTGCAAGTGGTGGTTAGTGGGCTGTTGCTGAGACAGGGGGAGACCTCCCTTCTTTTTCTTCACAGCAGGAGATAAATCCATTGTGAAGGCGTCTTCCCTGGTTAGGGTGAGAATGATCTTCCTTGCCCCCTTCTGGTCCTGCAGCCTGCAAGGAATGATGTATGCATGAGAGTGCTCCCTTCAGGGCTTCTCACTCCATTTTAAGTGAGAGTCTTTTGTTTTGTTTTGTTTTACTCCTTTTCACACCCAAACCCTTCTCCCCAGTGTTCCCTCACTCTCCTCACACTCACCTTTCCTCTGCCACAAATAAATTTGTGTCACTGTCACAGGAGAGCAGCGCGGCCGGCCGGACTGCCTTAGGGTGGAGTCCGCAGGGCCCAGGAGGCCGGGCGGGGGAGGGGGCAGGGGAGGGGGCGCGGGAGCCAGAGGCCGGGGGCCCTGGGCGCCTCGGGTCCGGGCCCAGCTCCGCCACAGACCTTCATCGGAAGGAAGTGCTCTCCTGCAGCTTCTCGGTTTCCGTGGTTCTTTCTTCCTCCTTGACAGTCTCGTGCAGGGCTCGAAAACGCGGCGTCCCCGGCGGGTCGCGGGAGCCCGAAGCAGCCTTCGAGGACACCTGGGAGGGCCCCGGGGGTGGGGGGCCCCTAGTGACGCGGGGGGCCGCGGGGCCCCTTGCTTCTGTCCGGCTCCGAGGGGGCCTGGCGCCCCGGACCGAGAGCCACCCCCCCACCCCCGCCCGTCGCCTCAAGCCACCTGCTCTGTGCAACACCCACCCTCCCTCCACACCCTGTAACCCCCTGCACAGTTCAAGCCCCAAGTTGGGCTTAGCCTAAGGTCCAAGTTTCCCCTGTAAACCTTTGGCTGCTGGAAACAGAGCAACTTGTTAGATGAATGGCTTCATTTCTAATACTCATAGTATTTGATGAGTAAAATGCTTCCAGGGGAAATATCATCCAGCATATCATATCTTTATATGATATCCATTTGTGTGTCTCAGGAGGCTAGGGCTTTTGATAAAAACACTGGCAAAACTCAGGCACTTTTATCTTCTTATAGGTTCATATATAATTGAGTAATTATTAGTCTTTCTTTTTTAAACATATATTTTATTTATTTAAAAATACATTTTTTAGGCAGGCTCCACAAATAAGGTGAGGCTTGAACTCACTACCCTAGACCAAGGGGCAGATGCTCTACCAACTGAGCCAGCCAGGTGCCCCAATTGCTGGTCTTTCAAAGTGGGACCAGTGGCTGTGGGAACTCCTGGATGTTGCACACAAAGGTCCAGAGCCACAGTATGCATTGCAATGTTTACATATCCTATGCTACCTGCTTGAAAATGTGGATACGGAAAGTGAACATGGTTTGGAAAGTATGGAGCTGAGCTTAGTCTAAGGGAAATTATTTTAATCATTAATTGATTCTAGTTGCACCTCTCCTCACAGCCTAAAGGTATGTGACTAGTGTTCTATTGCTGTGTGACAGATTACTACCATTCGTCTGTTTCAAGGGCACTCAGTCATTAGCTCAGAGATCTGTAGGTCAAAAGTCTGGCATGACTTCCTTGTTGGTTTTTCTGCTCAGGGTCCCAGAGGGTGTCATTAAAGGTATCAGTCAGGTATCAAGTAATTCCTAGAAAGAAGAGAGTTGAATAGGGGCACCTGGGGGCTCAGTCAGTTGAGTGTCTGCCTCTGGCTCAGATGATGATCCTGGGGTCCTGGTTTTGAGCCCCTCATCAGGCTCCCTGCTCAACAGAGAGCCTGCTTCTCTGTCTCCCTCTGCCCCTTCTCCCCTGCTCATGGTCTCTCTCTCTCTCTCTCTAAGAAATAAACAAAATCTAGGGCAGCCCGGGTGGCTCAGCAGTTTAGCGCTGCCTTCAGTCCTGGGTGTGATCCTGGAGACCTGGGATCGAGTCCCACATTCGGCTCCCTGCATGGAGCCTGCTTCTTTCTCCCTCTGCCTGTGTCTCTGCCTCTCTCTCTGTGCCTGTCATGAATAAATAAATAAAATCTTTAAAAAGAAATAAAATCTGAAAGAAAAGAGTTGAAAAGGAGAACCTTGCCAATTCAGATGCATCAAGAAGCCAAATTTTGTGGCTTTTTTCACAAACCCATGAAATGTATTCAGTGGGCATCCAGGGTTAGAAATGCTCCCAGTTAGATCATCCCCCAGCAGAAAGCTCTACCGTGGAGAAGTATAGTTCAGCAGGAACATGCAGTGGGCTCACATGGGTCTGTTTGTTTTGTTCAGGCCAATAAGGTTGCAAAGTGGGAGGCAAGTCACAGAAGAGCCTCAGGGGTGTTTTGGTGGCAACATCCACTGGCAGCTAAGGTCAGTGTTTTCACAGGCATCCTCCTGAAAGAGCTTAGAGTAGCCAGTTCTGGCTGCTGATTTGATGAGCACTTGGCAAGTCTTTGCCCTTGATTTCTTCACCTGTGAGGTAGAATCCTAGGAAGGACTGGCTTTTCCTTTAGGAGAAGATCCTGCAAGTCCTGAAAATCTACACTACACCCAAGCTTTGTCCCAAACTCTCACGCCTCCCATCTGTCCTTCTAGGGCCCTGGTCATCTTTCCTAAAAATCATTTATTCACTCTCCTCTAAGAGGCCTATATCCCTGCTTCCCTTTCTCTCTGAAGATGGAATTTAAGGCAGTTCTAAACTGCCTTGGGAGTTATTTTTTCCCCCTGGGCCTCTCCCATCTGTATATGAGATACCTATATTAATAAATTTACATTTCTTTTTCTCTCATTAATCTGTCCTTATTTCAGGCATCTCAGCCTGTAACTCCAAAGGGTAGAGGGAAATTTTTTTTTCTCCCCTACAATACTAATATTTTAGAAAAATACATCATCCTTTCCCAAGCTGAGGGTTTATGTGGCTTGTGCTGTGCTGGCTGGAGAACTACAGAGTGCTCACTAGACCACGGGTCCCAGGCTATGCTCTCAAGTGCATTGCTGTGGAGGAGCCAAGGCCACTCTCCCTAGGGCTGCTCCCAGCCACTGACAGAGCCTACTAAGACAGGCCTCTTCCTGGGAGACCTGGGACTCCTCTGATGGCCCACTTTTATTTAAGGACTCTCCTGAGACCTTGTGGTACTTTCCCTAGACAGGTTGGAGGTGAATGATGCCACCATTCAAACTCTGCCTCTCCTTCACTTGGGGTCTGAACTACTTTGATGTGAAAGATCTCCTAGATGCCCCCAGGCTTCATTCTCTTTTCTCATGGGGGCTTCCTCCATTGAAATCACTGTAGGTTAATCCCATCCTGCTTTCTGCTTCTCAGGACTATCACATGGATTTATAGGTTGAAGTCCTATTTTGTGATATTTCATGTTCTGATAACAACTACCATTCTGCATTGCCTGCAATACAGCAAAAGTGGTAAGTGATGTTCCTTGGTCATTTGGGTCCTTCCCTTAAATTCTGTAAATTCAGATCTTTGAGTTTTTTTTTTCATTCCATATAGGCAATTTGGGCAATGCCCTAAAATGAGGCATTTTGTTGGGTCATAGCTCACTAAAATAGAGATTGCATCAAAATATTATTCACTTCTCAAATCTTGAAAAAATGTCACAACTTGAGGGTAATTCTGATGCTTTGTTTCAGTTGGCACAGTAATTCATAAAAAGGTATAAAGCACCAAGTCTGATTTGAAAGGTGGTAGGGAAGTAAAACTATCCAGAAGGCAAAGGTAAAGCTTCTTTTGTAGACCTGTTCTTATGTAAATTTGTCAGTGAACACAGAAGATAGTCCTGAGCTTCCTGCTTCTCCAGAGCTCCCTGAGGTCTTCCTAGTGGATGTGGTCTATCCCAAAGCAGCTGAATAGCTACTCACCATCTTTTGCCTCCAGGCCCCAGGTGCTCATGTGTACTAGGTCCCACCTGAAGGTCCAGCCCCAAATTTGATGTAATATACTGGGATACTTATTTCCAACACCAACTAAGAAGTAGATTTGCAGGGCAGCCCCGGTGGTCCAGTGGTTTAGCACCACCTTTGGCCTGGGGCATGACCCTGGAGACCCAGGATCCATCCCACTTCGGCTCCCTGCATGGAGCCTGCTTCTCTCTCTCTGTGTCTCTGCCTCTCTCTCTCTCTCTCTCCCTCTCTGTCTCTCACAAATAAGTAAATAAAATCTTACAAAAAAAAAAAAGTAGATTTGCAAAACCAAAATTGAACCTAAAACAAATCATAGGTCTCTGGACTTAACAGCTGGTTTATAGAAAATATTGTCAGCCAAACAACATAAACAGGCAGAAGGATGCAATTGGCCAAGTCCAAAATATGAAAATTCTATTGGAAAATTCTCTTTCTGTGAAGAAGGCAGGACTTAGCAACAGAAGGTGTGAAGAAGAATGGGAGGATTCGAAGGAGTCCTAAATCAAGGCCCTGTATTCCAGCACATCCAGAGTTGAGGGGAGCAGTGCAAGGAAGGATTGCCACCTTGGGGTGATAAGAGTCAAAAGTAGGGAGTAGGCTAGGCTCTCCAGGAACTGAGAGGGAATAGCATTCCTGGTCAGTGTCATGTTAATACACAAGCCTCACTAAAACACGTGTGGAAGACAGAGGACAGACAGACAGACAGACATGCCTGAACAAAGAAAGAGGCAAAACCCTAAGCTTCTGGCTCACAAGATTTAGGAAATGATGAAAAGGACCTGCCTTTCTGTTAGGTTTTTTCCAAAATGAACGGTGGAGAAATTAAAAAAAAAAACAGCAGAGCCAGGCAGTAGGTTCGAGAGTGCTCTAATGGGCAAGGTTAGGTGACTCGGAGAGGTGGCCCGAGTCAGGGAAGTCGCGCTGGGAGAGAATTGGCAATGTTCTTTTATTGAGTTGGGGTGGAGTCTTGGCTTGTGCCCCCAAAAGGTGAGGTATATGGTGATAGGTGAGTATGTGCGGGAGAAGGTGTGTCGGATCACCTCAAGGGAGGAGTATGAGTTCATATACGGTGAGGTATGCGGTGTTCAGGGGGCACGGGGCGGCGAGTAGGTGATTGGCACTTCCCAACTGGGAGGTTCCCGGGTGGAGAGTATGGGTCTTCTGGTGGTGACGTGGAGGTCCGTTGTGAGAGTGGCGGGAAAGTTCTCCATCTTGGTGCCCTAACTTCCCAGCTGGCCCATCACGTTCTTCCTTCTCCAATACAGAAACTTTCAGTCCGGGTCAGACAAGGAGCAGTGCTGCAGGACAATGATGGATTCAGTGAGAGAAAAGAGACTGCGCCTTCAAAGAAGCATCCCAAGGCGATGCTTGCAAGCTGAAGCAATAGCAAGAATGCTATCATCCGGGGGCACCAGGATGGCTCAGTGGGTTAAGCATGTGCCTCTAGATATCAGCTTGGGTCTTGATCTTAGAGTTGTGAGCTCAAGCCCTGCTGTAGGGACCTACTTAAACAAACCAACAAAAAAGGATTGTCATTTAGGTGTCAGAGGGAGGAGGCATTGTGTGAGGCTAGGCCTGAAGCCATTACCCTCTCTTGGACTTCAAGTTCTTGCTCCTCCTTGGGGACTTGGTGGGACCCCTAGAGCAGCAGAAGCAGGCAAAAAAGAGGGATTCTGGGCTTGGGACTCAGCCCAGTTATGTTTTGGAGTAGCACAGGTTGTTTGGACTCAGCTGGTGACACTAGGGACTGGAAATGTAATGGCTCCTGATGGCAAAGGCACACCCCCCTGGAGTGGGCACATGAGGTCTGGTGAAATGTTTCTGGGTGGTTCGGTACTCCAGGATTGTAGTTTCTGTGTTGGCCTACAGGATGCAAGGGTCATGAACCTTTCTCTAAAGGATTCTCAACTGCCAAAAAGGTAAATGCCTATTGAAAAGTCAACAGGAGGGGTATCTGTGTGGCACAGTCTGTTGAGTGTCTGCCTTTCGACTTGGGCCATGGTCCTGGGATGGAGCCCCAGTGGTGGTCCCTGCTCAGCTGGGAGTATTTCTCTCCCTCTCCATCTGCTGCTCCGGATTTGTGCTCTCTCTGTCGTAAATAAATTAAATCCTAAAAAAAAAAAGTCAATAGGAACACAAAGAAAGTTCATCCTTGCTCACCCATTGCTCTCTTCTCTCCCTCTCCAAGGGCCACCTCTTTACCCAATGTGGTGTATATCCCACAGAACTTTGTTTTCCATTTAATATGTGCATAGAGGGCTATCCTGCTATTCAACACTTTGGTTCACTCATCGCTGAATCAAGGATATCCTTCCCTGTCCCACACATGTCTATTTTGTCTCTTTAATGGTTGTGTAGAACATCCTATGGTCTGCACTCAACACTTTGGAAATGCTTCCTTAAGGAGATGGATACCCTTTCTACCTGAATTTATCAATTAAATTAATTGGCAAAAAAGCCTGGTTCGTAGGCAGTAGGTGCTGAAGATAGCATGTCCTTGGTGTTAGGGACTTGACAAAAGCATTCACTGTATGTCTTTCAGGCCTATAATGCACAGCCCTAACCCTGTTCTGTTCTCCTGAGCCTTCCCCTTGCCCTTCCTTACTGAATTTCCTCTTGATCTATGAATAACAAGGTATATAAGAGCTCCTGCTCTTTCTTATGAATTTCCATGTCTTGGACCCCCTTGGCTCTGAGGTGGGTAGAAGAGCCCTAGTATTTCACTTTTCCTTGGAGCCCTTCCTGGCAGCGTCCTCAGATGCCATGAGGCTCCTCTGGCAGTTTCTCTAAAGTTCTGCAGGCTTTCTCCTACTCTTATGTCAATGTCCTCCCAGCTTCCACCTACTGCTCCTTCCAAAACCATCCACACTGTTTATAAATTAATTTTTTGATTTTGAGATAACTGTACATTATGTGGACAAATTCATATATAGTTATTAGAAATAGTATTGAGAAGTCCCAGTATTCTTTTTCAAGTTTCTTCCAAAGGTAAAAAATTACAAACACTATGGTGCAATATCACAACCAGGATATTGACATTGCTACCATGCACATGTTATTCCAATTCAACATGGTATTTGGAGGCTCTGGCAGCCTCCCTAGGTAGGTCACAGCGTTGGCCCTTTAGGATTTGGAGCAAGGCCCTGCCATTAACCACACATAACTAACTACTCTCCTTTGAAAAACAAATCTTGGTCTTCAGGAAGCCTTATTGGGCCTGAAAGCTTGACAGTGGGCCACCTAGTCACCATGAGACCTGAGCCGCCCATCATGAGGTGGGTGTTTTCTGAGTCATAGAGCCATGGAGTTGGTCAAGCACAGCAGTACGTACATGGTCTGGCCTGATCAGGCCTTCAGGTACAAGCAAGTTACACGATGAAGTTGCCTAAATGCTCACGGTCCCTCCTCCTGCCTCACTGCCTCCTCTCTCCCAGCCTGTACCTCTGGCCTCATGGGAAGTTCCCTACTATCAGTTGACAGAGGAAGAGAAGACTCAGGCCTGGTTTTCAGATGTTTCTGTAAGATACTCGGGGTTGGGCCTCAGCATTATAACCCTTTTCTGGATTATTCCTGAGTGTCAGTGGGTAAGGGAAATTTCATCAACGAGTACAACTTTAGGCAGTACACCTGGTTGTACACTTTACTGGGAAGGAGAAATGGACAGATGTGCAATTATATACCAATTTCATTTGGGTGGATGGCCAGGGTCTTGGAAAATCCAATTGGAAATTTGGTGAAATTGGAAATCCAAAAGGAAATCTGGGGGAGAGTTTTGTGGATAGTATTCTCTGAAAACATGAAGATATGTATGTTCCATTTGAATGCTCACCAAAGTGTGGCCTCAGAAGAGAACGATTTTAAGAATGAAGTGGGTAGGATGACCTGTTCTGGGGGTGTCGGTCAGCCTGTTTCCCCGGGCACCTCAAACTGCCCAGTGTGCTCATGAACAGAGTGGTTGTGGTGGCAGGAATGGATGTTATACATGGGCTTAGATGCATGGAGTTCCATTCACTAAGGCTGATGTGGCTGTGCCCACTGCTCAGGACCCAGTCTGCCAGCAGCCAAGACTCACGCTGAGCCCCGATATGGCACCACTGCCCAGGGTGATCTGCCAGCTGGCATGGTGATTATACCCAACCACCTCCAGCCTAGTAGGCACAGCATTCATCTTTTTTGAAATAGATACTTATTGTGGATATTGATTTGCCTTCTTTGCATGCAGTGCTTTTGCCAAAAGTCACATCCACGGACTTACATAGTTCCTTATCCACCGTCACTGCATTCTATACCCTGTTGCTCCTGATAAAGGAACTCACTTGACAAGAAAAGAAATGTGGCGATGGGCCCATGCTCATGGAACGTACTGGCCTTAGCATGTTCCCCACCATTCTGAAGCAGCTGGCTTGATAGAATGGTACAACGGCCTTTAAAGAAAAAAAAAAAAAAAACCAAAAAACACTTCACTTACAGTGCCAGCTAGGTGGTAATACCTTTAAGGTTGGGGCAAGCTCCTCCAGAAGGCTATGTATGCTATGAGTCTTGCTCCTCTCCTTGGGATGCCATTTCTGTCCTTGCTGCCAGAGGTTGCCAGTTACCAAACAAAGGACTCCAGACAGTGGAGGAGCCTGGGGAGGAGAACTAAGGAGGAGGTGGGGGCTCCCCCCAAGGAAGAATTCTGTAAATATGTCATATCCATAACTGTACCCCTCTTAATCTCACCCTCTCCCATGTCCCTGAAGAGTTTTGTCAGCAAAATCTGGCAGACTCTTCCCCAGAGGTTTTCAGAGGGGACCTAATCAGAATGGATATTTGTAAGGTGTTGAAACTAGAGTTCAGATTAATGATTATAAATAGATTATCTGGGCTTGAAAAGAGCATAGAAGACAGTAGAGAATTCCTTTCTGGGGAAATAAAAGAACCAAAATCAAATCAAGTTGTACTCAAAAAGACTTTCAATGAGATGGAATATAAAATGGAGGCTCCAGGGTCGCCTGGGTGGCTCAGCAGTTGAGCGCCTGACTTTGGCCCAGGGCCTGATCCTGGAGTCCTGGGATCCAGTGCTGGGATGGACTCCAGCATCTGGCTCCCTGCATGGAGCCTACTTCTCTCTCAGCCTGTGTCTCTACCTCTCTCTCACTGTGTCTCTCATGAACAAATAAGTAAAATCTTAAAAAAAAACACCCAAAAAACAAAACTCAGTACAGTAAAAGGAATGCAGACATGGAGCGGGAATCTTTAAAGCATGTTACATGAAAACTATGATGGCTGAGATAACTCCTACTTTATTAGTGATCACAATAAAGATAAAGTACTAAAAAACCCTCCAATTAAAGGACTGAAAGTCACAAGTTAGATTAAAAAATAATCCAGTGCACATACAATCACTTCCAAGAGCCCACCCTGAAAATGAAACGTAAAGATCAAAAATAAAAGGCCAGAGAATCAGGGTATTCTAGGTTCACTGCAGAACAACATTAAAAGTTGAGATAGGAGGGTGAGTCATTCCTCTAAGCCCCCCCCCCCTTTTTTTCATTTTCCTTTGTCTTTTTAATTTAAAAAAATTTTTTATTGGTGTTCTATTTGCCAACATATAGAATAACACCCAGTGCTCATCCCATCAAGTGCCCCTCTCAGTGCCCATCACCCAGTCACCCCCATCCCCTGCCCACCTCCCTTTCCACCACCCCTTGTTCCTTTCCCAGAGTTAGGAGTCTCTCATGTTCTGTCTCCCTTTCTGATATTTCCCACTCATTTTTTCTCCTTTCCCCTTTACTCCCTTTCACTATTTTTTATTTTCCCCAAATGAATGAGACCATATGTTTGTCCTTCTCCGATTGGCTTACTTCACTCAGCATAATACACTCCAGTTCCACCCACGTCGAAGCAAATGGTATTTGTCGTTTCTAATGGCTGAGTAATTTTTTTTCTTTTGGCTGAGTAATATTGTAAGCCTTTTTTTTAGAGAGCGGCGGATCTCCGTGCCCTGGTCACCTGACTGAGGCCCCGCCCATTTCCCCTGTGTGCTGCCCGGACTTGGCACCGCGGCGCTCCGCTGTACGTGTAGCACGTCCCGGGCAGCGGATCGATGGGCTCCTGCAGCAACGCGCCAGTCCGCGCTCAAATCTGCCCTGGCAGCCTGGCCTCCGCGCGCAGGGCAGAGACCGCTGGAAGAGTCATTAGCACTGAGCACGAGTCCGTCCCGGTGGAGCCTGCAAGGAGCAGGACCTGTGCTCCGGCGCAAAGCCCTGGGGCGCCCGCGGGCAGCCCGGCCCCGCTCGGCCCCCGAGCCCCGCGCAGCCCCGGCTGGGGAGTGCGCCGGCCCGGGAAGCCGCTCCCTGCGGCCCCCCGCATCCGGCGGCGCTTTGTGCCCTTCGGGCTCCTGGTCCTGCTGTACTGGCCCCGCGGGGGGGCGTCAGGCCAGGCGACAGGTGAGTCCCGGGGTTTCGGGAACCTTGGGGCGGGGGGTGGGGGGAGGAGGATGGGGAGGAGGGTGGGGGAGGGGAGGGGGGTGCAGCCGCGCGTCCGAGGGACCCCGCGCAGGCTCCCCGGGCTCGGCGGCGGCCGCGGGCGCTCGTCGCCCTCCGGGACCTGAAAGAGGCGACTTTGGCGGCCAAGTCCGGCCAGGCTCTGGGCGCCCGGGGCCCGGGGGAGGGAGCAGGGCCGGCCCTGAGGGTCCGCGCTCGCCCCGGGCCCCCTCCTGCGCCTCGGGGAGCCGAGCCCGAGCCCCGAGCCGCCAGCTGGGGGCAGGACCGGGCGGTGGCGCAGGGCGCGGTCCCCACTCAGCCCCCCGACTCTGCGCCACCCCGGCGAGGGCTCGGGAGTCCCCATCCCCACTTCTGGCCGCCCTTAGACTTCCCGGAGACTCTGGCAGAGGGTCCAGGGATATGCCGCGCCTGGCGCTCCTTCACCAGCCGCTCGCCAGCCTGCACGTCCCAGCTCAGGACCGCGGACCTCCTCGCTGCAGGTCCCTGGGCTGTACCTGCCAACTTGTATTTTTACTTTTTAAAGATTTTACTTAGTTTTTCATGTGAAGCGCAGAGAGTCAGGGGGCAGAGGCACAGCAGAGAGAAGCAGGCTCCATGCAGGGAGCCCGATGTGGGACTCGACTCCGGGTCTCCAGGATCCCGCTCTGAGCCGAAAGCGGACCCTCAACCGCTGAGCAGCCCAGGCGTTCCAGCTGCAAACTTTTGTATTTTAATTTTTTTAATTGGAGTTTGATTTTTCAACATATCGTATAACACCCAGTGCTCTTCCCATCAGGTGCCCCCCTCAAGTGCCTGACACCCAGTCACCCCACCCCCCGCCCACCTCCCCTTCCACTACCCCTTGTTCATTTACCAGAGTTAGGAGTCTCTCATGTTTTGTCACCCTCTCTGATATTTCCCCACTCATTTTCTCTCCTTTCCCCTTTCACTATTTTTTATATTCCCTGAACGAGTGAGACCATATAGTGTTTCTCCTCCGATTGACTTCACTCAGCATAATACCCTCCAGTTCCATCCACGTCGAAGCAAATGGTGGGTATTTGTTGTTTCTAACGGCTGAGGAATATTCCATTGTATACATAGACCACATCTTCTTTATCCATTCATCTGTCGATGAACACCGAGGCTCCTTCCACAGTTTGGCTATTTTGGACATTGCTGCTATAAACATTGGGGTGCAGGTGTCTTTCACTGCATCTATATCTTTGGGGTAAGTCCCCAGCAGTGCAATTGCTGGGTCGTAGGGTAGCTCTATTTTTAACTCTTTGAGGAACCTCCACACAGTTTTCCAGAGTGGCTGCACCAGTTCACATTCTCATCAACAGTGGGAGAGTTCCCCTTTCTCCACATCCTCTCAAACATTTGTGGTTTCCTGTCTTGTTGATTTTCCCCATTCTCACTGGGGTGAGGTGGTATCTCATGGTGGTTTTGATTTGTATTTCCCTGATGGCAAGTGATGCAGAGCATTTTCTCATGTGCATGTTGGCCATGTCTATGTCTTCCTCTGTGAGATTTCTGTTCGTCTTTTGCCCATTTCATGATTGGATTGTTCCTTTGCTGTTGAGTTTAATAAGTTCTTTATAGATCTTGGAAACTAGCCCTTTATCTGATACGTCATTTGCAAATATCTTCTCCCATTCTGTAGGTTGTCTTTTAGTTTTGTTGACTGTTTCTTTTGCTGTGCAGAAGATTTTTATCTTAAGTCCCAATAGTTCATTTTTGCTTTTGTTTCCCTTGCCTTCATAGATGTATCTTGCAAGAAGTCACTGTGGCCATACATACACAGAGATAAACTCAAAATGGATGAAAGATCTAAATGTGAGACAATCCATCAAAATCCTAGAGGAGAAAACACAGGCAACAACCTTTTTGAACTTGGCCACCTGCAAACTTTTAAATGTCATTCCCAGCTGCCATCACTAGGGGTCTCTGCCTGACCTTGCATCAAGATGTAAATAAAACTGCACTTAGCATGTTTGCTACTACAATACCTCTGTGTCACAGGGTCTACAGGGTCCTGTGGCCCAAGAAGCAGGTCCAGGCCACACACTCACCCGTGTATGCCTATGGCTGCTTCCCTGCTGGCAGCAGACATGAGTAGTTACAACAGGCCTATGCCCTATTTAATATCTGCAGAGAATCTGTGCACCAGGTTCACACCCTTGAATCCTCAGCTTTTAAGGTCAATATTCAACTCTGTCATTTGATCCAGGAAAGGGCCCTCTTTTACATTGTACTTGGAGAAAAGAGAAGACACCATAAGAATATTGTACTTGAAATTCCCTACTGCACAGCCCTCAACCCAACAACTGCAAAGATTTCTCATTACTGCTACAAATAATAATCACTGTGGGTACTTGAATCAAATGACATCAAGCGAAGAGTACCTGGGACACCTGTGTTTTCATGACCTGACCCTCACCCCTCACCATGTACAACACACACATTACCCTGCACTACATCAGTTACACGAGGCCATATTGACACTTGGATCCCCGACGATGATGTCAGCTCACACACTAGGTCGCACTCTGAATGTCCGGATGGCCTCTGCTCCCCACTGTGTACCTAGACCTGTAATGAGCACGTGGCTTTTTGGGGAAGGTGAGCAGGAAGCATTGCTCTAGCTGCAGACCTGAAGGGTCCCTACTCATCGACGTTGGCTTCTGCTTCTACTAAAGGGTTCCAGCTCTGAGAAGCGGCTCAGCTCTGAAACCTGGGCAAAAGACCCAGACTTGCTATTGGGTAGCTGCCTTCAGCCTCATCCTCATGACCTCTGGGGCTTGGTCTTTGTTTTTATTAAATCTAGCGGCCCCTGGGTTGGCTGTCCAGCTATTTTGCCTCTCCAATCACGGTGTTCTGTGAGTCAAAGGGATGGAGAGCAGTTTGTGGGGCAGGGCCAGGGCTGGCATTCCACCCTCTAGGGTCATTTCAATCATTGCTGTCTCCCTGCTCTGACACTTGAGCACCTGTATCCCAAATCTCTTATTTCAGGATTTATCTCCCCAAATACATGCTACTGGGCATCTATCTCTGCAAAACCGTCTCCTACTGCCAAGCTTGGCCATCAACTACAACCATAACTGAGCTCCTTGACAATGCTGGTGCCTGTCTCACCATGCATTCTTTATGAGTTTAATATAGAAAGTCTTTCAGACCTGTCCGTGAGTATAGTTGGTGGATATATTTTTAGTTTTGTTTTTGGTATCTCTTACCATATGTTATCTGTCATATGCATGTCTCTGAACCTTTTAATCCCTTCTTCTGCTGTCTTCCTTGGCAATTCCTGATATTCGAGACTGTGCAGTGAGGACAACCTTTTTTTAAAGCTTCCAGGTCAATAGTAATGGCAGATGGTCACTATCTCCACAGCTATAGTAAATCCTGTGACCCATCATCGTGACCTCTCACTTATCAAAGAAGATGCGGTTTTGCAGGGGCAGGCCATGTCTTGACAGCCCAGCGCTACAGAGATGATGCTATGCTGACGCATGGATGGGACAGAGGTCCTGCCACTCTCCTCTTCCAACTCTAACCACTACCTGCGTTTTTACTTCACAGGTGCTACTTCTCTTTTTTGTGAATTCTCCGTCAAACCTCAGTCCAGTGCTGGACGACCATGGTGTGAGGTTCGAGGCTACGTCAAAAGAAACCTGTTTCTTTCCTACAACTGTCAGAGCAAGGAGATCACACTTGTTGGTCCTATGAGGACGAGGATGAATGATACAGGGTTTAGGGAGACACAGAAAGAAACTCTGAATGACCTGATGGAAGAGCTCCAAAAGAAAGTGCGTGACATCAAAGCAGAGATTTACCCTAAGAATGGTAAGTGTGAAAGGCCCAGGATGGAAGCGGAGCAGTTTGGTAGGCCCAGGGAGCTATGGTGTTCATGGAAACCTTGGAAGTTGGGCCTACACGAGCAGCCCAACAGCCAGGCAGACAAGGAGAACAGAATAGGACTGGGAGGATTGGAGGGGAACTGAGGAGAGGAAAGCACAGGTGCAAAGAAAAGATTGTTTAAGACCAGAGGCTGACTTCTTTCCTGTGGCGGGGCGGGGTAGGTTCTCTCGACCTGCATGGTGAGATGAAGTGTGTTCGTGGGGCCAGCAGATACACCAGTGCATCCTGGCAGTTTGCCTTCAATGGGCAGATAACCCACCTCTTTGACTCAGAGAATGGAAAGTGGACAGTGCTTCAACCTGCAGGCCGACAGTTTCAGGGAACATTGGACAGTGACAGAGATGTGACCAACTTCCTCACAAAGGTCTCCAATGGAGATTGTAAGAGCTGGATGGAATACATAATGAACCACTGGGATGAGAAGCTGGAGACAACAGGTAACTCAGAAGATTGGATGGAATGGTGTTCTCTTGAAACGGGTTTGACCTACCCCACTCAGTGTGTCTGTCTGTGAGTGTGTGTGTGTGTGTGTGTGTGAGAGAGAGAGAGAGAGAGAGAGAGAGAGGAAGAGAGAGAGATTAATCCATCCATGGTGACTTTTCTTGGTGGAATAATGGCCCCAGGTCTGTTCTAGCATCCTTCCTTTCCCTTCTCCTCTCCTGGAATCACCTCCTGGCTGTACCCACCTGTAGTCCTCTGGTATTTCTTAGATTTCCTGCTGACCTCAAACAGGGGGGTGTCAGTATGGCTCCAGAGATTGTCTTCTTACTGTTCCCTTTTCTGAGAATCGCTGATCTTTTCTCGTCACCTGGGGCATTGCTGGAAGTCTGTTAGTGCCACCTGTGGTCGCTGTCAGCATCCTCATCCTCCAGCACTTCTGGTCCTGTCACAATGGAACAACTTATATGGCCACCCCTGCTTCCCCTAAGGCTATAGGAGCCCCTAGGGGACAGGATGTGTCCCTTCCCTCCCTCCAGACATCAGGACTTATCACCCCAGCTGCCACAATGGGATGATAGACACTGTCTGCCTGGTAGGATGGCCTTGGGGCTGTGGGCACTGAGGAAGCTTCTTGGGAGAAGCTGGGTACCGGACTGGGGCTCTCACTCTTGTGTTTTCATTTCAGTGCCACAAAGCAGGCCTCAAGACATGGCCCCATCCGGGGCCTCGGGCAGCGCACCCAGCACCTGGATCTTCCTCCTGTTCCTCTACTGTGCCATCCTCCTTGGCATCCATGTCGGGGTCCTTTAAAGGGACAGGTACCGGCAGCACAATGGGAGGGAAGGGAGGGACCCATGGCCTGGGGCGAGGACAGGGACAGGGGAATCCCCAGGCTGCACCTGCTCACTCGCCGAACCTTCTCACAGAGCAACGAGACCAAGTGAAAGAGGTCTCACATCACTTGTTAGCAATAATCTGGATATGCTCAGCCCTGAGTGCTGACACACGCTCATGGTTCAGGTACCTGGCAAGAGAGAGGGCCCCCCCAAAATTTAAGGCCTGGGGATACTAAGAGGATTGACCAAGCCGGGCCTGGGCAGACCTGAGTCTCTATGGAGAGTCAATCTGGGCCCAGAGAGGGTGGTGTGGGACAGGAAGGACCCAACCCAGGCGGTATTCACCTTTGAATGACAGCAGCCTGCAGGCTCCTTGTGATATCTCAAAGGGGAGAGGACTCCATTCAGGGGCTTCCAAAGAGAGGGTCCAGAGTCTAAGCCCAGCAAGAGGGAGTGGGAAGGCCTCTGCAGAGCAGCTCTAAGTGCCAGAGAGTAGTGCTATGTCCCCCCCAGAATGGGGCTCAGGTTTTTGCATGGAAAGCAAGGGTGAGCTGTAGAGACTGAGGAGGACAAGACTAGAAGGGGGCCAGTTCTGCGTGCACGGGTAGGAATTCTGGCTCAGGTTGGTGTAGTGCCTGGCAGCCGGCTTCCCGAGGACCTCAGATCCTGAGCCACTGAGCAGCCCCTGCTTTGAGCAGAGCTGACCTGGGAGATGGGGGAACTGAGGCCCTGCATGTGCTCACAGTTGAGCAGCACCAGGAATGGATGGGGTGGGGGAAGGGATCATCATGCCCAGCACTCCGTGTGCTGCTGGCCAGGAGGTGGGAGGGCAGGAAAGGAAGGATCTGTGCCTGCAGCATTCCCCAAGGTTACAGTTGTCAAGTGTAGGTCCTTGCCTTCTGTCAGATGCCGCAGCAGGTCCCTGAAGGCCTGCCAGGAGAGGGAGAATTAGAACCTGAGTCAAGGGAGCAGATCGATCTATGCCTCACTTTAGCCTTGAGCTCAGACCATTGGTAACACGGCCTGGGCTGACTCAGTGATTTGCTTCAGGAGGGAGGAGGTTTGTGAAGGTGGCCGGGCCCAGGGCTGGGGAGATGACTGGGTTCAAGTGCCTGCCGCTTGGCGAGGGCTGGGCTCGGGTAGGAGTGCTGGCAGAGGGCAGCCCCGGGATCACCAACTGAGGATTTCCTCAGCCACTGAGACAAACCTGTTCTTTCTCCAGGCTGGCGAAGCTACCAAGGAGCCCAGGAGAGTAGGGTCCAGCTGCGCAACCCTGCCTTTGTGCAGGCTGCCTTTGGATGAGCTGCTGTTCAATTTTAGACCACTAGAACTCGTGGCCTTACATTCCAGAGACCTCGAACCAGACCACATGGTGCAGCACTTGGACATTCTGTGTCCTTTCCTACATTCAGTGCCTCTCCTGTTCAGCACTCTGCCTTGGCAAATTCTTGTTCGAGGTTTTTTCTAGACCCTGAATTTCTTCTAAATCAACCACAAATTTGGGAACATTGCAAATGAAGTCCACTCTTTGATGAGAAAGTTCAGTTCCAACTGGGGAAAGTTACCTGAGTCCCAGCCTTTATAGCCTAACATTACACCTCACTTGGAAAAATAAACCAAACATCCAAGTGCCCATCTTGGGTCAAAGGAAAAATGTTATGTTTTTAGAAAACTGGAGCTACAGAATATAAAATGCCATAAAGTCAGAAGGAGCTGCATAAGGCATTTTTGCTTCTTTTTCTCTGGTAACCCCCCCCCAACACACACACCCATTCTTCCATGCCCAAAGTTGAAGGCAGGTCATACTAGAGGATCTGCCATATTTTCTGGGCAGAAAAACCACTTAAGCCACCTTTGTTCCTGTCTTCGCAGCATGGAAAACCCAAGTCTCAAGTATATGTAAGAGTCTAAAAACAGAATGAAGTTATAATGAAGTTGCAATATAGCAGCCTCTCTCATCTGAAGGAGGTGAACAGGGTTCCAACTGGACTTGAAGCTAGCTGTTTTGTTTCCCTTTTCCAACCTTTCAATAAACCCAAGCATGCATTCATAGAATTAGCAAATGTACAATGTGATCCTTCCTTAGAAGAATGAAAAATCATTTAAAAATCTCCAAAGACTTCTGAGATAGAAGCCAACAACAGCTTTCTTTTCTAGGAGAAAAATCCCTCTTCTTGTCCAAAATGTAGATTTACACATGTAAAGATGTGTATTTTACAGAGATTCTGTTAACCTCACATTATCTTGTCTTTATGCTTCTTTGTCACATCAAAGGTTTTACTGCAAAATTGGACCTTTGTTCTTTTCCAGCAAATGTACTTCACAGGATGAGTCAAGATTTAGATATTTAATATCTGTAGTTTTTAACCATCTCTTTCATTTCATATTAGAATGCACATGTGGAATTTACTCCTTGTAGACTCAACTGTGCTTATGACAGTAGCTGAAACTAGAAGACAGTAAAAAAAAAAAAAAAACCTGATGTCATCCATACTTGCTATTTATTTAGTCTTCTTGTTTGGAACAAAAGGTAAAGAATTCACAAATACCAACATCTAAAAGCACCTGTTTCAAATTTAACATCAGCTTCAGCTTCCAAAATAATTTCTTTATAATTAGGCAAAAAAAAAAAAAGCAGAACAAGCAGGTCAGTTGCTTCTTTCTTCTTGGAGAACTCAGCAAGACAATTGCATCCTAGGAGCTTCTCAAGGTTGAATCTGAGAAGTGGAATAAAAAGAAAAGCAGCCTTTTCTGATCCAAATCATGGAGGTAAAATGTATAGAGAAGAGAGATCCACATTTAAGAATAGGGAAAGTGGCTGGATAAAAGGAGGACTACCTACTCCAGGAGACAACAGAGAATCCTTGCCAAATCCTGAGTTCAGAATTTTGTTTTCTTCTCAAGATGAATACCATAGCACCTGGAAGCCAAAGAAAATGCTCTTCCTCAAACCCACCAGAAGCCCTGCACCTTCCGGGGGCTTTATCGCCCCGTGCCCAACGGCCGGCTGGCAGTGGAACATCTCACTCTGCCATCCTTGCTCCTTTCCAAGTCCGCCAACCCTCTTCTCTTGTACATAGTATTACCAGAAAGACACTGAAGGTAAGAACAACTTACCTCAAAAAAGAGAACAAGAGGCAGTACTGACTGGTAGGGACCTAATTGGTATGTATATAAATAAGATATTAGAACTAGAGTTCAGATTAATGATTGTAAACAGACTAGCTGGGCTTCAAAAGAGCATAGAAAATACTAGAGAATCCTTTTCTGGAGAAATAAAAGAACTAAAATCTAATCATAGATCCTCTATGATGACAAAATAATCCCTCCAGGGTGACAAAAATAGAAAGATGAAATCAGAAAGGGAGACAAACCACGAGAGACTCTGAATCATAGGAAACTTATAAATATAGGCGGGGGGGGGGGGTTCCTGGAAGGGAAGGGCGTGGTGGATGGGGTAACTGAGTGGTGGGCATAAAGATGGGTCCATGGGGTGATGGGCACTAGGTATTTTTTTTTAAAGATTTATTTATTTATTTATTCATGATAGAGAGAGAGAGAGAGAGAGAGGCAGAGATACAGGAGGAGGGAGAAGCAGGCTCCATGCTGGGAGCCCAACGTGGGACTCGATCCCGGGACTCCAGGATCGCGCCCTGGGCCAAAGGCAGGCGCTAAACCGCTGAGCCACCCAGGGATCCCCGGCACTGGGTATTATGTCATGATGAATCACTGAACTCTACCTCTGAAACTTCCTGCAGACTGTATTTTAATTAATTGAATTTAATTTAAAAATGAGGGCAGCCCGGGTGGCTCAGTGGTTTGGAGAAGTGTTTTCCCTGTGCAGTCGCCTGTGTGCTCCCTTCTCCCTCTGTCTTTCTCTCTCTCTGCCACTTCTCTCCATGGCCAGATCTTCCTCTTCCCTGCCACAGTTGCAGTCCTCTTCTCCCCCAAACCACACCTCCACAACTGCTACCTTCCACCATGTGGCCTCTTCTCTCCCTCTAGTTGTGTAGGTCGTTCCTTCAGTTCTCAGATCGCTTTCTTGGGTGTTCAGAATGATTTGATATTTATCTAGTTGTGTTTGAGGGATGAGGCAAGCCTAGGGTCCTCCTGCTACTCTGCCACCTTAGCTCCACTCTCTAATCTTGTTTTATTTAAAAGACTTGAGGTTGTATCTCAAAAGAGAGAAAGAATCTTTTTTTTTTTTAAAGGTTTTTATTTATTTATTCATGAGAGAGGCAGAGACACAGGCAGAGAGAAGCAGGCCTCCCCATGGGAAGCCTGAAGCAGGACTCAATCCCAGGACCCCAGGGTTACCACCCGAGCTCAACCAGTGCTCAACCGCTGAGCCACCTAAGTGCCCCAAGAAAGAATCCTTGAGGTTCTCTCTTATATACTGTCCTATAGTAATTTTTTAAGCAAAAACAGGATCATGATACTAACAAGGATCTGATTTCTGATCAAATGAGACCTTGGACAATAATCTCTTAGTACAGAATTCTTGTTTAAACAGTTAAGGCAAATGTAGGAATCCCAACAATTAGCTCCAAGAGAAAATAGTATTATTGTTAAGAAAAGGTGCAGAGAAAGATCATCATGTCCCGAAATGAAGGCAATGAGATGCTCCATTCCTGCCATAATCAGGATGATCTGGAGGATTCTGTGTTTGCCATAGGGATTGATATGAAGGTAGAAAGATCACCCACCAGGAGGGAGAGTGGATGTTGGAGAGTATATCGTCAGGGCCTCCTTGGTAGCAATTTCAGCCTCTACAAGAGAAATAGGTGTTTGTTTAAACTTTTCCCTCATTAGCACAACACAGAGTCAGCTCCAGGCCACCCACTGGACAATGGGGTTCAGGACTAGAGCCAGGACTAGTTCCCTTTACTTAGATCCTCCTGGCCCACCCTACAGCTGGAAGCCCTACCCAAAGACAGGGACATGGATCCTGGTTCTTGTAGCCCTGGAGAAGGTTGGAGCCACAGATCATTCTTCCCTTTTCTTTGGCCTCTCCTCATCCCAGTAGCTGTCCTTGCCCTGCCACATTCTTTCCTGGCTGGGTCAGGATACAGCATCCAACTCCAAAGCAGCTCAATCCCATCTACCTCCTGAGTCTGCTCAAGGTGGGGCAGTTCAATGAGCTTGAGATCTGGGCTCTATAGGAGGCCGGCTGAAGGCAAGAGCACCGGGGCTGAGCCAGGAATCCCAGGGCTCCATGGAGATCTGGCCTCCTAAAGGCCTAAAGGGAGAGTCTCCCCATTGGCCTTTCTTCCCTGCCACCTCCCAAGCAGAGTTGTGTGGGATGTAGCCCTAAAAGCCAGCCCTTTGGTTGGGTCTGCAAAGGCCTTCCCCCTCCTCTTCTTGGGGTCAGACTCTGGACTCTCCTGTATGCACCATGGAGAGGTCCTTTATCTCTAGGACATATCAAGTGCAGCCAGCAGGCTGCTCTCCCCCCAACCAGAGTGTTGTCTATGCCTTGTGTTCCCACTGCCTCTACAAATGCCCTCACGTGGGTCCCTCCCCAATTGAAAAGCTGGTCTGAGCTAAGCCTGAATTTGCTAAATCCATTTAGCATCAATAGGACCTAAACCTTGGTGAGGGCCCCTGTGCTTTCCCACTGGCCTTTGACAGTGAAGAGCTATCAGAACTCAAGGCTGAGCTTGCCTAGGACATTACTATCAAGCAATGTAAGGTCTTGGTCCTGCTTCCTTTTATATATTAACTTGATTGTGCTAAGGAATGCCCCAATAGCTGGGAAAACATTCTTTCTGGGTTTGTCTATGAGAGTGTTTCTGGAAGAGATTAGCATCTGAATTAGTTGACTGAGTAAAGAAGACTGTCCTCACCCAATCCACGAGGGCCTGAGCAGAACAGAAGGCAGAGGAAAGGTGAATTTGCTCTGTTTGCCTGGGGCATCCTACCCACCCCCTCCTCAGACGTTGGTCATTAGGACTCCTGGTATTTGGTTCTTTGGACCAGGACCTAGATTTACAACAGTGATACCCTGATCTCAGGCCTTCATGTTTGCACTGGAACCCCAACACCAGCTTTCCTGTTTCTCCAGCTCACAGACAGTGAATAATGAGACTTCATATACCTCCATAATCGTGAGCCAATCGCCTGTAATAATTATCTACGTCAACATCTACAGCAGCAGCTCCTGATGATTCTCTTTCTTGGAGAACCTAATACGGTCGTATGCACAAGGTCTCATTTTCAGAGTGAGAAGGTTCAGACGATAGGCCAAGGAGAGGCCTGGCTATTCACCTTTCTCTGTGCTTGCCTCAGGCTATCTGCCTTTCACTTCCCATTCAATTCTGTCCATATTACCTGTTGCATAAAGGACACTGCCTTAGATTCCAAAGAGGATTGAGCCAGTGAGGAGCACAGGGAGGATTGAGGTGATTGGTCTGATGGCTGTGGCTTGACTTGGGCTAATATGGGAGTTGTGGCTGATGCTCCTGACATGGAAACACAATAATGAAAGCCCTTGTAGACAAGGCTCCAAAACTGAGGGGATGAGTCCTTAGCTCCTGCTCCTTCAGGTAATGCTATGATACAGGGCCTCCTGTAGCCAACTTTGTGGTAGCTACTGTAACAGGTGCTGGGAAAGGAAAGAAGACAGAGGGTGGGCTCATACAGATCAAACAGCTAATGGGAGAAGCAAGGGTTTCCATATAAACAATAACTCCTGCCAGGACAGAAGAGGAGGTGACAAATATGGATGGTGATGGATATCTTGTTCAGAAGCTAACATTTCAGTTGGCATTGAAGGATTTCAAGAAATAGACCAGGTGAGATGAAAAACAATCATGATGATGATTGCTCAGAAAAGAATAAGATAAGAAGAAAATCTCTGGAAACAGAATGATCCCTTTAGGATAGGGGCCAATAAGAAATCCACAGTGAGAAAACCAAAGGTGTGTGCAGTGGAGAGAGATGCCAGGAGGGGAGAAGGGAAAGGAAGGATGCTAGAACAGACCTGTGGCTATTATTCGGCCAAGAAGAATTCACGATGGATGGATCAATATCCCTCTCTCTCTAGCTCTCTATCACTTACAAAAACACACAATCACACACACACACACACACACACACACAGACACAGACACACACACACTGAGTGGGGTAGGTCAAGCCCATTTCAAGAGAACACCACTCTATCCAATCTTCCAATCTGAGTTGCCTGTTGTCTCCAGCTTCTCATCCCAGTGCATCAATGGGTGTTCCATCCAGCTCTTATAGTCTCCATTGGAGACCTTCATGAGGGAGTTGGTCACTGTCCAATGTGCCCTGAAACTGTTGGCCTGCAGGCTGAACCACTGTCCACTCTCCATTCTCTGAGTCAAAGAGGTGGGTTATCTGCCCATTGAAGGCAAACTGCCAGGATACGCTGGTTTATCTGCTGGCCTCACGCTCACACTTCATCTTGTCCAGCAGATTGAGAGAACTTACCTAGCCCCGCCACAGGAAAAAAGTCAGCCTCTGGTCTTGAGCAATCCTTTGCCCCATATGCTGTGCCCTCCTCAGCAACCCTTGGCCCCTCCTGGTCCTGCTCTGTTCTCCTTGGCGGCTAGCCCCTCCTGTAGGCCCAACTTCCAAGGTCTCCATGACTCAGGTGGTTAGGGAAGGGGCCTTCAAACAGGAAGTACCTCAAACTTCTCTGTATTGGCCTGGAGGTCTAGGAGCCCTACTGGATCCCCGCCCATTCCTCCACCTGGAGCCACGCCCTGGACTCTTTTTTTGCTCTCTTTCACTATATGGGGTAAATATAAGTGGTAATTCTGCTAGATTTCCTGTGGACACAGAATTTAAGGATTGCTTAGAAATCAACTTTCAAGCATTCATCTGTCAGGATCCTGACACGCCAGATGCAAACAAATAATCTGGGAATGAAGCATGTGAGAATCTTGATGATTTCCCCAGGCCCCCCATGCCTGACTGACTCTTCTGTATCCTTCTTCAGTGCATATAGAGTCTTACATCAGAAACAAATCTGCTTCTTACAGTTGATTTATTTCCCCTTAACAATGATCGGTATTGGGACGACTGGGCGGCTCAGCGGTTGAGCGCCTGCCCTTGGCCCAGGACATGATCCTGGAATCCTGGAATCAAGTCCTGCATTGGGCCCCCTGCACGAAGCCTACTTCTCTCTCTGCCTATGTCTCTGCCTTTCTCTCTCTTGCCTCTCATGAATAAATAAATGAAATCTTAAAAAAAAAAAAAAAAAACCAAAACAAGGATCGGTATCCAGAATATACAAGGAGCTCCAACACATAAAAATATAGTTCTCCTAAGAGTTGGGCAAATTTGTATCACAAGTCACAGTGTATATAAATCTTGGAAATCATGAGTATATGCAAAGTAATCAAAATAACATAAAGCACAATAGGATCCTTACACACACGTCAAACTCACAAAACGGGAAAGATACCTATAGCAAGTGGTGGACAGGAAATGGAATCATAGGATTTCTCTTAAATATTTGTAAGAGTAGAAATGGAATCACTCCTTGCCTGTATTTCACCCTATCCAGACAGTGGTTGATGTGTTCATCCTACTGCATGATAATAGCAGTGTTAGTTTCTGGCTGGAAAACATGGCCATCAAAAAGCATGGAGCTGTATGGTTGTTTGCTGTCATCTTGTGTGTCATAGTAAAAAATGAGCAATATGCTATCCAACTGAAGTACAATATATACAAGATGTTAAGAGATTTCTGCTTCTCTCAACTTGAGACTACATAGCCTGAACTAACACCAAGAAATGACACAAGGATGGACGAGTACATGGGAGGAACAAAGCTTACAAATATATATTTGAGGACTTCTGGATACATACACTCACCGTGGCCTTGTAAATCTAAATCTCTTTACCTACATTTAAAAATTAAAGCAATTAACCAAAAGGTAAATAAAACACTCTGACCCTCATCTTCCGCACATCCAGGAAATGAAAAATGCCTAAGTCCACCAATCTGTGATCATAACAGACATTGCTGAAAGAAATGGGGCAGAGGCTGAGGACGAGGTGGCACTCAGGTACCATGAGACCTACAGTGAGATGATCCTGTGGTGACCCAGGAAAATGTCCTGGTCTGTGGGAAATACATTCTAAAGTGTGTGGGCTCAGGGGACATCAGGAAACCTGGAAGCACATCAGTGTGGCCACTTGCTGTCATGTGGTTCTGGAAGAAAAGGGTTTGATACAGGCCTCACGATGTCCTTAGACGTTTAGTTTGTTTCAAAAATGTGTATGGTTATGAAATATGGGAACATAAATATTTACACCTCAGAATGTGATGTAACAAGGTAAATGCCTCAAAACAGCTCCTGGTCATTGTTTAAAGGCAAGTCCTCCCTCTCTGTTCCCTTCTGCCTCTGCGTGTTCCAGCCTTGCACAGCTTCTCCCCCCTGCTACCTCACCAGCAGGGTCAGCCCAGGCCCTCCTAGAGAGGAGAGCAGCTGAGGTCTGGAATCGGGAGGCTTCACACGTACCTCTACAGACCTCAATCCTCCCTGTGGTGCAGGAAATGGCAGGCAGCTGAATCAGCGCCTTTGGGATGCGATCACCCTGTGTGTGCATGTGTGAATGTGTGTCTATGTGTGTATGTGTTCCAAGTGATTTTTCTGTTTGACACTCATGACTTCTAAGGGATTTCCACAGAACTCCCATTTCACTTCCTGAAATCTCTTCCTTTTCAATATTCTAAGGTTCTCGCCATAATGCCTCCAGGCTTTCTGTTCTGGCACCTTCTTCTGTCAGGTATTGTGGATCACACAGGCCGATAGCCTGTGGCCCAAGAAAGATGGGTAGAAAATTACCTGCCATGAAGTCTTCCTTACCATCCTGTTTTAGTCAGAATTCTCCAGAGAAATACAACCAGTATGATGTGGAGACAGAGAGATAATAAGGGATTTATTTACTCATGTGCCTGTGGAGCACATCAACTCCACAACTCCATCAACTCCACATCTGCAGCAGGGGCCAGCCTACTAAAGGCCAGGAGAAGAATGGTGCAGATGAAATCTGAAGGCAATCAGCAGGAGAGTTCCCTCTACTGGGGGGAGGTCAGTCTCTTGTTCTTTTCAGGCCTTCAACCGATTTGACAAAGCCTACCAACGTGAGGGAGGGCATTCTCCTTTACTTGAAGTTCACCAATTGAAATGTTAATTGCATCCAAAATATTGTCCACTTGGACAGGTAAAATTCACCATCCCATTTCCCAAAAATAAATGGATCATCTCTTTCCCCTTCTCTGGGTCCTCACAACTGAATCCAGAGTCACAATATCAACCTGGTGCTTGCTTTGGCACCTCCTAAAGTCAAGAAACTGGATGATACAGAGAAGATTAGCATACCCCTGTGCAAGGACAACATGCAAATTCATGAAGCACTCGATATTTATGGGTGATTGTTGCCACTTCAGCATTTTGTTCTCTTGTTCATCTATTCTTCTCTGGACAGAACAACAAGGCAAAGACTCACCTCAAAAAAGAGAATAAGAAGCATTACTGACTGGTAGGGACCTAATAAGAATGGATATTAGTAAGATTGGTACTAGAGTTCAGATTAATGATTATAAACAGATTAGCTGGGCTTGATAACAGCATAGAAGACACTAGAGAATCCCTCTCTAGGGGAAAAAAGAGCCAAAATCTAATCAAGTTGAAATTAAAAGGCTATTAATGAGCTGCAATAAAAATGGAGGCTACAACTGCTAGGATAAATGAGGTAGAAGAGAGAATCTATGACAGAAAAGACAAAATGATGGAGAATAATGAAGCTGAGAAAAAGATAGACAACTACAAGAGCATGATGAGAGAATTCAAGATAATAAATCATATCCTAAAGCAAAACAATGTCGGAATAATTGGGATCCCAAAAGAAGAGGAATGTGGGGACAGGGGATAGAGGAAGGTATCTTTGAGCACATGATAGCTGAGAAGTTCCCTAATCTGGGGAAGGAAACAGGTATTTAAGTCCAGGAGGCACAGAGATCCCCTCCCAAAGTCAAGAAAAATAGGTCAACATCTCAACATATAACACAGAAACTTGCACCTCTAGAGAAAAGGGAGAATCACAAAAGCACCTCGGGACAAGAGGTTCATAAACTACAAGGGTAGAAACATTAGTCTGGCAGGAGTCCTATACTCAAGTCCTGGCAGGAGAAAAAGGACTGGCATCCTGGCAGCCCTGGCCCTGCCCCACATATATATGATGTGATAAATTAGAAAAATATGCATCCAAGAATACTTTCTCCAGCAAGGCAGTTGTTGAAATAGGACTAGAGATAAAAATCTTTCAAGAGAAACAGAAATTCAAGGAATTTGTTTAATAACCAAGCCCTGGAAGAAATATTAAGGAGGATCCTTTAAGTGACAAGAGATCTTAAACGTAACACACACCAGGAGGAAACAGACAATATAGAGAAATAGTGACTCTACAGCTAATAAAATGGCCCTAAATTTATATCTTTCAATATTTCTTGTAAGTGTAAATGGTCTAAATGCCCCAATCAAAAGACACAGTGTATCATATTGGATAAAACAGCAAGACCCATTGATATGTTGTCTACAAGAGACTCATTTTAGACCAAAAGACACCTGCACATTGAAAGTGAGGGAGTAGAGAGCCCTGTATCATGCCAATGGACATCAAAGTAAGGTGGGTAGCAATCCTAATGGAAGACAAATTAGATTTTATTTACTTTTTATTTTTTAAAAATATTTTATTTATTTATTCATGAGAGACACATACACACACAGAGGCAGAGACACAGGCAGAGAAAGAAGCAGGTTCCATGCAGGGAGCCTGATGTGGGACTCAATCCTGGGACTCCAGGATCATACTCTGGGCTGAAGGCAGGCTTTATTTTATTTTATTTTTTTAAAGATTTATTTATTTATTTATTTATTTATTTATTTATTTATTTATTTATTTATTTATTTATTTATTTATGAGAGAGAGAGAGAGAGAGAGGCAGAGACACAGGAGGAGGGAGAAGCAGGCTCCATGCCAGGAGCCTGACGTGGGATTCGATCCTGGGACTCCAGGATCGCGGCCTGGGCCAAAGGCAGGCGCTAAACCACTGAGCCACCCAGGGATCCCCAGCCACCCAGGGATCCCCTGAAGGCAGGCTTTAAACCACTGAGCCACCCAGGGATCCCCGACAAATTAGATTTTAAACCAAAAACTAATAATAGATGAGAAGAACACTGTATCATAACAAAAGTGTCTATCCAACAAGAAGATCTAACAATTGTAAATATTGATGGCCCTCAGGTGGGAGCAGCCAATTATATAAACCAATTTATACCCAATATAAAGAAACATACTGATAATAATACAGTCATAGTCGGAAACATACACACCCCACTACTGCAATGGATAGATCATCTAAGCAGAAGATCAACAAGGAAACAAGGGCTTTGAATGACACACTGGACCTGATCATCTTCACAGAAACAGGTTTCCATTGATGTGGCCTCAAATCTCATACCACGGTCATCCAACCGTGGGCTGAGGTGTGATGGAGAATTCAAAGGAAAGAAAGAGAGCCTCTGTGAAGGAAAGACACAGGTAGTGTTTGGAGTTGGAAGAGGAGAGTGGCAGGACCTCTGTCCCATCCATGTGTCAGCACAGCGTTATCTCTGTAGCGCTGGGCTGTCAGGGCACGGCCTGCCCCTTCTTCAGGTAAAGGCTGGTGCTCTTCCTGTGTTGGAATAAGGTCAGGAGGCCTCTGCCTGGCAAGAAACTGCTCAGCCTTTGCTAAGTCCCCTGTGTCTACCAGGCTGATACCCAGCATCCCTCAGTCCTTAACCAATCTGGGGAAATGGCAGGCTTGCTGCAGGAAGGAGAGGTCTACATGCCAGAGGACTGTCAGGATGTAGCCCAGTGTCCTGTCGGAAGATGAGGGACTGCTCCTGGGGAACTGCAGTACGGTGGGGGCAGGGTGAGGGTAGGCTCCAAAGTCACAGAACGGAGGGGTCACGATTGTGGGTCACAAAATTTACTATGACCATGGAAGATGTTGCTGATCTGCTACAAAGATGGGTCTTGGAAAGTTGAAGAAAGGGATGGCCTGTGTTGTGCGGACTAGAATATCTGGAACTTCCAAGCAGATAGTCAAAGAAGGGATTACAAGGCTCAGAAAACTATATCAGAATGATATAGTAAGCAAAGCAAAGCTAACAATCCCGATCAAAAAGGAAAAAAACCGGAAATGGTCCACAAAATAAATCCATTGGGGAGGTCTGGGGATTTCTCCCTTCCTTCCTTCCTTCCTTCCTTCCTTCCTTCCTTCCTTCCTTCCTTCCTTCCTTCCTTCCCTTTCTTCTTTCTTTCTTTCTTTCTTTCTTTCTTTCTTTCTTTCTTTCTTTCTTTCTTTCTTTCTTTCTTTCTTTCTTTCTTTCTTCTTTCCTTTCTTCCTTTCTTTCTTCCTTTCTTTCTTAAAGATTTTATTCATTTACTCATGAGAGACAGAGAGAGAGAGAGAGAGAGAGGCAGAGAGAGAAGCAGAACCCATGCAGGGAGCCCCATGCAGGAGTCAATCCCGGGTTCCCAGGATCACACCACCTAGGCCGAAGGCGGTGCTAAACTGCTGAGCCACCCAGGCTGCCCCAGGGATCTCTTTCTTTAACAAACCCATAAAGAATGCCTGATGAAAAGGGCACCAGCATTGTCAAGAAGCTCAGTGATGTCCCTGTTTGATGGCCACGCTTGGCAGCAGGAGATGGTATTGCAGAAATAGGTACCCAGTAGCACGTATTTGGGGTGAAAAATCCTGAAATAAGAGGTTTGAGATACAGGTGCTCAAGTATCAGAACAGAGAGGCGGCGATGATTGAATTGACGCTAGAGGCTGGAATGCCAGCCCTGGCCCTGCCCCACAGACAGCTCTCCATCCCTTGGTCTCAAAGAACACCGTGATTGGAGAGGCAAAATAGCTGGACTACCCAGCTATTTTGGGGCTGCTAGATTTAAACAATAAAAACAAAGACCAAGCCCCAGGATGCATGAGGAGAAAGCTGAAAGAGGCAGCCAGAGAGCAAGTCTGGATCTTTCGTTCAGCTTCCACAGCTGAGTTACTTCTCAGAGCGGGAACCCTTTAGTAGAA
The DNA here is from genome assembly GCF_048164855.1 of Canis lupus baileyi. Lineage (NCBI taxonomy): Eukaryota > Metazoa > Chordata > Mammalia > Carnivora > Canidae > Canis > Canis lupus. Next base: position 41,540,231 of record NC_132838.1, read on the forward strand.
GCAGAAGCCAGCTTCTAATCAGGAGGGACCCTTCAGGTCTGCAGCTAGAGCAATGTTTCCTGCTGGCCTTCCCCTCAGGGCCACGTGGTCATTTACAGGGGTACATACACACTGGGGAGCAGGGGCCATCCTGTAACTGCTGTGGTGCAGGGTAGTGTGTATGTTGTACATGATGAGGGGTGAGGGTCAGGTCATGAAAACACAGGTGTCCCAGGTACTCTTCGCTTGATGACATTTGGTTCAAGTACCCACAGAGTGATTATTTCACATTCCCTGGATTTGTAGCAGTAATGAGAAATCTTTGCAGTTGTTGGGTTGAGGGCTGTGCAGTAGGGAATTTCAAGTACTTACGGCGTCTTCTCTTTTCTCCAAGTACAATGTAAAAGAGGGCCCTTTCCTGGATCAAATGACAGAGTTGAGTATTGACCCTAAAAGCTGAGGATTCAGGGGTGTGAACCTGGTGCACAGATTCTCTGCAGATATTAAATAGGGCATAGGCCTCTGTTGTAACTACTCATGTCTGCTGCCAGCAGGGAAGCAGCCATAGGCATACACGGGTGAGTGTGTGGCCTGGACCTGCTTCTTGGGCCACAGGACCCTGTAGACCCTGTGACACAGAGGTATTATGGTAGCAAACATGCTAAGTGCAGTTTTACATCTTGATGCAAGGTCAGGCAGAGATTCTTAATGTTCTAGCAACATTAGATCCATCTGGTTGATCTTGTGCTAGGCTATTGTTAACAGTTATAGTTCATGGAGTTCGAGGAAAATTTTAAACACTTTTTCAAACGATAGATGTGCTTATGGGTATGAGGAGTTTGTTCGTTTTCTTTTGTTCAGGTACTGCTAGTTTTCCTTCCCTCCACCTTTTATAAAAATCAAAGTTGTTGCGATATAATTTATAGGCGATCCTCCCCTTCTTTTTGAATGCAAGTAATTTCAAGTCCCTTATTGATGGAAGTGTATAAGAAGCACCTGGGCATTTGGCAAATTATAAGGCGTGTTCCCAGGCTATGGAAGTAAAAACAGATGAATGATTTTGCTGCAGCTATGTATCCTCTTAGCAACCTGTAAATTCTATAGAGAATCATATTTCTAAGCAGCACTACCTTCAGGTTTCAGAGCGGACAAAATGGAGTGATTTTTTTTTTTTTTTTCAGCCACCACACTTTAGCTATGAGAGACTAAGTGAGGGTTGGAGCTGGATTACATCACTTTCACGTAGGATCATTTTTATCTTTTATAAATTTTATAAAATCAGCCGACATAATGGTCAATTTATTATAAGTCTGATAGTTAATCAAGTATCCAATTCCCTTTAGTCATTGGAAACACTAATGTTAATTCTAGGCTTTGAGAAATAAATAGCCACATTGTAGAGCAACAGCACCTGGAAAAACAAACTGAGCTGACTTAATCAGGTATAACCAGATATTTTTAGGACTCTAACAGAAACTTAGTGAATTGTTCCATCTTAAAATTTTTATATATTTGTATGTATATTTATTTACTTACCAAACCTAGATTTATCTCCTTTTGGCTTCCTTTAACAGAGGAACTCATGATATTTGGGTCAGTTGGTAAGTGTGCCCTGTGCCACACCTAAAACTTTACTATGAGGAAGCATGTATTTCTAAAAATTGTAAAGAATATTTATAAATCTGCCAGTCCATTAGGAATGCTAGGATAAGATACAGTCCACTACTGTTTACTTCTTTTTTTCCCCCAGAGACATTATATTTTATTGTATGAATGTCAAATTTTTGCGTACTTATTTGCTACATCTTACGTGTTCCATAAAATAAACGCTATTTAAAGTACGCTGGAATTCATAGCAGAAGTGATGCATAGAATAGATGCTTTAAATACACCCAGTAGGAAACTTACCCCCAAATTGACACCTGATCTCTGGGATAAGAAATGCTTCTAGTGTTATGGACAGACTTGATCTTCTTTGAAATGTGTTGTCCACTACTTCTCTGTTTCAGTTACAGTAGCTATAAACTGTTGTCTCAGGATCCCTGGACAATTGCCTGTTTTGATTTGTCTTTGATACCAGCCTCTTTAGCCCCATAGGACCTCAATGCAGTCGTCGTCCTTGTTTCTCACATTCTTCTCCCATGGAAGATTCTAAATAAATACATTCAGATTTTCTTCCTTTGGATTTCCTGGTACTTCAAATGTCACCGTAATGATGCTCTGATCAAGGTGAGGCTGTGTTGTTGGCACGTGCTGAAGTTTTTTCTGCAAACTTGGTCTAGAAAGACTGTCAAAGGCATGAAGATCTAATGTGTTCAAGAGATCAACTCTATCTTTGTGTTTCTAAAATTTTTCCTAGTCTATTTATTGATCTAATGGCTATTCTTTTTTTTTAATTTTTATTTATTTATGATAGTCACACAGAGAGAGAGAGAGAGAGAGAGAGAGAGGCAGAGGGAGAAGCAGGCTCCATGCACTGGGAGCCCGACGTGGGATTCGATCCTGGGTCTCCAGGATTGCACCCTGGGCCAAAGGTAGGCGCTAAACCGCTACACCACCCAGGGATCCCTCTAATGGCTATTCTTAATTTGCTTAAATCCTTTTCTGAAACCGTTTTATTAATGATGATGATATCTGCCAAAGCAATTTGCCTAGAAGCTCCATTGATAAGGCCATCAGGTTTTTCTTCTTCTAATTGTTTTATTTATTTATTTATTTATTTATTTATTTATTTATTTATTTATTTATTTATTAATTAAGATTTTATTCAACCAGTCATGAGAGACAGAGAGAGAGAGAGAGAGAGAGAGAGGCAGAGACATAGGCAGAGGGAGAAGCAGGTCCCATACAGGGAGCCTAATGTGGGACTCGATCCTGGGTCCCCACGATCATCCCCTAGGTCAAAGGCAGACGCTCAACCGTTGAGCCACCCAGGCGTCCCTTCTAATTGTTTTAATCCATATTTTGAAATCACAACAGTTATGATGCCATCAAGATAAATATCAACTCCTAATTCAGCATCAACCCACACATAGAAGCTCCAGCAGCCATAGCTGTTAACCCAATGGTCTCTAGTAGTATGTACTCAAATTTCTCCTTCTGCATCAAATTCTCAGTAGTCCTAAGGCCATTGTCCTTTACTGAACAGCAGGGGCAACTGTTTCTAAGGTCCAACCATTTTCCATAGAACTCTCCGCCTTGGCTGTTAGCTAAAGATTTCTCTACTGCACTTCCTTCCCCAAATTCATTTAAAATAACTGCTACTCTTTTACTGTGTTCCTCTGTCAAAATATAGTTCAGAAGTGTTGTCTTCCTAGTACCTCAGAGATATTTGCTGTCTGCCAGAAGACCCCGGTGCCTAAGGTGAAGAGGCACCGGCAGCTCCCAAATTCGCAGGATGCCAGCATTTATGGCATTTTCTGATCAGGTTAGTTACCTAAATAGCCGGTGATAAGTGTGACGGGATCATAGTGCCGGGACCAGACTTTTCCTCCTCCTCTCTTAGCTTCGTCTCAATAGGAACCAATTCAGGACAGTCCTCCTCCCTCTGTTCCTCTTCCTCATCTGCAGCACCCAGACTTTCCTTCTTAATTTCACAAGAAATTAAGGTTTTTAAGAATGAGAAAGTCTAATATAGAAATGTAACAAATATTTTTTAAATAGTTTAAAATACATTTAAAAATATACATAACTGTGTAAATTGTAGTAAAACTTTGCCTTTGAGGAGAAATCATTAATTTTGGCTTTACCATGCAGGGTGGCGCTATAGGAAAACATGTAAGAGCAGGAGAATTGTACCTTTACGAGTTCAAATGAACAATGAAAATACATATTACCAGAGTTACCATGGGATGCTTAGACACTTCCGTGCAATGTGAGCATTTTTCTGCCTAGAAACTGCATAATTGACTGTTCAGCTACAGTGGGCAGACACCATGTGGCATAGCAACAATGGAGCAAGAAAACTAGGAAAATTTTCTGTTAGAAATCAAATGATTTCAAATTTTTTTTGCAAAGCATTCTTGGTAAGGTTCCTGCTCCTCCTAACAAACTAACAAGCAAAGAACAGCAGCAACAATGACAAACAACAGTTAAGTCTCTGATTTCTGCAGTAATGGATGAAAATTATTAATTAAGGGAATTAATATTTATCTGTAAAGAAAGATGTATGGGCATAATATTAATAGCTAGTAATATACATTTTCATGAAAATGTTTTGCTTTAGTAGCAGAAATGTGCTAAACATTTAATTACATCTGTATTTACTAATCCGATAATTTTATTTTCCAGTTTTTCTGATTTTTTGTGTATATTACATTTTCCCCACAATATTGAATACTTAAAAAAATTGCTTTTGTCAGAGAATGTCATCCGTTTTAACTATTGTCAAAATATTTCTTAACTAAAAAAAAATATTTCTTAACTCTTTGTAACAGTAAACCTTATTTCAAAGCAGTGTGCTTGCTTTCTGTTCGGTTTCTGCTTAAAGAATATTCTTACCCGATGTTATTTGAATTCTCTCTTACTTTTCTTTTTTTTTTTTTGGTAAGGGCCCTTCTTGGTCTCCATTTTGAGCCAAAAAAAGATTAATCTCTGCTATCTATCTATCTATCTATCTATCTATCTATCTATCTATCTATTTTACAGGGAAATCATGTGAATGGGATGGGGGCGGGAGAGACAGAAAGAGAATCTTAAGCAGGCTCCATGCTCAGTGTGGAGGCCAACATGAGGCTTGATCTCATGACCTTGAGATCATGACCCCACTCAAGATCAAGAGTCAGATGCCCAGCCAACTGAGCAACCCAGGACCCCTCATCTTCACCATCTTAATAGCCTCTCTGCTTCCCTCCTAGAAAACATTTAACCAGTCACCGGTACTCCACGAGTGAGTCAAAGTTACTGAAGGTGATGCTCATTTTCTCTCAAAGGCAGGGCTAATCACTTGTTTGGTAGCCATTGGCAGAAGAGAGAATTGATTGGGCCATAGCATGAGTAGTCAGGGACATGCCCTGGAGAAGAAGGAGGAGGTGGAGGAGGGGAGGAAAAAGAGAAGAAACCTGTGGGAGAAATACATGAATTGTAAACAGGGGTGTCAGATGGTGGTGCACTGCTGCTCTTCATATAATGAACATTTGTCTAAGAGTTCTTTGACTCATTTGTCACCATCCCCTTGGGTTCCCTCTAGTAGGGGGGAAATCTCTTGATGTTTCTTGAAGACACTGTTTAGGCCTTTCTCTCAGAGCTTAGGATTTTAGAAAAAAGAAAGGAGTCTTTTCTATTTTTCTACTCTGCTGTGAATCTCTCCTGAAGAAAGGAGCCCCAAAACCTACTTGCTTATATGGGGAGAAGGGAAGGGGGAAATATTGAGAAAAATGTAATGTTTATCTTTATGTTGCTATAAATAAATTCCACTCAGCTGACATAGGTCAGGTTAGATTTTATTCCCTTCAAGTTTAACCTGGATAAGACCACATGAGAATCATTCATTGATGCTATTCCTATGTGTTTTAACTGGTTAAGATTCAGGATAAATTTATCCGTCTTTAACTGAGAGGTATGGCATTTTAGGTTTAGAGTTTTGGCTCCCCATCTCCAAGGTGGGAGGAATATATAAATCCTTTTTAAAAAGTACAACTAACTGGGGATCCTTGGGTGGCTCAGCAGTTAAGTGCCTGCCTTCCGCCCAGGGTGTGATTCTGGAGTCCCGGGATCGAGTCCCATGTCAGGCTCTCTGCATGGAGCCTGCTTCTCCCTCTGCCTGTGTCTCTGCCTCTCCCTCTCCCTCTCTGTGTCTCTCATGAATAAATAAATAAAATCTTAAAAAAAAAAAAAGTACAACTAACTGAGTTTGCATGAGAGGGAAATTTATAGGGGCCAAACATGAAAAAAAAAATGCTAAAAAGCAGAATGGTAAGCTAAGGGTGGACACTGAGTTTTCCAAAGGTTGGTGGGAAGGTAGGGAAGGTGGAGGTTGTTGGCCTCGGTATGCCAGGGTTTTAGATTTTATTCCTAGTTAGGGACAGGGATTAGGCTATGGGCTTTATCAAGGTGAGGAGTTGGAACTGAGACCACATATAAAGCTGAGGTATAGTAAAAAGGTGGGTTAGGAAAAAAAAATCTGCTCAGGTGCACAAGGAGATACTACAAAAGAACACAGCAGGCACATTTCTCTGTCTTGGCCTGGGTTCTGTGTGTAAAAAGAAAATAAACAAAAGACTATCCTAAGAATGAATAACTATAAGCTGTCCTTATTTGGCTTTCAGTTTAGAATTTACTCTGCCTGGCTGACCGATCCAGGTATCTCAAGCCACAAAATAACCTAAAAAAATTTCTGGCTGGTAGAGATCCATGCGCATCTAGCAGAATCAAACATAATATCCCTCTAGAGCACAACCTCAAATAGGCTGCAGAGATACCCTATAGATGATGCTCTGCCAAAGGAAACTCCTGACTTAATTGACATTAATCCTCAATTTCTGGAAACACAAGAAATACCAAGTAGGATATAGAAAAATAAATTCACTTGAAGGTACAATATGGTGAAATTGCAGAAAATCTTTGAGATCCTCAAAGAGAGAAAGGGGAAAAAATCTAAAAGCAACGATTAATACAGTTACCTTTAGTGGGAAGACAATCAAATTGACAATAGACTTGTAAACAGTTTTGAAAAATTCTCAGCTATTATCTTTCCAAATATGACCTTGTCCCTCTTTTCTTTTACCTCTCCCTTTAGGATGACAGTTAAATGTGGGGTGAACCATTTCATGGTGTTTGCTCTGTCTCTCACTCTTCTATATTTTTCTACTCTTTGGTCTTTCTGTGCCTTATTCTGGATAATTTCTTCTGATTCACCTTCCAGTTGACAATTCTCTCTTGAGCCATGTATAATCTGCTATTAAAGGAATTTGCTGAGTTCTTAATTTCAGCTATTCAATTTTAAAATGATAGATTATTCCATATTTCAAATATCTTATTTTACTTTTATATAATTTCCAGATCTAAATCTATTTTTTTTTAAATTTTTTTAAATTTATTTATGATAGTCACAGAGAGAGAGAGAGAGAGGCAGAGACACAGACAGAGGGAGAAGCAGACTCCATGCAGGGAACCCAATGTGGGACTCGATCTGGAGACTCCAGGATCATGCCCTGAGCCAAAGGCAGAGGCTTAACCACTGAGCCATCCAGGTATCCCTCAACCTCACTTTTTAAAAGTTCATTAAGCATAGGTATTTCAACACTCCTGCCTGTTATTCTAAAACCTAAAGCTACAAGATCCAATATACAAGTTACTAGCCACATTCAGCTAATGAACACTTGAAACATGGCTAGTCTGAATTGGGATGTACTACAAGTGTAACATGCACACTAGATTTTTGAATAGTATAAAAATGTCAACTATCTCATTATTAATTTTTATGTTGATTACATGTTGAAATAAAAGTTCAGGTTAAATAAAAATTTGAGTTAAACTGATTTAAATAAAACAGTTTTAAGAACTGATTTCATTTGTTTCTTTTTACTCTTTATATGTGGTTACTAGAAAATTTAAAGTTGCATATGTGACCCACATTTGTGGCTTGCATTATACTTCCATTTAAGCACTGATCTAGATCTTTGGTGTGTTTTCTGTTTCTGTTGTATGTTTCTGCTGGTTCTCATTCTTGTTATTTTATTTCCCCCTGTGCTTGGCTATCTTTGTCAGTGTGCTGGGCATTATATTTTGAAAACTATTGCTGAAAGAATTAGAAGTCTAGGATGATTATTTCCTTCCTCCATAAATGACTTCTTTCAGGTACTTGGTAGCTCTGAATCCAGAATTGCTTTCATTACATTTTAGGAATTAAGATATTTTTGGCTATATAGACTCTTTGAAGCTGGACTGTAGTCTGTTGGAGGACAGGTTTACTGTAGTTCATCTTAACCTAGGGTTTAGTCTCTCAGGACTCCCACCCAAAGAAGAGGGGGTTTATCAGTGTCCCTGCCTTTGGCAAGTTCTGGACTTCAATGTTTGTTTGCTTTGCCCCATGAGTCTGTCCAGAGCCTGCATAAACCACAAAGAAGGTTACTCCTTCTATGATGAAAAAGCTGCTGGTTCCATTACCATCCTGCTACTGCTACAATTAGGAAGCCACCAAGACAAGGATAAGAAACTACTGTAAGCAGGAGGTCACCACAATCAGAAGCCACAGCTGCTGGTGCTGTCTCCAGAGCCACACCGAGCCTGCGATGATCTGCACAAATGGATGCCATGTGCCACGTGCCCTGCTCTCAACACGTCAAAGCCAGTGATCAGAGCCCAGGACCTCTGCTAATGCTCCTACAGAAATACCACATGTCTCCACAACCAGGCTTGCCAGAAGGAACAACAGAAGCCTGGCCTCTGCTCCAACTTTGCCACATTTGATTGACAGAATCAAAATCACATCCAGGACTCTGGTTATGAAGGAGTCTGGGAAATACAGTTTTTGGTTTTTATGTCTCTATAGTATAGAAAGGCACACTGGAAAGAAGATGGGATGGTTGTTAGGAACTGCTTCCTCCCATCGGCCCCAGGTACATGCCATTATGATGTTATTTATTTTCTGGTATGGCTTAGTGAGTTAAATGACATGTTGTAAGGCAAACACCCATGTATCCACCATCCAGGTTAAGAAGCAGAATTTTGCGAGCCACCTCAGCAGCTCTCCATCACCCCATCCCAACCTAACCTTACCTAAGTAACCGCTTCCTTATGTTTGTGCGTGAGTGCAAAACATCCTCAGGCAGTATAGTGTAGAGTTGCCTACTCAAAAAAACTGTGTCCACTAAATCCATCTCAATCCATGAATTTCTTCCTTCATCTGTTTCTCTGTATCTTGCCCTTCGGTATATCATACATACATAAGTACGTGCAGATCCATTATTTGTGTCTATATAGCTACATACCTCCAACTATGCATACATTTCTATGAAGGCTTCAAGCATAATAGTGGTTTCAAGCATAGGTTCTGGAATCATGCTACCTAATTCAAAACCTATATTTGTGTGACCCTGAGCATATAAGTTTCCTCAACCCCTCTTCCATAGCTTATTTTTCTCTTTCTGTAAAATATGTATAATGATAGTACCTACTTCAGAACATTTGCTGTGAGGTTCAGATAAGAGAATGTATATAAAAGACTTAGCATAGTATCTGGCTCGTGAAAAGTAGTTTGGAAATTTTAGCACTTTTTATTATATGGTAGCAGAGGATCTGCATGATAAACCTACTCATTATATTACCTTGGCAAGTCATTTGATTTCTCTGGGTCCTGATTTTTTTTTTTTTTTTTTTTTTTTGAGGGAGTTGTCCTACCTCCAAGTCCACTACTGGAGAGTGTGAGGCACTGGAAGAAGATATTTATCAGCATTTTATTAAGTAAGTGGGTTAGAGAGTCTGGCTTCTAGGCATCCATCTTTCTTTCTTTCTTTCTTTCTTTCTTTCTTTCTTTCTTTCTTTCTTTCTTTCTTCTTTCTTTCTTTCTTTCTTTCTTTCTTTCTTTCTTTCTTTCTTTCTTTCTTCTTTCTTTCTTTCTTTCTTTCTTTCTTTCTTTCTTCTTTCTTTCTTTCTTTCTTTCTTCTTTCTTTTCATTTTCTTTCTTCTCTCTTTTCAAGTCATACTTTTAATGTATCTCTGGATGCTACTTAAGTATAAAACTCCTGCTATTAAGCACTTTGGATCAGGACACAGAAACCAATGATTTTGGTTGCTAAAATTAAGAGTAACACCAGAGGGCACTTCCATTAAATGGTGAAGTGGAAGACAGGTTGAATGTAGCCAGTCTTTTTAGAGGGTGAGAAAAAAGTGTGAGCAGAGGCCTGCAGGTGAAAGTAGTTAGTCTTTCATGGCAACCAAGTGAAAAAATGTTCTTTAGTCTTCAGCTAGGTGAATGGGCATGGTTTGGGAAAGTGGTTGTAGATGGTTTTGTTACCCTCATCTGGATTGTTCTTATAAAGCTTAATGAGTCACATTAATAAAACAAAACAAACAAAAACAGAGACAAAAAACTTTATTTTTTTGCTGTGGATTCTCAAACAATAAGAAGTGCTTCCAGGATTTTCGTATTTGGTGAATGAAAAAATGTTCTTATTTACAGTGTCTGTCAACACTACAGTCTTTCACAATACTTAGGGGAAATGACCCCTGGAAATGAATTAACCTTGGGGCACGATACACACAGTGACTTCAGTGCCCAAGGAAAATTTAGTTTCAGAGAAATGTACATTTGACTATAATAAATATTGGAGATGGGTAAAGATGAATGAGTAATAATTGAAATATAATTAATTAAAATTATATGATTTAATTAAACCATTTTTAACTCTCACAGAGATGATACTTTTTAAAAACTGTGGTTGAGCGTCTGCCTTTGGCTCAGGGCATGATCCTGGGGTCTTGAGATTAAGTCCCACATCGGCCTCCCTGCATGGAGCCTGCTTCTCCCTCTGCCTGTGTCTCTGCCTCTCTCTCTTTGTGTCTCTCATGAATAAATAAATACAATCTTTAAAAAAAAACCAAAACCCTGGAAATATAAGCAACTTCATAGATGCCAGGATCTCATGAATGTTCAATGCTACACAGGGCCCATAGATTACCTTTCAGTATCTGTTTCTGTGATAAGGGTTTATATACTGTCCTATACTCTTTTTTCTTAGTTAACGTAATTTCAAGGGAACAAATAAATGTCTTTATGACCTTTTGTAATACACTAAACTACCCTACAGTTCAGAAATAATGAAAATCTAGGCAAATGAAACATCTCTTAGGTTAAAAAAAGATTTCATTAACTATCACCCTCCATCTTAATCTAAGTGCTGCCCGTCTAGAAAATTGAAAAACTGGAAAGTCTCAGCAGCTATAACTGTAGCTTTGACATATGAAAATTGACCAAACTGAGCAGATGCCTATCCATGCACGAGGGACTTCCATGAAAGGAAGAGCTTAAAGACAGTTTTAGGATTCCTTTCGGTTACTCAGAGCTATCAAAAGAAGCCTAGATGTTTTTCATAAGAAGTTCACAATAGACTAGTTTAGTGCTTAGTGAGTGATAGAGTAGTGATTCACATCTAATCTGAAGTCCTAGTTGTTGCACTCTACACTGAAAATCAATAGGATAGTCGTTCATTCGGCATGCAGCAAGTATGACTTTCAGGTAGACAACTCTTTACCTGGTATCTGACTGATCCTTTCTCAGGAGATACTTGGGTCCTGGGCCAGGCTGGTGTGGGTAGGGGGGGTGGGGCAGGTTCTGCTCATTGTGGAGCTTATGTAAATGTAAGAATCATTACTTTAATTGTTCACTCCTCAATACTCATTATCAAATGTGAGTATGATTTCATACCTTTTTTTTTTTGAAGCCCAAGTACGGGATGATAAGATGTGGGGATGGAGATTTAAGAGATTTATAATTGTCTGCATCTCACACTGAGGTGTGTGCAGCTGCTGAGTGACAGGGAGTACAAAAAAAAAAAAAGCCACAGGAAAAGGCCACATATTGCCCTGGAGAATCTATTTTAGCCAGAAATTTGTATGGGATAAGCTTACTAATATTAAAAACAAATCCAAGTATATTATGGAGCAAAATGCAGACCTGCACATGATTTTTTTTTTTTTTTTCAGTGAAAACAAGGGATTTTAAAGAATCTTCTGTCTTGCAGAGCCGTGCCTGGGTTGGATGTCTTGGCCTTTAGATGTAAAGCAAATGCTTGTTCACATTTTTCTGCCATTAGTGATACTTTAGGGGAAACATTTGGAATTCTTGCTAACAATCTCATTTGACATCCAAGGAAACTGAAGCACAAAGAGAAAACTTCTAATTAAAGAATGTGGTTTGGGCTTTATATACTTTCCTTCTTGATTTAACCTTGGCTATTCCTTCCTACTCCCCATCCTAGCAATAGCCAATTAAAAAGTTCAGAAAAACATGATCTAATGGGAATGAAGAAGATTGTGCTGTCCATAATATTAGTTCCTGTTCTCCCGCTAATGAACTGTATGATTTAGACAAGGGATTTAATTTCTCAGTCCCTCAGCAATAAAGATATGCACTTAAAAGTAAAGAAATAAAAATACTCATTGTATTTGCCTGGCATGATTGTTAGATCAAACCAGGTAACATGTGAAGTTCAAAGTGGTAATAAAAAGAGACACCTGCTTTTCAACAAATGGTACCAAGAAAACTGGGTATCCATATGCAAAAGAATGAAGCTGGATCCTTACCTCACACCATGCACAAAAATTAACTCAATATAAGACCTAAAACAACAGAACCCTGGGAAAAAAATAGGACAAATACTTCTTGACATTGGATTTGCAATGATTTTTTGGATATGACACCAAAGGCATAGGTAATGAAAGAAAAAATAGACAAATTTGACTTCATAAAAATTTTAAAAATTGTGCATCAAAAGAGGAAAAAGGCAACCCCCAAAATGGGAGAACATATTTGCAAATCTATAAATGATAATTAAAATCTAGAATATATAGGAAACTCCTAAAACTCAACAACAAAAAGACAAACAACCCAATTTAAAAATGGGCAAAGGACTTGGACATACATTTCTCCAAAGAAGATACAGAAATGGCCAGTAAACATTAAAAGATGTTCAACGTCACAAATCAAAATTATGATGAGATACCACATCACACCCATTAGAATGTCTACTATCAAAAGAACAAAAAAAGGGGCACCTGGCTGGCTCAACTGGAAGAGCATGAGACTCTTGATCTCAGGGTTGAGAATTCGAGCCTCTGGGTGTAGAGATTACTTAAAAATAAAATATTAGAAAAGGAAAGCAGGGGTGCCCCGGTGGCTCAGAGGTTCAGCATCTGCCTTCGGCTCAGATCATGATTCCAGAGTCCCAGGATCGAACCCTGCATTAGTCTCCCTGCTCAGTGAGGAATCTGATTCTCCATCTCCACCTGCCCCTCAGCTCATTTCTGCTCTCTCTCTCTCAAGTAAATAAATAAAAAATCTTTAAAAAAAAGAAAAAAGAAAGCAAAAGAACCAAAATCAAGTGTTGGCGAGAACGTGGAGAAATTGGAACCCTTGTGCACTGTTGGTTGGAATGTAAAAATGGTATATCTGCTGTGGAAACCAGTATGGCATTTTCTCAAAAAATTAAAAATTAGAGTTATTATATGATCTGGTAACTCCACTTCTGAATATATACGCACAAGAACTGAAAGCAGGGTCTCAAAGAAGTATTTGTATACCACGTTCATTGCACCATTACTCACAATAACTAAAACATGGAAGCAACTTATGTCCATTGGTGGATGAAAAGATAAGCAAAATGTGGTATACATACACACCCTGGAATATTATTCAGCCTTAAAAAAGAAGGAAACACATGAATCTTGAGGACATTATGCTAAGTAAAATAAACCAGTCACATACACAAACATGCACACAGAATATTGTGTAATTCCACCTATATGAGGAAGTTTAGAGTAGTCAAAATCATAAAGACAGGAAGTGTAATGGCAGTTGCCAGGAGCTGGAGGTAGGAGAGAATGGAGAGCTGTTATTCAATAGGTGTAGAATTTCAGTTTTAGAAGACAAAGAATTATGAGGATGGATGGTGGTAATGACTGCACAGTAAGTGAAGATACTTAATACCACTGAACTGTATACTTAAAAATTAAGATGGCAAATTTTATGTGTATTTTACCACACTTAAACCAAAAGAGAGAAGTGGAGTCCAGTGCTTGAAGGCACTTTGTTAAGGGGTGGATGTGGGCTTACAACAAACAATTCTAGTTTCAAGACTGCTGCTTTGTGGGGCACCTGGGTGGCTCAGTGGGTGAAGGGTGTGCCTTTGGTTCAGGTCATGATCTTGGAGTCTTGGGATGGAGCCTTACATCAGTCTCCCTGCTCAGTGGGGAGTCCGCTTCTCCCTCTGCTCCCCCCCTCCTGACTCATGTTCTTTCTCTCTCTGTCTCTCTCAAATAAATAAATAAAATCTTTAAAAAACAACAGACAAAGCCTGCTGCTTTGTCTGCATGGTCTATGACTTAATGATTCATCAGTTTGCTTCCACTGCTAAGCTTTGTTCTATTCCTTGGCTACCGGCTAATTCTGAGCCATGCATGCTAGAAACACACACTCAGACCACCAACAGCAATGGGTAAGAATAAGAAAGAACCTCCATCAATCCACCCCCCACTGTTGGGAACCAGGATCCTCTGAAGCCTGAGCCCTGGGAGTGCCGTATGATTGTCAGGCGTTGTGCTCACTATAGCTCTCTAATTCCCTCAGGAATGTCATTAGGTTGGGGGTATGTCTTCTCTCACTTTATACCTAAAGAAATTGAAGATTACACAAGGTAAGTGTTTTACTCGTGTGTCCTTCTATCTGCAATGCCTCTCCTTATTTTGGCGGGTGAATTTCTGTCTTCCATTTACTATCCAGCTCCTTGTCACCTCTCTGAGGAACCTCTCCTAGGTGCTTCTGTGAGGTGACACACATGGATTCCTCATTTTTCTCCCAAGTGTTTGAATCTCTTTCTCCTGAGATGCATTGAGAGCTGTGCATATAGGACTCTGTGTCCCTGTCACCTAGCAGTGTCTGGCATGGGGAATGTTGTAAAATCCATGAATAAGTGAGTAAAGGGATGCATGAACAAATAAATAAGTATTTTAAAATAGTAGGTCCTCAAACGAGAAATTTATTCTGGTCTTGATTTTCTAGAACTTCTTATCAAGTCATCCTCTTTTTGGCTATTAATAGTTTGGCCCCATCCCAGCTGGTAGGAGTTCAAATGTCACTGAGACTATATTTAGAAAGGGGAATTTGTTCAGATCCTGCTGGCTCCGGCCCCATCAACACTTTCGAAGTCATTGTTAAGCCTGATGCTGGAGAGAGTTCCTTGATGGAGCAGTGTCTCATGAAGAACACACAATTTGAGTATGAACAAGCCAGTTTAAAGCAGCTTATCTGTTGGCAATTGTTTTCAGCCCTCCATAATTAATTTCATACTAATTAATTCTGTGTGCTCTTTAGAAAGACAGCAAATTCTCTGGAGATTGTGCTGGTCTCAGAGAAGATTCGATGGCCCCCAGGAGTTCTCTCCTTGTGTGGGATAAAATAACTGAGATAAGAAGGCGACTGCTCTAGAAAGGCCAAGAAACACTCTTGCACACGGGACTTAGTTTACAAGGCTGATAAGGGTACTGACTTGACTTCTCACCCCCTGCAGTCACACTAGGGAGAGAACAACACAGCTCTGCATCTGGGACCTTAGCTGCTGGCAATGAGTGGGAGAGGGACATGCTAGGGGCAGGGAGGCTCTTTAGTATTTTTTAAGTGTGGGTTCCTTCTAATCTCAAAGTTGGACCACTCAAATTGAAGGCATTGTTTTATGGCTGTTCCTCTGTCAGGACCAGAGGCTGATGACCCAAGAGCTAAGTAACACCCCTGGCCTGCTGGTGGGTTGCACAGAGCCATTTCTAAGTATCCCCCCCAAAACTCACCTCACCCATGACATGTATTTGATATCAGTTGGGATATCACAGATGTTTGTCTTTCCCAGGTGACTGTGGTCTACTTGTGATGCAGGGCAGGGGCCAGGGCTGGGTCATACATCTCTTAATGGAGACTGCCATGCACCAGGCTTTGTGGTTAGTATGTTATTGACATGTGTCCCTATCTTTGATGCACAGTTAGATTGGGTCCCTAGTCTCCAAACTCTGTGATGACTGCTATGGCAGGCAAGCACAATACAGAAAACGTGGAAAACACTGCTTCCTCAAAGAAGCCCTCTCCGATTTCCCATAAGGTTGAATCTCACTGTCATAAGCCTCTATGTCACCTTGTACTAGACGTGAAATTCACAGAGGAGGAGCCATTTCCATCCTGCTCAGCGCTGTACTTCCAACACAAAGCATGGCGATTAGCATATCACAGGTGCTTAATGAATGTCTGTTGAATGAATGAGAAGTCCTGAAAAGCCTCGCAGAGGTGGTGGTATCTGAGGTAGGTTTTGACAAATCAGAAGAGTTTACCAAGAGAAGAGAATGAATAATTTTGTAAAATAATTGCACATGATTCAGTGAATGGCCCTCCTAGTTAGCATAGGGAAAATCCCTATGCCCCTTACAAGTACTCTTGATGACAGGATGAAGAATAGGCAGATGAAGTGTTTTCAAGGTACTCCTAGGAGCAAAAAGTATTTGTGATTGTTCCTCTCGATGTACTTGGGAAACTGATCTGTGATGCGAATAGGGCTTGGTGAGCTGGAGGGTCCCAATCAGGTTGGGAAAGCAGAGCTTGCCATTCCTTCATTCTTGCTCTCTCCTCCTAGGAAAGAGAGCTGACACCCCTTCTCTTCACCCCGTGAGACCATGAAGAATTAAACTTGAAAGAAATCTTTGAAAGACTGCTGTTCTTTGGTGAGTACTATTTATTTATTTATTAAGGATTTTATTTATTTTTTTTGAGAGAGAGATAATGAGAGAGAGCACAAGTAGAGGGGAGGGGCAGAGGGAAAGGGAGAAGCAGGCTCCCCTGCTGAGCAGGGAGTCTGATGCAGGGCTCAATCCCAGGACCCTGAGCTCATGACTTGAGTGGAAGACAGATGCTTAACTGACTGAGCCACCCAGGTGCCCCTGGTGAGTACTTTTAAAAAAGTCTTCCTCTACCTTCTAATTGGGATGAACATATTGGTGACAGGGCATTTACCAGTTGCAATGTAAATTAGGAGTTTTGTTCCTTAAATTCCACATACGAATGAGATCATAACTGTGTTTCTCTGATTGACTTATTTTTGCTTAGCGTAATATCCTCTAGTTTCATCCATGTCATTGCAAATGGCAAGATTTCATTTTTTTGAGAATTAAGTAGTATTCTATTATATATAGAATGTGGTATATATATTACATATATACATTATATATAATATATATTATCTTAGTATAATTATAATAATTCTATATTAATATTATTATATATTAATATTATATATATGTATATATACCACATCTTCTTTATCCATTTATTTAATTTTATTATTAATTGGTTTATATAATTGGCTGCTCCCATGTTAGGGGCATCAATATTTACAATTGTTAGACCTTCTTATTGGATAGACCCTTTAATTATGATATAGTGTCCTTCCTTATCTCTTATTACTGTCTTTGGTTTAAAATCTAATTTGTCTGATATAAAGATTGCCACCCTAGCTTTCGTTTGATGTCCATTAGCATGATAAGTGGTTTTTTACTCTCTTACTTTCAATCTGGAGGTGTCTTTGGGTCTAAGTGAGTCTCTTGCAGACAGCATATCGTTGGGTCTTGCTTTTTTATCCAATCTGATATAGGGCAGGGATTTAAACTCATGTTTGGTCTGACTCTGAAGCCGCTATATGCCTGTATATACCTGTATACACTGTGGCATAAATAAGCTATTTAACTAAATATCTTGGAGTGAGGAGAAAAGTGGTGGAATTTTCAGGAAACTTCTTTGTCTACCAGATTTGTAATACAAAATTTTCCTCAATTTCTAAAGCACAAGGTCCACTGCCCATTGATCTGAGGAGAATGAGAGTTTGGGAGAGGTTCTTCTCACTTAGCAGTAGGAGGAATCCGAATGAAAAAAAAAATTGGTTCATGAACACTATAGAATTGGTTCTTGTTTTGATCAGACAGTTGGAATTTCATATCTGGTTTCCATTTTTTAATTAAAAAACTTTTTTTTAAAGTGAGGGCTGGAAGAAGGAAAGGAAGAGAATAGTGTTGTCCTCCATAGGAAAGAGGGTGCAGGAAGGAGAGGACCTCTTAATCATAAGCCCAGTGGGCTCAGTGAGCTTGTGGAGCTGCTGTAGTGCAATATGGATCGAGAGCCCTGGGAAGAATGAGCTGGGAATCCAGTTCCCACGTGTAGGATGGTTTCTGATAGAGGGCAAGTTCCCAGTTCTAAAACTGGCAGTCAGGGGCTCCTGCCTGGCTCAGTGGATAGGCCATGTGATTCTTGGTCTTGGGCTTGTGAATTCAAGCCCCAGGTTTGGTGTAGAGATGACTTAAAAATAAAAATCCTTAAAAAATAAAAATAGTGGGCAAATGAAAGTTTGACTGCAACCTGGTTATAAGTTGAGGTCATAATAATATTAATGATTTTAGATTCAAAACAAATTTTAAAAACTTGATGAAATATTTATAAACACAAATTAGGGTTGACCAGAACACTAAACAAATGGGTATGTCTGACAATGAAAAGCTAATGGTCTTACAGAGTGGAGATTAAAGATAAATCCATGTATCTTTGTCACTCTAATACAAATTAAACTAAAATCTATCACTGCCAGAAATAGCTGTCTCCCAGCCAAACAATTTCTGACCTGTCTCTATTAGGTAACCTTTGTTTGTCCTGGCTTGGTGCCTTTGATGGATCTCCCCTACCATGTAGCAAGTTGAGTGGTAATATATTAATTCTTGCTGTACACAGCTGGTGCAGTGGAAGGACACCAGTGTCAGAGGTGGATGGGTCCCTTTTCTTCCTTGGTCACTATTGCTAAGGGACCTGTTTTAACAGCAATCTGTCTGGTCGTAAGGGTTGACTTGCTTCAAGGTAACACACTCCTTGCTTGCTGACTTATGGTTCCTGATGTGGAAAAGAACTAATTTACTTTCTTTGAGATTTGCAGACCACTGGCCTCAGGGAATAAAGGACCAGAATGTACCTAGGCCACAGAAGCCAGCAAGTCTGTTTGAGGCCCCCTTACTTTTCTGATTAGCCCAGCAGTCTGTTCACAAAATGTTTTTCTTTTTTATGGTCACAGAAATGACTTTATTGACCTCCCTCTGTGCATCTGTAGACTGCGCTGTCCTTTGCAGAAAGGACAGAGGACTCTTGCACAACCCCTGGGTATCAAGGAACCAATCCTTCTTGCATAATGTCCCCCTATCCCTTTCCCGGAGCCACGAAACCAGCACTTCTCATACAACCTCCAAGCACCCAGATAACTCATCAGTCTGCCCATAATGGGGGAATGTCACAGACCACTGCACTCCCTTAACTGATTAAACCCCTTTAAAAATCCCTGGGTTAGGCAGAAAGCACAGAGTAAGGTGGTCTTTGGATAAGAGTTTGCTTTCTCCCCAGGTGGCTGGCCTCCTGTATAAACCGCACATTCCTTCAGAGTCAAAACTCCTCTCTTGAGTGTTGGCCTCTTGAGCCCGGGCAGCTGAACATGGGTTTTGATAAGCGCTGGGACAGACCATTTGACTGGCACAGATCAATTTGCTCATCCAGGTATGAGATGAGGCTTCATTCGGCTCTGAAAGTCTCTGATCCTATGTATAGAGCAAAGTTCTATAGTACAGCTTCTCTGAAGATGATTTATAAAATTATTGCTCAATGAATGATTTTTTCCACAACTCTCTACATACTGTCTTGCCAGAAACAGGTCATTGTTTATTCTTAAAGTCTGGGTTTTGAAAAGATCCATAGTTTGTGTTTTTAAAAACCTACCTGAGTGGCAATGGATATCCAGTAATAACTGTGGATCTTTTGTTTTTTTCTCTCTTTCCTTTCTGACATTGCAGCTGGCAAGTTATCTGATTCCAGTAGACAATATGGGAGAAAATGCAACTAGGAAACTTGCATCTTGGAATTAAGAATGTTGCTGGCTATACAAATTATAACTATTTTTTAATTCAAGAATTGGACTTCTGAGAAAAGAGGTGGCCTGAAGTATCTTAAAAGGGGAAGAAGTATCATTTCATTCCACTGTGGTGCATACTTAGGAACAACTAAGCTATTTCTCCATTGCAAATTCGAGCTGTCATTCATTCATTTTTTTTTTTTTGTCATTCATTTTGATCAAGCTACTTTCAGCTTCAGAAAGAAGCAGAACCTTGTGCTGTGAGTTTTCTTCTGTAAACACGATTGCTTCATTCCAGGATGGGGTGGGCAAAGCAGAAGTTCATTCTTGCAAGACGATCCCTCTATTTATGTGCTAACGGATGAGAATATTTGTGGTCATCTGGGATGAAGTGTGATTTCTCTTATAGTGTGTCCACCACATTAGCTATCCCACAGTGAGACCCAGGATGATATATATCCGGAGTGAAAGGAAAAGAAATAGCAAGAGGATACATTTTTTTTTGTTTAAGCTTATGAATCAGGACCAGCTCTGCAGGAAAGCTCTGCAGAGAGAGGGAACCTAGCTTTAAGAAGGCAGAATTCTGCACAGCACTCCGTTTATAGGGAGAAAGAAGCCTGTACACGCAGGCATGCTGGGGGCACAGGGCCGGGGAGACCAATATCAGATCTGCCTTTTTGCCAGAGCAGAGAAAGGTGGGGTGGAAGCTTCGGTGCCTTCCACCTCTCTGCCCTTCCCTTATGCAACCATATTTCTACCCTTGCCACGCCAGACTCCTGTTTGGGCAGCATTATCCATGGCAACCACTTGGCTCCTGAGTCTTGCAAGTTGGTCAGGAAAATTACTTCCTCCTTTTCTCCGTTTTCTCCATAGAAAGGTGAATTGAAAAGTAGATACCTGCGTTAGAGACCTTGGGTTTGAACTCGCTTGACTTGAAACCAAATGCAATGCTCTCTTTGCATTCCTTGTTACTTCTGAAAGAAATTCTCAGAATACTTCCTGCACTGATTTGCTGCCTTTCTGTTATTAAACTTCTAGCAGAGTGCTAATAACATCCTTTGTGATGGGTGGTTTAACACTGTTCAGAGGCTGTACAAATCTTACATCCTGCCACCCCGGGAAAGCAACCCCCCCCCCCCCCCCCCCCCCCCCCCCGCCCCATCCAGCAAAGAGAGGGCAAGGGTCAAGAGGGGATGGCTCTCTGTCAACCAGCTTGTTCTTTGCAGAGGCTGGCTGGTGGCTGGGCTCTTTGCCAGTCTGGTAGACTCAGTGAGCTTCATTAATCCTCAGGGATGGGGCTGGGAGGAGAAAGGTGGGAAGGGAGCTAATGTTTATGGGACACCGGCGACCTATCTAGCTCCATAGTGGGAAGTGTGAGGGCAGTATTTTGTCTTTCAGTTCCCTGGCAGCGAGGTGGCAGGCTTCAGACCTGAGCCAGGTGACTAATGCTTCGGTCTTAGAAATAGAGGCCCCACGTGCATTATTCACAGCAGCAGCGTTGGAGCGAGTCCCCAGTGGGGCGAGTGTGGTTTTCCAAGCAGAATGTTCTATGGGGGATCCCGGCTGGGACTTGCTCGCTCTGGTCTCTGCGGTGGCAAGCCTGGATCTCCAGTTCTCCCATCCGTCCTGAGGGACCCCCTTTCAACAGGCTTTTCCTGCTAGAGATAGTTTCTATTATGTGCAGCTGGAAAACCCACTGATGTGGCCAGGAGGTGGAATCAGAATTCAAACAAGTCTTCCAGATACTGTAAACCATTGTTTATTCTTCTATGCCCAAAAAAGTGATTGGAATCTGAGTGACTCAGATTGTCTAGTTTGTGCCTTTGTGAGAAAAAGGATTTCCAAGTACATCAGTGGTCTGAGAGATCAGTAGTGATCACACACACGTATATATTTGTACACACACATATTCATACACACACACTCAAATTGACTGGCAAGTTTTCATGAAAGAAGGTGATTAAGCTTTCCCTTGCTGGCAGTTCTGTGGGGAGAGAGCAGGCATGACATGTACTGAGTGGTTGTAAGTGTAAGAAGCTATGGGTGGGCCACAGAGTCGGGGTATTGGTTAAGAACAGATTTGAGAGTCAGATTTGATTTCATTCCTAGGTCTGTTATTTAATACACCTTTCTTACCTTGGACAAATTATTTATCTTTGAATCTCTGTTTCCTTATTTGTAGAATGGGGATAATAATATCTATTTCACAGAAATTGCATCAGCACACATAAAGCACCTCACACGGCGCTTGGCACATGGCAAGTGCTTAATAAATGAGAGTTATTATTATTATTATTATTTTTAAAGATTTTATTTATTTGTTCATGAGAGACACAGGCAGAGGGAGAGCAGGCTCCCCATGGGGAGCCTGATGTGGGACTTGATCCCGGGACCCAGGGATCAGGACCTGAGCCAAAGGTAGATGCTCAACCACTGCACCAACCAGGCACTCCGAAAGTTATTGTTTTTATCTAAATATATTGTCTAGTTTAGTTCCTACAGCATTTCTGGGAGGTGGATGGTTGTCCTTTCTTGAATAAATCTAGGTATCTTACTTGCTAGCACATACTTTTGCCATCTTCTAGAAGGGGAATGCGGGAGTGGTTGAAAAACAGGTAAGATGAGGAGGAAGACTAACAGATTTTTATAGAAGTTCTGTTTGAGCCTTAAAGGTAAATTGGCTTATCTTTTTTCAGGTTCATTATCGAACTATTTGTTCACAGCTCGTTCGACTTGTTCATTTTACCTGCCAAGGCAAACTTAGATTTAAAAGAGGCTGTCAGAAACCAAAAGCCCTCCGAATTTTATGAGAGACCATGATATAATTCCCCTGAATTGAGTTACCCACGTTTCCCCTGGCTTCCCAGCATTTCGGGTGCTTGTTGCACCCCGAGGTGCACCCCGAGCTCCTAGCATCCCCATCGTAGGATGTGGCTTATCCCATGAAGTGGGAGCCACAGGCAGGATTTGAGCAGTTCTAGTCTAGGAGCAGGCCACTTCACCAGCAAAGGGATGATGGATTCAGGGAAAAGAACTGAATCCACTTAGAAAATAAGTCTATCTGGCAAATTGAACACCAATAAAAAATAAATTTACAAAAATATAAAAAATAAAGAACAACTTAAATCTAGTACTTCTCAGAGGAAAAAAAAAGAAAATAAGTCAATCAACACATATTCACTAATGAATACTTAGTAGTAATTCACATTGTTATTCTATTACACAAGGTAACCTATAGGAAAAGTCTTTGTTAGTATGCTTGCAAGTAACAGGCATTAAGAGAATGTTAATTTCCCTTCTTTCTTCTCCTTTCTTCTCCTTCTTCAAACTATTTGTAGCTTGTAAAAATTTTTTTATCTGAATTAGCTTATTATAATTCTTATAATGATTTTAAGAGATGTGTGTTGTTTTTAGTTCCTATTTGATAGAGGTGGATATTTGGAATTTGGGAGGGTTTTTCTAGGATTGTGCTGTCTGGCAGAGGTAGAGGAGGGACTCAAACCCTAATCTTTTACTCCAATCTTGTTTTCATTCACTCCTCATTTGTGGATCATCTTCCATGTGCCTGGAGCTGGGTTGGGCACCAGCCATAGCCCCTGCCGCCAAGGACCTCCTGCTTGTTAGGAAAAGTCTTTGCTTTTTGCCATAGTGTCTGAGACAGCACCATTTTGTTTCTGGCCCTAATTAATGATCTATTCATATCCCAAGGCCCACAGATGAATAGCTATATTCAGATTTCCAATTTATGGTAATTTTCTTTGGAACCCAACCAGTTTTGAGTCTCCATTTCAATCTGCCCACACATTTCATAGTTAAACTGTCAAAAATGACATGGAACATGGAAATATTTTTTATAAGACCTCAAAGAGGGGCATTTTAGGAGTCTGACACCCTGACTCTCTTCAGTAGGGGAAACAGGGATGCCTTAGAGTTAATGCACACCCAACTGTTGTGCTTTCTGTTTTGTGTTAAGTCTGTTTTATTTTTCTTATAAGATAAAACTGGGTTTATTGCTTACCCTGGAAGGGAGATAGCTACTCCAACCAAGGCTTGCTAGCATCTCAGATGGGTAGATGTAAAGTTAAGTTATTTATTGAGACTCTGAGGTCTAGTTTAATGCAAGGCTTTTAATGTGGTGCTCGAATAAAATTGTGTTATTTTAAAACTTGAGAGTTAGCACCTTGAGAAGAAAAGGCTCAGAGAATTCTTTAAAGGTTTGGGGCTATTGTCCAAGTCAGTCTTCCTCTTGTCATACTGTAAGATAATTAGTCCTGAGAAGTCCAGCTGTGGAATGTAGGGACTGTGATACCAGTGGCTGGTATATGTGCATGTGTGGCCACTTTGATTTAAAAAAAAAATATTTATTTATTGAGGTGCCTGGGTGGCTCAGTCAGTTAAGCATCTGCCTTTGGCTCAGGTCATGATCCTAGGGTCCTGGGATCAAGTCTACCTGGAGCCCTGCCGGGAGCCATTCCTCCAAGGACTTAAGCTTGCCTTCCCCTGCCTCTGGGCAGCCTTAGCCTCTCACCTGGCCTTGGCCCTGCCTTGGGCTCTGTGCTCAGGGAAGAGCCTGCCCTCCTTCTTCCTCCCCACCCCCACTCTTACTCTCTCTCTCAAATAAGATCTTAAAAAAATATATCTATTCTGGAGAGAGAAAGTAAGCACACATGCATGTGCATGCAAGCTCAGGGAAAGAGGCAGAAGGGAAGGGAGAAAGAGTCTTAAGCAGACTCCATGATGAGTGCAGAGCCCCACAAGGGGCTGAATCCCAGAATCCTAAGATCCTAAGATCAGACCTGAGCTGAAACCAAGAGTCAGACGCTTAATCAACAGTGCCACCCAGGTGCCCCTGATTTTTCTTAATTCACTGCTACTTCCCAGTTTAGTCCAAAGACAAATCCTCCCTCTTTTATTTTTTTTTTAAAGATTTTATTTGTATTTATTTATGAGAGAGAGAGAGAGAGAGAGAGGCAGAGACACAGGCAGAGGGAGAAGCAGGCTCCATGCTGGGAGCCCGATGCGGAACTCGATCCCGGGACTCCAGTATTGGGCCCTGGGCCGAAGGCGGGTGCCAAACCGCTGAGCCACCCAGGGATCCCCTCCTCCCTCTTTTCAACCTGCCACCCTCCCCCTCCAAGGCTGGAACTTCCAGGGAACATCATATTCAGGACAAAATAATAACCATAGCAAACATGACAATACTAACAGCCAACATTTGTTTACCTTGGACTTTGTGCAGGCAACTCTGGGCTAAGTACTTCGCATGGATTCCTTGCCTTAAAACCTCATGACAATGCTGTCAGGTGGGTACTATTTTATTCTTATTTATAAACTGGGATAATGAAGCTTCCTGAGGTTTTATAACTGGGACGAGTTGTAAAGTAGTGCTGGAGCCGGATTCAAGCCACGGCTGTATGAGCTCTTGTGCTACAGAAGCTCTCTTCCCTTTTAAAATTTATTGTTCCTATAACGGATTTCTCTAGAACAATGCCAAAATGTTTGCTCACCAGGAAGAAGACTGATTCTCTGGGTACAGAACTCCTCCGTTCTTTCAGCCTGGTGGGGAGTTGAACATTTCGTCCATGTTTGAGTGATTGAATGATCCTCCCCTTCTTGGGGGCAGAGTCTCCCCCCTTTTGAGCCATTCTGCCCAATTCCCTGGGAACCCATCCAGGTAAAAACAGCTTCCTTAGTAACTGCCAGCCCACCCACTGGCCTCTCTGACAGAGTGAATCCGTTGCTTTGTGACTCTTGGTTTCCTAAAGGTGTTTCTGTTGGGATATTCCCAACTGCTTTGACGTGTGTTATGACAAATCAGTGATGGAGGAGACACTTTGTTGGGCTGGATGGAATGGTTATTCAAATAAATAAGAGAAAACTGTCAAAATAAAAGGTGGCTGCTAAGAAGTAGGAGGACTCTGCACAACTGGTTCCTTTATTTCCCTGGCTTTGGGCAGACATAGCTAATTGTTCCAGAGACATGAAATTCTCCCCATTTAAAAAGCTTCCAGGTGGGGTGCCAGGGTGGCTCAGTTAAGCATCCAACTCTTGACTTCCACTTAGGATCTCAGGGTTGTGAGATTGAGCCCCACATTGAGCTCTGCACTGAGTGTGGAACCTGCTTAAAATTCTCTCTCCTTCTGCCCCTGCCCCTCCTTAAGAAAAAAAAAAAAAAAAAGCTTCCTAGGGAAGGAGATTCTACTCTTCCCTGTAACCAGCGTGTAGCAGTTGAGTGATTATTTCTAATAAGAAATCGAATTCTCCCACCTGGCAACTGTGACGTCATTTCTAATTATTTTTTCTTAAGTAGAAATGGACAAAGGATTGTCCACTTGATAGAAGGGGTCATGGCTGTTCCACTTTACTGTCTTAGAAACAGGGGCAGTGGTGAAGGCAAGGGCTTGTGGGCCTTCATGGAAGAGAGGAGGATGAGGGGAGAGGTGAGCCCCAAGCTCAAGCTCAGAAGTGGAGGGCTATGTCCCAGAGATCAGGAACCATGGCCATAAGAACTTCTGGAATCTTTGTGGTTGTTCTGTGTTTGCTTAGCTAGCACCTGTTTTCTCACTGAGAAAACACTTTGTAAAGAAAGGCTGTCTATCTATGCTTGCTTCCTGGGCAGCAAAAAAGGTGATGATGAGGAGGTGGCAGGGTGATGCTTGACTCTTAGGCACCTGGGGGAGAACAGCCCTAATGACAGGTGAGAAGGGTCACTCTGCCAGGGGAGGAGGCAGCTTGAGTCTCAGCCACCTGAACTAATAAAGAGATAGCAGCATGCTGACTGAGTTAGGGTCTCAAGAAGGACCCTGATAGTCAGCAGTGGGAAGACCAGATTAGAGGTGACATGAATCCCACCATGGTCTTCAACACACTTGTCAATTCTTAGTAAAGTTCACAGCATCTTGACATGATGTAAAATCCCACCTCCTCCTGAACTGTGGCTTTTAAATTTCTTGTATTTTCATCTGTTCTTGTCCAAGATTGTTATTTTATAGGAACTAAGATGGAGAGAAGAATGAGACAGATTTCTTGGAAAAGGTGGACTTTAAAGATGGAGCTTTGGGAATGGAGGCTATTTTAGTTTAGAAGGACGACACCACAAGTAAATAAGCAGAACAAAGGAAGAAACAGTAAAGAGAGAACACAGATATGTTATTCCAGTGCTATGTGTCTTTTCATATGCAATGACTTCACAGTCTTCCACTTGTTCAATAAGTATTTGTTAAATACTCCACCATGCCTAGTTACTGCACTGTTTGCTCTGGAGGAAGCATATAGGAATTAGACTTGGAGAAGCCGAGTCCTTCAGGTGAACTGAATTACCTAATGGGGGCAAGTTGTGACAAGTGAAAGATGGAGGTCCAGAGCTGGTGCCTTGAGGCTCAGAGAAGGCAGGATACATCTTGGCGGGGACAGTATGAGAAAGGCATGAGGGAAAGGAAGCCTGAGAACTAGGCCTTGAAGCATGGCAGATGGAATTTGGTCATATCAACCTGGTGGGATGTCCTTGGGGGGGAGAATAGCAAGGACTAAGGTGCAGAATGAGACAGTGCAGGGCTCAATAAGAGGAGAAAGCCTGGGGTACCTGGGTGGCTCAGTGATTGAGCACCTGATTTTGGCTCAGGTTGTGATCCCCGGGGTCCTGGGATTGAGTCTTGCATTAGGCTCCCCACGGGGAGCCTGCTTCTCTCTCTGCCTATGTCTCTGCCTCTCTCTCTGTGTCTTTCATGAATAAATAAATTAAAAGAAAAAAAAAAAGAAAAGAAAAGAAAGCCTAGCCCAAAGGGGGCCTGATACAGACTGGAAGAAAATTATGTTGGAATGGAGTTCCAATGATTATAAGGAGGTCTTGTTTTGTCTTGATCCATCCTGGTCACACAATTGCTTTTTCTGGTATCGATGTACTGTGAAATTATTTATGTCCAACAGAAGAACATCAGAGCCTAGCTGTGCATGTCAGGCCAGCTTCTGAAGGCCAAGAGTGTCTCTCTTTCTCACCAACAAATCATACAGAACTGAGGGGAGGTCTCCACCATGATTTGGATGACCTACAGGACCCAGGTGAATATTTGAGAAGCACATAGAAAAGTCTCCCCTCAAAACTCTCAATACTAAAGTGTAGGCTCCATTTTTAAAACATAAATATTCTTTTGTGAAGGTGAAATTTGCATTTAACGTTTTAGTTGGTACTGCCTCTATGGAAACATAGAACAATTTTTCTCTAGTTTTGTACAAAAAATAGGTTTACTTAAATGTTGACAAGAATGATGACTTTTCAAGTTCTCTGCTGCTTCCAACCACATCAATATCTTTGTTGTGCATCAAGAGAGATTTCTTTTCTTGGGATCCAAACACCAGAGTTATTCTAGGTGACAGTTATATCCATAGGCTGCAGACCTGGAGGTCAATAAACAGGCTTGAGATGGAATACAGTTGCATGCATTTAAGGAAAATTGCTTCGTGTTAAAACTCAGCAGAGGAAGCAGAAGTGTCCTAACAGAGGCAGGAGCATTACTGTTTAAACTCAGAACTTGAAGTTGGGCAGAACCCTATTTG
This sequence comes from Canis lupus baileyi, assembly GCF_048164855.1. Lineage (NCBI taxonomy): Eukaryota > Metazoa > Chordata > Mammalia > Carnivora > Canidae > Canis > Canis lupus. The sequence continues at coordinate 41,568,388 of NC_132838.1, forward strand.
AGGCCTCCCAGTCCTCCCATTGACCTGCTGTGTGACCTTGGGCAGGTTATCCAGTCTCTGTAACTCTCAGTTACTTCCATTATAAAGTGGTGATAAATATACCCATCAGTTTGTTGAGAGGAGTAAACCAATCATGACCATGGGAAACACATTACTTGCATATAATATGTGTGTAACACGTGGTAGCTTTATTTAGTGTCAGCCTTAAGAATAAATAGCCTGTTAATTTTTCAGCAAAATGCATTTATTCAGGAATTGCAGAGGAATTGCAGATCAGGTTGGCAAACTGTAGTGACCCATAGGGAAGTCCGGAGAACAAAAGAGAGGGACTTGCCTTTATAGGGGAAAGGAGATAGGTAGGAAGCGCTGGTTGGAAGAAAAGTCCATTGAAGAAGAGCAAGAGTTTGGAGTTTTGGAGACTTCTCACTGGCTGAATTATGGCAGTTTTAATTGGCTGGGTTGTTGCGGGGTCAGGAGAAACTCTCCCTTCTTCTCAGTAAGAAATGCAAGGTAGGTTTCTTCCTGTTGGGTTCTGGGCAAGTGCATTAAAGCTCCCCTTCAGGGCTTTAAATGAGGTTTCACTTTATTCATTTTTAGAGTAGTTACCAGATAATTGCCAGTCATCAATCATTCCTTTAAGTAAGAGTCCAGGGAGAATCAGGGGGAGATGACAATGAAAGCTTTCCTAGGGTCCTTGCATTCTTGGATGAAGGAGACATGGCTGATGGTTGTGGAAGGATTGTTTGATTTGGGTTCAGGTGACCAACGTGTAGTTCTAGTTGGTCATGAGGAGTTGTGTCATTTGAATAAGTCTTTTCATCTCTTTGAACCTCAGTTTATTTATTTATATAATCAGAATGAGAATGCCTGACTCTTTGCACCATGCAGAGATAAGGTGAGGATGGAATGAGCCAGTAATAAGCCATGCATATTTATGTGAGGGGACCACAGGCAAAGCATGCTGCAAAGGTACATGGCATTATGAAGCATGAGATGCTGTTAATGAAACTTAAGACTGATCATATACTTGCTCCTAAAAAGTTGCCTTTAAAGTGAATTCCTTTAGAGCATATTCCTTGTGTTTTTAATTTTGGGGGGGATATAACGTATAAAAGCACACAATTTTATATACATTCATCTCCATGTAACTGCTACCAGATTAAAACCAATGTTTGCAGCACTTGGAAAATTTCATCATGCCCCTTCTGAGTTCTTACCTCTCTCTAAACAGAGGTCACCACTGATTTATTTTTGCCTATTCCGTAACTTCATATAAATAGGATCATACAGTGTGTTCTCATTCGTGTCTCGTTTACTTTGTTTTCATAATGATTATGAGAGTCATCCTGGCTGTGGGTGCCAGTAGGTTTTTTCTGTTTGTTTTTGAAATGATGAGGAGTATTCCTTTGTTTATCACAATGCTTCTGTCCATACCAACCATTCTTTTTTTTTTTTTTAAGATTTTATTTATTTATTCCTGAGAGACACACAGAGAGAGAGAGAGAGAGGCAGAGACACAGGCAGAGGGACGAGCAGGCTCCATGCAGGGAGCCCGACATGGGACTCCATCCCGGGCCTCCAGGATCATGCCCTGGGCTGAAGGTGGCACTAAACTGCTGAGCCACCCAAGCTACCCTACGCCAATCATTCTAATGTTGATGGACATTTAGGCTATTTCCAGTTTTCAGCTATTGTAAGTAAAGCTGCTGTGAACTTTCTTATCTTTTAATATTGGCTTCTATTATATAATTTCAGATGTGTTTCCTGGGAGACGTTTTGGCCATGGCAAGTAATGGGAAACATCAAACATTTAAGTGAAGGCTTCCACATTTCAAGGACAACAATGATTTCAAATGCCATCATTCTTGTAAGTAAATCACAATATTGTAAAGTAAGTGCCTGGCATTATTTTTCCCTTTGGCTCACAAGCAGAATAGTTCTCAGCAGCATTTTGTATCCTGCAAATTGGGAACCACCAGTGTGTTGTAAAGTAAGAAAAAAAATTTTTTTTTTTAGGAAATTGAAAATAAGAGGAAAACTCAAACTCTTTTTGCATGGTAAGGGCAAGAATCATTATCTTTAGACTTCTGTTTCAATGATGCATGCAAGAATTTTCTGGGTTGTAACTATAAAGAGAAAATTGTTCGGGATCCCAAAGTGATGGAGTCTATGATTTTTTTCTGGGAAGAAACTAGCATTCCTGATAAAGCTTAAAGCATGGAAGATTTTCTGAAGTTAACAGTATTAAGACTTGTTCAAGGAAACTGGTTACCTATCCACTCAAGTTACTGTCAGGGAGTGTCGTTAAGAATCTAGTGACCTTTATCCAAACATTCCTTTTCTTCTACTTGTTGGTCTAACAATAACCATTTTCTTTTTCCATAAAATGTCCCCACCACAAATACACCTTTGAATGGCTTACTATAGCTTGTGGTTTTTGAACAGCAAGATTGTAAAAATAACTTTGAAATGTGTTTGTAATTGGATTGGTAAGAAGTTTCCTTAATACTATGTAAAATATTTTTCTTTCTGTGAGTCGAGATTTAGACGAAAAATTCTGGAAGTTACTGATTCCAGGGGACAGGACAGGGGCAGACTGGTGGGACAGAAAACATAGAAGTTGGTGGTTTCCCAGATTGGGACCCTAGGTTTCTGCTGGGTGACAGAGGCTCTCATCCCCAGACAATACTTTCTAGAGAGGAGACCCAGTGTGGACTCACCAAGGGATCTCCGAAAACAGGATCTATGCCATGACATTGCTCTGGGCCAGTCCTGCCTCTGTGGGAGTGGGCTGAGAAGCCTCTGATAGGGCTGACTGATGTGGCCAACAGGTGGAGGTTGGTCTAAAGGACAAGGAGTGAGATGCTGGAGTCTACAAGAGCTCTTAGAATAATCACCTTATGGTCTTATGCCTTCTTGGAGGCCCTGGCCATGAAAAGCAGCATCATGTGGCCTTACTAGATGATAAAACCTACAAACACATGAAGTTGTCTGTCTTGGTCTGTGGTGCATCCCCTAGGACATAGTGGGTATGCAATAACATCTGTACAATGAACGAGTGTGAACTTCCTGTCACCAAGGGGTCTTGATGTGTCTCCCTCTGCTCAGAAGTCCTTTCTACTTCCTTGGACAGGTCAGTGCCCAGCCCAGAGCTGGTTGATAATTGCTCTCCTTGGTCCTTGGGTTTCTAACTTAATCTGCTTCTTTCTAAAAGGGCCAGGGGCTGGAGCCTGACAGATGGGTTTTGACCAGGGCCCTCAAAGTATGTGATTACCTGGATCCTATTTAGGGACTTTGTGCAAGCTGTTGGCTCTGAGTATGACCAGTTGGAGGAAGGAGGAAATTAACAGAGAGAGAAAAATAAAGTATAGACAGTCATTGTAAACAGGACAACAAGGGAAAGAGAAGGAGGGTATATTTACTGTAGCAATGTACAACAAATGAACTATTAGATGAATAAATTACTGAAAATGCTGGAAGATATCTTAATATTCTATAAAAGGGGTTATTCGGCACAATGTACTGAATTAGTTGTCTGATATATACATTCTGAAACCATGAATTTTATTTTTTAAGATTTATTTATTTGAGAGAGAGAGAGAGACAGAGAGAGCTCGAGCAGGGGGGAGGGGCAGAAGGAGAAGGAGAAGGAGAGCGAATCTCAAGCAGATTCTTCACTAAGTGTGCAGCCCGATGGGGGCTCAATCTCACGACCCTGAGATCACCACCTGAGCCAAAACCAAGAGTCAGATACTCAACTGACTGTGCCAACCAGGTGCCCCTGAAATCATGAATTTTAGAATATAAAATCTAAAATAAACCATGTTGCATATCTCTCAGTTTGTTACTCTGCTGGAAATAATTTGATCTGGGTTATACAAACCAATTTTCAGAATGAGGTAGAAGGCAGAAGAGGAATGGAAGGTTTGTTGAGGATTTTACCGGGGAGTATGATCCCCAGGAAAGAAGAGTGGCTGTGTTATTGAGTTAGTTGCCTGCAGCCATGTTCACTGGTCCCCAGATCATGGGGACCCCTGAGGAGCCATCTGAAATGCATCTTGAGAGTACTCATCAGGGGGAGAAAGGGGAAGGACTGCCCGCCAACTTCTGTGGGTTTGCCTGTAAGATGTGTTAACTCTCTCATCTTCCAGATTAGAGATTTGAGGGGCACCAAGTGGGTTCCTAAGGCATCCCACTCTGCAGCCACAGAGAGGTGCTGGTTTGGGTGGTAAGAGCCTTGGGTGTAGGTAGAACTGACTGGAGCTGTCAGTGGATGCCCCAGTGGAGGCTGAAACAAAAGACAGGTGGGGTTGAGGGGGTTCAGAGTGGTAAATAAGAGATATCCCATACAGGTGGTGAAGCAGTAGCACCACACAAAGTTATTCCTTGGGACAATGTTTTGGGCAGCAAGATAGATTGAAAATATTTAGACATTGGCTTCAGTCTTGGGTTTTGTTTCTTCCTAGTAGTAATCTTAGTACTGAAAAGTCTCCTTAATATATCTGTTCAGAGCTAGAAAAACAACAAAGGTCCAGTTGAAGATTTACTGACAGACCTCACTTCTGAATGCCATCACAGGGTGGTGCCTTACAAGGCACGTATTGACCTCCAAGATCCTATTCACAGACTGGATGTCTGTATGAGTCCCATCTTGAAATTTCCATTTTAGCTTCACTTCTGAGCCAAGGGTCTATTTACTTTTTCACCTTTAAGAATCTTTCCAGTGGAGGGGCACCTGGCTGGCTTAGTTGATTGGGCACCCAACTCTTGGTTTCAGCTCAGGTCATGACCTCAGGGTTGTGGGATTGAGTCCTGTGTTGGGCTCCGCACTCAGCATGGAGTCTGGGATTTTCTTACTCCCTCTCCTTCTGCCCCTCCCCCATATGCTCTCTCTTTCTTTATCTAAAATAAATAAATAAATCTTAAAAAAAAAAAAAGAGAAAAGAATCTTCCCATAGGAACTTGCAATATAATCTACTGGAGATAGAAATCAATACCAACATCTTGCCCTCTTGCCTTGTCAGTGATATGACTGGAAAACAGAGGGCTGGGACTGGGAGGGAGTCATCTCTGATCCTTCTTTTTCCTCCATCTTCATTCTCATCCCATGGTCAGCCAGATGTGAAATCCCAAGTCTACCCCTTCCTAGCTGCAGGCTGTCCTCTCTTCTCTTTTCCCTTAGGTGGCATAGTTCAGGCCCTCATCTCCTCTGCTCTGGGTTGCAGCCACAAATGGCCTCCTGACTGTTGCTCTGCTTTTAGTCTCTTCTTCCAATTGTTTGGGAAGACATCACTGACTGCCTAGAGACCAGAGGGGACAGGAGAAGTCATGTAGTCTGGTGATCCTCAACCAACAGAAAAGAAGTCGTCTATGTGGGACCTGAGGTTTTTACAACTACCAAAATTGGCTCTTGCTTGTTCTCCAAGCCTACCAGTATTTGTGATGTGATTCCCACTCCTTCCTGCCATGGCTTATCCATTTGTAACCTTCTGGGAGGTGGGTTCTTGGACGCTCAGTACTGCTCTTGGTCCCCCATTAGCAAGTGTTGATGACATACTGAAGCGTGACCATAGATATACATTTAGTGGTGGTTGGAGGTCTGGAGGTGATACTGGACCTACAACACAGAGCACTCTTCACAAATACCACAGGAAGGCATACCCGAAGAAGATAGTCACTGTCCATCAGGGCCTTTCTGGCTCTTAGCCTGGTCTTAACTTCCTGTTTCACTTTGCTGGTTAGGGGAAGAAAAAGATGATTTTGGTCAAGCTCCCTTGAAGGGGTGGGGATTTAACTGAGTGACTGTTGGAAAGCATTTAACACATAAACTCTTGCCTAATGTTACAGTAATATGGATATCCCACAGGCCAGCTATATTCAGTCTTAGCAGAGGCATTGAGAAACCTAAAATGTGGAAGATATTTTCCTCTCAAAACACAGGAGACAACCTATGTACATGGACCAAGTACAGGGTCAGAGAGCCCAGGGCTGAAATGTAGGGGCAGAGATAGAGACTGTTGGAGATTTTGCAGCATCTTTAAGAGCCAGTCAAAAATCTACAAATGAACCACTCTGGCCTAATACTGTATTTTTAGAATTGTAGCTCACAATATATCCAGTGTATTTATTTACCTGGTTTTCCTAAAGTAGGATATTTTACCCGACTAGAGTTTCACTGAAGGTTCACGAGGCACCTTTTCTTATAATTCTAGTTACCAGCTATTTTTCTCTGGTGCCAGAACAAGTGAATGAACAGAGAGAAACTCAGTCATCTGTCTGGTTTTTTGCTTACTTTGCATGATTGAATTTTAAACTGTCCTTTAAAATGTGGGCAGCCTGTAGACTCAGACATGGCAAATCTCTGCTAGAGATTCCAGTCATGAGTTAATGAAAGCCGCAAGGAAATAAGCGCGGACGTGTTGCCTTCTGTCAGTGTTTACTGTGTGACATGGAGATTAATTTTATTTTAATTAGAATCATCAGTGTGGCCTCAATTTCTTTAATGAATGCCAGGTTAAATCCATTGCTGATTTCCCAGCTGTGAATGAGTTCCATTCTTCGATAACATGTGCCTATTCCACAGGTCAGATTTTTCTTTCTTTATGTAACAAATTTTTTCCTTTTGTTTCATGGTTAGGATATTTAACTTGTTGGTTCTGTCAACAACTGAACAGAAGTAGAAGTAACATTTATAATCACTGCTTCTTAGGTTGAATGGATTGATTTGACTGAGGGTAAAACTTTCCAACATCTAACAAAAATGATTTATTCTTAAGACAAATGTTAGATGCTTGCTTCAGTTAGGTCACACTCAGCACACCTGTTATGGGTTGAATTGTAGCCCCCCCAACCCCAACCATTCATATGTTGAAGCCCCAACTTCTCATTCTTCAGACTATGGCTATACTTGGAGATAGAGCCTTCAAAGAGGTGATCAAGTCACAGTGAAGCTGTTGAGTGAGCCTCTAATCCAACCTGACTGGTGTTCCTGTAGGAAGAGGAAATTTGGATACACACAGAGACACCAGGATGGGCACAGAAGAAAAAGACCAAGCCAGGACACAGCAAGAAGGAGGACATCTGTAAACGAAAGAGAGAGGTCTCAGGGGAAAACAAAGCTACTGGCACCTTGACTTTGGGCTTCGAGCCTCCACAATTGTGAGAAGTAAGTTTCCATTGTTTAAATCATCCAATCATTGGCATTTTCTTATGGCAGCCCTAGCGGACTAATACAACATCCAAAACCAAGTTTATTATTTTCTTGTTCAAACCCATTCATTCATCCTGTGGCAAAGGCATTTACTGCTCACTGAATATCCATGTAATTCCCTGAAAGCCCTGTGGACCCACAGTTAGGTGGGGCCATGCACTAGTTCTGGACTGTGAGTGACACCAATCTTATCCCCTGTTACAGTGACCAAAGAGGCTACTATTCCAGAGGTGGAGCTCCAAGATGGTGGGTGTTCATCAGGTCCCTGGGAGACCCAGTGGAGCAAAACCTCCCACCAACCAGTGTAGGGGATGTCTGCCAGGTGAGAAATAATTCATTACTGTATTAAGCCTGGATTTGGAGGCTTTAATTTGTTTCTTCAGCTTAACTGTGTTTATCATGCATGACCAGTACAATCTTCATCCTTATAGTTCACCTGGGAATATAAATTTAACTGTGTGTTTGGACTCCTCTCACTTCCTAATCTCACATCCGATAGGTCATTAGTCCTTTCCATTCTACTTTTGCAACATTCCACGGTCCCTACCTTCCAGTCACAGAACAAATGATAGTGATGATGATAGTGATGATGGCCCATTGTTCCAGGCACTGCTGTGGTACATTACATATATGGAGTCATTGAATCTCGTAACCTATAACGTAGATACTATTATCATTCCCTTTTTCAGGTGAAAAATTGAGGTACAGAGAGTTTAAGTAATTTGTTCAAGTTCACGCAAACTGGTAAATGACAGAGTTGGGATTTGAATCTTGTCAGTCTGGTTTCCATAGCTTTCGCATAAATTCATGGCATTAATCATCCCTTCAGGTTCTAAGCCCAATGTACACTCTCACTCTCTTCTCCCACCAAGGACAATCCTCCACCTTGATGACTTCTAATCTCTTAGTCTAGAGACAGTCTAGGTTGTTCCTGCAAACCAATCCTGCATTTGCCAACCTCTGTTTCATTGTTCAAGCTCTTCAGCAGAAGCACTCTATTTCCCATTCCCTCTTCCCCGTGGTCCTCTCTATCTATAGCCTGTGCACTCTGCAATGCCTTATTCATTTGCTACCTCTTCTGGGAAGCTTTCCTTGGATCATCTTCATTCAATACTCCCCAGATCCCTTGCCTATACTTTTCTTTGGGCATTCATGGTTCAGTTATTTGTGTATGTATTTATCTCTCTCTCTAAAGTATAAACCTCCTGAGCACTGGGACCAAATTTTTATGTCTTTAGATCTCTTCTATAGGTAATGAGTACCAGTGCATTGCACATAATCATTGAGTTATAGATGTCAGTTGCAATTAATTGAAACTTTCCTTGAATGCATTGCCACTTAATAGAATGTAATAATGTTACTCCTTCTCACTTTGGCCACCATAGCTTAGAATTTCCAATCACACTGAGTGTAAGTGACTTTGTTAACATCAGAACATTTTTTCTTCATTCCTCTATCTGCTTTCATTTCTCTGAGTTTGATGCTATCGCTTCTCATCTGTGTTATGTTAGCAAATTGCTCCTTTGGTTTTTATATCGGAACTGAGTTTCAATGGATCTCAATTATTCCTGAGCTTTGATTTGTTGATTAAGAGCAGTCTTTTATCCTTGTGGTATTTTTTCAAACATGTGGTGATATACGTTCCAGCAAATTGAAACAAAAGAGAACGATGGTATTCCTGCCTTTTTCCTCCCTGCAGTCACCTTTGAGTATTTTATGAAGCCTCAGCCCTCTTCTCTCACAGGTAGGCAGGAAGCTGAAAGGATCGTATGGTTTGGTCACTCCTGCCACAAGTGTTTGTGATTCAAATGCAGGATGGAATTGTAACTTGAACAAATTTTCTGAAGACTTCAGGTGATCATTTTCCCCCAAGAATGTATTTGTGTTAACTGAATTCTTACATAGGCATGTATTTTCCATGGTATGGCAGCCAGCCTCCAAGATGGCCTCCAATGGCTCTTGCCGCCTGGTATTTATGCTTCTGTGTTGTCCCCTCCCACACTAAATAAGAGAGAAATCCCATGTTAAACAATAGAAGGTGTGATGTGGTATAACTTCCAAGGCTATATTATAAAAGACATTCTGGTTTCTACCTTGCTCTATTAGATCACTTGCTCTGGGAGAAGCCAGCCTCCAGGTTGTGAGGACCTGGAGAAACCCTTTGGAGAGCTCCATGTGGCAATGAATTGAGGCCTCCTGCTAACAGCTAGCACCAACTTGACAACAATGTGAATGAACCCTCTTGGAAGTTGATGCTCCATTCTTAGCCAAGTCTTCAGATGATTGCAACCTCAGTTGATGTCTTGACTTTAATTCAGGAAAGACTGGAGCTAGATCAGCTCAGCCAAGTTGCTCCCCAAATCCTGGCCTACACAATCTGTGTGAGATGAAAAATGCTTATATTTGTTTTAAACCACTAAGTTTTGAGGTAATTTGCTGTGCAGCAATAAATAATACACATGGCATGTGCAGTTTGATTTTACTGGTTCTCTGAATCTACAGTCTTATGTTTTCAGTTCTAACTATTTTTAGCAATATATAGAGTATGACTGTTCATATGGTAGAAGTAAAAATCAATGATATGAAGGAAAAACCATCATGGTTTGTTCAAATGCTTAGCATAGAGAGATTGCCTCAGTTTCCTGCTTCACTTGTGCCTGGACCCCTGGAACTTCTTCACAGCATGCTCACCCTACCTGCTTCACCCCAATACTCCTTTTGCTCCCTCCCCTTAGCCACCCTCACCCCCCTCCGTCAGGTGCATTATTACTGCCACCTACCTCAGGTCAACCTGGACCTCCACACTTCTTACATTACTATCATGTCTGATTGCTCTGCTGGGGAGGTCATGACTTTGAAGAACCTTGCAGAAGACATTCTTCATCAATCCTAGAAGGAGAGAAAATGTGCTGAGAAGTCCATACAAAGGCAAAACCACCAAAAGCAGTGAAGTCTGCATTTCAATGAGGTGGTGGTGTAGGTGGGGGAGAACATGAGTCATTCACAACATCTACAGACCAAATAGCCCCAGACACATAGACCAAGAGACCAAAGTAACCCCAGACACACACCATCCCACACCGTCACTGAATGAGCAAGTGAAAATGCCAAAGCTAACTTGTACAAGACAGGTCTTACATGCTGAAAGTGGGGAGGAAGGGGGTAGGAAGTGGAGAAAACACGAGTCATTCACAACATCAATAGACCAAAGTAGCCCCAGACATACAGACCAATAGACCAAAGGAACCCCAGACACACACAAGCCCATGTGTCTAGCCCCAGACACACATGACCTCACGTGGGGAACCTCTTTGACACCATTACCTGAATGAGTAGGTGAAACCGCCAAAGCTAATTTACGCAAGACAGACCCTACATGCTGACAAAGCAGAGTATCTCCTGAATAACCTGGAGACAAACACAGCTAGAATGAGGTCCTGGGCTACCTCCCTCTGGCCTTGGAAAAGGTGCCAGGCCCACTGCCATCTGTTTTCCCTGGCTGGCCAGGGAAGTTTGCATCACCTGCCTGAGACCCTGCACCTTCCCCCTCTCCTCTTTTTTTCCTTTCTCTAGCTTCTTCTTTCTCTACACTCTCACACACTGGCATGATTATAACATGGATTTTTACAGTTCTAAATAGTGTATTTGAAGCATTTAGTTAATCAGTGGAAATTCTGCATTGCTTTAGAGGCAAGGAGTATGGAAAACACTGCCCGAAATTCTGGAAGGATTAATCCTATGACTCTAGAAAGACAAAATTGAAACAATTACTTTAAGCGTATGCACATCTCCTATAAAATGTTTGCTAACACAAGCCATCTCTAATTTAAACATTTGCCATGTATCTATATGATTTAGAGAGAAATGAAAGCTAAAATCTGTATGGTTAATGTATTCAGTGTTCAAACCAGACGGGGTAATTTAGGCAAGAAAATGTACCTCATTTACTTTGAGTGAATCTGCAAAATGCCATAGTTGCCAAATTTTCACTTGGCTCCACGTATTGCATGAATAAATTTTTGGGAAAGTGATCAATAATTCCAGTATAAGGGTACATAAAACACCTGTTTCTGCTCACCTCAAATCACTTAGGATTTTAGTTTACTAATGCTCCCGTAGCAGGTGAAACTTGGCTAAGTATCTGTTGAGAGTGGCCTTAGGCAGTCTGAAGCAGTGCTGGTATCTTATCTAAGCCCTTAGGGTCTAAGGGGCCACAGAAGGTTCTAGTTCTTTCAGTCCTCCTTGGAAGCTCAGATGTTCTCTGAGGCTCATGTTCAACTCCAGGTCTTAGACACGGCCCTGACCTCTCTCTTCTAATGTCTGACACCCCCTGGTCTGGGTTAGAAAGCCCCCAGCCTGAGCCCACAGGGCAGGGTCAGCTTGCCCTCTAGCTCCTGCCCTTTCTTCCCCGGTCTCCCCAGGCTGGCCTGCTCAACAGGCTCTTAGTGGCACAGCATACCTCTGGGACACAATGGTGCCAGCCGCCTTTTCCTATTCCTGGTGTCAATCAGGTGTCTTACAAACTTGTCACCCCCATTCCATTCTTCCCACACCTCAACAAGAGCTATTGTGTTATTGAAACTCCCATGGGCACTTCCTGGGAATGAGAAATTAATCAAACAGAAACCCACAGTGAAAGAATGAACACATTCTAAAGTGTTTGCTCCTCCTGGGGCTGCCAGGTAGGAGAGTGTTCCAAGCCTCTTACCCTGGGCAAGAGGCTGGGGGCCCCCAGCCAGCAGCTAGCAACACTAGCTCCCAATCAGGAGTCCCATTCTTTTTTTTTTTTTTTTCAGGAGTCCCATTCTTGATCTTGATCGTGGGTAGGGAACGTCTGGGAGGGAACACTGTTCTCCAGGGGCGCAATCCATCTACCTGGAGCCAAAGGCTCTTCTAGTGACCAGGTCTCTGATGTGGCCCGGACACCCACAGATGGCCTTGGGGAAGCCCTGAAGTGCGGCTTGTCCTGTGCTGTCTCTCCGCTGAGGCCTCTCTGCACAATGGGTCCAGGTTTTCTCATCCTCTCTCTCATGCTCTTGTCCCCTGCGCTACCCCTTCTTACCACGGCCCCCCCACTGCCCAGGCCAGCAGGCCTCATCCAGGCCGGCTTCCCCGGGGGCTGTTAGGGCACCGCGGGCTCCACCTTCCCCCCTTCTTCCTTTCCCAGGCTCCCCAGACTCACCTGCCAAGCAAGGATGCCGCAGCACCCCGCGGCCTCCTCTGCTCCCCGGGGTGGCGGGGGGCGGGGGGGCACCCGGCCATCGTAAGACGCTCAGTGCACAGGTAAGACCAGCGGCAGGGGGGGACGCCAGTGTGCCTGACGGGGGCAGGGTGTGGGCAGGGGTGTGGGCAGGTGACCGGAAGTGTCTCCGAGGTGGTTAGGGTCCGCGGATAGGGTCCTTGGACCAGAAGAACTCGGGGACCAGAAGTTTCAGGCTCATAGATGTCTTCTGTTCTACCTGCCGGTTTCCTAAACTTTTTAATATATTTTTTTAAAGACTATTTATTCATACACACACACACACACACACACACACACACACACACACACAGGCAGAGACACAGGCAGAGGGAGCAGCAGGCTCCATGCAGGGAGCCCGACGTGGGACTCGATCCCGGGTCCCCAGGATCACACCCTGGGCTGAAGGCGGTGCTAAACCGCTGAGCCACCCAGGCTGCCCGGTTTCCTAAACTTTTATTCAGTTGTCAATATTTTAGAATTAGGAGATTTCACATTAAAAAAAAAAAAAATCTGTATGTCTGGATTCTCCGGAAAACCTGAAGACGTGTCCTTGCGGGCTGGAATAGACCTTGGTGAATGTGAAGCGCATTCTCTGCACTTACTGCACAGGTGGGTGGGAGGCCCCCGCCTCCTTGGGCCCTGGGGCCTGCAGGTCGGGAAAGCTTGCTGCCAGAGGGGAGGAGCCCCCCGGCCCCTGGGGAGCCGGAGCCTGGTGCCACTTTGAAGGGAACGGGGGTCAAGTTCTCTGCTCAGAACCTGCACGCCTGGAATCAGAAGAAGGTGACAGAAGTAAGCGGTGAACTTGTTCCTGACTAGCATGGTCTCACACTGTGAAGCTGATGTCAACCCTTCTAACCAACTCAGCCACTGTATTGCTGGGGAAATTCCTAATCAGTTCTGGGGAGGTGAGAGGTGGAGCTCGGGGCAGGCCTTAGGGCAGGTCACACAGCACCCATGCTTGGAAGGGCCTCATGCTGGGTTTAAGGCTCTGCTGATGTTGCCTTGCAATTATTACTACTCTTTGAACGAGGGCTCCAGAGTTTCATTTGTACCATGCACCCTCCCCATGTGATACAGCCGGCCCAGGCAGAGTTTAACCAAAGCCCTCCCCACCCCCACAAGAGGATATTTTTGAGACTGGATGCTTTCAAGAGATGTAAAGTGTTGATGCGTGCTTGTGTTCTGAGCAGAGAGTGACTTTGTGTAACACTGCGCTAATCAGAGAAATGAGAGAATCCTGTCAATTTGTGTAGAACTCCCAGGAGAATGTGGGAGACATTGTGCCAGGTCCCACATTAATCACCCTATAACACAGAGTCAAACCGTATGATCTCATTTCATCCTCATAAGACCTCTCTATGTGATAGCTACTATTCTTGTACCCATTTTACTGAGGCTAAGAAAATTTAATATTTTGCCCAGATAACCAGCTACTAAGTGACAAGGCCCAGATTCCAATGAGGTTTCTCCAACTCCAGGGCCTAATATATGGCAATAGTTAAGAGTTTTGTCAGTTTTTATTTGTCCAGAAAAGCCCTAAATTGGAACTTTAAAGTAGTAACCAAAACTCTTCCTGAAGCCTACATTGTTCAGAATGGAACATCTTTACTGCAAGTGGGAAATAAGGTTCAGCATTTACCCATAATCTCACAGTTTAGACTTTATTTATTTATAATCTTTTAAAAGATTTTATTCATCTATTCATAGACACACAGAGAGAGAGACAGAGACTCAGGCAGAGGGAGAAGCAGACCCCATGCAGGGAGCCCGACGTGGGACTCGATTCCAGGTTTCCAGGTTCACACCCCAGGCTGCAGGCAGCGCCAAACCGCAGCGCCACCGGGGCTGCCCAGTTTAGACTATTTAATCTCATAGTTTAGACAGTTTAATCTCACAGCAAGACTACTAGTGGCTCATCAGAACCTGTGTTCCTCTTTTTTCCCTGGAGACTTCATGGCTGAATTCTATTTCCCAGGTGTCCTTGCCTTGTGGGTTCCTGGACCCAATTCCAGTGCGTGTGTCTATGTGTGTGTTTTCCACAGAACACCAAGAAATTCTCTTACCAGCAGGTGAGAATTCAACTCAACTCAATTCAATTCTGACACTATCTACCTAGATATAGGATCAGATCTCACAGGTTAAGGATTTAGTTGTATAAAATTATCCCTACTCCCCACCCCTACCCCAACTTCAGATGCCAGTTTCAAGTTCAGGTTGTCACCAGTATTTCTGACAGACTGGCTATCAATCAGAGGTTTCCATTCCTCCTTGGGTTTGATTTATTTTCTAGACTGGCTCATGGGATTCAGAGAAGCATTATACCTATGAGATCACTGGTTTATTAGAAGGGGCTATACCTCAGGAAAAGACTGATGGAGGAGAGGCAAAAAGTAAGTTGTGGGGAAAGAGTGTGTAGCTTTCATACCATCCTTGGGGCTCTACTCTTCCCAAATCTCCAAAGTGTTTATCAACCTGGAAGTTCTCTGAACCGTGACCTTTGGAGTTTTTTACAGAGGCCTCATTACTTAGGCATGGTTTATTAAATCATTGGCCATTGGCAATTAATTCAACCTCTAGCCTCTCACTTCTCCCCAGAGGTTAGGGAGTGAGACCAAAATTTCCAACCTTCTAATCACAGGACTGGCTCCATTGGCAACCAGTCCCCATCTCCAGGTGAGATTCCCAAAGCCATCTTGTTAATGTAATAAAAGATACCTTTACCACCCTCAACACCTAGGACATTGCAAGGGCTTTGGCAGCTGTGAGACAGGAACTGTGGAGTAACTCCAAATATATATGAGAAATATATTTTGGCCATCTAAATAACCAAATATATATTTCTTATAAATCAAAATTTCACACCTTGCAATTAGGAGTGGCCCATGTGACTTAGTCCCACCCAATAGAATGTGATGTGTGCCATTTCCTGGCTTGGTCTATGGAAATCAACTCCATGCTGTCTCCATGCTTTCCTTTTCTGAAGGATTGATTTCCACACCTGAGACTACCTAGAAAGTCACAATTGAAGATGATAAAGTTTTCATAGTCTGAGTCTCTTTTAAGTGACTGTATGGAGGGATCTGCTATGGAGGAGGGCTGTTCATCTGTCCAGAATTAGTATGGGAGCACAGAACAGACTTCTATAGTGGTGGAACCATTATGTATTTTGGGTTTTTGCCATAGAAATGAAGTATTTTAAGGAACACACACTGCATTACTGATATATAAGCAGATACATAAGCAAAGTGTGTGGCTTATGGGTCAGATGGGGACAAGTGTCACATAAAATTCATGCATAGTGTCTATTTCCCCCGAAAATAAATGTGTTGATTAAAGTTTTTCTAAATAGTTTTAAGATATCATTTAATGTCAATAAAGACTCAGCCAACTAGTGATAGCCTAGGAGGTGTCCTGCAGGGCAGTTCAAGGAGTCCATAAATAACACGAACCACACATTATCTTGGCCACATCAGGTAAAACATCCCCATTAGCAAAAACCCCTCATTCCCATTCTAATTTCTCCTTTGCACTAAAAAAATTTAGTAGAACTTCCAGGAGGTTTGGCAAAAGGAAGTCATCACTTGATCCTGCAAATAGAATCATCACTTCTGTGCCCTGCCTGTCTGTTTAAAAGTTAATTTCAGTCTGGTCATTCTAACCATGTTCAGGGGAAAGATGACATCTGGAAAGATAGCTATTTAAGCAAACAAACAGTTCAGCTTTTTATATAAACTAAATTAATTTATTTGCAAACCCTACCTTCCCCTTGTGGGAAGACAAGCCACATCTCCAGGTCCTTTCCAATTACACCATGATTTGTATCCTGTTCATGACGTGTTTCATTGGAAAGGATCTGCTATACTTGCCTGACTCGGTAGGGAGAGAGAATTGAATGAGTGAAAGCTTGCTGAGTTTGAACATTAGCTTTATGAAGGATGCTGTCAAGTGTCAGAATCTTGGGTTTGCAGGAATGTGAGTGTGTTGTGACCAGGAAGAATTTTCCCTGCAGAGGTTCCGTGGTGCTTTTTGTCTCAGCGTGATGGCCAGACTTGCACGGAATGAGTATTTCACAAATATCTGCTGGAGGAATGACTCTGATCAGCGTGGCTCTTACTAGCTGTGTAATTTGAGCAAGTTACTTGACCTCTCTGTGTTTCTGTTGCCTCATCTACAAAATGATGAGTTGTGAGGATTGAATAGTTAGTAGATGTAAAAGAAGCAATCATGACAGTAGCTGGCATTTAGTAGCGTATGTAAGTATTGCTGTTGTTATTACAGTGATAGTATTAATATTCTCCTTGAATATTGACTTTTAGAACATTGACATGATTCTCAGTGTTCCTTCTTAAAAGCTTGACTGGAAGAGTATAATGAGTTACAGCTTATTAAGATGGTATTTTTATGTCCAAATAGCATTTGGTATTTAAATATATGTTTTTTTTAAAGAAAATTAACATATGTAGTCATGTATTCACTATTAAATCTACTACTTGCCAAATATCATGCGAGGTAGTGGTACCAAGCTAATATAGTAAGCCAAATCAATCTTTGTTTTTCTTCTGAGATTTTATCATCTTTTTTAAAAAAATATTTTATTTATTTATTCATGAGAGACACAGAGAGAGAGAAAGAGAGGCAGAGACACAAGCAGAGGGAGAAGCAGGCTCCATGCAAGGAGCCCGACGTAGGACTTGATCCCGGGTCCCTGGGATCATGCCCTGGGCTGAAGGCGGGGCTAAACCGCTGAGCCACCAGGGCTGCCCCATCTTTTTTTTTTTTTTTTTTTAAGATTTTATTTATTTATTCATGAGAGACACAGGCAGAGGGAGAAGCAGGCTCCATGCAGGGAACCTGACGTGGGACTTGATCCCGATCCTGGAGATCCAGGATCAGGCCCTGGGCTGAAGGTGGCCCTTAACCGCTGAGCCACCCGGGCTGCCCAGATTTTATCATCTTAATCCTATTGGTTAGAGACCATGTTTTTCCAGCCTCACAAATTTTAAGGAACCATCTTGACTTTGTACCTTATATATTAAACTTTTATAAGCTGGTCCTTTCTTGCCAAGCCTTTCTGCAACATTCTTTTGTCTATTAACTAGGTATTGGATCTGGTTTCCATGAATTAAGAAATCAACTGACATTTAGTGCATTTGCATAAGAATTAGTAATTCCACCTTTAAAAAAACGATTAGATCTATTTGAAAAAGTTAACTTCTACTTGTGTTATTTTGTATTTATTTCTTTATTTTCCTATAAAGTGAAAAACAGAAAGCTTTTAAAGGTGGTAAGATTGTGGTGATTGTGGGAGTCGCTGTCCAGAAAATGTGGGCTATGAGCCTGGGAAGTGCCACCAGCAGGGCAGGCATGAGCTGTCACTCTCTCTTTGGGGTTCATGACAGACAATGCCAGTACCCAATGTCATTCTTCCTTGCAGAGCCTGGACATAGCCTTACAGCCCAGCTCCAAGCCTCATGCTAAGTGGCTCCATGAAGCAACGGCTGCCATTTGAGAAGAAACTTATTTTCCAACTCAAGTCTGCAGGAGGCTATAGTTAGCTGCCAGGTGCACACTTACTTTTAAAGGCTCTGTATTAGTTCCAAGGGGTAGACGAACAAAGTAGTGGCTTGAAAGCACAGAAATGTATTCTTTTCCTGTTCTGGAAGCTCAAAGTTAAAAAATGAAGATGTTGGCAGGGCCATGATCTCTCGGAAGGCTCTGGGCAAATATCCTTCCTTGACTCTTCTAGGTTCTAGGGGTTCCTGGCAATCCCTGGTGTTCCTTGGCTCGGAGATGCATCGCTCCAATCTCTGCCTCTGTCATCCACGGTCTTCTCTTCGTCTCTGGTCTTCCTCTGTGGGTGTCTGCATCCCTGGGTCTCTTTTCCTCTTATAAGGACACCAGACATGTCAGATCAAGGGCCTACCCTACTTCATTATGACTTCACCTTAGGTAATTACGTCTACAATGATCCATTGTCCAATAGAATCACATTCTGAGGTTCTAGGGAGGATACGAATTTTGGGGAGCGTGGACACTGTCCAACTCAATACAGGCATGTTGCCTTGTGTCATTATCATATGGCAAGTTTATCCCAGTCAGTAGTGCCACCTTGGTGCTGAAGGATGAGCTAGAGGGCTGGTGGAGGATGGGGGTAGGGAGTAGGAGATGGGTGGGTGGGGATGGGGGATGGTGGTTGGGGTTGGGAAGTTGGGGGTGGGGAGGATGTGAGGAATGGGAGGCATATGACAGGGGAAAGCCTTGTGAGAAGCTCTGCCGGTGAAGGGTTGTGATGGAGGGAGAGGGCACTTGGAATATGCACCTGGGGGAGGTAGGGGACCCAGAAATCAGGAAGGAGGACACATGGCTCACAGCCTGGAGCCCACCCACAGCTACACACCAGGATTAGCAAATGCAGATGGCCTAGCTGACCTCCCCGGGTGTGGGGTCTGCCCGGTTCTTGTCCAGCTTGACTGATTTTACAAGATGGAATACGGGATACAGCACAACAAGTAAATTAGATTCTTACCCTCTTCCCAGAAAGACTACACATTTCCTGGTTCACCAGAAGCATGAATTTACTAGCATTTTTATTTTCTGAAATGATGGCTGTGATTATAATTGCAGCCCTACGATATATACAGTGACAGTTTTGGAAGTACCTTGAGGCTTATCTTCATTCATTATGCTCTACAGCATTTCTAGGCTTTTCTATATAAAACCTTCAGAAGGGTTCAGACAGCCAAAGGGCATTTGTGGAATTTTTAATAATTTTCTCTTTCTGTGGGTTGGGCAGTAAGGGCAGAGGAGGTTAATGCCATTTATTACTTATTCTGCAGCTTATTGCTTTGTTGTCTACACTGAGGGCATTATGCACACTTCCTGCTTGGTTCATTTTCTGGGTTGCAGAATTATTCCTGCACCATGACATATAACATTATAATTTGGTCTGTTTTTCAAACATTATATATGCAACAAAGTGCAATAGATTTTTCTGTTATCTAAATAAGAAAGCTAGAAAGAAATGCCATTTTCTACTTTTCAACATGTTATGATTTCTTAGGATCAGTATAATTCTCTACACGAGGTTCTGAGACACTATACTCTGTGAGGTTATTGGTTTTTTTTTTTCGTCTAGTTAGGTAATTAGATTTTTTGGTGGTATAATAGATTTACTTATATTTATAGAATCATGTAACTATATCTGATCTCTTTATTATTCTATAATCAAGGTGTTTTGTCTGTCAATAAATATCTAATCTTTATATTTCAAAACATTTGTCAAATTGCTTTACCATTTTCAGATTGTACAATGAAACTCACACTGTGACCGAATAGCACATTTTTAAAAGAAATTGACTTACTTGATTAAGCACTCTTGGAGGGTTGATGATGATGATTCTGAGGTTTTTGTGGAGCAAAACTACAGAGGAGAGAGTACTTAAGGGTGGAAAAGAATGGAAGAATATTGAGAAAGTTGTCACATGTGAGATTGTCCCCATATGGTCTGCAGCAGTGGTCCTCCACTCTAGTAGCATAGAGGAATCACCTGGGAATGTGAAATGGTGCACCAGCACCCAATTCTGGCCTCTGGAGCCTTTGGCTTAATTGGTGTGGGGAGGGTGCAGCGTCGGGTTTGCCTCCCACATGGCAGGGAACATGGGACTGAACATCCAGCAGATGCTATATATAATTGCTGATCTATTTCAGAGGTTGTCAGTTTTCAAAGCAGAGAAGGGGAAAGGGAAAGTGCCCTCATCAATAAAAAACAAAACCCGGCTCCTCTAGATTTGGAAGTAGACTCGCAATCTTAGGAGGGGTGGGCTCATGCTCCTCTAAAGCTGCCTGTCCCCTGAGGGTCCCTCATGATGACTCCAAGCCAAGCCAGAATGGAAGGAAAGGGGATCCTTTGTGCCTATCACCTTGTGGCCTTGTCCTAAACACAGCTCTGCCCTAACACCCCTTCATCGAACTGAGGGCAGCCTGGAGACATTCAAGTCAGATTTTACTATCAACGAGGCTGGAAGATACAAAATAATATCTGAGCTCCATTATAAAACTTTAGATTGGAGGTAGGGGTTACTTAGCTTCTCGTAGCTATTTTTTTTTTTAACCTTTCAAATGAACATAGTCATCAACATTGCAGGTAGATTATCACGTGGGATTGTGAGAAGTTTAATGAGAGAGCATTTATAATAAAATGCCCGACACCTAGTAGATGTCAGTGATGGGTAGCTTTTGGTATTGTTAGACTCAAAATATTATCACCTTGGGTCATCTGCTCCAGATAAGACTAGCGACCTTGTTGTGGGTCCAATTCCCCATGGAGGACACCTGTAAGCAGAGCAGAACTAGGTGGAGACATCTTCTCCAGTGCAATTACAAGGCCAGGGAAAGACCTTTTTCCCCATCTCCCTCTGCAGCATCGAAAGAGTTCAGTTTCCAGAAGGGCCTTCTGGGTCTTGAGACAATTGACACTGGGAATGTCAAGCCTTTCATGAATAACCTGCCTCCTGTCCACTGGGATGGAGCTCATTGTAACACAATGCAGCAGACAATACAACACAGTCAACACAACATGATGATCTCCACAGTCATGAGAGACACATATGGGAACAGGGATGTTGATTTCTAACACAAGGGCTCTCGCACCGTCCTCTACAGCAATGGTGTGCAAATAGATCTTTCTCATATTTTCTTTATTCATCAGTGGCCACTTAGCTTGTTTTCATATCTTGGTTATTGTAAATAATGCTGCAATAAACATGAATGTGCGGGTATTTTTAGCTAGTGTTTTTGTTTTCTGTGGATAAATACCCAGAAGTGGAATTGTGGATCATATAGTAGTTCTATTTTTGATTTTTTGAGGAACCTCTGGACTGTTCTCCCTAGTGGAGGCACCAG
This sequence comes from Canis lupus baileyi, assembly GCF_048164855.1. NCBI lineage: Eukaryota > Metazoa > Chordata > Mammalia > Carnivora > Canidae > Canis > Canis lupus. The sequence continues at coordinate 41,589,741 of NC_132838.1, forward strand.
TTAATTCCCACCAACAGCTCATGAGGATTCCTATTTCTCCACATCCTCATCAACACTCACTATTTCTTGTCTTTCTGAAATTCTCATTTTAACAGGTGGGATGTGATATCTTATGGTTTTGATTTGGATTTCTCTGGATTACTGACGTTGAGCATCTTTTCATGTGCCCGTTGGCTGTCTGTATGTCTACTTTGGAAAAATGTTCAGATCCTCTGCCCATTTTTAATTTTTTAAAAGATTTTATTTATTTATTCATGAGAGACAGAGAGAGAGACAGACAGAGAGAGAGAGAGAGAGAGAGAGGCAGAGACACAGGCAGAGGGAGAAGCAGGCTCCATACAGGGAGCCTGACTTGGGACTCGATCCTGGGATCTCCAGGATTACGCCCTGGGCTGAAGGTGGCGGTAAACCGCTGAGCCACCCGGGCTACCCCTCTGCCCATTTTTTAAATTGGATTTTTTTTGTTGTTGTTCTTGAGTTGTATGAGCTCTTTTTATAATTTAGATATTAGCCCCTTATCAGTTATATGTTTGCAAATATTTTCTTCCATTCAGCATGTTGCTTTTTCATTTTGTTGATGATTTCCTTTGGTATGAAGAGGTGCTTTATTTTGATATGGTCCTACTTATTAGGTTTTGCTTTTGCTGTCAGATTAAAAAAAAAAAACACACACACATATCACCAAGACCAATATCAAGCAATTTACTGCCTATGTTTTCTTCTAAGAGTTTTTTAGTGTCAGGTCTTACATTCAAGTCTTTAATCCATTTGGAGTTAATTTTTGTGTGTATAAGACACTGATCTTGTTTCATTCTTTTGCATGTGGCTGCCCAGTTTTCCCAATGCCACTTATGAAGAGAGTGTACTTTCCTTATTGTGTATTCTTGGTTCTTTTGTCATAAATTAATTGGCCACATATATGTGGGTTTATTTCTGGGCTCTCTATTCTGTTCCATGGATCTATGTGTCCGTTTTTATGCTAATATCATACTGTTTTAATCACTTAAATCACTTTAATCACTTTAATCACTTTAGACTCAGCTCGATTTTTATCAAAGATTTCCAGAGGAGGAAAAAAAAAACAGTGTCTCATTTTCTCTAGCTAAAGGACAATGCCCAATTATTATTGCTATTATTATAGCTGTTAAAGTTTATACACTGTCCATAATTACAAAATGGCACAGGCTTTTCAGGGCATGGTTCCTGAACTGGTGCCAGCTGGTGAACTGTTTGTTTCTGGTCCATGCTGAGGTAAGTATAGAGCTCAAGAATTGGTGTTTAGAAAATTTCTGGGGCATTTGACACTGCCATAGGACCTTGGTATGGCCTGGTGTCAGAGGGCAGGCCTTGGACCAGTCCGTGGGTTCTCAGACTCGCTTGCTGTGTCGAAGGCAGCTCCAGCTGCAGCTCAGTTGTGTGCTGCAGGACTACACCTCTGTCTACGAGGTCCTGGGGAAAAACAAAATTGGTGCTTCCTCTCAGGTGGCCTAAGCTGGTGGCCTCAAGGCTCAGTCCGACTTTTGAAAACAACTTGGGGAGATTATGTCCTGCTGATGGCAGAACCTGATAAGAGCAGAGTTGGAATGACAATTTGAGTTTACACCTGATGCTTCAGCCATGTCTCATAATAGCCTCAAACCGACAAGGTGCTCAAAAGCTGAGACTAACTGCTAAAGCAAGAGGTGACTAGAGATCCAGCTCAAGATCTTGGGAGGTTTGGGTGGCAACCGTTGCCTTTGCTTACTATGGAAACCTAGTAAGATCCCTGGGAGTGTCTCTGTAGAGGGGAGAAGTGTGACTTCCTATGACTTACAAGAACAGCCAATACCAGACTGGGCCTGGACTGAGGAGTGATGAGATCTGCATTGTTGTATATTTATATTGGAGAATCAAGAAAAAAATGTGTAGAGGCAGAAAGTAGAGAAAGTTTCTCTCATGTACTGTTTTGGGGTGCCCACCATATTGTAAGCACTGTTCTTGGTCCCAAGAATACAGACTACTTGGTTACATACTTGTTTTTAGAGGTTTATAATCTAGTGGGAGGGACAGATGACCCAAAAGACACCTTCTGTCATCATATAATATACGCTATTATGTAATACAGATGTAATATGTAAAATATAACATCTGATATAATCATATATGTAATTTTCAAGTGGTCCTAAGAGTAAGGAAGAGAAATAAAGAGAGGGGACAGAGCTGCAGAGAGAAGGCTGTCTGAGGAGGTGACATTTGAGCAGAGCAGAGACTTGATCACAAAAGGGCTTGATGGAAGGTGTGATAGAGAGGTGGTGGCCAAGGGGCAAATATGAGAGTGACACATTGTTAGGAAACCAAGAAGAGCTTAGTCAGGGAAGTGACTAACCCCAGGGGTTAGGCTAAGTGCCATGGGGAACTGGGACATGAGGTTGTAGGCACAGACAAAAGTAGACAGGGAGTGTTCCATACTTGGGAACCCCAGGCTGTGTAAGGTATTGAGCAGAATGAGGTGTATGTGTCTAGGGGTGTGGTGGGGAGTATTTGAACAGACACTGGAAAAGAAAGCAAGAAAAGCCTTACATGCAATGCGAAGTTGTTTGAACTGTACCCTGAGGGGAACAGGGAATATGGAGGGAGTTTTAAGCATATGATATGATCGCATTTGCTTTATTTATTTATTAAATGACTTTTTAAAAAAGATTTTATTTATTCATGAGACACAGAGGGCGGAGACGGGCAGAGGGAGAAGCAGGCTCCCTTTGTGGAGCCGGATGCAGGACTCTATCCCAAGGACCCAGGATGATGACCCCAGCCAAAGGCAGATGTTTAAGTCATTGAGCCACCAGTTGTCCCGGCATTTGTGTTTAGAAAGCTCTCTATGGGGGTATGTGAGTGGCTCAGTGGTTGAGGCTTTGCCTTCACTGGGTTGGTGATCCCGGGGTCCTGGGATTGAGTCCAGCATCAGGCTCCCAGCAGGGAGTCTGCTTCTCCCTCTGCTGATGTCTCTGCCCCTTTCTCTGTCTCTCATGAACAAATAAAAAATCATAAAAAAACAACAGCAACATAAAGCTCTCTGTTGGAGCAATAGAAAGAATGCATGGAAGGCAGGGTGTGTAGACAAGTGAGGAGGCCACAGGAGAAACCCAGGCAGGAGGGTGTGGACAGAGGAGGGGGCAGATCAGGCACAGGAAAGCATGTGATCATTGGGGTTTGCTCATTCATTGATTGGACACAGTGGGTAAGATAAAGGATTTCTAGGTGTAATAAGAAGTGAATGCTGTTAAACCATCCCGACAAAAGGAAAACTGGAAGCCAAGCAGGGTCAGCTTGGGAAGATGGTGTTTTGGTTTGAATTTGTTAACTTGGCGTGGCTGCAAGACATCCAAGTGGAAGTCCCAACTGAGTAAGCAGTTGGAGATACATGTTTACCTTCCTGTATTGGGATTCACCAATGATGACAATTACTGAATCATTCTATACAGTGAGTTGCAGCAGGATGTCTATGGAGATGATTTCCCACTGCTTGCGTCACATCCTCAAAGTCAAGATGTGCCTGTGGCGATAATTTCTTTAGGACATTGTTGGAAGCATAGTGAATCAGTCCTCTCTGCTATGTTTATGGCATTTGGTGTTCACACATAACAACAGGCACTGTTTTAGGTGCTTTATTTGCAGTGATTCATTTTCCCCCAGAACAACCTGTTAGGCAAGCACTACCAATCATTTTCAAGATGGAGAAGTGAAGGCACAGAGAGGTTAAGTGACTTGCCAAGGTCACAAGCTGCCTAAGTGGCAGAGGGCAGATCCAATCCAGGAAGTTGGGACACAGGGCTTATGCTGGTAACCACAACATACTTGTCCTCAAACTGGAGGTTTTATGGATCCTTACTGTCCTCCTTATCTTTACTGTCCAGGCCTTTTACCATGTCCAGGGAGGAGGGCCAGCAAAGGGTATATCTTTATATCTAGAATATTTTTCCTCTTTAGGGTTTTTTTTTCTTTTTTTTTTGGTGGCATTTTCAGGAGGAGGATCACACACATGCCCTGTGTCAGCCATTTTGGGTCGAAGTTGTTTACCCGAACACTTGATAACCTAATAATGACAGAAAGAGAGCTCCAGGGAAATAAATAACCCGCCCAGAGTGTGCCATAGGGACTAAGGAGAGCCAGGATTTGTTCTCATAGGCACAGCTCTGGCTGACAGCAGCGCTTTCCAAACTCTGGGCTGCAACCCTTCAGTGGGTTGGGAAGTCAACTTGGTAGGTTGTAACCAGCATTCCTTCCAAATAATGAAAGAGAACAGAATAGAAAAAGATGTGTAGCAGGTGTATTACATGTAATATGTGTAAGTTATGTGTGTAGATATATATTTGGATCATGACATAAGTGTACTTCTTTTGAATGTTTGGAAAATCCTGAGCTAGAGCACCCTTTACGGTGCAGTCCCTGGCCAAAAACATACTCACCATAGTACTGTAGTCCTTTCTTATCTGTGGTTTCAGTTACCTATGGTCAACTGCAGTCCAGAAGTAGGTGATGTCGTTGTCAGAAGGTCAGTAGCAGCCCTAATGCTATGTCATAGTGCCTATGTCAATCCCTACATGTCATCTCATCACACAGGCATTTTATCATCTCACATTATCACAAGAAGCCTGAGTGCAGGATAAATAAGATATTTTGAGACAGAGACACCACATTAACATACTTTTATTATGGCATGTGTTTGTAATTGTTTTATTTCATTATTAGTTATTGCTTCTAATCTCTTACCATGCCTCCTTTATAAATTAAACTTTATGATAAGTATGTGTGCATAGAAAAAAACACAGTGTATATAGGGTTTGGTATTTGGTATTATCTGTGGTTTCAGGTATCCATTGGGGGTCTGAGAACATACCCCCTGTGGATAAGGGGGTGCTATTATATTTTCTTCTCTAATTAACTGATAAAAGCGTACGTTTGCTACTTCAACTACAAACATATTTGCATGTGCATTGGCACTAAATATGGTATACCTGCTGATCTGAAGGTTGGACCAGAAACCTGAGCTAGCTCATGATTTAGGGAGTTGGTGGCGGGTAGATGGTAGGTTGTCAAAGTGGAAGCTTTATCAGGAGACAAAATCACCTGGAGAGAGGATGTGAATGAGCAAAGAGAAGAGAGTAGAATCTGGGGAACCATTTACCTTTAAGACAGGAATATTGGAAAAGGAGCTCACAAGACCCGGTCAAAGAGGTGGGAGGAAAACTAGGGTGTTGGCATGGGAACCAAGAGAGGAGAGAGCTTGAAAAGCAAGGAGAGGTTCAAGATCGTCAAATATGGCAGGAGGTCAAGTTAGGTAAGAGCTGGAAAGCACACATTGAATTGAGCAACATAGGGTTCCTTGGTGACCTTGGTTGGGACCTTTAGTCCAATGGTGGCAGCTGGGCTGTGGCGGACTGGATGGTGAGAGGGGAAGACAGACACATGGGGATGGGCAGCTCTTCCAAAATGTTTGGCAATGAAATGGGGAGGGCAAGAAGCTGTTGGCTAGACAGGGAATAATTGGCTCCTCCAGAAACAAATTTGCTACTAGTGTTACAGAAAGGCAAAATAGTTACAAGCTAGGCTTATGTTAATAGGAAGGTGTGGAATATTTAGTCTCTGTTAGAAGGGATGAGGTGAAGCCATGGATTCCCACCCACTACCCCCATCCTCTCTGAACAGTCGGGTAAGAATTTCTGGTAAGTGCCGAGACAAAATTTTAGAATTGTGACAGTGACTGCTGTTGCTCTGGTTATTCATGTAACAGCTAAGTTTATTTTGGAATTATGATTCCAATTTGTAATGCACAGTACAATCAAAATCCCAGAGTTAGGAGAAGAAAAAAAAGGATGAAACAGTAGCCAAAAGAAAAATAACATTGATAGACTATTAACAACATTAGTATTATCACTGCGTAAAGAATAATGAAATAATGGACTGTATTCTGAAAACAGAAAATGCTGTGGGTAACTGATAGAATCCAAAGGGACAGATTAAATTTATTCTACTTTTATGATGAAAACTAGACTTGAAATTATTTTTGATTTGTCTTTTGGTTTTACCACATGTTTGAGAGAATTCAGGTGTGGGTACCCTATCACTGACATTTCCTAGTCAAGATAAGAGTTCTCTGTTTAGGTGTTGTGGGCCTTGGGGACTGTCATTATCACAGCCTCAAGGTAGGTTACGAGGTGTTGCATAATTATTGCGACATCTAGTCTGTAAGGAGTAAGGAAATTTGCATCTGAGTATAAATATTTGTATTTAATCCTTGTTTCCCTGGAGGAATGAAGAAAGCTGGCATCCCTTATAAAGTCACTTTATCTAACAAACTTTGGGCATGTTTTCAGAGATGAAGGAACTATATACAATTCCTAAAAGAAACTTTCTCCAAATCAGAGAGCAATTTAAGCAAATGCAAAGCTACGAAGAAAGGATATTGACGAATCTGCCTTAGGTTGCTTTCACAGCAGTGAGTCATTGCCTTAAGGTAAAAGCTCATTTCTTGTGTTCTCAGACCATTCAATTCACTAAAAGTCAGTCATTGTTTTTGATTAACCAGGATGTGTGAAAAATCTTGTCTAAATGGGTTAGAAATGAAAGTGTTTGCCCTGAACAAAAATGTATAGTCTTGAAGATGAGAAATACGGCTGGTTTTGTTGAACTGAGTCATCTCTGAAAGGGTCTCTGCCTGAGAACAAACCCCTTATTCCCAAGTATTTTGAAACACGAAATTAAAGTGTGTGTGTGTGTGTGTCTGTGTGTCTGTGTGTGTCTGTGTGGTGGGCTGTTCATGTCAAGTGTATGTCTTGGGTAGAGCAAGTGGATTTTACAAGAAGAGGGACTTTCATGTTAGTTCAGTTCCTAATTGCAAGTCAAGGTGACTCATTTGGGCAAGTGAAGGTCAATGTATGCATCTATGTAAAGAGACTACTGATTCATCACTGGCTGTTTTTTTACAAGTGAAGATGCCTAAAACCCAAGTTTCTCCTTATTTGTCTCTTAGTGCGTGTCATTTTTGAGGTTGTAAGTGAAAGCTGAGTTTTAAGCACAAAGGAAAAACTATCCTACACAGTGAAGAAAAAAATTGACCCAAGAATTTCTCAGAAAAAAACGTAGTGAATTTTTATAAGTTCTTTGAAGTTGTTCTTGAATGACTGAATTCATTGTCCAAAGACTCAAAGGAGTTGGAATGAGCTGGAGTTTTCTACTCTGCCATTTTCAAAGTATTGGTAGAGCCAGGTCCTAGTGCCAGAATGTGGGAGAGATTTTGAATAGTTTCTCCTTCATTAACTATAATTTTAGCTGTTTTGGTTTTGATTGAAATTATCCTGGTTGGTTCAGTTGGTTAAAGCTGGTGTGAGCTAACTTGGACAAGTGCCAGATGTCTGGAGAGAGACAAGCTTGTTCTGTGTGGGGAGACTGTCACCTATCCCCAGTGCCTTCTATCCTCTTCCTCCTGGCCAACAGAGGTGCTCAACCTCTTGGCTCTGTGTTCTGGATTTAGAACAACCTCTGATGCCCCAGGCAGGTGGGGGTGGAGGTGACCTGAAAAATAGTCATCAGTCTCTGGGGGCCAATCATGGTAGTTCTATCTCTGTTGTCTGTGAAAAGTTGGGTGGGGAACCTACCTGAGGACAGTTGACCACTTCCACGGGGCAGAGATGTGTCAGCCTTGACCCCTTCTCATTGTGCTAGGACTCCAGGGCCCCCACACCAGCCATCCCATTTCACACAGTCCCCCACTAGATCCTTTCCTTTCACTCTTCAGGGACTGCCCTTTCCTGATGATGAGCTTCAGGCATAGGACTCCCTGGGAAAATCTCAGACTCTTGGTGAAAACCTCAAAGGGAAGGAACAATGCTGATCTTAGATATGGGTAAGATATAAGAAATAGTAAAAGGGACTATAAGAGAAAAGAGGGGAACTGAGTGGGGAAGTATTAGAGAGGAAGACAAACCATGGTAGACTCCTAAATCTGGGAAACAAAGGGTTGCAGAAGGGGAAGTGGGTGGGGTGATGGGGTGATTGAGTGATGGGCATCAAGGAGGGCAAGTGAGGAGATGAGCCCTGGATGTTATACTATATGTAGAAAAATTGAGTTTAAGTAAAATATTAAACAAAAAATAAATCTACGTAGAGCAGACCTGCGCACAAAATCTAGGTTGATCTCAGAGCCAGAAAAGCTGGGGAGAAAGTTGCTGGTTACTTCTTTTATTTCACTTTATGGCAGTTGGTCTAGAATCCCACATAGAATCCTCTGTACCTTAGAAAACGTTCAGAAGAAATGAACTTTATCTATTTTACCTCTGAGAAACTTTTTTGAGTGGCTGCCAGTAAACCTCACCAGCTTTTTCAAGAAGTTCCTAAAGGCTACTTACTGTATTTGAGCATCTTTGTGGTTTCTTTCAGTTGCCTGCACAGAAATGTAATGTTACGTACAAGGGACATACATTAGTGTCTCCCTATAATGTTACACACATACACATGCTGTTTTCTGTTTACGGCTTCCCTCCCCACCTCTTTGCCCTTAACCTTATAATAAGCTCATTCATTTGTAACTCTACTTGGCTGCATGATTTTAGAGTAGATTAGTGCAATTGCTTTTCCCTGGTAAAAAGAGGTAGCTTGGCAGTGGTATTGAGGGAGAGGAAAGCTGGCTAGCCGGGGAATGCAATACTAGAAATGCAAGACCAGTACATAGCACTGACTCCTTTAGAGAAATGTTTGTTGTCTGTAGAGAAATAACCCCAGCCTCTTAGCCGAGCGACGGATCAAGCCTTCAGTCCTTTAGATATAAAGATACATTAATAAACAGACACTTTGCGAGGAGAGAAAAACTGGTCTGAAGGGAATTTCTCAGGCTTTTTGATTGTCTGATTGCACAAACATCGCCTAGTCCATTTTTCTCACAATCCGAGAGAGGAAGTGGCATGAATGGGAATGTGTTTGGAGCTGGGGGGTGGGGACAGGAGGGAGAGAGACGCCCCCCCCGCCCCCGCCCCCGGCCCCGGCCCCCATCCGAAGAGGCTCCCCGGGAACCTGCGGCTCGGCCCCTCCGCGGCCCCTGCGCCCCGCAGCGCTGTGCCCGGGCGGCTGGGGGGGCGGGTGTCGTGCGCCCCGGGGCAGCGGCGCGCGGGGGGCGCAGGGGCGCGTCTCCGGGAGGAGAGGCCGCGGCCACCGCGCGGGGCCACCGCCCGGCCGCGAGCCAAGCCCGTCCTCTCCGGGGTCCACACACGGGCGGCCGCGCGCGCCTCCGCGCACACACGGCCGCCTCCGCGCGCACCTCCCACGCCCCGGGCCGCGGGCCTGCCGGGCGCCAGAGCCCCCCCCCCCCCCCCCCCCGCGGGACGCCGAGGGTCCTCCGCGGCGTCTTTAAGGCCGCCGTCCCCGCCCCGCCTCTCCCCCGCCCTCCCCGCCCGTCCTCCTCGGAGCCGCCGCTCCTCCCGACCTCCCCTGGAGCGGGGCTGCCGGGCGTGCGCGGCGCGCGGAGCAGGTGCGGCCGAGCCCGTCGCATGCCGCTGCCCGGCCCGAGGTGCTAGCGGCGCCGCGCGCGCTCTGCCCCGCTCCTCCGGGCCGCACTCGGGCTCCGGCGCGCGGGGACATGTCGGTGGCGACGGGCGGCAGCGAGGCGGCCGGTGGGGCCGGCGGCGGCGGCGGCGCGCGGGTTTTCTTCCAGAGCCCCCGGGGCGGCGCCGGCGGCAGCCCGGGCTCCAGCAGCGGCTCAGGCTCCTCCCGGGAGGACTCGGCGCCCGTGGCCCCGGCGGCCGCTGCGGGGCAGGTTCAGCAGCAGCAGCAGCAGCAGCAGCAGCGGCGCCACCAGCAGGGAAAAGTGACAGTGAAATACGATCGCAAGGAGCTTCGGAAGCGGCTGGTGCTGGAGGAGTGGATCGTGGAGCAGCTGGGTCAGCTGTACGGCTGCGAGGTAGCCGAGCGCGGGGCCGGGAGGGTCGGGGCTCCCTCGCCCCGCGGTGCCCGCACCGGGGTGCTCCGGGGCTCGGCTCTCGGGTGCGCACCGCTGCCTCCTGGGGACCCGGCGCGGGGAGCGAGGCGCAGGCGTCCTCTCTCCGGGGTGCCCCCTGGCGCTGGGGCGCGACCGTCGGGAAGCTCCTGTCCGGGTGCAGATGCCGTGTGCCCGGCGAGCCGTGCCCCCTGGATGGCTGCGGGGAGCACTGGGTCTCGCTAAGCGCGTTGCTTTTCTCAGAGCCCGGGGCGCTTCTAGGCTCCAGCTGCAGCTACACGCAGCGGAGCTCGGGAGGGCTCACCCCAGCGGCGCCTAACCCCAGAGCAGTCCTCCCTGGCGAGGTCTTGGCCGTCCTGATTTTTGTGGGGAGGGAACGGGGAAGGGACCTGTAAGCTGCCTAACGGAGAGGAGAGGCCCAGGGGATCTCAGAGGACCCCTGGATTCCTGAAATTCTATATCAAAATCATGAGATGAGAGCGTTCCCTTTTGCAGCCAGCCCCGACGCGTGTCCCCATAATTCATCCTTGCATTTACCCAAGCTGGGCTTGGTAAACGGGCTTTGTTGGGCTTTGTTGAGGCAGCTTTCTTTTCTTTTCTTTTTTTTTTTCCTGGCCGAGCTCGGTTGCTCCCATTGATGGGCGCAGAGTGAGAGCCTTTGGCAAACCTGGAAGGGGGCCTGGGTGAAAGGAAGGTAGCTCTGTGGGTGGTGTGCTGGATGCCCGGGATCCACCGGCTTCCCCTCCGCCCGCCCCGACAGCGTGACCTCCCACGGTTCAGGGGCTAGGGTTCGCGCTCAGGTCCGACGGACGCGTAGATGCCTGATGTTAGGAGAAACATTTAGAATAAGCCGTAACAAACGCCTGCTAGAAAAATGATCGAAGCCAAAATGATTCCCCAGGAGAGTCTTTAATAACAGCGATTCTGAATGAAGTATTGTACTTCTCTTAAGGGCGTGGAGTTTGGGAAGGGTGGGAGAATGAAGGGAATTAATAATTAAGGATATAGCTTCTAAGTTATAGCCAGGTTTGTGTCCATACAGCTGTTAAGCCGTTCAGCAAAAAATGAAAGCCAGATGAACTCATTGGCTTTTCTACTGGTTTGGGGTATTCTGTTTTTCACACATTTTATAGCCTATTGTGAACACATCCTTTCCTTAGTATTCTCATTGCACGAGGCAACAGCATCCTTATTAGGGACTACTGATGAATGATTAGGATATAATGAAGCTTGGCTATATGACTAATGGGCTTGTAAAAATATGTTGTTTCTCCAGCCTGGCTCTTCCAAAAAGCCATTTTAATTGCCTAAATAAAAACTGGCCAACATAGGAAATGTTCCTGGGATTTTTTTTTTTAATGGGAAGTTGGCGAAACTCTTTCAAGAAACACTGCATTTGATTTAGATGGGATTGCTGTTGGGTGGATGGATGTGCCCAGTCTTGCCTCTGTAGAGTCCAGTTCATTGTCATTTATTTCACACTGACCTTTATACTCCATTTTGGATTTGGAGAAGATTTAATAGAAAAACTACTGTTGAAATTAACAGCACTTTAGCAGTCCTCCTTTTATGGGAGACTAATTAGGTGTAGTTGCGAAAACTAGAGAGTTCTGGCCCCTTAGCAGGTTGGCAAATCAAATATTTGAAAAATTCTTCAGAATAATTGGGAGAAATGGTAGATTGGATGTTCACTAAATTGAACATGAGGTTAGGTACATATTTTAAAGGGCAAACATGACCTTGAATCTTTTCCTTGTGCATCTCTTCTCCTATTTTAGACCTTCTGACGTACAGCAAACAACTAGAGATATGAGAGAGGGCTATGTGCTGCCAGCATGTCATTACGATGTGGCAAGTGTTTCTCTTCAAGTTGTTTGTCATTTTAGGTTGAAGGGATATTGGTCATTGAGAAGGTTGTTGGCAGTTTGTAATTACCAAGCTGATGATACATCTTACTTTAATGATAAAAAATGTGTGGACTTGTAAGTAGCCATATAAAGAATTATTTTCTTCCATCTATTTCTCCACTGGGGGGGCTCTATTTTTAGCTTAGCTTCTCTGGTCTGGTAGCCTTTCCTTGCTGATGGCTTCCAGCATGTCAGCCTTTACTTTCTTAATCAAGAAGGACCTACCCTGGCTAATAGCGCTGAATCTCATGCATATAAAGGGTAGGGAATGTTCCTTTTACACTTAAAATTGGTAATGTCAAATTTTTATGGCATGCAATTGAAACAGAAAGCAAATTTGCCAGACTTCAAACTGGCCAGAGGCCTGAGCTTTCTGCCAAGTTGGGGGAGATGATGAACCCATATTTAATTTCAGAAGAACTTATATTAGGCAGGTCAGCAGTTGGATGACTTGTCCTTTTTAGAATGGAAAATAGTGATCTTTTGGAGAGGCATAAAACATGATATTTAAAATTAGGAGTAGGAAAGAAGAAGTACACAGAATAAGTTTCTAGCTGTGGTCTTATCTAGAAGTTTGCAGTGACCAATTTTGTATGGAGAATAATACAAAGACAGCATCCGTGGAGCAATTATTAGGTGCTGTTCTCACAGTCTGTATGGACTAATTGATTTAGTCTTTGCAACAACTTTATGAAGGGTGCTGTTGTCTCTGCTTTCCAGACCAAGAAACTGAGACACACAGTAAGAAGAGGCTTTCCCAAGCTCGCTGAGTTGGTGAGGGCAGGGTGTGGGAGTGGGAGTGGGAGTATGAACCATGGCAGTGTGGCTCTGAGCCCATATGCTAACCACCGGGCCTGCCTCTTAAGTTTGCAAGGTCCGTGCAAGAGAACACATGGAGGCCCGCATAGCATATGCCTAAATATCTATAAATAATGAATATGTAATAAGCATTAGAAAAAATTTATTCTATCTACCTGCCTTGAAATGATATCTCATAGTGGTCTGGAAGGCTAGGTTTGACTTATGAATGCTCAAACTTCCCAGAGCTCAAAGCTGGAATGTAGAGCTGGAGAATCCTGTGGTCTAGGGTCTGCTTCCTTTTCTTCCCACCCATGGTACAGTCTCACCTGGTGAAGAGCATTTTGTCCACTTGCATACCCAATCTCTGTCTATACCCTTTGTCACCCCTCAATCATACCTTTGCCTCAGACCAGTGGTAGAGGCCCCCTTGGGAGGACAGATCTGGGAGGAGCCTGTTCATGTCCTGGAAGTGGCTTCATATTGGATCAGGAAACTTTGGGGATCTGCAGCAGAGCCTAAAACCAGACAGAGGAACAGTAGTTTTGGTTGGGTGGGTCCAGTCGGTCATAGCACATCTGCAGGAAGATGGGTGTGGGAGAATTAGGGCTTAGGACCATGGCCCTCCTTACCCACTCTAAGGGCAGGATCGCTGAACACCACATCAAGTAGCCTTTTGGATATAGAGATAAATGTTTTTATAAATTCTAAAATGCTTAGTTGTGTTTATAGTTCTCCATTTCATCTTCTTGTATAGATAAATTTTCAGCTAGAGATTTGGTTATAATGGAACTGTTAGGATGAATCTATATCCACATTTAAGAATTTCTGTTTTAAGAAAGAGATTTTCATATCTCTTCCAAACCCAGACAGTTTTTAAGAGCATTTGGAATCTGGCATAGTGTCTACTTTGACAAGTATTGCAAGATGGCTTACTGGATAAGTCATATCATTTTTTCTCATCTTGCCCCAGCATCAAAGATAACATCTGTACTTCCAGTTTTGCAATTTGATTTGCTTTGGAAATAAAAGCCTGTTGTTAACCTCAGATTATTAAAATGCCTGTAGCAGCCTCACCGTAAATAGACTTGTGTGCTGAGGGCATTTCCTGGGTTATCCTGAGGGTCCAGTTAGGAGGGCTTTCCTTTTGTGGCAGCTGTCTGCATTTTAAAATGTGGTTTCTGGCGTATGATACCTTTTTATCTTCCCTGACTCCCTGTCATACTCATTCTGTAGGTCATGTTTTTCCAAATTTTTTGATGGTGAGCCTAGTAAGAAATACCCTTTAGATTGCTGCCGGACTCACAGACACATGGATTCACAAAGCACCACTTAATATTACTATGTATTCTAAAGAAAAAATTACAAAGGTAATACAAAATATGACTTTATTAATGCTTAAATACTATGTTCTGTTCTATTTCATTTTCCAGAATTGCTGGTTGTGACCCTCTAAATTGGTTTCAGGGATGCCTGGGGGGCTCAGTCACTTAAGTTTGGCTCAGGTCATGATCTCAGGGTTATGGGATTGAGCCCTGCATCTGGCTCTGTGCTGGGCGTGGAGCCTGCTTAAGATTCTCACTCTCACTCTGTCCCTCCCCCCAGCTCATGCTCTCTTTCTCTCTAAAAATAAATAAGTAGATAGATTTCATAACACAAGTTTGGACAGTGGCATGCAGTTTTAAAGATACCCCTCCAGAGGCTCAGTCGGTTAAGTGTCCTACTCTTGATTTCAGCTCAGGTCATGGTCTCAGGGTCATGAGATCTAGTCCCAAGTTGGGCTCTGTGCTTAGCGGGGACTCTACTTGAGATTCTCTCTTTTTCCCTCAGCCCCTACTTCCTTTGTCTCTCTAGAATCTATAAATAAATCCTAAAAAAATATATTCCTCCAGAGAGGAAAAAGCCTAAACATGTGTGATAGAATTAGCTGGTGTTTATTAAGTGTGCTCTATGCATCAGGTATGATTCATGTAGTCCTAGTAATAATTTCTGATATTCACATTTTATGGATATAGAAACTGAGTCACAGAGATGTCAGAAAGTTGCCCCAGGGCTTACAACCGAAATGTAGATTGCATGCACTGTGTGCACGATTTCATTTTGTAGTTTACACCCTGCATGTCCAGGAATTCAGATACACCTTTCCCACTGCACTGAACTGCTTCTCAAGGCAGGACAGAACCAGGCACCTGTGAACTTCCATAAACTCCCCACTCCCCAGGCGTGGCTGTTGGAACCTCTCAATTTACTGATCTTGCATGTAGGGGAGACACCACCGTCAGGGCAGTTGTTCTTGTACCTGGATCAGGCTTCTAGTTTTAAGTTCAGGTCCTGGTTTTGTATACAGATTCCCACCCTACGATGTCACATTTCCCCATTTTGCTGCTTTCTTAGTACCTGAGCCAGAAGGTAGAAACTATTGCTTAGAACTTGTTTTGTGGCTTATCTGGTGGATCTCCATTTGTTTGGGTATTGGAGAGTGAGTAGCCTTTTTTAAAAAAAACTGCTTTTTTTTTTTTAAACCTCCGTAAACTCAATCTGTAAAATATTAAGGAATAAAGTAAACATACTAGAAGTCTATGAATAAAATAATTCTAAATTGCCAAGGGAAGAAAAGTACTTTACACATTTCCCTTGTGAACAGTAGTTAGGAAAATTTAGGGCTGAGGCGGTCGTTAAGAGAGTAAATGCTCCTCAGCTAGAAGAACCTGAAGTCACATGATGGCCCCAGTGTTTAGAAGTGGTGAGAGAGTAGGCAAGGTCCTCAATCTCTCTTAGCCTCACCGCCCCTTATGTTTAAGGGGATCACCCTGTCCTCTTTGTAGGGTTGTTGTGAGGACCGGATGGGAAAGCCATGGAACACAGTAGCTGGAATGTGATAGGCTCATAGTCGCTGTCGTACCTCGAACCATAACCAGACATTAACTATTGCTTATCCTCTATGATGTGGGCAGAGGACAGGAAGGAAGAGAAAACAAGGCACTCCCATCTATTTGGTGGTAGAATTTGGAGAAGGATGTGTGGATACTTTGGGGTCAGGGATGTTGGTACATGTTTGAACTTGAACGTGGGCAAGTAGTCTCTTGTATCATTCCCCTTTCTCCTGGAATCGTCCTTATTCTGGAAGTTCCTCTGGGTTTTCATGTCTATATGGAGAAATTAGACTTCAATCGGTGTTGATTTTCTTTGTGGTGGCCTCGTATGGCAGAGCACAATTCTTCAACTATGAAGTATTTGTTTGAATGAACGAAAATGAGTCAATCATCAGAAAACGTTTTATAAGTCATTGATGTTTCAGCATTGAATTAGTTGGTGGCATTTCTTTATTAGAGTCACAAGACAACAAAGTAGATTTATGGTTTTGTTACAGTAATCCATATCCTACTCTTGCATTATTACTATTGTGTTTCAGCGTTGTTGAAAAGTAACACCTACCCTTGTTGACTTATTTGCTCCAAACAGGAATTTACAGATCGTGGTTGCAGTGCATTGATTTGTCAGCTTAGATCAAGAGAATTCTTTCGAGAATCTGATGTTCCTTGGATTTCTTGCCCACCTGCTCTTCCTTGGCTGCTGTGGCCCTTGGCAAACGACCACTGCCTGTGGTTCTCACCTCGGATTCATGTTTGCTTCTGGGGTCTTCTGCTTTTCCCCCAGCTCTGAAACGACCTTGCAGCAAGGGGCAAACCTTGCCTAATCGATAGCTCTCCTTAGAGTCTCTCTTTCTAGATGAGGGAAGAGTAAAGTCTGAACCGTCTCTTCCCACGTAATGCGTGCCTGCACTGTGCGCGCGATTTCATTTTGCCGTTTACTGCCTGGTCTCCCGTGCCCTACTTGGCCATTTCAAACCATCACCTGTCTTTTCCAGGCCACTTTTCTGAGCTCTTCCCTTCCCTTCAGCCTGGTCCCCGGCCCCGGCCCCCTCCTGTGCCAGTAGGTGCAGCCATCAGGGGGCTTCTTCCCTCCATCACCCTCCAGCCGTGGATGGCTTTGCAGCCCTGCTCCCCACGGGCCCAGGCACCCCAGCTCCCCACGGGCCCAGGCACTCCAGCATGTGCACAAACCCAAGTCTTTCTCCCCTGCTAGAAACAGCGACGGCGATCACCTGCCATGAGAAACACTCCTCTTCCTCAATCCTGTTTGGCTGTGGTTGCTACTCCTTCTCCTCTTTCCATCTCTTTTTTCCAGATCTTTCTCCACCCATGACAGATGCTGTTTATCCACCACAGCTGCCCTGAGGACCTTGCTGTTTCTCAATCTGGGAGGTTTGTGTGAGTCTTTATTTGCCTTGGCCTCCTGCCTCGTTGAGCACCCTTGCCACTCCCCGTGGAAGCCTTTGGCTTCGGAGGCAGCCTCTGGGGGTCTCACACTCTTCTCTAGCTACTCTTCAAGCCCCCTTCTGGGTTTTCTTTCTGTGCCCATCTCTTTGGCCTGATGTTGCACAGGGTCTGTCTCTGGGGCCTTGCTCTGCCTTTTAGTTTTTTTTTTTTTTCCTCTGCTCTCTCACGTTCTTTCTGGATGATACGAATATTCCCGTGGCTTCGGTTGCTGGCCATATGCTGACAACTCTTCAATCTGTATTTTTAGCCCAGATCTGTTTTCTGAGGACCAGACATATTCAGAGAGTTTTGCAATGGACAACTGCACTTCGATATTCTATGGGAGCCTCATGGCTGACTGGTCTGCAAATGAGTTTACCTTCTTCCCTTCTCTGGTGAATGGCAGGTGCTGTGATCCACGGATGTCCCAGCCAGAGAGCCTGCTGGCATCCCTCCCCCTTGCCTCTGCCCTGCATGGAACACCTGGCAGCCACGAAGTCTTGTTGACGCTCGCGCCTTACAGCTTTGCAACCTAGTGCCTTGACTTCTCGCTGCCGCCACATTAGTGCAACACCTCAAAATTTCTCACTGATGGACACTTCCCACCTCAGTTCTCTCCAATCACTACCACCACGTGGCCTGGTACCACCGCCCGCAGCAGCCCCCTGCTTTGCTGCTGTTAGGGCGGCTTACCTCTGCCACTAATATAGCTCCACGCAGAGGGCCAGGTGACTTGTACATTCTCTCTCCCACAATCAGACTTTACAATAACTTTAGGAGGGGTGGTGGTATCTTCGTTTCTTCATTTTGTGGTGGAAGAAGCGAGCCCAGAGAAGTTGTTACCCATCCCTGTCTAAGGTCATGCTGACTCCAGAGGCACATAGCTACTATACTGCCACTGCTCCCAGCAGCTCCATTCATTGAGTGCTCACTGCATACCCCATTCTTGCAGTAACTCTGCAAGGTAGGAAAAGAAACTGAGGTATAGAGGGCTTGAGCAGCAAGGCCTTGGGCAGAGGCCACTTCACTCTCAAGGAAAGGGATAGGAACAGACACCTGTCTCTGGTTCCTGGGCTGGGACCTCCTCCGTCAGAGCCTTCCCCTCCAGCTACCCCTCACTGTGGCAATTCAAAGTGTTTTTCTGAAATCCAGACTGGATCCTATTTACTCTTGCTGCCTTCATGACAAAGCATGAGCCCTTAGGCCACAGCAAGGGCTCAGGGGCTCGCGCTCCCCACCTCTGTAGCCTTATCTTTTGCCTCTGTCCCGGAGCCTTGAGATTCTACTGCAGGGCAGACAGGAACCCCTTCAAGCTTGCTTTTCCCTCTGCCAGAACATCTCTCCCTGCCTCTCCTACCTTACTTGTCCATCTGTTAGCTGTTCTTCAAGCTCACCCTTGGGGGATCTCCACTATGAAGCTTCTCTGATGTATCTCTTCACTGGCAGGCTGGGTGACAGGCCTTCGCTGGCTTGTGTTTACCCCTTTTTTGGAACACTTGCTGTGATCCTGTCTCGCAACTTTGTGAGGGCAGGATCTTGTGATCCCTGCAGCCCCAGTGTCTCTTACACACCTGGGTGTACTGAGATGTCCAGCACCTGGTTGTCAAGTCAGTGTAACAGAAGCTGGCCCTCCAGACCATCTTCTGGAATTGCACATTTCAGAAAGACACGTCCCAAATTAACATGGCTAATCTAATGCGTCTCTGCCTGTGTTAGAAGTCTGCTCTTTCATTGTTGACTCAAAGTTTCGGCTCTCTTCCCTGGTTGTGAATTATATTTGCAGTCCTTTGAAGCTGTGAACAGAAAGGAAGTTGTAATGGGATAAAGCACAGAGGCAGGGGGATGAAAGTCTTCCAAGGAAGTAATCACAGTTTACTGCCACACTTCTCTATAATTTTAATTTTTCAGTATGTACAAGAATCCTATTTTATTTGCACAGCCATTGTTCAGTTCTTTGAGAGTGGAAATGCTTGTTGGGCAAAGAAGGGGTGAGTGCTTTTCCATCAGCAGATAAGATTCAGAGCAACAGGCTTACACAAGTCTTAATAGGACAAGAAATGAGAGCCAGGATTCCTGCCTATGCTTTCAAAGTTGAGGCCAACAAAGTCTCATCAGGTTTTTCTGAGTCAGCACTGGTGCTCTGGAAATCTGTTCCACACTGTAAAAGCTTAGAATAAAGAAGAGACCAGATTGTGGATTAGCCTCGAAAACACTACTTTATGGTTGAGGAAAAAAATGATCAAAGAAGGGCTTTTCCTTTTTTTAAGGATCTTTAGGGCAAACTGTGGAAGGGACTTTGGAGTATTGATTGATTGATTGATTGGTTGGTTCATTGGTTCATTCATTCCAACAGATACTTGCAAAGATGAAGAAAGGGGAATAAGAAGCCTTGATCCTTTAAAATTGAGTAAGAGGAAAAGAAAAAGAAAGGAACCGGGGATCCCTGGGTGGCGCAGAGGTTTGGCGCCTGCCTTTGGCCCAGGGCGCGATCCTGGAGACCCGGGATCGAATCCCACGTCGGGCTCCCGGTGCATGGAGCCTGCTTCTCCCTCTGCCTGTGTCTCTGCCTCTCTCTCTCTCTGTGTGTGACTATCATAAATAAATAAAAATTAAAAAAAAAAAGAAAAAAAAAGAAAAAGAAAGGAACGTTTTCTGTTACAGGGGAAGAATGGAGGTGTCAATATGATTGCAAGCCCTTTGAGGGTGGAGATTATGTCCTGTTCACAGTCATATTAGTGTACTCAGTACGTTTATTTCCTGCAAAGTGGCTCTGTGCTTCTTCCTTTACTGAAAGCCTGTTTTCAGGAAAAGGTATGATAAATTTGCTCACATTATAATGTAAATGACTAAACATACTTTAATTATCTTTTATTTTAATAGGAAGTGAAGTTTTAAGTTAAGAGAAAGTAATCTCTTAACAGCCAAACTTCAGAAATCGATAAAGCAGGGCGGGATATATTATTTTTGGACTGTGGGACCTCGTTGGCATCTATTAAATCTATGGAATCAAAACATGTCGATTGTTCCCAGGATGACATGGGAAGACCCTGTGAGACTTGATCTGGTTGGGCTGCTGCTTAATTAGCTTGATGACCTTGGCAAGTCATATTCGTGATAGACTTCTGTTTTCAGGTTTTCTTTTCTTATCTGAAAAAAGGAGGGTGGCCTGGGGTTTTTAAGCTCTACCGTGTAGAGCTTCTATAATAAAGGTAGCCCTGCGCTGCCAAAAATGAGATTTATTAAAAAGAGGGTGATATTTAAAGTGGTAGAAGAGTCTTTCTCTCTTAAAGCAAACCTGAGACAAGCATTAGGCTAGTTCACCAAGGGATCATCTAATTGCATAGCTAATTCCAGTAACTAAAGTGAGAATGTAGTATCTATCCTTCTCTTGGCATGATCTCTTATGTGATGTGCTTTGGATAGGAAGAATCAAATTGAGAAACCTTTTTAAAACACCCTCCTCAGGATGTCTGGGTGGCTCAGTGGTTGAGTGTCCGCCTTTGGCTCCTCATCCTGAGATCCTGGGATCTCCCTTCGGGCTCTCAGCAGGGAGCCTGCCTCTCCCTTTTCCTGTGTCTGCCTCTCTTTCTCTGTGTCTCTCATGAATAAATAAATAAAATCTTTAAACAAAACAAAAGCCCTCCTTCCCTCCTCCAGCATGTCCTACTATTGACTTCTAAGTTAAATTTGAAAACTTCGCAGTGCAGATATCATAGGTATCTATCTGCCTTTTTGAAAAAAAAAATGTAATTGGGTTAACTTTTAAGAGCTGGCATATTCAACTTAAAAATTTTCAATGTATAATTTATAATATTGGCTGTTGGGGGGCTTTTCCCATTCTAATTATTTGTCCTTTATCTTGGCAGCTCATAATTAACTAATAGTGGTATTTATCTTACCTTGTTTTGAGATACAAAATGAGCATCTGAGAGGGAAAATAGTAACAGGTTTTGGAAGTAAAATTTTTAAAAGGTAAAGGGTACAAAGTAGTCTAAATAAGAGTTAGAATAAATATGTATAAATAAATTAATTTTCACTGGGGAATTTACTCCTAGAATGACATTTTGTAGTTAGTTTTAGAACATGCATGACAGGATAGAAAAAAGAAATTAAGATTTTCATGGACCGTTGTGGTGGGAATTGGAAAGCAAAATTTTTTGCTCTTCATAATATTTGTTTATTTTGTATGATGACAGAATCCATAAAGCACCAGCAGATAATCCCATTCAATCTACACAAAGACTCTGTGATATAAGTAGCTACTTCGTGTTTTTAAAGATTTATTTTAGAGAGGTGAGGGAAGCACACATATGGAGTGGAGGGGCATAGGGGGAGAGAGAATCTCAAACAGACTTCCTCCTGGGCGCAGGCTCACTTCCACAACCCTGAGATCATGACCTGAGCCAAAATCAAGTGTCAGATGCTTAATGGACTGAGCTGCCCAGGTACCCCAGTAGCTGCCTCATTTTTTTTTTAAGATTTTATTTATTTATTCATAAGAGAGAGAGCGAGAGAGATAGAGAGAGAGAGAGGCAGAGACACAGGCAGAGGGAGAAGGAGGCTCCATGCAGGGAGCCTGATGTGGGACTCGATCCAGGGTCTCTAGGATCACATCCCCGGCTGAAGGCGGCGCCAAACCGCAGGGCCACTCAGGCTGCCCAACTGCCTCATTTTTAAAACAACAGAACTGAAGCGCAGTAGCACCTGGGTGGCTCAGGCCTTTATGCATCTGACTTGGGCTCAGGTCATGATCTCAAGGTCTGGGGATAGAGCCCTGTGTTGGGCTACCTGCTCAGCCAGGGGTCTGCCTCTCCCTCTACCATTCCTTTCACTTGGGCTCTCTCTCTCTCTTTCTCTCAAACAAATAAAAAAAAAAATCAACAACAAAAAAACCCCAACAGAACTGAGGCTCAAAGAGGCTTAGTTTCATGCTCAAGTTTAAATTGCCTGCAGGAAAAAAGAGGAAGACTCACACTTGGAAACAAAGAGCATCAGTGTCACTCCTCAACTCTGGTCATTTGTTTTTTTTTTTTTTTTTTTTAGTTTATATATATATTTTATATATTTTTTTACATTGTTTTTAATTGGAGTTCAATTTGCCAACATATAGCATAACACCCAGTGCTCATCCCATCAAGTCCCCCCACTCAGTGCCTGTCACCCAGTCACCCCCACCCCCACCCACCTCCTTTCCACCATCCCTTGTTCGTTTCCCAGAGTTAGGAGTTTTTCATGTTCTGTCTCCCTTTCTGATATTTCCCACTCATTTTTTCTCCTTTCCCCTTTATTCCCTTTCACTATTTTTTATATTCCCCAAATGAATGAGACCATATAATGTTTGTCCTTCTCTGATTGACTTATTTCACTCAGCATAATACCCTCCAGTTCCATCCATGTTGAAGCAAATGGTGAGTATTTGTCATTTCTAATGGCTGAGGAATATTCCATTGTACACATAGACCACACCTTCTTTATCCATTAATCTGTTGATGGACACCGAGGCTCCTTCCACAGTTTGGCTATTGTGGACATTGCTGCTAGAAACATTGGGGTGCAGGTGTCCCGGCATTTCACTGCATCTGTATCTTTGGGGTAAATCCCCAGCAGTGCAATTGCTGGGTTGTAGGGCAGATCTTTTTTAACTCTTTGAGGAACCTCCACGCATTTTTCCAGAGTGGCTGCACCAGTTCACATTCCCACCAACAGTGTAAGAGGGTTCCCTTTTCACCACATCCTCTCCAACAGTTGTTGTTTCCTGCCTTGTTAATTTTCCCCATTCTCACTGGTGTGAGGTGGTATCTCGTTGTGGTTTTGATTTGTATTTCCCTGATGCCAAGTGATGCGGAGCATTCTCTCATGTGCTTGTTGGCCATGTCTATGTCTTCCTCTATGAGATTTCTGTTCATGTCTTTTGCCCATTTCATGATTGGATGGTTTGTTTCTTTGCTGTTGAGTTTAATAAGTTCTTTATAGATCTTGGATACTAGTCCTTTATCTGATAGGTCATTTGCAAATATCTTCTCCCATAACCCTGGTCATCTGAACCCATTCTAGCACGTTTGCCCCATATACTGGGCAAAAGGCTCTTTTGCTTAATTATTTGATACATTTTCAAATATGCTTCATCTTAGCCAAACAGTTTATAGGATTCCATTCTATGTTTGCAGTTTATTAGATGAACCATTAACAGGATTCAGCTATTTCTTTAGAAAAACTCAAATCCATCGATTTTCAAGTATTTATCATAGGAAGCGTGCTACTTATTTCTTGGATTGTAAAGTCTGCATCAACAGTTCGTATTAGAGCTGTTACGTTCTCCTGGTGTCCACATGGATGGAATTTTGAAGTTAAAAGTTAGAAACTCACTTTAAATAAAACATTGGTTACAAAGTAAGTATTTTATCCTGCATGTTTGAAAGCATCAGATATTACCTGTCACATGATAGAAGTAAAGAAATATGCTTCTAATAATGCTTCTAAATAAAATGTGCAAAGGCCTTCATAACTTCTTTTGCTTCTACTAAAGGATATTTTTGTCCTGAGCTGCTTGTTCAATCATCTGTTAGTGTCTTTTATGTTTTTTAGTATATGTGCTGCCGAAGTGAGTACATATCTTTTATGTTTTATGTCAGTAGTACAATTGACATAGATGTTCTGTTCATTTCTGCAAATGTTAATAGAATCAATTCTGTTTCAAGACAAATAGGTAAGGTGTTGAGATTTCAGATTGGTAAAGATGATTTTTTCTGTTCAGTTCTTATGAGCTAATACTCTACATAACAATTCTAATTAGTCAACTGGTTTTTCTTCTGTTTGTGCTGTTTGTGATAGGGTGTGGCAGCTCTCTGACAAGTCAAGAGAAAATGAGTCATTGATTTGTGCTAAAACATGATTATGCTTGCTATAATGAAAGTAGCCTACAAATATTACAACTAAAAAAAAAAAAAACAAAAAAACAAAAAAACAAAAAACATGTACTATCTCCGGTAGGCAAGTGCCTTTCATTAAGCTAGAATGTTCCATTTCTTCATCAAACCCCAGATGGTTCAGCATTCAGCAATCTTCTGCCAGAACCAGTTTATATGGATGGACGTTCAAATAAAAACGTGTATATTTAGGTAAATAGAACATTACCTAAACTAGCCTAAGACTTTCTTTAAAAGCATTTAGCTGCCAGTCAGGTCTCAGACCTCTAGGATATTTGCATGTGAAACTTCAGAGAGGGAGAGTGGGTTCCATTTTATAAGTGAAATATCCCAAATTTGAGTTAACATTACTCTAAAGAAGAAGAAAATGAGGAATCGGTCTGTTTATCATTGACACCTTACTGTAAATTGCCTTGCCTAAAGCAGCTTAAGCCAGGGAAGGAGGGCAAAGCATGAGATACAGAGTACATATGAAACATTTAGTGAAGGGTGAATTCTCGAGTCAGCCATCATGAGGAAGACACTGGCCCACCTGCCTCTGCTGGTGGGAAGCCGGCCTGGTGGGTGTGGTGTGGCTCTTAAGGAATTCAGGCTTTTCCCCCTCTAGCCCCACTTTATAAAGCCAAACCAAATGGAACAGCTCCTAGATATGGCTTCCTGCTGGTGGTAGGAAATAGGTTGTCTCATTTAGGAGATCCCTGTTGTTTACTATCATGGGTTCCTTTTAAATGCTTAACATCCAGGCCCAGTGCAGGGCATCGCACTATAAAGGAGGTGCTCCCATCTGGCTGGGGCAGGAGGGGGCTTGGTCTGCCCTGAAGGATGAGGCGGGCTCCCTGCACCTGCCTTTATTCACGGTGTGGTTATGGGTTGTCATCCTTGGCTTCCTTTAATTTCCCCTTTTAAATGATATAGCCCTCTCAGGGATGTTTTGAGGATTAATAATGTTAAAAAATCATCCCAGGAAAAGCGCAGGATATTTATAAAAGAACCATTAGCCACAGCTATGCTCTTTTTTGCCATGATCGATGCAGCCTTGTTACTACAGATATTTGAGTTAAAGGTACGCTCTTTGGCCAAAAAGAGAACAGAGGCTTTTGGAGTTTTTATTTTGAAACTTTTTTTGAGGGGGTTTCAGCTGTGGTTGAAAATTTTGGTCACACACCAGGCTTTATGACTGTAGAATAACCTAGACAGTGTCTCAGAATGAAAAATTTTATTGGGCTGCTTTAAGAGAATTGTTTTTTCAGTTCAAGAGAATTATTGCATTTGAGTTAAGTGATAATATGTCTATTACCATGTAACATTCATTCTGGATAAAAATCTTTTCCATAGGGTATCTTTCATATGTATCTAGAAAACGGACTGCAAAGATACGTGATAAATATTAATAGTGTTTTTTAGTGTCATTATGGATAATTTTTATTTTATTTATGTTTTGTACAATGAGCATGTGTTCTTTTTATATGAGAAATCTAAGGTTATTTTTAAAAAGAGTAGGCGTGGCTATGACTGCTGTCAGTGGTAAGAAAAGGGCTCCTTGCTCTTCAATGACACGAGCTGTCCTGTTCTAGGGCTTTATGATGTTAAGAGAAGCTTTCATGGTACTTTGCCTTCTCTTCTTTTTGAGGCAGCCATGCGGTTTTTATTTTTAATTGCAAATAATTAAGGAAAGAGTAAGTTCACAATTTTGATCCTATTTGATTCTTTACCTTTGCAGACCAGGTGCTGATAACACTTTTAGAAATCAAGGTGTCTGTATCTTTCTGGGTGGCTGGACCACCATGAGAAACCACATGATCGGGGATCCCTGGGTTGCTCAGTGGTTTGGCACCTGCCTTCAGCCCAGGGCCTGATCCTGGAGTCTGGGATCGAGTCCGCATCAGGGTCCCTGCATGGAGCCTGCTTCTCCCTCTGCCTCTGTCTCTGCCTCTCTCTCTCTGTGTCTCTCATGAATAAATAAATAACATCTTTTTTAAAAAAAGAGAAACAACATGATCAAGTAGAGTGAAGGGCCACATGCAGTTTCTTTTGCACTTGGCTTTATAGGCTCCACACTCATATTCAGTTACTTAGGTCAGCAGTGAGGTTGTTTCCTACATTTGTAGCATAGTTAGATTGCTTTGTCATATTCTGTATTCCTTCCTAGCATTCCCCAAGTCTCCAAAATGATTTTTTTAAATGTGCGCACATCACACTTACTCTTTGTGCTATAAAGTTCTGTGGGTTTTGACAACTGCATCTTGTCATGTATACTCTCTCACAGTATCACATCGAATAGTGTCATCACCCTAAAACATCTCCTGTGCTTCCCCCATTCAACACTTTCCACTTCTCGCCAGGCCCCTGATAAAAACTGATCTACATAGCATTGCCACAGTTTTGCCTTTTCTAGAATGCCATATCATTGGAATCATAAGTAGATAGCCTTTTCAGACTGGCTTCTTTCACTTAGCAATATGCATTTAATATTCATCTCTGTCTTTTTGTGACTTGATAGCTCAGCTCTTTTAAAAACTGAATAATATCCCATTGTATAAATGTACCACTGTTTATTTGTCTGTTTGGTTATCGAAGGACATTTTCGTTGCTTCAGGTTTTTGGCAATTATGAATAAACCTGGTATAAACATTTGCAGGCAAGCTCTTATGTGGATATAAGTTTCAAATCAGTTGCGTAAATATGCCAGACACAGTTTTAAATGCTAAGGGTAGAGGTGCCAGCGAAACTGCAGTGAACCGAAGGGGCAAAGTCACTGTGCTCTAAAAACAAATATAATGAGTAAACCAAAGTGGATTTGTCTCATTAGAAGTGCTGCGAAAGAAATAAAACAGGCCAATAGAATATAGGATAAGGGGTAAAATGACTATGGCCTGCTTGGTGGGACCAAGGAAAGACCTCCCTGGGCAAATTGTTACATGTGAACCTGGACCTACATGATGAGAGATGACCGCAGCCGTGCAAAGGCCCTGGGAGCATGAGCTTTCTCCTGGGGGCTCAGTTCCTGCTAAGACTCTGAGGCAGTCTGGACCTTAGACATGGTTGAGGGACTAGGGACGGAGAGAAATGTGAGATAATATCATGAATGAAATTTTTTTTGGAATTACCTTTTTTTTTAAAGCATAACATACAAAGTGCACACTTCCTGAATAGGTTGGTTGATGAATTTTCTCATACTGAACCCATGCGGTAACCATTCTCCAGATCAAGAAATGGAACACTGCTGCCACCACAGGAGTATCTGTTGTGTCCCCTTTCCATCATGAGCTCCCTACCCCACTGTAAGGGAATCTGGTTGACTCTGTCTCTTTAATGAATTTTACGCCTGTTTCTTTTGTTTGGTATTAAGTAGGTGCGATATGCCCACATTGTTGCGTGCCACTGAGGTTTGTTCATTTTAGTTATCATATAGTATATCCCATGTGTGAGTACATCACACTTCTTTCTAATCTGTTCTGCTTTTGATGGGCATTGGAGGGGTTTCCAGTTTGGGACTATTCTGAATCGAGCTGCTGTGAACATTATTGCATGTCTTTTGGTGAACATATGTCTGCGTTTCTGTGGGGTTATATACATAGTGGTGAAATTGCTGGCTTAGCGGGTGTGCATATGTTCAGCTTTGCTACATATTTCCAGATGATTTTATATGGCAGCTGAAAGTAATTATACTGACTTACATTCCCACTGCAGTATATGAAGGTGCCAGTTGTTTCCCATCCTTGCCAACACTTGGTGTTTTCTCTTTTCATTTTAACTGTTAGGTATACTACCACGTTGTGGTGTTTGCCTTTACCTGAGGACTTATAAAGTTCAGTCAGTCCCTTTTCATATACTTATTGATACTTTGGGTATCCTCTTTGTGAAGTGCCTGTTCAAATCTTTTGCCCACTGAAAAGTAAGATGTTGAGCCGGGTTGTCTGTCTTACTGACTTTTATGTATCCTGACTACTAACCTTTATATATCCTAGCTATCAGTCTTTTGTCAGAAATACGTGTTGTTGGACGTTTTCTCCTATCATGTGAGTTGTCTTTTTCACTCTTTTAATGTCTTTTTTTTTAAGATTTTATTTATTCATGAAAGACACACAGAGAGAGGCAGAGACACAGGCCGAGGGAGAAGCAGGCTCCCTGCAGGGAGCCCGATGTAGAATTTAATTCCCGGACCCAGGATCATGCCCTGAGCTGAAGGTGGGCACTCAACCGTTGAGCCACTCAGGCGTCCCTTAATGTTGCGTCTTTTGATAAGTAGAAGTTCTTAATATTGTTAAATTTTCCATTTTTTTGCTCTATGGTTAGGGCATTTTGCATCCTGTTTGAGAAATCTTTTCTCCAAGGTCATGAAGATGTTCTCGTATGTTATCTTTTGGATGCTTCATTGTTTTACCTGTTATATTTAGATCTGTGCTCTATCTGAAATTGATTTTTGTGTATGGTATAAGGTAGGGATCAAGATTTATTTTTTTTTCCCCTCCAGTTGACCCTGCAGCATTCATGGGAGATCATCTTCTCCCCAATGCACTATAGTCATAAATCAGGGGACCTTGTCTGTGTGGGTCTTTTAGAGATTCTGATGAGTGTGTTTTAATGTTGGATTGGGCCTTCCCGTCTTGCTCACAGTACTCCCATTTCCATTTCCTGGCACAATGGCCCAAGCACTAAAATGGTGGATGCTTAGTAAATATAAACTATGCAGGGGGCAGGTCTGAACTTGCCTTTAGGCAAGAGTATTTATAATCTCTAGGCTCAGGCTCAAAGAAAAGATACTCAGATTTCATTTTAGAAAAGACTTTACTTGACTAGTTAATTATATTTCTCCAACATGCCCCAATATGGTTTTGGATCCATCCTGCTGATGAAAGTCCTAGGGAAAGTCAGTTAACTTCAGACTCTCCAGTTAGTAGTACTACTGTATCTATTCATCCATCCCTCTAGCTATCCAATAAATATTTTGTATGGGCCTACTATGTGCCGGGCATAAAGTAGAACTATTAAATAATGGGATTCTGTATAGAGCTTCTATTTTTAATTTTAGAATATTTGCTGTTTCTTTCCTTACAAGTTAAATGCTTCTTTCTTTACAAGTTGAATACTCAGTACAAGAAGGGTAATTTTGGAATTTTCTTCTATTTCTAGGATAGTTTTGTTGTTCTATTATAGTTATTTAAAATATTTTTGTGTGACAGTCTGGTTAAATAGGCACTAGGCTTAAATATTAGAACTTTTATGTTGCTATCAGAATATTTTAAAACAAATAGAGCCCTAGAAAAGAAAAAAGGTTAATTTTTTTTTAAAAGCACATTATTTCATCTGGTGAATTCAATGAGCAGTTAAATACTTTTCTTGTTTTCAGAATTTAGTGCCAGCCCAAAGACCACATTCAGTGCAATGGAGACACGCATTTTCAGGAGGTTGGCATTGTGCCCAGAAGGGGCCAGTTAGAGTCTTTACATCAGATTGTATTACGAGTGGGTGGCATGCTGAGCGCTGCTGTTGCTCTGGTACCTGTCCACTGGGGTGGGGGACCTGTCTGTTGATGGCTTCTCTTTAGCCACCATCTTGCTCAGTTATGGTAGGGCCCTGGTTCATGTCTCTCTGCTCCTTGCCAGGGATATGAATGAGGAGTGTGGGGGTGGGTAGATGGCCTAAGCCAGGGCCAGCCCTTGGCATTACCTGCTGAAAGGTGGAGCTGCCTCTGCCAACTCTTTCTTGCCTACTGCTGCCTGTTTCTGATGGTTTCCAGCTCTGCCTGTTCGAGAGCCCTTTGTGGACACTGGAAGAAGCTGGGCCATGGCCATGCTGGCTCTGCCCCCTGCCTCAGCAAAGGAAAGAGGCTTGCAAGAGAACAGGGTGTCTGTGTTATCGACTGTCGCTTACACGACAGAACTTTTATTCATTTTTGTATTAGTGTTCTGTTTAGTTTTTAGTTTGTCTCATTGAATGTTTTGTATATTTAGTGAAACTTCAGTTCTCCAGAGGTCACTAATTCTGTAACCTCAACCATTTGGAGCATAGAAAAGAACCTGTGAGAAAGCAGATGGGTAACTTTGAGAACCCGGGGAGCTGCCCTGGATTTTATGTGCTTTATTTATTAGAGAGACTCTGAGGGCTAGGAGGGCGCATTTACTCTTACTTAGCCACAGTTCTAACAAGCTTGGCCTCCTGACTTCTTAGTTCGCCAGGATTTCGAAGCAGCACACCAGGCTGCTTGCTCTAAGTACTGGGAGAAAGTCTACAAGTGACAGCTGACAGCCTGACAGTAAGGGGGTTGACAGAGAATCTATAAAAAGCTCAGAAGATTGGAGCCGTCTCATAGAAGACAAAAAGAGCTCTCTGCATGCCAGTAGCCTGGAGGGTAATGCAGCACAATGGAACGTCTGCTCACAGGGCTGACCTGAGTCATTAAGAAAATATTAATTCTGTTGGTAGCCTCTGCTTCAGAAGGCAGACACGAGTGATACATTAGAGAGATTTTCAGAAAAGGAGTCCCAGTGTTGGTTCTCTGAAAGAATTTGCTTATAGAGAACCATGGTTTCCTTCAGGATAGTAAATATTTTCTCCTGCTCTCTGTCTGCCTTCTCTCTTTCTTTCTCCCCCATTTCCTGTCTCCCCCTTCTTGCTTTCTTTCCTGTTGCCCTCTCTCCCCTTACTCTCTCCACTCTCCCACCACCCCTGCCCCGCTACCTCCCTGCCTTCCCTAACTCCTTTCCCCTGCCCAACACAGCACAGTTTCCCATTTGTCTCTGAAGGACACAAATATCCAGTGGGTTGCTGGTAAATGTTCAACAGCTGGTTCTCAGGGAAAAAACCAACCAACCCCGATTTATAGCATTCATAGATTTGGTTGGTGTGGGGCCTCCTCCATGGTTGATCTCAGGCCACCATTGTGAGGTCACTGAGTGTGGAACAGGGAGGACTATTTCCTCCAGACCATACAATGGATGTAAGTAACCTCCAGAACGTCTGTAGGAGTGAAAGGTAATGAAGCTGTTAAAAAGTGCTAAGTTTTGAGTATTTATTAACTTTATTTTACTTGTAACTAACTTACTTGGATGTTTCGATAATTTAATTTTAATTTTTAAAAAAGATTTTATTTATTCATGAGACACACACACACACACACACACACACACACACACACACAGAGGCAGAGACACAGGCAGAGGGAGAAGTAGGCTCCACGCAGGGAGCCTGACATGGGACTCCATCCTGGGTCTCCAGGATAACGTCCTGGGCCGAAGTCAGCGCTGAACCACTGAGCAACCCGGGCTGCCCAATAATTTAATTTTTAATGACTGTGCTTGCTAGCTGGCTCATAAAATTCCTGGAAGGTTAACAGCTGTCTCTTGTGAGCTGTGAGTCCTCTCCAGCACACACCCAGCACCTCATAGCTGAAGGATATTGTGCCATCTTATATGAGCATTAACAACAACCTAAATAGCTCTTGAAGAGAATCCCAGAAGCTTGTAGTTAAAAGAGACCCCATATCTATTCTGACCTCCCTGCCTGACACTTTAATTCCATCCACAGCCTGGTGGATGGAGAGTCCCAGGTCTCTGCTGCTCAGATTTCTCAAGTCCCGGTACAGAATCTACCACTGACATACACATTTGAAAGTGGAGGGACATGGGCTCCTCAGGCCCCAAACCAGACTCTAATATAGTCTCTTTCTCCTGTTGCTCTCCAATTTCATTCTTATGAAAACAGCCCGATTCCCGGTTTCATTAATTTAACACAAGACATGTTTTATTTGTGGGGATTAATTTAAAGACCACTGTATCATTAAGTAAAATCAGCAACTGTTTATTGGCACTTGTTATATGGTTGGTGTTCAGTAGGTCCTATTTTTTTATGAAAAATTTATTTTACTGATGCATCACCCACCTATAAAGGATATCTATTATACAGGGTTTTTAACGTATTTATTCATAGGTGTGTATATATGGAAAACCCGTATGTGTGTATATATATGCATATATACTCATTCTATGGCATTTCTGACATTCAGAACTAATCGTTCACATTACTATAGATAGGAAATATTTGATTCCCTTGGGCCAGTGAGACTAGACAGCTTTCTAGAAGATCTTTCTAACCCTGGGGAATTGATTCCTGGATGACATGGTGGAGCTCTTTGGTAAAGCTGTATTTTAGTGTGTGTCTGTTAGTGTGGGAGACCATACAGGCCTACCTATGAGGCCCTGTGGTGTGATGGGAAGGCATGGCCTGCAGAGCAAGGTAGACCTGAATCGAAGCCCAGTTCTGCTGCTCACGAGCTGGTGATTATTCTTCGTTTGGACTATTGAGAGTTGGTGTAATGGATATTTCTTTCCTTAAGAAGACTCGGTTTATTATGGGCCTCAAAATAGAAGCTCCTTAGTCTGAAGATAAAGTTCTTTGGAAATGCTATCTGACATCTCTCCTGGTGGGCACGGTTGCTGTGACAGGAAGCAGTGGGTGTGTGGGTGCTGTGTGTCATGGGTGGGGATATGGGCTCCTGACAAGGAATGTGAACATAGTTATTTGAGGGGACAGTCAGGCCACTCCTTGTCCCTAAGAGGCCAGATTCATCCAGATTCACCACCTGGCTGGATGTGGGCATGAGGTCGTGTTCTCACATCCATGCTTGAGTATCTCCTTGTCCTCGCGTCAGCCATGTTGTTGTCTGCATCACTCAATCAGATCACCTTAAGGCCAAACTGGCACTTGCTGTGGCTTCCCTCTTTTTATTGATGGTGTGGTGAATCACCCCAAAAGACTTGGGTTTTGTTTGTTTTTGAAATAATTTTAGATTTACAGAAGAGTTGCAGAGACAGTTCTGATGAGCTTTCCCATTTCCTCGTCACCTGTCTGCTCCTGATGTTAACATCTTACCATGTACACTTATCAAACTCAAAAAGTCCACACTAGTACAATAGTATTAGCTACACTACAGTCTTTATTCGGATTTCCCTGTTTTTTTTTTTTTTTTTCACTTATGTCCTTTTTCCCTAGCAGGACCTAATTCAGGATATCACATCGCATCTAGTGGAGTTTGTCTTTGGCACCTCTCATGTCCCACCCACTGTGAGCCACCTAATCCCCAGTCCCTTATACCTGCACTTCTTTTCCATTCTTGTGATGGTTCCTGGACTTAGCCCCCAGCTCCTTACTGCTCACATGTGGACTCTGGCATTTACTATTGGATTCCTGTTCCCAGATTCTCTGGCCTTCTTGGGAGCTGCCCAGAACTGCCAGGTGAACCATCAGAAAACGGACTGCTATGAGGTAGCTCAGATCTCCTCCTGAATGGAAGCTGAGCTCCCCAAAGCCTCTTTTGTAACTCTTCCAACATGATGTTGCACCACCTCCCAGGTTCAACTTCAGCCCTCTTCTTCAGACAGGGGGATCTCTTGGCAGCCTCCCTGACATTGCTTCCTATCTCACAATTGCCAACCTCGAGTTCTGCTGTATGCAGGAACTGTATTCTCTTTCCAGGCTTTATCTTATTCAGTCTTCAAGAGAGTACCTGTGAGGGAGACCAATTAGGAAACTGAGGCACAAAAAGGATGAGTAGCTGGCCATGGTCACACAGCCAGTATGTAGTTGGATGAGGATTTGGACTGAGACAGTCTGACTGTAGACCTGAGATTCTTAAGCACTCCAGTCTCTCATTTCAAATTCAAGATGGCGCTGTGAGTTTTACTCATGCCATTCCCATATTCCTTCACCAAACCCTCTTTTTTCTCAGTGAAGATCGTACTCACCCTCCAAAGCACAACTGAAATCTCATTTCCATGATTTTTTTCATTCTAGGCTGAAACCAATCTGCTTACCTAGAACTTCTTAATATTTATAAATCAATGAGAATAAATGCTATACCTCTCAGCTGGCACTTACCCTGTGCTTCCCATGGTGTGATGGGTCTGCGTCTAATCCCTCAATTTGACTGTAAGAGGGTAGGAACTTTGGTTTCTAATATACTGTGTCCTCTGTTGAGTAAATGTGTTTTAAATAAGTGTGATTTCCTGGAATATCATTTGATAATAAATAGCGAAGAGAGTCTCATTCTATTTGAGACCTATTATTAGTGGCTTGAACTTTGCTTATGGAGCTGCTATGGCATTTAATCACTCTTGACCAAATAAAACCCAAACCAACAATAATAATAGTCAGCGTAGGGTTTACTAGATTCTGGGCTCTATTGTAAGGCTTTTCCCACATTAACTCTTTTTTGCCTAACAAATCTTGGAGGTGGGTATTTTTACACCCTCATTTTAAAAGGGTAGAAACCAGGCACACAGAGATCCAGTAACTGACTGAGAGGCAAGAAGAGCTGGTGGAACAAGAATTGTCCCTTGTGGCTAGATCTTTTGGATCTGCTTTCAGTGGGATCACAATGGACACAGAATTCACCTCTTCTTTTTGTGAGGTCAGAGTGGTCATTTACTAAGACTCCAGAACTTTGATATGCTGGGTGTCTTTTTTGAAAAAAGCGAGTTCATTACCATTGTGAGCCTTTATAAATCTTTAACTCCTTGCTCTTTATGATTGCTTAGTGACTTCCTTTGTAATATATTACTTTACCAATTAAAAGCACAAATAAAGGCAAGCTCCCAAGTGTGGAGCATTCCTAAATGCAAGAAAGCTGCTCTGACATTTTCTGGGTGGTGATTTGGTGCCCCCAGGACAGGGGAGTAGGTAATTATTGGAACTTTTACTTTGTGTGCTTTCCCTGTTCTAATGCTTAATCATTTTATAGCATCTAACCATGTGTTATTGGGTAACCATAACACATGGCTTTTCACTCTGCTAGGTTTAAGGCTGGTGTTTTTCTTAGAATCAGTTAAAATAAAACCTGGATGTCATACCCCTGGCCTGTTTCGGGAAATGCAGTTTTAACCACAAGCATACCTGTGGTATTTTCAACTGATGTTTGGTTTGCTGGTCTTAATTGCCTTGGTGGCTCCTGAAGGGGTTCTCTCTCTGGCAACAGGATCCCCAAACCTGCCACACCTAACTCATAAGTTATTCTACTAAAGAGGAATTCAAAACTCTACTGTTTGAATACTGTTGAAAATCACATGGCTTCTGGTTTTGTTTTTCCCCTTTCTTGTAGGTTTATCCTTTGATTGATTACCTTTTTTTGTGTGTGTGTGGGGTGGGGAGGGAAGGAGTTCTCATGATAGCAGTGAACCCTTGGGACCCTGTGGGGCTCCTATAGGGGAGGGGTGTGGGGTTGGGGGTGGACCCCATGCAACGCTTGCAGCCAGCCCTACTGGCTGATCTGGACAGGACAGTCTGGAGCAGATCACCATCTCTACAAGGGTGCCCATGGCCTCCTTAAGTTACCATGCCAGGAATTGCTCCTAAAAACTAAGCTTGAGGCAAGATACCCTTGGTATAATTTGTGTCTGTCTCCCTTGGCAACTACCTCTTGTCTTGTTTCTTGCTTCATGGCTTATCAATCGGTTTAAATTGACCTTTCCTCTTGATTGTATGTCTTGGTGCTAAAGAGATAACAGAAAAGCAACATCCCATTTCTATCTGTGCAATCTTTTTTTTTTTTTTTTTAAGATTTTATTTATTTATTTGAGAGAGAGGGAGAAAGCAAGCACATGAGCATGCAGGAGCAGGGGGAGGAGCAGAGGGAGTGGGAGAAGCAGACTCCCTGCTGAGCTTGGAGCCTGACCTGGGGCTCAATCCCAGGACCCTGGGATCATGACCTGAGCTGAAGGCAGATGCTTAACTGACTGATCTACCCAGGCGCCCTTATCTGTGCAATCTTATTTAAAATACCGAATAAGTAATTGGGCTCAGCAATTGTGACAACTTTCTTTGAAGGATTTGTTCTTGGTCTAATTCATAATCTGTTCCTTTCTGTGATGTTTTGGTGGATCAGTGGATTGGTGTCTTGGAGCCACTAGAGTTTTGTGATCATCTTCAACTAGTTCACATTCAGACACACCCTTTCATGTCCTAGAAATGAGATTTTCTTTTAAGCTGTTATTGGGAGTGAGGCTCATGTAAGGGCAGGTCCCTGTCATTGCCACAGGTGTGTGTTTAGCAGAGGGCTGGAAGGAGGGGCTGAATCAGGAGAATCTTGTGCTGTGGAGGACCTTGCAGGCGAGGAGGTGGTCTTCATGCTGACTAATGAGACCACCCCGGGCAGTGGGAAGCCAGATCACTAGGAATGGCCAATTATTTAAAGCAGTCCTACTGGTAAGTAACCCACCTCTGTCCTATGTGTCAGCTAGCCCTTGCCTTCTGGCTTCCTGTGTTCCTGACTCCATGTCCTGTTTGCTGCTTTCTCTTTACCAGAAATTCTAATGCCCGTGTGACCTAGCCTACAAACTTGGACCTACATCCCAGCAGATCTATTGCTGGGTGGTTTTGTGGTAGAAGTTTCTGACACCACATTACCCTTCAGACACCACTAAACCAGTCTTAACACTCAGAGGAAAGGATGCAGACCTTTCTCTGATACTATGTGCTGACCAGGATGGGCATGAGCTTCTGCTTCAAGAGATGCATCTTGACAGTTTCAGTAGAACTACTACTTCTCTACCTGTTGTTTCTGTGGAGCGATCTGGGGAGAAGAGATGAATGATAATTGGTGCCTATATCTGGGTCTTACTTAATGACGCCTTCAGGCCAGGTCTATATTGGGAAGGGAACAATCTTGGTAGATAAGAAGTGAGACTTCTTGCTAGTATGACTGAGGACTGGCCTCTGTCTGTTGACAGCGAAGAGTGTTAACACGTGGTCATGTGTGGAGTTCCAGGGTAATGGGGCTTTTGTGACGATGCAGTGATTTCATGCCTAGCCTTGCTTTCTCTTCTCCATTTTGTGTGCTCCTGTCCCTCTCTTTCCGGGAGAGGGAGCTGGGGGGCGGGTGGAGAGCTACTGTAATGGGGCCGATCAGACCTGCATCAGAACCACAGTGGTCCTCCTGTCCACTGAGGAGATGGGGACACACCTTACCACCAGGGCCCCATCTCCAGCCAGGAAGATGAGCTTCTCTTTGCAATCCATGTTTTTCCTGTTTTCTGTGTAGTTGTCTAGTGGCTCATCAGTCTAAGGTTTTACCTTGCTTGTGAACATGCTTTCCCCCCAGCTGAGTGCTGTGACCATAATCCCCTAGAGGACTTGATGTGTGTGTCTCCTGGCACCTAGGATGGCCTCTCACCACACCAGCAGATACTGTGGGGCTTTTGTGCAGAGGCTTTGTGCCTTCCTTGTCTATCTGCATACTGTGATCAGGGGCAGGTACCACACTGGAAAGGCTTCCAGTGACCTGTCTTGGGCCCACCTGGGAGCCCTGTGAGGAGACCTGTGTGAAGAGTCCAGATGGTCTTCCTGAAAACCCAGTTCTTGTAGGAGGCTAAAGGCAGTGCCATGTGTGGGCGGGGGAGTGTGTTGGGGCCACAGGGTCAGTGGAATCTCTATATGGGATCACAGAGGGGGCAGGACCAGCTCTCGAATCTCTGGAGACTCTGGGCTATAACTGGAGGGGAAAGGAGTTACAGCAGGCAGAGATTTGTTATTCTCCTAATATGCAAGAGTGGCTCTTTTAGTTCACTTCTTCAATTTGAATTAAATCAGTATGATTGAAAAAAAAGTCAGTATGATTGATTTATGGACCTATGGGAAGTATCTCAACCAAAGAGATGACTGTATGCCTAATCTAAACATAGTAATAGATGCATCACCTTGATTGCTTTGTTTCCTCTTTTATTTTTCGGAATCATTAAAGATACAATTGTGCCTGGCTTTCAAAATTATCATGGTGATACAAAATACTGTATCGGAAACACTAGCAGATCTTTATGCCCTTGGTTATTGTGTTACTGCACGGAAGTGATCATCTAAGAGGAAGACCTAGCTAGCAGTGGTTTGTCTCAACACCCCTGACTCAGCTCGAGGAGACATGAAGGCATCTAGGTACACTCTCTGATATTTGGATTTTCAAATCTCACAGGTGACTAATGTCTTCATTTGCAGAGAAGGAGAAAAATGAGCTCCTCTTGGATGTACCTCTTGGATGACTGGATCCAAATGTGGATGCTGCAGGCAAAGCAAGCTCTCCAGGGAAAGTCAGCCAGCTGTACTTGTTAGCTTTCTAGAGTCTGTCTGTTACTATGAGTGCAGTCCTTTTCAAAGCTATGTTCTACTTCCTAAAATACCTTTCCAATCTACTTCCTCTTGAGAGGAAAAGAGGCCTTTGGTGTCTGCCTGTCTGGAGAGTAGAGCCAGCGTGAGGAGGCATGTGGAGAGACCCAGGGAACAGGGACTGCCTGCCCAGAGGCCTTCATCCTCACAGTAAGGAGATGGACTGCCCAGGTGCAGAGTCCCAATAAATGTCTAGAGCTAGCAGCTTGGCCACAGCGGTCTATCTCTTTAAACGAAAACTAACTGTGTAGATTTACCGAATCCGAATATTTGTTTCATGTTAAGTCTTGTTGCTTTTCAGACTGATACAAATAATTGGCACTATTCATGATGACTCTTACATACATGAGGTGAAACAACCTTATTATTTTTTACAATAGGTGTGATGAAACTCCAGAATGACACCATGCATAGTGTGTGAGGGAGCCGAGGATTTGAGTCACGTACTGACTGTGTGGTCTTAGGGAAGTTACTTGGCCTCTCTCTGTTCTTTGGGTTCTTCATCTGTAAAATTGGGGGTAACAAGATGTTGTGAGAATTAACAGAGGTGTTCTTTGTAATAAAGCACTTATCATAGTGTCTCGTAGATAGTAAGCACTCAGGAAATGTTCGCTATTATTATAGTTGAGGCAGAGTAGTATAGACAGAGAGAGATGTGGGTTGTCTCTGTGGGCATAGAAAGGAACCTCTCTGAGCCTCAGTTTCTTCATCTGTAAATGGGGATTTTAGTTCTGCCTTTATGAAAGGGTAGTCACGAGAGCTACACCTGGTAGTGTTTGAGGAAAGCGCTTTAATGAAACACAAGCCCTTTGGAGTATAAGACATGGCATAGTTTTATATTTTATCTGGTGTTGCATATGGAACTTGCAGGTAAATCTCACGAGCTTCTTTTTTTTTCCTAATGTAAATATTGTCACAGCCATACAAACCCTTCTTGGAATACTTGTTTTGAGTATGTGTCTTGAGGACCATCCTGAGATCACTTCAGTGGGTGACACAAGGGGAGCAGTCTGTGTAAGCTCCTTGAGATGAGTAATGCCAGGGTGGTTTTGTGGAGATCTAGGACTGTCCCCACGGGGGTGGCTGGGGTAAGGGGAGTGGGCAAACCACAGGTTTAAATTTGAGGGAAACCTGGTCACAGAGCCATTTGGAGTGATGCGGTTTTGCTGAACAGTGATCCTGGACCACATCCTCAGGTTGAAGAGGGGCTCTGGGTGAAATAGGAGGTGACAGTGCCAATCTGCATCGTCGGTAGGAAAATTTATCAGTGTCCATATTCTTGTCACAGTACATCTGAAATCAGGACAGAGTGTCAAAGTTTAGGTTGATTTGGGTGAAAAGGAGGTAGAGAAACTATAGCTTCTCTCTTAGGAACTAATGGTCAGATTTACATTTAGGAGTAAGTGTGTGTGTGTGTGTGTGTGTGTGTGTGTGTGTGTGTATTAGGTGAAATAAAGTGGCTCTGTCTTCAGAATTGCAAATTTTTAATTAATTACTTTTTTTTTTTTAGAGAGACAGAGCATGTGTGCAGTGTGGGGAGGGGCAAAGCAAGAGGGAGAGAGAATCTTAAGCAGGTTCCATGCCCAGCATGGAGCCTGATGCAGGCAGGACTCCATCTCACGACCCTGAGACCATGACCTGAGCTGAATTCAAGAGTTAGACACTTAACTGACTGAGCCACCCAGGCACCCCCAGAACTGCATTTTTTCCCTCTATTTTCATCTATTTGCCAGGAAGTGGCTGGCTGCTTCCAGTGAGGCTGGCATTTTAGGAGAGATTCTGAATGAGCATTGCCTAGCTCACCATGACCTGAGCCTCTCCTTGGCAGTGGTTATTTGGCGCTTTTTGGGGTAAGGGGTGCTCCAGTGGACCTTTCTCATCCTTTCTGCTCTGAGATTGAGGTTGTCTTGAGAGGAGACATTTTAATCGTATGGCAGCACATTTTTAAAATCTTGTCTTGGGCAGCCCGGGTGGCTCAGCAGTTTAGCACTGCCTTCAGCCCAGGGTGTGATCCTGGAGACCTGGGATCAAGTCCCATGTCGGGCTCCCTGCATGGAGCCTGCTTCTCCCTCTGCCTGTGTCTCTGCCTCTCTCTGTCTCTGTGTCTCTCATGGATAGATAAATAAAAATCTTGTCTTGAATATTTAACTGTGGATTAACATTGTTCTTTTCTGCTGCCCTAGCTCCTCCCATTTGTCCCTGCATCCCCAAGTATTCCACTTCCCAAGTTGCAAAACGGTTTCTGGCACATAATGGTTTTCTTGCTTATACCTTGATTAGGAAAAATGTCACATACAAGCCTAGTTGTCTTGTTTCTAGATATAATAATATGCTTTGTCCTTTGCCTTAATTGTGGCACGCTGGAGAGCTGAGCCACTGAGGTTTGCTTAGAGTCTGTGTGAGCCATCTTTCTGACAAACAGAGCATGCTTTGAGTGTATCTTTGTTAAGATCTTTCATTAATGTGACTTGATTTATTTTTGATTTGGAGCTATGACAGGTTTTCTTTTTCGTTGCTTCTCTAATTTGAGACTTGAAATAAAATTACTTTGTGCAGTAAATGATTTGCCATATATTTATCCCTTTCTTCTTCTCCTCTCATAGCACTTGCTAGATAAAGTGGGAAATAGGATGCAGGGGAAGAATATGAATTAGTTTTTTTGGAAATGCTAAGTCTGATATGGGTTGTACAGCTAACTAGCCCAGGTGCAAATGATATTAAAGAAAGAGAAAACTTGGTTTTTGTTATTTGACTGAGTTAAGCAGTCTCACCAAAGGGCTGGTGTGTGTAGATCTGTATGGTCAGCAATGGAACAATTCTAGTTTAGTGGCCAAGGAGGCATAGTCCCCATCCAGAACTGCTGGGTTTGAATCTGGCTCTGTCAGTTCCGAGCTGTGTGCCTTGGAACAACAAGTTATTCAACCTCTCTATTTGCCCAACTATAAAATGGAAATAATACAGGCATGCACCTACCTTATAGGTGCGTACCCCCTTATATAGTAAATGAGATAATATGATATGTGTAAAGTGTACTGTATAGTACCTATCACCAACTAAGCACAATATAATTGTAGAAATCTATAAATACCCACTTAAAGCGTAAATATTCTGCTGGTTTGTGGGTGATAGCTTTCATGTTTACTGTGGTAACATAGAATTTGCACTTTTGAAAGGGAATGATTTTTTTTTTTTTTTTGGTATGAGTTATCTTGGACTATTAGCAAGCAACTGTGGCTAATGTTAGTTATAAATTTCAGTTGAATTTTCTATAGTACAGTTAGCCCTAAAATTATAAAAAGGAAAATGAGTTGGTGAAAATGGGTTTATAAATTCAACTTTATCTCTCTACCTTGACAGAAAAGAAATAGAATGGAAAATAAAATTTTGTATTTTGTCTTAGGATTTCAGGCAAGTTAATGTTCAGAAAAGTGCTTCCAAATGTCATGGTATATAGAGTCATTACAAACCTATTCTCTAACATCTGAGTGGGGGTTTACCTGAGTCATCAAACTGGGTATTTCTTGAAATAAGTGAATGAAACAGAAAAGTTACAGTGGTTTATATAAAATTCATCTTGATGCAAACAGTTAAAAGCCATTTTAATTTAATTTAATTTAATTTAATTTAATTTAATTTAATTTTTTAAGCCTATTTATCTTAAACATCTTAGGAAGAAAACCATCTTTGAAAAAGATGTGCTATGGTGTAATGCCCACTTTTTGACTCTTCACAAATTTCTCATGTTTGAACGGTCCATTTTGATGTCAGGTCAGTGATTCTTCAGGCTCTAGAAGATTAGTTGTCAAAAGTTGATGAGCTAAATTGGGCAGGTTAAACATAATGTTCTTCTTTGATCTAGATGGACTCAGAAGTTAATGTCTGGGCTCTCCAGGAATGAATTTGCAGGTGTGCTCACATGTTGGAGTGTAGTAAATGCTGGACCAGGTGCTCAGGTATCCCAGGTAATATGTGATGCTCAGCATTTGGCCTGTTCCTATGTTGAGCTAGAGAGACTTTTAGGTGGAGCTGGAGCATGGAGGAGCCCTCTCTCTTGCTGGCTCTGCCTCCCGCTCACAGGCAAGTCTGACTTCTGGATGAGTCCCTGAACTCACCTTCTGGTGAATATGGAAGTCTATCCCTATGTACCCTCCCCCACCCCATTCCCTCCATGACAACAGGGTGTGATTCACCACAGCTTGTGTTTTAGTGACATCAACTCCGCAGGTTTTGAGCTTCTCTCTGCCAAAATGTAGATAAGAGACCCCTGTTTTGTCCAGGAGCCCCCACTCACAGTTTAGGTCTGTTTTCTGCACTAGAAAGAAAGGCTTCTTTGGAACAGCCACGGCACTGGTTTATTCACTGTTGTATCTCAGAGTGTACATAGTGACTCACATGTGGCAGGTGCCCCAGAGGATTTGTGAATGAACTAATAGATGAATGAATTTATGTCTTTGAGCAGACCAAAGCTGGGCACACTCGGCCCAGCTGGGAGATGCAGGAGCAAGAAGTCAGGGTCCTGACTCATCCACCATGGCTGGGGATGGCCAGTTCCCCTTTCATGCCCTTACTTCCTTGGTGGGGCAGCAGCAACTTCTCTCAGCTAACCAGGCCACCTGTGGTAGGGCCTTGGCTGTCACACTGTGCTGCAGGCTTTTCTCTGTTTTAATTCCAGATTTTTGTTACCATTCCTAATTTCCAACGTATGTGTTCTTCACTTCCCTACCTGTTGGGTTAGTTGGGATATTTATTT
Source organism: Canis lupus baileyi (assembly GCF_048164855.1). Classification (NCBI taxonomy): domain Eukaryota; kingdom Metazoa; phylum Chordata; class Mammalia; order Carnivora; family Canidae; genus Canis; species Canis lupus. The sequence continues at coordinate 41,632,553 of NC_132838.1, forward strand.
GGCTTATTTATTTATTTTTTTAATTTAACTTCTTTTCTGTGTCACTTTCCTTGCCTAGGAAATGACAGCAGTGGTGCCACCTGTCACATGGAGCTCTGGGGGGGATGCAGGGAGTGACTGCATGGGAGCACTTAGGAAAGTGCCTGTGATAGTTCTGATCTTTGAGTCACCCACACTGTCCTCATACACATTCACAGCTGCTCCTCCGGAGGCCCAGGCCACAAATTCTGTACTCTTGGCCTTGCCAGCCACCTCATTGCTTTCCTGATTTTGTTCAGCTTGCTGGGGGGACCCACCTCACAGCACCCATAGGCATTTTCTAGCAACAGTTCACTGTATCCCTCACACTTAGTGCACTGTCTGATGGATAATGCATACCAATAAGTACCTGTTGATTGGAAGATGTTGAGGTTCTAACCTAGCTCCCTCCTGGGGATTCCAGGTTCCACTGTGTAAGGCTGCTGTTGCGTGGTGGTTCTGCAGCTTCCTGTCTATGATAGGATCCTGATGATCATTTATTATCCTGGCGATCAATGACAAATCAGCTCACTGTGTTGGTCAATATAGGCTAGGTTGTTTTGTAGTCAGGAGTGACCCAAAATTTCAACAGCTAAAAATAATAACATCTGATTTCCCATTCAAGCTGTGTATGCAGTGTTGACTGGTGTGGGGGTTCTGCTCCTCACCGTCAGTCAGGGTCCCAGACCCATGAGAGTCCATCTGGAAACATGCTCCTATAGCAAGGTAGGGCAGGGGCCCTGAGAGGTACCCAATGGTTCCAAAAGCTTCCACCAGAAAGCGCACACATCACTCCTACCTCCTAGTTCATTGGCCACGGCAAATCTTACTCCATATCTAACTTTAGAGGGAGAAGCAAAACAGACTTACCGTGTATCTGGAAGGGGCTGCTAGAGTACTTGTGGCCAGAGAGTGATTTTTGCTGGTAAAGGAAGTATTGCCTAATTATTACTGTTGCTTTTCAAAAGAATTGTTCCATGCCACATCTCCATCCTCATTTAAAATAATTATTTTATTTAGTCAGGGGGAAAAGACATTAATCCCAGGGAGCTTAACAAATAGAGATTTCCTTCATCATGGTCTACCAAAGCTCTCAGGAACAATTAACTCATCCACTTTGAAGGAAATAACTATCTGTCTGAAAAGAAAATGTCCTAAGTAATTTAGAGGTGGGCCCCCAAGGGGAGTGATTTACGTGAAAAGTCCCTCAGTTAACTTGATTATTTTATGGGGCTTTTGCTGAGACCTTTTGTGTGTTCGGGGTTTATGTGGCCTTTAATCCTGACTCTTATGTAGGCTGTCATTGTGTAGATAAGCTCGTGCTTCAGTAATCATCGTAGAAGGCATAAATAAGCCATTGGGGGACTGGTCCCTCTGTGCTTAGCACTGAGCTAGGAGCTGGGGTTCTATGGTTCTATGGTAGGGTGGCTAATGAACAAAATGATAGTGGTTTGAGAGAAAGAAAAGAAAAGGGAAGTGCTCCAGAGAATAAGGAAGAGAAATAGGGGGCAGGGAAGGGCCCCCTCCAGAAGATTCTAGAAAGCTGAGAAATCAGCTAGCCTGGGGTAAGGAGGAGAGCCAAGGATGGGAAACCATTATAGGTCATATGGCAGCAGAAGCTGGAGACTTGGAGAACTTTGTGGGTTAATTCAGGGAGTCAGAATTTTAAGCTTAGTTAGAAAGCATTGAAGCAGAGGAATGATTTATTTTATTTACTATTACAAAAGCTTATTTAACAAAACAGTTCAAAATGAAAATGTGCACAACCTGATTTTTATACCCTAGCAAAACAGGTGCTGTGGAGGGGGACGTGCAGAAACAGTTGATACTGCTTGTGAACACAACCATTGTTTATGCTCAAGCCAAGTCTTCTATGATAGCGGTACTGCTTCCTCCCATTACCATCATTCCCACATTGTTCTGCTGCCTACTGGTTGCCATACCCACGCATTCATCCATCAAAAGATTCATAAAGGGACGAGATCCCTTCAGCATTCCTTGGCCGTGTCTGCCACAATTTAATTGTGACCATAACTTGTTGCCCATAAATTCTTTCATCTCAGTAGAGTAGTTTTGCTTATAGTGTCTGCTTGGCGAGCTCAAAGATGCCTCAAAACAAAATGCCTTGAATTTTAAAATTTAACTTATGCTTGATTTGTTCATTATTTTTTACATGCCTTTCTTCATGGTATGATTTACATTTCCACAACTAATTACTCTTTGCAGTATTTCTGTTTTAAACCTCAAGTTATATTTTACACTGAATAACCACATTTAAATCTGATCATCTCCAGTATTTTTTCACTCACACAGACAACTTAGCAATGTGAGAAAACTAAAGTAGAATATTATACTCTAACACAGATTCAGTCACAGGAGAGAGAGAGAGAGAGAGAGAGAGAGAAGAGGGAGAGAGAGAGAGAGATCTGTTTATTATGGGGGCTTATTTGTTTCATTAGGTGATTGCTACAATTTGTTGTCAGAATTTAACTTTGTATGTATGGACTTAAAGCATTAAGGGTTCCTAATTTAGAACAGATTAATCAACTTTTGATTTTGTTGGTTTTATGGTGAGATAATCTATTTATTCAAATCTTCCTTCTTTTGGTAATAGCTTAATCAGATGGTCAGACAAATGTGTATACAGCACCTTCTGAAACCTGTAAATTTTGTTCCTGAATGATTGAAGGCAGATTAGAATTTTGAAACGACCTGTGTGGCTGCTGTGTGGGGAATGGGAAGCTGAGCTGGCAGTACCAAAGGTCAAGAGAGAGTTAGGAGGTGGGAGGGGGTCATGTGGTCTGGACCAAGGTGTTTGCGATGGGGATGGGGTGAGGTGGGCCATGCAGTGCTCTTTGGAGGTAGGATTGACAGGACCTGCCAGCGGATGGGTGTGATGTCTAGCAGGGAGGCAACAGTGGTCCTTTGCTGGGGGCATGCTGTCCTGGTGAGCAGTGTAACCGAGAGACAAGAATGGAGATCAGAAGCTTGATTGGTGGTGAACAGAGCAAAGGGAGCTACCTCCTTACAGGATATTTTAATTACCCTTTGTTCGCTCACAAAATTCCCACTTCTTTGAGTTAGTTTTTCTGGATATAACTGAAATCAATCCTTGAGGGCCTGTGCAATCCGTTCCCCCCAAAAGTGCCAGATGAAGAGCGATACATTTAAAGTGTCTTGCGTTCACTCCCTATTGCCCTATATTTCTTTCTGTTGACACAGTGCCCACTCAGATAGTGGTCATAATGCGATAGAGAAGATTTGCTGTGTTCTTTGATGACTTAATTGACATCCTCATCCCATTTTTCATGGTCATGGTTATTGGATTTGAGGGGGGACTCTGGTCTCTTGATTGGATAAGGAAGATACCTAGTGTCCCTGATTAAATTTGGCACCAGTTCGAGTCTTCTCATGGAGGATTAGGAAAATACCCAAGTCTCATCTGCAATATATTACCAAACCATTTTGTATGTCGGAGGGCTTTCTGGTGGTGGCTAAGCTCATCATGTTGATATTGATTGTTTTAAGCTTCTCTTTCAGTGGGAACATTTTCTGACTTCACATTCTGGGCCCCTCCTATTTGGAACCCTTAATACCTTTCTTCAGACCAATATTGAATACTTTATTTTCCCCACATACCTCTGGAAAGAGTTTGAAAGCCACAGACACCTTTACAGACACTTTTCCAACCAAAGCTTGGAATCTTAATTCTGACTGGTTCTCTACCGAATCTTACAGTGACCACCCCATCTCCGCACCGGCCCCCCGCCCCTGCCCCGCTTCATCCTAGTTCATTGAATTGAATCACAGAGATCTGTTCTGGATTCCAGTCCCCTACTTCCTCCCCTCCTACCAGAACACCTCCAGGAAGCCACAGGAAGGTGAAGGCCAAGAAGGTCACTGTTTGTTTGTTTTTTAAGATTTTATTTATTTATTCATGAGAGACACACAGAGAGAGAGAGAGGCAGAGACACAGGCAGAGACACAGGCAGGGAGCCTGATGTGGGACTCGATCCCGGGACTCCAGATCATGCCCTGGGCCGAAGGCAGGCACCAAACCGCTGAGCCACCCAGGGATCCCCAGGGTCACTGTTTAGCAGGGCTCTTAGCTGAATCTTAGTTTCCCATTTTGCTTTCAGGTTGAAGAGGGAAGAAAGATAGTTTGGTTCAAACCACCTTTAGGTCAAGCTGCCTGACCCAGGACAAATCCTATAACCTCCCAAAGTCTTCATGTCCTCATTTGTAATAATAACAGCTGCTACAAGCGTTGAGATGAGAAATAATTAAACTCTCGATTGGAAGAGTTATTGGCACAGTGCCTGCTACAGTGGTACTAATATGAACTATTATTATTTTGAAAAGGAGAGGACCGTCTTACCCAATTTTGTACTTCTTGACGAGACCTAGGGTCATACTTGGTGATAATTTGTGTTTTATACAGTTTTCTTAAAATAAACACATTGGCTCTAAGTCACTCATTCATAGCTGATTCGTGGTTCAAGACTTTGTCTTTTTTATTATTAATCAATAGACATAATAGTTGCTGCTCTGGGACTGATTTACTGATTCTTAGAGTGTGTAGATCAGGTGGTTACTAAGCAGTCATCTGGACAGAGGCCAGGAGCCCTGAACAGCTGCGTAATAAAACCTATATTTTGAGCTCTGTAGACAAAGGCATTGCTCAGGTATGATAAGGAATTTGGACAAAGACTGATCTGTTTTCCCGCCAGGGCCAGCTGTTGGCTTCCTCAGACTTATTGTAGCTCTCGTTTGTGAAGCATTTACTAGAAGGGCGGACAGTGTGTTAGGCAAAGGACACACTGTTTAATCCTTGGGACAGCCCAGCGAGGAAAGTCCTATTGTTATTTATTCCCATTTTAGGGATGAGGACATAGAGGTGCAGAGAGCTTCAGGTCACACAGCTTGTGATTGGCAGAGCTGGGGCCACACCCCTGGTGTGCTTGGCTTAACGTCTGTTTCCCATTGAGAAAATAGGGGCAATTGGAGGCTCCACACACATTGCTCACCTCCTGGTGCTGTAGATGAGCTGCCTGCAGCCCAGGAAAGGCACCTTCACTTCTGCAGTGGACTCTGCCCTTCTTGCCTACTCAGGGATAGTGTTCTGGTAATTTCTCCTCACTTTCCTGCATCTTTCACTCCCTGCAAAGCATAAACATGCCATTATTTTTTCATCCTTAAAAAAAAAGAAGAAAATTCTTTCTTGATTGCACTTTCTCCAGTGAGCAACCCTTCCCTTTTCTTCAAAACGCCTTGAGAACGTTTTTGACACAGTAGCCCCCCTCTTTTGCAAGGGGTACATTCCAAGACCTGTTGTGGCTGCCTGCAGTTGTGCACAATACCAAGCCCTGCACGTACAGTCTTTTTCCTCTATGCATACCTACTTGTGGTAAAGTTTGATTCATATGTTAGGCACGATAAAGGTTCGCAACAAGAACTAATAATGAGATAGAACAGTTAGTTACAACAATATACTGTGATAAAAGTTCTGTGGAGGTGGTCTTTCTCTGTCTCTCTCTTTCTCACCATATCTTATTGCACTGCACTCACCCTGCTTCTGGTGATGTGTGAATTGATATGATGCCTGCGTGATGAGATGAGGGGAGGCGAGTGACGTAGATGTTGTGACATAGTGTTAGGCTGCTCTTAACTTTCTGCTGCTTGGTCAGAAGGAGGGTCATCTGCTTCTAGACTGCAGGTGGCTACAGGTTTTTGAAACTGCAGACGGTAGGTGGGATGACTGCATTCTTAAACACCAAACCCAGTCCCAGTCTCCCATTATATCTTGAACTGACTCTGGTTTCCATCCCAGCACTACTCCAAAGCTGCTTTGTTAGGTAACCATGACTTCCATGTTGTTCAATCCAATGCCCTAGGCTTGGTCCTTGTCTTACTTTCAGGGTTTGGTGCAGTGGATTTCATTCCCTCCTCCTTAAGGCAAGTTCTTCTTCTGGCTTTCCAGCCACCAAACTTTTTCCAGGCCCTTTGCTGGTTCTCACACTTTTAAATTTACCCAGAGGTAGCCTCAGGGATTAGCCCTCCAACCCCTATGTACATTGCACCCTGATTATAATAGCCAAGATATGGCAGCAGCCTGTGTCCATTGGTAGTTGAATGGATGAAGAAGATGTGGTATTTATATACAATGGAATATTACTCAACCACAAAAAGAATGAAATTTTGCCATTTGCCATGGACCCAGAGAGTGTTATGCTAAGTGAAATAAGTCAGAGAAAGACAAATACCCTGGGATTTCATTTATATGTAGAATCTGAAAAACACAATAAATGGACAATAATGAAGGCCATAAGAGATTCATAAATACAGAGAACAGTGCAGTGGTTGCTAGAGCAAGGTAGGGATGGGGAGGGGTGGGATATGGGCAAAATAGGTAAAGGGGAGCAAAAGGTACAAACTTCCAGTTGTAAAATAAATAAATAACATGTAGGGATACAACGTATAGCATATAGGAATATGGTTAGTAATATGTGACAACTTTGTATGGTGACAGATGGTAGCAACATTTACCATGGCGATCACTTTGTAATGTATATAAATGTTGAGTCACCGCGTTGTACACCTGAAACTAATACAATATTGTATGTCAAGTTGACTAAAGTTCAATAAAAAATATAAATTAAAAAAATTGCTTGGGGGTAGATATTTGCTATTCTTTGGCATCTCAGCGAGTGAAGGGGAAAGTCTACTCATTTAAGTACTAATGCACATTGAATACAATTATTGACAAGAAATTTAAAGGTGAGACTGAGCCATTTCATAAATATAATAATTGATCCAAGAGGCTGTCTGTCTCGTCTCTCGGTCGATGAAGGCAAGAGTTATAAAAAGAATATGTGTCTACTTTCCCTCTGCATTTCTTTACTTATACACCTAGAGCAGTTGCTATTTATAGCCTGTCTTACATAAACCTACATGACCACTTTATCTCCAATTCTGGGTCAATTTCAAGAGGAAATTAAGTATTCATGCATTTACATGAGTTCCTCTTATTCTTAACCTCAGTATTCTAGAAAATGTGTCTAAAGGTAGTTCTAGGCCTAAGTATTTTATTTTGGTGAGAACTTCAGTTTATTCACTCAATAAAAATTCACTGCACATGCATGTGGGCTGGATACACATAAGGCTTACAAAATAAACAAAACACAGTCCCTGCCCTCAAGGAGCTTTTCGTTTGCTAGCAGAGACAACAGATACGCACCTTGATGGGTTATACTGGGCTAGTGATCATGATGAAATTTAATGTGCTAATGACTGCAGAGCTGTGGGAGGCCAGAGGACAGGAGATCCAGGTACTAATGCAGTGTCAGGTCATGGGCAGTGGTCATCCCAAATGACCTTCAGCCCATCCCCTGTTGTGCACTGGATACTGGGATAGAAGGCTTGAGATCCTTCAGCCTAGGCCCTGTCTGGGCTGCAGGACCTGTCTCTGTGAGTAGAGAAATGAGATTCTCCTGTTGTATGGTATAGAGGCTGAGGACTGTAGTCGTGGTAGACATTCACTTTCTAAATAAGAGTACCACCAAAGCCTTCAGAAGGGAATCATCACAATATATTGTTATCATGGCTGCTGAACTACTAACTGGGCTGCTTGGAACAGCCTAGAGGTTGGCAAGGATTTATGGTCATTTGGGGTAACAGGGCAGTCATAAATCGTCAACCCTGCTTGCCTTTATAACAATCGAATTAGCTTGCTAGTGCAAAGAGCCATTGGGGCTCAGAATAAATCATGCAGTCGGTCACTCAACGGACAATTATGGAATGCCCACTAGGTGTGAGCCATTCTGTTTTCCTCTCTCATTTATGTCAAAAGTTAGCAGAGGAGCCGGGCATCAGATTCTTGAGTCTTCATTTCTGTTCCAAGGATTCTTTTGTTTTTTATTTTTATTTTTTTGTTTGAGTATGTCATCTTTAATCCAAATTGTTCCCTGCCCGGAAAAAATTAAATAAGATTTTGGGACATACTTGACCATGTAACACCTCTTTCTGGGAATAAAAATGTAGATCGGTATAAGGCATTTGCACCTTTGTTATTGGCCACCGTTTTTTTCCTTTAAAAAATAGATCTGTAGTTCAATCAGTTGGCTTGTAGAAATTAAAAATAAAGCATGGCATCCCTTTCTGTGCATCTGCCGTTACTTGTGTTCTAAAATGAGTGTCTATTCCAGTAGCAAAAGTGACAGATGTAGATGAGGTAACAACTTGCCGTCTTCCTAGCTGAAGCTTACTTTGAGATTGAATCAGAATACCAGAATCGGCGTTTTTGGAGTTATATTTTGTGCTACTTGCCTGAAATCAAAGGTGAAACTCTGTCTTAATCAGGGCTGAGAGCATCTTGGAAGACAATGAGAATTTCTAGGCACAAGGAAGGTCTGGATGCTCTCTTTTTTTCCTCCCCACCCCCATAAACATAACCTCCCACCCACCACAATCTGAGGCTCGAACAGCTGCCACTGGCTTCACCTGCTTCACCCTTTTAGTTCCCGGGCACATAACCTTGGGGGGGGGGGCGGGGGGCTCAAATCTCACTCCAGTGTTTGCAAGGATTACCTCCTGTACTTGCTTTCCTCAGATCTCAGAGAGGGAAAGGATAGGTGGAAAAAGTCAGGAGAGCCATAGGCTCAGTTCTGGCCTGTTGAATTCAAGCAGGACTTGCTACAGATCCAATTCAATTAGCAATAACTGCGCCTTGGATAAACCTCATTAGCTATGATACTGCCACTGCGCAAAGCTTACGGATCCAATTCAGGTGAAGACTGACCTTCTAGCTCCTGGTGTTTATCTAGGAAGTGATGCCGTGTGCCTCCTTGCATTGGCGGTCACTCCCAGGAGATCCACACCAGTGGATCTCTGGCTCCAGAGGGCACTTGGCTGGTGTGTAGAAGGCAGTAAGTGTTTGAATTGTATTGAGTGTTGGCTGCTTGCCTAGAATCTGGGAGATTAGGGAGATGGATGCAGGTGGCCCTAGAGTTAAAGGATTGTTTTATAGGATTGGCAAATTGCTGATTTCCAGACTGTTATGGGGTGTCTGGTGGTGGGTATCCAAGTGGTTGAAGCATTGCTTTCCAGTGTAGAAACAATCTGGTTATGACATCTATCTCCCTGTTGCTACAGGCTAGGAGGAGGAGGACTGGCTCTCGGGTTTTGCATGTGCTCTGGCTACAGGATGCCAGAAACCCGCCCTCTGCAGGGAGAGGAGGGCTGCTCCTTGGTGAGAGGTGTGTGAAGGGCTCGGTCCCGTGCCAGAACTTTGTTTCTCCTCGACATTCCCACTGACCTCGTCTCATCCTGTGTGTAAGACCTGGGCAATTACAAACGCAGAGAAAGATGGGTCTTTTGAGTCCTTTTCAAAATGGAGGCCCAGCAGGAGCCAAGGAGCACTCAGGTGAGCCCAGCAGTGCCATCTGTTCACAGAGGGCCTAGGAGAAGCAGAGATGAGCAGTGATTGAGCAACAGTGGCCTGGGGGCAGGGATCCATCCTCTTGTGGCTCTGACTTAGGATGAAACAGCCGGTTCTCACTTGTGTGACTGAGTTGTGCTTCCACAGCCGGGCAGGGTTCCACCATTTGCCTCTGTCTTGCTCCCCAAACTGTGAGGCGGGGGGCGGTCAAATGTCTTGTTAATGCTGGAACCCTCAGCACCCAGCCCATAATGTAGAATGAAGGTTCTAAATGAGGAGCAGAAATCAGTGACCATATGTGAGGAGTAGTGACTCCTCCTTCCTGTTTTCACTTGCTGTCACGGAATGTCTTCCCTTTCTGCAAGACACTCAAAACCTTCCGAAGCAGTGGTTTGCAAACTTCTTGGTTTGTGAATCCTCTGTGGCTCTTGTCACTTGTGTACACTCGGAGTTCCTCCTCCCACGTTGGGGTCCAGTGGCTCTGGGGCTGCCAGGGATCTGCATTTTCACTGGGCTGCACAGGGACTCCTGAGGCAGGTGTTCTGTGAGTCATGGCTTGAGAAAGAGAACTTCCTGCTTCTAGCTGCAGAGTGCTTTGGAAGTAGGCCCTTCAAGTGGGGAGTCAACAGTCGAAGAAGGAACTCTGACTCATTCCTGCTGCTTTGATCACACGCCTAGAATTTTCCATACCTTTGATTTCTTTTGTGCTACCCCATTGAGTCCCGTGGGGGACACTTTAACATTCTCTTCAGGTACACCCAGAGTATTCAGTGTCATGGTTGAAGCCAGTTGACATTTAAAAAATTGAGTCCTTTTATAGGAGAGCAGTAACAAAAAAAAAAAAAATTACTAGACCTACAATTAAAAATCAGTTAAGTTTCCAAAGTACCAGATCTTAAATAAACTCTCTTTTAGCCTCAGGAGACTGGCAATATATCACAGCCATTTCTCAAGATGTCAGGATTCTAATTACTTGCTTCTGTGGAGCAATTGGCCTTTTTTCCGTCTACTATAATCTTGAATCCTTCCTGCCTAAGACTTAAGGTTTATCCTTGGCACCCCAGGGTAGATCTGTCCGGTTCCTGTTTCCAGTCTTGGGAGCACTCCTTTCCCACTGTGGACTAGTAGGTAGTGTAGACTAGTACAGACACTGGTCCTTTGCCCAGACCCTGGTGGCCTGTCCCTTTGGATCATATCTGCAGGTGTGGATATGGGCTTCTCTGGGACAGGCGCAGAGAACAACAGTATTTACATAAACCGTCTCCACCATGTTTGTAACAGGTGAGGCTCAGGCCTCCATCTGGGGTTTAGCATGTCCTCTGGAAATGGATAGTCATTCCCAAACTGGCCGTAAAGCCCTGAATCCATTCATGTGTATTTCACAAAGGGCGTGTTCCATGGAAACTTGGAATCACCTCCTGGATTCCAGATTGGTGAGTGCCTTGGCTATTTCTGATGGGCTGGGGTGCTGGAAGCCTTGACTGTGTAGCAGTGCCTCGAGGGCTCTCTGGCTACTACCCAGCACCTCTGAAAGGCCTCTGCCATTATCTTGCTACTCCCAAAGTCACTGACATCAGCAGGAACAAATCTTTTGCTCAGCACTGCTGCATTCTGAAAGGCATGGCACATGTGTTGGCACAAGGCTGTACATATTGGGGTCAGGTTGTCTGAGTTTGAAACAAAGCCCTCAGCCCCCAAGTCTAGATACTCACACAATTCTGTGAAATAGTGCTGAGGATAATACCTAACTCAGTGAATTGTTCATTCCTGAATTTAAAGAATGATTATCAAGGGTTTACTGGGCACTGTGCAAAGGCACTGCCCTATGGACTTACAGATTAGGGACAGACACCAACAAATGTAAATTTTTACCTGTGTGGTACATGCAACAGAGAAGCACGTGGTATTAGGCATACAGTTTCAGGGGTTGGGAGGTTGACCTTGAACAAGTGAGACCAAGGGTTTTTTCCCTTAGAAAGTGATGCTGACTTCAGATAATAAAAGCATGCCACACATGCATGTGCAAAGGCTCTGTGGAGGCCTAGATGGGTAGCATGTTGAGAGATTGGGGACGGGCCAGGGGGTGCTGGCGTCCAGCACAGCTCATAGGCCGTGCTAGAAATTTTGGTTTTTAAGACTGATAGGAAATCACTGAAAGGTTCTCAGCAGGTTTTCAGTGTTCTTAAATTTGCTACCTTGGCTACTCAGTGGAGATTGGACAGAGGAAAGGATGAGAATGGATATGTGGCAGCAGTTGGGAGAGAACTGTAATAATTTAGGCAAGAGATGATTTAACGTAGATTTGGGGATAGTGGAAGAGGTAAAAACGCAGATTCAGAAGCCATTTAAGCCAGAGAATTGATAGATTTGATGATGGATTAGATGAGGGGGAGAGAGGGAGGAGGGGTCATGGGCCACGCTTCCTGGAATGGTGATGTTGCCTATGCGGAGTAGCACTCATTACATGGAAGTGATCATGGGAATTGCTTACGAAGCAGTGCTCCTTTTGGTCTGTTCATGTCACACAGAAGCGCTGGTTAAGTCACTTTTTTTGGGGGGGGGGGGCTGTCCTTTCTTTCTGAGACTGGACTTTGACCAAAGGCAGTGAGGCCCAGGTGCTCAGGGACCTGCCCTCTGATCCCAGTGTGGCCCTTAGATTAAGAGCTCCTCTCTCCCCTCCCTCTACTCCTGTATGAGGGAGGTAATGAAAGGAACTTCTGGCAAGTTCTCCTCCTCAGGCAGAATGTCCTGTTGGGTGGCCTGGAGCTCTCACTGTACCCTAGAAGGTACCTGAGTGGAAATTATCCCCATACACCCTCTTGGCATCCCCTCCCCTTCCCCTGCTTCACCTGTTGTTAAAGTTTTTTGTTTTGTTTTGTTTTGTTTTTTTTTTTTTTTAATTTCTTTATGAGAGAGAGAGAGCAGGAGAAGGGGACAAGGGAGAAGCAGACTCTCCGCTGAGCAGAGAGCTCCACGTGGGGCTCGATCCCAGGACCCTGGGATCATGACCTGAGCTGAAGGCAGATGCCTAATTAATTGAGCCACCCAGACGCCCTCTGTTGTTAAAGCTAGTATTACTCTGGTGTATTTCTTAAAACTGATGAGCCAATATTGATAGTTCTTTATTAGCCAGACTCCAGAATTTTCATTAGGGTTCACTCTTTGTGTTGTACCTCCCTATGGGACTTGACAGTAATGACATTTATCCACCATTACAATGTCATACGATCTCACTGCCCTGAAGTGCCCTGTGCATCACCTGTTCATCCCTCCTTTCCCCCAAGCCTTTGGCAACCACTGATCTTTCCACTGTCTCTATAGTTTTGCCTTTTCCAGAACGTCATATAGTTGGAATCATATGCTGTGTAGCCTTTTTAGACTGGCTTCCTTCACTTAGCAATACGTATATAAGGTTCCTCCATGTCTTTTGGTGGCTTGAGAACTATTTCAACAATAGTCTTTTACACCACAAGTGGACCGCACCTGCTGGTCTGCACCTGGCGAGCTCCATATGGGAATCACACCTTCTTTTCAGTACCTGGCATCTCTTCCTAATGGTGGTTCCGCCTCATCTCAGTCTTCTGCCTACCTGTCAGCCCTGAACACATTTAACCATTGCAGATTTAGGAGCTTTCCCAAGGTGGGAGGTGGGCAAACGTCCGCATTCAGTATTCTGTGTTCTGGAAATCCAATGCTCTGGTCACCCAGATTCCCATTGGAATGATTCAGTCGCGAGCAGTGTGGTAATGGGTTTGATGGTGTGGGAAGACTTTCTTCTAAGAACTGAGCTGTTGGGCATCTGCATGGCTCATCGGTTAAACGTCTGCCTTTGGCTCAGGTCATGATCCCAGGGTTCTGGGATTGAGCCCTGCATCAGGCTCCCTGCTTTTCCCTCCCCCTCTGTCCCTCCCCTTGCTTGTGCTCTCTCTTTCCTTCTTGCTCTCAAATAAATAATAATAATAATAATAATAATAATAATAATAATAAAGGACTGAGCTGTCACAGGCACTTGTGTTTGTGACACCCTGGGTCTGAGTGTTTCCAGCCTAGAGAGTTCTGCTTGGCCCTGAAGCAGTTTTTCTAAAAAGGTGGGTATTGATCATCTTCTATCAGAAGACAGTCTCAGCCGTATTACTGAATGGATGGGAAGCAGGATGCAGCGAAGTGTGACTTCTTAGAAACAGGCTGCGCACCCATTGGCTCTTGCTCTCCTTGGGTGACACCAATCCTCTCTTCCAGAACAGCCCTTTATTCTCTCCCAGATAGCATGAGGATAGTGGCTGTCTGTTCAGTGTAACCAGAACCTTCGGGACACCCGTTATGCCATGGCTAAGAAGCCTGTCCTTGCCATCTCTATGAACTGCCTTAGCTCTCACTTATCTTCAAATACCTTATTAGGTTACTAGCTTCTGATTTTCTTGTCACTTTGGCGTTGTTCATGACCAGCTGCACATGTTTAGTGCTCAGACGCAGAAATGCAGAGCAAAGTGTTGGTGTTTCCAAAAAGTTCTGCCGCTGGGGGGTTTTGCTTATATTCTCCCCTCCCTTTAATCCTTGTGGTTTTGAACAAGTTGGTGATGTGTTAGGTCTTTACTTGCAATTTTCAGGCACAAGGAGTCTAAGATGCCCTGAAAGAGACATTTACATTAAATTTTTAAAAAGAAGGATCAGCTGGTCAAACGTGCTCAGAAACCTTAGCCACATATAAGGTTGTGTTACTGATCGTTCAGCTTGTGTGATGTGCCCAGGCACCATTGTACTGGCTTTTTGTATTTGGCCCCATTTTACAGGCATGGGAAACAAGGGTTAGGAGCACGAGTGACCTTGCTCTAGCTCGCATAGGTTGTAAGTGGCAGGAATGCAATTGAACCTGGGTCTCTCTCCAACTCCGTGCAGCAAGGGGTCTCATCTGTGCTGAGAAGCAGGGCAGCCTGGGGCATATGTGGGAAGATGACACTTTCATTCCTGGATTCCCGTTCTGTGCTCTATTCACCTAAACTCCCTGGGGTCCTTTTTATCACAGAAAGACGTGGTTTCATGAACTATTGAGACCAAGGGCAGGACATAGAACACCTGTGTTCTACCCTGACTCTGAGTCCTCTTTTTTTAAAAAAAACAAACAAACCAAAAAAAAAAAAACCCAAAAAAACCCCCAAAATCCATGTCTGGAGAGCTATGCTTCTCTCTCCAGAGATATTCATTTGTGAAAATAAATTGCTACACTTGGGATTTGGGAAGGGCAGAGATTTGGCAGAGGCCAGCCTGGCGTAGCCCTTCAGTGAGGAACAATTTACATGGGGCGGGGGCAGGACGGGAAACGGGGTTCAGATCTGAGAAAGCACCTCCCTGGCTTGGCTCTGTGCTGTTCGGTTGCTTTCCCACGCAGCTCCTTTCCTTAGCTTTCTCAGCCTGGGCACCTCCTCACCCAAATGCTGGCCCTCAGTCCCTAAGTGTGTGTCCCAGTGGCTCCCGCCCATGAAGGTACTCACCTACTGCTCCTGCTTAATAGGTGTGCACCCGATACCCACACCTGGTGGGATGCTCTAGCCCCGCCAGCCTCGGGAACCCGTGGAGCTGCGTGTGTGCAGTCTGCTCTTCGAGGTCTGGATTAGCTGTGACCCAAATAAGAAGAGAATGTATATTGTGCTACTGTCGCCTGGTCTAAGGTCGTATTGTCTCTTACCAGGTGAATTCTGCTGCCTCCTACGTGGACTCTGTTCACGCCCATGCCTCCCACAGCCCAGGGTGATTCTTTTCAAAAGGTCAATCAGATCACGTCACCACTGTGCCCAGGCTCAGAGCAGCTTCTCTCTCAGAGGACGTGTCAGTCTTTAGGGGGGCCTCACCCCAAGCCTACCACAGTGACCCCTGGCTCCTCGTAGCTTCTCTGATACACCTGGGCACTTGCTTCTCCCGCTCTGTTTTCCTCCAGACATCGACATGGCTTCTGTCACTCTCTTCAAGGTCTATTATTCAGCTGTTTTTCTCATCCTCTGTAAAATTCTAGCCTTGCTATTCCCTGTCCCTCCCCTGTGCCTGTTTTTTTCTTCAAAGTATCTATTACCATTTGCTATGCTGTATATGGTACTTACATGTTTATTGTCTGTTGTCCCCTATTGGGGTTTGATCTCCACAAGAACAGGGTTTTTTTTTTCTGTTTTAAAGACTGTATTTATTTATTCATGAGAGACACAGAGAGAGAGAAGCAGAGACACAGGCAGAGGGAGAAGCAGGCTCCCTATGGGGAGCCTGATACGGGACTCCATCCCAGGACCCTGGGATCATGACATGAGCCAAAGGCAGACGCTCAACCATTGAGCCACCCAGGTGCCCCAAGAACAGGTATTTTTGTCAGTTATTTGTTCTTTCTCTCTGGCATCTAGAAAGTGCTTGGTGGGTAGTAGGTATTCAGTCAATAGATGTTGCATGGATCTGCCTTGTACTCTTAGCTTTTGCTGTAGATCTGCCTGGTTCTAGAATAATCTCACAAGACCAGCAGTGTGAATCTTTCTATCTATGAGTTGCTACTCATTTTGTATTGTTGATTGTTAGGCTAACAGTTCTTCCCTGGGCTTCTATGACTTGAAGCTGTGTCACAAGTCATTTGCTTAATGATAATAGTAAAAAGTACTAAGTCAAGCAAGGAAACTATTGACAAATTAAAACATTTTATGGTGTTTGTAAAATAACATCAGTATTGCTCACTCATATCACATCATGTTTTCTTGACCAAGAGGAAAGGGGTGACGCTCCGTGTGGGGTGCTAGGTGAATGTGAGTGGTGACAATGGATGTCTTGTGGTTTTTCCCTTCTCTATGGCAGTTGGTCTGAGTGTTCCAGAAATGAACTTTAGCTGTGGGGTGTGTGGGATAAAGGGAAGTACAGACTTGCTCTTCTGGGTGGCAAGAATAGCATCCTCTGGGGCACCTGGCTGGCTCAGTTGGTTAAGCGTCTGTTTTTGGCTCAGGTCGTGATCTCAGGGTCCTGGGATCAAGCCCACATCAGGCTCCCTGGTCAGCGGGGAGTCAGCTTCTCCTTCCCCTTGCTCTTGTGCTCTTGCGTGTTCTCTCTTTCTTTCTCTCTCCCTTTCTCAAATAAATGAATAAAATCTTGAAAAAAAAAAAAGAAGAATAGCATCCTCTGTGGACATTATCTTCATTATCCCTTCATTACAGGATAAAGTTTGGTTAGCCTTCCTTCCTTCCTTCCTTCCTTCCTTCCTTCCTTCCTTCCTTCCTTCCTTTTTCTTTCTTTCTTTCTCTTTCTTTCTTTTTCTTTCTTTCTTTCTTTCTTTCTTTCTTTTCTTTCTTTCTTCTTTTCTTTCTTTCCTTCCTTCCTTCCTTCCTTCCTTCCTTCCTTCCTTCCTTCCTTCCTTTCTTTTCTTTCATTTCTTTCTTTTCTTTCTTTCTTTCCTTTCTGGAAGAGTTTGGGAGATATTGCTGTTTGTCTCTGAGCCAGCTTCAACCCCAGAAGCTTATTTGAATTTTAAAATAAGTAGGTACTAGGGAAATACTAGTAGCATGGTATCATACCACTCACCAAGGGTGTTGGAGCTAGGATGACCTACACTTGTTTCCCCCACTTTGGTTCCCTGTGAAGCCATCCTATTCCAGCCCCTCGGAGTGCCCCAAAGGGAGAGAGATATATTAAGATGTAAAACCTGACGTGTCTTGAAATATCTGTGGTAATTCTCTGCCTCTTAGTTGGCAGTTTGTGGACATGGAGGCATCCAGTTTGGAAATCGTTTCCCCTCAGGATTTTGAAATGACTGCTCTCTTGCCTGATGATGCCAGTTCTCTGATTGCCTATGTGTGACCTGTTTCCTTTCTTGAATCCTGCTTCTAGGATCTCCTCCTCATCCCCAGTGTTTTGAAATTCCACAATGATGTACTGTAGGGGAGGCTAGGCTCTTTTTTCAGTGGAGAAGATTTCTTGCAGTTTCCAGGGCTGGTTTAAACATTTAATATTATAATATTTAAATAGGTACCACTTAAGACCAAGTATAACTCTTCACACTTATCTTCCAATTATAAAATCAAATTGAAATTGCAAATTAGCCATAAAGCACCCAGCCAATGGAATCCAAGCACACCATGTGAATTTAGTGTGATGGCTAATGTCACTCTTTTCAAGGTTAGGAAGGAGGCACAGCCCTGTCCCTGCGTGTCCTGTGAGAGATGTCTTCTGGCTTCACCTGGTGTGCAGACGTCACTGAGGTATAAATCTAATGGGTATTAAATCTATTTGGTATTGAATCTCTGGCTTTTTCTTCATTAGCCCATGACAGTTAAAGTAATTCTGCTTGATGCCAATGTGTAAACACAGAGTGGAGTTATAGGTTAGAGGATGGTCATCCAGATGGTTCTTAGAATAAATATGCTTGCTTACAGAAATTTTTGGGATTGTCATTAAAGTGAAAACATGGAATGTAAATATTTTCATAGGGAATGCGTGGAATCCCTCAGATTCAACTCACTTCTGTTCTTTTTAGGTTCTTCCTAAGCCCATTTCCCCTGTGTGCTTGCAGCAGGGCGAGTGCTCAGAGGTGCCGGCTGTGGGAACAGACGGTCCCCACCCCTGCCCCAACTGCTCCACCTGTACTGCCCCCGTGTCCTAGGGTCACAGGCTCTAATCCCGGGGCACTCACGTCCCTATTGGAGATGGAGACTGCTGACAACTGTGAGCCTCTGGCACTTCCAGGGAGCCGTTAGGCTGTGTGTCTCAGAGCTGGAAAACCATAATCCATTTTCAAGCTGTTGTAGCTCAAGCACTCCCGCCCCCATCACTGCTGTGGAGAGAAGCGAGCATTTGTATTTCTTAAAAATATAAACACATTTGACACCACACTTGACACGGTTCATGGTATAAATTTTCTGACAAGTTAGAAGTGTGTGTGCTTGTGGTATATGAGTGTGTACACACACATGTGAGAAAGTGTGTGTGTGTGTGCATGGGAGAGGGTATGTGAGAGTGTGTGCATGTGAGTATATGCACATGTGACAATGTGTGCATGAGTGTGTACAAGTATGTGCATATGTGCATATGAGAGTGTACGCATATGTGTCAGTGCGTGTCTGTGCGTGAGTGTGCGTGTGCATGTGAGAGGGTGTGTGTGCTCGAGGGTGTGTGTGTTGCCACAGGCCGGCCGTGCCTCGGGAGCCTGCGTGGGTGGCATGAGTGCATCCTCGTGCCCGGGCCTGTTGTGCGCTCCCAGCCGTGGTCACCGGCTCCAGGCTGCAGCTGCTGCCTGCACAGGCCCGACTCTGCCACTCAGCACTGCCATGTGTCCCTTTGTGGTGGCTGCGTGGGGGTCCCACGTCTGCTCTTGCACTGCGGGGAGAGGGTATCGCAGATGGCTTAGGTCGGAGCTGCTTGTCGGTTGTGAACTGCCCTCAAGGCCCCAGACGTGCTCCCTATTACCGCATTTTCCTCCACCACCTCTTGGCCTCAAAACGTAGACCTTCTCCTACCTTTTCCTTTTCCCTCATCCACTGCCCAGTTCATCAACAAATGCCATCTGTTTTCCCTCCCTGTTACTCACGGTTTAACATCTTTTCGTTCTTGCCACAACTCATTCAAGCCCGGGTGGCTCACGCTGGGATGAGTGTGTGCTTGTCCACAGCCTCCTCATCTCCCCACCTCCTCCCCCTTGCTCGTGGCCCTGCGAATCGGCCGGCTCCCCTTCCAGCATTTCCTACCCTTGCTCTAGAACCTTCCGTGGGCTAGTCTCTGCAGGATGAGGGAAGACTGCTGCCTGCAGTGTGATGGACTTTGTCCTTGACAGTATTTTCAGGAATTGTTAACCAACTTTTAAAATAATGTGATAGTTTTCTATTTAAAATCTGTATTTTCAGCTTCTCCTGAAAAGATAGAAAATCTGGCAGCACTAAGCACGTGTTCTCAAAAGGAAGGTCACAATGGGCAGGAATGGAGTGTTCTGTGCTGTCTTTCTTGGGGGCATGTTTTCTCCAATTTGCCGTGCTCCCCACTCCTCCCTATAGCACCCCCGGGCAGCCTTACACACATTTCTGTTACCTGTCTGCTCACCATAGGCATTAAATTGGCAGCACAGGGCGTCTGACTCCCAGGCCGAGGACCTTTCTACACGCCATGTTTAAGACATACATTGTATTTTTGCTTCCTGTGTACCATTTTGCTTTCTGTGGCTGTTCTCCCTTTCCCCACAACCCTGTCCACTCTGCATGGCCACCTTACACACTCCTTAGTGAAACCCATCTCGGCAGCCCTTGGTGGAAGTCTTCTCTTCCATTAATTACTAAAGCACTTGGGTTTTGTCTTTCTCTTTTGCTGCCATCGCATGTTATTTTGTTTGGAGCCGAGACTGACAGTCCCTCCCCGACAGAGTCTCACAGTATGTGACCCACAATGCCTTGCATGTAGTGGATTCTTAACAGATGTATGATCAGAAAGATGCGTGGTCATGATCGAGGGACTTGTTCTGTGGGTGCCAACAGGAAGGCCTCTGACTAAAGCAGGGATGTGTTAGCTGGTGACTTGGCCCAGGGACCTTGAAGAGATTGTTTCACTTACTTTCACCATAACCACTGTTTTGAGATCTATTTTTAATGTGGTGAAGTTCTCAAATGCAACTAAACTCTAGCACATCAGAGAGAGATGTGGCTGTGGTTACTCCCTTGTCTATGATGTCATCTATCACTAAAGTTCTTTATTCAGTGATACTGTTGTATACATTAAATAGAGCTAAAGACGATGTCAATTGAATGTAGAATATTTCTACACTCCTCATTGTAAATTGTAAATACCAAATATACATGGGATTCAATATGTGATACTGGCTCAGTATTTGCTCCCCAGGACTTTCCCACATGTACCTCCATGGCCCACGTCTCTATGCCATTGTGTCCCCGGGCTTTGGTTTTGGCGTCACTGACCTTCAGAACACACCCCTATGCCACACTCCTGGTGTATGCTGAGCTCAGATTCCTCTTAGCCAGTGACGGGTGTGTGAGGGGCAACGAGAAGGATCATAGGTTGGTAGAGAGTGTCTATGCCCAGTGATTGTTACAATTAGTTGGTAAAGACAATTTGCATCAAGTTTCCCACTTGGAAAGCCAAGTGACCCTTCGTGACCTTGTGGTGCTGGGCATTTCTTTACTCCCACCACACTCCTTTAAGAGGGAAGGAAGCTCTACTTCCCAGTATCTGGGCCAGGGGCTAAGCAGACTCCAGGTCAGTCCTATCCAATGGAATGACAGGTTCTACATCAGTGCAGGAGCCATGGGCCACCTGTGGCCACTGGGCACTGAAATGTGGGTAATGTGACTGAGCAACTGAATTTTTTATTGTATTTCATCTTAGTGAACTTCACCTGGATCTTGAAGGTTGGGGAAAATGGGTCACATGTCATGCCTGAGGGAGAGCTTCCTGCATGGGTGGGACTTTGCATTGCTGCACAAGTGAAGGCCCATTTGACCAACTTTGGCAGGGCATCAAAGCTGAATGTTTGAAGGGAGACCCATTGCTGCACTGTTCTGAGGAGAACGTTCTTTACTTAGTGTATTGAGGAATAGCAGATGCCAAGCTTCCCTTGGTTGTGATTCCTTGAGCTGGTTCTATGTCCCACTTCCTGTGTTCAAGTACATTAATAACCTTGACTTAAATATATACTTTGTGTCCACCTCAAATATTAATGGCCAAAGCCAAAGGACTGTTTTGGGGGAGGAGTGGAGAAACTGAGGAGGATTCTGTATAGATCATTTCGATAGGAACTTGTGGGTTTATCTCTTTTGCTTAGCTTTTCTAGAACCAGCTGAAACTGGTTGTGGGTGTTTTGGCCTTTTATGGTAGTTGTTAAAGCCACAGTGTACTGTGGATTAATCCACAGAATTAATCTCTAACCAAATTTACACCCCAGTGTGTGCTGGGCTCTGCTCCAGGGACCAAAGGGATTACTTTGACATTTACTGGCTTGGGGAGGTTCCCTGCAGGTTCTGTCCACACTGCAGGTCTCTGGCTGTGGTCTGTGTTTGTGGGCTGCTGGCTGTTTTATAATCTAGTGGTTTCTTTGTTGGTGTTTCAGTCCCCACCTGTCCTTTCACTGTGGAAAGTCTGGTAGACCCTTGAGAGCTGTACCACCATCTGTTTGTGGCTTCCTAAATGACTCTCCTTTTATCCAGGATTTCACATACGCACAAAAATAGGAAGTGGGGCACAGGCGGTATAGAGTGACAGAGCACCAGCATGGATGGGGGTCAGGGGTGGCAGTCAGGGAAGCTGTACCCATGGAGGGAGGAAAGGACATGCACATCCAGTGTGGTCTTTTGCAGCATCCTGATCACAGAGTGCAGCCTTGGGATCCTTCCAGCAACCTCAGCCTGGATAGAGGCCACATCTGTACCCACCTCCATTTCCAGCCCCTCTCTCCTTCCAGGAAGGAGGGGGCAGGGATATGGTGGAAAGTTCTAAACTATTAATCATGGTTTGGTCTTTCTTATGACCAGCCCCTAAAAGCCCACCAAGAGTCATCTCATTAGGATTAAAGATGTTCCAGGACGCCTGGGTGGCTCAGTGGTTGGGCCTCTGCCTTCAGCTCAGGGCGTGATCCTGGGACTCCGGGATCAAGTCCCACATCTGGCTCCCTTCATGGAGCCTGCTTCTCCCTCTCCTATGTTTCTGCCTCTCTCTCTCTCTCTCTGTGTCTCTCATGAATAAATGAATAAAATCTTTGAAAAAGAAAAAGGACTAAAGATGTTCCTACCAGCCAGGAAATTTCCCTGGGGAAATTCAGAATTTCCTAAGGCATTTAGAAGCTCTATGTCAGGAACTGGGGTCAAAGCCACCACGCTAAGGTAGAGGTTGGGTAGGAAACTGCAACTCTCACTGCTCTTTCTATAATCTGCTGAGTCCCATGGTATATTAATAATTGTAGTTTTCTACCAGAATGTGGGAAATTTCCATCTTTGAAATATTACTTTCTACTGCTTCATGACTCTTAAATCTCCTTTGCTCCCTCTTCCCCCTCCCTTCCATCCCCCCCTCCTTCCTTCCACTTACCCCAGCCCCCATCTTCCTCGCCTTTCTTCTGGCTTCTCCTTTCTCCCCTCTTTCTCTCTTTCTCCTACTCTTCCCCTTCTCCTTCTTTCCTTCCTCTTACCTCTGGTCTCTCCTTCCCCCTAATTGTTGATCTCCCCCCCCCTTAATTGATGATGTAGTCATTTATTTAAGTTAAATCATTTTGGTGCAATATGACTTCTCACTAAATAGAATGCCTTCCCATTTGCCCCCCCGCCCCCGCCCAACCAGGAAGAAGAAATGCCAGAAGTAGAAATTGACATTGATGATCTACTTGATGCAGACAGCGAAGAAGAGAGAGCTTTAAAATTACGGGTAAGCAGCTTTCAAAATCTAGAACTTGCCAGTCATGGATGCTTGAATCCACTTGGATCTCCAAGTCTGGCATACACTGATCCTGCCCTGTTGTGGTGTTACCACGAGGACTTGAGCAATGGCAGTTTGCTGAGAGGAAAGCAGTGTAGTGCTAGGTATCTGTTCTCATGCACTGCATCTCTGATGGTAGAGCAGTTCTTGACTACAGTCAGTTCTCAAACCACCTAAAGAATATGAGCTTCTGTAGCTACGTCTTCTTGGAAGAAGAGCTGGTTCTGCCTCCAGAAATCCATTTGCCAGGAATGGAAGTGATGCTCCACAGTTGTATGAGAAGGCGAGGTGCTGAGCCAGAACTGGAGTACCCAAGTCCAGGACTCTAGTCTCACAGTTGTGGATTATGTCATGTATGAAATAAATTTCTAGATAAGATTGTTTACAACATAATAAAAGACATTTCATTAGAGTATGTTCACCTGGTAGCATTCCAGTACAACAATGGATGTTGAGATGTTTCCTTAGTCTAGAGCAATACAACATTTATTTCCCTTCCCACGGGAGGTCAAATCTATCATTTTAAAATCTACATTTGGGAGTTTCTAAAACCAATTAACTTTTGACCTGTCACTGTTCTTAATGTTCACCGATAATTACTGTTAATGGCTGTTGGTTATCGCAAATGACAAGTGATCTCTAAAGGCAATTAAAGGGCACATTTTAATGTATTAATGTGATCAACATGTTAATAATTACTAGTGTCCCTCGTGTGGTGAACCGTCTCAGCTTAATGATTAATTCTTGATGGTAAATTTAGTTGGGACATGATAGCATCTAGTTATGAAAGTTGAAAAAATAAAGCAGGTACCAGTTCTGTAGAAAATGTAATGATATATAAAAGTGTTTTTAAAATTGAGAGCTTTACCTACTGTAGGCCACCCACTTTGGTTTCCCAGGCGAGGACACTGAAGCTTCTAGAGGTGTGACAAGTTGATTTGTGGTTGAATTACAGCCAGGCCCCCTGCCTTCTGTGTCCAGGGTGATTATTACCATTTCCCACAAGCTGTCTCAATTTAAGCATATACAGTTTATTATTAACCATGTTAATAGGCCAAAGGAAAGGTGTGAGTGTGTGTTCTGAAGAGTGCAAGGCACTCCTGCATAGGAAGGTACAACTTTTGGTATCTTCAAGATGATCCAACAGGTGCTGAAACAAAGTGTGATTCTAGATTGTTGACATGAAATCTGGATTTATCAAGTTTAGAATAATACCATAAAGATAAAATGAAAATGATTTTTAATTTCACTTTTAAAATGATACTGAATTTTAAAATAATCAAACTTACTTTCTGTGTATTTTATTCTAGGAAGCTCTTGTAGACTGCTACAAACCAACAGAGGTAAACAAATTGCTTTTCCTAAATGCCATGTTTGCATTAGTTTTTATGAAACCAATTTGTGTATTTTTTTTAATTTGTGTATTTTTAAAGCTAAACAACAGTATATGCTTCAGTTATGTATATACTAAGTAGTAGTTATTATCTCGTAAGTGAAGTGCAATGCTTGACTAGTATTAACTTCCTTAAATGTATGCCCAAGCATACCTGGTTCAGGAAGACTTAAAACTAATGGAATTGGATTTGCTTTGACATGGATGGAACTGGAGGGTATTATGCTGAGTGAAATGAGTCAATCGGAGAAGGACAAACATTATATGGTCTCATTCATTTGGGGAATATAAAAAATAGTGAAGGGAATAGAGGGGAAAGGAGAAAAAATAAGTGGGAAATATCAGAAAGGGAGACAGAACATGAAAGACTCCTAACTCTGGGAAACGAATTAGGGGAGGTGGGCGGGGGGTGGGGGTGACTGGGTGGTGGGCGCTGAGGTGGGCACTTGACGGGATGAGCGCTGGCTGTTATTCTATATGTTGGCAAATTGAACACCAATAAAAAATAAATTTATAAAAAAAAACTAATGGAATTGGATGTGTTGCTTGTTTTTTTTTAATTCTTTATTTATATTCAATTTAGTTAACATATAATGTATACTAGTTTCAGGGGTAGAATTTAGTGATTCATCATTTGCTTATAGCACCCAGTGTTCATTACATCAAGTGCCCTCCTTAAATGCCCATCACTCAATTATTCCTAAAAGCCAAATTCAAAGGTAATTGTGAGAGGGTTGGAAATCATTTTAGTAAAGGTGTTAGATTTATAACTGGAGAATATATTCTTTTAGTATATAGCTATGCATCTTTAAGAAGCTTTAAGTGAAATCTGTCATTCAGAAAAATTGCCTTTATTGGAAGGAGAAATATTATGCTTTGTTTGCATATTTATCATCAAATGGATAAATATTAATATAAAAAATGGGTATTAGTTTGATTAGACCAAAGCAATTAATGTGTACTCAAAGAGTGAAAGCATGGTGTAGAAATTAAGGATATGATCAGTTATGAAAAGATTGGTAAAGGAATTCCTTTTCATTTATTCCTCTGATGAATCAGAGAAGGCACAAGATCCATAAGATATTTTTTGCAACATTAAAGTAATGGAGATAGGACTTCTGATTTTTGAAGTGATATAATTACAAAATGAGAAGAAAGCATACTTTCACAAGAGTGGGTAAGATTTAAATGACTAGGGTGTTTTGTGATCATTTGGCTTGAGGCCAATTAGTTATTTGAGTTTTATTCTTATAATCTCCAGTGTTCTTTTATGTTGATTGCATCTTGTAGTCATAGATATTTTTAAAATTAATTTTAAAATTATAAAGTTATTATATTTTTAAATTAATGTAATACATATTCATAGTTTTGAAAGCCAAAATACAATTAGGCTTATAAAGAAAAAGTAACATTGCCTTTCCCCTTCCTCAGTACCTTTTCCTAAAGGTATATATATTATATTATATTATATATTATATTCATATAGTTTTATACATCAACGTTTTTGGCTGTTTTCCTGCTATTTACTCTTGTATTCCTAAATATGCAATTGCTGTTTACTTATTTATTTTTTTCATTTATTGGCTTATGGGGAAATATGATAGCTCTCTCACTCTCCAAGTGATTCATTTCCCTCCATTCCCTTAATAAAGGTATTGACTAGTATTTTATTGAATCAGTGGTCAAGGTTTATAGTATTATGATTTAAACAAATATTTTCACTGCTAAGCCAAGCAGTGAAATATAACCATGTCTCCTTCTTTATATAGCTCTTTGTTTTCCCTGAAATTGATACTATCTTTTCTTTTATTTTTGTCTAGTACCTATTGTTATTTTTTGTTGAATTCTTCAATATCTTTGTCAAACATGTAGTATATTTTCTGTATACTCAAGCCTGTCATTACTATGCCCCTACCCTAGAAGTTTCCTCCTGGCACCCCTATGCAATAATCTAGTGAAGTTATTTTTGGGGCCTACTGAGTAGCTACTGTAATAAGATTTCTGTTCACTGCTGTCCTGTTAGATGCTTTGTTTCTTAAATCCCAATCTTCCTCATTTTTGGAAAGTATGTCCTCCAGTAGCTTTTTGGGAAAGGATGCATAGAAGGTAAAGTTTTTGAATCCTCGCATGTATGAAAATGTATTTTGATTAATAATTTGGGATGGTATAGAATTCTGGGACAAAATTCAGTATTAAAACTCAATTTTAAGGCATTATCCTAGTTTGTTATTTCTAGTATTATGAAATCTGATGCCATTCTTAGCCCTTTGTATGTGACCTATTTGTCCCTCCTCAATTAACTTTTAAGATTACCTCCATACTTTGAAATTTTACCGTGATATGCTTTACTGTGCGTCCTTTATTACTCATGTGCTGGGTGTTTTGCACTCTCTTTTAGTTTGAAGATTTATGTCTTTCAGTTCTTAAAAAAATATTATTTGTTTCATCAATTTATTCCTCATTATTCTGTAATACTGGCTCTCCTATTATCTAGGTGCTACATCTTTTGGATGAATCCTCTAATTTTTTTATCTTTTTTCCTTTTGTTGTTCATCTCTTTGAGTTTTTGTTCTACTTTGTGAAAGACTTCTGACTTTATTTCCTAGCCTTTTAAAGTTTTGTTATTTTAAGTTCTCAGTGTGTTATTTTTAATATTTAAGAGCACTTTCTTGATCTCTGTTCACTGTATTTTTAGTATTTCTTGTTTCATTCACACGTTTTATAATTTTTTCTCTTTGAGGATATTAATCAAATGTTTAATTTCCTTTTTTTTAAAGATTTTTCTGCTCTCAGCATTATCTCTTTTCTCTGAATCTCTTCTTTCTGTTTTTGTCTGTCTTTGCTGATTTTTGGCAGTGTGTCTATGTATGAGTATTAGGAGCCGGTAAACTAATTGTGTAGCATGAGCACAGCTTGTCCGTTGGTGGGTGTCGCTATGGAGTGACCTGGTTGCAAACCCCATTTTTTTTTTTTAGTGGTGTGTGTGTGGAGGAAGTAGTCCCCACTCAAAATGTTGCTATTTAGACCTCTTTTTACTGGAGAGATTTGTTTTGTCTTTGCTTGCTATCTAAACTCCTTGAGGAATTGATAGTTTGATTAGAGGCTTTCTGGAAGCAAGGACAGGATGGAGGCAATAGACCTCACTATGAGTTCTTTTGGAAAAAAGCTTCTTTATTTATAGTTGTCTGGGGGAATTAATATAAGAGTTAAATTAATTAGGTATTTGGAGAGTTATATTAAAATGTTGTGAAAGGTTAGACAAGAACAGTAGGAAAGTCAAGAAAGGTGATAGATTGTGTCATTGAATTCACATGTGATGTGGGGGTGGGAGGGTTCCTGCGGAGACTAGATCCAGACGGGCAGGTATAGGCATGCCATTTACTCAAACATTCTCTCCTCCTTCCCTTCTCCTCCTAGCAGGACAGTTCATGTTTTGGTATTTTGATAGAAAGGTTAGACTTTTCATGATTTTCCAGTTGTTACAATATCTAGGAAGCAAAATATTCACACTTCTTAACAGCCATACAGTTAAATAAAGATGGTGAGTCTTGCTTCCTCCAGAACAAAAAGTATTCTTTATCTGTTTTTTTTTTATCTGGTTTTTATAAGGAATTTTAAGAGATGAAAGATGTGATATTTAAATATTTTTTGGAGTTCCAAAAGAAGAAAGAAGGAAAGGCATTTACGTATGAACATCTCTGTTTCTTTAGCTCATGATTTCTAGAAATGGAAATGGTGAAAAATGCTAAGGAATTACAGTCAAGTTCATCTATCCATTAAAAAGGTCATTTCAGAAAAGGTTGGCAGTTGGGTTATGATGATAAAAATCCTAGCTTATTATTTTCCCAAAGCTCTAGAGTTCAATCATAGTAACAAGAATTATCTTATTTAATCTTCACAATGGTGACCTGAAGGAGAAAGTTGGGTTATTTTTTCTACAACCTTATAGCAGTGAGCAAAGGGAGGACTCAACCCAGAGTTTCAGACACCTGATCTTGTGCTCATTCTTTCTCTCTGCCTGGCTTCCTAAGCTACTTGACTTGGAAAGACATTTAGGACATTAAAGGACTTTGTCCTATCTCAGCTAAGTGACTACCAATTAATGATGTTCTTTTTAAAGTAGTCATCTCTGAAGGTGCTATTTTTTGATCAAAGGATTTTGCATACAATTTTATGTCACTTTGAAGTTAAAAATGTAAGGAAGATGTCTTTGCTGATTCAGGGACATTTATTTGTAGTCTCCATGCAGAGGTGGGGTGGGTGGTGGGAAGACTGGACTTTAAGAAGACAAGTCTTTTTTTTTTTTTTTTTAAGGTTTATTTATTCTAGAGAGAGCCAGAAAGAGAGAAAGAGAGAGTGTGCACATGAGTGGGGATGGGGAGAGGGAGAAAAATCCTCAAGCAGACTCCTCACTGAGTGTGGAACCCCACCTAGGGCTCCATCCCAGGATCCTGAGATCATGACATGAGTCAAAATCAAGAGTTGGACACTCAGTTGACTGAGCTACCTAGGCACCCTTAAGCCAAGAGTCTTATGTCAGCACCAGCACTACATGTGTGTGACTCAAAGTGATTTTCTCAACCTCTCAGAGCCTCCATTCCCTCCTCTATAAAATGGAGGTAAAAACCACCTCTCTGGGTTTTAGTAACAATTATTTGATTTTCTCAACCTCTCTGAGCCTCCATTTTCTCTGCTATAAAATGGAGATAATAATCACCTCTCTGGGTTTGAGTAACAATCATTTGCACTGATAATAATTTTAGAGATAATAATAACAATAACAATAATAACAATAGTAGCTAAATAATTACTAAGCACATGCCAGGGACCGATCGAAGTATATCACATGTATTAACTTATTTCTTCTTCACAACAGAGCTGTGAAGTTTACACCATTGTTATCAGGTAAGAAATTTGAGACATCAAAGGGCAATGTCGTTTGCCTAAGGTGATATAGTTAATAATTGGAGATACCAGGATATGCACAAGAGCACATAACATAAAGCTTGACCCGTGCTAGTTGAATTTGGTTTGATATAAGGTAATACTTCTCCATTACATATTAAAAATGAAAAATGCCCCAGTTCACCAAAATGATATTCTTGAATTCTTCAATTTGAAGAGGACACTTTAAGGAATTTGCAAATTTCACAGAGGTGATATTTTCTTTGGCATGCCATATGCTTTGGGTCCATGGTCTCATTTTATGTGGGACTCTGGCTAATCAGAAAAGAATTTGCATTTTCTCATTTTGATTCATATTCCCAGCTGTGGACTCTTGATGTGAAAATCTTTGCTGACTTGGACCCTTCAAAACACAGAAATATTATTGTGGCCACCACACTAATGTATTTGTGGCTGATTAGTAAGAATGGTATTTTAATTTTTTCCCCTTGAGTAAATGACATTTCTGATGTAGCTGATTTAATATCAGCTGATTTATAATAATGATAAATAGAGCTGATTTAAATGTAGAAAAATAATGTTTCTATATAATGCAAGAAGAAAAGGAGTAATTTAATTTTGGTTAATGTTTGGATTTGAATGATCAGTAAGTGACAGCCTGGTGGACATTATAGAAATCTGAGGTGAGGTGTTGGGGCCAGCTAGCCAGGCTGGGGAGGAGCCTCTTTTCCTATTTTTCATTCTTACTTTGCATGGTTTTCAAATCTTAGGATCACATAGGAGCACTTCTATTGTACTGATATGGTAGACAGAAAATGAATTTAGTATGGGTTTGAGGGCATTTGTCTTACCGTCTGTTAGGGGAGTTGTCAGTCCAGTCAACGGACGCCTAGAAATCTCTTTTTATAGTGAATGATGGCTGTGCCATTGCTCTCTGATAAACGTCATATTTTTTTTCTGTGCATTTCATTTTTGAAATAGAGGTTATCGTATTACATATCATTTTAGCAATCGGAGCCTGTAGGTTGATATGCATCAGGGTTTTGTGCAGGATGACTAAGTCTGTGAGTAGGTGGTGAGAGGCATTGGGTCCCAATAATCTTTCGGATTATAGGAATGTCCCATACACATGACAGTGCAGGAAATGGATGTCTGATTGTGGTTTGCAAATAGAAATTGACCAGTGGTTGTGGAAAGGCAGATGTGCTTCGCTGTTCTCCCATGTTGACAGGAGGAGAACGGGATCTCCTTTTTTCGCCATGGTGTCATGGGGATTGCATCTCACTGTCCTGACGGACATTTGTGGTGGCCATTGTCAATTCATCCTGCTCACATCATTCTCACTCCATTTAGCATTTTTAACCTGCCCTACAAAAATATTGGTCAGTTATGTATACATGGAAGTAATGAAAGTGCTCAGAGCTCCTGTTCTGAGCTGATTGTAGTGGAGAGAAAAGATAAACTGGGTATTAATAACTCAGAAAGGCTGTGTGTGTGACCAGAGGAGACATGGCTTGCCATTTTGCAATTTTCTCTCTATTCGTTTGCTCAACAAATGTTTATTGAACATCTATGCACCCATAACTAATCTAGAGCCTAGATAAAGCAGTGAACCTGGGCATCCATTGAAAAAAAAGTCTCTTCTAAGTTCACAATTAAGTTAATTGAGGAGACTTAAGTGCTCAAAGGATATTAAAATAGTAATAAAAGGACAGATATGCCAGGATGTCAGCTTAGTCCATAGTTTTCTTAGTTACCAAATCGCCTAATGGAATGTGAATTGAACGGATCCATACTTGCTAGAGAAAGACAAAGGAAGTAATCATTTCACTCCGTTTTAATGGGTCAGAGTGACTCCATGCAGGGTAACCTGTTCTTCTGGGCTCTCATGGGGTTTCCTGAAAAAAAAAAAAAAAAAAAGACTGCAATTTGGGGCCGGGTTGAGGAAGAGAGCTGGATTAATGAGTTGAAATACACCTGTTGGAAGCTGTCACCTTCAGAACAATGTTTCCGAAGAGTGAGAAAATTGGGACCTTCCAAACAAAGCCTGGAATCAACAAAAATGACATTCCTAGTGGTTGTAGCCATTGACTAGGAAAGCTTTATGTTTTAGCATGAATAGGCAGGTAAGTAATAAAGGACTGGGATTTATTAACCAGAAACAAGAGTAACTTTACCAAAAGGATTTTGGTCACAGTCTGCCAGTTGGTTGCTCGTACACTTTCTTTAAGGCTCTTTATGCCTCAGGCCTCCATTGCCCAGGAAGAAAGAGCCAGGAGGTGCTAGAGCTAGCATGTAGATCCATTTTTGAGTCCACATCCTGTGATCTGTCTACTTCTCTACTTCTCACTGCCTTTCTCTGAATTCTTACTAGGTCAGCACAAGCACCACTTTGGAATATTTATAAATTTGGTTAAGATTGTTTCGTTGAGGAAATTAACCCAGAAGGGTTAAGTAAGCCTGCCAAAGACATGCAGTCATGGAGCAGAATTCTGCATTTATTTATTTTTAAAGATTTTATTTATTTGTGAAAGACACAGAGAGGCAGAGACATAGGCAGAGGGAGAAGCAGAGTTCCCATGGGGAGCTGGATGCGTGACTCAATCCCAGAACCCCAGGATCATGTCCTGAGCCAAAGGCAGATGCTCAACCACTGAGCCACCCAGGTGCCCCAAAAGTCTGCATTTCTTTTTTGGTCATAATTCAGCACTCTTTGTAGAGTTAGGGAACAGTCCACAAGCCCATACTCATTTCTGACACTAATTGTAAATTTAGGGGTCACCAAGGTGATACTCAAACTTGATAACTTGCTAGAAGGACCCATGGCACTCACTAAGAATTTCTATACCCATAATTTCATTTTATTTTTTATTTTTTATTTTTTTTTCCATAATTTCATTTTATTACAGTCACAGGCTACGGATGAAAATCAGCCAAGCGAAGGATACATGGGACAGAGGCCAGGCAAGTTCAAACACAGAGCCTCCAGCTGCCCTCTCTCAGTAGAGCCCGGTACAGGGTTAATTCAGATATGATATGTGAGAATGTGTAGAGTACTGCCAATCAGGAAAGCTCACCTGAGCCTCAATGCCCAGAGTTTTTACTGGGACTTGCTTACATAGATTGGTTGACTGCCATGTGGCTGACTTTCATCTCCAGTCCCTTGGTATATGGAGCTGATATCACATGACCCAAAGTCTCCACCCAAAATCACACTGTTAGACTCTCTAGCATGGCCCAAGGCCCTGGAGTAAACAAAGATACTTTTATCAGGCAAGACATTCAAGATCTTAGAGCTTGCTTTCCAGGAACTGAGGGCAAAGACTAGACTCTTTTTGGGAAGGTGAAATTTTTTACTACACACTCTTAGAAGCAGGATGACCATGAGAAGAATGATAATGTTGATGACAATAATAATTGTGACATAAGGAAAGAAGAAGTAGATGGTATAATAGGAAGAGCCACATAGGTATGGCTTTGGATGTTTTTTCCCCCAGTAATTACTGATGGTTATTTTTTTTTAAAACACATGATGGAGGAGGTACAGGCTTTAAAGGACAGTGGACCTTTAAGCAGCTGGCATTTTCAAATGATTGATTGTGATTTTATGGCCTTTTCTTCTTTCATTAAATTCAGAATGAATGATTATGTTTTAAAAGCTGATCAACCGGGCAGCCCTGATGGCTTAGCGGTTTAGCGCTGCCTTCAGCCCAGGGCGTGATCCTGGGGATCTGGGATCGAGTCCCACATCAGTCTACCTGCATGGAGCCTGCTTCTCCCTCTGCTTGTGTCTCTGCCTCTCTTTATCTCTCTCTCACGAATAAATAAATAAAATCTTTAAAAAGAAAAAAAAGCTGATCAACCCTAATTATAAACAACTCCACATTCTCTTCTTGCATTTGGACTTATCCAGATAGAAGAAAGAACACGAGTTAAAAGTAATTTGACACGTGACTTTTGGATTTCTGTATCTTTAGCAAGGGAGTCATAATCAAAAACAAATCTCACAGTTCATAAATCCAGTAAGATTTCATCTTAACAAGATTTAGGTATTTGTAGCAAATATTCATTTCAACAAAATTTGGGTATTTGTAGCAAATATTCTCCTTCATTGATAATGGGGCCCTAAATTACTATAGCTTTTTTTAGTGATTATAAAGTTAGAGATTATAATTTTACTGGATTTACTCCACCGATCATTTACTGTGGTGGGATTATTTATGTGGGTTATATTTTACATTGTCTGAATATTAAGTGTACAGGTTCTGAGAAGCCAATTATTAGTAAGTGAAAGAAGAATTGAATGCTGGTGAGGTTGACTATGGGGAGGGCAGGCGAACTGTTCTGCTGCATACAAATAAAGGTTAGAATCTAGGTACAAAATAATTAGTCTAAGAGCAGTGGTCTGAGTCTCTAAAATAGATTAATGGGACTGCTTTCACCAGCACAACAAATTAATCTCTGAAGGCAGATAGTCAAGAAAATGAATGTACAAAACAATGTCAAGTGGTTTTAAGTTAAAGGAAAGAAGAAAATAACCAGGATGCAGTTAAGACCTTCAGGAATTTTCTGTTGGCAGCAGTGATTATAGTGACAGCAGGCACAAACTCTTACCCATAACAGATTCATAAACCTCTTTTAAGATAATAAAAAATAAGATCAGTTCTGGTGTGCACTGTGAGCAGATGAACCTCTCTAAAGGTAAACAACACTCCTCCCAACCCCTGACAAAAGAAGGGGAAAGTTAAATATTCACGGGTAAGTGATATTGGCGCCTGTGGTGCTCAAGTGCCTAAGATCGCAGGAGCAAATCCTGGCATCACACGGGGCTGGGGACACCCCAGAGCTGTTTGTCAGTGCTGACTCACTGCCTGTTTGGCCTGCATGTTTGGCCTCCTGTGTGACCTGGATACGCAAGCTGATAAAAATTTACAGTGTGATTTTTAAATGCTTAGCTGGTTCTTCGGGTGAGGACATTTTGCCATTTGGAATGGTTCTCAGTTGTTTCCATCACTTTTAAAACAGGCAGGTGCTACCCTTCCATTGGCCTCGCTTCTCTAAACTTCAGCAGATTTGGAAATTCTTCTTTCCCTCCCCGGATCATGCTTTGCCTGATCCCCACAATATCTGATGCGTGGATGTCAGGCTTTTTGGAAGAAGTGTCAGCTAGCTCTGTAAAAGTTGTGTAGGTTGACTTGGTTTTACTATCATTGCGCAGTGAGACTCAGCACCTGGAGCAGCTGGTCCTTGTGAATATGCATTTTAAGGAAGTGACCGGTGCATTGATTGGGGTGACAAAGAGGGGACAGTACATGGGGGAAGTCACTGAACCACATGACTGGAATCTTCACCTGCTGGCTCTCTACCCTGGACTCTGCGTCGGGGGTTGGGGGTGATATTTTTTTGAAAAGCAGATTGAGCATCCAGAGTTCTGCTGGGCGCCCTTTGTGGGAGCTCACATGATCTACATAATTATTGTGATTGGTGACACCACACAATGAGCAACAGTTTTAAGCATATCTTTCAATAAGTCCTTTTGTGGGGAAATACTTCTGATTAAAGGGCTACCACATACTATCCATTTGTCTTTTTAAATGACCCTAAATGCTTGAAAGAATGACATGAGTGTGGTTTAATTATGCACAAAGCAGTGATTTGCAGAGATACTGTGGTTTCTCCTTTTCCCACTTTCTGATGGACCCATCTTTGTTAAAGCAGCACAGTCCATCAATGAGTGGAGCAGATGAATCCCTTTGAGGGACAAGGGAAAGGTCCCAGACGCCTGGCCACGGTGATAATTACAGAATGAGCGTCCATCTGCCGCCTCTGGTCCAGGCTGGAGCGGGTGGAAGGGTGTGGAGGCTGAAAGCCCGGGGCCCAGGAGGGATGGGGGGACGAGAGCTCAGAGGGGAGCGTGGCCCTGGGATGCCGTGCTCCGTGACAGCGCCGCACGGCAGAAACTCCGGAGCGAGGAAGGACCTTCTGTTTTCATAGCTGCCGGCAGATCCCTTCAGAAACGTGCTTTGGCTTTTTTTCTTTCTTAGAAGTCTCTCATAAATCAGGTGGCTGCCTGTTGTATTGAGTCAGGTTTACGAGGTCACTGGCAATGTTTCTTTTCTTTCTATTGCTTCTTTGATCTCTCTGTGCATGTGTGCATGTGTGTGTGAGTGTGCATGCATGCACACAAGCATGCTAGGCTCCACCCTTCCCCAAATGCTTCTTGTCTCCCCTAGCTCCTCCAGTTTGGCTGGTTTCCCAGTGCTTGAAGGAGAACCGTTAGGCTCTTCCTCCACAGTAGCAGGGGCCAATTTTTTTTTTTATAAATTTATTTTTTATTGGTGTTCAATTTGCCAACATATAGAATAACACCCTGTGCTCATCCCGTCAAGTGCCCACCTCAGTGCCCGTCACTCAGTCACCCCCACCCCCCGCCCTCCTCCCCATCCACCACCCTCCCCTTCATTTCCCAGAGTTAGGAGTCTTTCATGTTCTGTCTCCCTTTCTGATATTTCCCACTTATTTTTTCTCCTTTCCCCTCTATTCCCTTTCACTATTTTTTATATTCCCCAAATGAATGAGACCATATGTTTTTTCTTCTCCGATTGACTTATTTCACTCAGCATAATACCCTCCAGTTCCATCCACGTCGAAGCAAATGGTGGGTATTTGTCATTTCTAATGGCTGAGGAATATTCCACTGTATACATAAACCACATCTTTTTTATCCATTCAGCTTTCGATGGACACCGAGGCTCCTTAGCTGGGGCCAATTGATACTTTGTACAATCCGCCTAACACACACACACACACACACACACACAAATTAGTGCACAGAGATTCTAGTGTTTCCTCTCTCTGCTTCTTCACTTACCTAACAAAACTGTGTGATTTAATTAGGCCATGCATGTATTCCTTTGCTTTGTAAACCTTTGCGAGCACCTCCTGTATTACACGCCATGCTAGGAAAAGAAAGGGGGCTAGGACTCTTGCAACTAAAAGCAGGAATGACAGATCTGCACGTTGATTATCCTGCATGCTTTATGCTGTATAAGTAACGTTTTGCAAATTTTCTTCAGTTTGCTTATTTTGCTCAATATGAGATTTCTGAGATTTGTTCCTGTTGATATAGGAGGCTCTACTTCACTCATTTTCATTGCTGTGTAGTGTTCCTATGTATTAATGTACGTATCCATTCTTCTGCTGAGACTCACTTAGGCTGTGTCCAGTTTTCTTCATTATGAATGGTGATGCAATAAAAACTCCTGATCTTTTGGCTCACGTACAAAGTTTTTCCAAGAAATATACCAAGAAATGGAATTGCTCTTCAATGTTTGCATCAGCTTGCATGCCTACCAGCAGGGTACGAGAATTCTCTTTTGACCTCAGCATTCTCATACCCGGTATTGCCCAACTGTAAAATTTTTGTCAATATGATGGTATCTTATTGTTTTAACATACCATTTCCTGACTGCTCGCTAGTAAGATTGGACCCATTTTTTTCTCCATGTACTTATTGGCTGTTCATATTTCCTAATTTGGGAATTTCCATTTTGAATCCTTTGTCTACTTTCTTTTGATTTGTGTTTTTGTAATTGATTTTTAAGAGTTGTTTATATATTATGGATGGCAGTCCTTTGACCTTTACGTAGGTTGCAAATATATTTCAAAAACTGTGGAGCTTATTTTGGTTGTGTTGTCTTTTGTGTACAGAAGTTTAACATTTAATTGAAATCAGATTTACCAGTGACATCCTCTATAGCTTATGCTTTTAAAAGATTTATGCTTAAGAAATCTTTCACTACTCCTATGTCAAAGATAGTCTCCTTGGAGCTCTTGGGTGGCTCAGCTGGTTAAGCCCCTGGCTCTTGATTTCAGCTCAGGTCACGATCTCAGGGTCAGCTCTACCCTGGGCACGGAGCCTTTTTAAGATTCTCTGTCTCCCTTTCCTTCGATCTCCCCCACCCAGCCACACACACACACACACACACACACACACACACACACACATACTCTCTCTCTCTCTCTAAGAAAAAAAGATAATCTTCTTATATTTTGTTCTAAAACTTTTCACTTTTACTTTTTACACTCAGATATTTAAATCATCTTGAACTTATTTTTGTGTATGGTGTGAAATAGAGATCTAATTTTACATTTGCTGTGTTGTTCCAGCACCACTTATTGAACAATCTGTCCTTACCCTTACTGATATGTAATCATCTGGTGTTGTATATCAGATTTTCATAATATGCAGGACTTAACTTCTGGCTGTTTGTCTATCACCACACAATGTCACAACTGCCAGGGATTTATTTTATTTTAAATATTTTATTTATTTGAGAGAGAGAGAAAGAGCATGAGTGGGGGTAAGGGGAGTGGAGGGACAGAGGGAGAAGCAGGCCCCCCACTGCTCAAGGAGCCCGATGTGGGGCTCAATCCCAGGACCCTGAGATCAAAACCTGAGCCAACGTTTAACCGACTGAGCTACCCAGGTGCCCCTTGCCAGGGCTTTATAATTTGTTCTTAGCAAGGGCCAGGTGAACCCACAATTTTCTTATTAAAAATATCTTGACTCTTCTTGAATATTTATATATCAGTTGGTACTGCATTAAACTTATAGATTAATTTGCATGTAAATGAGATCTATGTGTTGATTCATTCAGGACACAATAATAAAAAATGTGAATTCCTTTGGATGAGGGACAGGTTTGAAGCAGGGATAGGTAACAGTGAGTTCACTTTTGGTCATTTTGAGACTGATGTGCCTATGTCACATCCCTATGGAGACCTCTGGGAGAAACAGGAAATGCAGGCCTGGATCTCAAGGGGGATGACAGAAAGGAGACCTGAGAGTGTGAGGAAATGATTGGCTGAGAGTGCCTTCAGGAGGCTGGGAACCAAGCTTTGGAGAATGCTTCCATTCCATCAGCAGGTCATGGGGCAGAAGTAAGTGGGTGACAAAAGGGAGTGATGGGAGAAAATCAGAGACTTACAAAGAGAATGTGGAGGAGAGTAAGCAACCTCCTTAAAAGAAAAAGAGAGAAGAAAGAAAGAGAGGAAGAGGGGAAGGGGAGGGGAGGGGAGGGAATGGAAGGGAAGGTAAGAGAAGGTAAGAGAGGGAAGGGAAGGGAAGGGGAGGGGAGGGGAGGGGAGGGGAGGGAAGGGAAGGGAAAGGAAGAAAAAAAGGAGTATTTTCTCACTATACACACCTGCTAGAATGGCCAAAATTAAAAAGACTGACAACACCAAGTGTTAGCAAGGATGTAGAACATCAAGAACTCTCCTCCCCTGTTGGCAGGAAAGTAAAATGGTACGACCACTTTAGAAAACTATTTGGGGGCTTCATAAAAAGTTAAACATACATTACACAGCTCTGCCATGGCACTGCTAGATATTTACCCAAAGGGAAGAAAAAATATGACCACGCAAACACTTGCACATGGATATTCAATGTAGCTTCATTCACCATGGTCCAAAACTTGAAACAACCTAAATGTCCATCAGCAGGTGCATGGGTAAACATGTCGTGATAGATCTTTACAATGGAACACTAGTCAGCAATATAAAAGACTGCAGGACTAACACACACAACAATATTGGTGAGTCTCAGAAACAGTATTGGAATGAAGTAAGCCAGGCAAAAAGAGAATGTGATGAATAATTCCAGTTACATAAAGTGCAAACTGTAGTGACAGAAAATTGGGCTGGGACAGAGGGAGGATGAGCTATAAAGGGAGATGAGAAATTTAGGGGAGTGATGGAAATGATTTGACCTTTAAATAGAAGCAGTTTTGTGATACTGTGATTTATAAGAAATATATATATTTGGTCATTCAGATGATCAAAATCTGTTTCTCATATGCATTCTATTCCTCCCTCACAGTTCCTGATGCACAACTCTCCAAACCCTCAGAATGTCCTGAGCCATAAGAGCAATGGGTACATTTTTTTTTTATAGTACTCGGGCTCTTGCCCTCAGTTCCTGAAAAGCTTCAGAGCCATAAAGGTCAAATTGTTATTTCTAACAAACCCCTTTCTACCACAACTGGGTTTAGTTAATGAAGTGATTTTTGCAAAGCACCGAAGGATGGGGGCTGGTTGCCAGGGGAACCAACCATGACTCTAAGGTTTGAACTTTCAGTTTTACCCCCTGATTTCCAGAGATGGAAGAGGGGCTAGAGATTGAGCCAATGGCCAGTGAGTTAATCAATCATGCCTAGTAGTGAAGCTTCTGTTACAAGGACAGGGTTCGGAGAGTTTCCATGCTGGGGAACTAGGATGCTTCCATGTGCTACTGTGCTGGCCTCCAAGCTCCATGAGGACAGTTCTTTTGTTCAGGATCTTACCCCATGTGTTTCCCTATCTGGCTATTGATTCATATCCTTTAATATCCTTTGTAATATATTGGTAATCTGGTGAGCAAATGGGTTTTCCTGAGTTCTGGAAGCAATTCTAGCAAATTAATCAAATCCAAGGAGGGGGTTGGGGGAACTTCTGGTTCATAGTCGGTCTGTCAGAAGCACAGGTTAACAGCCTAGATTTGGGATTGGCATCTGAAGTAGAGGGCCTTCTTTGTGGGATGGAAACCTTTACCTGTGGACTCTGATGTTACCACTAGGTGGATAGTGCTGGAATTACATTGAATTCTTGGATTCACCCTACTGGTGTCAGAATTGCTTGTTGATGTGGGGAAGCCCCCCCCCCCCCCCCAGGAATTGAGTCTAGGAACTCTCACATTTATTGCCCATAAATTATTCCTCAATAAAGTCAATAACTGAAAGCAAGCAGGTAGGCAGAAAAGAAAGAGAAAGGAAGGAAGGGAGGAAGGAAGGGAGGGAGGGAGGGAGGAAGGAAGGGAGGGAGGGAGGGAGGGAGGAAGGAAGGAAGGAAGGAAGGAAGGAAGGAAGGAAGGAAGGAAGGAAGGAAGGAAGGAAAAGTTGTCCTTAGCAGTGTCCAATGAAGAGACCTGAGCAGGAGCACGCTGTGGTGGGGGAGCCTTGAGGAGTCCGCGCTGGCTGAGCAGAAAGGTCAACACTCTGGCTTCCCTCTCTTCTTCCTTTTCTCCTCTCTTTCTCCCCTTTTTGCTCCATCTTCCCTCCTCTTTTTCTTCTTTTCTAATTTATAAGTTAGAGTAGAAGGCAGCAACTTGGGCTTTTGAGGTGTTTATGCATTGGAAAGAGACTATGAGCAGAAAGGAAGGAAGGTTCCTGCTCTGGGGAAAGATTTCCAGAGCTTACCTGTAAAACACAGTCCTTTCCATATCTGGCCAGCCCTTCCCCCATATATAAACATTAAAGGATTGCTGTGTTTATCACACACATTTCAAGTCATTTTAGTTTGGTTTGTAATTAGACTAAAATTACCTGTCTTGGTTGCTTAATAAAGAAAAAAGTTTCCCCCCTGGGTATCATGGTACAGAGAGAGGGAATTGTACCATCTGCTCCCAGGAAGTGAGTCCAAATTTCTTATGGCTTTATATAAATAGGGTTTGAATCTTGGTCTGACCATTCAGTAGCTATGTGACCTTGGGCAAACCTCGCAACCTCTCTGAGCCTGTGTTACAAGACAGTTGTAATGATTAAATGAAGCAGTCCATGAAAATGCCCAGAATGCTTGTCACATAAAAGGTGCCCATAAGTATGAGTTATCTGAACCCCAGACAGGAATTTAATGCCCATGAGAGCATGGCATTATCCTAAACAAAATAGAAGGTACATACTGTGGGGGAGACTAGTCCCTAGGTGAGTTCATGGGTAAAAAGGTGAATGCAGAGCATTCTCAGATACAAAAATAGTGCCTAGAACTGAGGTCGGGGGTAGGTGCCCAGGGTCATTTAGAAAGGTGTTTATTGGGGTACCTGGGTGGCTCAGTAGGTTAAGTGTCTGCCTTTGGCTCAGGTTATGATCCTGGGGTCCTAGGATTGAGTCCCACATTGGGCTCCCTGCTCAGCAGGGAGTCTGCTTCTCTGTCTGCCTCTGCTGCTCCCCCTGCATGTGCTCGCTCTCTCTCTCTCTGTGTCAAATAAATAAATAAAATCTTTTTAAAAATGTGTTTATTAAGGGACACATTTTTCCATTGTTTTAAGGGAGAATAGTTAGGTGGAGGGAAGGGTAAGGATTTCCCCTGCAGTGTGATATAGGCCATAGTCAAAGACTCAGAGGAGTCAGAAGGAGAAGGAAGAGTTAAAGGAGGTGGGAGGTGGCATGTTTGCTGCTGCACGTGTGGCATATGTGTGCCTGAGTGTGCCTATTTGAGTGTGTGAATGTGTGTGCCCCTCGGAGTGTGAGTGTGCCTGAGTGTGAGTGTGTGACTCTCTGAGTATGCATGTGCGTGTATGAAAGAGGGAGGTAGGTGGTTAGGAAATGCCACTGAGGAACTTTTTACAAATTTTTTTTTATTTATTCATGAGAGACAGAGAGAGGCAGAGACAGAGGCAGAGGGAGAAGCAGGCTCCCTTCAGGAAGCCCAACGTGAGACTCAACTCTGGGACTCCGGGATCACGACTTGAGCCAAAGGCAGATGCTCAATCACTGAGCCACCCAGGTGCCCCTGGAGGAATGTTTTCAAGTCTATTTTAAACACTTCATGATGTGAAGAGCAAATACTCCTTTGTGGCCTTTTGAGAAGGGGTTGTGCCGTGGCAGTGGCTCTGCAGTGGCTGGTAGGCTGTGGTCAGATCTCAGGGAGGACAGTCGAAGGCAGGAATCTTTGAGGAAGGTGCAATGGGAGCTGAGACCCCAGCCCAGGCAGGATGAGAGAGGCTAGTGTGGATTTTCTCAACAATTACAGCCTTGTTGCCTGAAGCAGGGGAAACCCACAGCCACAGAGGGAAAAACACGTACTTGGCTGGGGTCACCAACAGCTTCTTCCAGGAAACACTTGTTTTGCTTATAGCCTGATGTTACCCCCTGACCTGAGCACTTTGGTCTTGCTGGATGTCACCAACGTACTTCTCATCTGCCTCAATTTTCAAACCTTTTCTACATGGCTGTGTGTGGTGGTGGTGTGTATGTGGGGGGAGGATGAGATGGCTACATTTTCCTTAGTGTTCTTGATTAGAATTTGTACAGACTGGAAATATTCTTAATCAGTATAGTCTCGATGATGATGATGAAGATGGCAGAAAGCACTTTCACGGCGCTCTCTGTGGCCCAAGCATCTTCCCAAGCTTCTCAAAGCTTTTAATTCATAAAACTATTAAATATACCAACCTTGAGGTTATGCTTCATTATCATCACTCTCAGTTCATGGTGAGAAAAACTGAGACATAGAGAAAATAATTAGCCCTTAAATGATGCACAAGGATTTGAACCTGGTCCCCTGGTTCCCAAGTCCTACTCTTAACCACATGGCTACACTGCTTCCTGCTGTGTGAGTGCAGAGGGCAACTCCCTCCACGTAGGAATGGACCCATCTTAGATCTTTATAGGCATTTGTTTCAAAGGGCCCTCTTGGTGTTTATAACCCAAGATCTTTATCTTTTGTCTCTCTGCTTCTTGTGTCACTATACAATTCACAGTCCTGGGGACACAGGTTCCCCCCTCATATAATTCACAGTCCTGGGGACACATAGTCCCTTCCATACAACTCATGGTCCTGGGGACATAGGGCCCCAGCCTTTTATTAAAGGCCGCTGTGTGAGGCTATTTGTCCAGCTGTGGCTTGGCGCCCTGCCCAGTTGAGCACAACCTGGCCCTTGGTAGCCCGCAGGAATGTTGCAACTGGGTGAGACTTCCCTCAGGGTTGCAGACTGGGGATCTCGGGGAGCATTAGGAAGAGCATTTGGACAAAAGCTGCTGAGGTGGCCTAAAAAATAGTTGCCAGTTGTCTTGAAATGATGGGTCAGAGCAATGCCTGTTTGCCTTTGTAAAATTCCAGCAGTTAGCTGAAATACTATTTCAAACATTAGGAAACGAGAATGGCCAGATCTTAGACACTAGTAGAGGTATGTTCAGCTGATAAAAGATGTACCCTTACGGAGGGAGAAGGAGAGGAGAAGGAGGGAGAGGAAGCTGGGCTGACACCCCAGAGCAGTGATTCCAGATTCTAGATTCCTTGAATTGACACAGAGCTTCTCATCTTTCAGTCTCTTGGAATCATGACCTTCTTTTAGCCTGTCATCCACCAGGAGAGGCAGAGTGGGAGAGGCAGGAGTGGTCCCAGGCCTGGACTGGGTAGGGGCAGTGTGCACCATCCATCTGCCCAGGGAGCACTCATATACACA
Source organism: Canis lupus baileyi (assembly GCF_048164855.1). NCBI lineage: Eukaryota > Metazoa > Chordata > Mammalia > Carnivora > Canidae > Canis > Canis lupus. The sequence goes on from NC_132838.1 coordinate 41,675,945, forward strand.
CTTAGCATTGTGACTGGTGTCATACACTGACAGCCTGTTTCGTGCTAGCCTGGGAGCCCCCTTTGGGCCAGGGCCTCTCCCTTCCTCTGCATCCCAGCAAGTAGTGTAGTATCTGGCACATGCTGGGGGCTTGGTACCCATTTATTGAGCTCAATTGGCTTCAAGAGACCTGGATTCAAATATTTGCTTTGTGACCTCAGACAATGACTTATAGTGAACTAGACATCCATTTTTTTCTCATGTGTAAAATGGAGGTAATAAAACTACATTAGATCAAATATGGCAATATATATAAATAGGCTACACAGAAAAGGCCTTCAGCAAATGTTGATTCCCTTTGTTTTGTTTGGATTGAGCACAACCAGTGCCAGATCCTAATATTCAACCCACGTCCACTAGGGGGCTTGCATCCATTCTCGCTCCTCCTTTCAACTGGGGATTCAAAGGTCGAAAAAGAGTCACAAATGCCTTTTTTTTTTTTTTTTAGTGTCACAAAAGATCATGTCTTTTGTGATTAGGGAATCATTTTCTTGTGGAAATATTGCATCTTGGGAGACACTTTATTCATCCCTTCTTTTGACATGTTCTGTATGTGTACAAGTCACATGGCAAGATGCCGAATAAATGCAGTGGTAAAAGACCTGAAGTTAGCCTATAATTATAGGCACACAGAACATAAATGCACATGGAATATTTACCAAGATAGACATGTTCTAGGCCACAAAGCAAGTCTCAAATTTTAAAAGATTAAAGTCATACAAAGTACATTCTTTAAATAATGGAATTAAGTTAGAAATCAGTAACAGAAGGGTGTCTGGAAAAATCTCCGAATATTTGGAAACTAACTGATACATTTCTAAATAACTGCTAGGCCAAAGAAGGAATCAAATGTGAAATTGGAAACTATTTCAAAATGAATGAAGTGAAAACTCATTATATCAAAATTTGTGAGATGCATCCAAAGCAGTGCTTAGAGGTGAATATATAACACTGTCTATATTGGGAAAGGTTTCAAATGACTTTAGAATCTATCCTGGGAACTAGGGAAAAAAGGAACAAATTAAACTCAGAGTAAGGTGAAGAAAGAAAATAATGAAAATGAAAGCAGAAATCTGTGAATATAAAAAAGAAAACCAGTAAAGAAAATCCGTGAAAGAAAAGCTCATTCTCTGAAAAGAACAATACAATTGATAAATCTCCCTATTCCTGGTTAAAAATTCTCAGCCAACCTAGGAATAGAAGGGAAATCCCTAAACTCTAGAAAGAACATCTGCAAAAGGTCTACAGAAAGGTGCTAGAACTAACAAGTGAGTTCAACAAGCTTGCAGAAAAGGAGGTAAATATATGAAAATCTATTGCTGGCAATGATTGGAAATAAAAATGTACCACTTCTAGTAACATCAACAATATTAAACATTTAGGAATAAATATGACAAAAGATGTACACTGAGAACTATAAAATGTTGCTGAGAACATTCATTGTCTTTACCACAGAGTGATTTATAAATTCAATGCAGTCTCAACCAAAATCCCAGCAGCGTTTTTTGTTTGTTTTTGTTTTGTATAAAATAATGAATTGATTCTAAAATTCTTAAGGAAATTTAAAGGACTTAGAATAGCCAAAACAATATGTATCAACAAAGATGGCAGACTAACATTACCTGATTTTAGGACCTGTAAACCTATACTTAGAAGACAGAGTGATATTGCCATAAAGACAAACAAATAAATCAGCAGTTCAGCCATCCTAATCCTAGATATTTACCCAAAAGAAATCAAAGCATGTTCCATACAGAGTTTTACATGGATATTTTAAACAACTTTGTTTATAATAGCCCTATACTGAAAACAACCCAAATTTCCATCAACAGGTGAGTGGATAAACAAACTGGTACTCCAATACAACAAAATGCTACTTAGTAATAATAATAATAATGAAAATAAATGTGCAATTAAAATTTTGCTGAATCTCAAAATAATTATGTTGAATGAAAGAAACCCCAAAAATAGAAGACTAAAAAGTATGTAGTATTATGGTTCCATTTGTATAAAACTCTAGAAAATGCAAGTTAATTTAATAGTGACAGAGTTTTCCTGGGAATAAGAAGAGCAGAGGGAGGAGAGAGGGATTGCCAAAGGGCATGAAGATACCTCTGAAGGAATTGAATGTGTCCATTATGTTGATTGCACAGATGGTGTACTTGTGGTTGTATGCCTTAAAATGTGTAGTTTATGGCATGCCATTTATACCTTAATAAATCTTTTACCAAGAAAAAGTCACAGAGGACGTTTTAGTGGTGGGAGTTTCCATCCCAGCCAGTCTACTAACTTCTCCCAAGTAGGACACTATGGCCTCTTTCTTGGCAACTCTATGGACTTCTCCCAAGTAGGACGCTATGGCCTCTTTCTTGGCAACTCTATGGTTTTGAATTTATCTTAACTTACTTAACCTCTTATTGGTACCTGGCTTGATTGAGCACCTCTTCTTTCTAGAAGCATGTTCTTTTCTTGACTTCTTAACAGCACACTCTTTTGCATTTCCCCCTCCTCATTGCTTTCTCCTTTTCAGTCTCCTTCACTGGCCCCAGCATTTCTCCCAGACCTCACTTGCTAGGGGACCTCTGGCCTTGGTCTTCAGCCTTCTTTTCCTCTCTATTTACACTTTCTTCCAAGCTTATCTCATGGAGCCTTGCAATTCAAAGCATTGCCACCTGTGCTGTCCAATAGAATTTTCTGAAATGGGGCAGCCCAGGTGGCTCAGTGGTTTAGCACTGCCTTCAGCCCAGGGCATGATCCTGGAGACCCGGGATCGAGTCCCATGTCAGACTTCCCTGCATGGAGCCTGCTTCTCCCTCTGCCTGTGTCTCTGCCTCTTTCTCTCTCTGTGTCTCTCATGAATAAATAAACACAATCTTTATAAAATCTTTTTTTTTGAAATGATGGAAATATTCTATAGCCCTAGTGTCTAGTATGGTGGCCACTAGCCATAGATGGCTACTGACTATTTGGAATATGACTAGTGCGAATAAGGAACTGAATTTTAAATTGTATTTGTCTTAATTCATTTACATTTAAATAGTTACACTGTATCATTTATATTATAGAATATAGGCATATTTATTACATATGAATATACTATAAGTATGTATCTATATTTATATTATTATATTTATACTACTTGTCTATGTGGTTGGGGGCTACTGCATTCATTAGCCTTGGTCTAGATCATTGTATTTACAAACTATGGGTGGTAACCTATGAGTTGGCCTTGACCCTTTTTTTTTTTTTTTCAAAATAAAATATCAAAGGGTATCACATATCGTAAGAGTTACATCTTTTCAAGAAACCTTTGTTTCAGGCTTGTTTCTTTGTGAACTAGCTGATGTAACTATGTATGGATCACATGTAGTTTTTTAGGAGTTGTGTTTTTTAGTTGAAAGCCACTGATTTATTTATTTTTTTTAAGATTTTATTTATTTACTCATGAGAGAAAGAGAGGCAGAAACATAGGCAGAGGGAGAAGCTGGGTCCCCATGGGGAGCCCTATGTGGGACTTGATCCCAGGATCCCGACCTGATCTGAAGGCAGATACTCAACCACTGAGCCACCCAGGCGTCCTGAAAGCCACTAGTTTAGATGCAAGTGATGCCTAACTTTATGACTTCAGCCGTTGAGCTAAGACACCAAGTCATGTTGAACTGTCTTCCTGAGATCCTCATGTGTCTAGTAGGTACCCTCTGGGTTTTTCTCATTTCAGCGTAATGGTTACCTTAATCCCCCTTTTTCCTTGTCCCATCTCCCCATTTTATTGGAGGTCCCATTCATTCTAGCAACACAGTCTAGTGACTCTGACTCTGAAATGGATCCTGCTTAATTTTCATTGCCTTTAAGGCTGGGCATCCCTTGCCTGAATCTCTGCAAAATCCCCAAACTAGCCTATCTTTCAATCTTGTTTTTATACAGCCTGTACTCTACATGGCAGTCACAGGGGGCTTTTATTTTTTATTATTTTTTTAAAAGATTTTTATTTATTCATGAGAGAGAGAGAGAGAGAGAGAGAGGCAGAGACACAGGCAGAGGCAGAAGCAGGCTCCATTCAGGGAGCCCGATGTGGGACTCGATCCCAGGTCTCCAGGATCATGCCCTGGGCTGAAGGCAGCTCTAAACTGCTGAGCCACCCGGGCTGCCCCACAGAGGGCTTTTATTTTATTTTTTTAAAGATTTTTATTTATTTATTCATGAGAGACACACAAAGAGAGAGGAAGAGAGAGAGAGGCGCAGAGACACAGGCAGAGGGAGAAGCAGGCTCCATATAGGGACCCCGATGTGGGACTTGATCCCGGGTCTCCAGGATCACACCATGGGCCAAAGGCAGGCACTAAGCCTCTGAGCCACCCAGGGATCCCCACAGAGGGCTTTTAGAAGCCAAAATCAGACGATGTTGCTTCCCTACTTAAAAGCTGTCCATTGCATCAAGAATACTCTCTCAGCACTGTATTGTGGGCAGCGAGGCCCTGGCAAGCTGACCCTAGCATCCCCAGCATGGCTCCTGCCCCACTTGACTTGGCCTTTCTGTGCCAGGAACACCCACTTCCGTGCTTGTTTCTCTGCAGGGCCTTTGCATGTGTTGTGTGACCCAGACCCTCAACTTTCTCCAGGCTGGCCTCTCTTTGTTAATTCACATCTCACATCAGGTGTCATTTCCTCAAAGGGGCAGCCTTTCTGTGACTTGATTAGTGTCCACAACCCAAGTCTAAGTGATCTGTTTTAGAAGTAAATGAGGTATATTATTAGTTACCTAGAGAATTTTTGAGTAATATGAACAAAGCTATCAAAGTATTTTTTAAAAATGATTTTATTTATTTGAGAGAAAGCACCAGAGAGAGAGAGAGAGAGAGAGCGAGCACACAAATTGGGGGAGCAGCAGAGGCAGAGGGAAAAGGAGGCCCCTCGCAGGCCCCTGATTGAGCATCCCTGGGGCTCAATCCCAGGACCCTGGGATCATGACCTGAGCTGAAGTCAGACACTTAACCAAGTGAGGCACCCAGGCGCCCCTCAAAATATTTTTGATTAAAGATTCTTGGATCTTCTTTGAGGATCATCTGTACTCATTAAAATCCTTCTGTGCAAGTTTCTGTATGGGGAATAAGTATTGGTCTTGCTATTTTTTTTAACTTAGTGGAGTACCTCATTATGCAAATTTAATGAACATTTAGAAATATGTAAAATACAGTATATTAATGTGTAGACATAAAATTAGTTAATATAAAATTTTAGAGTTCATTGATGTTAAATATAAATACAAGTTATTTATTGATGTTTTTAATCACTGAGATGAATGTACATTATGATTGGTTCTTCGAGATAATTTGTATTTTATTTAAATTACCAAATTACTTTTGTCTTGAAGGAGAAAAGTCTGTAGTTTAGGGTATATTATTCCTTCTAATATTTGATCTTTATTTTTATAATGATCTTTTTGAAAAAAATGTTATAGGAATAGTGCAGAAGAATTGCTACTTATCAACAAGATAAGTGAAAGGATTTGTGATTCTTGCCTTTGCTTGAAAAAAAAGAAGGAGATCTACACTGAAATGCTGGAACTTTTTACAGGAATCATTTGAGTAGTAGATTCCCAAAACAATGAAACTGTATGTTTCACATTATATTGTCGAAACCACATAGCAAGAGGAGAAATAGGAAATGTGTTAAATTTACAAAATGCAAATTGAATATAAGTATGAAAATTTGGCATTATTTTATCCTAGAAAATTCTTTAAATTAGATAAAATAGTGTTCAGGAAGTTAAAATAGGGCCTCCTTTTATTTCATGTGTTCCATTCTGCCCAAGGTCAGAAATGGTGGTGATGAAAATGTTCTCGTTCTCTGGATAAGCTCTACAAAGAGAAGAATCTAAACTGCAGATTTTTAAAAAAATATTTTATTTATTCATGAGAGACACAGAGAGAGAGGCAGAGACACAGGCAGAGAGAGAAGCAGGCTCCCTTCAGGGAGCCGGATGCAGGACTCGATCCCAGGACTCCAGGATCATGCCCTGGGCTGAAGGCAGGCACTTAACCGCTGAGCCACTCAGGCATCCCTAAACTGCAGATTTATGCACAGGGATGTTTCTTGTGGCATTGTTTATAATTCTGAAAAAGTCAGGAACCAACCACGTATTCTAGTAATGGAGGAATTAAGCAGATTGTAGAACAGCTATATAATAAAAGATCATTGAAGTTATTTTTTAGAAGGCTATTTAATGTTGTGGGAGAAAGATTCTTACATAATGCTAAATTGAAGAAAAGAACTTATTTATATGGTGTGATCTTAATTAGGTAAAAAACATTTTCATAGGAGAAAATACATTAGTGGTTCATTCTAAGGAGTAATTGTTGCTGGCATGTATTTTCTTAAGTTGTTTAGAAGAAGCATATATTTATAATCACAAAAAATTATCAAAAAAAATTTTGGGTGGCTAACAACATACTAAATGTTAAGCTTATTGTGTTTTCGAGCTGGAGAATAGTTTTCTGGGATCACTTGGCCTGGGAGCTTGTACTAAGGGTTGTGATTGGGAGGGGGGCTTGAGAGTGGTTTTTCAGAAGGCCAAATGGAAAGGAAGTTTTCTTAGCATTTTTGTTCTCGATAAATTCCTGATGTACCCAGTCCTGTCATTCACCAACCGCCACTTGCTGATCAGAAAGTCTGGCTGTCTGCTTTGTGACAAATATAAAATAAGAAGACAAAGTAATTATTATTTAATAAATATGACTTTTTAGGTAGCCAAATCATTTTAAACAGAAGGCAGCAGTGAAAGATTCCTGATGGTATAAAGTAGGAACCATTCTAGACTGTTCTTTAGTCATTGGGTGTTCATCTATGACTAGGACATGAAATCATTTTAGTGGATCTCCCTCAGCATTACCCTTTAAATGAAATTAGATTAGAAGAGAAAATATAGGATGTATTATAAATATTAAGTATTCGTTCTTGAGATTTTTATTTCAAATATGCGTTTGAATGTACTGAATTGTAAATGTAAAATGTGTTTGGCTTTAAAAAAAACTGATTTGCAGTCAGAAAAAGTCAAAAGATTCTTTTGAGATCTAGATCAGTGGTCTCAGTATGATCCTGGAATCAACAGCAGGTGTCACTTGGGAACGTGTTAGAGATGCACATTCTCAGGCCCCGCCCCAGAACTACTGAATCAGAAATTTGGGGGCCCAGCACTCTGTGGTTTAATAAGTACCCCTGGTGATTCTAATGAGGACTTACATTTGTGAACCACTGGTCAAGCCCTGATGTTCCAGGTATGGTCCAGAGACTAACATAGGCACAGCCAGCCAGTTAGAAATGCAGAATTTCCGGCCCCAACCTAGCCTACTAAATCAGAATCTACAAGCTCCCTGGGTGATTTGTATGCTCATATTAAAGGTTTATTAAAGGTTGAGAAGGCTGATCTAAACCACATGTGCCTTCAAAGGCCATATAGATAAGGTCAGTGAGTGAAGAGAGCAGGGTGAGGCATTGATCGTGATGTGAGGTTTAAGCACACTTCATTTGTTTAAAAATGTCCTCTATTGGGACACCTGGGTGGCTCAGTGGTTGAGTGTCTGCCTTTGGCTCAGGTCTCCCTCTGCCTTTGTCCCTGCCTCTCTCTCTCTCTGTCTCTTGTGAATAAATAAATAAAATCTTCACACACACAAAAAAAAGTCCTCTATCAAGGCAGCTGGGACTGATACCTCCAACCAAACTCATCAACTCACATTAACTGCCACTGACCTTAGTGACCTCAAGCATATTTTAATTCCCAATTTTAGTAGAGTGAGCTTGTCATATTAACTTCTTCTGATCTCTTTTAGGAATTTATCCAGGAGCTGCTCTCTCGGATAAGAGGCATGAGGAAACTGAACCCTCCGCAGAAGAAGACCGGATAATTCTAACACAGGGTGGAACTCTCCCAGAGACGAAGATGGGTCCTGGGATTTGGGCTTCATGAAGACATTTATTAAAGCATAGTTGCCCTTATGAGAAACTTTTTTTGGGGGAGGGGGGTGTCTATTAGACATTTATTCAAGAGTGTTCCTTTTTTGTTTTGAAAGGTTCTATTAGTGTATTATTTTAATAGCAAGAACATCATGACTCTGGTTTCAGCCCAACCAGGGGTTTTGAACCAGGCAGACATGCAAGAATGGGCTGGGCCAGGCAACATTTTCTTTGTAAAATCAAAGGTTTAGGACCTAACTATACAGGGATGGTGGTTTTCTTACGAGTTTGGTAATCTTTTTCTTAAATTGTACAACTGTCTCAGATGCCGAATTTCTCGTACTTGTATATATCCACACATGACTAAGTTGAACTGTAGACGTGAGTTTTATTTCACATTGATGGAATAAACTTGTGGTTGTCCTTTAATTGAAGGTCACAGCACATGTATTTTCAAGAGGCCACTGGATATTCTTCATGTGAATGCTGCTGACCGTCAGCATTCACTTTATGCACCAAAGTGAAAGAAGTCAGTGTATCTGTTATTTTAATGAGCTACACCACATGGAGTTGAGTTGGTCAAGGGCTTAATTCATGGACTTTATATTATTTCATTAATTGGGATGCTTTGCCAGGTCATGTACTTATTGCCTCGTTTGTGGTATTTTAAAGTTTTATGAATCCTTAATTTGAAGAACTATTCAGATTTCTAAAGAAAAGCCCATGCTGAGTGGTGTTTTGCAATGGGGAAAGGAAGCACTGTGTAGCAATGAATTCTCTGCTTTCAACCAAATACTGTGTATTACTCTCTCTCCACGAAAGCAGGTCATGTGGAAGCTAGCAAATTAAGTATCTTCCTCCTTAGAAGTCGATCTGGTCATTTCTGTGCCTGGGCAGCATTAGAGCGGTGCGAGTGAGCTGAGGGTTGAGTGATGTGGAGGTGAGAAAGCCTCACCTTCCTTCAAGAAAGTTGATGCAAGAGCATCCGCTGGTTTGGAAGGATGGTGGAAATTGCATTTCTGGCTCCTCTCAATGGCATGTCCTGAGGCTTCTGGCTCTTGGCCCTAATGATGCACCCCAGTCTCCTTGCTTGGAGCGAGGTGTGGGGCGGCTGCCCTGTGCCTCCTGGTTATAGATCAGCTCCTTGGAGAAGGATCAAACGTCAGACGATGTGGGCTGGGTAAAAGGTCAGAGGAGAAACTCTTCCCTTCCCCAAGGAGGCCTCCACCGCCTTCCCCACAGAAACCCCATCTACTGTAAGATGTCTCTAGGGGGCCCTGTCAGAGGACAGGAGTCAGACATTTTATATCAAGGGTGCTCTGAACATATTTTATTTTTTAAAAGAACTATGTTTGTGAATTTTATGTATACTGGCAAGCTTTTGAAAATGTATTTAATTTTGTAATGTTTACCAATGATTTATTTACAAGCTATTTACTGAAATAAATGGAGCTGCTTACGACTCTGCTTACACACTTGCATTGCCAAACCTGTTCAAATGATAGTTTTTCTGTGTGAGATGTTCTGCAGACAGGGGTACCAAGCACATATACCTAGCTTTTCGCTTTCCAGGTATTTTCAGGCATTTGACCCTGGTTCTCTCCTGATGAAAGCAAGGTTGCTGAAAGCAACATTCCTGGGTTGGGAAGGAAATGGAGGAGGAGCTCTGTGTGTTTGGTCCTGCCTGGCTTCTATTTCAACCCTCTCTCAGGCCATGTGCTTTGCATTTAATTAGAACTCCCTTTTACCCATCTGATAAAAATTCTCAAGAAAATTTCAAATTAACCAACTATTCCAGTTATTGTTGGAATGCCGTGCATCCTATAAACACAGAAAAATACTGAATTTGCAGGATTTCTACTAGGGCTGACCAGCCCAAAGTTATGAGCTGATGAAGCAAGAGGCCCTTTGATCCTGCCACATAATACATACTCTTCCTTCCCTCCCCAAGGCCTGGCATCACCTGACTCCTTCTGAACAGGACCTCCTCCTTGGCTCCTCATCTCTGCCCTCAACACGCCCTCATTCACCAGGCTCTTCTTCCTCTGCTCATACCTCTCATATCTATCCCTTGTTAAATCTTGCCTTGGTTCCTGCAACCATCTTGAAATTGGTTTCCCCATGTCCAGACTTGCTTACCTCTGATCTGTTCTCCACCCAGTAGCCAGAAAGACAGCTGGGATCACTCCACCCCTTACTTAAAACCCAAACTTCTCCACATTCCTTGTAAGGAATTGGTCCCTGCTTCTCCCGCCTCCTTTTTTGATCTTCCACTAATATCCAGTCCTGTTGAATGACTAGAGTTTCTAGAGCATATATATTTTCTCCTCTGAGGCTTTGCAAAAACTGTTGCCTCAGTCTGGAATAACCGCACCATCCAAGGGCTTTATCTGGAAGCTGGTCTATATCGCTTCCTAAGGATGTCCAGAGCTTTTAGTATTTACTACCTCATCCCAGCATATACACACCACATTATTGCTGTCTATTCACCTGTTTGTCTCTTCTGTTAGACTCTAGGATCTTTGAGATTGGGACCCAATCTTATAAATCAAGCACCAAATCATGAAGTTGGCCCATCAAAGGGATCAATACATGTTTGCCAACTGAATAAATATGACAAAAGCTTCAAGAAAACTGTTTCCTTCCTGGCTGGGATAGTGGTTCTTAGGCCTGAATGCACATTTGCATCACCTGAGGAGTTTTAAAAGCAAGTCCTGACCAATTTAATCACAATTTGAAGAAGCCGACCTTAGGGTTTTTTTTTTAAGCTCCCAGATTGAGCACCAACTGACCCATTGGATCATTCTTGTGGAGTCTGGCACACACGTTTGACCTCACTGGCCTCAGCTCACAACATGGATGCTGTTGCCGTGGATGGCAGCTGTGGCATTAGCACATTGACTATTTCTCGTTCTACCTTCTGCTGGAGAGAAACTATAATCCAGCACCAGGGGAATGACCCCAAAGTACCCAACTTCTGGCTTAGTCTTCCACTTGAGCATTGAGAAATCCAAGTTTAAACTTTATCCTTTTATAAAAATCATCATAATAGTCCCCATTTATTTATTACTGTGCTGAGTGCTTACCTTCCTTACCACATTTAATCGTAACATTAATCTTATGGAGGTAGATTGCATTAGCCTCATTTTATAGAAGAGAAGATAAACTCAGAATCGTTCAGCAATTTCCTGGAGTTCCCATGGCCCCAGAGCGGACCTTCAAGACCAGTGCTGCTGTCTGCCTCTAAGCCCCTTGACCATTTAGCTTTCCTGCCCCTTGCAGGGGGTTTGTTCTCAGTTCCCCCCACAGGAATGAAAGCCAGGAGCTGCATCTAAAGTGATCGGAGCCCCAGAGCTGAGAGGTGGGGAGTGGGAGGCTCTGTGGTTAGAGTGGGTCCTCAGCCACCTATGGGTTCTCTCCCACCCCTGAGAACAGAGACCCCCAGCTCCTGAGGAGCAGCACAGCCAGACTTTGTAGCTGGGCTCCCCTCTGTCCCCAGGCTCTTCTTCACTTTTCCCCTGACAAAAAAATTCCTGGACTTGGCCTTGGTAGCTCAGCATAGAGTACCTGCCAACAGTTTCCAGAGGAGGTAAAATTGGGAGAAAGAACATCTGGAGGAAATTCTTTCTCAATTCCTGTAACACTGGGATATCCGATTTTCATTTGCTACCTCAAATCCCCATAAGAGATTGTGTGCTGTGCAGAATCAGTTATTAACAGATGAGTACATGATTGTATCAGCTCTTTCCAAGAAGACACAATGGTTGGGAACATGAGCTATTGTTGAGCGATGACTACCATCTCCCCAAGGGACACTGACCAAAGGGCCACTGCCTAGAGTAGCCAATCTGTCCCAGGCACTTGGTGCACCACTCAGAGAAGCGGGTGGGATTGCATCTAGGGGTTGCCCCCCTCCCCTTCCATGGCACAGGCGAGGCTGGCAGTGGGGGCTGAAGTTTGCCCCATGGCTTAGTTCTGTGGTAGGCACTGCTCCCGCCCAGCCCGCTGGGATTTGCCTTTCTTTCTGCTGTCCCTCCAGTATTGCTCAGCAAGACCTTTACTGTGTGTGCCTGACAGCTTGGGGGAAAGGCAGGCCCCACAGCTGATGGACACATCTCTACCCTTACATCATTTTTGCTTCTGAGTCAACGATCCTGGGGATTCCCCCCACTTCTCAGGAACCTTCTCTGAGTGCAGCCACTTTGGAGGTGCTGTCTCCCTACTTCACATCCCCATTGTCTCCTCCTTTTGCCCCTGTCTTGGGTCACTACACTCAGGTCCCTCTAATGGCACAAATGGGCTAAGAGGGCCTGGTGGAAAGTACTGTGGGGGTGGGGGGACCCCTTGTCTGTGGTCTGTCTAAAAAAAAGCAAAAGAATTTAATGTATTTGGTAACTGGAACTTTGTGAAAGCCAGTTGCAAGTTGGACACTGACAGGAATACAGGTTTTCTCCCCTAGTGCTTTCTTCCTGAATTTACGATGATCCTGCAGTTATTAGTAAGAACTAGTGCCGCTTCCTTTGGAATTCAGGATATCACTTACGGTGTGTTTGTAATTTCCCTGTGAAAAACTGGGTGGCTTCTCATAGTTCTCTATGAGTAAGACCTATCCGGACTTCACGGAGTTTCCTTGGACCGCTTGCACCGCTATTCAGACACAAGTGCAGGAAATGTTTCACTTCCTCGGTGTTCTTATGCCACCATGGTGTATCTTGACTGGGGAGAAGTTGTTTTTATAATACTAGATAGTTCACCACTTCTCTTGGCTCTGTGGGTGCTCCCACTACAACAGGGCAGATAGGCATTTCAGTAGAATACTAATATTAAAATAGCTACAAATTAGGTCCTGGAAATCCAGTTTTCTAGTGCTTTCATTGGATCCATTGGATAAATAAGACCAGATTTATTTTATCTCTGGTCAGTTTTCCTTCATCTTCAGGATCTTCAAGCAGGGTGTTAAGTGACTCTGCTGGATGGCCTCCTTTAGTCTGACCTTGTTCTGGTCGGTTCTAGAGGTAGATGATCCTAGCAAGCATATGAAGGTAAAGAAATGTGCACTTTTAACATCATGGCTACATAGACTTGATCTCATTTATATGCATATTTTTAATTCAGTGTGATCATTGTTGGGAAACAATTCTACCCAGGTCTGTCATGTTCCTGCATGTTTTAATTAATGTCAATATTGGAAGATAGAAATAAGTTTTTCCCTCTAGGGCAAAGAGCAGGCAGGCGTTTGCCCATTATAAAAAATGTGGACTCCCTAAATTCAGAGTTTTCCCTCCTATAATGCAACTCACTGCCTGCACAACCATCACCTAGCCTTCTTCGCAAACCCCTATGGGCCTTGGCTCTGGGAGAAATCAACATCAAAAAGTGTTGTTACTCGGGCAACTACTATTGCCAATTGACAAACTCTGTTTCTCTCTGACCCAGGATTGTGGGGTCTGGTGCATCCATGAAACTGAGGCAGGCTAACTTGTCAGCCTGTAATAGGGTCAAGTCTGAGACCCTATCAGTGTGATTTGTATCATTCTTATAACTAGTAGATACTTTCTTATATTTAGACCCTAACTTGATTAATCATTTTCAATGGGGGTAGGGTCAGAAGTTAAAGACATTCCATGCCACAAATGGTGGTTCTGTGGATAGAATTTACTTTCACAAAAGCCACTTTCTCTCTTCCTCCTCCTTAGTAGCAAAAAGGGAATGCTGGTGGAGGTCAGGGAAAATGCATGACGGAGAGACACACCTGCTTCACACAAAAATGACTCCTTGGAGTGAAATGGAGAATACAAGCAAATGTCAGTTCTTGCCTCATATCTCTCTCCAGTATGGGCCTGCATAATAGGAGTAGCGCATTATCGCTTGCTATTGTCAAATTCCCAAATTCCACTGCAAAAGTAGTTTTTTGATCATAATTTCCTTGTGTATTGTAGTCCACCCTGTTGTTTCTGAAACCAAAAATAGAAAATGAGCTCATGGTTCTTGTCAGTTCGCAGGGTGCTTTACAGAAAGTGTAACCCCCTCTGGGTCACAGGTGGCTTGAGACTAAGTGATTTACTATTTGGTTTTCCTATTGTTAATAGCAGGAAGTGCTCCCTTGCTGCTGATGAGATTTATAAAAGGGAATATTACTGATAAAACCCCCTTTCTGATTGTTCATAGATAAGGAGATAAATAAGATAATGCATATTTAAGGAATGTTTTTATAGCACTTAGCACAGTGCCTTACCCTTTTAAGCTGTGCTCCCAACAGAGGCAGGAACCAAAATTTGTACAATAGATCGTGTAGGCTTGCATTACTTTAACAGAATACGCCAAAGCCCTAGAAACTTACTGAAATTAGTGATGAGTGAGAAGTTGAACAAAACCTCCAAACTCTTGGGAAAAAAAAGCATAGTTAGTTGTTTTTTTCCCCTTCCGAATCTTATTTTCTGTTGCAGACAGATGTGCTGAGAACTGCCTGCCAGTATCTTTAAGCTAAGTGTTCCTACAGCTACAGCTCGTGGAACTTTACAGGAGAGAGAGAGAGAGAGAGAGAGAGAGCCAGAGAGAAAGAGAGAGAGAGAGAGACAGGGCCACACAGAGCCACAGAGAGATCATGTGCCAGAGAGAGTACCAGAAAGAAAGGACACAGAAAGTGGCAGACAGGCATGGTAGGGAAGAGGGTCTGTGCTATCACTGGGTTCTCAAAATGTCCATACCTAGATCTTCTGAAAAATCAGAGCCTGGAACATTGGAGGCCACAGTCATGCAGGAAGCCAGGGTTCCCAGAAGTCCCAGAATAGCTGGTGACAAGGCCAGCCGCACCTCCTTGGCCTCAGACCTTCCCGAACAAATTCCCAAACTCATTCTTCCCCATCTCATACTCAGATGTTCCACTTTGCCGAATTCCTTCCGTGGTTGATAGGTTCTCCCAGACACGCTGCCCCAGAAGCAAGTAATGGCCTGTCTGCCTGGCAAAGAAGCCTGGAAGGGGCTGGTTCTCCCTGGCATGCATATGTTGGCTTGTTTAGGAGATAGATTTCAGGTGTCTTTCCTCTTCTGCTTGTTGTGATGGGTCCTGCCCTTGGGTTCCCATGATCACAAGCCTCTGGAGTAGATTCACCCCCAACATGTTCAGCTCCACAGTCTGCTTCAACTACCAACACCACTGCCTAGCCAGGGAAAAGGTATGAAATGGCACCTGCAGAAAGGTCTATCCTCACCCCAACCCCCACTCCCACTCATTTCTGCCATCTTGTTTAGGTTATCAAAAAACAAGTTGAGACAAGCATGTGAATACTGGTGTACAGTGCAGAGCAATGAGTGGGGGAAAAGCCCATACTTTTCCCCCTGTCCCTGGGGCGGGGGGGGGAAGAAAAGAAGGTAATACCTTGTCCCTTGACAAACCACTTCTTTTGAGCATTTTTTGTTTGTTTGTTTCATAAGCATGCAGAGAAAGAAAGCCATTGTGTTATATTTGGGCTGGGAATTTAAATTCTGTAAAATATTGTATACCTTCTAAGAGGAAGTAAGCTCTTAACTGTTTTTGCTCGTGTCTCATCATGAGTCTCATTTAATCCAAAGCACTGGCCCATAATTTATGATCTTTGTACAGCAGAAACACTAAAGATACTTCTTAATGCCACTACACAAATCAGTTGCACACGTAATGTTAGCAGCAGCAATTACCACTGCCTAAGTACTTGCTCACACTGCCACCACCTGAGATTCAAAATGGCTCAGCCACCCATATTGTGAACCAGACAAAGCCATATTTCTAATGGGCTCCAGGGCCTGAAGGCAGAAACCCTGGAAGAGATGGAATTCCCATTTTGTTGCCAACAATAAATATCAAACTTAATGTTCATTCAGTGATGACTGCCTAGAGAAAAACAAGCAGAAATGAAGGGGCTTTAGAATCCTAACCAATAATCAATCCAATATCTCCCTCAGATACGAATTTCATTACTAAGGGGCTCATAATTTTTGTGTTGTCAGTTTTAGTGAAAAGTCCTTGAGGGTTATTCATTGGTAATTGGAGAAGTCAATGTTAATGTCTGCCGTGGATTAGGAAAGGATGTTTTATGACTAACTTTTCAGATGCTTATATTGAACTGGCCAAGGTTGGAAGTTTTACTGGGTTCTACCCAAAGCTCCATAAAAGCTTTTAAATTACCTGTAGTTGTCAGAGGGGATTGTCTCCTCAAGAAGGCGAATGAAGTTTTAAGAGCAATGGGTGGGGGAAAAGCCCATACTTTACTACATATCACTATACTACACATCAAGTTTTAAAAATAATACCATGGCTCCTTCTGTCTTCCTCCTAAATGGTGGCCCTGGCTTTCAAAAGAAAGAATCCTCTTGGAACAAGCTTAGGTTAGTAGAGTTGGTGGAGTCCGCAGGCACCAATTGGTGAGCTTTTCAGCCTCTTGCCCTGCCCTCCTTCCTCTAGCATCCTGCAATCCTCCCACGTCTGTGCTAGAGGCCCCACAATCAACTGGGCATCCATTCTCCTTCAAGCTAACCAGCACATACCCCTGGTAGGAGCCTTAAAGTGTAGTCATCTTTGTTTTTGTCAAATTCTTTGCTAGGGTGGTGTGAGTCTGGGTGTGTGAAATTGTGAGGGCTAGCAAATGTTGGTAATGAAGACCCTACCAATGGTCATTCGAATGTTATTTGAATGTCATTTATCTCCTATGGCAGCCCTGTGATGTGAGTAGAGTAATATCCCATTTACAATTACAATCTAGGCTGAAAGAAGGTCAAACTCTGCCAAAAGACTGAGCAGGGTGGACATATAAACTGATACCAGACTTTAAGAGGGCAACTTAGAAATATTTATTAAAATATAAAATGTTACTATTTCTTGATTCAATAGTTCTACTTTTTAAAATGTAACTAATACTTGTACAAATATACATAGAAAGTTTTTTTATTAGTGTTTTTGTAATAGAGAAAAATGGAAACCAATTCATGCACATTAGATAGTTTTATGAAGAATGATACACCAACATCCATGGTGTTTGTTCTCAAGAGGCAAAAGAGAGGATTTAATGTAATTCTACCTTTTAAAAACAGTGTGTATATTAATAATAATATATTATTATATTAATATATATTATATAACATATCATATTAATATATAATTAATAATAATATGTATATATTAATATATATATGATTATATACATTTTAAAAAGCAGAAGAATACATTGTCATCAATCCTGATCTTGGGATAAGAGTATAGGGTCAAGGGTTGGGGAGACAACTTACTATTGGTTACATTTCTATAGTGTCTGAGTATTTTATTTCTTTTTTTTATTTTTAAGATTTATTTATATTAGGGAGAGAGAGAAAGTACAGTGGGGAGGGACAGAGGCAGAGGGAGAGAGAATCTTAAGAAGACTTCAAGTTGAGCACAACGCTGATGGAGGGCTCAATCCCACAATGCATGAGATCATGACCTGAGCCAAAACCAACTGTTGGACAGATCCAGCTACCCAGGTGCCCCATGTCTGAGTACTTTCTGCCAAGAAGTCCATCTTCACTTTTAGTGAGGAAACACAGTTTGAGTAAGACACATTTGTGGAAGGTGCCTTACCCAGTGCCTCTGTGAACCTCACACCTGTGTCCAGGGCTGGCTGAGCATGGTCTGCACTGCCTGGACAGTGTGCTTGGGCCTGCCTGGGTGACTGTGCAGGGCGACTGGAAGATTCCAACAGGCCCTGGCAGAGAAGGCATTTTTCCTCTGGGAAGAGGCTGATGGTCAATTGAAACTCAGTTTCCTGATCCCGAAAGGGTGCCTGTGGGGAATGTGAAAAAAAGGACAAAAATAGTATCCAGTTCTAGCAGGAAGGGTTAGGGCAGACCCTGAGAGTGTAGAAGGTAAAACTATATCCCTAAAGACATGGTGAAGAATGGGGAGAGGGGGAGAGGTCTATTTTTTTTTCCAGAAAAGCAGAGGTGGCTAGAGGTGGCTAGAGCAGGCCCAAGATGGCCCTTGTAGAAGAACAGTAGAACAGTAGTGTTCATCTCAGGTGGCTCCATGAAGCATGCATCCAGCCTCTGCATGTCCTGTCTGTCTAGCTCCCACCACTACATGCTCTATGTGCAGAGAAACTCTGTCCAAGCTCAAGCTTTCGTTGTTGGGGGAGAGGTGCTGTCATCATCACCGACCTTACCCTGAACAAGTGATGGCGACATCAGCCACCTTTCACTGAGTGTGCTATGCTAATGCCCTTGGATTCAAGCTGTACTTGCCTCATGAAGCAAGTTATATATTACCTATATAATGTACCCATTATGTAGGTAAGGAAACCGAGGCTTGGAGAGAATACATAGCCTGATGCCATATATCCAGTGGATGGTGAAGCTTCTATTTCAAGGTGGGCAACCTGATTACAAAACAAATTCTGTTAAGCTGTGTGTGGTTATAAATCAAACCCAGTGGGACAGTTATCTGGGCTAGGGAAGTAGGGCCATCGTATCTTTTGGCTCCCATCTTGTGGTATAGGCCTCCCCCAACAAAGTATGGGCATCTCTCAGTATTGAGGAAAAAATAGCAAAACCAAGCATGTATTGAGGTAGGCCCTGGGTGCTAGATTCAGCAGCTTGTGATTCTGGTTCATTGTTCTGAATATTTCGTTCACAAGACACTTGACACAATGCAAACATTGCAGAGAAAGGTCTAGTTCAGGAAAATATACTGGGGGCTGTGAGAGACAAAACTGCAAGGAAGTGGGTGAGGAAAGGTATGGTCTTTATTTTGACTTTCCTGTGGGTGTCAGGTGGGCCCTTGGAGGTTGATAGAAGGAGAACATTTGGATCTGTCACAACTCATCATGGTATCCTGGGGCAAGTGATTTTCCCCAGGCAAAGAAAAGAGCAAATGAATATTAACGCAAAAAGATCCAGCACTGGCTAAACACTTGCAGAAACAAGGCAGTATGTTTATTAGATTGGAAGCTTGAGTGGCTGCGAAGATGTGGTGCTCATCAATCCCTCACTCAACAGTGTTGGGCTTGGAATCACGCTGCTTACTTTCTATGTGATTTTGGTAACTCATTAGGTGCTTGCCCCTTCCTCTCTTTATCTAGAAATTAGGAAAATAAAATAATAGATTATGCACATATATAAGCCTTTTATATAAAAAGTGCCTTATTACTAGTCTGTAATTAGGAAGATACTACACGTAGCTACTCAAAATACTCTTTCTTGCTCATTTTCAGTTGGAAAAATAGTGATCACCACCCTTAAAACTCTTGTTCTTTCTCCTTCCTTTTCCTTCTTGATTGGTTCCTGGGGTTCATCTGATTCTGCAAACCCACAAGTGTGGAAGCCAGAGGAATTCAGTGGAGTGGATGGCACATCTTCAGGCACTGAGGTTGTAAGGAGGAGGTGTCTTTAGAAGCAAGCCTGGAGCATCAGCCTGTGAAGGACAAGTGTCTGTATCCCAGAATTCTCAAGCTCTCAAATTCTGTAGTTAGATGCTTAGGGGACCTGAAAAACCTTGTGTTTTGATCTTCGTTACCTGTGTATTAGACTTTCCACTTTTTAATATTGAAATGTATTTGTGTTATCTCTCCCTCTTGGGGTCACATTTGGCTGGGGTATGGAGGTGGCAGCTGAGCAACAATCCTAAATCCAATAGCCATCCCAGTGGGCCAAATTATAGGTGGGAAATGGCCTTTCATATCCAAGGTTCAAAGAAGGAGAGATCCATCCAGCGAGGTGCACCTGTCTTTTCCTCAGCATTTCTCACAGAAAGAGTTCTTAAATGAAGGACAAGGTTATGGAAGATCATCTTTAATTAAACCTGCAGTCAGTCCCTCGAGGGCTTTGTCTATGTTCATCTCTTAAATTATATACTCCAATTAGCAGAGACCTCCCTCTGGCCTCGAGGTTTTATTCACAGGTCTTGCCTCTTTCTGGCAGCCCAGTCTCTGGAAGCATCGTCTGTAGGTTTCTTCCTGCTGTCTCGCTTGCGTTCTTTTCCCTCCCAGCGAGCTGAGGCTGTGAGCCAGGAAAGGGCAGGCCTGCTCTGTCTCTCAACTCCCCACCCGCTGCTCATCACCACCCCACTGGCCATCTCTCCTGGCTCTCCCCTGAATTGGTCTCCACCTGTCCAAAGCCTTTTAATAAAGATGTTGACCCGCATTTCCTGCTGTTTCCAGAAAGAAGCAATGTTTCCTTTTCTCAGCCAGAAAGTCCAAGGGGTAAAGGATTTCTGGGAGAAGAGGTGGAGAAGCTTCTTGATCAAGCACGGACCTTGATGACTTTTTTCCCTAAGATTAGAAAAAGCCAACTGATTTTTAAAATCTTCATCACTCAATAAATTCATCATTGAAAAAGGAACCAGAAAACATAGAGTTTCTTTCATGGGATCCACGTATTAATCCTAAAAGGCTTTGGCTTCTTGAGATATCTATTAAGAAGATCAGCAGTCATTTTTTAAAAATCACTATAATAAACTATTTCTGGTATACAGAAAAATCTAGGCAATGATATTGGAATACTGATCTCTGTCCATAGCAATCTATCATCTGTCTATTTATCTATTTGTTATTCTAGATAAAATCGAAGGCCTGGCTGACCCATCCTTCCCTTTGTAGAGGCAACTAAATTTGCTCTTTAGCCTTCCCATGCGTGCCTTTATATTTTTACTACTTATGTAAGTTCCACAAGTGATACTACACTTAAAACTTCATATACATAGTATCATACTCCATTTCTCTATCTGCACCATGCTTTTTACATGTGAGAATTTCCTGTTTTAATAATCATGGCCACTTCATTTATTCTAAGGGAGGTGTCCAATTGCTCATGGATGTAGGCCATAATCACTTCTCGTGATTAAAAACAATGCTATGGGGCACTTGGGTGGCTCACCTGGTTTAGTGTCTGACTCCTAATTTTGGCTCAGGTCATGATCTCAGGGTTCTGAGATCAAGTCCCACGTCTGGCTCCCCACTCAGCTCAGAGTCTGCTTGAGATTCTCTCTCTCCCTCTCCCTCTGCCCCTATCCCTGCTCGCATGCATGCTTTCTCTAAACAAACAGACAAATAAATAAAATCTTTACAAAATTACAAAATAAAAGTAAAAACATAAAAACAATGCTATGACGGGCTTGCCACGGCAGGGATCCGTACACATGACAGTGTCCACAGTGAGTTTTAAGATGATCAGATATGTTTGGAAAAGTCCAGAGCAAACTTTTTCTAGAAAGGGTGAGATAATAGGTAATTTAAGCTTTGTGGGCCACAGAGCTTTCGACAGGCTCTTGCCACTTCCTCTCACCCCACTGCCACTTTTTTTTTACAACCCTGTAGAAATGCAATAACCATTTTTAATTTGAGGGCCATACTTACTATGCCAGCTGGATTTGGCCATCTTGTTGGCATAGAGACTGGCCCTGTTCTGGGGAATACTGGCAATGAGGCTGTCCGTGCCTCTGAACTTACCAGATATCATCGAATACTCAAGGTGATTTTGGAGAAGCACAATATCTGTCATCTCCCTTTCCTGTGATAGTCTGTGATGACTTATTTCCACCCTCCTTCCCTCCCTTCTTCTTTCCCTTCCTTCCTTTTGACATGCCGCTTGTGCAA
Source organism: Canis lupus baileyi (assembly GCF_048164855.1). Classification (NCBI taxonomy): domain Eukaryota; kingdom Metazoa; phylum Chordata; class Mammalia; order Carnivora; family Canidae; genus Canis; species Canis lupus. The sequence continues at coordinate 41,697,529 of NC_132838.1, forward strand.
ACATGGATCATTTCTTTTTACTATGGAACTTCTTGCTTGAGCTCAGATGTTTACCCATTATATCTGAAGAATTCTATAGAATTATAGAATGAGACTTATCTTACTTCCAGAAACCTGAGTGTGGCCTGGGCAGGGGTGCAGCGTGGAAACAGTCTTCTGCCTCTGGGAGGTGGCATCCAGAGCAGATGCCATTACGGAGACAAATGGGGTAGGCAGTGCCCATTGGACACATAGTCATAAACGTGCTTGAACTATTTGGCGTACTTAATGGTGAATACTGATTAAGGCTTTTGATTTTTATGACTACCCAGGGGGAAGAGCATATGGGGAATGGAGGTAATCCTGGAAAAGAAAGAAAATATTAACACAGAACAGTCTTGAAAATATAAAAGTATGACAAGTCTTGAGGGGGTGAGTATGAGATCAATATTTATGATGAAAATATATGGTAGGGAGCTTTGAGAAAATGAAGAATTCTCAGGCTGTGGGGCAGTCGGGTGTCAAATAAGCTCATGTCAGTCACACTGGACACTTTTTTTTTTTTAAGAGAGAGAGAGAGAAAGCACCCAAGTGGAGCATATGCACATGCACCTATGAGCCTATGAGGCCCTATGAGGGGAGGGGAGGGGCAGAGTGGGAAGGGAGACAGAATTTTAAGGAGGCTCCATGCTGAGCAGGGAGGCTGACCTGGGGCTTGATCTCATGACTCTGAGATCATGCATGAGCTGAAGTCAAGAGTCCGACACCTAACCAACGGAGTCACCCAGGTGCCCTCATACTGAACACTTTTTAAATTATAATTACAGTATTAGAGGACTGGGGCGACTCTGCTGAATGTGAGAAGAAAGCGTTTTGTTCTCAGAAACAGTCTGTTGGCCTGGATACAAGCTGGCATCCTGGAAGACCAGGAGAATGCTAAATGGCCTGGTGGCCCTACAGGTGTGGTGCCATGTGGGGCGAGAAGGTGATGGGGCGGAGGCCTGGGGAAGCCTCCGATGATGACTGCTGAGCTCTCCGCAGTGCACGGGGCAGGAGCAAAGGCAGAGTCACCCGAGGCAACCGGAGCGAGGAGCTCCGCATAACCCGCAGTTTGGCCTCCGTGCTGGTAGCCAGGGGGACGCCTGGAGCGAGTGTCAGGCCGCAGGAGCCGCACTGGCTGACAGCCTCTTGGATCCCGCAGGCCCCGGCCGGACTCTCCAATCCCCGCTGCCCCTTCCCTTCCTCGGGCTGCTCACACCCAGGGAGGCCCCACTGGGGACACCCTTCCCAGGTGACACCCTGCCTCGTGGGCAGATGGCCCACATTTCCTGCTGTGCTGGATCTGGCAATTCCACGGCGGCCACTCAGCGGTGCCTGGGGACACCCAGCACCGGCCCCGTGTCCTGGGCCAGCAGCCTGCCTGGCACTAGGGGGGCTCAGAAGCCACCGTGCTGCTTGTCGCTTTCCTGGTCGCATGTCTCCTACCCAAGGCACACACCTTCTTCCTCCGTCTCCGTGCCAACACTGAGCCCGAGGTGCCCTCCGTGTCCCCGTGTCCCTCCCATGCCTCCTCAAGGACAGCCCGGGCGGCAGTGTATTGATTACCTCCTTGACCTGACTCCCGGTGGCCTCAGGCCGGGCCCTCTTCGTTCGCTGCAGCTGAAGCCCAGAGCCCTCTTTTTGTTGTCCCACCTGGAGGCCAATTGTGCAAAGTGTGAATGAAAGGAAATAGTTGCCTAGCATCTGTAAGAAATACGCCCTTGGAGTTTAATAACCGATATCAGGGTGGCATTTTAGTGTCAAAAACATTTTCATCTGTGTCATTTGATACACACATCAATTCTATGGGGTAGGCAGGGCCGGTGTGACTTCTCACAAAGTATTTTTTATTGTCACTTTATAGACAGGGATTTAAAGCTTGAAGAGAATTTCTGTAGAGAATTTTAGGCCTTCCCAGAAATTTCTGAAGTTCCCAGAGCTGGTCCATGATGGGGTTGGGACAGATCCAGATCTTCGACCCTTAATCCATGATTCTCAAATATTGCCTGTCAGGGTTCTTCAGAGAAACAACCAATAGGATACATATGTATGTATATATGTATATGCCTGCCTTTGGATGAGAACTGAAACTCTGGCTCTCCCTGGATCTCTAGCCTGCTGGCCTTTGGGCAGGAACTATACCATTGGCTGTCCTGTTCTTGGGCTTTCAAATTTGGACTCAAATGAAACTATTGGCCCTCAGGGGTCTCTAGCTTCCTGACTCACTCTATGAGTGAGGACTTGTGATCTTAGGACTTGTCCACATTCATAATTATGCGAGCCAATTACTTATAGTAAATCTCTTTATACACACACACATGCACACACACACCTCTTCTTGCCTATTGGTTCTGACTCTTTTGGAGAAGCCTGAGTATACACTCTGTTACACTATGTCTCAGCATCTTATTACTGCCTGTTTAATTGTGACTCTTCACTGGGCTACAAACTCTGGATGGGCAGGGACCAGATCCACTTGTTCCTTGCCATATCCTTAGCACCTGGTGTGGGGCATGGAGCGTAAATACTAGCAGGATGCCTGTGGGTTGGCTCACTGAATAAATGAGATGCTGAGACCCCAAAGATGAGTAGGAATAAGTCAGGAGAAGGTATAGGAGGTGGTGGGATTAGACACTGGAGAAGGATGTTCTAACAAAGGGAATGGGACAACTCAAGTGTCTGGCTAGAATGGGTACCACGAGTTTGGCTATCAGTGATTGGAGGTGTCAGCATGAGGCAAGAGGGGTGAAGCCGGAGAGTCAGGTCACAATGACCTTCACATGCATGTTGTAATGTGTTCACTTTATCCAAATGGGGAACTCCTAAAGAATTTGAGGGTTTGGAACTTATCTTGCAGTATGACCTTGACTAAGGTATTAAGTCCATCTGGGCCTGGGTTTTATTGTTGGTGCTTGGTTTTATTTGTTTCTTTTTGTCGTTTGACAAATGAGGGAAATATTTGCCTGAACTGATTATGAGAACCCCAGGGGAAGTACCCCTGGTGGGTAAAGGGTGGCCTGCTGGAAATCTGAAGGGGGCCAGTAGGCAAGGCCCAGTGTGCCTGTGGGGATGGGACCCACCTCACCTTTGGTGCATGAGTACAACTCTGTGGTATCCTTCTGCTCTCAAGAGCAACTATCAGAAGCATGTGATGAATGAGTCTCTAGTGGCATCAGAGAGTTAGGATGCCTTCCTGGAGTACCCAACATCAAGGGAGTAACTTGTGTCTTGGGAGCATCTAGGTGAATAAATGATGTCTAGGAAGAGTCCCTGGGGAAGAATCACAATAGCATGAGCAATACTCTCTGTGTTAAAAGCAAGGGCCATTGAGTTCCAAGGTAAAAAATCTTGGACCCATTTAAGATCCATGTGTCTCCATGTGCTGGTTAGAATTTATCCATGCTCATACTATGCAGGTCAGCTGCTGACAAGATCTTTTCATTGGTCAAATATACTACACTGTATGGGCATATGTGAAGGATGAGTAGATTAAATAAATATTGCAAAGCCTTCCAAACCCCAGTTTGCTCCCAGGAGAAGTATTCTATTTTTCTGAGCTTACTAGAGGAAAGAAAGGCAGATTGATTTTCCTAGCAGTATGGTAGATAGAAAAGGATGGATAGGGTTTTGTTTTTTGTACTGAGATGATAGAACTATAACAGATGCTTAGAAAATGCCAGTGCCTTGCACAGCCTTAGCTGATGGGGATTACAAATAGCAGGCTGAGGTTTTTAATTTGGGGGCATTCTTGGGAACTTGGACTCTGTTTTTACACTTATGTGGGCATCAAAAGAATCCAACATGACTCATATAATCTGAATGGGCACTTGGAAAGTCAAACTGTACCACATAGGATGGAAATGCTACCAAATGAAGACAGAAAAGTATTGTTCAGCCTAAGAGGCAAAGTTTTTGTTTTTATTTATTTATTTTTTTAAAGTAAGCTTAACGCCCAATGTGGGTCTCAAGTTCACAACCCTGAGATCAAGAGTCACATGTTCTGAGTGAGCCAGCCAGGTGCAAAGTATTTTTCCTTACCCTTTTCCATTTGCTTTCTTGTGTATTACTTGTACTTTTTCCTTCCTTTCTTGTCCTCTCTTTGCTCTTAAACTGGTCCCCCCATCTTCCTTGAACTCCTATTTCTGTTGATCTCATCTCAGGCCAGCAAGGGTGAGGGCCTTGCGAAAAAGCAGATGAATCATGAAGTGGAGGCCACTCACAAATCATATTACCCACTTGTTTATCCAGCGACTGCCACATGCTTGGTGAACAGTCCCTTGTTTCTAAGGGCTAGTGAAGCTAAATAAGCAGACTGGGGACAGTTACAAACTCTCTAGGGCCCACATGACAAAGACTGAGGATAAAACTGTGAGTACAGCCCCCAAGTGCTGTAGGAATTCAGAGAAAGTAGAGATGAATGAGAAAGAAATTTTTGGTGGGCAAAGAGGAACCCTCAAGGTGTTGGGGATTAAAATGACCAAAGATAGAGAGGTGAGAATCATGAGAAGACCAAGCTGGCTGGAGTGGAAGATGGTAGGCCCGAGCAGGTGGGAAGCAGGCCAGCAGCAGTTGATAGCTGCCTGACATTGAGGGGGTGTGCAACCCCAATTCTGATGCCTATCCAACTCTTGCTTTTTCTTTTCTGCTCCTCCATAACTGTATTTAGATCTCCTCTTATAACACTAACTGGTTGCATCATAATGTACCATCTGTCATTATTTTTATGCATATCCAAATGTAATTATCACCAATAAGGTCTTGAAGGAAAGGGATTATCAGAGTGATCTCTGGCACGCAGGAGGTGCTCAATACAGATGAATTAATGTCTGTATACTCTCGGGTAGCACAGAACCTGGCATGTAGTGGGAGTCCAGCATATCTCTACTGGGACTCAGTGTTCAGTTGCAGATAAAGAGTCCACTATAGCTATTTTAAGCAGAAAGGGATTTAATACAGAGCATTAGCTGCTTACAAAATTGTCGGAAGGGCTAAAGGAGTGGGATTGTAGGCTGGGCTCCTAGGAATGACTCTCAGGAGAACAAGAATGCAGGACAGAGAGACTAAGGGAATTTCAGGAATCTGGGGAATCGGCAAACCACTGTAGCAAATGCCAGGTTCTTCTGGTCCTATCCCTTAGTCATACTCCAAGGTTCAGGGGGTAGCCATTGCAAATACTGGTTCCAGAAACACACCATCCCAGCCTTGATCCTGGGATCAAAAGCTACCATCAAACCTGTTGGCTGCAAAACTGAACCATGCCTGTGAGCCCTCCCTCCCTCCCCACTTAGGTCATCCTCCAAGGCTTACAGGAGTGCATTTGAGTGGTAAATCCTAATCCCTTAGGAAACCCTAGCTGCAAAGACTCTGGGAAAGTCTACTTATAATCTGTTCAAAATGACTATAATATATGAAAGTCCTTAGAAAAATGTTGGACTAAAGAGATACCGAGTGGCCATTTCTACTTCACTAAATATTTGGATATTCCTTAGTCCAGGATATGCTGTTCAAGCTCAAAACAGGAAGCTGGCAAAAGGGAATATTCTCATTAGCTTCCTCTTTGAAGCCTATGTGATTTATTTTATTTTTATTTTTTTAAAAGATTTTATTTATTAAAGAAAGTGGGTGTGCATGTGCAAGAGAGAGAGAGAGAGAGAGAGAGAGCAGGAGCAGAGGGAGAGGGAGGAGCAGAGTCCCTGCTGAGAGGAAGCTGATGTGGGGCGTGATACCAGGACCCTGGGGTCATGACCTGGACAGAAGGCAAACACTTAACTGACTGAGCCACCCAGGTGCCCAAAGTCTATGTGATTTAATAGATCTACCTAGAAAGATCCAAACACTTACTCTGTCCCCTATCCTCAATTTGTAATCAGGGCAACTACAGTTTGGAGAAATGACTTGCTAAGCCAGTCTGGGGCAAGTCCCATAGTGATTTCTGACAATAATCACTTTATGCACCAAAGACAGGATCAGATGGGTCAAAAGCAGCTTATTATTTCCCTTTCTTTCTCTTCAAATCTTGTTTCCAGATCACTTTGCCAAGACTGGATGGTTGATGGTAGCTCTCATTAAAGTTGAGATTCTCAAACTTTTAAGAAAATTTCTTTATTTAAATACAATTTAATTAACATACACTGTATTATTAGTTTCAGAGGAAGAATTTAGTGATTCATCAGTTGCATATAACACTCAGTGTTCATTACTTCAAGTGCCCTCTTTGATGCCCATCACTCAGTTACCCCATCATCCCATCCACCTCACCTCCAGCAGCCCTCAGTTTAGGAAACAAACTCCTAGAGTTAAGAGCCTCTTCTGGTTTGTCTCTCTGTCTAATTCTATCTTATTTTATTTTTCCTTCCCTTCTCCTATGTTCATCTGTTTTGTTTCTTAAATTCCACATATGGGTAAAATCATGGTATTTGTCTTTCTCTAACTTATTTTACTTAGCATAATACCCTCTATTTCCATCCATGTCATTGTAAATGGCAAGATTTCACTCTTCTTGATTGCCAAGTAATACTCCATTGTATGTATACACCACGTGTTCTTTACCCATTCATCTCCCAATGGACATATGGGCTCTTTCCATGTTTTGGCTATTATAGACACTGACGCTATAAATATTGCAGTGAAGTTTCCTCATTAGATCACTATATTTGTATCCTTTGAATAAATACCTAGTAACAAAATTGCTGGGTCATAGGATAGCTCTATTTTTAACTTTTTAAAGAATCTCCATACTGTTTTCCTGAGTGGCAATACCAGTTGGCATTCCCATCAACAGTGTAAGAGAGTTCCCCTTTCTCTGCATCTTCACCAACATCTGTTGTTTCCTGAGTTGTTAATTTTAGCTATTCTGATTGATGTGAGGTGGTATCTTGTGGTTTTGATTTGTATTTTTCTGATGCTGAGTGACATTGAGCATTTTTTTCATGCGTCTGTTGGCCATTTGTATGTCTTCTTTGGAGAAAGAGGTTCTCAAACTTTTAAGAAGTTTTCTGGAACCCTTTAATAAGGATTTAATAAGGCATTTAATAAGATTTATAAGAGATATCTCACCAGCCTCTACTCCCATATCTAGCTCAGGCCCAGGTAGGTTTAGGGTTTAGGCATATTCACCAGGGAGGACAGCTCCACCCATGTAGTAGAAGACTTCTTGATGCTGGATTCCAACTGCCGGATTCATGGAAATGTTGCCTTCATGCCTACCACTAACAAAGCACCCATCACTAAGTTAATTCATTTGCATAGCATAGCTTATAGCTCTCCCAGTGTCAGGACAGCATGGCTCCTTCCTTTAGATTATAGTGGTATTAAAAATCTTTTCTTAGAACATTGGAAATATGTCTAATAAGAAGAAAGAGGAAACTAACTTATAATTGTACCTTGTACCACACAGTAACATTTTGGCTTTCATTTTTTGTTTCAGAGTCATGGGATTTTAAGAACAATCTAACAAGATACATCCATATATCTGAGGGAGGACTTCATCATGTGAATGTGGATCTCTCCTCTTGTAGAGACATTACCAGGCAGACATTACCACTCACCATTGCAATGTTCATCATTCTGAGAAAATTATTTTTTTACAGCTAACTAAAAAAGAAAACTTGTATAGTTATAGCCCATATTTTTAGGCTATCGTCCATGGTGATAGATAACATTTGGCCCTCACTATCTGGAAGAGATGAAGAAAGGCCCACAATCTTCTCTAGTCAACAAAGAAACGCTTGATAGAATCATCAGGGGGCTGACTGGTGTCTGGCAAGTGCAGGGAAGTGGATTGAATTAATAGGGGCTTTTTGTTCTCCAAAAAGTGTGTGGACAAAGGCTGTGCTAAACGGGCAGCATCTCCATAACTCTCTTGACATATGTTCTGACTCTGCTATGTAAGCCCACAAAAAGTTAGCATATGGCCTTCTTTCTCTTTCCCCAGGGAAAACAACAGGCCGGGACATGCCTGCTAGCCTGCTGCAGCCCTTGCTGTGGAAAAAGGAGTGTCTGTGGCATCGCTGCCAAAAAATATCCTTCAGAGGGCTCCCAGGAGGTTTGGCCTGGCTTGACCTCACCATGGATGAGAGGCAAGGCCAATTCTGGCTGGTTCCTAGGCCAAGCAGCCCACCCTGACAGCACAGTTGAGGTCTGGGTTTGGAGTTGAGGTTAAATATAGCCTCACACACCTTCTGGAGTCACACTCGGGTGCCTCCAAAGGGCAAATTGGTCTTAAAATGATTCACTCACAGGGAAAAAATCACATCCATTTTCTTTCCTTGGGCTGTACAGTTCACAGAGACATAAAAGGTTTGAAATGTGTTGGCTTCTCAGATCTTCTGATGAGACTGAGCTGCAGAAGTGCAGCAGCTGGTGGCAAAAGCAGCATCTCAGCACTTTCTATTCTCCTGTTCTCTCCTCCACTCCGATTCCCCCCACCCACGCTTTGCCTTTTTATTGCTGACACCCCAGAAGCCTCCAGGAAACATGGCCCAGAGGCATAAGATCCGAGGTTTTCAGGTCAGAGTAGTGCGGGAGCTTCAGCCTTTTCTGAAGTGAAGCTATGGGGCAGACACACAGCCTTCCATCTGTTCTGGTGATAAGCCAGTCTGGTATTGATTGTTGGACTTTGACAAAGAACACGTGGATATGACAAGGTTGCTTCCCTGCCCCACTCAATAGCAAGCAAACCGAAAGCACTTTCCAGGCAAAATTAACCAGTGAAAGAGAAGGTAGGTGTGATATTGTGATTTATAATGAAAATGATATATTTGGTTTCATCCCCATATCTGGCACAGAGCTCCTAAAACCCCTGAAAGTTCCTAAGTGATAGGAACAATAAAGGCGTCTCTGATCTTCTTGATGATGTCTCTTTTGGAAAGTACCCACCTCTCCCCAGGTAACCACAGGGATGGGGGCTGGGGGCCAGAGGAACTATCCATGGGATTAGAGGGTCAGAATGTTCCAGTCCCACCGCCTAACCTCAGGGGTCGGAGATGAGCTCAAGGTTGAATCAATCACCAATGGCCAATAATTTAATCCATCGCATCTGTGTAATGAAGCCTCTATAAAAACCCAAAGGACAGAGTTTGGAGAGCTTCCAGACTGGTGAGCATAGGGAGCTGCTGGGAGAGTGGTGTCTCAGAGAGGACATGAAAGCTCTGCCTTTTCCCCTTACCTTGCCCTATGCTTCTCTTCCATCTAGCTGTTCCTGAGTTACATTCTTTTACAATATACCATTAATCTACGAAGTAAAATGTTTCTGAATTTTGTGAGCAACTCTAGCAAATCAACAGAATCCAAGGTGGGGGGTGGGGGGTTGTTGGAAGCTCTATCCATAGCTGGTCAGTTAGAAGCAGAGCTGACTACCTGGGCTTGCAATTGCCATTTGAAGTGGGTGTGAAGGGTGGGCAGGGGGCAGTGTTGTGGATTGAGTCCTTAACCTGTGGGATCTGATGCTATCTCTGGGTAGACAGCGTCAGAATTGAGTTGAATTGGATAACATGTAGTTGTTGTGGGAGAGTTACTTGTTTGTGTGGAGTCCCTGCACCCACCCCCCGACCCCCTCATTAGAATTGGGTGCTGAATATTGATTGGAAGGCTAACAAGTACATTTGTGGTGAAATAATTTCTGTGCTTCCTAATCCTTTCTGCATCATGGCATGAATAGAAAAAGATATATGATGGCATACTGGAGCAAACAGGACAAGCAGAAGTCGAGGTCACTGAGAGATTAGGCCTGTAACCCACCAGGACAATACCAGGGGAACATTCTGAATTCCATGAGCCCAGTCAGCTGTGTTATCTGAGGGGGAGAGGGCAATTCATTATAGAGCAACTTGAAATTCTTCTAGAGATTGATATTCACATGATTGATTCCTCCCTCCCTTACTTTCCTTTGCCCCTCTTTGACTGATTGATTGATTGATCCTTTCCATCATTAATCAAAATCTGTCTTCAAGACAGACAGAAATCAGACAATCTGATTTCCCAATCTTGGGAAAATGCCCATTAAGCAACCACAAGGTAGTATAAAGTGTACAAAGAGAATGGAAAGAATGTTCTAAATCAGTTTCTTTCATGCATGTGTTGCGTATTAGAATAGTCTGGGGTCTTTAGAGATGTAGCTTCTGACCTTGTTCTCAGGTTCTTGGATAGAGATCAGGATTCTGTACTTACCACACCCCCAGGAAGCCCTCATTTCATGCTTTGGGTAACCTGCTCAAAGCAATGTCACCCACTGTCTGTCCTCCCTTTATTGACTGAATGTCAGGATGCTCAGGGTCACACTGTATTTCCAGGGACCATTTGATGTTTACCTTTTACTTTCTTCTGTCCAGACTTTCATACTTGTTGCTCAACACCAAGTATTTTCAACACTGAACATTTTTAACCTTTCGGTTTCCCAAAGAGTACCCAACGTCAAGCCAGAGTTTCAAGGATTAAAGGGTTTTCAAGCTTTGGTGTCACTGCTCTCCAGGACTGTTTGAAGGGTGTGGGCTGTTCTAAGGGGCAGGTACAGATGTACTGAATGGTGTGGCCTACACCTAGTCTGCTCTTGGTCTGGAACTGGTTTAGTTTGAAAATGAACTGTGAGCTTTGTGTGCACGAAGAACATGACTGCATAGTGTAAAAAAAAAAAAAAAGACTCTTTGAACTTGACCAATATTTTGGGAAAGAGCTGGATGAAGAAAACAAATGCATGATTGAACACATGCTTTGGGCCATCCCAGTGGGCCTGCAGTCTTCCAGCTGGGTCCGGGACACCCGCCCTCTTATTTGTCCTGGAGGCTGGCAGACACTTGCAGACATGTCCAGAAAATTAAGTTCTTTACCTCCAGTAACAGACCAAATCGTAGGGTGACCATTTAATTGATGTGCAGCCAGAGACTCTTAAGAGTGAACAGGGTGCTATTAGCTACATTGAAAAAATACACATAAGACTCTACTGGGCACCCAAACCAATTCCTACTTTCTTAAGTAGGAGGAACCCAAGACTGCCAGTGTGAACTAGTGTCAACCCTGTGGTTTCAGCCAGTGTGGTCCTAGAAGTCTGTCCGACCTGTACTTCTCAGCCTGGAACAATGAAGCGCAGTTGCCAGCTCTGTGGACTTGGAAGACCCACCACTTTTGTGGACTCCTCTTCTCTGTCAAAGGAGTTGAGCCCTCACCCCTGGGCCAGTTCCGAGGCTTGGTATTGATGAAGGAGAGTGTGCTCCAGGCCCTTTTCTCCTTTCCTGTCCTCTTCCCTTTTCATCCAGCACCCATGCCTCATTCTGCACCAGTTTGTGGATGGCGGCACCTATGGTTATTGTTATCATTTCAAAACTCCTTTCAATATACAAACCAACTTGATTACAAGTCGAAGGCTACCTAACTGTGGATGCATTGCTTCCATAGTGTATTACATACTTTGTGGTCTACATGTAACTTTCCTCCAGCGTATTGCAAGTCCCTTTCCTGGAGGTTGGGAGCCTAGAGCATCCGTCTAGAGTAACACCTTGCATAGATGGGGGATGCTGTTCAAGTGAGTTATAGCAACTGAATTGAGCTCATTAAGTCCTGGCAATACTCATGAGGCTAAAAGAAGCTCTTTCTCATTGGTGGCGGGAGCCTGGGATCCCCTCAGTTTAGAGTGATAAGAATTTTTCTGAGTTTCCTTCTGCTGCCATCTGAGACAGCACCTGCTGTTGAAGGAGGGATGAGATGCCGCAAATGGTACCAGAAAATGGATGAGTCACTTAGAGGGGTTTCCCAAGCCTGGAGACAGAGAGCCTCAAACATGAAGAGAAGAGACTTTAGGTATGTGTTTTGCTAATGAGTTGATAGGATTCAGTGTTTATTTAGGACCATCCTTTAAAAGAGAAGTGGGTTTGATGGGGATGAAATGCATAGCACAGGGCATAGAGTCAGTGGTATTGTAATAACATTGCATGGTGACAGGTAGTGAGTACACTTCTGGTGAGCACAGCATAATGCATCACTACCTTGTACACCCAAAACTATTGTAACATTGTGTGTCAACTATATTTCAATAAAATAATAAAATAAATAAAAAAATAATAAAAAACAGGATTGGGTAGTCTGGCCAGTGAGCAGAATCCAGCCTGATTCCTGTTTTGGTAGGATCCTGAAACTAAGCATAGTTTTTCCAATTTCAAATGGTTGGGGGGAAAATGAAGAGAAGAATGACATTTCACAACATGGAAAAATGACATGATATTCAAAATTCAGTATCCACAAATAACGTTTTATTGGACCACAGCCATGCCCATTTGGCCACGCCCACTTGTCCACCTGTTGTCTCTGGCGGCTCTCTGCTATAACAGCACAGCAGTTGACAGGAGTTCACATGATGCTTTGCTGCTTGGTGCATTATAAATTGAAGTGTTGTGATTGTGACTCGACAGCATTTGGGATGCCGCCCCCTCTGCCATACTGGGACATTTCATTTTACTTTTTATTAACCAGCTATTCCAAAGACTTCAAATTATAGTGCATAGGAGAGTAAACCTGAAGCACTATGTTCTAACTCAGTAGTTGCTGAGGATGATTTTGCTGACAATTGTAGACCAAAGAATCCCACAATTTACCTTGGCTGTTTTAATTTTGAAACCTATGCTCACAGGAGGCTTGGCAATTGAGATGGGGTGGAATTTGGCTATGCAATTGCACTAGACTCAGTTGTTTTCAAATACCTATGGTGTTCAAAAATAACTGTTCTTGGGGTGCCTGGGTGACTCAGTCAGTTGAGTGTCTGCCTTTAGCTCAGGTCATGATTCCAGGGGCCCAGGCTTGAGCCTCGCATTGGACTCCCTGCTCAGTGGGGAGTCTGCTTCTCCCTCCCCCTTTGTCCCTCCCCCATCCAACCCACAGGTTGTGCTCTCTCTCTCACTATCTCTCTCTCTAAAAAAATAAAAATTTAAAAAAATCTTAAAAAACTGTTCTAGCTATTTTTCTTGAAATCCACTTTTGTTAATGGATAATTTTCTCTCGTTATATAACACTAATATATGCATATCTAATATGCACAACTATATATGTATATACATATATTTTTATTTATAGTTATATAACAAGGACACATAATATCCTTGATTTCACCTCTTGTCCCACAGAACGTAAAGTATTTACTCCTTGGCCCTTTATAGAAAAAGTCTGCCTACCATAGCTTTAAACATTCTTGTCTAGCCCTAGAAAAGTTGAGTCCTGGTCTTCATTGGCTTGGTGGCCGAGTCCAGCTGTGCTCCAGTATGATCTCACCCGAGTTCCCATGTGCACACTGGGCTGCAGTGATGTGTCCCGTTCCCTTTCACTTCCCTGCCTGTGGAGAAGCTGCTTCCCGGGCCCCCTGTGTCCTGCCCCACGATGACTGCTAGGCCAGCGAGGGCGCCGTTTCCCTGGCCTTATGTCTCCATGAGAGTAATGAATAACAGCTTACACCAGGGCTGTTATTGAGCCCTGTGTACCAGGGACTGTTCCACCTACTTTGCTTGTAGTATCTGATTTGAGCTGTCAGCCCACTGAGATGTCTACTATCACCATCTCGCTCTTACAGATCACCAAACCAAGAGGCTCGGAGAACTCAGGCTTTGGGTCCAGGAGGCTTAGTTCCCACATGCATGTGCTGATTGCTCTGCCAAAAGGCCTCTCTGGAAACCTGTCTGGCCTCTTGCAACCTTTCTCTCTGCGTGGAGGCCGCTTCTGTGACATGAATGGGGGGTCACAGCCAGTGAGAATCTTCTGGGAGATTCAGTTTCCTTTCCTCATTGTCCTGGGCAACGGTGCTGAGTCAGGGGGTCTGCTCTGCTGTTCCCAAATATCCACCTCACTGTCTACACTTGGATGGAAGCCTGGGGTACACTGGCAACCTGCTCCTTCTGTTTTTCTTTTTGACACTATATTTTTTAAAACAGTGTTAAATTTATAGAAAATTTGAGAAGATAATACAGAGAGGTCCATATACTCTGCATCCTTTCTGCAATTATTTTTTTTAAAGATTCTATTTATTTATTCATGAGAGACACACAGAGAGAGGCAGAGACATAGGCAGAGGGAGAAGCAGGCTCCCTGAGGGGAGCCTGAAGTGGAACTCGATCCCAGGACCCTGGAATCATGTCCTGAGCCGAAGGCAGATGCTCAACCACTGAGCCACCCAGGTACCCCCCTTTCTCCTATTATTAACATCTTACATTAGTATGGGAGATTTATTACAACCAATGAGCCAAAATCGATACATTTTTACTAATCGTAGTCCATAGTTTACTTAGATATCCTTAGCTTTTACCTAATGTCTCCTTCTGTTCCCCAATCCCACCCAGGATACCTCCTTGCAGTTTTTTTGTCATGTCTCCTTGGGCTCCTCCTGGCTGTAGCAGTTTCTCAGATTTTCCTTGCTTTGATGACATTGACAGTTTTGAGGAGAACTGGTTAGGTATTTTGTAGAAAGTCCCTCAACTGGAATTAGTCTGAAGTTTTTCTCACGATTATACTGTGCTTATGGATTTTTTTTCAGGTTTCTCCACCATAAAGTTACTCTTTTGGGGCTTGCTTTTTTTGCTGTAGGTTAGGTCTAGAACCATGTTCTCTGATTGGCTTTCTCAGAAATAAACCTGAGATTTTGACCTCCATTGGTCCATCTATTATGTCTTATTTCTCAATCGATTCCATACTTGAGAAGGGAAAAAATAAATGAGGTTAAATGTTGAACCCCTAAGACCTTAATGGCATCCCTCTGGCAAAATACTGTTCATCTTTTAAGATTCGCCAAGCATCACCTCCTCTTTGAACCCTTCCCTGACCTCGCCAGGCAGTCAATATGTCCTGCTTGTTCCCACAACCTCCACCTACATCTCCCTCAGGGGGCACTTCACTGCCATGATTAGTTCTTCCTACCCTTTCCTCCACAGGATCATCAGCCTCTCAAAAGGTACTGGCCATGTTTATTAATTAAACTCTGTGTCCTTGCAATCTGATGTAGAATCTGGAATTTAGAAGATACTTAGTAAATGTTTGTAGAATGAAGAGCCATTCACTCCAAATCAATGAAGGTGACTTCTCCAGGATGAGACTTAGCGGGACTCCTTTTGGTGATGGTTGGAGGAAGGCAGCCCTGAGGACCAGCTCTATTCTCCTTCCAGTTCTTTGGGAAGGAAGCAGGGCTGCTTAGGCAGTGCAACTGGACTAACCCTTGAGCCCAGGACCCATGTACTATTAAGACTGAGAAACCCATCAATGTTTACAAGTTGTTGTTGCATGAACAGTAGGAGGAAGGTAGACTTCCCTTGTGCCTATGGCTCCTGTTTATTAGGCCTTTTATTTATTTATTTTTATTATTTTTAAAGATTTTATTTATTTATTCATGAGAAACACACACACACAGAGAGAAAGGGGCAGAGACAGAAGTAGGCTCCATGCAGGGAGCACAATGTGGGACTCGATCCTGGGTCTCCAGGATCATGCCCTGGGCTGAAGGCAGCACTAAACTGCTGAGCCACATGGGGCTGCCCTTGTTAGGCCTTTTAAAAAAATTTCAAAAAAGGAGTGTAGTCTTAGAAGCTGTTAAATAGCAATCATACTAATTGCTATCATTGTTGAGCAAATATGATGAGAATCATGCTAGATGTTTCATACTTGTAATATTTAATTCTTACAACTCTGCAAGGCAGATCACTGCCTGGGCCTTACCCAAAGGTCATATGACTAGAGACCCAGAGAGGTAAAGCAACTTGCTCAAGATCACAAAGCTAGGAAGGCCTGGACCTCAGTGGGTCTAATTCAAAGTTCATCCTATTTCTGCTGTGATTCCCATCTTAACTTTCTGCTTTTCTTCATTTTCTGCTTCTGTAATTAGCTGAGTCTAAGAAACTGATGTGAGAAAGGACACAGTATTGGCCAAAAGAACACAGCAGATGGACCAAGGTTCTGTTCTTTTTTCAAAAATAAGATTCCATTTTTGTCATCTTGCCCTAAAGAATGCTGACTCTAAACTATTTCTGAACATTTTACCTGAATCTTCACTGATAGGACTTACTGTGCTTTCTTCATGTTAAATTGCGTTATTTTCCTACATTTTAACATCCTTTAAAATTAGAAAGTCTCTAGAAATTGCATTCAACCTGGATTGAAATCAAGTTTCTTAACAGAGGATCTGCAGAGAGTTCTATTTACAGTTGTCTCAGTTGGGAGTCCTACCTGCTAGGGTTCAAATTCTCTAGGGAATATTTTTTTCCCCCATCTTCACCCAGTGCAGGTTGAGACTTGTGAGAACTTCTGCTGCTCCTTTTTGTTTTGGGGATTTATTTTCATTTACTCCCACACTGAAGGCATAGCCTTTGGTAGACCAGCCTTATTTGGAGAGTCTCCCAATATTGGTCATTTTTTCTTTCTTATTGTTACATAAAACAAAAATGTGTCTTATATAATCAGTCGTATTTTAGACCCAATCAAATATAGTGTTTATTGAGGTCTGTTGTTAGTTTCAAGCAGTGTGGTTACCAGTCTTCAGGATACCCCTCTTGTCCCCTGTTATTCTTGCCTCCTGATATTCACATCCTTGTGAGTCTCCTTCACATTGAATAAGGCTGGTTTGTACAACCAGTTGGACCTTATGGAAATGACAGAGCGTGACTTTCAAAGTTGGGTCATAAGTGACCTGGCTACTTCTGTCTTATTTACTTTTGGATTGACCCATTTTGGAAGAAGCCAGCTGCTATGTTGTAAGGACTCAAGCAGTCTCATAGAGAGGTCAATGAGAGGAGTTTGGACTTTCTACCACCAGCCAGGTCTAACTTGTTAGGCTTGTGAGTGAGCTAACTTGAAAGCAGATCCTCCAGCCCCAGTCAAGCCTTCAGATGACTTGGCCAACATCTTGACTGCAACCTCATGAGAGACCCTGACCCAGAACCACCCAGCCAAGTCACTTCCAGAATTGTGATTCACAGAAACTGTGAAATTGTAAATATGTATTGGCTTAAGTCACCAAATTTTGATGTAATTTACTATAAAGCAATGATGACTAATACAAATATATATATATGTATATATATATTTAAATATTTTACTTATTTATTCATGAGAGACACAGAGAGAGGCAGAGACATAGGCAGAGGGAGAAGCAGGCTCCCTGCAGGGAGCCCGATGTGGCTTTCAATCCCGGGACCCCAGGATCACAACCTGAGCCAAAGGCAGACACTCAATCACTGAGCCACTCAGGCATCTCTAGACAAATATATTTTGAAAAAAAGTTTTACTTGTTTTTTTCAAAAGCAGTTTTCAGTTCCTTGTTTTCTAATGATTCCTTTCCGCATTAATGAAGAAATTGCTATTATTTTCAGGAAAATTGAGATCTACAGAAATTATGAATATTTGCTATGTCTAATGTAAAGGTAAAGACTTTCAAGTAACATTGTGGTTTGTGTGTGCTTCAAATTTTTAAATTTTATTGAGAGATTTTTCTAATAATGATATAAATAAGAATAGAATATATATTCTGTTTTTTTTGCTTGTGAATGGAAAGTATTGGTTGGATTATTTTTAATCCAGAAGGATTACATTACTTGCAAAGTTGTCCTAAATTATCCTAGAATGCCTTAATTTGGGGACGCCAGCTAAAGAGTTACGTTAGGTTACTCAAATATTAAAGAGACCTGGTTGTTAGTCAAAGCAATGTATTTAGGTATACTGTAGCTCTGCTTTTGGGTTTGCTGAAACTTACATTTAATTAATATTTAATTAATTCACCCTTTGGAAAGACTCTTGGTTTTTGATGTAGTCTTTGGAAAAAGCCAGCTTGTGCTGTCTTGTGCCCTATACATTTACAAAATCTGTTGTAAGAGATTAATATTATTTTCCTCTTTGGTATTCAAATAGATTATTTTAACCTGCATTTTAGTTCTAACCTGCATTATTACTGTCAGTTGTCATACAATCCAGTAGTTCCTAAACTTTGTTGCTCATTAGAATTATCTACGGAATTTATTTTGTTTTTAAAAATGTGGATACCGGAACTCATGCCTGATTTCCTAAATTAGAATATCCAAAAGTGAGACTTGGCAAGCTATGTTTATAGTTAACAAACTCTCCAGTTGATTCTTTCAAATTCATTCCAACATACAGTGCATTAAAACCCACTGAGTTTGCTTCCTGCCCATCCATTTCCCTCTTCCACTTCAGTCTCCAAGTCTGCAGGGAAGAGAAGATAATGAAGAGTATTCACTAGAGGAAATCTTGGAGATCATCTGATTCCTACTCTTTCATTTTTCAGATTTCCCTCAAACCTGTACTTCATTGAGAGATGTTAAGTGACTTGCTTTCTTGGGAGTTTTAGTTATCTTATTAGTATTATGACAACGTAGTTGGAATTTTAAAAGTTAGTAAAAACAAATACAGCAACACTGATTGCTACATATCTCCATCCTAGATGAGAGGTGCTATTTATGTTTTGGGCAGCAATACTGTCCAAAGACTTCTCATCTTGCAAGTGATTGATTCCATGATGATTTTCTTGAGGAGACTTTTCTAGTGATGAATATAAGTAAGAATGAACATATATACTTAATTTTTAGATTAGGTAAAAAATATGAATCTAATTTTTAGATTAGAATCAAATAGAATATTTTTAATCCAGAAGAAAATACAATACTTGACTGGGTAAGAGGTTTAGAAAAAACCCTAAACTTTTTCTGTATTACAGGTAGCAGGATTTCTTTTTTCTTTAAAGATTTTGTTTATTTATTCATAGAGACACACACACACAGAGGCAGAGACACAGGCAGAAGAGAAGCAAGCTCCATACAGGAAGCCTGATGTGGCACTCGATCCTGGGTCTCCAGGATCACACCCCAGGCTGCAGGCGGCGCTAAACCACTGCGCCACCGGGGCTGCCCGAAGTAGCAGGATTTCTTGATTAGGGTCTCATAGCCTGAAAGAGAGGAGGCAATTGGTACGAACTAGAAGGGGAAGTCCACAGGATCCCTATGAATGTCAGGAGGGAAGAACCATAAATGGAAAACATGCCCACGAGAAAGTCTGTGGCAGCGGTGGCTGGAAATCTAGGACTGTGATGTCTAATGCTCAATTTTACATCAGGTGAATTATTCTATAATTCTCCCTCCGTTATCCCAATCTTCACGGAACTGCGCTGCACACAGTAATCTTATGTTGACGGTGCTTTGGGGAATGAAAGAAGAGGGAGAGCCTAGGGTGGGTGAAGTGATGCTGCTTGAAGATGGAGAATTCAATGGAAAAGATAGAGGAGGGAGGGAGGGGGAGAGAGAGAAAGAGAGAGAGAGAGAACACCAAGAGGAATATAATCCCTCTGAAACTCCCAGGAGATATGAGGTACTGGGCTTCATAATGAATGTGGGATGGGCAGGAGCTATTTTTCTTGGATGTTAAAGGAAAGGGTGACCTCCCACCCCCAGAAGAAAGACTTGGGAACCAATATCTCAAGCAACACTTAGATTGCATCATAGGTTTCCTATCAGATGGGAGAATTATTCCTGCCACATAGAAACCTTGGGCCGTGATGGACATTCTCCCCAGAGGCTGAGACTGCCCTCTTTCTCATATATTTCCAGCTGTTCTTTAGACACTGTTTCAGTGCTCCTCAAAGAATAAAGTCACAAGTTAAGTACTCCATCACAAGGAAGACAGGTTTACAATAGCTAGAGCCAAATGCTTAATTTAACCCCCAGGAAAGGGCTAGAGTTGTCAAGAGAGAACTAAGAGACCCCCTTCCCCACCCCTGGCTTTTCCCAGCTTTTGTATTTTGTGACTCTTAGGAAGAGAGGGGCCAAACCCTGGTTTTGTGCAATGTTGAATAAAATGGTCTGGCTGGGTGTCAGCTGGCCTGCCAGATCTGGCAGCTGGTGAGGAAGGAACAGAGAACTTCCAAGGAATTGGCTCAATTTGCATGTGTAATGTGTTCATATATGCTGTCTGCATATAGATTGTATAATATCCATGACATACAGAGAAGAGCTTTGAGTTCCTGGGAAAGAAAGAAGCTTAGAAATAAATATTTCTAGAGTAGCACAAATCAGGATAGAGATTCTGGTCTCACACATGGGGTGATCTCAGCTGCCAGAGGACATTTTGGGAGCCAGGGAGGCACACATGAGGACAAAGGAAGTCATTCCCACAGTCAGGGCCCCAACCTGAGGCTCAGAGAGGGAGGGGGTTGCCTGGCAACAGCAGAGTCTTCCTGTCTTTCCAGTCACCCCTGCTGAGAGTGTGATAAGATGCCTCCTTCTTTTCTTTCTTTCCTGGACTTTCATTGTTCACTTGATTTCATCTGAAATTGTTGGGAATCCAGTGTGATTTGTCTGAGGCTTCATAGCAATGCTGGTGGGATCATTCTTCATGGAGAAACTGAGCCCAGAAGAGCTAAATCTCATGTCACTGAGGTTTCAGTTGCACTTACAGCTTTGCCAATTCCTGCTGTGGGTGCAATGTGATAACAAAAGCTCACAGCTAGGAGAAGGGAGGTGACATGGTCCTGAAAGCCTGCAGAAACAGCAGATAATTGATCTACTAATTTCTATGATGATTCCTACTGCAGGCCATACTGATGTTTTAGAGAATGAGGCACTGACTTCCAGTCCTAGATTCATTCCTGACCAGCCATAGCCACTTTGACCACTGTCTTTGCACTCCCAGCCTCTACAGGAGGCAAATTCCTGCCTGCCCATGGTGTGCTGCTGCTTTGAGATTTGGTGCAAGAGTGAAAAAAAAAAAAAAAAAAAAAACTTCACTGGGTTATAAAAGCTCCTGAGAACCAGACCATAACCTAAAAAATTTCTATGTACCTTTATAGGTTGAGTTTTGTTTTTTGTTTTTTTACGTATTAGGTCCTCAAAAAAGATTCATTTTGTTGAGTAATACAAAGCACCTATATTACTTAAAAAAAAAAACAACAACAACAGGGCTTCTATCCCCATGACTTCCAGTCAAGGGCTTAAGTATCTCCCCCAAGAGAGAGATCAGAAGCACCTGTATTACTGTGGCACTTCCTGGTACCTTCCTTTCCAACTACACTGTGCCATTTTGCTTGGATATTAAAGGCAAGGGTGATTCCCCAGGAGAAAGTCTGTAATGTAATAATTGCCTTAGAATGTGCTATTTGGATTACATGATAAAGCATTTTCTATGAAATGGAAGAGCTGAGATCATAGCATGTGCACTTGTGTAGATTAAGGAGTGTGGATATGCACTCACCCATTTCACTCACCCACTCCTCTCAGGTGGAATATTGGAGAAAGGAAGGGTCCAATGGAATTCAATACTCCCAGGTGTTTCAAGTGTTGTGGAAAAAGGGAGTTCGTTGTGTTTCCCTAAGATTACTTTGTGGGAGAGATGGTTTTAATTTCCTTGAAGCTTTCAGATTTCGGACTGGGGAGAGGGACAGAGCTTTCCTGGGGAGAGAAACAATGCTGCTGACTGCTGGGCATTTGCTGCTAAACGGGAGCAAATAAAGGGCAAGAGGCCCCTTCAGAAGGATCTGACTTGAAACTGAGTGAGTCTGTAGGATTGGATGGGAGGCCCTATGCTGCTGGAGTTTGTGTGTGTGGTGAGGGTGGGTGGGCATTTGCATTAAGTCCTCTAGTTTGTATTCCTAGTCATGTGACCCAGCAACTTTTAAAAATGTCTCTTTTTTTCTTAAAACATTATAGTTTGTTTCACTTGCAAGATCCAAACCATAAAAAAGTGAACATTTATCCTTTATCTGTGCCTCTGGTTTCTCAGTCTTATGAAATCTGCCTTAAATGAACCTAGAGGAGAAGCAAAGATGCCCTTTGCTTCTCTCCAGAGTAGACCAGCCTCATTCCAGGACCCACACATCCTAGAATGCCCAGGAAGGGAGAGAGGTGAGCCCCGGGGCACTGAGCCTGATCCTCATCTTTGTCCATTCCGATGAGAATAGAGGATTTCTCTGGTTTATTGTTTTCTTTTCTTTTAAGATGGTGGTGATTTTTACATGTCAATTTTACATGTTCGGAAATGGCTTTTCTGAGATATTTTTCCTGGTCATTCTATATCCCGAGCTTCAAGAAAACTTATGTAATGGTGACTTATGTAAAGCACACTTCTCTGGTATTTTCTCCAAAAGACTGACAGCACCAAGTCTAAATTTATGGAAGCTAAAGCTTACAAAGAATTAACTCATCTCTTTATAAAAACTGAAAATTGATCCTTTAAAATTGCTGCAGAACATTCTGGTGCTTTTCCAGAGAAAAAGAAAGTAACTATGTGGAAGGTCACAGTCTGGTAATCTATTGAAATGGTGTTGTCATTTCTAAATATATGGGGGATGTAGCAGGTGCATAATCAAGCAGGGAAGTGAGCCGATACACATTTAGAGGTGAGACTTTGGGAAGAGAGCTGAGTCTGAAATAAATACTAAAATCATAATTTTATTATTTCTGTAATTTATTTTATTTTATTTTTTCCAGGTTCACTGAAGGATAATTGACAAATGAAACTGGATTATATTTAAAGTGTATAATGTGATGATTTGATACACGTTTGCATTGTGAAAGGATCTCTCCATCAAACTAATACATCTGTCACCTCATGTATTTACCTTTTATCTTTTAAAAATATAATTTTTTGGTGAGTACACAAGTTCTACTTTCTTAAGAGACTTCAATTATAGTGTTATTCTTCTAGTCACCGTATTAAATATTAGATCCTCTTATTTTATTCATTTTACTAAAAGTTTGACCCTTTGATCAATCTTTTCTTACTTCCTCCATTTCCACTCCCTCATAACCACTTTCCTACTCTCTGTTTCTAGAAGTTCCACTTTTTTTTCTCCTGATTCCACATGTAAGTGATGCCGTGCCGTATTCATCTTTGTCTGGCTAATTTTACTTAGCATAATGTGCTTTAGGTTTATCCATGTTGTTGTAAATGGCAAGATTTCCTTCTTTTTAAAGACTGAATAATATCACATTGTGTATATGTACTATATTTTCTTTATTCATTCATCTGTCATTCATCACAGACACTTAAATTGTCTTTATACCTTGGCTTGGGAATAGCCCTGCAGTGAGCATGGTAGTACAGATATCTCTTTGAGATAATGATTTCATTTCCTTTGGATATGTACCCGAAAGTGGGATTACTGAATCATATGGTAGTTCTATTTTTAATTTCTTCTGGAACCTCCATACTGTTTTCCACAGTGGCCACACCAGCTTCCTGCCAACAGCATACAAGGATTCCCTTGTCTCCACATCCCCACTAGCATTTATTTCTGATCTTTTTTGACAATAAACATGCTAACAGGTATGGGATGATATCTCATTTTGTGATTCTGATTCATATTTCCTCAAAAATTAGTGATTTTTGAGTATCTTTTCATGGCTTGTTGGCCATTTGTGTATCGTCTTTGGAAAAATGTCTGTTAAGGGCCTTTGCCAATTTTTCAATTAGACTTATTTGTTTTTATGCTATTGAGTTGTAGGAGTTTTTTGTATATTTTGAACATTAACCCCTTATCAGATATGTGCTTTGCAAATGTTTTCTGTCACTCCATAGGTTGACTTTCCATTTTGTTGATGGTTTCTTTGGCTGTGCAGACTTTTTATTTGATGTAGTCCCACTTGTCTATTTTTGCTTTTTTTGGTAATCAGATTTAAGAAACTGCTGCCAAGACCAATATCAGGGAGCTTACCCTTTATGTTTTCTTCTAGGAATTTTATGGTTTCAGACTTTACATTCAAGTTTTAATCCACTTTAAATTGACTGGTTATGTGGTATAAGAGTCCATTTTTCAGTCTTTCATATGTGGATATCTAGTTTTCTCAACACTATTTATTAAAGAGACTATCTTTCCCCTGGTGTATTCTCGACTCCTTCATCAAAAATTAATTGATCACATATGCAGGGGTTTATGCCTGGACTCTGTTCATTGATTTTTGCATTTGTTTTTATGCCAATACCATACTTGTTTTGATTACTATCACTTTGTGATAGAGTTTGCAATCAGGAAGTGTGATACCTCCAGCTCTGTTCTTCTTTCTTGATTGCTTTGGCTATTTGGAATCTCCTGAGGTTCCTTATGAATTTCAAGATCATTTTTTTCTATTTTTGTAGAAAATGTCACTGGGATTTTGGAAGGTATTGCATTGAATCTTTAGATCACTTTGGTTAGTATGGATATTTTAATAGTAAAGCCTGAATTCTTGTTAGAATACATGAAATCCTGTTTCCCAAAGTGCAAAATTTAGATCTGGGGCTATGTTTCCCAAACTGGGACTGAAGCATCCAGGAGTGCCTCAAAACTCAGGGCACCACAAGATATTTTAAAATTTTGAGGGATGCCAGTGATATCTATCAGACACAGAGTGAATGACTAGGTCAAGGCAGTTCACAGTTTTAACATTAGATCATGCTTTATTTCTATTGAAGACAGCATATTTTTGCAAAACTGGATTTTTGGTAGTTGCTGCAATAAAAGGCAAGTATTACATGAAAACCAGTGTGAAGCAGGAAATGACAGTGGTGGTCTCTGCCCTGGTTCCAAGGTTTGAGAGGTTGTGCAGTGCCTAATAGGAATACATATCCAGGAGTAAGCTTACAGGGTTATTTAAGGATAAAACAAATATATTATTTTTTTTCTTTCCATTTGTGTATTATTTTCCAAAAAGACAATGAAACACGAAGACTTAAGTATTTATTAAGGTTTTTGTACCTAACAACTTAAAAGAATGGAACTGCTAGATATCTTTTTTACCCAAGAGATGCCATGAAGAAGTTTCTGGGAGAGTAAGAGTTCCACAAACCAAGAAAGTTTGGGAACCTTTGGACTGGTGCCTCCCTAAAGGGGGCACCCTAGTAAGCCCCTTCTGAAACAGGGAGGGACCTAAAGGGGGCACCCTAGTAAGCCCCTTCTGAAACAGGAGGGACCTTCCTAGATGATTTTCCCAAAGCTGATCTCTTTTGATCCACCTCAAGTGAAAAGATCTTCAGGTTTAAAATCAGAAGAGTCAGATTCGATTTTGTTGTTACCTTCTAGCTGGGTGACCTTGTGAAAATCACTTTTTTTTTTTGAAGTCCGTTGCCTCATATGTTAATGAGGATATCTATTTTATCTAATGTCTGTTTTAGAGGACTGCTGGTGAAAGTCAAATATGGGTGAAATTATACTGTGAATAGATGTTACTGTGACTGTGACTAATAATATGACCAGCTTCAAAAGGGCCCAGTGTTTCCACTCACTTTCTTTGTGCTGTGCTTGTTTTCTCTTGAGGAGTTTTTCTTCTCAGTCATGGATTAGAATATCAACATTCACTTGAGTTTCCTGGGAGGGAGGGGGAAGAAAATGGTACCCTCCACAGGTTAACTGGGCCAAGTTGAGAGAAAGGCTTGTCTCTCTAGGTCCCTGTACGGTTCTGGGAACCCGCAGGGAAGAAGGAGCTCCATAGGTGGTAGCAACGGGAAGCTTTACCCAGGGCTGTTTCCTTGGGGGCTGTGGCCAGTGTGATCCCTCGGGGATCAGTGTTCAGAAGGTTCTCACACCTGGTTTAATGCTCTGCTCTCACATTCTTGAAATTTTTAATAATTTCTGTTTAAAGTAAAAAGTCATGTTTACTCAAAAATCCATGATTACACTTTTTAGTACATTCCCATTATTGTGTAACCATCATCCACCAACCATCTCCATCTTTCCAAACTGAAACCCCATACCTCTCACACAGTCGCTTCTCACTCTGCCTTCCTTCTGCCCTTGAGTCACCACCATTCTGCTTCCTGTCTTTTAGGTACCTGGTGTAAGTGGAATTATGCAATTGTTTGCCCTTTTGTGTTTGGTTTATTTCACCTAGCATAATGTCCTTAAGGCTCATCCAAGTGGAACCATGTTGTCAGAATGTCATTGCCTTTTGAGACTGAATAATATTCCATTGTAGGTATATACCACATGGTTTTTCTTAAAAAAAAAAGTATTTAAATTCAATTTGCCAACATATAGTATAATACCCAGGC
The DNA here is from genome assembly GCF_048164855.1 of Canis lupus baileyi. Classification (NCBI taxonomy): domain Eukaryota; kingdom Metazoa; phylum Chordata; class Mammalia; order Carnivora; family Canidae; genus Canis; species Canis lupus. The sequence goes on from NC_132838.1 coordinate 41,723,527, forward strand.
TCATCTCATCATGTGCCTTCCTTAATGCCCATCACCCAGCTACTCCATCCTCCCACCCACCTCACCTTCTGCAACCCTTTGTTCATTTCCTAGAGTTAGGAGTCTCTCACGGTTTGTCTTCCTCTTTAATTTTTCCCCACTCAGTTTCCTCCCTTGCATTCTAGTCCCTTTCATTATTTCTTATATTCCACAAATGAGTGAGACCATATAATTGTCTTTCTCTGATTGACTTATTTCACTCAGCATAATACCCTCTAGTTCCATTCACGTTGATGTAAATGGTAAGTATTCATCCATTCTGATGGTTGAGTAATATTCCATTATATATATAATATATATTATATATAATATATAATAATGTGACATATACATATATATCACATCTTTATCCATTCGACTGTTGAGGGATATCATGGCTCCTTCCACAGTTTGGCTATTGTGGACATGGCTGCTGCAAACAATGGGGTGCAGGTGTCCTGGTGTTTCACTACATCTGTATCTTTGGGGTAAATACCCTGTAGTGCAATTGCTGGGTCATAGGGTAACTCTATTTTTAAATTCTTAAGGAACCACTACACTGTTTTCCAGAGTGGCTGTACCAGCTTGCATTCCTATCAACAGCACAAGAGGGTTCCCCTTTCCCTGCATCCTCACCAACATTTGTTGTTTTCTGTCTTGTTAATTTTAGCCATCCTCACCGGTTGTAAAGTGATATCTCATTGTACCACATGGTTTTTATCCATTCATTCATGGATGGATTAATTTTTTAACAATGCATGGCATGTCCATTTTGAGTAGGCCTCAGAAATGACATAGCTGGTCTGTTTGTATCTCCTTTAGGTCTTGGACAAAAGGAGGAAGTGATAATATTGGAACCAGGTGAGAGCCTCAGCTATCGGAGGGGCTGTTGAACATAGGCTGTGGTCTAGGATGCCATTTCCATCAAAAATGTGGCTTCTCTGGAACAAGAGGGGAGAAATACCCCATCACTTCCTCCTCCGCCCTCTGAACTCTGGCCAATACCTCCCACTGGCTGAACCACACAGAGTCTGTAGATTCTCTAGATTCAGGCTCACTGGCTCAGAACAGGGGAGTGAAAGGCAGGTAGTGAGTGGATCGAGAGCGGCTAGATCCCTGACTGACTGCACACTCTGTATGTACAGAATAAAATGATCTGCCTTTCAGTGGCGCCTGCATGATGCTTCACATGTATAGTGCTCCTTCTGCCTCTCCTGATGGCAAACATCCTTCCCTGCCCCACGCAAGTTCTACTTTTCCCATCAAGCTTACTTACCTCCTTCTAAGCATTTGTTTAGTGTGTCTAATCTGATCCCAAAGATTTTATCAATCATAAATGAAGCATTTATTTTAACATAAAAAAGAATTGGTTATATTTATTCATGTTAGAGTATCAGCAGATTTATTCATTCATTAAGGAGATACTTGAGGACCATCTGAGATAGGAAAATAAGAGACATGATGTCTCTTGGGTTAGTCTGTCTGTCTCTGAGTGGTCCTGGCTTGTTAATGCCTCTCTGCAATGGTTCCTTCTTGAGTGTGAAGGTTTCATCATGTGACTTGTTTGGCCAATGGGACAATAGCAAGTGTGACACAAGGAGAGGGTTAAAAAGTGCTTGCACATTGAGTCTTGCCCTGTCTTGGTGCTAGGAACTTCCACCACCATGTGGACAAGGCTGGGTCAATCTAGATGGTAAGTGGTCCCAATGATCCCAACCATTCCAGCCAAGGCCCCAGAAATGCAAAACAGGCCATCAGAGACCATCCAGCACAGCCAAGTCAGCCCAGACCAGAAAGCCTCCACCATGGAACGTTAGGACTAGTTTCCAGATCTGGAGAGGATGTAGATGTGTGTGCCATCAGCATCACACAGCACAGCAACTGCTCTATGAGTGAAGGTGCATGCAGAGCAAGGTCGTGGAGGTGGCCTCCAGGCAACAGGCAAGGACAGGCAGAGGTGGTCATGCGAGAGTCTTGAAGGAGTGGCTGCTGGCAAAGCAGACCAGCGGGAGAAGTAGCAGCAGGGGGGCTTGGGTACAAGGTGGAGTGGGGCAGAGCACAGAGTCTGACAGTGCCATGAGGACCATCTTGCTGCTGGAGGTGGAGGGTATGTGTGTGGCCAAGTGTCTCCTACAGTGTCTGAGCTTCCTCCTACTGGCGGATACTGTTAGGACCATGCCACCATTCATATGGGAAACTACGGGCAAAGATCTGTGACTCACACTTTTGGTGTGACAGCAGATCTTTTATAGACATCACTTTGTGGAACAGTCTGGGGTTATAAGAAAAAATTTCTTGGGGGCCAGCAGGGCTTATTTGTAGGATACAGACCACTCACCAGCTATGTCATTTGTGTTGTCAGCCCCACCATTCTCTGGGCCCTGCCAGAGATTTTAAGGGGTTTGAAATTAGAGTTAACTTTATGTTGCCAGTTTATTAAACTTCTCTCTGTGTGTGTCTCTGTCTCTTTCTGTTTCTTGCAGTTCCTTGGAAGCACTGGAAAACACAGGCTCCAGGGGAACGTCTTTTTCCCCAACTTCTCTTGATACCAGTGACAACAAAGAAGCCACACAGCGCTCTCTGTGTTTCTTGGAGCAGAGCCCTGGGCCCAATGGCCAACGGGGACACCAGTGATGGAACAGTCATCATTCAACTGTCATACCTAGAATGTCACACACCATATCTGCAAAAAAAATCTTCATTCACGCTAAATATCACATTTGCTGGTATCTTTCTTGACCTCTTCTGTCGTAATTCAACACAATTCACACTGTTACTGCTGTGTGAAAGAAAACAATTTTTTTTTCTCACAGAGATTCTGAAGAGAGTAATTTCGGAGCGTTCCCCTGACATGTTGTAAGAAGGCCCATTTTGACAAGACTGTGCTTTTCTTTGTTAAATCCACATTTGGTTGGTTTGTTTTTTGTTAAATCCAAATTTTCTGCTTACGGCCACAGACTGGGGGGTCTGAGAAGAAATTACTGGCATCCCTACAAAATGGGGAAGGGTTAGCATGGCTGTCTTAGACCAAGTTTTCATATCAATTGTAAATGTCTAGGCTAGATGATAGCAGAGCTCCAGCACCTTAGCAGCAAAAATGCAGGGCCTCTACTAGGTTCATTGATGACTGCTAGAGAATTTAGCCTCACTGAATGACGGTACCAACTGGCACAGAGTGCTGACTGGCATTCCCACCACATTTCTTCATCCCCCATGGCTTTCTCTGAGTACCTGGGCTTCTCACTCATGGACATTGTTCATACTCCGCTGAGAGAAGCAGTATCCTCAGGAATATTCCCAGGCACCATGCAAGAGCCATAATCTAGACTTTGGATTCCAAGCCTCTTAGAAGTTTGACTTGTATTATCTGTTTTCTGTTACCGTTTAACAAATTATCCTAAAACTTCGTGGCTTCACACACATCTATTATCTCACAAAGTTCCTGTGGGGCAGGAATTTAAGAGTGCTTAGCTGGGTGGTTCTGACTTGGGGTCTCATGGGAGGTTGCAGTCAAGATGGTGGCCAGGCTGGCATGGGCCTGAAGATCTGACTGGCAGTTGGTTCCCTCCAATGACTGTTGGTGAGAGGCAGCAAGCATGGGGCATTGATACTGAAAGAAAGGCTTCTAAGCTGAGTTGTCCTTCTGGAGCTCTTGTCAAGGAGCAGGGTAGGGCTCACCATGGGAGATCCAAGCAAAGAGGAGAGTTGACTGGTGAGTTGGCCCAGAGTGCCCCTGTGTGGCAGGGGCCAACACAGTCCAAGGGAAGAGGAGTTGAACTTAGGCAATTTTGAAGAACAGAGCTGCTGCCTTCCTGGGCACGGAGATCTCTCATTTACAAGAATGAACACACACTCCGCCTAGAGGTTTGGCAATCTGGCAGAGAGGATGTCAAGTAAGATGAAAGGCCCATCGGCAGCCAAGATGAGAGCTTGAGAGTGACCTACTTCTTTACCACTCACAGCTGATTATGGGACAGAGTGAGGCTGAACTGTTCATAAGTCCTGTCAGAGAGAGCGTTCAGTGAAAACTACTCATGAGCAAAAGAGCTGGATTAAATGGTTGCTTTTTATGTTCTGGGGACTCCAGCATGTCCTGGTTTTCAGATACCAGCCATTTAGCTGTGTGCTCTGGAGTAACATTATAGGCAAGCACCAGTAGAAAATGTTAGAGTTATTCCAGTATGGAGTTTAAAGATGATTCCCTTCCAAAGACACCACCTTACAAGTAAGAAACCGAGGTTCTAGGAGGTTAACTGACATCCCCAGGGCTACTGAGTTATGTATGGGTGGCAAGTCTGCTACTGGACATCCTACCTTCTGACCTATAGGCTGGTGCTCTCTGTATTATACCCTGGAGAGAGTCAGGTAAGGTTTTATGTGACAACGAGTGGCCTCATCCCAATATAGCCCATGAAAGTACAGGGCTCCCCCACTCAGCTGCTGATCCAGAAGCATGTTTTCATCAGCAGACCTGAGGGCGAGGAGATGGAAAGGGATTGCTTCACTGCTAATGGACTTCCCCTGCATAGGCCCTGCATACCCCAAGCCTTACTCACACTGTTACAGGGGATAGATAAAGCCTGCTAACACCAACCAACCCTTCTGAAGGAATAAGTGATTCATGCAAAAAGCCTTTGGTTCAGGGCATCTAGCAGCTTAGTGTGACTGTCATGGATACTTGGGAATTAGCCTTCCTGTGACCTCCAGGGGTCAGAGAGCTCGTGCACACTCTTCTGTTCCCTGTGGGCCATCTCAGCTCACCCAGACAGGCCCTGTCGCTGCCAGGACAAACCATATTTTTATTTCCCCAGGTCTTAGAAGCCTTCACATGGGTGAGGCAGGGACTCCAGGCTATTCCCTGAGGAGGCCGAGTTGATGGCCACCACCAACATATTAGTGTCAGCTTTTCAGAACTCGGTGAGATGTATTCATGTCAGATTAACCTTGACAGCGAATCCTATGAATTAGTGACTTGCTTTGTGAAGGCTGAGCCAGGAGAATAGAGGCTGTATAGAACCAGGCACTTACAAAACCAAGCAGGCAACTCTTGCTTTTCTGTGTTGTGCATGTGTCAGGGCCCTGGGTAGTTCGACAAGGAGGGCAAGAGGACAGTCTGTGCAGTTCCAGGCTCAATGGGCCCTGTGGGTGCATCTGCAGAGTGCTAATGGCTTTACGTGTTGGTATGTGCGCCTAGATCCTGGCCATGATTCACTTCTCACCCTCCGGGGGACATCCCTGATGAGACAATTATTGAGATTATCTTCAAATCTGTGGTCCTGATTTAATCTTCAACCCCCCTCACCCTGCACCATCTCTACCGGAGGAGGACTACATGTGTCTATTGGCCCTTGGGCCCCAACAACCTCCCATTCTTCCCAGCACTGGGGGCTGGCTGTTCCTGGGCAGTGGGGGATCCGCTGGCATAAACCAGGGGCTCCAGCGGCCCTGGGGACAAAGATCAAAGCTAGCCACAACGTTTATTGCAAGTGAGAAGTCTGAGTTTCACTCAGACAAGGGGAAAATCAGCAGGAATCAAGCAGGAAGTGTTGCAAGGTGACAGTTCTATGTGACTGGGCAGGCAGGGCTGTGCTAAATTTAGCATGTGGCTTTATTGGTGTTGGGCAATAGCATCCCACGAATGCCAGGCGCTAAGTGCGGTCTCCAGCAGTCTGGTGGGAAATAATAGAGGCTGTGAGGCTTGTTCGGCCCCAGGAACAAGGAGAGCTGGGGGCTGTGGGGAAGCAGGTCTCCGAGTTGGGACTGACATAGGCCAGGTGGATTCCGGGGTGGGTAGTGGGGGGAACTTTCCCCTTCACCGCACCACCCGTGTGAGATATTTCAAAGACGCGGCACATGATGAGTCAGACTGTTTCTGAAAGCTTCCTATCACAATGAATTTTGGCTTGCACAATTGCAAATAGATCTTCTCTTTCCAAAATTATTAGACAAACCAGACTGAGTAAATAAGTGTCAAGGATTCCCAGAAAAAACACCCTATAGAAAGGGTCAGCACACTGCAGCCCCCAGCCTGGCAGTCTGTTTTTACAAAGCTGTATTGGAATCCGACGGCACACGTTAGTTTATGAATCATCTATGGCTGCTTTCAGGGGTACAAGGAGGAGCTGAACACTTGTAAAGGAGACCCAATGGTGTGCAAAGCCTAAAACATTTACTATTTGGCCTTTTTAAAGGAAATTTTCTGGGTGCCTGGGGGGCTGAGTTGGTTAAGCATCTGCCTTTGGCTGGAGTCATGATGCCAGGGTCCTGGGATCAAGTCCTGAGTTGGGATCCCTGCTCAGTGGGGAGTCTGCTTCTCCCTCTGCCCCTCCCCCTGCTTGTGTGCATGCTCTCTTTCTCTCTCTCTCTCTCTTTAGTAAAGCAATACAATCTTGAAACAAAAACAAAAACAAAAAACAAGAGGAAGTTTTCTGATCCCTATCTTAGAGCAATAGTCCTGGACCAGCTCTTTTCAAGAGTTCACAAGATGAACGGCCCTTGTGTGTTTTCTACTGCTCTCACTACAGAAACCAGAGCTTGTGGCTTTACGGAGACATCGCTACAGACACCAACCAGGAGTGGGCATCTTTACAGACAGCAACCACATGACACAGCCGCTCAGAGTCAAATCCAGCCTGCCCATATGCCTCCTCAGGGCAGCACTGTTACGTTTTATCAAAATCATCAGCGTTTTCAAACTAGGAGATTTCACTAAAAAATATCCAATTTTTTACTACTCTTGAAAAATTGGGCAATCTGGCCACCCTGGATCCACATTCTTGCATGGCAACCACGGGCGGGGAGCCTGCCGACTGGAGCCTTCTTCACAGGGGTGTATCCTGTTCTACTTTGCCACAGGCCCCACCCTTTCCTACGTCTCCCTGACACTAACACAGTGTCAGCTGCAATTTATCATGCTTCTTGCCCTGCTAGGCTCACAGCCCCGGGGGCTTGATTATATATTACCTGCCATTAGCATGTGTTTACATCCCAGAACTAAAATCAAGGTTCTTTGCTTTGGGCATGAACTCTCTCAGGTGACTCTAAAATCCTGGTTGTGCCATGCTGATCAGAAGTTCTGTTTGACTAACACTGGAAAGTGTCTGGAAAAAAACAATAAAATACTTCATAATAAAAAGACGGGAGGCATTTACTCTAAAACAGCAAAGAAAACAAAATGCATCGTCTCATGTAATTTGAACCATCTTTCTTAACCAACCATTAGTAACTAGTAAACTGTCAGCTCCAGGGGACAAGGGTCAGGCTGCTTCTGACATTTTTTCCCTCAGTGAGGTGGGTCAAACTATCTGACTTACTACCATTTCCTCCCAGAGATTTCTCTAGATGGGGTTTCCCTCTACTGGATCCAGTGCTGGGTCCCGTGCTGCCTACCCTGAATTGCATGGTGTCTTGTTAAAGATGCCCATTCCTCGATCCTCACAATTCGAACAGAATCAGAATCTGTTGTGATCATCAGTAATGCACCCAGGGAGTTGTATTTGTATTTATGCTACAATTTTTGACAATTTTCTTTACCTTCTGAACTCCTTGTGCTCTCTCTCATGAAGGTGCATGAAGGTGCATTTTACCTTTTCCAGAAAATTGAAGCCTTTCCCTGCCATCACCGGGCTGTACTTGTTTTGTATGCTGAGAAGAGAAAAAATTATTGATTTTTAAAATGGTTTTAAAAATCATAATTGCATCTCCCTCCCATCTGCTTGTTTGTACAGTTTAGCACAGAAGGGGTTTATTTAATTCCTTATTCAAAACCTGGGAAGTTTGAGGTACAAAACTCTCAATTCTATGGCTAACTAAAGAGAAGATGTTAAAGTTAGCCAGTTTCTATCAAAAGGCACGTGAGCAGAGTTTTAATTTTCCTCATTAGAGAAGCCAACGCCTGGAGGAATAGAGTCAGAAACAAAGGATCTTTAGGTGGTGACATTGGCCCTGTTGAGGCTGGGGGTTGTGGGGGAGGACTGAGCCAGCTCTACCCTCCATGTTTGCATATACATCTAGCAGTATCATTAGCATCTTCTTTAAATGCAAGGTGACAGGGAGCAATGGAAAACATAACTCTCCCTCTAGAGGCATGGCTATTTCTACATGAAACTTATGAGTAATGTAGTTTTGTTTTCTTTTGAGGGAAGCATAGATCACTGGGGATTCACTCTGACGCATCATCAGTGTCTACCAGTTCAGAATCTAACAATCTGTCCTTGGGCAGATAAAGGGAGTTGAGAGAAAGCCACTCCCCGCACTTGCTGTTTTTCAAGTGCTTACAATTTAAAATAATCACCATGCCAAAGTGACATATTTGGGGTGGCATATTCAGCTGTCTTTCCCTTATTTTTCTAAATCCTAGCTTGGACCTTTTTTTTTTCTGTCTTTTTTTTTTTTTTTAATTGGTTTCTTCCATTGTTTTTCCTTGTCATTTTCATCTGTCCACCGTAATGTGGAACATACTATTCCTAGGACTTCTTTCCTCTTCTTCCTCCACTTTGTGGAGGAAGCTACTGCCCCATCCCCTCCCCATCCAAGAACTTCACCCTTTCTGCTCTGATGTGCACTGCCCTCCAGGTTGAATTCCAGGACTGACATACTTTTGTTTAAGGACTCATGACTGCAGAAATGTCCACCTCCTTAACCTGCGATATGGAGCCTTGAAATCATCTGACACCTCCTCCCCTGGCTTTTCAGATATTAACATCTAATAGCACAGCCTGCTGCCTTTGGGTTTGTGAAACGTGAGGATTTGCTCCCAAGATGGTGTTTTTCCACCATGCACAATGTCTACAGCCGCCACCCCCTGTTCTGTGAATTAATAAAAAAAGATCAGCCCAAATATAGAAAAAAGCTAGATTTAGGGCGTCACAAATGAAGGGAATAATAAGAATTTTAAAACGACAAACCACTTTTTGAATTTACAAAGATATTTTTAAAAGCCTTGTTGGATTAAAATTAAGGAAATCATTAAAAAAATTAAGATTTCTGTTCTGGTTCCAACTTTGACATATAACTGACATCTTAGACGGCACACCCTGTCTGGCTTGAAGATTTCATATCTGAGTGTGAAATGGCATCTATACAGTTCTAAAGGCTGAATGTCCTAGTTGCTTATGAAAGCTTCTAACAAGACAATATTGTACCAGGAGACTCTTTCTCCTTGCCCCTAATGTAGGAGAGTCTCTCCCTCTGAATCAGACTGAATCACTCTTTTTGCTTGGTTTTTCCTTCCTTGGAGATGGCACCTGTCACATCATATTAGAGCTAGCTTGTTTGCCTGCCAGTTTTCCCAACCAAACAACAGTCAAGTTCTATTATTGTGCTGCAAGTCAGACAAAATCCATATCAAGCAGGCTTAGTTTATAAAGATAATTTATTGACTCAAGTAACTGAAAGGTCTAATTGTGGTCCTGGCCTGAGGTCTGGCTGGATTCACATGGTGTGATTTGGTCCTAATCTCTCTCCTTTCCTCTGCGCTGCTTCCATGATGTTGGTGCCATTTGCATGGATTCCAATCGGAAGAAAATCTTTCCTTCCCAGTGAAAATCTCCTCCTTCCATATTGACTATTTGGAACACGTGTCTGTCCCTGAACCAGTTGCTGAGGCCATGATGATGAGAAATAGTAACTATCAGAAGCTACTCAGGTTGTCCTGCTTCCTGGGAGCTGGGGGTGTGGTCAGCTCCACCCACCTGCCTGGCTGGGGACAGGGAGGCAGTGACTTCTCAGATATCCAGATGACAGAAGGGCAGGGGTAGATGCTGCATCTCCCTTCACATGTAGTGAACATCTCCACTACAGCATTCACCACTGCTTGCTTCTTATAGAAGTATTCTTGTCCTCCCCATTAGAAAGTAAACACCTCTGGATGATTTATGTCTGCATTTCTAGGTTCTAGCATACAACATGTGTCCTGTAGAGGTTTCTTATGGTCAATTACTTCAGATGCCTCTACTGGGTTTACTTTCAGATGGTGGCTCTTGGTTGTTTCCAAGGACTTTGGATTCCATGTCCAAGTGGTACAGATGGAGGTCAGTGGCATTGAGGTGGAATAAATGTGGGGAGCAGCAACTGGCTAAGTTTTTGGAATTTGTCTCTACTGGCCATACTAAAAGCTTGGGGACTCCATACATTTACCGCTCAGGAACACTAGTGTGTTCTAGCATCATGGGAGCTAAATGACCCCTGATCTGGTTTTTGATATGACATTTGCCACAGAAGAACATGGGTTGGTATAAAAATAAAGCAACAACAGGCAGCCTGACTTCCTTCTGTCAGGGATAAAATTGCCTCGACTGACCTTCTAACGAAAGAGACAGGTGAAAGACAGGAGTGGAAATTAGCTTCCCCACCCAACCCTGTTCTCAAGGTGCAATCTGGCATTTTGCTGGAGGCAGCTATTGCACAAAGATTTGTGGCAGTGGCTGTGAAACAGAAATGAAATATCAGAGTTTCCTCCCTGGTGAGGCCTGTATTAGGTCAGTGCAGATGGCATCCCTCACCATGCAGCATGCTAAAAATGTATTTTAAAGGGTATTTTGTAGATTTAGCAAACTATGGTATGGGAATGTAATGGAATATAGGATAGTTAATAAGATGCTGTGTGAAAGTGTTAATTAATATGGATACCGTATTTGAAAAAAAAGTAAGTTAAAAAAAACAGAACTTGAAATAGCATGAACACACTGATTATAGCTCCATAAAACATGTGTTCATTTTTAAATATCGAAAGAGGGTTTGGAATAAAGTAAATAGAGTTTATGAGGTTGGAAGCCTTAGTTTGTAATTAGTTTTAAAGGATTTTTGCAGAATGGTCTTCTCTGGGTGAATGAGTAATGCATTTTCAGGAATTGGATTCTGTTCATCTTAGGCTGGCTGGGTGTGTGTAGTGGTTTTAGTTTGAAGTGTGCAGTGTGAAGAGAGGAAAAAAGGAAGGGAGGGAATGAGAGAGGGACGAAAAAAAGAGATGGTTAAGGAAGCAGACAAAATAGTTTGAAAACCATTTTGCAAAATGTAAAACACTAGACAAATATTTGCTATTACTGTACATAATAACTCATGCTCTCCTCTGAAATAGCATTGCTCTCAGAATGACGTGAGGCCTCCTGCCTTTATGTGAGATGGTTTTGGGTTGCTATTTTTTTTAGCTTTTCTCATGGCTTTAAAATCCTCTCCTCCCTCAGCTACTCAACTCTGTGGGGGACCTTTCTCCCTCATACTTTTATGCTTGTATGATGGTGTTGTAAACCAGATAACCACAGTTATTGAAACTGAAAGTAAGGTAAGAATAAACAGGTTCTGAGTGAAACCTTGAGAAGACTCTCCCACTGGCAAAGTTATAAACTTTAGATCTTACTTTTTTGGGGGGGAGGCATCATTTTGGCTAGTAACTTTACTTAACAATTGTAAAAATATACTGAACATTTGGGGCTCACTTCTGGAATCCCAGATATGTTGTAGGTAGTGGAGGCTGGTGGACAAGTGACAACCACATAAGAAAGATGGTATAGGCATTTGAATTATTGGACTTAGTGCTCACTTGGTTGATATTGACCACCTAGAGCCAGATAGTGTATTGGGATTCAACCAAATTAACATTTTATTCATCATATAAAAGGATTTTACATTTGAGTATATTGTAATATATTTGACAAAGGTGAGGAAGTTGGCTATAGGAACTGGTCTGCCATGAATATGGACTATTCAATTTTGGATATATTATATTGAGATGAGGGCAAGACATGGCTGTGGAATTATCCTATGGACAACTGGAAATTCAGGAGCAGAACTTGGGGAACAGAGAACAACTAGGAATAAACGTTGAAGGGTCAGCTGCCAATAAATGATAAGTAAAAATAAGTCTGAAGATCAGAAGACCAAGGGTTGAGCCCTGGGCAAATCCAGAGTTAGGGAGCAGAAGATGGAAAGTGTAAAATGCCATTTCTTATCTCCAGGAGATTGCCATCCTGTTGGAAACACTAAATGTGTACAACATGAAGGAGTGGAGAGGGACATAGGACTGTAAAAATCACCACATAAACAACAAGTGTTGGTGAGTATGTGGAGAAAGGGGAACGCTCTTGCACTGTTGGTGGGAATGCAAACTGGTGCAGCCATTCTGGAAAACAGTATGAAGGTTCCTCAAAAAGTTAAAAATAAAGCTACCCTACAATCTAGAAATTGCACTACTACATATTTACCCAAAGGAGACAAACATACAGATTCGGAGGGATACAAGCACCCTGATGTTTATAGCAGCATTATTAACAGCAGCCAAATGGTGGAGAGAGCTCAAATGTCCATCAACTAATGAATGGATAAAGAAGATGTGATATATATATATGGATATATATATATATATATATATATATATATATATATATATCATGGAGTATTACTCAGACATCAAAAAGAATGAAATCTTGCCATTTGCAATGACATGGATGGAACCAGAGTGTATTATGCTGAGTGAAATAAATCAATCAAAGACAAATCATAGGGCAGCCCCAGTGGCTCAGCGGTTTAGTACTACCTTCAGCCCAGGGCATGATCCTGGGGTCCTGGGATTGAGTCCCACATCAGGCTCCCTGCGTGGAGTCTGCTTCTCCCTCTGCCTGTGTCTCTGCCTCTCTCTCTCTCTGTGTCTCTCATGAATAAGTAAATCAAAATCTTTTTTATAAAAGCAAATCATATAATTTCATTCATGTGGAATCTAAAGAACAAAACAGATGAACATATGGGAAGGGGAAAGAAAAAAAGGAGAGAGAGAAATAAACCATAAGAGACTTAATGATAGAGAACAAACTGAGGGTTGATGGAGGGAGGTGGATGGGGGATGGGCTAGATGGGGGATGGGTATTAAATAGGATACTTGTTATGATGTTATTGAACACTGGTGTTGTATATAAGTGATGAATCACTGAATTCTACTCCCGAAGCCAATATTGCACTGAATGTTAACTAATTAAAATTTAAATAAAAATTAGGAAAACGGTTAAAACAAAAAACAACAACAAAAAACCACCACATGATAATTTGGCCTCTTCAGATCATAAGTGCTATAGGCAGTCAGTCAGGGAGAGATATCATACGATGGAGATGATACAGAAGGCTTCTTGGGGAGGGAGGCAAGCTCAGCCCAAAAAAGGTGGTTCTGTGGACTCTGAGCCAACTGCAATATATTTGAGCCCTCTAGCCCAGAGTTACACAGAGAGAAATATGAGAGATCTGGCCAACCCAGTGGAAGAACTCATCCACCATGCTGCCTCCCATAAATCCCCCTTCCTCCCATCCAGGTCCACAAACCCTGAAGCTTGGCCTGGGCTGCCCCTCCCTTCCCTGGAAGGGCTTCCTCTTTCTCTCCTGCTCTCGTGCTTTCTGGAAGCCTCAAAAGAGCACCCTAGTTAACTTCCTTTCTCAAAACTCTTGTAACTTGGTTGGTTTGAAACTTTACATGTATTTCTTTATATTTTATTCATTTATATGCATGACCTGTTCCTCAATTAAATTGTTTGAAACTTTACATATATTTATTTGTATTTTATTCATTTATATGCATGACCTGTTCCTCAATTAAACTGTCACCTGCCTTAGAAGATCGTTATAAGGATCAGGGCAATATACATAAGTCGTCAACACAGAATAGGTGCTCAGTAAGAGCTGGCTGTTACTATCCATGGTATTACGGATGCCCCTTGAGTTCAGTGGCCATGTCTGGTGTTCTCTCCACCTCTACCTAAGGGTAGGCACATGGTGAATGAATGCATGTCAGTGTGATGGTAGATTCTCCCCACTTTCAGTTGGCTTCTTTAGTCTCTTGAGCAATTTTTGTTCAATAGCAGGAATTCTAAGAGCTCATTTCTGGGTGGTTCAATAGCTATTTGCCCATTTAATTTTTTTTTAAAAAAGAAATGGCTGGAGAAAAGCCAATTCTCTTCACTTTTATTGCTAAAGGACAAGTTGCTTTTGTTAAATAAAACATTTCAAAAATCTTTCAAATGGACATACTCAACAGACAAATGGGGAATTACTGGCTCAGGAAGAAGATGCTCATACAGAGCTTTAAATCCCTGGCCGTCCCTAGCGCATCATCCATTAATGTGGGGAGCAATTGTATTCTTTCCTTTTGTTCTGGTTGGGGACTTCACATTTCAGAGGACCTGCAGAATAAGAGGGAGGAGGAGGAGGAAAAGAGATGGGGGAAAGGACAGTGATAGTGGTTTTCTTTTTTGGAATAACATGTATGAAGCCCAGTCTAGATGGTTTCCATGATAGTTTTTTTTTAAAGAGCCATTTTTAGAACTTGAAGTGGTTTCAAGCCAGATCAGCCCTAGTGTCTCTGATGTTGGTGGAGTGATGAAAGTTAGGAAAGTGTTTGTGTCCCTGGAGAGCGTTTAGATTTCCTGTTAATGACATTCATTGTGGTTTGGCTTGTAGCATTTGCTGGGGGAGGGATGGAGATGTGGCTATTGGAATTTCCAAGCCACATCTCTTTTGTACAATGACCTTCAGACTTTGGCTATTTTTAGAAATAGGTATCTCCAGAACCAGAACAAATAATTCTGCTTATTTAATACTTATAATTATTTCACCTCCGTATAGTGACTATATAAAGAGTTGTAAAAGGAAGATAGCACAGGGGCAAATTCCCACATCCTGTAGCTCAAGTCCAAGGTGAAACTATGAAGTAGACGGTTTGTCTTCAGGGTCTGACACTTTCTCTTTTCAGAGGATCTGAATGTAACACATCAGATGCTTCCTCAGCACCAAACTGGCCTGGTTTAGGGTGGGACAGCAATGGTGAGGTGGGAGTGGGATTGACATGTGGGACCCAGGGAGGGGGTAGTTCTTGTGCTGTCAGGCACATATGGTGTGCTAAGGACACACGGTGGGAGGAGACTGCATTGACATGCTGATTGGCCTGGGCTAGCTGTCAGTTTATGAGGGTTTGGGATTACAGCCTTACTCAAGAGGAGCAAAAAGATAAGCCAGAGTATGTCTCTTTCTGGAATTTGCTTTGGAGAATCAGGAGGAAGTCACTAGTTGGTGATGGATCCTGCTGAAGCACTTGCAAACACCCACAGGGACAGGCCGTGAATGTGCAGCAGTGACCAGGGGGCAGAAGGCAGGGAGGCCGAGTGGCAAGGGCCACAGGGCAGACAGAAGCCAGGCAGGGGGTACAGCTAGGCTGGCTCACCCTGACCTGGGGTTCCACATTCTCCGGCCACTGTGGATGGAATGGCCTTGAATGAAACTCCTTCGGGGTCCCATGCTGGGGTCTCTGCCCAGTGCCTCCTCATCCCCAGGGCCACATGGTTGCTGAGCCAGCATCTCCGGGACTCCCCCATTTCCCTTGCTTCCACATGTGCGTATCCTGAAGGTGAAATCCTCATTCCCAGACCCTGATTTGATTCCTTGTGTGGCAGCCTGGGGTCTTCTCATCTTTTCACTGATAACTTCTCTTTGCTATGAATGCTTTTAGTTTTAGGAAAAGAAAATATGGGGACTCCATAGGAAGAATGACACAGTGAAGTCATGTCCATCTGAAACTGGACAGATGTTTTGCTTAGAACTAGGCCTCTGTAGGTTGACATCAAGGGATGAGAGCCAGGACCTTGGTGATTAAAAGACAAAAACTGCCAGGTCTCAGGAGGAGGCCCATGGGGAGGGGACTGTCTTCATCAGCTCAGTTGCCATTACAAAATGCCACAGATTACAGGGCTTCCCTAAACTGTTGATTTATTGCAGTTCTGGAAGCTAGAGGCTGGAGATCAAGTACGTAGTTGGGTTTTGGTGAAGGCCCCCTTCCTAGCTTGTGGGCAGCTGCCACCTTGTCATCACTTCACATGGTGGCAGGAGTCGGGTGGAGGGTACTCTCTGGTGTTAAGGATGGTAATCCTTTTGAATCAAGGCTCAGACCCTTATGACCTCGTTTAACATGAATTACCTCCTTAGAGGCCCATCTCCAAATAGAGCCACTCTTGGAGTTAGGGCTTCAATATTTGAGTTTTGGGAAGACATAATTCAGTCCATAAAAGGCACCAAAGAGAAGCAATCCCTTGATATCCAGCCAGTGGTGGACTCTGAGTCAATTTATGGCTGACTTGATGTTGGCCTTTTAATTCACTTATTCATTCACTCAACAAAGATTTTTGAGCACCTGTGCTCTGAGTCCCCAAGCAACACGATAAGAACACACAGGCAACATCCCTAATTAATATTATTTAGAAAAAAATACCAATTATATAAATAATAAGATATGTGGGGTAATGTTAATGCCCAGAAGAAAAGTAATGCATTGGTGTGGGCTAGGGACAATGTGTGTGTGTGTTTGTCATTTTAGATGACATTTTGAGCAGTGTTCTGATTATGAATAGAAACTCAGGTGATTTCATAAGGTAATCACAAGAAGTTGTTCCTGAGACATCTCTTTCTCTCCTTTCTTGCTTTAAAAATCAGGGCACTGGCTGGAGTGGGTGCTAACCTTTTGGGACCCAGTCAGGAAGTGAAATTTATTTTTATTTTTTTTTTATTTTTATTTTTTAGGAAATGAAATTTAAATAATTTTTTAAAGACTTTATTTATTCATGAGAGACACAGAGAGATAGACAGAGGCAGAGACACAGGCAGAGGGAGAAGCAGGCTCCATGCAGGGAGCCCGACGTGGGACTCGATCCTGGGTCTCCAGGATTAGGCCCTGGGCCGAAGGCGGTGCTAAACCACTGAGCCACCCGGGTTGCCCAGGAAGTGAAATTTAGAAGGAAGTGAGTGTTCATTTCAAGATAGAAATCTTTTTCAAGATAATGATTGATCGTTGGACATTCAGACGTACCTTCACTGCTCTGTCCTCACAGGTGACATGACGAATCCATTCCCTGTTACCAAGCCTACTGCTGTTGGCTGCTGTCCCCAGGCCTCCTGGGCTTTACTCAGTGCCCACGTGACACTCGGTGGAGGCTCCTGCACCAGAAGAGAAGCGTGGCCGAGCTTGCTCATGGGGCTCTTGGGGCCCCTGGTTCATGGACAGACTCAAGGTATCTATGACCAGTTCTGGGAAACCAAATCATTGCTATATCCTAGTTGCTTTTAGAATCATATGACCCCATAGCTGAGGTAAGTTAAATATTTGAGCGTCACAGATGCTTATTTCAAGAAATCAGCATAATGCTGATACCCTTAATCTTTGTAGGCTATCTCCTTTGATAAGGGTGTTGATCAGACTTGGATTATGTTAGAGGACCTTTGGGGATAATTCACTGTGGAACAGCCTGTAACTGCCTGGCAGGGCTGGGAGAGCAGAAAAGCTGCCCAGTGGTAGTCTTTAGCATCACGACAGACTCCTCTCCAGAGTCTGAGGAATGTTCCTTAGACTCATGCAGCCGGAGATGCTACCCCTTGGGAACCTCGTTTAAAGCACATTAGGCTGGCTGGACAAAAGCAGCCACTCTGTCACCTACCCTTGCTTACATACACACCGGTACCAATACCTGGTGCTTAACACATTTATTCTCTTGGAGGCTCCTCTGAAAATACCCAGAACTAGCGTAAAATGGCAAAGTTTACTGATCTTCCCACCTCAATGTCTTCGTGATCCCCCGTGGCAGGAGATGACACAGGAACAGGAAGTAGCGGGGACAGGGGGCAGTGGCTGTGCACGTGCACTACTTTTGAGCTGTTACGGTGGGCCCACTCGGATGCAGCCCAGACCTCGGGAGGTCGTGCTTTATGCTGACTTGAGTCTGCAAATGGGGGATTAGAAGCGAGCCTGGTACTCTTGATCGTTTGCTAGCTGCACAGCACTTACAAAGTCCAGCACACAGCAGTTGGCTTGTGTGACCTGTCCCCAACTCTGTCCCACCCAGTGGAATACTGTTTTTGCAGCTTAGCTCAACAGAGCAACCCAAGGTGCTTGGGGCTTTCACATGTCCAGGCAGCATTTAAATGCCAAAAGCCTTCAGCAATTCATTCCACCCACCTTCAGGCCTGGAAAACTAAGGGCAGGAGTCCGAGGTGGGGGTCTGCTTCTCGGGCTGCCCCCCACAGCTCACACTACCCCTTGGGATAGTGACAGCACGTCCTAGTGGTTAGCGCACACTGGAGCCAGATCCCCACTTGGCCACCACCCAGTTACGGGCAGGTGACTGACTATCTCAATATGCTCCTGCTCGCATGATTGCCACTCAGAGACCTCACCTGAAAAATCGAATCACAAGTAGTCTGAAAAGTGATTTGCTTGCCGGGAGGGCTCCCAGGATCGAGTTTCTCTTGGCGGGGGGGAAGGGGGGTGTCTCTCTGTCTGGGACACGTGACTTCAGCAAGACTCCCTGAAGTGGCAAGTGTTCCCTGGGTCCCTTTGTACACGCCGGTCACATAGCAGGCCTCAGTAAATGCCCACTGAGTACAGGGAAAGATGGATGCATCTATTCTGTCCTTGAGCAGTTTTGATTCCTATCAGGCTTTCAAGCAGATGTAGGGCTCATGCTACTGGTCTTCTGGAGGCTGTGGCTCTTTAAAGACCCCTTTCGTTGTACTTCTTCAGAGATATTTAGGTGGACAGGCAATACCTACAGTTTGATAAATGCAGTGTATCAATCAAATCACACTCAAAATACAGCCTCCAGGGAAATGACCTTGCCCATAGTTCAGGACAAGAAGGGAGGAACGTAGTCTAATTACAGCAGCAAAGGAGGCAGAAGGCAGAGGCAGGTGGTGGCAGTGAGCCAGACACTAAATGGACAGCTACCGTATACATGAAGCCCAGATATGGTTTCGGCCCCGTCAGCAGTGGCTTCTCCATGTCTCTAGGCTAATCCAGGTGCCGACCTCATAGAGCTTAAATTAAACAAAATAGAAGAGGGTTCCAGGATGCAGGGTGTATTTTATTACTGCCCCTACGTGAGTTGGGATACTTTGCAACAATGCTGATTCTCTTGGACTAGGAGTCACAGGGGGGCTCTTATTGCAATGCAAAGTTGGCATAGATACAAAATTAAAAGCAACTTATGCTCTGAGAATTGGTGTCCAGAGGAAACACAGGCTCGTTGTGCTACTTACCATGCCTGAAGTCAGGAAAGATGAAACAAGGGTCTTCCAACTTCCATATTGTTTCTAGAATTTTTAAGGCAGAATTTTAGAGATCTTCTGTTCAGTCAATTTTTTTTTTCAGGTGAGAAAAAGAGGCTCCAAGGGAATGAATGACTTGTCCAGGGCCATACAGAGCAAAACCTTGATCAGAGTCCAGAGTTTCTAACTTCTTTTCACTCCTGGACTGTCTAAAAATCTACTCTCTTTTAACTATTTTATTCCCAGTGTCCATACTGTGTCCAAGATGCTTATTTAGGTTTGTTATTCTGAAGTGACAACCAGTTTCAACTTCTCTCCCCAGGATTTTTTTTTTTCCAGAAAAAAATTATAGTGTTATAAGCACCAACCAGCCAGTTTCCCTGACTCATCCTCTCCCCTTCCCCATTGCCCCCGGGCCCATAACATCTAATCCACTAAGAGGTCCTGTTTTACTTTATATATATATGTATATATGATTTATTTATTTATTTATGATAGACATAGAGAGAGAGAGAGAGAGAGAGAGGCAGAGACACAGGAAGAGGGAGAAGCAGGCTCCATGCTGGGAGCCTGATGTGGGACTCGATCCCGCTACTCCAGGATTGCGCCCTGTGCCAAAGGCAGGCGCTAAACCACTGAGCCACCCAGGGATCCCCCTGTTCTACTTTTTAAATACATTTTAAATCCTTCTTCTTTCTCCCTCTGCCTCTGTTCCCAGCCCTACCATTTGTGTCTTGCCATATTTGTTGCAAAACCTCCCTTCCAGCAATTCTCCACCCTGGAACCAGAATGATTTTTTTTTTTAACTTTTTCTTTTGAAATAATTATAAATTCACAGGAAGGTGTAAAAAACAATGTGCAAGGAGATCCTGTGTACCCATCACCCAATTTCTGCCAATAATAACATCTTACACGATTATCAAAATAACAAATAAATGCCAAAGCAGGATTTGGCATTGGTGCAACCCAGAGTTGATTTTACATGTGCTTCTGTGTTTGTATGCATCTAAGCAATCATATTATGTGTCCATGCATGTAACAACAACAAGACAAAAAGAATGATCTCCAAAAACTACATGTCAGTCATGTGGTCTCCTTGCCAAAATCTTTCAGTGGCTTTCCATCCTTCTAGAATACACTTGAACTTGTGCCCAAACAACTTCTTAGCTTCCCCGGACCAGAGCACTCTGGCCCTGTTGCTGGCTGGGCCTCCACAAGCCCCTGAAGCTTTGGAAGCTGCTGCTGCTTCCATGTGGTTTGCTTTGCTCTTGGCTCTTCCCTTGGCTGGCATATTCTTCCTCAGATGCCACCATCCATGCCACCTGCTCTGGCCACTTCCTCTGTCACAGTGCCCCGGTCTTGGTCTTGCCTCATAGTCTTGCTCCCTTGTTTCTTTATTCCTTACAGATATAAATGCCACAAGGGCAGGCATCCTGTCACCAGTTATCCTTTCAAAATGTCCTTCTGGGCCTGGCACCCAGTAAGCACCCGGTGAAATAAATGAAGGTCAGGGTCAGATTCTGTCCTAATGTCCAGAATCAGCCAGAGCAACTCAGAGTCCAAATTATTTGATGGGAAAGCACTGTGTAGTTATATATGTAGAGAAAAATCTCATTTTAAAAAAGAATAATGGCCTTATACTCAATATAAATAATATGTTAAGGATACAAAGGTATAGACTTTGTAATTTTTTTAAAGTCCACATCCAATACGTTTGGAGGCACCGAAAGGAAATTTGTAATTTCTATTCATCAAGTTGCTTGTTTGGTAAATGTTTAAGATAGTTCTGCTTCCTTTTCTGCATTATATTTTGTATCCTTCAGAAAAGTATCAAACTCAACTCTGTGTATTAAGATAAACATTCCAAATAGAATTCTGTACTGCACTCCAGTGTGTGCTTGGCTTACAGTTAACACTGCCTGGGGGTCTTTGCCTCAGTGTCCTCAGCCACTGCCGTACAGGAGGACTTCGTGATTGATGCCACTTTCTGAGTTTAGTCCCAAATGTACGGGGAGAGAGCACTCCCAAGTTAGGCCAACACACTGAAGGCTTTGTGCCAACGGGCCAGCAGCCTCAGCTACATTAAAAAAAAAAAAAAAAAAATCTCTTAACACAGCCACCATGGAAGGCAATGGGGCCTTCATTGTTGGGACAGAGGGAGCTCTCTTTATTCACTCTGAGATGAGGGAATCACTGAAGCAACACAGGCTTTTGGAAGCACAGGCTGATGCGTGAGATTTATTGGTCATGTTTCCCGTGGTGGGGAGACATTGCTCCTGTGTAGGAATTGCTCTAGACAAGACTAAGACATACAAGAAAATTGCTTTTCGTTTCTCCACACATTTCCCACTTTCTGTCTCATGAGGATGCTTTGCTCTGTTTTTTCCACTTCTCTGTCAGAAGTGTGCAGACAGGGACAGGTTCTGTGAAAAGTATTCCGTGTTTGCTTAGGCGATCTGGGCTTTGAGGCTGATCTATTATTTCATTGGAGGCCCATGAATGGCATTTCTGTGGGTCAGGTACAGGATGAGAGGCTGAAAAATAAAAGATATGTGTGGTGCCTGGTGGCTCAGTCTGCTAAGCGTCTGACTCTTGATTTCGGGCTCAGGTCTTGATCTCAGGGTTGTGGGATCAAGCCCTACATCGGGCTCCACACTGGGTGTGCAGTCTGCTTAAGATTCTCTACCCGCACCCATCCCTCACCCACTTCCTTTGGCTCTAAATACATATATATAAGATAAAAGGTATGTAAGTTTTTGCCATCTAGATACTTCCAAATCCATCAGGAAGTATAGATAAATGGACAGGCAATCACAGTAAACCATGAAGGCTGGTGCTAGTCATGTGTATTAGGCAACAAGCCTCACGGATTTCGGCACTGGGAAAGCCAGTGGAGAGGAAAAAAGGTAGAGTTCTATGAGGTCTGAGGGAGATAGCATCCCCCAAGTTGTCCTTTGAACAAAAATCAAACCTGGTGGGGCGTCTGGATGGCTCAGTCATTTAAGCGTCTGCCTTTGGCTCAGGTCATGATCCTGGAATCCTGGAATGGAGCCCGGCATTGGGTGCCTTGTTCAATGGAAGTCTGCTTCTCCCTCTCTGCTGTTTGTGCTTTCTCAAGTAAATAAATAAGATTTTCAAAAAAAAAAAAATCAAAGCTGGCCATTGAGATTTCCTACTGACAAGCTCTGAGACAAGTGGGATCACCGTAAATTGTGCCTCGGGGCCAGTTTCCCCCCTTTCCCAACCCTTCACCAGCCTCCAGGAGGCCATGGGTGATTTCTTTCCCAAATCTGGGTGTTTCAAGTGCACAGGCACCCCATTGATTGAAGTCCAGAAGATGTGGCCACAAGCGCAGGGACTATTGGCTATAGGCAAAGAAAGAGGCCTTGCCAGCGAAGCTCCAAGGTCACCGCCTCTCCACTTGGCTGAGTTCCACCTGACAGGCAGGCTTCTCCCGGCAAGGTCTGATCAAGATCTATTTCATGCTGCTGATTTGTCTCTGCACTTGAAAGTCTTTTTTTTTTTCTTTTTTAAAGATTTTATTTGGGTTGGGGGCACAAGCAGGGAGGGGGCAGAGGGAGAGAGAGAAGCAGGCTCTCGGCAGAGCACAGAGCTTGATCCCAGAGCCGAAGGCCACTGCTCAACCACTGAGCCACCCAGATGCCCTAAAAGTGATTTCTTAATTGCACTCTAAAAAATTAGTTCCCCTTTTCCTCTGAAAAGAAACTCTGAAAGAGTTTAAGTTTCTTCCTCAGGGCTGTGGCCTGTCTTCACCCAGTCTGTGGTTCTGTGGAAGACAAAAATATTCTCCTTACTTGCAGAAAATACGCTGTGAACCTAGAAACATCCCCCTCTCCCCCCGCCTTTTAATTCCCATTTGAGATCTGCATTGCAGGTTGTCCCTGGGGCTACTTAGGACTCTGGTGTCTGCTGATTTTCCTTCCAGTGTTCAGAAGGACATGAAGTGGACCGTGCTGAAGGAGAACTGGGAGCATGGAGGTGACAGTGTCCCAGGGCTGCACCTGCCCCCGTGCCTTGGCAACACTTCCAGACTTTCCTAAGCTTCCGTTCCTCACCTGTGAAGTGGGGGCCAGGAGACTGCCTACGTCCCAGGGCTGGGTGACCACAGCCATGGTGCACATAGCCTGGAGCCTGGCTTAAAAGATGTCAGTGACAATAATCACTGATCTCAAATGTGGGCCAAGCATAAAGTGGAGATAAAGAACCATTGGTTCTTTCCAATCACCTCAAAACCTAAGTGAGCAGCAGTCACAGAACCAGGGAATGGTCTGTGCTCTTGCCAGCAGGCTTCTGTTACCGAGGGGCTGGGGCTCCAGGGTCCTGCGGTCTCGGGTCCCTGTTCCCCTGCATCATCTCCAAACCTCAGCTGCTCCCCCGAGTTTCTGGCCAGGAGAGGCGGCAGGTGGCAGCTGTCTCCGAGGGGCAGGGCTGTGCCAAATGACTTCAGAGGAGCTGCATGTAGTCCGCAGTGAAGGACAGTGCAGGAGGGAGCCAGCCTCCCCCGCATCACGGGTTCCTTCACACAGCTCCCCTGTCACGTAGCCATGGGGACCCTCTGGACACAAATGGGGTGTGACGCTGCCCGGTAATGTTCCTACAGGGATGTGAGTCATGCCCAGTGGTAGAGCCATCCACACGGTTCGCCCAGCAAGCTCAGAACAAAGGGGAGAAGAGGTCAACTGGAGACAAGCCCAGTGGCTGCTAAGGGGGGCAGGACAGAACAAGAAGGGAGCCTGGGGGGGACAAAGAAGCCCCCAGCCTCACTGATCTCCCCAAACAGCCTGCTCCACCCAGATCTCATGGCTACAAGGTGACTGTTCTGTGATGATGTCCAAAAGACTTTCCCATGAGAACCCACTCTTTGCTTGGTTCATCAGCTTTTCTCTGAGGTTGCAAAGAGTGGAAACACCCTGTAGTGCCCAGTCTTTGTTTTAAGAACATCCTCATTGGTAAATGGTTTCTTTCCCATTTTAAGCATCTAGAGGAGCAGGAATCTGCAGCCCCCTCCTCTCTTCCTCCTGCCCTCTTGTCTGCTGTAGGCTGGGGCATCCAGGACAGCAGGGCACACACTGGCTACTTGGCGGGAAAGCAGAGCAAGGAGCAATGTGGGTATTGCCATTTATTTTTTAAAAGATTTATTTATTTATTTTAGAAAGAGAGAATATTAGCGGGAAGGGCAGAGGGAGGGGGAGAGAGACTCTCAAAAAGACTCCACCCTGAGCACAAAGCCTCACACAGGGCTCCGTCCCATGACCCTGAGATCATGATCTGAGCCAAAACCAAAAGTCCGACACTTAACTGTCTGGGCCACCCAGATGTCCCTGGGAATTGCCATTTTTAGAACTCCTTCCAATCCAAAAATGTAGTCATCTTTCCCCACCTGCACTTTCAGATTCCAATGAACCAGGAGCTTTTCTATGAATAAAAAGACCCATAAAAATGGACAAACATTTCTTGCCTTCACAAAGGTTATGATTTGGTGGGAGAGACTTACAACAATGCCAGATGGTGATAAGTGCCATGAAAAAAATAAAATAAGGACACCTGGGTGGCTCCACGGTTGAGAGTCTGCCTTCGGCTCAGGATGTGATCCTGGAGTTCCAGGATCGTGTCCCACATTGGGCTCCTGCGTGGAGCCTGCTTCTCCCTCTGCCTATGTCTCTGCCTCTCTCTCTGTGTCTCTCATGAATAAATAAATAAGATCTTAAAAAAATAAAATTAAATTAAAAATAAAGCAGAGAATGAGGTAAAGAGTCCAAAAATGTTTGAGGCCACAGTTTTAAATAGAGGCAGTTTTAAATATAGGCAGGGACCTGAGTGAGGTTAGCAACGAGTCTGCAGCCACGTGTGGTAGGGAGAGGTAAACTTTCAAACAGGGAACTGCAAGTGCAAAGGCCTTGACATAGGAGGGGACCAGACACTTTCAGGGGAGCCACTAAGCAGAGTGAATGAGGGGAGAAGAAGAGAAGAGGAGTTTAGGGAGTGAGCGGCAGATGAAATGATGTGGGGCCTGTAAGATTTTGCCTTTTGCTTTGGGTAAAATGGGAAGTTATCCAAGAGTTGACAGAGTGCCATGATCTAACTTATGTTTTAAAGGGTCACACTGGTTAGCATACTGAGAATAGATGAGAGGGCAGGGACAGAAGGCTGCCACTGGATACATGATCACCTGTTCCCGGTTTGAAATGTGACTGGGGGATAACACTTTAAATAGCAGAAAGAAGATACTAGGGTAGGAATTCACGAACCTGAGAATTGGGGGAGGCTTCTTCCCATAGGGTTTTTTTCTTCTTTCTGTGTTTAAACTCTTTTATCCCTTTTTGTATTCCTGCTGTCTCTCTCGGCAGTGTCTTAGAATATTTCTCCTTTTGTCCCAGTAGGAATCGTGGTGAAGAGGATTCAAAGGTGATCAGAAGCAACACGACATTTGATTATTACTTTTCTTTGTACAGATTAAGCATAATAACCTCAGCCTCTTCTTCTGTGAGGCGGTCTAAGAGGAAACCAAAATATAGTCTCTGAGGTTTCCTCTGGCTCACATTAGCCTACCACATCTGGAAATCAGGGGAGGTTCCTCTCCTGGAAGTGTGCATAGGGATTCAAACCTATAGCAGGTGACCTGGTGAGTGGCCGCTGGCAGTTGCAGGGAAGATCAGTCCAGTGGTCATGGGAGAAAAGCGGCAGCTGGACCAACAGCCTTGGTTCACACCCTACTCGTGCTGCTCCCTTGTAACATGGCCTTGGACAAGTCATCACTTAACATTTTAGTTTTTGCTCCTGTGAAATGGGGGTTATATTCCAGGGGAACCTCATTACTCACGGATTCTGTATTGTGAGTTTGCCCACTTCTAAAATGTATTTGAATCCCCCAAATCATTGCTTGTGGCTCTTTAGCAATCATGAGAGGGCTCATGCAGAGCAGAGGAACACTCGAGTTGCCTGATGCACCCGTTCTTAAATGACGTCAGACAAGGCAGCTCTCTGCCTTCTTGTTCCTGCTCCATACTGTGAACAAGTGTCTTTTCTGCAGCGTTTACTTAGTGCTACGTTAAAAAAGAAACGTGCATTTTGATTTTGTTGTTTAAAACAGCCCCAAGCCTAGTGTTGATGCTGTGTGGTGCTCCTGAGTACAAGGAGTCTGTGATGTGCTTTGTGGAAAAAAATGTGTTGTCTTAGGTGAGCTTCATCCAAGCATGTGTGAAACAAGGTGTCTCTGAACAGAGCACACATGAAGCATGTTTATGTAATGATTAGCTGATGAAAATGATGTGACCAGGCCCTGGCAGGAACGGAAGCTGGTATTTCTCCCAAGAACATTGGTTCCATATTTGCTAATTCAGTGTTTGTGGAGACTTTATACAACTTAACTACCACCAGCAACAAAAACCAATCATACTTGTTTTACCCAACCCAAGAGATTGTTGTAAAGATAAAATGGGATACTAAACATAAAAAACTGCCTCTTAACTATAAGCAGCAAACAGTGAGAGGCGGTCACTCTTGTTCAGCAGTTGACAGTATACACAGTTTTTTGGACATCCATGATCTCAGTCCATCTCCCCTGCTTCTCTGTGATACAAGGGTTTGTTGGGATGGTTGCTGTTCATGTTCCTAATACAAGCAAGTAAAGCCAGAAGAAATGGGGTGCCCATTTGGCAGTGAGGTGGCAAGAATCCATTATGTGGGGGCTCTGTGAGTGACCAAATAAAGTGATGAATGTGTATGCCTCTGAAGCTTCCAGAACACTTGAGCATGGCTCTCATCTTCCTTGGGCATCCACCTACTTCTCATCTAATGTGCTTCCAATCTGGGAGGATTAAAAATGTATAACAAGATGCAAACAGGAAGCTTCCCATGTCTGTCTCCTGATTTCCCCTCTCTGAGCTTTGGCCATGGGGAAGATATTTTGGATGAACTGAGGAGCATGTGAAAGTCAGATTATCCTGCCCTCTCACTAACTTGGAGTCCCAGTGGTAGAGGGGTGGGGAAGACACTGGCTTGTAGGGTCAGTGATTTGCCTCTATACCAGGTGGAGGGAAGCCAAAATGGTAGCTAAGTGTAGTCAGGTGGATGAAGGCTTTCAGGAAGGGTTTTACCAAGCTTCCCTGAGGTTCTGAAGTGGCCCAGGCAGGCCCCAAAAGCAGGTGGGAGTCATTTGTTGGTCCTACCAGAGGAAGATTCTACAGCTAAAGGCAAGGAGGCTTCTGTTAGGGTTCGGGGTGTCCATGAACTGGGCTGAGTAGGAGTCTTGTCTGGGCTCTGAGGGATCTACCATACTGTGATGTGGGGCAAGGTCTAGTAGGCCGGGGGCACACGTGTGACAGACCCCATTCACCCCTGAGGACTCTCTGGCCAGATGCACCCAGGGCAAAGAGACAGAGGACAGAAAGGCTACTTAAGTGACCAGCAGTTGAATCTAGGAGAGGCTGTGCCCAAAGGGCCTGTTTCAGGGCCTCTCAAAAAAAATAATGGGAAGGAAGTTTGCCTAGGATCTTAAAAAATACAGATTCTAACTCAAGAGGTCTGGGGTGGGATCTGAAACTTGAACAAGCTCCTAGCTAAGGCCAGTGTCACTATGGGTGGCAAGGCTCTATGTCAATGATCAGATCCTTGAACTGAACTGGAGTTTTAGTGGTTTCTTCTCTGAGTGAGTAGCGATGGACCCTCAGGAGGAGAGCAGTTTGCATACTAAATTCAGAAAACACTTACATTTTCTTCTGCATGTCTGAATGGCCCCACTCATCATTCCAGAAAGACAGAGACCCCAGAGAAGGGCCCAGGAGAACAGGTAGGCAGGTCAGACATGATCAAGTCAAGATTTAATGACTGTGACATGATTCCTTTCGAGGATGAAGACATCAATTCAATGAGCATTTACAGAGCACCTTCCAGGGCAAACAAAGTCCTTCCAGTGTCCTTGATGCTATCGGGAGCAGAAGGATGTCAAGAGGTGGTCCTGCCTGCCCCTAGGAATTTCCTGTCTAGCTGGGTAGATGGAGACACAAACAATCACACTTTCAAGGCTTATATTTTATTTTATTCTATGTAAAACTTTGGGATATGAAGTGTCATTGTTTATATTGCATCTAATAAGATCATGTGGGGTCAATTGTCCAAAAATTGTCCAAAAAAAAATTGTCCAAAAGCTCCATAGTGGAAAAATAAAAAGTGAATTTCAACATTACATGGAAACTTAATCGCAGCCCTGATTCGGGGTTCATTGTACCGCTCACCCCACCCACTGGCTATTTACCTGAATTGCAAGGTTGGTACCTTGAGGCTTTCAGAAACCCAAACTACACATCATGAAATGTTAGTAAATGTCTCAGAGAATGATCTCTTCACTATTGAATGAAATATCTTTACCACATTGGAACCCTGGTAACTTATCACTGGTATTGTGCCTGCAGCTCCTTTTGAATTTGTGAAAAATACTACCTTCTGGCTTTGGAGATTTTAGTGAGTTGATTTCTACAGAAGAGAGGAGAATCTTTTAAAACTTTTTCAATAATTTTTGATGCACCAAAATAGCCAGAGAGAGAGCACCAGACAGACATGCAAAACCTACTAAAATATAAACAGAGAAAAGAAAAATATTTCTGCAAGTGTTAAATCTTAAATGGCACCCAAAGTAAAATGTATTTCTCAATATATATGCAAGAGATGTATATGGACACCCTATTTTTAACCACTATACATTACTGTATTTGTCCTTATCAAGACATATTTACTGAGCTCCTTTTGTTTCTGATGGAGGCACTGTCAAGTGAGTTAAGCAGATTGTGGACTCTGAAGTTTCAAAGTAGCAACACCATTATTAAAAGCTAACACTATTCCAGGTGGGGGCTGGGATGAGAGGAAGAAAAACCCAGCAGTTTGTTTTCAGAAGTCAAAGGGCAGTTGGAGCCAAGAAGTGAGGAACGCGGACTCATTAGCCTTCCCCCTTTTCTCTCATAATCTTCGTCAGCCCATCTCCCCATTACTTGATGTGGACGTTTGACATTTTCTACACAAAAGCAGCTTTGATCTTCAACTTCCAACCAGACTGCTGCCCTGAATTCTCTCCTACATAAATTTTGGGGCCACTACCTCTAACTTCCAGCCTAAAACTACTTCCAGAGTTAGCCAAAGGTCTCCTACACTCTAGTTCATTGACATAATTTTCATCTTTGAAGAGTGCTGATGGATATAGATCAGTTATCTGATTGGAAGACTGAAGAACTTTCTGGCAAGTGACTATGGCTACTACTTTGACAAGGTGCACATCAACCATGTATGTGTATTAGTTAATTATACTGATATGACTCACAGGCCTGCCAGTCATTAAACAAAGTAGGCCATTCATTATGCTTAATTGCATGATCTGCAAGACTCAACTGAAAACTTAGCTTCCTTTAGCTGAAGAGTGAATGTAATTCAAATTTCTTATTCCCATGACCCTTAAGACTGCAGGCTAAAGTAAGGTCAAAAAGTATTCAAGCTTTCAGGTAGGAATGCACAATTCATGCTTACAAGGGCTTAATAAAACAAAAGAAGGAAATTATTGGAAAGATGTTGGCTAACTATAGCATCCACAAATGAGTTCAGTGGTAAATCCAAAATTCAGCAAGCAGCTTCTGAGTCCAACCATCGAAGAGTAGCCAAGATGGGAGGTTTAAAGGAACATGATATAGAAGGTTATTTTTTTTTCAGATTTATTTATCTATTGGAGAGGGTGCAGAGGGAGAGACAGAATCTTAAGCAAATTCCCACTGAGTGTGGAGCCTGATTCAGGGCTTGATCTCATGACCCTGAGATCATGACCTTTGCCAAAATCAAGAGTTGGATGCTTAACCAATTGAGCTCCCTAGAGACCCCAATACAGAATGTTATTTTACCACTCAGTGGCAAATATGTAACTCCCTGACACATGATACATGCAAAAGCTAAATTACAGGGGCTCACGGAAGAGCAGAGCAGAGAGCCGAGGAGAAAGGAGACAGTGAGAACATTCATTCACTTACTCAGCATTTATTCATTGAGTTTACTTATTTAATTTCCTTCTTTCCTTCTTTCTTTCTTCATTAATTCATTTATTCATTCAGTTCAGCATTTATTTAAGTGCCAGATTCTATGCAAAGCAAGAGTGATCTCAAAGCCAGACAGTCTGAATTTATGGAGCTTACTGGCTGGAAAGAGAGGAGGATACATAAATATTAAGTACCAAATGGGATAATGGCTAGTAGGAGGGGAATACTGTGTTCTGGAATATTTTAAAAAGGGACAAACAGGCATGAAATGGCTCCTGAGGAAGTGGCATATGAGCTGAAAAGTCTTAATTACTAGAGAAGAGGGAAAGAGTCTTTCAGAGAGCGTGAATAGTATGTGCAAAGGCCCTGTAGTATCAAGAGCCAGGTGAGTACAAAGGATTGTGGAAAGACCCCTGTGGCTGCAGTGCAGGGAGGGGACAGGTGGTGCTGGCCAGTGGAGGTAAAAGCTGGAGGATACAGGGTTCTGAGGGCCACACTGGGGAGGGAATGGATAATTTGCTATGCTCCCCAACCCCCTTCTAGTTCTTAAGGAAATCTCTTGCTCATCCCTTGGGAGAGGAATGGGAACAAGGAAGAAAACAGGAAATAGCTGGCAAGACTCTTCTTGGCTTTGGCTTCTTTAAAAATGTTAGGAGAATGCAAGGGACTATGAGTTCAGGTAAAATGTTTAGAGAACTATCAGAGGTTGAAGAAGGTCTCCTTCCCTCAAACTAGAAATGAAATTCTTAGGTAAGGAAAGGGACAGGATGATAGGCATGGAGGGCTCTGCTAAAGGGACAAAATTTTCCTGCAGAAGGCAGGGATGGGAGGCAGGGAGCCCCTGGATATCGGACCTCAGGAAGTCCTGCAGGAAGGCCTGCAGGCTGTGAGTGGTGAGGGACTGCCCAGTCCCGACCCGGGGCGGCAGTGATCTTAGTCAGCATCTGTCTGGATGCTTCTCCACATGTGCTGTGGAAGGCCCTGGACTCTGGACCCAGTTCCAGGGAAGGCAGAGTGGGGTGTGTGAAATCTGCAAATTGACTGGGATTTGGTTGCTGTAAATACTACTAAAATAGAGAGGAAAGGAGGTTGGGAGAGCAGGAACTGTTATTCACATGCTTGTATCATTCCAGGAGACTTGAGGGCACTATGCAAAACTGGTTGGCTGTGGTTGTCTTTGGGAAGGGAACATTCTTTGCTTGCTTCTTTGTTCTTTTGAATTTTCAAAAACAAAAACAAAAAATCTCTTGCCCGTTTTCAAAATGTGATGAATGTGCCAAATTCTACCTCTGGATAAAAATGGATTTTTTTTTTTGGTGGACTTTTTAATTTGCTTTAGCAGATAAGAAAACTTGCAACCTGGTATTTTTACAAACGGGCACCAAGTTGCCTTATTCTGGGGACCACAATGTGCATTATTTTAGGTACAATCTGGTCTTTTTTTCTGTGTTCAGTATCTTGTGTCTTGACTTGTTGATGTGTAAATTGTCTCAAATTCTTTCAATAGAACATGTGGTACAAACCTTAAGAGAATACTATTGAAATGTTTTATTTAAAAAGTTCAACAACAGAGGTTTCCTGAATCATTTCAGATAAGTGAATGTGTTTATATTCCTGGTAATGATTGGGATGTTGGAGACTTTTATTGGCTTGTGTATAATCTCTACTCCAATTATGACGGTATTTTCTCATCCGATACCAGAGTTTGCCTCAAATCCTAGGGATTTTCATTCTATATGATTTCTTAATTTTCTTTTAAGATTTATTTATTTATTCATTCAGAGAGAGCGAAGAGAGAGGCAGAGACACAGGCAGAGGGAGAAGCAGGCTCCATGCAGGAAGCCCGATGTGGGACTCGATCCTGGGTCTCCAGGATCACACCCCAGGCTGCAGGCGGTGCCAAACCGCTGCACCACCGGGGCTGCCCTATATGATTTCTTAATTGAAACCTCTTTGCCTATGGTGTATGCTTTTTATAATTATTTAATTGTGTAATTTTCTATTTTTCCAGTTAAAATAAAACACAAGAAAGCAAACATTGATGGAAAATACCCACAAACATCTGTGGCATCAGGAGCAGAATTTTGTGCCATTGACTTTAAAGAAGGTGCTGGAACTTTGGAACCGCATTCTGGAAGAGATGCTTTACTTGCTCCAGAATTAGCAACTGTGATGTTGGAATGGCAAAGTAGATAGATATTGGCTGACTGATAGATGGTGTCTTATGAGGAGATTAGAGGATTAACTCACTTTGGATGGGATCTCAGATGATTTTTTGTTTTAGAATAAAGTAGACCTCTATCTCAAATGTAACCTCCATAGTTTGAATTATTTGCAAGTGATCTGAAAAGCCCATAGTATGTAGTAAGTTTTAGATTGGCTGAGATAGGGATCGGTGTGCTTTAAAGCTGGCGTGTAGGAACAAATCTCATAGCTAGTAAGTGAGCCTAACTAACTACCAGCATCTCCATTTCTACTGGACTTAACTATTCTCCATTTATTGCCTCGCTTGCGACAGCCATCTGGAAGGGTCCAAAGAGATCACTTTGCTCTTTTCTATTGAACTAACACAGTTTTGTGAAGGAAATCGTAGTCAGTAATGGAATTTGTTATTTGGAATTCCTCAAATGCCAAGGGTCTACTGTTGTGCCTTTGAATGAGAAATGGATAAAGGGCCCCCTTGAGCTCTCCTTCAGCAAAAGAAATTCTTTTATTGTATAAATCTTCATTGCAATGAATAGCATGAGAATACATTTCAGCTCCCTACCAAGACACACAAAAAATATAAATATTTTCATCCAGCTTAAGAAACTACTCAAGTGCCCTTGCTGCATTTGGAATCCATGGGAAAATAGGGTTACTTCTTGTTTAGATCAGTACAGGATTGTAGAATCCTGGCAAAATTGGGCACATGATAGGATCCTTTGGCTTTCTGGTTTTTCTGACAATCACTTCTATTAACAAGTTCAGTGAAATGGGATGGCTTTAAGGAATGTTAAGCAGAACATACAATTTGTGTGTAATTATGTGACACTTATTATGGAGGAATTCAGAGTCTAATTTGATAAAATGTGTCAGGTACAAGCCAAAAACATTCTTTGAACAAGTCCAACTGACGAATTTTTAAATGTAAAAGTAGATATCTCATTATGGAGGAAAGGCCAAAATACAAGAATAAAAATGTTAATAATTCTATAAGGTCATAGGTTTTCTATCTGTTCTGAGGCACCTGGAAGGGGCCTGAGGAATTTCTGTAGGGAACTGAGAGGCTGAATTGGCTGAGCAAAATATTGGAGTTCCAGATAAAAGTTTTTTAAATGAATTGTTTCACTACTAAATATTTTTAAAGTCATGAATATTCCCCACTCATTTATTCCTTCAATAAATATTTATTGAGTGCCTATTATGGCAGGCATTATGCTAGATGACCACCTAGCTCATATATTTACTCAGGCGTCATCATAAATAATGACACTGATAGCAATGCTTCTTTATTATTTCACAATATATTTTTTTTAATGGATACACTCTTGGCACTATTTTACAGAGAGCAAGTGGAAATCCAGGGAAGACTGTGAATGTCTTACAGCAACTGTCCTTTCTCTTCCATTTTAGGTGAAGATGCCAGTCTGGCTAACATGATAGGCAACAGGAATGATGGTGCAGGGGATGCAGGCAGCCTCGCTGGCAGGTGCTAGTGGGGCCGGCAGGGAGGGGGCGCTGATGAGAAGAGCCTGAGGACTTGGAGGAAGCAGGAAAAGGGAAGCTACATGTGGCTACATGTTTCTTTTCAGGAAGGTGGATAACACAGCTGTGGGAACCAACTCTAAGTCTTCTGCTACCTGTGGCCTGACATCCCTAACTCTGCAACTTAAGGTATTAAAAAAAAAAAAAAAAAAAAAAAAGGACCAAAGTGTTTGGGTATTTTTGTTAGCATCTCCTTGACAGGAACTCAAGAGCCCTGGCCTGCCGTCCCCTCATTCGTCATCAGAGATGGTTAGTCCTGCCTGCAGACAGGAAGTCCTGCCCTCAGAGAAGTCATGATAATGTTTTCCCTTTGTACCTATGTCTGCCAGTTAGGAGCGCTTACTTTGCGTATGTCCTTTGAGCTTCACAATCATCTGTGAGGCAAGAAGAAAGAACAGGTTTTGTTGTCTTCATTTTATGGATAAGAAAAAGAGGGTTTTGGAGCCGTTAAGTGACCTGCCTAAAGTCAAACAGTCTGTAAGTGGCTGAGCAGGAATTTCATCTCCAGGGCTGAATAATCAGAAGAGCTGATTAAGGTTTTGGGTCTACAGGCCACAGATGGTGTGAGCCTCAACCCTTGTGAGCCACTTGTCACGGGTAAGTGAGAGGTTGGGTTTACCTGGGATCCTCAAGATTCTGGGACCGTGGTGGTGGGAAGCACGTCCATCCACTTTTCTCTCCCACTGATCCCCACTCAGTAAGTGTCAGGTATGGAGATTAGGAATACAGGGTAATACTTTCCACTGAGATTTCATTTTTTTCCTATAAGTACAGATTTGCTGAAAAAAAAATCACTGGGAAATCAGCAAAATCCCCCAGCGCCCCAAACCTCTTTAAGTAATTTGTACTGCTTAAATCCAAAGTTAAGCTCTGGCTCTGTCATGAGCTGCTGGCAAGCTGCCTAATTACAACAGGGCAGACAGCTCCTGTAGGTCTTGCAGAGCTACAAATGACTTTACTGGTAATTCTTCCTTAGGAAAACTGTCGTTTTAGAATGTGAGTGATAACATGGTGCTATAGAGTCTGAATTCTGGATGCTACGGTTTCTTTGGACTTTATGTCACCCCTGAAGGCATCTCTATATTTCCTTCAGTTACCCTCCTGCCGATGTTGTTTCTGACCCTAAAAACTAACTTTTTTTTTGCAATCAGTAATGAGTTTCAAGTTCCTGAATAGACTTGATTTCTATGGTAACCACCCTCAGTCCCCAGAAGGGAAAGACAGACAAAGAAATAAGTTCCTGTTATGAGTTCCATCTCAAATCCCTGTGAGGAAATGGATTTGTTTGAGTGAGGAGCCACCATCAGCTCCTGGGAGCCCTGGTCCTGCCCGCCTGCTCAGCAACACTGTCCCCATCTCTTGGGGCAGTCCTGATTTTAGCATCCTGTTTTACCGCAGTGCAGTGGTAATTGATGTAAATGCTCTATTAAACAGATGGAGGAATGATCCGGAAGCATCTTAGTTAAAAGACAGCTTGATTCTATCAGGCTGTTGAAACACTTTACCCTCTGATTTAATTTTATTCTACTGGGATCTGCTGGGTGATGGTTCCTGGTTCTCATTGTTGTCATTCACGTGTGTACACTCTAGAAAAAAGATCTCTTTTCTGCCCTTCTTCCTACCCAGATTAAGGATGTGAAGTGAAGACATAAACACTATCCATTGAGGGGCCTTCTCTTGTGAGTTCTCTGCTGCCAACAGGCAAATGGGGCAGGCAGCCTCGCTGACAGGTGACAAGGGAGAAGGAAAGAAATCATTACTGCCTAGTGAACCTTGAAATAGTGTGGAAGCTTGGTCTGAGGCCATAAATCCAAACCTCTGAGTTTTACAGGATTCTCTCTGAAATACTGTCCGTTTAACTTCTTTCCTTCTGGATGGGTACCTGGATACAGAATCATATAAGTGGTATACCAAATAAAGTATTCAAACTGAAAAGAAGATAAATATTGGGATTAGAACATGTTTTTAAAGAATAGTTTAAGGACACTATATTAATAAAGGGAACAATCCAACAAAAAGATACAACAATTGTAAAGATTTATGCACCCAGGATAGGGAAACCTAAATACATAAAACAGTGAATAATAAACATAAAGGAACAAATTGATAATTATATAATAATAGTTAGGAACTTTAACACCACACTTATATCAATGGACAGATAATCTAAACAGAAAATCAATAAGGGAACCATAGCTTTGAATGATACACTGGTCCAGATGGATTTAATAGATATATTCAGAACATTACATCCTAAAATAACAGAATGCACCTCCTTTTCAAGTGCACATGGATCTATTCTCCAGAATAGATCATATAGTAGGTCACAAAACAAACCTCAATAAATTTAAAAAGATCACAGTCATACCATGCATCTTTTCTAAGCACAATGCTATGAAACTAGAAGTCAACCACAGGAAAAAATCTGGAAGGGGCACAAATACATGGAGTTAAATAACCTGCTACTAAACAATGAATAGGTCAACCAGAAAATTAAAAAGTACATAGAAACAAATAACATCAAAAACACAACAGTTCAAAACTTTTGGAATGCAGCAAAAGTTATTCTAAGAGGGAAGTTTACAGCAATACAGAACTACCTCAAGAAGCAAGAAAAATCTCAAACAACCTAACCTCACACCTAAAAGAGCTAGAAAAAGAAGAACAAAAACCCCAGAACCAGCAGAAGGAAGAAAATAACAAAGATTAGAGCTGAAATAAATGATATGGAAACTAAAATAATAATAGAACAGATCAATGAAATCAAGAGCTGATTCTTTGAAAAAAAAAAATCAATACAATTGATAAATCTCCAGCCAGACTTACTGAGAAAAAAGAGAAAGAACACAGGTAAATAAAACCACAAATGAGAGAGACCACACCACAAAAATATAAATAGTTATAAAAGATGTTATGAAAAACTATATAAGCCAACAAATTGGTATATATAGAAGAAATAGATAATCTCTTAGACACATATAACCTACCAAAACTGAAGCAAGAAGAAATAGAAAATCTGAACAGACTGATTACCAGCAATGAAATTGAATAAGTAATCAAAAAGCTCCCAAAAAACAAAAGTCCAGGACCAGATAGCTTCACAGGTGAATTCTACCAAACATTTAAAGAACAGTTAATACCTATTCTTTTCAAATTATTCCAAAAAACAGAAAAGGAAGATAAACTTCCAAATTCATTCTATAAGGCCAGCATTACTCTGATACCAAATCCAGATAAAGACACAACACAAAAAAGAACTACAGGCCAATATCTCTGATAGATGCAAAACATCCTTAACAAAATGGTAACAAAATGAATCCAACAATAAATTAAAACATTCACCACAATGAAGTGGGATTTGTTCCCAGGTTGCAAGGGTGGTTCAATATTTGCAAAACAATCAATGTGATATATTGAGAAAAGATAAGAAACATATGATCATTTCAATAGATATAGAAAAAGCATTTGACAGTACATTCATACATCCATTCATGATAAAAACCCTCAACAAAGCAGGGTTAGAGGGAACATACCTCAACATAATAAAGGCCATATATGAAAAACCCATAGCTAACATCATCTTCAAAGGGGAAAAACTAAGAGCTTTTCCCCTAAGGTCAGGAACAAGACAGTGTCCACTCTAACCACCTTCATTCAACATAGTACTGGGAGTCCTAGCCACGGTAATCAGGTAAGAAAAAGAAATAAATGGCATCCAAATGGGTAAGGAAGAAGTAAAACTTTCCCAATTGTAGATGACATGATACTATATATAGAAACCACAAAAGACTCCATCAAAAAACTTCTAAAATTGATAAACAAATTCAGTAAAATCGCAGATACAAAATCAATGTACAGAAATCTGTTACATTTCTATATATCAATAATGAAGCAGCAGAAAGAGAAATTAAGAAAACAATTTCATTTACAATTGCACTGAAAATAATAGGATACCTAGGAATAAACCTAACCAAACAGGTAAAAGATCTATACTCTGAAAACTATAGAACACTGATGAAAGAAATTGAAGATTACACAAAGAAATCGGAAGACATTCTTTGCTCATGGATTGGGAGAATAAATATTGTTAAATGTCTATACCACCCAAAGCAATCTGCACATTTAATGCAATTCCTATCATAATACCAACAGCATTTTTCACAGAGCTAGAACAAATAATCCTAAAACTTGTGTGGAACCACAAAAGACCCAGGATAGCCAAAGCAATCTTGAAAAAGAAAAGCAAAGTTGGAGGTATCACAGTTTTGGACTTCAAGTTATGTTACAATTTATGTTATAGTGATCAAGACAGTATGTTACTGGCACAAAAATAGACACACAGATCAATGGAGCAGAATAGAAAATTCAGAAACAAACCTACAATTATATGGTTAATTCATTTTTGACAGGGGATGCCTGGGTGGCTCAGTGGTTCATCGTCTGCCTTTGGCTCAGGCTGTAATCCCAGGGTCCTGGGATTGAGTCCCATATTGGCCTCCCTGCAGGAGCCTACTTCTCCCTCTGCCTATATCTCTGCCTCTTTCTGTGTCTCTCACGAATAAATAAATTTAAAAATCTTTTAAAAATAATAATCTTTGACAAAGCAAGAAAGACTATCCAATGGGAAAGGACAGTCTCTTCAACAAATGGTGTTGGGAAAACTGGAGAGCTACAAGCAAAAGAAAGAAACTGGACCACTTTCTTACACTATACATGAAAATAAATTCAAAATGGATTAAATACCTAAGTGTGAGACCTGAAACCATAAAAATCCTAGAAAAAAGTACAAGCAGTAATTTGTCTGACATTGGCCATGGCAACTTTTTCCAAGATAGGTCCCCTGAGGCAAGGGAAACAAAAGAAAAAATAAACTATTGAGTCTACATCGAAATAAAAACTTCTGCACAGGAAAGGAAACAACAAAACTAAAAGGCAGCTTACCAAATGGGAGAAAATATTTGCAAATGACATATCTGATAAAAGGTTAGTAACCGAAAATATACAAAGAACTTATAAAACTCATGCCCCCAAATAATCCAATCAAGAAATGGCCAGAAGACATGAACAGACATTTCTTCAAAAAAGACATCCAGATGGCCAACAGACACATGAAAAAGATGCTCAGCATCACTTATCATCAGTAAAATGCAAGTAAAAACTACAATGAAATATCACCTCACGCCTGTCAGAATGGATAAAATAAAAAACAAAAGAAATGACAGGTGTTGGCGAGGATGTGGTTAAAAAAGAAACACTTATGCACTGTTGGTGGGAATGCAAACTGGGGTAGTCACTGTGGAAATGGTTTGGAGGTTCCTCAAAAAGTTAAAAACAGAACTACCCTATGATCCAGCAGTTGCACTAATTGGTGTTTACAAAAACACTAATTCAAAGGCTACATGTACCCCCATGTTTATAACTGCATTATCTACAGTAGCCAAGATATGGAAGCAGCCCAAATGTCTATCAACTGATGAATGGATAAAGAAGAAGTGGTATATATATACAATTGATTATTATTCAGCCATAAAAAAGGATGCAGTCTTGCTAGTTGTAATGAGATGGTTGGAGCTAGAGTATATAATGCTAAGTGAGATAAATCAGTCAGAAAAAGACAAATACCATATGATATCACTTCTATGTGGAATTTAAGAAACAAACAATGAGCAAAGGGGAAAAAAGAGAAAGAGAGATAGGCAAACCAAGAAGTCGACTCTTAACTATAGAGAACAAACTGATGGTGACCAGAGGGGAGGGGGTAGGGAGATTGGGGAAATAGGTGATAGGGAGCAAAGAGTGTACTTGGCCTGATGAGCACAGGCTGATTAAAATAAAAACTCAAACAAACAAACAAAATACCAGTCTTTGGCTTTGCCAAAGAGAATAGTCAAGCAGCCTTTTGGAGAGATCCACATGGCAGTGAACTGAGCCCTCCTGCTCTAAGCCCTGTGAGTGAGCCATCTTATAAAAAGATCCTCCAGGGCCAGCCAGACTGCAGCCAACTATAACTCCAGGTAAGTAGCCTCATGAGAGACCCTTCCTGGACATAAACACACAGCTGAGCCACTCCTAAATTCCTGATCCAAAGAAAGTGTGTGAAATAGTCAATGTTTATTATTGTTTCCAACAACTAAAAAAAAATAGTTTAAGTAATATTCTAAGTCAGTGAGTCTCAAGGCATGGACTTCCTAGGTCTTCAGTATGCATTATGCAAATTGTGGCTCTTGAGAGCTCTATTCCTTCCAAAAGGCATTGGTTACTTTGCATCCAAAATGATGCCTAGTGTATTAATTTCCTAGGGTTGCCTTAACAAAGTATTGGAACTAAAAATAACAGAATGAGATTTATTGTCTCACTGGAGGCCAAGAGTCTGAAAGCAAGGCCCTATTCCCTCTGATGCTCGTAGGGAGGAATCCTTCCTTGCCTCTTCTAGATCCCGGTGCTTCCCAGCAATCCATGGCCTTCCATGGCCTGAAAACATCACTCATATGCCTGCCTCTGTCATCACCAGGTTGTCTTCCTGTGTCTCTGTGTCTCT
The DNA here is from genome assembly GCF_048164855.1 of Canis lupus baileyi. Taxonomy (NCBI): domain Eukaryota; kingdom Metazoa; phylum Chordata; class Mammalia; order Carnivora; family Canidae; genus Canis; species Canis lupus. The sequence goes on from NC_132838.1 coordinate 41,763,922, forward strand.
GTGTCTCTCCTCCTCTTCTGAGGACACCAGTCATATCAGATTTGGGGCCCACTGTACTCCAGGGTGACCTCCCCTTAATTTACCTAATTACATCCACAATGAATGATCCTACTTAAAAACCATGTCAGGTGTTGTAGATTAGGACTTCAGCCTATCTTTTGGGGGCATACAGTTTAACCCACAAGAAAGGATACAGGCTCCCAGATTTTTCCCACTTATGTGTCCAAAGCACTTTTTCACAAAAGAGAATCCAGTGGAATGAATGACATGTGACACTTACTTGTGAAATAATGCCCCTCAGCGTCTGGAATGCCCGCTCATGGAGTTCTTCAGTTTGCCTTGACTATTACCAGCAACAGGGCTCTCATGTCCTGCAACCTGGGACATCACTGCTCTTCCATTTCAGCTTTTGGGAGAACCATGGAACTTGCCATCACAGCGGGGGGCTCCTCTTGCATTTTGAGTGAGCTTAGATAGTGGGTCTGGATTGAAACTGGGACCCTCCCTAAATCTGTGTCTGCCATCTTTGTGGTTGGGTCAGACTTACCCCAGCAAGACCCTCATTTTTTTGTTTTGTTTTTTGTTAAATAATACAGCATTTTGCCTCTGCTGGGATTGATACTGCTTCAAAGCCCAATGTAATGGAGGCAGCCACTCACTCCAGCCTCTCTCTACCCTCCCAGACAACTTCATCTTGTTCGGGTCTTTACTCTGGTCTTCATACCTCTGGGCCCTGTGCTGTTTTCCCTGCTACTTCTCACAGGTGTCTCTGACCCCACTGACTCCTCTAGGACATCACACTCCCTTGGACCTTTGTCAACTCTTCTTCCTTTTTAAGTCATTTTTTCTGGTCTTGGTTGATTGACACAACCTGTAGATATCAATCAATTAATTTTGAGCCAATAAACATGTATAAAATTATTTCTAACCCCATTAAGTATCATGAAGCGATATTTATTCTTATTGAATGTCACACACTCAACTTTCTCTTCTATTTTATTCTATTCAAATCTAGCCTAGGTTGTGTCATTTAAAAAGTTTGCTCAAAACCATTGTACTGATTGCATTATCCATTAATGGGCTGCAACTTGTATTTTGAGAAGTAGCGGCCTGGATCAAGGAGAAATCTCTTGAATAGTCTCCCTGCTTCTATTCTTACCTCTCTGCAATCTATTTTCCACCAACCAGCAAGAAAATCTTTTAAAAACCTAAATTAGATCAGGTCTCTGAAACACTTAAAACCCTCCTGGGTCTTTTCATTCAACCAGGATGAAACCCACACTCCTTGTCATGCCTGTCAGCTCCTGTGTGGAAAGGCTCTTTCTACCTCTGTGTTCCCCAGCTTGCTCTGGATCACTCTACTCAAGGCAAACACCTGCTAGTCCCGACCTTTGACTTCTCCAGTGCTTTTTGTCTCAACCTAAAATCCTTTCCTCAGAGGCTGTCCCTGGCTCCCCCCACAATCCTGTCCCTGCTTATCAATTTTCCTTGTTTCATGTTCCTTTTAGTACTCATTTTCTTCTGAAGTTATTGATTGGCTTGCTTGTTTGCTCACTTTCTGTATCTCCCACTAGGGTGTAAGCTCTGTGGGAGTGGATGGGGGACTGTCCTAGACTCTGAGGTGGAGATTTTCCTGCAGGCCTTTATCGGGGAGCTCTTGGGACCAGCCATGAAGGGGGGAGAGAGAGACATGACAGGCAGAGGGGGACATTGGGCCATGATGCCATCTCAAGAGATGCCCTACAGGGAATCAAGATGGGATGGATGACTCTTCAAAACTGTCCAGATTTGGATTGGAGGCCCAAGCCTTTGGATCTCTGCCCAACTGACAACTGGGTGTGGACTCTGTGACATTAGGCAAGACTAACCAGAGCTGATAGCTGGGCTGAGTCCTGGCAGCACCCTCAGGACTCTCAAAAGGGAATGCCTCATGTCACGCCACAATTTTCATGTTGTTCTCTGCCCTCCCCTCCCCCACTTCAGCTCCCTACTGCCCATCCTCAAAGTCACTTTGCGCTGATAACTTGATTCTCTTCTAGATGTCAGCATCTCCCCTTGGATGTGATCTTATTCACATACTGCTCACCAACTTTTGAAATCCATAGCAGACACTCCTACCGCCTTTTCTGGGTCACATTCTAGGGTTCTCTGCCAGCACCCATGACCAAGTAGCTCTTTTCCAATGAGAGGCCCTTGACATCCAGCCCTTGTGTAGGCAGCAGGTATTGTTGCTGATCTAAGGGCAAAAGAAATGCAGAACATTCTCATGAAAAGCAAAGTGGCTGATTTGAGATTTGCTTTCATTAATATCTCATTGAATATCTTGAATAATAGTACTATGTTACAACAGGAAGGTGACGTTGATGATGGTGGAGCTATGTTCACACAGTGACTGCCCGTGCCAGGCAGGTCACTTCTGAGGTTGGCAATGCTCAAGTGAAGGAGTATGAGGAATGGCAAGAAGTTACTAACCCTTTACTTTATGAGAACATTGTTATGGATTCCACACTGTTGTCAGGGTTTTTGGTTGGGGAGCAGGTGGAGGGTTTTAAGATAAAAAGAACTAAGAGAAATTGGCCTTACTTTCAAGGAGCATGCAAGCTAAAACTCTTCCTTCTTTTCCTGTATAATAATAAAAGCTATCTTTCCTAGCGCATGCTCTATGCCCCTTACATGTATTAATTCAGTTACTCCTCACACAACCCCAGGAAGTGCAGACTCCTATTGGCCCTATTTTACAGAGGAAGAAACTGAGGCCCAAGGAGGTGAAGTAACTTGCTCAAGGACACTGCTGGCAGGTGGCGAGTCCAGGACTGAAACCCTGGCAATTTGGTGCAGAGTATGTGCATTCTCCATCACGTGACACCTGTTTTCTAAGTAATTCTAGATCCTAGAACATCACGAAAGGAATTCTTATGTATTCAGGCTTATATTTTAGTGAGTATATAGCCCTTATAACTTATAGGAATGTTACATATTGATGGCTGAAAATACAGAAAATGTAGAAAATATAACTAAGAACACGAAAAACCAAATCAACTCAGAAATCATCAATATTAACATTCTGATCCTTTAGTTTTCTAACATATTTCTAATATTCACATAGAGTGTAATTTAAAATTTTATATTATAATATATTTTATATTTAAAATTTTGTAATATATTTTTCACTTAATACTCTTTTCAATTTAATGTATTTTACTTATATGATTTCCTACTCATTTGCTCATATTATTAAATACTCATAAAACAGGATCTTAATTTGTTATTTATTTATTTATTTATTTATTTATTTATTTATGAGAGAGAGAGTGAGAGCACAAAGGGAGGACAGAGGGAGAGGGAGAGAGAGCCTCAAGACTGTGTGCTCAGTGCAGAGCCAGACACGGGGCTCAATCTTATGACCCTGAGATCACGACCTGAGCTGATACCAAGAGTCAGACGCTCAACCCAAGCACCTCTTCATTTGTTTTTTAATAATATCACAGCTTGTTTAATCACTTGTACATCTTTGCTTATTGTTGTTTTTAATCCTTTGTTATAATAGTGAAATGAAAATTTGCAGAAACAGTTATTTCTGTATTTCAGATTCTGTAAGATTGACTCTTAAAGAGAAAATTCTAGTTTAAAATGACTCTTCAAAAGACATTTACTAAATGTTGGAAATACCTTAGATGTGTATGAAACAAGAAAGACTACCCTAGTCTTGCAAACTTGAGTATCATATTTTAATATGGTCCAAATGAGGAGGCTAAGGTCTGGCCAGGTTGGTGTACTGATTTGGTAAATTAAACCCGGTGTCTTATTGGTAATTTATATTACTTTACTATTGAATTTGAACATTCCTTATATTTCTAGACTAATACATTTCTCCTGTGCTACTTTTCTGTCCTTGTTTTCTCGCCTATTTGAATCTAGTTGATTTTTGTGTATCAGTTTGTTCATACTTTTAATATGTGAGGTATATTTTCTCTTGGTCATCTTCATGATAACTGTGTTCTGATTTAATTGTTTCAATTTTGTATATGCTATTTTGACATATAGTTGTTTTCAATTTTTAATAACCATTTAATCAAACTTTCTTCTCTTGATTTATTGTATGACTCTCTTACATAAAACATGTTTTATGGTCCAGGTGCCCTGGTGAGAGGTGGTCATGAAATGGGGAGACCAACTCCAGCTTGATTTCCTTCGGTCCCCTATACCTTCTGAGGTTCCTACCTGACCTTCAGAAACTCACTCATCCAGGCAAGTGTACACTGCTCCATGGGTGTCCCCTATGAGGACAGAGTCATATGTTGATGAAAATGTGGATAAAGGAAACTTATTGACAAAGATTCTCTCCTTAACCAAAACTGAGTCAGGTTACCCTGAGCCCTCTTTTCAGCCAGGTCCAGATCTGGGGCTGTGTCCTTGACTCTCTTAGTCCAACTTTTAGAAAGAATCCTGCTGGGTCAGTTTAGCGAAAATCTCCTACCGTTGCTTTCTGATCAAATTCTTCAAGCCACCCTGGATATCTCCTAACTTTGGCACGTGCCTGCCTTCAGCAAGAATCCTTTTGGGTCTAGCAAGAATTCCCCTAGCCTTGCTGTGTTTTCTTAATAATTTTCTATCCACTGAGCCACCCCATATCCTGGCTATCAATCCCCACTTGTCTTTGTTGTATTCAGAGTGGAGCCCAGTCTCTCTCCCTTCATGCAAAACCATCACTGCAGTGGTACCTTAATAAAGTCTTCCACAAATGCTGGAATAATATTTTTGTTTAACATTCTACTCTGCTGATAGTATTGCAGGAACCCTGTTTGGCATTATTTTGTAAAGCTGAACATTTGCCAACTCTGTGGCCCAGCAGTTCTCCTTCCTGGGATGCTCTTTTTAAGAGGCACCAGAACCAGTGCAGCCACAGTGTGGGACAGAGGTTGTGCAGGGAGCCTGCCTCTCCCTCAGCTCGTGTACTCTCTCTTTCTCTCAAATAAATAAATAAAATATTAAAAAAATAAAATAAAATGTATGAATACATTTAAGTTGCTAATTCTTTCTGTAAATTTCCAAGTGGAATTTATAAGCAAGATTAGTTTTTTTTTTCTGTTGTTTTTATTTGGTTTGCTATCTTTGTTGAACTTCGTTAACAGGATTATACTACTTTGTTCAATAAATTGGATAGCTTTCATGTTTATATATCCACTGAGACTTTTTATTTAATATTTAGTATTTTTTAACTTAATGTTATTTTTCGATTGTTTAAAAAGATCCATCAGAGTTAGAATACATTTTTTTAAAACAAAATTCTTCGATCATGTTTTTAATTTTTTATCATAGTCACTGCCTTTTCCTGATCAATTTTGGAGTCTTGTTTTTTTCTCCAGAGAATTGCCCATTTTATCAAGATTTATTATTGTGTCATGCTATTTTTTTTTTAAAGGAGGACGACAGAAGGAGAGGGAGAGATAGAATACTCAAGAAGACTCCCTGCTGAATTTGGAGCCCAATGCAGGGCCTGATCTCACAATCCTGGGATCGTGACCTGAGCCAAAAGCAAGAGTTGGCCGCTTAACTGAGATACCAAGGTGCCCCGTGTGCCATACTGTTCTTAACACTACTAACAGTATAGTTCAATTTGAGAAACTGAAACTCCGATTCCAAAATTGGTTGCTATGAATGCATAGGATCTGATTCTCAAGAAAACATTATAAAATGCAAGTGACTAATTTTTCTGAGATTTGCTTTTTTCCTTATCATTACAATTACCTTTAAATTCTTGTGTTTTAGCTTTTAAGCGTTTCTCTAGAAAACAAATTTATTTTTTAAATAAATACTAAATTTAACTCTTTAGAGAAAAAATAAAATGTACACTAGCAAATGTAAATTTAAAAACACAATTTAACAAAATTAAAACTAAAAAAAAACAACAAAAAAAAAACAAAATTAAAACTATGGTGATATCTAAAACAATTACAAAGGGACATTGTAAATCACATCAAGCTTCACATCAAGTTTTATATGATCCAATATACAACCCAATATATAATCCAATAAAATCCAACATTTAAAAAATCTTGATAAAATGGGCAACATTTGTATTGAGCAATCTCAAAGTCCCAGCTGCACAGGTTAATCATTGAAGATGATTAACACCCTCCATGGATCTGATTACAGACAAGTTGGTTGAGTGAACACCCTTGTCTTCAAGGAGAGAAATGAATGCAATTTCTCCTGCTCCCCCCACTTTACTATGAGAAAAACTTAAAACCTGGAGACTCCATGATCTGATTAAGAGTTCACACTGAACTTATTCTCAAAGGAAACAGGCTGAAGTATCTTTGCTTCCATTTTACCAGGTGTTATAGGTTGAAATGTCCCAAAAGAGATGTCTTCATGTCTACCTGGAACCTGTGAATTGACTTTATTTGGGAATAGTATCTTTGCAGATGTGATCAAGTCAAGATGAGGTCATTAGGGTGGGCCTTAATCCAAACTGACTGGTGTCCTTTTAAGAAAGAGAAGAAGAAACACAGTGGCAGACACCTATAAAGGGAAGATGATGTAAGAACACACAGGGAGTACACCATGTATATCCGTTGGTAGAGAATGGAATGAAGTGCCTACAAACCAAGGAGTGTCAAGGTTTGCTGGCAACCACCAGAAGCCAAAAGAAAAGTCTGGAACAGAGTCTCCCTTAGAGCCTTCAGAGGGAGCACCATCCTGCTGACACCTTGGTTTCAGACTTCTAGCCTACCGAACTATAAAACAGTACATTTCTGTTGTTTTAAGCTACTCAATTTAGGGTACTTTGTTACAAAAATCCTGGGAAACTAATATACCAGGCATTACCTTAAATGCCAAGCAACCAATGCCTTTATCAAGAGCCACCTTGTTTTGTTAAAATAATGCTGCATAATTTATTCTCAGAGGAGAAGTAAGATTGAGAAACAATCACTAGTTCTGACTTTTTTGTTTTTTACTTTGCAGAAAGGTGATAATAAATGTCTATTGGGAAAGCAAATAAAGAATTGGTAAATGCTACATAATATAGCTCTGGAACATGCCATTTTCTATTAAAAAATTTGTGACTAATATCACAAAGTTTTTGTCATCTTGTCTAGAATAGATGTACTTTGTTTGTAGCTAAGTTCTTTCAAATAAAGATATGATTTTGAAAAGATAACATAATCCAGTGGTTGGAGAATTCCCGTTATCTTTCTCTTGTAGACTCCAATCCATGACCTGGTGCTACCACATGGATATTACTTAGGGGAGGAAAAGAAACACTTGGAAAATCCCCAACTCAGAAGTTCTGTTTTGATAGGGGCAGAGACAGTCTCACTCTATGAATCACGTTCTGGAACAATACCCAGGTTTTCTTTCAAGCTCTTTTCCTGAGAGTTCTTTCTAATGAAGCGTCTCTCTCTCTCAGGGAAATCATGAGTGACTCCACTTCAATGCTCACTGGGTTAAATGGCACAAGAAGCCTGTGAAATCTCGCATTCTCTTCCCCAGGCCAAGGAAGGAGTGAGAAAAAAGCATGGGTGGAACATGTGATTTACTTGCAGAAGAGGGATTGTAAATTTTGATTCTCATTCTCTAACACCCATACCGGGACCTTATCACATCCACTTCCTTCATACTGTGTGCTGCCACTTGCCCTTCCCAGCCCCAGGGTCCCCTGGATGAGACTTTGTGAGCTATCTTCTGGGGAGGCTGCAATCACTGCTTAGCTGGCCTTCCTGGCGGCTTTATCGGCATTGATTTTGTGGTCATACAAATCTTCCTTAATACAATTTTAAAAGCATCACTTCCACTCTTAAAACTTTGAATTTATATTTATTGGGAGCTAATTATGTGCAGGTTACTGTTCTTACTGAGACATCATATAGGAAAAAGTTTCAATAAACATTTGATGGTTACAGTACTTTACTCTTGTGGATGATGTAGAGAGATTGGAGCTTACTTAAAAACAAACAAATAAATAAATAAATAAATAATAAATATTTTTGAATCCTTTCCCGCCCCCAACTTCACACTTAAACTGAGATATGATTATGGTGTAGACACAGGCACATCCTGTTTTAAACCTCTAGCTCCAACACTTGCTATAACACTTGCTGAATGAGCATGTGATGGAAATGCTTGATAACAGTTGTGTGAACCATTAGAACTGTGTTACCTCCTCACTCAATGCCCCAAGAAAATACTTTCCTGGAAAGTTCTCTTTCACCTTATTTGACTTAGGGAAGCAGAAGTAAATGGGGACAGAATTAATCAGATTTAATATCAGCACTGAAAATGAAAACTCATGTCCTGGGAAACTGTTTTCTAGAATAGTGCTATTCACAGTATGCTCTGCAGACTGGCCAGCCCATCCACTCTTGATTACCAGTCATAAAATGGGATATATGGCACACACTAGAATATGAATTCTGATAAACCAACCAAGTTACTATACACACTATTCAGGGTAACTGTTTTGTTTTTGTTTTTGTTTTGTTTTCTTAGTAAGACTTTTTTTTTTAAGATTTTATTTATTTATTCATGAAAGACACAGAGAGAGAGAGAGAGAGGCAGAAACATAGGCAGAGGGAGAAGCAGGCTCCATGCAGGGAGCCCAACATGGGACTTGATCCTGGGACCCCAGACCACACCCTGAGCTGAAGGCAGACACCCAACCACCGAGCCACACAGGCGTCCCTTATTAAGACTTTCTAAAGGAAGAGAACAATGTGTTGATTATATCATTCTGGCATAAGCTCCTTGAGTAGCACTGTCCCAGAAAACATTCAGATTGTCAAAACTCAGTAAAAGCTTTATATTTTCCAGCAATCCTGTCCTGTCTCAGGCTGAATGAGGGACCCTGAGAGCATATGTGGTATAGCACTCACCTGATGGTATTATAATAGTCTTTTTAAAATCTCGCAAAGCATTTATGTGTTATTGATTTAGTATCTATTTGTTAATTATAAAAATAGCACACATAAGCCATAAAAAGGAATGACATTCTGAGCCTACTAACACATGGATAAACCTTGAACCTTATGCTAAGTGAAAGAAATGGTCACACAATGACAAATATTGTACAATTCCACTTATACGAGGTATCTAGAGTCAGAATCACAGACACAAGAGGTAGAGTAGAGGTTACTAAGAGCTGGGAAAGAGAAAGTGGGAGGTTATTGCTTAATTGTTTCTGTTTGGGATGATGAAACAGTTTTCTAAGTAGTGCTGATGAGTGTACAACATTGTGAATGTACTTGGTGCCACTGAACTATATACACTTAAAAGGGGCTAAAATAACAAGTTTTATGTTATTATATTTTATTAAAATAAAAAATAGTACATGCTGGTTGAAAAAAAAATTCAAATGATGTACACACATATAAAGCAAACAGTGAATGAGAGAGGTAATCCTTCCCCCAGTCCCTAGGAGCACAGGAGACTATTCCAGGGGATTTTAGAACTATTCAAAGGAGCAGGGAGATTGGTTGAGAATGGTTCAACCAGAAGGGCCCTGTGATCTGGGCTTGGAAGAGAGAGGTCAGAAGGAGGGAGATAGGATGTTTCATGTGGAGGCCACCCATACCATGCCCGTTGTCTAAGACTGTACTTTTTGGGGAAATCCAGTAAGAAAAAGGCATACACCAAGGCCCAGATGGCTCTCCTCTGATACCAGGACACACTGAGGGTTCCCAGGCCAAGGAAGGGAGAGAGACATTTCTAGTCATCTCCATTTTTTTTAAAAATTTCTTTTTTAATTTATTTATGATAGTCACAGAGAGAGAAAGGGAGAGAGGCAGAGACACAGGTAGAGGGAGAAGCAGGCTCCATGCACTGAGAGCCCGACGTGGGATTCGATCCCGGGTCTCCAGGATCGCGCCCTGGGCCAAAGGCAGGCGCCAAACCGCTGCGCCACCCAGGGATCCCTCATCTCCATTTTAAAATGGTATAGGTTGAATTGTCTTGATAGTGAAATTAAGTTTTCTGCCACTCTGTGGAAGTGAGATAATTAAAACGGAAAATGAATCTGAAGTGAGTAATAAAAAATAATCATCATAAATGGCGTAAAGCGTCTCATACCATGCTGCATGGCATCTACCCTCGGGACTCATTCCCCCCTCCTAACTTGATAAGGTGAAGCATGGGGACAAGAATTATCCCAGGATGCTTTAGGACTACTCAAAATAGAGAGGTGATGGGCCTCCCCCAAATCAACATGTCATCTCTGTCTCCTAGCACCCCAAGCTCTGTTTCTAAAGTAAAATTGATTTGAAACTATGATATTACCAGAAACCTTTACTATAAAGCTTGATGGTGACTATGGAGAATTTTGCTGTCCTGACTTTATGATGAGTGGGAAGCCTCATCATGGGATTGTGTTGGTTGTAAAGAACCGTGAAGATCCACTCAGCTTTGCTCGGGTGACTATTGTAGGGATTCACACTGAGTGAATGGGGATATTTACACAGAAATATAAGAATAGGAGTCTTAGGCAGGCTACCCTTTGGACTCCAGCACCGCAAAGTGCTTCGGGATAAAAGGTGGCTCGGGTCCTGAAGCTTGGGAGCTGTGTGCCCCCGTTCAGATAGCACCACCATTCACTGCCTCAGCCCCTCTGCACTGTTTCTTCTCACCTTTTACCTGAAAACACCTGCCAAATTCCTTTATTCTGTGTTGTACATATTTTTAAACCTCTTGTTTGTGTTCCTCCTAAGCTAAGCAGGAGCCATGGGAAGCCATTTCTTGGCTTACGCTGCTGTAACAAAAAGACCACAGATTGAGGGGCTACAACAACAAACATTTATTTCTCACAGTTCTGGAGGCTGGGAAGTCCAAGATCAAGGAGCAGGTATATTTGGTGTTTGGTGAGGACTTGCTTCCTGGTTCATTGATAAACCACTTTTATGCTGTGTACTCACATGGTGGAGAGAGAGCCAGCTAGCTCTGTGGTCTCTTCGAGGAGCCCTAATCTCATAATAAGAACTCTACCCTATGGCCTCATTACCTCCAAAGGCCCCATCTCCAAATACCATCACACTGGAATCAGGGTTTCAGCATATGAATTGGGGCAGGGAACACACATAGAAGTGTGAACATTCAATTCATATGAACATTCAATTCATAAAATCCCACCTTCCCTTCCCCAGTCAAGTCAGTTTGGCTCCAGTGCATTTTGGGTTAATGATCCCATCTTGCTATAGAAAAGTAAATGACACAGAGGGATTCAGGCTAACATACAGAGGTTATTCCTGGCCCATTTATATAACACTGACCTTGGGCATATTACTTGACCTCCTTGTGTTTCCTTTTCTTCATTTGTACGATGGCATCTATTGCACAGGTCGTGGTGAGGCATATGTGAGTTAATATGTATAAAGTGCCAAGAGGAACTGGTGAGCACTTGATAAGTCTCAGCTGATCTGTCACCTCCCGTTTCCCATTCCATCTATGGTAAGGATGACAATTTGTTTATGTGACCCACAAAACCCAGCATCATCTAGCACCTACTTCTTAACCTCAATCGACTCCCTGCATTTCCTGTGTCTGCTGCCATTTCAATCCCCAGAGGTGCCACCTCCTTCCAAAGCACAGGCCTTGCCCATGTGTGCCCTGCTGACTGGAAGGTTTTTTCCTCGTCTCATTACTTAACTGACTCCCACTCATGGTTCCAACCTCAGCTCAATTGTTACATCCTCTGGGAAACCTCTGATCTTACTGATTTGGCCCTTAATAGTTCTATGGAAGTTGAAAGAGTTTTAGTTTGTCCCTTAATAGTTCTTCTGGGGCAGCCCCAGTGGCACAGCGGTTTAGCACCGCCTGCAGCCCAGGGTGTGTGATCCTGGAGACCTGGGATCGAGTCCCATGTTGGGCTCCTTGCATGGAGCCTGCTTCTCCCTCTGCCTGTGTCTCTGCCTCTCTCTCTCTCTCTGTGTGTGTGTGTGTGTTTCTCACGAATAAATAGATTAAAAAAAAAAGTCTTTTAAAAAAATAGTTCTTCTGGGGTTGGAATGTGACACTAATTTGTGACATTTGGTCCTGTCTGCCTCCCCCTTAGCCCATGGCTCCACCATGGCATGTATTGTCTGTTCTGCCCACCATTTTATTGCTAGCACCTAATGCAATACCTTTCATGTTGATCCTCAAAAATATGTTGAATGAATGAATGAGGAAATGAATATGGGAACAAATGATAATCTTACTTTTCTTCTCTGCCTTAAGCCAAGCAATCCAGGGTAAGAGTTTTCTTTTCCCACTGCTAGTTGCCAAGTATGATGAAAAATATCTATCTACTATGGTTGTCCTTATGTTTTTTTTATCCTTTAGGGTTATTGATGGTTCTCCTAAAGACTTGTTTTGCTGGGCATATGGTCTGAAACCAAGGAGGTTTAAGGAATACCTTAAAGAGCCAACCAGCCACTGCATACCATGTGCTATTGGTGCTCCATCCTGAAATGGATAAGAGGTTGCGGCTGCCCATGCTCTGTACCTACCACCATGCTATACTAAATTCTCACCCTCCCATTTCCTTGACTTCATCTTGTCCTGGCACTGATATGAGTTGGGCTCTGTGATTACAGAGGATCACTCTTATTCTTTGAGTATAAGAGCCATGTGGGCTGAAACAAAGCTAGACATGGGACCTACCAGGGACCGAGACATTCACCACCAATGGCCCCTCTATCTTTCCTCTTGACTTGTAAGGTGTTTATTCCTTCCAGGTTATGCCTGTCTGCATTTTTGGTCTGTGCCTCTCTTGCTACTGAATGGTTTGTTTATTCTGTACTTTTGGTGGGATGAAAAGATGAGCTGGCCACAGCATGGGTTGCCACACATCACGTGGACCAGCTGCCTTGGGTCAGGTGTGGGGTTGGATCAAATTGGACTACACATGGCCACCTCTGATGTCCCTTCAGAGGAGCTCAGGAGGGGACTTCCCTTAAAAGAGTAAGGCAGGTAGTACCATCCCAACTACAGTGTTGCCTATGGAGTCCAGTTTTTCCATCATAAACTTGGCCCACAATCTTACACAGTTCTCTGGAGTTAGAACCAGTACAACATGTATCAAAAGAATAGTTGTCTATTACAAAAAAAAAAAGTTAAAATGTATAATAAAATAAAACAAAATAAAAAAGGACTATTTAAATAATTTTAATTTTTGGATAGGTAATATAATGATAACAGTTAAAAAATTTAAACGTTATAGAATAGTATACAGTAACAATTCTCTCTCCCACCCTTGTCCCCCACTTTATCCAATACCACTGTCCATCCAAAAGAAGTAGCCACTGTTGTTCCTAAACTTTTTTAAAAGTAAATATAGACTCAGAAGAAGTTGCCAAACTAGTACAGAGAAGTCCCGATATAATCACTGTTTTAAATTTATGGAATAATCCTTCATGAAATGTTATGAATATATAAGCACATATAAATATGTGGTATTTTCTGCTGTTTTCATTCCAGTGGTATCGTATTATACATAGTAGGGTATCTTGCTACTATAGACTGGATGCTTCTGTCCCCCTGTCCCCAAAATCAGATGTTGAAACTCTGACTCCCCCACCCCATGTGATGGTACGGGGAGGCAGGGTCTTTGGGAGTGACTTAGGTTTCTGTGGGGTCATGAGGGTGGAGCCCTCATTAGCAACAGTGGCAAAAAAGACATGAGAGAGATGGTCTACCTTTTCCCTCATGTAAGGTCACAGGAGGAAAGCATCCACCTTCAAGTCAGGAGAATAACTTCACCAGGAACCAGATTGGGTCCCACTTGATCTTGGACTTCCCAGCTTCAAAAATGGTGAGAAAAAATTTTCTGTTTAAGCCGCTTTGCCTATGGTATTTTTGTTACACAGACCCAAATCAACATTTGCTAAACAAATGCTGACAGTTGCTTAAAAACAAAAACAAACAAACAAACCCTACCTAAGTCATATAATGAACCAAACCATCATTTTTAATGATTGTGGATCACTTTTCCTGGATCAAAAAGCATTTCTCTAAGGCAAAACACAAAAATGTCTTTGCTCTATCTGTTGTCTCAGGCTTCATTTAAAAAAAAAAATTCAAAACCTTTTGAATTTGTTTTACAAATATGCTGTTTTTAAAATGCAGATCACCAGTCCTTTTTCCTGGACATTTTCTTTCACTAGGTCTGAGTTGGTGCCTAAAAATCTCTTTTAAAAACAAGTTCCCCAGGTGATTCCTAGCTTCAGGCAAGTTGAAGGCACCTTGCTCTGGGAGAAAAACGGGAAGATCAAACCCCTTCAACCACTGTTAGTAAGGTCTGGTGCCTTAAAGTGTTTACTCAGATCCTGGCAGTTATTGTCTAAGAATATACTGATTGAGCGCAATTTTAAAAAATGAATGTACTTGTGCATTACCAACCCCCCAACACACCCTGAATGCACATGCCATGATCTTTGCTCCTTTGCAAAGTCCTGAGTCAGAGAGTTCACCTCCCCCGGCAGCACACCTCTCTCTTCCTTCACCCCAGCCCCCACCGTTCCTCGTTCCTGGCTCTGTTTGTTTAAATTCCGTGTGGGAAGAGTGTGCACCGTTTAGAGTCGGTCTCAGACCATGTTTTTCCTGACTCCAGTCTTGGTAGCAGTCGTCTGCATTTTGATTGCATGGATCTTTAAAAATGCTGATGGAAGAAGCATGGAGGGGAGGAAGGGGGAGAACAGAGCCAGGGCCCAGACTCGTCCCTGGGTGGATGAGGACCTAAAGGACAGTACTGACCTCCAGCAAGTAGAAGAAGGTAAGGACACGGGCAAAGCTGCATAGCTGCCACCTTCTGCATTGTTTTGATGGGTGCCAGAGGGTGACAGGGCTTAGGGAGGGCAGGAAACACGTGCAGGTCTGTTTCAGCAGCCCCCTCTGCTGTGCGGATTAGCATGTGACAGAGACAGATCATTTCTCTCAGGTGGTCGGCTTGGCACCTGCTGGCACCACTCCGATTGATTTCTGGATAAAGAGTCAGTAAACAGCTGTGGCGAGATTGCCATTCTCCTTGACCCTGTTCTGGCTGTTAAATCTTTCCGAAGGGGCACATCACAGGCTCATGGTGGTCACGGGGGAGGTGGTGAGGTTGGATCAAGCACTTAGAAATGTAAAAGTTGGCATCGGTCTAGGGGCTCTCTACCCTTCCTGTGGGTGAGAGGCCCGTCAGCTGTGTCCTCAAAGCTGGGTGTCCAACTTAGAGGACAAGCCAATAAACAAGCAACATAATGAAGAGCCAAACTGATCATCAGGGGCTTCCAGGAGGCACAGGGGTGTGGTGGGGCAGCAGAGAAAGGACAAGTCAGGCCTGGCCAGTTAATAGGACTGGAATGGTCATGGTTAGGATGCATCTCAGCTAAAAGGAGCAGAAAGAGCATAAAAGCAGGGACAGAACTCCTGGGAAAGTTGCTGAGAAGATGGGATCTCACTGGTGGGGGAAGGGTGGATGTGAAATGGGATGGTGAGCATGGGCCCGGTCGTGGCTGACCTGAGGATGAAGAGGTGGTAAGGAGCAGGCAAGCAGGGAGAGGTTCTGGAGGAGGCTTGAGTGATCGGTGTTTGAGATTCATCTGAGGTGGGTTGGTGGGATGGATTCAATTTTAGAAGAGGCTCAGTGATTCTCAGCTGGACTAGTGATGCTCCTGCCCTCCGAAAAGACCACCTGGACATGCATGTGAGTGTGCTGATGTGCCTGTGTGCACGTATGTGTGTTCAGAGTTGCCCTAATCTCAGGATATGGGGCGGGGGTTCACCTGGCACTCCGTGCTGGGAGCCAGCAATGCTGAAGGTACTGCACAGGATTCAAGCAAGGCAGCTCTTAGCAGGCCTGCCTCTCCTTCTTTCACTGAAGGACATCCCACCCAAATGTCAGTTCTGCAAAGTGCCCAGTTGAGAAGCACTTTTCCTGAACAAAGGGACATCCATTATGAAGCAGTTGTGATGGTCTGCCCTGGTAAGGATGGCCCGGACGATGGTGGCAGTGGAAATGCAGGGGAAGGAGTGAGTCAGGGCAAAGTTAAAGGAAGAACAACAGGGTTTGGTAATAAACTGGATAGAGGGAGGAGGAGAGGATGAGAGCTGGAGGCTGGAGGAGGCACAACAACGCTATCATAAATGGGGGAGGGGAGAGGATTCATAGAAAAGAGGTTGAACATACACAAAGACGTGCTGGATTTGAGAAGATGACACATCTAAGCAGAGAGCGAAAGGTGGTCCAGGTGAGAGATCCATAGATACTGATTGGACAGTCATCAGCCCAGGGTGATACTTGAAACTTGGAAAACTGATGAATCCCCTAAGGGGATGTTGCTGAGGGGAATCTGGGGCACCTGCAGGTAAGAGGGCCTGTGGTGTGAAAAAGGGACCACGGAGAAGACCATCTGGGGAAGGAGCTCCAGGATAATGACAACAGTAGGCTCCTATGGAACACGGGCTGTGTCTACTCAGCATCACACGTTATGTATAGTAAACCACTCAGTCTTTACGTCAATACAGCAAGGCAGCCACTATTATTTTCCCATATTACAGATAAGGAAATTGGGGCTAAACTATGCTAAGTTACCTGCTCAAGCAGATAGTGGTAGAGCCAGGACCCAGGCTGTCTGCTCTGTAGTCCAGGCACACAGCCAGTTGCTAGGTTGCCTTTCTAATAGGAGAATAAGCTAGAACAGAGTGGGCAGGAGACCACCAGCAGGCTCTCAAATTTCCTGAGAGATCAGAGGTAGTTTGGGGGATACAAGAGGGATTGGTGAGGTTGGTGGGGAAGCAGGGACCTGGGGCTGGGCCTAAAGGTTGGGAACACATAACAAAGCTATATGGCTCCATCTGGTTCTGTCCTCTGCCTACTTATTCATTTTTGCAAAATCCTCTGCCTCTTATTCTCTAGTCCTCACACAGAAGAATAACTTGAACATTTAGTGGCCTCCTCAGCACCCATGGGCACCTCTGCTCTGAATGTAGAGTTCAGTTTCTCGCTGGAATTTTTGTTGTTCGCTTAAGTGGTACCTGCTGAGGTCTCATAGGTGATCGGTGAGAAGCAACATTTAAACCCAGGCTTCTCTGCCACCCAGTTCCCTGCTCCTGACCCCTGGAAGGGTGGACACAGTCTAAGAGAGGATTCACTGCTGGTACTGCAGGCTTATAGAGGACTGAGTGGGACATAAGAGAAATGATTCCATTACTGAAGAAACATGGAGTTGCTTTTGATGACAGCAAATGGATACCAGATTCAAACCATGCTGAAAATTAATTTTAAGAGACAAAACAATAAGTATTATAAGCCATTCTAGTGTGTGTTAAGGAAAATAATGGGTACCAATGCAACCTCCTCCAGCTTTGGCTCACAAAGAATTCCCACTCTGGGTTCATAGATCTGATTCAGCATGTGTATGGGAAGCTTGGGAGGGGTGCAGAGTGGCTCTGTTTACTAGGCCTCAGGACAGACTTCCTTTGGCAATTGTCAAACATGTGTTCTGCTATTACTTTCAGTTTCTTTTATATATATATATATATTTTCAGTTTCTTGTTTAACTGTAGGAGAGGTCTAAGGAGGAGAGATGACAAAGAGAAAGCCTCAGATTGTGTCCCTAAAACAAGCTAAAAATCCTGCATAAACATAGTCTAGTCAGGCCTGATTCAATGAAGTGCATAGAAATGGAAATAAGAGAAGATATAGGGAACACATCTCATCAGGATGTGTTTTAATGTTGGTGGGGATTTGTCTTCACTTAGTCTTATGGACCATTCAAAACCTATTGTCCTAATTGAAATTTTGGTTGTCCCAGATGGTCCAATCACTACTAAGAAAGGCTTGTGTTAGCAATTTCATATGGTTCAACCTAATACACTGTGTAACTTCCAAGTGAAAGATAAAATGGGGAAAACTCAATCATAACAATGAAAGGCAGGAAAGGAAGTGGAGGACAGAAGCAAGGGAAAAGCATGTGTTAGACAAGTGAATTCAGTGGTAAGGGTAGATATATGTATATAAGTATGAATGTATGTGTATGTATATGATTTTATAAATTTCATACACAAATTAATACATCCCTGTGTGCATATATATATGATATATTTGTATATATATTTTGAGGTAATAAACATCCTTAAAGTTTGTAGTTTGCCATTAAAAAAAAAAAGAGGCCTGTGTTAAAATAATCTAGTGTGGGTAGTGTGGGTAACCCCTGAGAATTCAAATGTTCCCACAGACTTGGGAAAGGACGGTTTTTTATGTGCCTGAGGTAATAAGCAGCTGTCAGAGCCAGTTTCAAACCTATTCAATAGATCAATGACAACTCACATCAGTGAAAGTTTAGCAAACTGACCAATCAGTGGCCTCTTCTTGTTCTGAAAACCAACCAATCAGGGATGAAATCACTTCAGTACCAGCCCCTCTAAGGGCCAATCAATCAACAACAGTTTCAAACAAGTAACACTCCCCCCAGTCGCCCCCCTCAGATTATATTAATCCTGTTACATTCCTGGGAGTCCACCAATCCCTGAATGCCAAGCTTTTCAACCAAGTGGTGTGCTAGAGCTAGCCAACGGGAGGAACAAGACCAGTTGTTAAATATTCAGGAATTTGGGGGGCCATTTTGGAATCATCAGCTTGAAATCAGGACATGATTAGAGTATTTCCATAATGGAAATTGGCTAGCACTATTAATCAGGTTCCCCAAAGTCCTCCTAGGGCTGGTTTAGTAGCACACCACTGCCAACAACACTATAAAAGGTCAGCATTCTACTGTGTTCACAGAGACTCTCCTTTGCCATAGGAAGCAATAAATTTAGTTTTGTCTTTTCATTTCATTAACCTTTGACACACACACACACACACACACACAGCCATTAATACTTTTACATCGTTAATTCTAAATGGTTGGTTTACCAAGACTCTTATAAGACCTTAAGACTTTAGGGCAAAGGACAGGTAAATTCAGACGAGAGAAATTGTCAAAGGGAAAGGACCTGCATGGAGACGTTGTCTTTGAGATCAAGTCTGGATGGGTCCTAGGGGAGAGTGAGGATCAACACTGGTGGAGGGCACTGGGGATACCGCAAGAGATGATGGGGCTCAGAAACAAGTTCTGTCAAATTCATTTAGGATAGTACTGGGGAGGAAAAATTTCTCTTTACCCTTCAAAGTTCTTCAAATTGGTCTTAGAATTAAGTTGACATGAGGCAAATTAATAGGAGGAAAAAAACCCCACAATAATTACATATGCACGGAGGCCCAATAATAAAATTGAGACCCAAAGAAATGACCAAGGCAGGCTGATTTTATACATTTTAGACAGACAATAAATTTGAGAGGAAGTGACAGGACAAAGAAAACAAATGTTTGAGGAAGGAATTCCTTCAATTAGGAAGGAAGTCTAAACAAAATTTAGGCTGAGGTAGTAGACAAGTGGAAAGTAACAGGTTTGTTTATACAGCTTTCTTGGCTCTAAAGTCCCTGTCTCTGGTGATAAGGATCTCTCTCTATTTTCATGAGAGATTTATTTTCTGCTTTCAGGGGGACAGAGGAGGGTCAGAGTGTCCTTCTTGTACCAGCTATTTTCCAAGTAGCTTCAATTCCAAATAATCAATATGCCATTGTGGCACCTTTTGGGGCAGCCTGCCCCAAACCCCTACAATAGCATTGCTCTATCCAGAAACTTTCCATCTGAACACCCCCAGACTCCCCAGTTCCCACACACCTCAGGAGCTGCTAGTGAAATATACTGCAGGGAATTGAATGACTGACAGGCCCATGTGGGAACAGAATGAGTGCTGAGGCAGTTGGGAAGGAAGTGTTCTCAGAGCAGGGGTTGAGCTGTGACCTTGCTCAGTCTCCACCTTCAGAATCTGTCTCCTGCCTGAGCTGCATCACCCTCAGCTTTAATATTGCTCCTCAATGTTTCCCAAAATTCTGAGGAGGGAACAAGGATGACATGACACAAATTAGCCTTTAAGCTTCATAGCTAGAAAATATTTGGCTCATTTGCAAAGGTTTGGAAGTGGAAGTGCAGAAACATAAAAGCCACTTACACAGAGATGCAGCCCCAAAACCCACCTTTGTGTTAAACATTAGAGAATACACGTGGCCTAGAACTTCTTGGCTGTCAAACCTAATTATGGTGCAGTTAAGGGTTCCTTGGCATTAAAGCAATGATAAAAGAGGAGTTGTTCCTGGTGTCAACAGCAAACCCCAAGTGTGGCAACACAGATTTAAAGCAAAAAAGTAGACCATAATAGCAAGCATTTGTTTTGAAATAGATGGGTTTTATGCTTGAAGGAATTCCCCAGAGTGGCTTGGCTGGTCTAGCATGGAAACAGAATGACTCGAGTTACAGAGGCTGTTCTCTTTCTTCTTGGAGCAGTTAAGAGGTCAAGGGGAAGGAGAAAAGTAGTACCTTTGGTATCAGTTCACTGCCCTGCCATTCCCTGGGTGCTTTCTCTCCTAACCTGGCTCGCCTGCCTCCTTTACCAGGCTAGATGCAGACCATCTGCCCTGGGAGAAGCACCAGGAGCAAGCCTTTCAGGACACTCCAACCCAGCACTGCTTAGGCCATTCCTCTGCCCTGCTTGCTGACAACGTTCAGGCAGCAGCTGCTTCATTCTGCTACAGTGGGAACGCTCACCTTGGACTTTAAAGATTTTATTTATTTATTTATTTGTTTGTTTATTTATTTATTTATTTAATTTATTTATTTTTGAGAGACAGAGAGAGAGAGAGAGACACAGGCAGAGAGAGAAGCAGGGTCCCTGTGGGGAGCCTGATGCGGGACTCAATCCCAGGACTCCAGGATCACATCCTGAACCAAAAGGCAGACGCTCAATCGCTGAGCCACCCAGGCATCCCCTACCTTGGATTTTTGAAACTACAGAAACTGCCACGCCATGCACCTAGGCTGCCTTTAAGTTTATACACATGCTGAATGAGTATTAAGAGTTGGTAACTTACCCTTCAAAGAGTTAATGAGGCATTTCATGCATTTGCTCATTTACCACTTACTAAGGACAGAGACCGTGAGACTTCATAACAAATGATATAGAAGGTAATGCTGGTGTTGAAAGTCTCTGTTGACACATTTGATAAGTTCAGGGTTGACACTGACACCTGGGTTCGGTTCAGAATTCATTGCTAGAAAGCTGATAGGTGTTTGCTGCCACTCCCCGATCACACCCACTTCCTTTTAACTAAGTAACTGGGCCTTCTCATGTGTATAGTGTATAGTTTGGGTCCAAGCTGCCCTGGCTAGTAAAATGTATAAGGAATTTTGTCACTAACAGCAATGAGCAAACCATGATACTTACTGACATGGTATTGTCATTGAGGTTTTCAGTGTCTTTGAAGTCATTCCTTCTTGCCTTTCCCTTCCCTGGTCAATCTTCAGAGACTCAGAGTGAAATACGTGTATGCAAGTGCAGGAGAAACCTAATCCTTTACCTGGATTCCACCTGGAATGTTCGAGATCGTCAGGGCCAGGCACTGGATCCTCTTGTTCTTTTTCTTCTGTTCCTGTTGTCATTCTCATCTTTATGTGAGGGTGCCCAAAGTGACATCACACCTTCTGGACTCAGACTTTTACTTTCACACTAGACATCTCTGCTTGAACAGCTCACAGCCTCTCAAATGTGATGGACTGCTGATTCTTACCTCTTCTTCCCTCAGATGGTTCATCACTTATCCTCTATCTCAGTAGACAGTCCCACTGTCTCCCCAGATGCTAAAGCCCACCACCTGGGCTTCATTCTTAGTCCCTCTCTCCCACCATTCCAAGCTATACACTTTAGCAGGTCTCATGATTTGTATCTCCAAGATACTCCAAGAATTTGTCGTTTTTTTTTTTGCACATTATCCCACCCTGGCTATTGCAGTGAGTTTTCAATGGTTCTTCCTTCTTCCTCTCAACGGTTGTCTCCCTCTAATATATACCTCACCCTGCTTTGCTTTTTATGTTTTCTATCTGTTGGTTTCTCCTTGCTCCATTCCAGATATTTTCTCCTGAGTTATCTTCCAGTTCACTGATTTTTTCTTTAGGTATATATATCCTGCTTTAAATCCATCCATTGAGTTCTTAATTCTATCACTTTACTTTTCAGTTCTAGAGGTTTATTTTTTCATATTTTCTATGTCACCTTTTATCTTTTCCTACAGATATGTTTGTATTTTTTCCCCTCTAAACATAGTAATCATAATTGTTTTATCTTTTGAATTGGATAATTCTAATATTTGGAGATGTTTTTAAATATCATTTCTGTTGTTTCTTGCTCAATATGTTTTCTCTTTATGCTTGATTGTGTTTGGTGGGTTGCTAGTAATTGTACTTAAAATTATTTGTATATTGGCATTTGCTTCTGCTAGGCCATGGAGGTATTTTCCAGAGGTATTAGGCAGGACCATTAAATGCCACATTCAAGGCAGGACCCACCAAAGGATATAAACCATTGAGGGATGATATATTTATGATCCATGCTTTCTTTAAGGCTGTACCCTTGGGGTCCCAGCTTATTAGCCTTCCCATTGTGTGTGGGTCTAGGTTTTGATTCCTGTCTCCCACAATCTTTGAATATATAAAAATAAAAATTCAAATATGTAGAGATTGTCAAATACTATCAGGGAAATGTGACTTCTGTGCTTACTTGCCTCTGCAGGTTCATATTCCCCTTTTTAGCCTAGGAATTTCTTACTATGTTGCCAGCAGTTCACTAATATTTTAAAAGACTTTAAAAATACTTTATTTCATGACTTAATGATTTTCAGCTAACAAGATATTGTGTTTCAAGTATACCAGTTCACCATTAATAGAAATTTTCATTCTTCATCTTTGTGTAGGTAAAATTTTCTTTTTCTTGATTTATAACCAGTGTGGAATTTGGGTAGTCAATAGTCAAGATCAGAATTCAGGATTCTATAGACCCATTCTTTTCATTTTTTCTTGATGCTTTTGAAATTATAAACTTGCAAACATTTTTGAGAACTTTATTTCCTTCTCCCCATTGGCCACCTTGTGACTGTAGGGGAGGAAAAATATTTTTCCCTCTACCCTTCTAGGTTCTTGATGAGACCCTGCCCCCACCCCAATAAAAGACAAATTAAGAGAAAAACAAATAGGAGTTTAATAGTATGTATACCTCCTGTATACATGGAACAGACCCAGGAAAATTGAGTAAGTCCCTGAAATAGCCCAAGCCACCACCTTAAATACCATCTTCAACTAACAACAAAAGAAAGATGCTGGGGGAGGAGGGCCCGGTTATGGGAAGTTATCAAGGAGAGCACAGTATTTTAAACAAGGGTAAGGTTGTTGTGCAGATTTAAGTCCATTTTCTCCACTGATAAGAATTTCTTGTGAGAATCATCCTTTTCTTCATGGTACAGAGAAGGTTTATGAATGGAAGTATTCTTTGTAAAGGTAAATGTCCCTTACAAAAAGGTAACTTTTACTCTGGTTTTCAGAATTTCTCTTGCATCTGTTGTTTCTTAAAAATTATCAGCTCAATGTTATCCTTATGCGAAAAAGGCATATTTTGGTGCAGCATCCCCTGCTCCCCTTCATGACCAAGAGAGATCATTTAATTTGCTGCCTTTCTTGTTCTTATTTGCAGATGTTGATGACTGGCAAGAGTCAGAGGAAAATGTTGAACATATTCCATTCTCCCACACCCGGTATCCTGAGAAGGAAATGATTAAGAGATCCCAGGAATTTTACGAACTTCTCAATAAAAGACGATCTGTCAGATTCATAAGTAATGAACAAATCCCCATGGAAGTCATTGATAATGTCATCAAATCAGCAGGTCTGTAATTGCACATTGTGTCTTTAAGAATGTCAGCTGCAAGTGACAACATAGGAGCAATAAAGTTTAAACTTAGTGAATAAAGCCCAGAGTGATACAATTATCTATAAAGTCTTACCCAGGTGTTAACTGGCTGCCAGAAGCCTAATGATGTCCACTTTCTACAAACTAGTGACTATTACAAACTTCCTGGGAGCAGTTGTGACAACAGTTTAAAACTTCTGAAATTGTTTAATATTATGCTCTTTTATTAAAAATAAAAATTCCTGAGCATACTATTATACACTGGAAGAGAAACATCCCTTTACTTTCTCCTCCTTTTGAAACACATGTACACACATACACACACACTCATATTTATGCATTTCTCTTTTTGGAACCAAATTTTTTATATTGCATACCATGATGCTTTAGTACCGTTAACTAGGTATAGGTAAACTAGTGGCATTTACCTATATGAATTTGCAAAGTAAACCACAGCAAGGCAAACCCATCTTCAACACAAATTGATAGCTCCACAGAGGAAAATAAAAGAGTTATGGAAAAAGGGGGAGGAGATGTAAGAGAAATCCCTCTATTTGAGTATTATTGGAGCATTGGAGTATTATTCCTATATAAATCACATTTAAGTTCATTTGCAAAAATTATCATATGGCCATTGTGAATCCATTGCTCAAGTTGAAAGGAAGCAACAATAAAGCATTTCATTTCAGTTAAGAGTGCAAATGCACTGGCTAGTTGTGTATCTACCAATAGCAGTCACTAAGTTCCCTCTGTGTATATATGTGTCTATATATGTGTGTGTATACATATATTGTGCAGATAAATTTGCCATAATGAAAAACATTAGGGAACACTTGATTTCCAATGTGTAATGACACAAATATTTAGTGAACAAATAACATGGATACAAAGGGAACTGGAATCACTCTTTTCAGAAATTTGGGCTTTATGTTTAGCTTTTGACTTGCATTTCACAATCCAATCGTGCCCTCTCAACCATAGGGAGCAGTGGGAGGTAAACAAGAGCCCCATGAAGCAGGCAGTCCTGACCCCCTTGGTATAGAGTTTATATTATCAAATTATTCACTAGGGAGATAGGAATAGTTGCTTCTGAAATATCCTACCTGTGGGTAGGACTGTGGTTCTCATTAGGAACAGCAGGCCATCTCTAGGACAGCAGAATTATACCCACATCAGAAGCTGGCCCCAGTTGGAATATGAAAGAGAATTCAAGCTCCTCAGGTACCGGGATACACTAGGAAGCTTTGTCCCAGAATACTGAAACCGATCCAAGTGTGGGTTGAGGGTTCCCATAGCCCATGAGAGCTGAAGACAGACTTATGTGTATTGAGCACCAGGGCCAAGAGATCTCATGTGTCCCCAGCAGGACCACAAACCTCACAATGCCACACTCACTGTTCTGATATAGCTACCAAACAAGTTACAGTTAAGCTACCTTTCATGAGAGATTTAATTAATTAATTAATTAATTAATTAATTATTTTAAAGGTGAGTTTTGTTTTTGTTTTGAGAGAGAGAGAGAGAGTGAGCGGGGAGAGGAACAGAGGGAGAGAGAGAATCTCAAGCTTAGCATGGAGCTGGTCGTGGGACTCGATCTCACTACCCTGAGATCATGACCTGAGCTGAAATCAAGAGTCAGATGCTTAATGGACTGAGCCAGCCAGGTGCCTCATTTCATAAGTGTTTTAAAAGCCAGTTTACCATTTACATTTTTATCATTTTCAAGAAGCTTCATGACTTTTTCCTTTTTTTAAAAATATCAAAACAAATAACATTTTGGAGAATTTGGGCTGTCAGAACTTCCTTTCTGGGTTTCCTTAGTGGTCATGGTACGGTTATTTAGGAATGTTTCCCCCACATAGAGAGTGATGGTAAATTCCCATAACCCTAGAACCACTAGTCTTGACCTCGGTTTAGCTGGTTTGCATCCCCTAAATGATACAGAATGAAACAGAGTGGCAGCAACATAGCAGTGTCTGCAGCCAAGCACTTTGTTCCCTAGGTGATCGAACTTCATTTTGAGCAACTATGACTTACTATATTTATTCTTAATGAGCATTCTGACATTTTCCTGTGTTTTAATTTCTGATTTTAATTTAATGGATGGTAGGGACCGCCCCAAGTGGGGCCCACACGGAGCCCTGGACCTTTGTGATTGTGAAAGACCTGGATGTGAAGCACAAGATTCGAGAGATCATTGAGGAGGAGGAGGAAATAAACTATTTGAAAAGGATGGGACGCCAGTGGGTTACAGACCTGAAGAAGCTGAGGTACAAAATGTTAATGGACTTATTAACCTCTTGTGCCTTGATTTTTCTCATCTGTAAAATGGGAATGTCTAGGATTTGCTTCATTATGAAAATGACATTTGTAAGCATGTTTGCAAGCATGTAGAGCAGTGATGACACATAGTAAATGCCATATGCATCTTTGGTAAATAAGTAGGCTTTGACCCAAGTAATAGTAAATAAAACTTTGAGAACTTCACTTTTCTCCCATCTGGAATGTAAGATCATAAAATACTTCTCAGGACCTTGACTGAAGTAGATTACATTTGCTAAAGTGATAACATCTTCCAAGTGATCTTACTAAGTAGGCTTTAGTTTTAGTACATAGTAAGAGTAAAAATTTAGTACATATGTAATATTTATTAGGCATTAGTAACCGTGTGGGCTTCCTTATCTTCTGGAGGGAAGTGGGGTGAAACTCACTGTAATTAGATTTAATGCAGTGCCTTGGTGCACTAGGGTAGGTCCAGCGAGTTTTCAGTTTTTCTAGTAGCTGCAACTAAGAGTGATTTGTGGAGTCCTCTTTCCCCCACTGAGGGGCAGTCAGCCTTCGTAATATCTCAGACGCGTTCCATAACTGTTCAGTCACCTCTGTCAATAAAATAGTCACCGTTCAGTTGTGTAGACTCATCCTCTTCATTGGCGTCATTTACCGAGCGAGAGCTCTTTACAAACACTGGCCTCCCCCCAAAAGGCCATTTCCTTTGTCTCCCATGTGCTCTGAGGCTGAGTGGGAGGAGGGACGGTGGCCAGTGATGATGGTTCTTACTTCTGAGAAGCTTGCTCTATCCTTGGAAGTGGAAATGCTGAGGCACTCATGCTGCTGAATCTCAGCTATGGGCTGTTAGTGGCCAGTTCTGGAGTGTTATCTGATATCCCAGTGTGACACGAGGCTGTGATACTAGAAAGGGCCATGAGATTGCAGTCCTGGGGAGAAGGGGAGGCCTCTTTTTCAGCAGTAAGGGCTGGGTGATAGGAAGAGGATGTCTTGGCTCTGCTCCTGTTTCATTTATTTGGCTCCAGAGGACATATTTTTTCATAAGATATTTAAATTCTATTAAATTGATGCCTCATGGAGTTGTAACTTATTTTCATGCTCTGGAACTAGTGCAGGATATTAATAATAAACATAAAAATCTTATGCATATTCATGGGGAAAAATGGGATGGGTAAAAGTTAAGTTAGAGAGATGTCCTGCCCTATGCATGCACAGTGCCTACAAAATGCTGCTGGGCCCTTGCAAAATTTCCCCAACAAAGGCAAAATTAGTCCCCAACAAAGGCAAAATTAGTCACTCTCTCATCTCTGTGCTCAAAACACTTAATATACACCTTCTGTGCATTGAAAATAGCCATTTGGGGACACTTGAGTGGCTCAGTGGTTGAGCATCTGCCTTTGGCTCAGGGTGTGATCTCAGGGTCCTGGGATCAAATCCCACATCAGGCTTCCCAAAGGGAGCCTGCTTCTCCCTCTGCCTATGTCTCTGCCTCTCTCTCTGTCTCTCATGAATAAATAAATAAAATCTTTTTTAAAAAAGAAAGTGGCCATTCTATCACATAGCATTTTAGTTATTAGTTTACTTTTCTTCTTATTTTATAGGCCATTTTTTAGGAAGCTGATAGACTTTCTCTGCAGGCAATATGTACACATACATATATACATAAGAACTCTAGGGGTCCAGATTTAAAATGTCTTAAACTATACCATCTAGCATAGTGCTGATGCATAGTAGGTAATTGAATACATGTTTGTTGAACTGCAAATGAACATATGTCCTGACATTCTATTTGAGTCAATTCTGAAACCAGTAGCTGTCATTAAAGACCCAATATACAACCTAGGTCCAACCCGCCTGGCAAACTTTATATTTTTCTGTTTGCTGGTGTAAGCCCTCCACCCCAGGCAGAAGGTGCTATCTGTCCTTTTCTTCATAGGTCTTGTTGCTGTATTTTGATTAGCTTTAATGTGATGTCATAATAAATTCTTGTAAAATTGAACAAACCAGAAACATTAGATACCAATGTATGTCTAGAAAAAAAAAGAAGTACAAAAATCATTAAAAATTACTTACTAATCTGCCTTTGAACCAAGGTATATTGCTTAATCTTCATTTTGTATTAAAAGATTTTTAAAAAATTATTCACTGTGAAATAATAATAGTAGTAATAATACTAACACACACACAGTAGTATGTGCTAGGTTGGGTACTTTTCTAAGCACTTTATATTTTTTACTTATCTCCGTCTCATGATAACTGTATGAGGTGAATATATCATAGTGCCTTTTATACATGTGGGAACTGAGTCGCAGGAAATTCAGTAGGTGGCCCAACACGGCAAAACCTATCAGGTCCAGAGTTTATCTTCTGGGTTAATGATGAACATTCTTCCTGTTTGTAAGGAGCAAAGGATTGGTAATAGCCCAATGGGACTAAGCTTCTTGAAGCATGGTAGGGTAACTTTGGAAATGTAACCTGTAGCAGTTAAGAGTGTAAGAAGAACCATGGAAAACTGCACAAGTGAGTTTAGTGTGTTTTAAAACAATGAAGCAGGGATGCTTGGGTGGCTCAGTCAGTTGAGCCCCTGCTTTCAGCTCAGGTTGTGATCCCAGCATCCTGGGACTGAGTCCCACCTCAGTCTCCATGCTCCGTGGGGAGCCTGCCTCTC
This sequence comes from Canis lupus baileyi, assembly GCF_048164855.1. NCBI lineage: Eukaryota > Metazoa > Chordata > Mammalia > Carnivora > Canidae > Canis > Canis lupus. Next base: position 41,792,669 of record NC_132838.1, read on the forward strand.
CCCTGCCTCTGTCTCCCTCTCTCTCTGTCTACTCATCAATGAATAAATAAAATCTTTAAAAAAAAAAAACAGGGAAGCATAACTAGGCTTAAAATGAAATCATCTCTTGTTAATTAATTACCTAATGTATCCATATCCTAAGAAAAATTCTAATATATAACATTGCACGAGTCCTACTTTGAATATCTGTGCTGGAATAAAGCTTTTGCCAAATGTAATGGAATCGGGAAAGATATACACTCCTGAGATGGAAAGCAAAAATTTAAACTTAATATTTACACCTCACACGAATTATCTCCCACTCCCAGAAAGTTCTCCTTCTTTTCTCCACAACCGGACTGACAGCATTACCATCTCTGCACCTGTGATTTTGGTTAAGCCTCGCCATCATCTTTTTCTTTTCCTTTGTTCCTGTACTAGACCTGTCAGTTCCAGCCTCTATACCTCCCCCAAATTCTCCTGGTCCCTTGCCCACACCAGTCTGCCTTTTTCAGGAACAGAGCTGATTATGTAATGCTTCTGCTCAGAGCTTATGGTCACTTTCCTTTATCTACCAAATGAAGTCCAGGAAACTGTACAGTCTGTATGTAACCTGCTGGGCCACCTGTGCTCCACCATGCACCCCGCCCTCCAGTCTACCAGCTTCTGAAAACTCCCTGGTCTGCCAATCATCCTCTGTCCCAAATTGACCTTTACTCATTGGCTCGAAGGATGCCCTCCCCAGTGCCCCCTTTTCATCCTGTCTTCAGTGCCCCACCTCAAGGGAAACTTGGAAATGTTCTTCTAATCTGCTTATTCAAAAATTATCAACACTTCATTTGGAGGGCTCCTAATGACTGGACTTATATTTCTTTAATTCCACTTACCGGGTTTCAGTTTGCCAAATTTCACATATTTCCTGTTGGGTTATAGGATCCATCTTTGTATCTTTCAGCATTTCATGTGCCTTGCCATACTACACCCTTATTAACACATTTTCATAGGATTGAATGAGCCTGGACAGAAAAATATGAGTAAAACACAAACAAATAAAAATCTTGCTTTTTTCAATTGAAATATGAAAGACAAGAAAATGCTCTTATTTTATATTTTTTAAAGATTAATTTATTTTAGAGAAAGAGAGCAAGAGAGGGAGGGATAGGGGGAGAGGGAGAGAAATCCTCAAGCAGACTCCCTGCTGAGCATGGGGCTTGATCCCAGGACCCCGAGATCATGACCTGACCCGAAACCAAGAGTTGATACTCAACTGACTGTACCACCCAGATGTCCCCAGAAAATGCTTTTATTTTAGATGTAAATAAGCTAAGTTTGTAAAAAAAAAAAAAAAAAAAATCATTAAGAGCAAATTGTCTCTGGATTATCTTTTGTCCCCTTCAGAACCAACTGGATTAAGGAGTACTTGGACACAGCTCCTGTTTTGATTCTGATTTTCAAACAAGTACATGGTTTTGCTGCAAATGGTAAAAGAAAGGTCCACTACTACAATGAAATCAGTGTTTCCATTGCTTGCGGCATCCTCCTGGCTGCTCTGCAGGTTTGTTACCCACTCCACCTTGCCCCAAAGAGAGAAGTGGTGCTTGAAGGCCAAACAGTGGCCTTATTCACAAATTTCAGCTGAGTTTCTAGTTTGGAGACATTTGGAAGTTGTTTATCTAAAGTTGAATTCCTAGGTAAGGTGGCTCTGGTGTGAAAAGTGACCTGGGAAACCTGGGTACACGGTGGGCATAATAGTGCAACAAGCTGGAATTCTTCCAGAAATTCACTTAGGACATCACTTTAGGCTGGGAAAGAGGGTCATGGTGTTTGCCTTCATCTGTAAAGACAAGAAGCTTCAAGGGTTTCCGGGGCCACACTGCCTAGCTGTGCTCACGTTGTCTACGTCAATGGAATGATTAAAGGCTGTGAAGAGGACTCCATCATAGAACTCTTCCTGGAAAGTCGAGTTGACATTATATTGCAACTGCTACGGAGTAGCTAGAGCGATGTTAAGTGTGAAATAGAGCAGGACTGAGGTATACCGTTTACACGATTCAGTTCATCCACTCAACCCATAGTTTCTGAGCTCCTTCTGTGTGACAGGCCCCGGGGCGTGGGGTGCTGGGGATCTCTGCCTTGTGAACTGTGTGCACATTCTGGATGGGGACTGCTGTCCCGGGGTGGAGAGAGACAGGAAACACACAAAAGAAAAACAAATGAAGCCAACAAGATTGGAAGAGTGAGTGATCATACTTTCGAGGGACAATTATTTCCAAAAACTTACCTGCTTTTCCAAGAGAAATGTGTATTCTGAAAACACCTTGTAGAATATAGTCATTGTTACGCAAAAATGAAATACACTCTTCGATTACTCAACAAGTCGGCCTGGAGGAGGTGGCGTCTTAATTCCTTTCTGATCTGTGAGCATGCAGTAAAGGAAATGATGAGCAATGTCGAACCACACCGCCCCACCCTTCATTCATCTTGGGGTCACGCAAGAGGTGCTCAGTTCACAGAGATTTTTGAGCGCTGAGCAGCCTTGTCGCGTTAGTGTTGAGTTTGCTGCCCTCTAGTGTCCCCTCTGGCATAAATCTGAGGGGAGGTCCTGTTTGTGAGAGCAAAGAGGAAAATCTTGCTGAAGTTTCCATCTGCACAGATCGAATAGTGATGGACCAAAGAGCCTCTCCTGTGGGACTCTCAAAGTCAGTTCCAGAACTTCCGTCTGGCTCAGGTTTAGCAGTGATCCTCTGGCTGGGAAAACAGAGAGGATGGAGATAGTCTGCTGGGGAAGCATCTTGAAGCTGCACATGATTTTTATTAGGTGGTTATTATCTAGAGGGGCTCATTATCTGGAGAAGTTGATGGAGTAATCCCTCCCCCCCCCCCAACGGATCCCTGGGCCACTGGGTCTTCTGACATTGGGAATAGGTATTTTCAGCTGGGGATGATGCTCCGCCTCCATTGTTGGTTTTAGAAGCATAGGAACTCCCTGGGTTGGGGGCCGTTCCTTTGGTATCTTTGGATTCCCCACATTTCTTTCCACGAAATAACCATTCCTATTTCTGAACCATCAATGAAAAAAATCAGACTAGTACTTTTCTTCTTCAAGAAGCTTCTCATTGTTTGGTTAAAAGAATGTGGGACCGGGAGATTGAGGAGAGGATGTAAGGTTCAAAATACAATTGCCCAAGGTAGCAGTTTCAGGGAAGTGATGGGACAAGCAGTCCTAATAGGGACCAGAATGTCCCCAGACTACAAAAAAAGCCGTGACTTCGCCCACTGACCTGCCAATGTGTTCTCTCCCCTCCTGTTGTAGAATGCGGGACTGGTGACTGTCACTACCACTCCTCTCAACTGTGGCCCCCGTCTGAGGGTGCTCCTGGGTCGCCCCGCAAACGAAAAGCTGCTGATGCTGCTCCCCGTGGGGTACCCCAGCCAGGAGGCCACGGTGCCCGACCTAATACGGAAACCTCTGGATCAGATCATGGTGACCGTGTAGGCAGAAGCCCATCAGGGATGCTGGCAGACGATGGCCTTGGTCCTCTCTTGTTTCTCTTGGGTCTGCAGGCTGCTCTGTCCATGGGTGCTAGGTCTTGTTCCACTCCGCTCAAGAAATCTTTCCACATCATCTGGCTCTTGGAGTCTGAGAAGCCCTGCTCCCAAGAGTGTGATTAGGTGAACAAATATATTAAGAGGGCAACGGGTACTCTCATCCACTCTGGAAATGCATTAAACTTTTCCTAAGAACAGGCCTTGGTTTTTGAGTTTTAAAAATTGTTTCTGAAAAATCACTGGTGATTTTTTTCTCTTACATTTTAAAAGCTTTTAAGCAGTAAAGAGTCATCAGAGCATTCAATGTAGCCCTGAGAACTCAGCTGTGACCATTCTTGGATTTAAATTTAGATTCATCAAATAGCCTCCGCCCTCTGACTTCTGGTGGCTTTTCGGCCAGAATATGCTTTCGAGTTATACTCTTTTACTAAGCCCCATGGATATCCTGCCAGTTTTTTTTTTTTATCCTGCCAGTTTTTAATAAGTAACCATCAAAATAATTAAAATGTCACAGTCACAGAACAAAGAAGCACATGCTCCGGTAGGTGGATCCAACTGGCAACCCTCTGAACGTGTAAAGCGTTGGTTGCATCACCGAGTGGTGTGTTGGAGCTGGCTCACACTAGCTTCTAGAGGCGGGTTGTTAAGTACTTGGGAATTTTGTCAGTCAGTTATTAAACTGTTTGTGGCTGGAAAACGCCTCTGGTGGGAGAATTACCACTGCAATTGGCTGATACTACAAATCAGAGCTTGTTTCCTTTTTCCTAATAACTGTTTTCCAGGGGCACCTGGGTGGCTCAGCAGTTGAGTGTCTGCCTTTGGCTCAGGTCGTGATCCCAGGGTCCTGGAATTGAGTTCCACAGCAGGCTCCCTCCAGGGAGCCTGCTCCTCCCTCTGCCTCTATCTCTGCCTCTCTCTCTCTCTCTCTCTGTGTGTGTGTGTGTGTCATGGATAAATAAATAAAATCTTTAAAAAAAAATGTTTCCCATACATAGCACTAAACTGCGTCTCCCCTCTTTTCTACTCCAGCCCATAAAAAACTTCTCTTTTCTCCAGATGGCAGTCAAGTGATTTGGGACAGGTAGGGTATGAGGTGTTAGGTTGGGAATGCCAGACCTTGGCTTCTGCCCATCACCCTGCTTTCCCTTCCCGGGGTGTTGCACTCACGGGCACACTCATAGCTCAGATGACTTTTCACCTTGCAATTTCTACATGCCTCTTTATCCCTTCCTATTTTTTTCTCAGCTTCCTCAAGAAAAATCTCTCCTGAAAAAAAAAAATATCTCCTGCTTCCTTTCAGTCCTCATGTGAGTCACACAGCCTAGGAAAAGCCTTTTGTACTTTTCTTTTAAGATCTTATTTATTTATTCATGAAAAAGAGAGAGAGCCAGAGAAGCAGGTAGAGGGAGGAAGAGGCTCCATGCAGGGAGCCCGACGCGGGACTCGACCCCGGGTCCCCAGGATCACACCCTGGGCCGAAGTCAGCGCCAAACCACTGAGCCACCCAGGCTGCCCCATACTTTTGATAAGAGTCAGAGCTTGTGACAAATCTGTATCACAGAAAAGGAGCACTTTTTTTCCTTTAAAATATAATCAGATATTACAAGAACCTATGCTCTCAACCTCTGAAGTCCTTTGAAGGATTTAGAAGTTTCCTTTAGAATCTTCAAAATCTTCCATCTGTAGTTTTGTTTTTCTCTAAATGTGCTTTCCTGAAGGCTACACACTTTAAAAATGCAAACTTTCTTACATCGTGTTTCTATTAAAAAAATCTTTAGTATTGTGACTGGTATTTGCTCCATACTCTTGATTGTCAATCAGCATTGTTTTAACTACACTGTGGCCTTATTGGACATACATGGGCTGGAATGGGAGCCCAACCACTGTATTTCAGATTGTTTTTAGTAGGAAAAAGATATTCTGAGTTCCAAGTACCAGAATAATAAACACACTTTGGCATTACAATGCAAAGAAAGTGACGTTATATTTATAAACTTCTGTTGCTACTGTTTTGAGACTGTTGGAGACCAGAGAGCTGTGTGCTGGTTTTCACTCACCCTGCAGGGGGGACTCAGGTGTACAAGGGAAATATGCCTCTGGAATGTAGGGTAGAGAGTGAATCTGGCCAATGGAGGGAGTCTGAGTGCCATCGTTCAAGTACAGAGTCACTTGAGGGATGCCTGGGTGACTCAGTGGTTGAGCATCTGCCTTTGGCTCAGGTCATGATCCCGGGGTGCCAGGATCGAGTTCCACATTGGGCTTGCCACAGGGAGCCTGCTTCTCCCTCTGCCTATGTCTCTGCCTCTCTCTCTCTGTCTCTCAGGAATAAATAAATAAAATCTTTTTGAAAAATTCTAAAGGGCAGCCTGGGTGGCTCAGCGGTTTAGTGCCGCCTTCAGCCCAGGGTGTGATCCGAAGTCCCGGTATCAAGTCCCATGTCGGGCTCCCTGCATGGAGCCTGCTTCTCCCTCTGCCTGTGTCTCTGCCCACTCTCTCTCTCTGTCTCTCATTAATAAATAAAATCTTTAAAAAAATTCTGAAAAAAAAAAGTACAATCACTTAAGGGAAAACCCAGCCACATGAGTTCCTAGCATGGTAGGTTAAGAGTGCTAGCTGTTACTATTGTTAGTGGTGTTAGTCTTACAATGATTAATACTAGGTACTATGCATGTTTGGCAAAGAAAATAAAATGACACCTTTTAAGAATCTTGTCTTTAATGCACTAAGTGGTCTTAAACTGTAGAAGAAATGTATCTGCTATCTTAGCTTGAGCTTGGGCTGTTTTAAGGATTTAGGCTTGACTTTAGCCATATCTGATTGGGTTCTAGATAACTCTGCAGGGGTCTATTTAATGAGACAAACCTTAATGTGGCCTGGAGTCTGTCCCTGAGATAGATACCAAGCCCACAGACTCTTGTGAATGTTCCAGGAGAGCGCCTGACGCTGCTCCCTGAAGACGCCAGTGGGATGTGTATACAGCCCAGCCACTTAATCCAGTGGTGTGTAGGGCTGCAGACAAAGAAACATCAGATGGATCTCGTTTATACAATAATACCTGATAAATGATTACTCTCTTTATTGTCTGATTTGAGAAAACAGCAAAGGAAATTTCAAAACTTAAAACCCTCTTATCCATCATCCTCTAAATAGGTATCTAACCAACAATGTACAGTAGATGCACCCAATGTATACCTTCCCCATTTGTTAATTGTCTCAAGCTTTTACCACAAATTATCCCTACACAGGCCCTCTTGTAGTCCTTGTTCCTTTCCACTTGTGGGGTCTGGTTTTCTCTCTCATCTTTCAGCATCATCCACTCAGCTGGTTTTCCCCCTCCTTTAGGCTTCACCTCCACCTCCAGCACACATTATTCTGATCCTGGTAATAAAGGCCTAATAATAATAGGTGAGAGGAGACTTTCTTTAGCAGATCAGAGAGACACGAGGACATGGTGCAGGCTCGTGTGGCAGTATCACCTCACGGTCATGTCTGTAAAACAAGGGTGGCAGTGGGTGTAAAAGGCACAGGAGCTGAGGGGCTGGCCTGGATTTATATCCCTGCTTGACCTGCAATCTAAAGAAAAAAAAACCCCTCTATTTCTTTGGTAACCTAGAGCAACTTGCTTAGCAGAGGTGAAAAATGGAGGTAATCATACTTAGCTCGCAGAGTTTAGTACAGTGCCTAGTACACAGCTTTCCTACCTGGTGGTGTCTTTATTTTGGTGGTGGTGATGGCTGGCACCACTGTCATCACAAGGCAGTCCTACTTTGGGATCCCTAGGTGAGCAAAGGTAAGAAGGGTGGGCGAGAGACAGACGCCCTCCTCTTCAGAGGAGAAGCCTGGCTGGGGCTCAGGTGGCAGCTGCAGAACCATTTGAAGTTGGCCCAGAGGGCATCAGCCTCTCCGTGTCAGAGAGCTCCTTGGCAGGTATCACCCCTGGGAACTGTTTTTCTCTGCGTGGTTAATGTTACCAACTCGACATGCACTTAGTTTGTATGTTTGTATGTATTTTTAACCTTTTTCCTTAAAAATTACAATGGGAGGATGTGGTTGTCACCTTGACCCACTTGTTAATTGTCTCAATGGTTATACACCACCAAATGGAAAGATAACAGACATTAAGTGCCTCTCATTGGGATACAATATGGAGGATTCAGTATCATGTTTTGGACCCAAATGTCCAAGGGGAACCTAATCAAGCCCAAAAATCTAACTTCCAGTTTACAGTACAGGATACCTTGGACATATTGCAGGTCTGGTTCCAGACCATTGCAAAAAAGTGAGTATTATGATAATGCAAGTCAAATGAATTTTTTTCCCAGTGCACATAAAAGTTGTTTATACTATACTGTAGTCTATTAGGTGTGCAACAGTATTATGTCTAAAAAAAAAACAATGTACATACCTTAATCCAAAAATAGTTTTTGGCTAAAAAATACTAACCATCACCTGAGCTTTCAGCAAGTCATAATCAGTGGTCACAGATCAGTACAACAAATATGATAGTAATGAAAATGTTTGAAATATCATGAGAATGACCAAAATGTAACCCAGAGACATGAAGTGAGTAAATGCTATTGGAAGAAATGATGCTGACATGCTTGACACAGGGTTGCCACAAACCTTCAATTTCTAGAAAATGATGTATCTGCAAAGCACAAAAGTGAAGTGCAATAAAATGAGGTGTGCCTGTAAATACAGAAGCTAGAGAAACAAGTTAATTGATACACTGAAACAATCAGAAAAACCAAGCATGTGGATCATTTTACAGGAAATAGGCCTGGACTCTTGTCAAGTCAATGTCATGAAGGAAAAGAAAAGCCAGGAAGGTCACTTTTCTATCCTTGCTACTCAAAGTGTGACCCCACAGCTCCCAAAAAGGCACTGTTGCCCATGGGTGGGTGCTAAATTGTTTTTGTTGAAGGGACGGATACAATGAGGGATAGTTATTTGGCTACCTTGCTGATGTCACTCCCTCATTATACTTCTATTTTTATTTTTTGTGTGCTTGGAATTTTTCAAGGTAAAAAGATGAAGGAACAAAACCACTTAGAATTAAACCTGAATGGAAATGCTGCATATAAATAAGCATTTTTTTTTCAGTAATAGAAACCATTTGTCTAAAAATGCCCCCTAAGTCCGTTGTTAAGTTCGAGATTTACTGAAGGCACCAGAGATCAAGTTTATTTCCTTGGATTATCTTGGAGTACCCCCAAGGAGATGTGTTGAAGGTGAAAAGATAGGAATCATAGGAGAAATAAGGCCGGAGGTTTAACTTGCTTGCAGGGAGCCTATTGGATAGTAAAGGAAGGGAGAAGAACTTGGGGAAAAAAGTAAAAATGCATTTCATCCTGCCTGCTCCTGGGGTGGGGAGCCTTCCAGGGAAACCGGTTATATCTGGCACTCCCACTGCCCCAAGCACACCCCACGCTAATTTCTGCTGCTGTGTCATAATCTAGGCAGATCAGCATAGACCCCAGCCAGTAGCTCTGCCTGGAAAAGTTAAGATAATTTTCTTTCTTCTCTCTGAAACCTCAAACTTTTTTCTCCTTTCTTCTATGTGTTCATTAAATGCAGTCATGTAACCACTTCTACTTGATGTATTCAAAGTAGAAAGAGTAATCTGGCAGATGTATTATAGATCCTCTCGTAGTTCTGAGACCCTAACAGAGGGGGAATAATTGGGTTATTTCATCACTGTGAGAAAGAGTAGTTAATGAAGAAACTTAGAAAATAATTTGTGTCTCATTGATAGGACTCACTTGAGGATTCCCACTTTGCCGGGAGGATATTTGTAATTGAGAGCGATTTTAGCCAGGATGGGTCAGAGCAGTGGTCATCAAACGCCAGCCTGCATCGTCTCCATTTGGAAGGATTGTTCAGGTGCAGATGGCTGGGTCCCACCTCCAGGGTGTCTGACTTAGTAGGACTGGGTGTTGCCTGAGACAGCATTTCTATCAGATTCCCAGGTGATGCTGCTGCTGCTTAGGTGCCACACTTAGAGAACCACTGGGCTGTGGCAATTAACAACTCCAACGCTTCAGTGACTAAACATGCTAAAATTGTATTTCTTGGGCAAGCAAAGTCCTCTGTAGGCCCTGGAAACCCTCCAAGACAATCATTCTCCATAGAGGTGACTCAGCTCTCCTGTGACCGCACCACCTCTAGCACTCCTCAAGCACATTGCCTTCTTATGCAGGGAGGGGGCCAGGAGTGACTTTTTCACTCTCACAGCCCATTGACCGGGACTAGTTACGTGGTCTCACCAAAGGGTGGGGAAGTGTCATTCTCCTGTGCCTGGAAGGGGAGGAGATCCAGATGTGTACAGGCACTAGAAGTCTCTTCCCTAAGAACAAGGAACTTTCAACTTAGGGAATAAAGCTGGATGTAACAACAAAAGGAGGGAGATGGAAAGTTGAAAAAAATGGTGAAAGGCATGAAGATTCTCTCCTGAAAGGTTAACATTGAGATAGTTGACATTTGTCATATGCCACTTTTAGATACAGGGTCAGTTTGGACCAAGGAAATCGATACAAGTATGTAGAGAAAGGAAGTAAAATTCTCTTTTCCTTAATGTTTCTGCCTCCGCCCAGAAAAGAGAAACTTCTCTGAGGTACAGAAGGCAAGTCCTTACTTTCGCTTCTTATTTGCTCAACCCTATGAAAGGAAAGGGACTTCTCTGATTAGTGAAATTGAGGGGAAATGGATGATTGCACATGTTCAGACCCAAACAAAGGACACTCTAGGTCCAATGTGCAAATTAGAAGGGCATGAGTCACCTTAGGAAGATGATTCACCAAAGGATATCTGTAAATATTACAGTTTTCAAAAGTGTATTCAAACTGATAGGATATTTTAAAACCCTTTTGTAAATTTCTTTTAGAAATATTTATAACAGGAAGAGAAACTTAGTTATCAACAAATATTTTGCCTGAGAGTAATGAGAAATGTAACTTATCAGCAGAGTGCTCCATGATAATTTGGAGAACTGGGAACAGCTGTAATATTTCAATCCACACATATCTACAAACAATAAAAGGTCTAAAACAATTGTTGCTTCCTCTCTCCTGCTGTGGTGCCCAAAGTTTCACACAAAGGAGGCTAGACATTCAAAAAGGAAGTACTTATCTACCTTTCACACAGTGAAAAGAATGGGAGGTGGGGATGGTGAGTAGATTCCCTGCACTGGAGTGGAGAGATTGGGCCAATGCATCGGAGGTTGAGACCAGATCAGCATCCCCCTTGGGTGGCCTCAGCTAGCTTAGAGGATGTTCAGTGACAGGCTTCAGGGAGAACAGAACTCAAAGCAGAGATCCTGTCCAGTTAAATGCAGTAGCTCTGATGAAATGTGAGATGCTGTAATCTCATTTTGGGAATTCCTAAAAAGTCACAAGGAAGAGGAATGGTTTGCGTTATTATCATGACTTTAAAGTCATGGCACGGAACCAATGTTCAGGATTAAACTGAACAGCATTAAAATGCCCTTAGAGCAACAAGAAAAAATGCTAGCGATGTCTGCAGAGGGCCAAATAAACATAGAAGCCAATGAAGTAATACATGAAGTTTGTTAACTTGGGTGAAGGTGGAGTTGCAGTCTCCCTTCTTTAGTAATTAAAAATAAAGAAAAACTAAGAGGTAACTGGAATGAAAGTTCTAAATTCAAACACCTCTAAAAGGGGTTCCATGTTGTCACAGAGACCACAAAAAGGGCCAAACGTGCTCATTTTCCTTCTGACTCTGGTTCCTATGCAAAGTTGGCTTATCTGAGATGTCATGAGTCTTTGACCTGGGAACTTTGGCTCTCCTGAGGTAGAAAATCTGTTCTCTTCTTGAATAAGTGACTTTTTTACATCTGGGAATGTTTAGAATTAACTATGGAGATGATGAAAATAAACCCATAATTGTGATACTTTCATGTTAATTTTAGGAATAATCTTGTATATATTTCTTATTTAAGTGACTTAAATGTTTACAAAATTCACTATGCCAATTTAAAATGTGAAATTGATTTTAGGCTTGTGCTTTTAAGTTGAAAGGTATAAGAAAATTTGATTGTGCTCGTTAACAGTATTAGCACAGATTCACTATTATTTTTTTAAGATTTTATTTATTTTAAGAGAGAGTTTGAGCAGGGGGATGGGCCGAGGGAGAGAGAGAATCTCAAGCAGACTGTGCTGAGCATGGAGCTCAATTCAGGGCTTGATGTCATGACCCTGAGATCATGACTTGAGCCAAAATCAAGAGTTGGTTGCTTAACTGACTGAACCACTCAGTGCCCCACCCAGCACAGATTCACTATAAAACAATAGGGAGTTCCCTCAAACAATTAAAAATAAAGTTACCATATGATCCAGTAATTCCACTACTGGATATTTACTCAAAGAAAACCAAAACACTGATTCAAAAAGATACATGCATCCCTTTGTGCATTTTTTTTGCAGCATTATTTACAACAGCCAAGATATGAAAGCAAGCTAAGTATCCAGCAAGAGATGAATGGAGAAGATGTGTATATGCACAATGGAATATTACTCAGCCATAAAAAAGCAAGCATGAGATCTTGCCATTTGCAATAATAGGGACGGAGCTAGAGGGTATAATGCTAAGTAAATCAGTCAGAGAAAGACAAATACCATATGATTTTTCACTCATATGTGGAATTTAAGAAACAAAACAAATAAGCAAAGAAGAAAGAGAGACCAAAAAAACTCAGACTTGAGGCACCTGGGTGGCTTAGTAAGTTAAGCATCTGACTCTTGGTTTCAGCTCAGGTCATGATCTCAAGGTCATGAAATTGAACCCCACACCAGACTCTAAGATCAGTGCAGAGTCTGTCTCTCTCTGCCTCTCCCACTCATACTCCCTTCCCTCTCCCTCTCAAATAAATAAATAAATAAATCTTAAAAAAAAAAAAAAAAAACTAGACTCTTAACTATAGAGAGCAAACTGGTGGTTGCCAGAAAGGAGAGTGGATGGGTGAAATAGATGAAGGGGATTAAGAAAACACTTATTCTGATGAACATTGAGAAATGCAGAAAATTGTTGAATCACTATATTGTACACCCAAAACTAGTATAACACTGTATGTTAATTGTACTTTCATAAAAATGTTTTAAAAATTATCTATACATTAAAAAAAGAACAGGATGCCTGGGTGGCTCAGTTGGTTAAACGTCTGCCTTCAGCCCAGGTCATGATCTCTGGGTTCTGGCGATCGAGCCTTGAGTCAGGCTCCCTGCTCATCAGGGAGTCTGCTTCTCTCTCTCTTCCTCTCTCCCTCTGCCCCTCCTCCCTGCTCATTATCTCTTTTTCTCTCTAATACATAAATAAAATCTTAAAAAATAAATTAAAAAGGAACAAATTCACTATAAGTTTATTAGGTTTAGAAAAGATGCTTAAATAAATATCTGAGAATATTTGGCTTAATTGGCTCTCGACTTGCCAGGTTAATTATTTCAAATGCTAAAACAGAAAATCAAGTATGATAAGACTATCCAAGGAGTGTAAAATGTTTAAAAAATTTTGACAAAATGCTCCTTGTAAATGAAACTAATGGTTTAAGGTAGTTTAGCTTATACAACTAGTCCACCAGTAATCAAAGCCTCTCTTCCCCAAAGTGATTACTTTTATTTTATTTACACTTACTAGATCTATAAATATAATAATAAAACATGCATATTAACTTCTAGTGTTTTGGGCAGAAATCTCCAACTATAGTGGCTTAAATAAAGAGGGATTATCTTTTCCCCAGAATGACAAGTTTGGATGTAGGTTCATCAGTTCAATGAAATCTTGGTGGCTCTCCAGGCCTTTCTTCAGGGCCACACAATGCTGTTATAGTTTTACCTGTCACAATGTAACACAGAACTTGAAACATAAGAGGCACTCAGTAAATACTGGTGAAACAATTTATGCAATTTATGTCATAAATATATACCATTTATATATGACATAAGCTGTATATCATAAAATTTTGGAATGTAAGATCTGCCCAGGACCTGGGAATCTGCGTGTTTAACAAGTTCTCCAGGAGATTCTGTTGACCAGATGAGTCAGGAAAGCACGGAGAGCATTCTCTTGTGGGCTCATCTATATCAGGGCTGTAAGTACTTGCCATCTGCTGGAGCCTCCCAGTCTACACCTCCAGCTGTGACCTCTCCCCTAAACGCTTACACCCAACTGGTTTTTTGCACCTCTCCTGAGGTGTCTATTAGGCATCTCTACATTTATATACTCCAAGTAGTACTTATGCACCCTTGTTACTGCTTGCCTGGGCCCTCAGTTTAACTCCTTTGGGTGGAGCCCCAAATCTAGAAAGCATCCTAAAGTCCCATCATTCTCTTATCCTCTACATCCAAATCCATCAGCATGACTTGCCAACTCTATCTCTGAACAGTGCCCTTGAGAAGGGAGGAGGGAAAACTGGTGTAAACACAAAGCTCACACTGTCTGCTGCCGTGAATAATAAAATCTGTGGTCTGACCCAGATGTCTCATATCTTCTGTCAGCAGCCACAAGACTGGCGGGCTCCCTTGTTTGCAAGGAAAGCACTAACCTGAATTTGGCGCGACTCATTCCCATACATTTAAAAATACATCTTTGCCACTTAATAATATGTAATATTATTTTGCCTATTCTAACTTTGCATAGATGGCTTTGTCCTTTACATATCTTTCTGCAGCATGCTTCTTCCAGCCAGTTATTTATGAGATATCCATGTTGTTCATTTTCACCGCTATGCACAGTTGTGTATACGTCACACATTATCCATTTTCTGGTGAGTTGGCATTTAAATTCTTTCATGTCCATTCTTTCTGGTTGTGCAAATGTTAAAGAATTTCTCTAAGGTACACACACATATGTAGAATTTCTGGGTCACAGGCATTCATATTTCAATTAGATATTATAAATTGTTCTCCTAAAAGTCCCCCCGCACTGGTGTTTTAAGCTAATTTATTAATGATCTCCGTAATCAGACTAAATTCTAAGCCATCGTATCAGTCATGTCCACCTGTATATTCTCAGTGCCTAGAACAGAGGCTGCTACATGAAAATGTGTTGAATTGCTGAAGAAATGGGAGCCCAGAGGAGTACAGCGACCTGCCCGGAATTACAGAACTATCATAGTGACAAAGCCGGGCTGCTGACTCCGTAAAGCCTGACTAAGAGGAAGCAGTTATTGAGAATACAATCCCCCGAGCTATAGGTCTAAAGGTGTGGTCCTCAGGAAGACAGGAAGAAAGTCTGGAATGAGGGGTTCACATTGATTAACTCATGGGATTTCCCACAGTCCCCGAGCTGGTGAAGGCCAGACACACTCTCCTGGTGCAGGTGGGAGTTATAGTTTCCCACAAGTCTTCAAAAGGTGAGGCTCTGAGCCCAGGTATGCAGGAACAGAACTGCTAGGAAATGGGGATACAGTGGTGGCGGGGGTACACAGAGGAGGGGGAGGAGGAGAGCATGGGCCACTCCGAAGGCAGAAGGAATGCTGATCCAACAGAGGTTCCTTGGTCAAGTCTGGAGATCACATCAACCTTTCGATGATAAAAAGGGAATGTGAAGAGACCTTCTCCCCAGGTACCCTGCATGTCCTTGGTGAGGACAGCTTGTGGGAGCATAGCGGGAAGTTCAGATGGACGCACAGACTTGGAAGCTGTTAGTTTGAGGTCATTAAGTTTGTGTTTCTTCTGGCCTTCCTTTCTAGTTGATTTGCATTTGATTTTCATCCCACAGAGTCTTGGATGTAGCCTGGAATGCATCAATCACTTAGCAAGCAAGCAAGCAGACAGCAGGGCCACCAAAGGGAGGGAAAAGAAAACCCTCAAAGTGGGGTTAAGAAAGGTCAATTGGAGAAAGGAGAGTTGGGGAAGAACAGGCAGGGGGCGGGAGGGGGGGGGGGGTCGGTGAATAGAGAGCAGCTGGGAATGTGAGTCACCAAGGTAGTGAGTATCTCCTAGTTCTGGAAGACCGGCTGTGCCAGACTTGATACTTGGAGGGGGGAGAGGGTAAGAGAGAGAGAGAGAGATTGAGAGAGAGAGCCAGCATGCTAGACTAAGCATGTGTCAGAGCATGTATGAGAGAGAACTAGCCCAAGAATCCAGCATCAGGGTGTCCGACCATCACTCAGGTGGCCTGCTTCCCCCCATGGGGTCCCACTTACTCAAACCCCAAGGTTGCCCTCCCTGTTCAGATCCAGAATACCTTTCCAAACATTTCTGATTTTAATCTCCCAACTTCTTGTTGCTTTCATGTGGAAGTCTCCTCAGGTTCTCTCGTCAGGCTTCACTAGGGAAGACTAAGGCTGGGCCATCTCTCTCTTCTGAGCATCTGAAGTGTCCCTTCCTGTGGCACTTACCATCCTCTTCCCCAGGTCAAGTCCTCTACTGGACTCTTGGCTCTTGGGAGAGCAGAGTCCAAGTCTGGCTCAGCCCTGTGTACTCTCCACCCCTCATCCCTAGCCTGGCCCATGGTAGGGGCCCAAGTATTGGCCAATAGAACTCACACTACAGAAAAGGCTTGCAATTTGATGCTACCACTGGATGGTCCAGTGATGGCACCAAAGTCTTTTCTGCATTTTTGGCAGGAAATTTTGGGGGAAAAAAAAGAAAAGCCCAAGTCTCTCAGATTTAGTGGCTAGTAAACTACAAAGCCACACAGTCATGGGCAGAGTGGGGGCATGTATTTGGAGGGTAGGGTGGTGAGATGGAATTCAATTAAGCACAACCCCCTCATTCCCTGGTACTTTGAGTTCAAAATTTAATTCACAAACCAGGAGCATCAGGCTGACTAAACAGTATGTTTCTGTAAGTTTCCCGACTAAAAAAGGAATTGAAACCTCTTTCTAAGCCTACCCTCTGCCCTTGGAAGGAGGGAAGGATGGTACCCATGCTGCTGCATTCTAACAAAAGTATTACAGTCTATTACACAGGCGCAGCCAGGCAAACACATATCATTCTAGGTATTTCCATAAAGAGGGTTTAAGACAAGAAACTGGTTGCACAGGTGATGGGAATACTGGAAAACTAAAGGAGAAGGTGAGGCAATGGTTGATGAGCATCATCCTCTCCTTTCCCCTCCCCCTGCCCAGGTGCTGGTGGGGTGGGAGGTGGGGGATGGGGCCTCATTAGGGGACCACCTGGAGGAAGCTGGCAACAGGGATGGCATGTCAGGTTGCAGCTGGTGCCACAGTGTGGCCACAGACAAGTACTCTGACTTTGCTCTTTCTCCCACTTTCCAAACTCCTGCCAATGCTTCCAACTGGCTGAGCCTTCCTCCCTCCGTTCTTCCTTTCTTCCTTCCTTTCCTATTTTTTAAGACCAAAAAAAATTTTTTTTAAGAACAGTGAGGACTTTTCTGGAGCTCTCTAGGTACATCTTAAAAAATGGCACATTTAAAATTAAAAAGTAAAAACTATAATGTCTTTGGCAGCCCCAAATGCAGCAAGGAACTGATACCTTTCTTGCCCCAACCTCAAAGCCCCCATGTAAACCCCAGGGGCACACTGGAGGTCTCACCTGAGAGACAGCAGGCCTGGTGGACAGGTGCATGGGGCCCGGTGGCAGGCAATTATAGTCCAGGTTCCAGCTCCACTTCCCACCCGGGTGCTCCTGGACAAGCATCTACCTCGTCGTGGAGTGCTCCTGTTTGTGGAAAGCAGGAGACGATCCCAGTGGTCCTTACCTTACAGGGTGGCTGTGAGGGTGATGGAGTTAACACACGTAAGGGCCTTAGGACAGTGACTGGCAACCAATATGAGAGCTCTTATCAAAGGAAGGTTCCTAAGTGGTCCTGTAGTCCTCAACTGTCCCTTGGCAAGCTCCGGAGAATAGAAAGCCGCAGCATTCATCCTCCTATGGAAATATTTGGACTTGGAGATCAGATATTGTCCATTTTCAGCCTTTAATCAAACATACACTATTTCCACCAGTGCACCTCGAGCACTGCCTTGGCATCCTGCCAAATGTCAACTGGTGAGGACCCAATTAAACTAGCAGCAGGAAGGAGGAGAGACAAAATAAACCCCTCTTTTGTCTCACGATGGCATTTCAAAGCCTGCCGGGCTCAGCTGCCGCCCCAGCACAAATCAGGGTTAATGTGCTGCACCTGTGGAATTAGGGCCCTGGGCTTGCAGGCTTGCAATCTCCGTGCCCCCAACCCCAGCCCCAGGCCAGAGGGCTGACTCCCAAGCACGCCTGCCTGCAGGGGCGGAGCAGTATTACCATGTGCAAACACTCCCCCCCCGCCCCCCCACTTGGCTGGCTGGCTGGCAGGGCCTGTTCATCCAAAGCCTGTGCCTCTGTGAACTGGTTTCTAGAATCAGCTGCTTTCCTGGTTTCCATATGCTCTTGCTTTTTATCTTGTAAAGTTATAGTATGATTTCTGAAAAACAAAGAATTGGGCTAGAGATCCAGAAGTTTCTATGCCTTATCCTCGACATATTAACCACTGAGACAAAAAAGGACTAATCAAACACGAGATCTTCCAAGTATCGATGATCCAGTTCGTAAAATGGAAATGGAGAAACTTATAAAGCTTTTATCACAAGCTCTCTGTATACCTAGAAGCTAGTGGACTTCTGATTTCCAACCAGGTGTTTAAACGTAATTAAATTAACACTTCTGCAATTCCCTTGATTAAGGTCTAAGGAAATGGAGTGATTGAACTTAGGCCAGTTTCCATGCAGGCATGATTTTTTTTCCATGCCGAAAGTAAAACTCCTAATTTCCTCGCTTAGAGGCAGAAACTAAAGCGGAGCCAGCGTGACCTCTGTCAGTGACCTGTAACGGGAAAATGGTGTGGGGGAGAAGCTGGAGAGAAAATAAAGCTTAAAAGAGTCAGATGTCCACTAATCAAGACTAACAAGGGCCACAAAAATCAAACCTAATAGATGGTGGCTTTAGTTCTTTAAGACATCATGCCCAATCCTCAGTTTTCACGGCCAAGTCTACACTCAATACAACATGAGTATTTGCTAGATGTGGGACTCCCTCTTACTTACTGTTTTAGCAGGTCTACTTTCAATAAAGATCTAAGACCTACTAACACTATCAAAACCTATTTTTTAAACAAAACAAACAAAAAAATAGAAGAATTAAAGACAATATGGAAGACAACTTCTAATGAGATATTGTCATCTTTCAGCATTCTTGGGTGCAAATAGATAGAATTCAAGATGATGACATTGCACTATTATCTCAGCGTAAGAACCCTTGCAAATAGCCTGAATGTGGAAAGGCTTTTCTAAAGAATACTTGGGCGTTTGCTCTCTATCACAAAAAAACTGCAGTCTTAGTCACTTTCAATATGACATGTGATATATCAGTCATAGACAAAGCTATCGATCACCGCCATTGAGATAAATGGCCCACTTCGAAATGATGGATTATATTGAAGGGTTAAAACAACTCCAAGCCTTACATACAAATAGATATGATTTAAAATGCCATTTTACTTTTTATAAGCCATATTTCTATGATTGATCATAAAAAGCAAAGTGAAATATGTGCCAGCCAATTATGAGATCTATCCTTTTCAAAGCCAAGGTTAGAAAGGAGAGACTCTGACAGCTCGCTGACGTTCTTCTACATAACAAATCATGTTCAGTGTTCACTAGTTTTAATCTGTAATTATTCATTTATAAAATGAAGCCTTAGTATGAGGATTCTTTATCATTAACTGACAATTAAGAAGCAAATACAGACAAAAACTGTAGAGCCAACATGGGTCAGCCAGGATCCTTTAATTATAGAAAATCTGCCATCTCAAGAACAGATACTGTGAGCTATTTTGAGTGGTCAAAAGCCTCCCACACCAAGAGACAGAAAACAACCACTGGGTTTATCCTCTTTGGGTGAGTAGCACCAGCCATGTCTACTCCTACTGTTCATTGTAAGACTCAAATATAATCCTTTATATTTTGAAGCTATTTATATATGACATGTGATAGTCACAGTAGGGACAGAAATATTGGTGATTCAATGCAAACTATTCTTACTCCAAAAAATAACCCAAAATATGTTCCTATGAAGTGGAATCGGTGTATCATTGCCTTGTGAGGGACAGCAAGTGAAGGACAGCCACTTTAAAGCAGAATCAAAATCATTCCATCAAATCTGAAAATCAAAAGACAGCCTCTTCTAAAATTCTCTGCAGCTTCAATACACTATAGATCCAACCAGTGGCTTCTTGTGGGAAAATATAACCATAAAAAAGGCATCTTAAACACTCAACCACTGCATAGTTATATATTTAATAACATTAATTCAATAATTAATAATATATCAAAAGAGGACTTTTCGAAAATCAATTTATAAGGTCCTAGTCCAAATAGGCTTGATCATAGGACACAAATTGCTAAGTGAATTTGCTCCAAATAAAAATTGCTGGATTAAAAAATCAGAAGGCTGGGATGCCTGGGTGGCTCAGTCAGTTTAGCGACCAACTCTTGATTTCAGCTCAGGTCATGATCTCAGGGTCATGAAATCAAGCCCTAAGGTTCATGGAGCCTGGTTGAGATTCTCTCTCTCCCTCTGCCTCTGCCTTTCCCCCCACTCACCTGGCTCACACTCTCATGCTCTCTTTATCTCTCTCTCTCAAAAAAAAAAAAAAAATCAGAAGGCTGAATTTTATCATCTAATAGTCTAGAAATAGAAAAAAGAGTTACTGTCTTGAGAATTGGTTTTGATTTTCAAGGCACTGCTTTTAGCAGCAAACGTAATTTCTTCATAGACCGTCTAAAGGTAAAAATGAGAAGTGTGTAGAGTTTCTATCAAATGACTTATTTGACAGAGGTTTGGATTTATAAAAATCTCAACCCTCTGGTTCACAAGTTCCAACCTAGAAGTGAACATTTTTTTCCCCTCAGAGCCTTAAACAGCTGTCACCAAACCCCTTCTAAAGACAATCCACAAGAAAGATCTTCAGCTCTTTATCAAAGTCTATTTATTTTACAAACATGTCCAAAAGGCAAAACTATTTCATTTCCTATCATACAATAAGTTAAATTGCTACTTGGAAGGTGAGAGAAGGTGACAAAAATAGGAAGAAGCAATGTGAAGAAAGACACTATAGTCTACTTGACAACAGGCAGCTCTAAGCCTAGATGCACTCACAGGTAGCAGGCTGGGGAGAGCTCTAGAGTATTTGCAACTTTAATAGTGTTTAGGAGTGTCACTGTGTTGTAGTCTACAACTTCTAGATGAATATTTAAACATTGGAGGATGAGGGAGGGTATACTAAGACAAATTTTTATTTTCTCTGTAGAAAATTTGGAACATGTATGAAGAATATGAAAAAAAATCCCTCATGATCTTATAACAGAAATACTCATTGTCTACCATTTGTATTATCTCCTTCTAGTTGTCAACATGGGCAGTAAGTTTGCATAGCACTAAGATTTTTTTATTAGCTCATTTCCTCATGGCTTGGCCTAGCTTTTTATATAGAAGCTTACTGTTTGCAGCTCCTGAGAGGAATCCACAGAGCCAAAGGGATTCTAGACTTTCTTTCCCCTCCTGTTGCAAGCTGAATTGGTCTTCTAGAAGAAATAAGAAGACTGTTGTTGCCATTATGAAGTGATTTTTAAGTTCCTTTTTTACTCACATATGTTAAATTTGTTGTGATACAATGTAAAAATTGAGGACAATTTCATTGGTCTTTGACTAATTCATTGTCATGAACCACACAAGGAGCATCCTCTGCTGGGTAGCGTCTCTTCCCTCATGAGGCACCAGGATGCAGTTAAAAGACCTGGTCATTTATCTCTCCTGCCATTAGGTAGGACTCATTGTTCAAAAAGAATGGCGGCTTTTGCAGTTTCTCGTGAATCCAAATGTCCACACATCTATGGATTTGCTTTTCAAAATACTAGTTTTGTAACTTGAAAAAAAGGCCAGCAAGTATAGAGAACATAAAAACACACATGAGGGGTGCTTGTTTGGCTCAGTTGGTTAAGCATCCAACTCTTGATTTCAGCTCAGATCTTGATCTCAGGGTCTTGAGTTCAAGCCCTGCGTTGGGCTCCACACTGGCGTGGATCCTCCTTAAAAAAAACAACAACAAAACCACACACATGAATCCAGCATTTGAATTAGTGAAATATTTACCTTTTGTAATCTTGCAGCCTTTTTTGGGGAAATAAAATAAGCAAAGCATTTGAAATGAATATATAAGACCTTACCAGTCTCTTCTTGGTCTCAGGCTGTTCCCTCCTTTGTCCCAGGTAACCTCTCTCTGTGATTCATTTTTGAAAACCAGGTATCGGTCACCAGCAGATATCTGTGTACCTTATAGGTTTGCTGTAAGGATGGAATGAGGTACTATACATAAAATGTTAGCATACATCCTAAGCACATAGAAAAGACTAAAAAATATAAGCTATGACTATGAGAACTAGGGAGATAAAGGAGGATGTTAGAAAGTGAACTCTGAGCTATGCAGAATGTGTCAATGCACAGCTTTTTATTTTTTCCTTTACCATGGCTTAACATAGCTCAATAGTGGGATCATAGCAAGACACAAGAAGTGTCTTGTGTGTTTGGCAAGTGGTCCTATCAGCTAAGCTCCTAGCTGGTATTTGAAAGGGAGATTCAGTTCACTTCCATTCAACAGACACATATTGAATGACTAGGACTTACAAGAACAAGGAGAGTCCCATCAGAGACACAGACAAGTGAACATGTATTTTAACTGCATCCTGGTGCTGCATGAGAGAACAGATACTATGCAGGAGGGGACACTTTCTGTCTAGTTTCTAACAATCACTGGTCAAAGACCAACAAAAACGCCTTTCTAATTCATGAAGGACACAAAGCTGAGAGAGGTTGTGTGGTGGAAACAGATTCATGAGTTCAAAATACTCCAGTAAGCTGAATTATAGAGTAACATTTAAAATATGAGATTTCATGGGGATAGATATAATGTTCCACAAACTGTAAAAACCAACTGCCCAAGAACAGTGGGGCAGCAGCAGGTCATTGACAACAGTCTTGGGGATTGGCTGATTGGTGCAAGCAGGATTTGAGCTAATATATTACATAGTTGCAAAAAGTCATGTAGTCTTAGACTACTTTATTAGAGGAAGCCCAATATTACAGCCAAATAATGCTCTTATTCTATTCCCCACTGCGTGCGGCACATCTTGCTCACATTTGAGTGATACACGTTTAGAAGGATACTGACACATTTTAATACGTAGAGGAAGGAAGATGGTAAAGGAATCGAACCCATGAATCTGTAGAAAAGGTAAATGTATAAAAATAGCTTACTGGGGATACATATTGAGGGCAGGGATATGATAGATGGCTTGACATAGTTTAAGATTTTTCATGTGAGGGGCACCTGGGTGATTTTCTCAGTTACATATCTGACTCCTGGTTTCAGCTCAGGTCATGATCTCAGGATCGTGAAATTAAGCACTGAGTTGTCGTCAGGCTCCACACTCAGCATGGAGTCTGCTTGAGGTTCTCTCTCTCTCTCTTTGCCCCTCCCTCTGAAGTAAATAAAATCTTAAAAAAAAAGATTTTTCACATCGTCTCAAACTTTACAGGAAGTTATAAGATGACAAACTTTAAATATAAGGAAGACCATCATAGAAAATATAAATAAAATAGTAAGGCTTGTGAAGAAAACAGTTCCCTGTCATTGGATTAATTGAATGAAATAAATTGTCAGGTACATTGTAGATAACTTTCTTGCATCAGGTAAACTTCCTTTATGGCTGTTACTAACTCCGAGACTCTATAAGTGCCCTGGCAGTAGAATATTCACCTCTGGGTTATGTATGGTCAAAGCACATAGTTGACTTTACTATATTGACATCTTTTCTATGCCCAAAGATCATGCATTTTTTCTTAGTATATTTGCCTAAATATTTGCTCTTAAAAATTAGTGACTACTCCACATTCACTAAAATGGCTATCATAATATAATAATGACAACAACAATAACGATTTTTTTAAACAGAAAATACCAAGTGTTGATGAGAATATGGAGAAATTAGAACCTTCATATATTGCTGGTGGGTATGTAATGCCATTGGGAAGAACAGCTTGGTAGTTCTTCAAAGAGTTAAATGTACAATTACCATATGACCCACTAATTCCACTCCTAGGTATATACCCAAGAATACTGAAGACATACATTTATTCAAGAAGTGTGCATTAATGTTCAAAGCAAGACTATTTATTACAGCCAAAAAGTAGAAACAACCCAAGTGTCCATCAACTACTGAACATATAAATAAAGTGAAATAGAGCTATACAATGGAATATAATTCAGCTACAAAAGGGGTAAAGTACCATAATGCTACAAGATAGATGAACTTGGAAAACGTACTTAGTGAGAGAAGCCAGACACCAAAAGCCACATACTGTATGATGCCATTTATACGAAATATCTAGGATAGGCAAATCCAAAGAGGAAGGAGGTAGATTATTGGTTTCCAGAGACTAGAGTGAGGAGAGGAAATATGGAATGAGTGCCATGGGAAGGGGGTTTCTCTATGGGTAATGAAAACGTTCTAAAATTAGTTTCAGGCAATGATTACACACATTGTGAATGCCCTAAAAAAACACTGAACTAAAAAACAAAAACAAAAACAAAAACAAAAACACTGAACTATACAATTTCAAATGGTGAATTTTATGTTATGTGAATCATATAAAAATTTTAAGAATTTAAAAATACCAGTAAAAATATCAATTATTTGGAATGTTCTAGTTTCAAACATAGAATATGTTTCTAAAATTCTGAAACATTTCTATTTTTCTGACTTTTCCAAAGGATACAGAGGCTTTTGCCTTAGTTTTGCTTCCTTCCTGACTCAGCTAGCTTACCATTCTGTACGTTTATATGTTTTTATAGATCTACATGAAGTGCATAGCTGTTTCAAAGCAACTTATAAAATAAATTATGAAGATTGTTTTCTAACTTTCCTGAGTTTGTTTTGACTCTCTCACCATGGTGGGCACTGACCCGATCCCCCAAACTGAGAGAGTAGATGGCGGAGCACAGAAACTGCACTCATGTTAGGAAATTTGAGAGCAAGTGCTATCAGAACTGGACAGGGAGGAAGGGATTCCAGGTAAAGCAGGAGAGAGCCAGAAGGTTAGTGTGGCTACACTTCACATTTAGAGCTAATATTAGCCAAGATCATCAAATTTCAGAGCAAAAAATTGGGGAGGTCAGTGTTGCTTGGTGAAGAGCATCAGCCTTTGGTTATTTGAAAGCTGTCTACTGCGTGTGGGAATTCCTCTTCGTTGTCTTTATTAGCTGCTGCTAATGCTATTACTACCTCTTAGCACTTTATAAACAGAAGGCAAGAGAAGTCTGTAGCTCCTCGACACCTATCTGGGGGCCAGTGGCTGAATCCACAGAGCCCGTTGGTGTATGAAAGACACCACGATGCTCGCATGATGTATTGAGTGGTGGCTTTTACATGGTGAAATCAGGCATTTGTGTGACGTTCATGAGCTTTCAAGCCATTGGCTTAGGTAGTTTGGAAACAGCAACATGCGGATGCCATGGAAAGACTTATTTGTCAACCCTCTTTTATTTTAGCTAATGGAAAATTCAAAGCTCTTTTCTGAGCAGGATGGAACTCTCGCTGGAGGCGGTTCGTGCGCGGCCACCAGGTGGCACCGTCTCGCCAGATGTGACCAAGATCCAGCAG
This sequence comes from Canis lupus baileyi, assembly GCF_048164855.1. Classification (NCBI taxonomy): domain Eukaryota; kingdom Metazoa; phylum Chordata; class Mammalia; order Carnivora; family Canidae; genus Canis; species Canis lupus. The sequence goes on from NC_132838.1 coordinate 41,817,867, forward strand.
GGAGGAGGATGACTCTCCCTAGATAACTTCATCAGGTGTTAAGGAGCTGTCCTCTACTTCTTTTTTCCCCCTAGAATTTTCCTATGTGCTCCAGATCATGTAAATACAGATGTGCTAGAGTTAGTCATTCAAATCAACTGTTCGGTGACTAAAGCCGCGCGGTAGAACTGATCATTGCCCTTTGTTTTCAGTTCAAGTATTTTGACAATTCCTTTGCCACACATTCCTCTGTCTTTCCTACAGTTACATCAGTGGACTGGATCGCTCTTCTGTTGTACACAGACTGATGGAAGGGGGATCTTCTATCCTTAATGCGCTGGAAATTCTTTTCCAGTACATCAATTTCCTAGCCCCTCTTAAAGATGTCACTCATTTCGTTTGGCGCTTTGTTAGGGAGCTCCGGCTTTGGGGATGATGTTAGGGAAAAGAAATGTCCCAAGACACAAAGTAAACCCGGGTTTATTTGTCTTTGTCTTTTGAAACACAGAACAAAACAAAACAAAGATGAGAGGAAACGTTTTATTCACAGTCAGAAGCTGAACCAGCAAGACCAGGCATGTTAGTGAGACTGTGTCTTGTGCTCACTTGAGACAGGCTCCCTCCCAGTCTCCCCCTGGCCCCAGCCAGCACCCCCTCTAAAGCCAGACACACTTGGACCCCCAGAGGAAAAGCTAAGTAGGGCATCATTTGGAGCAAGTCCAGAGACAACAGAAGAAACTAATGCAAGAGGCTTAGGGGCAAGAAGAAATGAGAGACATACTCAGTCTGAGGTTACAGGGTCACAAGCGCAGCCCGCATGGGCTCCTCGTGTGGAAGTACAAAGCTGGATCAACCCACAGGCTTGAAGCTGGAAGCTGGGAGTTCCACTTCTTGGAGGGGTCCCTGCAGCTGTCTCTAGAAATGCTTGAGTTTGGGATCTCACAGAATCTAAAGAAGAGGCCCCTGCCTGGGGGGGCCCCTGGCAGCCCCTGGAGTGGGAGGTGTTAAGGAGAGGGCAGCAGACCCGACCCAAGAAGGTGGAAGGTGTATGGGGTAAGAATAGACACATTGGCCTGCTCTCCTCACTTTCCTTATGGTGCTCATTTTCCACCGGGGGAAAACAAAAAATACTAGAATCTAAATTACAAAACAAGGGTGTGATCTAGTTTGTTTAGCTTTGTTTTAAACATACAAAAAGATTAAGAAACAGCTCTCAATTGTGTAGACAAGATTTTGGGATCTATTTATAAGTATGTGACCAAGGTCTCCTGATATGACCTTCAATTCTAGAAGCATATGGGTAAAGTTTATTTTATTTCATTTTATTATTATTGATATTTTTTTACTAGTTCTGTCCTTGGGATATAAACAGAGTCTTGTAAAGTTTATTTTATTTCATTTTATTATTATTAATATTTTTTTTTTACTAGTTCTGTCCTTGGGATATAAACAGAGTCTTTTGGTACTTTGACATTTATTAAGAAGTAGAGTTCTTTTAATTTTTGTATACTCTGGATCAATTTTTACATAGTATTGCATTTTTAATAATTCTTATTTGTTTTAAAAAATACAACCCACCTTTCTGTTCTTTTGATCCAGATGTCATGTAGTAAGATGGGACATTATACATCTGTACCTTAGAACTATGCATGCTCTAGGGTCTTGATGCTCTTGTTATTTAAAAAATTGGTATGTCCTATGAGAAAACACAAATGTTAAAGAAAGTAGACCTAGATTTAGCTATGGAATAGTTAAATTGTATTCTGGGGTGACAAAGATTTACATATGATTTATAGCCGGCATTAGTCATAACAAGAAATGCCTGGCTGCAGTAACAAAACACTGAACATTTCGGTGGTTTTAACACAACAAATGCTTCTTTCTCACATTCTTCACAGCCGGCCATGGGTCTCTCAGGAGATCCACACCTTCATTCAGGGATTCAGGCTCTTTCCCGCTTGTGGCTCTGCCGTCTTCTGGTGCTTTTGTTTCCTCCACCAAGGCTTTGCATTCTATCAGCCAGTGAGAGAAGAATGGAAAAATCATACTCCACTTAAGTCTGGAGGTGACATACATCATATCTGCTGACACTGCACTGTTGAGCTCTGTTCCCAGGAACCCACACCAGGAAGAAGATAAGCTGGACATTTGGTGTAAAATATTCTGTTGTTTACCACATCTATACACTAGCAATATAGAGTTTGGTGAGATACAAAATTATTTGTAGGGAATGCCATGTTCTGCTTTTTAATGTACTCCTCCAACAGAGCGAGCCCACTCATGCCACATCCAGCCAGGCAGGAGCAAATTCTGGCCTTGGGAAAGAGCCCACAGGAAGAGGGCAGAGTCAGTTTTAGGGCCTGTTATATGCTGGGCAGTGAGGGACACTGTTTTTAGTCCAAAGTCAGTTTGGGGCAGTTCTATAACTGTTCGCTAAGCTCCAACTTAGTAAATTGTGCTCTTAGGTTTTATTGGCCTGTGGATTCTTGATGGTCGTGATAATGATGGCAATGACAGCAGGGTAGTCACCACTGGTCAGCTACTATCCTAACCCATTCCCATGTGCACTCATTTTCTCCTCACAACAAACCTATGGTAGGAAATGTTGTTTATGCTATTTGACTGATAAGGCACCAAAGCAAAGAAAGGTGACATAACCCCTCCAAGGCCACTTGAGGTGGAGTGAGTGGTGGAGTCTGTGCATTTACCTGGACTGTGTGCCATTCCAGCGTGCTTAATTGACAAGGTTAGGCTTGTCCTATACCTGCTGGTCTACTAACTCGCTGTTATGGGCTTAATTGTGTCTCCCCAAAATTCATATGTCGAGTTGGCTAACCCCCAGTATCTCAGAATGTGATGGTATTTGGAGACAGGGCCTTTAAAGAGGTGATCAAGCCACAGTGAAGCTGTGAGAATGGGACCTAGTCTAATTTGACTGGTATCCTCATAAGAGAAATTTTGGATGCACAAAGAGACATGAGGGGCACCTGCACACAGAGGAAAGACCATGTAAGGGTACAATAAGAAGGTGGGCATCTGCAAGCCAAGGAGAGAGGCCTCAAAAGGAACTCAACCAAACCCAACCACACCTTGATCTTGGACTTCGAGTCTCCAGAACCATGAGAAGATAAATGTCTGCTGTTGAAGCCAGTGAGTCTGGTATTTTGTTATGTCAACCTTAGGAAACTAAAACACCCTTTCCCATTCTCCCCTTCTGGCCTCTGTTTCCTCACCAGGCCTTCTTGTGTCTTGCCTTCCACTTCAACTCCCACTCCAGCCACTGGTTCTGTTGCTCAGCTCCCTTGTACTGATGCCCTATGGTCTGCCAGCTGCGTATGCCACATGGTGGCCATGCTCTTTGCCAGAGCTCTATGGGTTCCAGACTGGAAAAACAAAAATATCGTTTTCCCAAATGTTTCTGTTATAGACTGAATGTGTCTCCCCCATTGCCAAATTCATGTTGAAGTCTTACCCCCACGATGTGATAGTATTAGGGCCTTTGGGAGGTAATTTGGTTTAGATGAAGTCATGAGGATGGAGACCTTTTAAGGGTTGTGAGAGAGCTTGCCTCCCTTCTCTGTTCTCTGTCATGTGAGGATGCCATAAGAAGTTGGCAGCCTGCAACCTGAGAAGGATTTCACCAGAACTTGACTACAATGGATCTTAGACTTGGAACCCATAAACCCTGAGAAATAAAGTTCTGTTCTTTATAAGCCACCTGGTTTGTGGTCTTTTGTTATAGCAGCCCAAAATGACTAAGGAACTTTGTCACTTTGCACTAAGTGTCACTAAGGCATCTTTGACACAACACGAATCAGTCTTCAGAAACAACCGAGGAGTCTGTGTTCAAGGAGTGTAACATGTTTGTCTAGTGGCAATGTGTGGACAAATCACTTGGGGCATCTGTTTAAAATTCCACTCCCCAGGCTCCACAGGTGATTCTGAGCTGTAGGCTTGGGGTGAGGCTGGTAATTCTGAAGCAGAAGGATATGCCAGCCCTGGAAGAGCCTTCTAGCAGAGAAGCACCTTTCCTTTCACATGCCTCACCTCTGAGGGGCTCTCTCCTTCCCAAAGCGTTCATGTGTTCCAAGTATCTCTCATGCTTTCCAAAATTACTACTTCCTTCTCTCCAGACCAGGTAGCCTTCTGGCCTGCAGTGTCATTCTCACATCCTTTCTCACTCCCAGTGGTTTATTTTTCTCAGGGCCCAGGCAAATCAAGAACTAATATTAGTTTAGGTCGGGAACTGGCAAACTACATCCTGTGGGCCAAATCCAGGCAGTTGGAGCTTTTTATGCAGCACATGGACAAGAATAGTTTCTACATTTTTATTTTTTGTTTTAAAGATTTTGCTTATTTATTTGAGAGAGATAATGAGTGGGGGTAGGGCAGGGGAGAGGGAGAGGGAGAAAGCAGACTCCCCATTGAGCAGGGAGCCCAATGCAGGGACTCAATCCCAGGATTCCAGGGTCATGACCTGAGCCAAAGGCAGATGCTTAACCAACTGAGTCACCCAGACACTCCTTTATATTTTTAAATGTAAAAATGTAAATCATTTTTAAATGATTGGAAAAAATCAAGAAAACATTTCATGACACTAGAAAATGATACAGAATTCTAATTCTCTGTGCCTATAAATCAAATTTTATTGGAACCCAGCCTTTTCATTTGTTTATGCATTATTTGTGGTTGCTTTCATAACCTGAGTAGCTGCCACAGAAATTGTGTGGCCTGCAAAGCCTCGAATATTTAATATCTGGCCCTTGAGAACACAAGAGTGACCACCTTCAGTCCAGACAGAGGCACAAGGTTGTCAGAGCAGTGTTGTCAGAGCGAGGAGGGTGAGGTGGGGAGAGGTGGGAGATGGAGCCAAGGGAACAGTATCAGGGTGGCCATGGGCTTTGCTTGGACATTGCCCTGTGTATAATGGGGAGCTCCAGGAAGTAGGGAAATGTAGCAGTAAGAACCTAACACCGAGGTCAAGTTGGAAAAGGGTAGCCAGTCAGCCACTGAACAGTCTGAAGGGTTGGAGGCCAAAAGGTGGAAGAACAGTACAAAAAAACATGTAAAAGGAGCAAAGAAGGATGAAGGAAAGCCCACTTTAAGCAATTTTGCAGGAGCAACTGTTCAAGCATTTCTGTCGAACTATCACTGCTCTTGCAGACGCTCAGTTTGTATAAATAGAGGTCTTAGCTTCATTATTTATTTTCCAAGTCCCTAATGAATGTCTCCAGTGGGAAGCTGCCCTTTTGCACTTTCTCAGATCAGGGACTGGAAGATACGGTAATGTACCTAAAGGCACTTAATAACCGGTAGAGTGCTGTGTAAATGCCAGCTGCTCTTGATCTATAGAGCAAAATCAGGGCCAGGTCACCTTGGGACAGGTTCAATGGTTAAATATTGTCTTTTCTTCAATATTTACCACTATTTTTGCAATTTATCCAAGAGGCACTTATTCTTAATTCATTTCATGTCGCTCTCTGAGTGACTTATTTAACATGTGGTCGTGCTCATGAGTTGCTGGTTTGGCAAGCAGGTTATCCCTTGCCATTCATCTCTGTTCAGGGACAACTAGATAATCACCACGCACTTGATGAGCTCTCAAGATAGTTACACTCAATATTTTGGGGGTGGGGGGAGACTAAAGATCCGTGACTAACCCAGTTCGTATTTGGCAATTAATCATTCAGCCATTCTTCCAGTAAAAGAGGTGAAGGTCAGGAAGTACGGGTGAGATCAAGGAAGGATGAGGCACTTTAGAGAATCTTTAACCTCAAGTATACCCAAGGAGCATTGTGTCCTGGGCGGTAAAACAAGCACAAGGATTTGGAAGCCATATGAAATGCTTTCTCAGCACTATTTTGTCTTCATTTATCTTTTTGTTGTTGTTGTTGTTGGGGGGGGGATGAAGTCAGAATTATTTTTAAATAAGAACGATGATAAAGAACCAATCCATTAAAAGGTACCGATTAAATATTCATAAACACAATCCCACATCCTTCATGGGCAATCTTCTACAGGGAGGTGGCTGCCTCCCTCTTATGGGAGGAGATCTTCAACCCCACTGGGAGCTGCCCCACTGGTGGTTGACTCCGGTCCTGCCTCCACACCCATATCTCAAGTCAATTGTCCTGTGAACCTCAGTGCTGCCTACTATGTTCATAGTTCTTCACTTTTTCAATCTCCTTTTTAAACAATTACTGTAAATGCAAACTTAAGTTGGCTCACCTGGTCATTTCTCCCAAATTCTTACCTTTGATTTCTGGGAAGAGGCAGGCAGCAGAAGAGCAGGCTTTGGTGAGTGTACATGAACTTAAGCGTGTTTTGAATTGATTAGGGAATATGATATGTCCATTGGCCATGAACACTGGTGACATCATACCCGCTTCCATGATCCTTCCCACCACAATTAAAAGGGGGTGAAAGGTGGTTTCTGAAAGCTCAGTGACCTAAGTAGATGCAAGGATGCATGTGAATTAACAAACAATTGGACAGAAAACAAAGGATACTGAAATAATATTTAGAAACGTCCTCTTCTATAATGATCTGGAGGCAGGACCAGCTACATAATTTGTGGAATCCAGTACAAAATGAAAAGTGCAGGACCCCTCAGTTCAAAATTTTTAAGATTTTTTAAAGCTGAGCATTAAACCAGGAGCAGGCTTTTTAGAGTGTGGGCCCTGGGCCACTATACAGGTCTCACACCCATGAAAGTTTAAACAGCTGTCAAAATGTGTCTAATTTACTCAAAGAGAGTTAATTTACCCATCAAGAGTTTGTCTTAGAGAACAAGATTAAAATGTCATGAAATAATTTTTCTGTGAGCTTGCAGACGAGTGCATCTGCCTATGACATGCATATCAAGAAGGTCCAAACAGGTTCTTGTTAGTGAGATTCTCATGTTGGGGAAAGTCATCAAGACCCACTTGAGTACCACACACTCTGCAAATATCCCCATGTTAGCAGAACTTAACATACTTTGGAATTATAATACCTTTGGATGAAAAACAAATAAATAAAAAACTTTACTGATATATAGGGTTTTGAACTCAGATATTGAGGAATCCCTCTTTTTTTTTTTTTTTTTTTTTGCTGCTGCTGCTTTTTCCTTTAATAAGAATTTATTCACTACTGTCTATCTCACTCTAAAGTTTTGTCTATTTAAGTGCTTTCTTGGAAGTTATTTGACAAGTCAGTATGAGGAGCAGTTAGTGTGATTTTTGCTACAAAACAGAGGGTCAGTAGATGACGCAAGTCTTTCAAGTCTTAAAAGCTAACATGGATATGAGATCAGGTTAAAGAAGGAAGCAAGAGCCCTGGACGTGGTGGAGGAGCCCATGGAGGAGTCATCCCACGAGACAGAAAAACACCAGGGAGTCCTGCTCTTGCAGGCAGTAGAGACAGAGCAGGGGGCACTCAGGACAGCTATCCAGGGACTAAGTTCAAGTAGCAGGTGGGCAAGCAGGCTATCATGCCCTGTATTCCCATGTCCACCCTCCACCTGAGGTAGATAACTGAATGTAAACAGTGGCAGCAGGCAGGAGCCGTGTATAGGACCGAGAACAAGGGCAGACCGAAGATCAGCAAGAGGACAAGCCAGGCTCCACAGTTAAGGTAGGCCTCTGGTCAGACTGTGCCTGCCAGCATTTCATTGGCCAGAGTCATTCTACCCCAGCTAGTACTTCATGTGGTCACGTGATGAGAGGAATACAGAATCTAGAACAATCCAGATTGATGACACTGCAGCCAGGGTAAGGGAGGGCTTCCCACTAGAGGCTCTGCTTCCTTATCCAACTCATTTTTACAAACTCTGACCCATGAAGAAAGTTCAGGAAGGCCTTGGGTCATGGGGTACATCTGCCTCCAGGGGTAGAAGAGATGGGAACTGCTGTGAAGAAGCTAGAAGAACAGTTCTGAGGGGTTCTGACCTCCAGACACAGTTGTTTCAGTGGCAGTTACACCTCTGAATACCTAAAGGACCAATTCTACTGTTGAGATGGTAAAGGGCACACCAGGATCCCCTCCCTGGCATGCTGACTGCTAGGAGTACCCAGGGAGAAGCAGGACCAGCCCATGGGCCAATGTCTAGCCAGGAGGCCATGCTGAGTGAGGGTGTCTGGGGACAAAATGGAGCTCCCCAAAGTCTGGAGTGTGAGGCATTCATCAGCCATCCATCCCCACGCCCATGAGGCTGGACCCAGAGGGGAAACAGGTGTGCAGAGAAAGACAGGTTTTGTTCATCCAGGCTGAAGTGTCAGGTGGATTCCAGGAAAAGTTTGGCAACAGAAGGCGCAAGTGGGTTGGAGAGATGGAGCCTGGAAGCATCCCGAGAGTCAAAGAAGGTCCTTTGGGAACTTCTGTGCTGAGCCCAGGGGTGTGGAGGCAGCTGGATCATGACTCCATCTTGCCAATGAGAATCCTAGCGCTGGTTAAGACATCAATGAAAGGGCAGCTTCTGCAGCTTCTGTAATGCCTTTGGGTTTATACAATCCACTCATTTGAATTGCTTTTTAATTAGATGACCAGTTGAGCCCTTCATCAGTAATGTTTGGAGCTCTTAATCAATAATGTTTGAAGCCCTTAATCAATGAATAATGTTTGGATAAAAGGCCTTCTACCATGTGCATTGGGAGTCAGGGTCTAGGGTTCCAAAATTATTTCCAATGAGCAACAACTGTTTTATATGTACACGGTGCCTTTAAATTTTCGCAGTAAGCCTGCCGAGTTAGCGGGGATTCCTGCTGGCCGTGACCTTGTGGCCCCTCTTGCAGGAAGAGGCTGCAGCTACAACAATGGCAAGAAGAAGAACTGCCGCTCCAGCCTTGCCCTGCTGGCCGGCGGCTGAGCCAGCTGCAAGGGGACAGGGCCGGGCAGGCGGGGCTCCTGAGGGCGCCCAGCCCGTGTGAGCGGGGAGGCCGTTCTTGCACCCAGGCCCTCCAGCCCTTGGGTCGGTACTAACAGGCGCAGGACATGGAGCCGCCTTGCCTCCTTTGAGCCACACTCCCTTCTGAGCGCTAGAGTACAACACGCTCACTCTTTGCATCCTGGATATATTTTTTTTTCCATAGTAAAAATGCAGAAAAAGAAGCAGGAGGGAACTGTACATATAGGTCATGTGTGTTCTTTGGAGTGTATGATACAGTTAACAATGTAAAAAGTGTTGACAAAGGGAAAGATGGAAGTCATGGGATTTTCATATGAGGTCCCTCCGGGCAGGGGTCTCATTTTCCTCCTCAAGATGCTCCCTTCTGGGGAGGGTTAGAGTGGGCTCAGAGCTTCGTGCTCCAGCCTCACTTTCTCACTTCAGAATGAGGGGGGCTCAGCTGGATGCTTGCTGAGGGAGCTCACTTCCTTAGCTCTAGCCTTCTATGATTCTGTGTTCCTGGCCCCCTTTCTGTAATGGAAACTCTTTTTTTTTTTTTTTTTTTTTGGCCTGAGTTTGCAATTTATTCCTGAATGATGCTCAAATTTATTCTAATAGGGTCAAAGCCTCAAAAGTGAGAAGGGTCTCTCATTTTTCTTTGTCTGTCTTCATTTTAAAAAGTATGAGACAGGGGCACCTGAGTGGCTCCGTTGGTCAAATATCCAACGCTTGATTTCAGCTCAGGTCATGATCTGTGTCATGAGATGGAGTCCCACTTTGGGGTCTGTGCTGAATATGAAGCCTGCTTGAGATTCTCTCTCTTTCCCTCTGTCCCTCTCCCCACTCATACCTTCTCCAAAAATAAATAAGTAAAATTTAAAAATAAATAAAAAGTGTGAGGCAGGTGAATTGGAGGGGGCATGGAGTCCCCACAGTGGTTTTCTGCTGGTGGGTCCTGTCATGTGTCCAATAGCCTATCCCTCTACACTTGCTCATCTCATGGGGATTGCTGCCCTATCCACGGGACAGACAACACTTCCCAAACCCCTGACTTGCCTGGGAACATTCACAGGGTCTTTAGGGTTTTGTTTTTCTCTTCTGAAGTATAACCCACAACCAGAATTTTCTCTTCTACAAAAGGATAAAATCTATAGACTCATTTTATGTTTAGGCATTGCAATGAACTCAAATTATTACTTCAAACTGAATTTAGAAAAGATAGTATTTAAATTCACTTAAAATGAAATCTGGTTTGTTTACAATAACAGTTTAAAAGAATCTGGCCCCATTTTACCTTGGGCCCTGCCACAGTAAGCAAGAAGCAGTCAGGTAGGGTGATGGACAAGGAGCTTTATTCAGAGAAGGCCACAGCATTTAGATTTCTGTCTAGGAGGGATTTATTGTATAATTTGGACCTAACCTAGAAGATACCCACCAAATAGAGTTTGAGAGTGTCTTACTTTGTGCTGCAGGACCGACAGAGCAAGAAGCTGCTTTGAGAAAATGGCTACTATGGTCTGAGGATAATTAGAGGATTGTTCCCTAGGAAAAGACACCTCCTTCTGCTGGCTTTTTAGCAACATTTCTTGAAAGAATCATCCGTAGTTGATGTTTCCAGTTCCTCCTCTCTCATTCTCTTCTCGACCTATTCCAAACAGGGTTTTCACTTGCCCCTCTCCACGGATGCCACCTTTAACCATGTCCTGTAACAGTCCAGTAGACAATTCTCAAATCCACTCACTTGATCTCTTTTTAAAAAATTATTTATTTTGTAAGAGAAAGAGAGAGTGCAAGGGAAGGGGCAGAGGGCAAGGGAGAGAGAGAATCTTCAAGCAGGCTCCCCACTGAGCATGGAGCCTGAGGCAGGGCTTCATCCCAGAACCCTGAGATTATGACCTGAGCCAAAACCAAGAGTTGGACACTTAACTGACTGAGCCACAAGGCACCCCCATTCACTTGACCTCTTAGTAGCACTGAACCAACCGATCACTTCTTGAATGCCTGGCTGCCAGGTCTCCATACTTACATGATTTTTCTTTTATCTCTTGGTATCTCCCTCCACATCTTTGTCAGGGTGCTCTGGGACTTAGTCCTTAGCCATCCCAAGCCACTCAGCCATTGCCATGGGCTTAAGCATCATTTATACATTGGTCGTTCCCAAAATTATACCTCCAGTCCTGACTTGAGCTTCCATAACTGCCAACTCAACTCAACCTTACTTTTTTTTTTTTAAGACTTTATCTATTTATTTGAGAGAAAGAGAGAGAGAGAGTGAGAAAGAGAGAGCACCAATAGGGGGGAGGGGCAGAGGGAGCAGCAGACTTCTCACTGAGTAGGGATCCCAACTCAAAGCTTCATCTTGGGACCCTGGGATCATGACCTAAGCCGAAGGCAGACACTTCACCAGTTGAGCCACCCAGGCATCCTTCGACTTCACTTTTTGAATGTTTGACATATGCATCTCAAATTAAACATGGCAAAATCAGAACTCTTGATTCCTTCCCATACATCTGCCTTTAATGAATTTCTTTTTTTCTTTTTTTAAAGATTTTATTTACTCATGAGAGACACAGAGAGAGAAAAAGAGGCAGAGAGAGAAGCAGGCTCCATGCAGGGTCTTGACCCCGGGTCTCCAGGATCAGGCCCTGGATTGCCCTTATTCCAGCTTCTCCATGCCCCTACCCCAGAGCACAGGCATTACTCTTGAAAGGGATTAAAAGGATTGTGAAAACCTTACATGAATCCTTGCATGAAGACATCCTAATATTTCTTTTTTGTTGCTGGTGAAAGAATCAATGTGACCTAGCCTAGAGAAAGGAGTTAGTCCTAATTTTAGGAAATTCTAAAACATAGATGCTCAATCAGTATATACTGAATGAATGAGTGAATGAGAAACAGGGAACATCCACAGCCAGCACAGAGCTTCAGGGCCTTGCTTATCTGGGCAGACATTTATCAAAATGTCGGTTTTCAGAGACTTAAGAACCTCTGTCTCTGGGTTGGCTAGTCCTCTCAGCTGTTGTCTGTGGATACTTCTCTGCCCGAACCCCTAGCCCTGAACATACACATCAACAAGCAGTTGAATAGCAGCTTACATTTAACATGATAGGTAGAATGAATGCCCTAGGCCCAGCACACACCAATTTTCCCTGTATCAATTCAAAGCACTTAAAATTGACCACTGGTTCTTTTGCTTTTCACGTGGCTTGAAAAGGACTTCTGATAAATGTTTGTAAAAATTTTCGTTTTTCCCCTTGTCTATAAAATTGCACAAAAGAGGGGAGCTGATACATTCATTGAAAGATTGGCTCAGGTCACCTCTAAATCAGCCTAAGAAGTAAAATGGACAATATCAATGTAAGAGAGACTGTCTTTTTGCTTTTAAATTCTTCAACTATTTGCATCCTTAGTGTCATCTTCCTTTGGGAGATGATCCTTTTAAATAACTCCATCAGATTTTAATGTTAAAAATATTGGTGATAACAGAGAAATGAATAATGAAGTCATTAAGCCATTAAATAGTTTCTTTTTATTTATTTATTTATTTGTTTATTTATTTATTTATTTATTGTTTGTTTCTTTTCCTTTAAATAAAACTCTCATTGTAGGCTAAAGAGCTACAGGTTCCTTTCTGAGATACAAGAAAGAGCTGGTGGCCCATGAATCAGGCTCTATTGACAATGTGTCGGAGAGAAAGTCAACTGCTCTGTTCACTTGGCTGACCAGAGATTAATGAGAATCAGAGCAGAACCAGATACGATGAGGAAAAGCCAGGGACAAACATAGGCAGAGGTTTTTATGGGGCCACTTCACATAGGCAGCATCTTTAATCTCTACTTTTATACTTATGTACATAATATGTGTGTGCGTGTGTATGTATGCATAATCTTATACTTGTATACCTAGTATCAATACACACACAAATACTGTATATATATGTGTATATATACATAACCTTATATATACAGTTTTACACTTCAGAAACATTACAAACTAAATAGAGTTTTTAAGGATAGTCTAGGACCAAATTATCATTTATTTCAAGAAGTGCCACACATTCACAGGAGATAACTCAGTATTTTGTGAACTACCTGCATTATTTAAGTATTTGTACTTAATCATAAAGATAAGTATATCCCATATGAATCCTCTGCTCCTGTTTTGTTTGGTTTCCCTGAGACTCGATATGGAGCCGGGGAACTATGCACACGTGTACTTCCTGCTATTAGGAAAAGTGAAGCATTGAAAAGCAGGACAGCTGGGGAGGAACATTAGTAGCTGGTAAAAGTATAGCATGGGCTGATTGGAAGGTGCAGCTGAATTTTGAACATTTCTTTTGAGAACAGCTTGCAAAGCTTGATTGCATCATTCTATTTTAGAGATTCCCACCACAGGATGTCTCAGCCACAGGATACTGCAGTCTGGTCGATACTTTTCCCTCTTACTCTCTTGTGTATTACCTCATTCTGGTCATGAGACATCAGGATCATGGCCATTTCTATCTCTATGCACCAGGTAGAAACTCTAAGGTTATGTGGTCTCATTTATGAGTTCTATCTCAAAACTTGGAATTATATCATAGTAACATCTCAGGGGACATTAGGATGAAAAGCAAAAAGAAAAGTGAGATATGGCTTTGGGGCTGGAGCAAGTTGAAAATGTTACTAAGGCATAACTGAGGACTTTCCTTCCCTACTCCACACTAAATAAAGAAATCTTAAGAGACAAGGAAAAGGAAGAAAGATCCTAATTCCAGGAAAAGAAAGCACCAGTAATTCCTACATTAATTTAACGTGTCTCAGCATGGTGTCAGAGAAAAGGAGCATGTGCTGGGTTGCACTAACAGGCTATGTGACTTTCAGCATGCCACCTCATCTCCCTGGGCCTCCATTTTCTCAGGAGTAAACTGAATGGGTGTGAGTGGCAGAGACTGTCGGTTTCACTCCCAAGAACTACGCCCTCTTCCTCCTCATCCATAAATAACCAGTTTGTTCTGATGGTCAGTGCTCAGGGAAGGTGGGTCCTGCTGTCAACCCCTGGGTATGAATCTGATGGGTGGGAGCTAAGCAGGGCAATTCCCCTTCTCTGGGGTTTGGTTTAGGAGTAGGCATGTGTTAAAATGTCCCCCACCCAACCCCCCAACACACACACACACACACACACACACAAACACACACACACACATTTGTTTGAGTCTTAAGCCCACTGCAGTACCTCAGACTCTGACCTCATTGGAGAGAGACCTTTACAACAGTAATCAAGTTAAAATGAAGTCATTAGAATGAGCTCTTACCAGTGCAATTAGTGTCCTCATAAAAAGGAGAAATCTGGACAGAGTCATATACACGGAGGGAAGACAATGTGAAGAGACAGGGATAGAAGACAGCTGTAGACAAGCCAAGGGCAGAGTCTAGAGCAGATTCTCTCTAACTAAAGAGGGAACCAACCTGCCAACAGCTTGATTCCTGAAGGCCAGCCTCCAGAGCGACAAGATGACACATTTCCATTGGTTAAGCCACTCACTTGGTTCTCCTGTGTTATGGTGGCCCTAGGACATTTCCTCCTTGATGTCTTGCTGGTGAGGTGGGAAGCCTAGGGGCCCCAAGCTCTGGGCAGTCCTGTGACTATCTGTGCCAGGCACATCTTCAGGACAAAGTCTTCCCAACTAGGAAGGGTGGAACGTCCCTGAAAGGCTGATCTAACCTGGGGCCTTCTGCTTCCAGACTTAGTGTTCTATGATAAAATTACACATATTTATTGCATAAACCCATGTTAGACACTGGGAAACAGTTACTTTGTCTCCAACAAATATGATTCTCCCTGTTTACCCTTAATCTGCCCCCAAAGCTGATCTTTGTAGTTCTCTTAGTGAACGATGACTGTAAGTTTTTGATAAAGAGACTGCACATAAAAGGTATTAAAGTTGGAGTGGCATATAACTCATTTCTATTCAAATTTTTTAAATGACTCACACAGGCTACTAAAGTTAAGAAATTTAAACTCACACTTTCCAGTGGCCTATAAAATGCCACCGACCAACCAAGCTATCACAGACAATCATGCACAGATTTTTGTGTGAACCTAAGTCTTCATTTTTGCTTCCATAAATACATCGAAGTGGGATTGTTGGGTTGTATGGAAAGTGCATGTTTAACTTCACAAGAAATTGCTAAGTGTCTGTGCCATATTGTATCAATGATGTATGAGAGTCCCAGTGGCTTCACATACTCACCAGCACTTAGAGTCAGTTCTGTTTTGGTTTGATTTGTTTTATGGTTTTTCTTTTTTTCTTTCTTTCTTTTTTCTTTTTCTTCTTTTTGTTTCTGCCATTCTAATATAGTTGTATCTCATTGTGGTTTAAATTGCATTTTCCCAATGATCAATGATGTCAAGCATCTTTTCATGTACTTATTTGCAACTGTATATTTTCTTTGAAGCAGTATCTACTCAATGTTTTTGCTCATTATTTATTTTTAAAAGATTATTTATTTATTTATTTATTTATTTATTTATTTATTTATTTACTTATTTATTTATGAGAGAGATAGAGAAGGGCACAAGTAGGGGGAAGGAGCAGAGGGAGAGGGAGAAGCAGACTTGCCACTTGAGCAGGAAGCTCCATGCAGGGTTTGATCCCAGAACCTGGAGATCATGACCTGAGCCAAAGGCAGACACTTAACCGACTGAGTCAGCCAGGCACCCCAATGCTTTTGCTGATTTTTTAAGTTGAGCTGTTTGATTAATATTTAGTTTTGACCATTCTTTATATATTCTGGATACAAGATCTTTTTTTAATCAGATATGTGATTTTGCAAGTATTTTCCCCATCTGTGCCTTCTCTTTTTATTTTTAACTATTTTTTTAAAGATCAGAGCCTTTTAATTTTGATGAAATTCAATTTATCAATTTATAAGACATGGTTTTTGTATTAGAACCAGTCTTATGTTTCAGTGGCTGGCAGCTCCCAGGCTCTCATGTGGTTTTAGTACTTCCTTTCCACTTACAGCACTTTCTCAGATAAATGGAAAGTAAGTCTTCTAATAAATCACACAGAGCAACTCAAAATCTATTATATGGATAGCATCTCCATCTGTCAAAGTCTTGAAGACTTGAGATAAACAGAACAAGAAGCAGCAAAGCCACCATCAATCAATTTATAAGGAATAAATCAGCCTTTTCTATTACTTCACTGCTTCACCCGCTCTGATGTCCATAACAAAAATGAGGTAATATACACAATTTAAAGGACAAAGTGAACTGTAATCTAAAATGAAGAGAGTTAAGAACAGAAGTGCTGGGTAACCACTAATGTTGCTCACAAAGAGAAAATAACGCCATAATGTCGAGCTCCAAAGATTTGCTGTATCACCTCAACCTCCCTGGATTTTAAGGAGGGTGTGAGTTTCCAAAGACATGAAACTGATGCAGAGGAAAACTATTTGTAAATTGTTGATCTGAATATCTGCTCACTTTGTTGGTCTTCTACCTTTCAAGTTCAATCATTGTTTTGTGAAGGGTGGCTGCTTCATAAAAAAAAAGATTTTGCTCATTCACTGATTTTATCACCTAGGATTATGTCATTACTCTTAAATCCTAAATGAGTTTTAAATAATAAAAAAATCCAAATCCCCAATAATTCATACTGAACTATTAATGTTTTCTGATTAGCTGTGATCATTGAAATATGGCCTTGATTGTTTCACATATATAAGATAAAATTCTTGTTTATCCTCTTAAAGGGTCTTCCCAGTATTTTGGTTAAAAGTTTTTAAAGTTTGGTAATATCTTTTATTTCCTTTTCAAATCTACTAATAACCTTTTATATGCCAAAATAACACTGGATCTAGAATCTAATAAAAAATTCCATCTAACTTCCAGTCTAGTAAAATATAAATTAATACCCAGTAGGTATATAACAAGCAAGGTTTATTTCATTCATTAATCATTTCAGAAATATTTCCCAAACACCTACAGAGGTCAAACTCTATTCTAGTTGCTGGAGATGTAATAATT
This sequence comes from Canis lupus baileyi, assembly GCF_048164855.1. NCBI lineage: Eukaryota > Metazoa > Chordata > Mammalia > Carnivora > Canidae > Canis > Canis lupus. The sequence continues at coordinate 41,834,722 of NC_132838.1, forward strand.
AATAGTAACTGATGTTTTTCCTATACTATGGAGCTTGTGGTCTATGTAGGTATAGGCATTAACCAATAATCCCACAAGTAAATAACTAAAATATGTGATAAGTGCTATGAATGACTGTTAAGTCATGATGTGAGTGATCTCCTGGGAGTACAGAAGGTTTTTATATAAAAATACTGTTTTGGATGCGTTCTCAATTAGAGTGAAAATTAACAGGGAAGGGGTAGTAGGGCAAATGAATACTACAGGGAAAAGTAACAGCATATGCAAAGGCCCTGTGATAACATTCAAAGAATGCTTTAGAGACAGGGCAAAGAAAGCATGGGAGAAAATAAGATAAAGATGGAGCTCTGCAGGGCCTTTTAGGTCATATTAAAGATTTTGCTTTGAGAGGAATGGGAAGTCCTGTTTCAAGCCAAGAAGATGTTAGTGGTGAGGGGTGTTGAGTAATATTTTTCACTTTGCTTACAATGTGAAGAGTGTTACTGAAGACAGCAGGTCAGGGTAGGCTAAGGAGGACCAGTTAGGAGGGCATTGAAATACTTCAAGTGAGAGGAGATGGTGGCTTGGATTGAAGGGGGGGTTAGGGAGATGGATGTAGAGGGATTGGTGAGATGTATAGGTAGATAGGAATGGGGTGGGGGTTGAGGGACAGAGAGGCCCTAGGCTTCCAGCTTCTAGAACTAGATGGAAAAGAGTATCTGTCTGGTAACAAATCCTAAAAGAGGAACACACTGGTGCAGAAGATCATGAGGTCGTCATTCATGCTGTTTTGGTCACGTTGGGTTTGAAGTCACCCTAATGGAGATGGTGAATAAGCAGTCAGACCCATACATCTGGACTTAGAAGAGGGGTTTGGGTTAGAGATACACATTTGAGAGACCCTGGTGTATTATAATTGAAAGCAGCAGCAAGCATGGAACCAACCAGGGAACACATGCAAGGTGAAGAGAGAAGACTTGGCTGGGGTCTTGATGGATTCTCAGTGTTAATGGTCAATGAGAAGAGGATAAGCTCACAGAGAAGGGATTGGCCAGAGTCAGATGGAAAACATGGGAGAGTTATAGCAGCACACATTCCACTGTATTGAGTGCTGCTGAGAAGTCAAAAGCCTAGGGGAAAAAAAACCCCATATTTTACTTAGTGACCGGGTGGTTATTGCAGCTGGTTTTAGTATGATGACCAGGGAAAGAAATGGCCAGATGGAACGGTTTAAGAGGTGGCTGAAGCTGAGCAAATGAAGATAGTGAGTGAAGACAGCTCTTGAGAAGACAGCTCTTGAGTTGGACTCTCAATAAGAGAAAAAAGACGAGGTTGGCCGAAGGCATACATGTAGTCAGGGTTAAAATAATCAGTAAATCATGTAAATAATAACAGCTGAAGATATTGAGAAATTATTATGTAACACTAGTTGAAATTTGCTATGTAAAATAATTCAAATTCATGCATTAAAATCCAACTGTGCTTCTATTTCAGAGGTTTTTCGGCCTATTTTTGAAGAAACCGAATCCTTTTATTAACTAAAGTTCCACTAATAATTCCAGTCTTTAGAACAGATAAAAGCAGAGGTGGTCCTTATGACCCCTGCATGAAACACTAGGCTCCTCTCATTACAAACCAACGTCTCATGCAAAGATGTGGAAAGGTGGCACACCTGTTACTAAATGAGCAATGTATTTATTTGAAGCAACTTGCAAAGATACATAAAATGCAAAAGAATGAAAGAGAGGAATAAATCAGAGCAAAGTCAGCTGTCAGAATAGCATACCTAAATTGGTTATCAGCAGATTCTATACAGCTACTAGACAGCATAGACTTTTGTCTCTGAGCTTCCCAGTAGTCAAAGCAAAGAGGTATAAAAGATTACTCACAAGAATCACCGCATCCGTAAGGTAAGGTGCCCAGCTGTTCAGGAAGGTAGCTTTTCATGATGACAAGGGCCAAGATAGATGTTTCCTGTGAATTGTCATATGGGAGGAACCAGGATGTAATGAGGCAACACCCTCCACATCTTTTTCAGTAGATAGAGTGACAAACTTTTTGCACCTGTTTCTTATGTTCCTCAAGAGGCCAACGAGATAACATCAAAGTGCAGTCTAATAAAAGCAGTTTTTGTGTGGTAAGGAAGTACAACAGGGAGAGCAAAGCAATTTCTGAATATCCAAAACACAGCCCTTTGATATTGTTGCAAATCTCCCCATTTCCCCTCCTTCACATGCTTATTTTCTCTAGAAAAAAGCAAACGAGATCATTTCTTTACAGTTACAAAACTAATGCACATTCCTTACAAAAATGCAAGTAATTTCAAAATATGAAGGCAGAAAAAGTCTAATTTCCAGTAATCCTATCCCTCAGAGAGAACAGTCATTTCAGTTTGAGGATGTTCTCGTGAGCTTTTTGCATGCATCTATAGCACTAAGTTATGCACATATTTACTAAATGGGATCATACCCTACTTAATGTATAAAACCTCATCTTTTAATGATGAGGCTTAGCTCATTCCCATATGTGTAAAATAATCCATCTCCTATTGATGGATATTTGGGTGTTTCCGTTTTTCTCACTATTTAAAATAAAGCTTCCATAAATTTTCATAGATGTAATCTTACAAAGTTCTTTTCAGAATTCCCTATCTGAACCTCCTCCTGCTAGCAGGACCTGATGTGAGCTCATTTGTTTTCTCTCTTTACCTTCAAAGTTGTCTTGTACTTCATTTTTTAAAGTCCTGACCTCTGTCTTATGACTCATAGCCTCAAAGAAAACAATCCCCTGCTGAATGTCACTAAATACTAATGGTCTTAGAATTTTCCCCTCTCAGTTAATTCATTTCCACTGCAGTGATGTCCTTCTAGAAACAATACTTCATCCACAGGCATCAACTTTTTGAAAGTTAATCAGATGGGCAGGTGAGGTATCTTAGTCCAGATATAGTGGGTCAGGTGCCTAGAAACCAAGCCAGTTTGCAAGTGTTACAAACATGCAACCAGCATATCGGAAGGCTGTGCTTTAGCACAGTGGGGAAGGGTGAAGAGTGGAACTCAGCTGCCTGGATTTGAATCCTGGCTCCAGCACTGGCTGTATGTGACCTTGGGCAACTTTGTTTGCCCAGGTTCTCCATCTCCAAAATAAATAGACTGTTATGAAGACTGAATGCACAAATAACTACAAAACACTTAGAACAGTGCTGGCACATAGTAAACTATTTAAGTTCTTGAAAAATAAATAAAATCTACTTTTAACCTGCTAGACGTGGATGCAGACACTTACAAGCCCTTCCTAACTTCATGCCACTATTCAGCTGGGCCAGGATGAGGATTTTCAGCAACAAAGTCCCAATTTTTCAGGGCTATAATCAACTCACACGTTGCTAAATGAGTCTTCGGCCATTTACACACTCGCTACTACAACCAGAGTTTAATTTTGGTCAAACACAGCTTCATAAATGCCAATGAAAGCATTTTTAGGGGCACCTGGGTGACTCATCGGTTGAGTGTCTGTCTGCCTTTGGCTTAGGGCATGATCCTGGGGTCCTGGGACTGAGTTCCGCATTAAGCTCCCCACAGGGAGCCTGCTTCTCCCTCTGTCCATGTCTCCCTCTGCCTCTCTCTGTGTGTCTCTCATGAATAAATAAATCTTTTTAAAAAGGAAAGCATTTTTATTCAATTTCTATAAAAATTACTCTTTCTTTGGATGAATTCATTACTATTAGACTTTAGCTTTAGAAATGGTTACTATTCAGTTTGTAATAGATCAAAGACTTTGGGTGCTAGAGAACATGGACATTACTGAAGTATATTTTATTAAATTTAACTATTATATAAAATTTTTAAAATTCTGGACATCATTCCAAAACAGACTTGAAGTAGCTTAACAAATATCACTTAAGGAAAAGAAAACACTCCATCAGTGTGCCTCTAAAAACAGGCCAATTTTTTCAAAGTAGATCCTACCTCTGCAACAGATTTTACTAGGCTTTTTTCCAAATCTGCCTACAAAAATCATGCTATTATTTTTTGGTGAAGAAAGACTCACAATAAGCAGCTTTATTCACCTACAGAAGCATATTCTAGAAACATCCTTTTGAGCACTTACAAACAATGACCTGTTTATGCTCTGTGTAGTCTCCCACTGAGGCCCATACCAGGTGCTTTGAGAGGCTAAAAACACCAAAAATGCTCATCAACATACACATTTAACTCACAAATTTCTTCTGGGAACTTCTGGGCCACAGTATCTTTCTTCTGTCTAACCTGTATGACAAGAAAAGATACTTCCATCTTCTTTTTAAAAAAAATTTTATTTATGGGATGCCTGGGTGGCTCAGCAGTTGAGGGTCTGCTGTTCGCTCAGGGCGTGATCCCGGAGTTCCGGAATCGAGTCCCACATGGGGCTCCCTGCATGGAGCCTGCTTCTCTCTCTGCCTGTGTCTCTGCCGCTCTCTCTGTCTCTCATGAATAAATAAATAAAATCTTCAAAATAAAATTTATTTTATTTATTTATTCGCACACAGAGAAATCTTCTTTAGGAGAAATCATATTAAAGTTTTTCAAAAAAAAATAAAGTTTTTCATTAGTTAGAAGGTTAAATGCATAACCAAACACACAATGCTTAAATTTGTGGGACTGTCATTTTTTGGTAGCTAAATCAGTTGGGTTAAAAGAAAAATTGAGTGAAAGAGTCAAGTTACCATCTCACACACAATTTGGAAAATTTTCTGAAAATATTATTTTTAAAGATTCCCTAAAGAAGGTATTTTTTGCTCAGTGGAAGGCAGGGGCCATAGCTGTGTTATATCTGTGTTCCTTATCACAACAAACATATAGGTGTTTAGTAACTATTGAACTAAAGTGACTGTTAAGAACTGGCAAAAATTTTGTTTTGGATACTGGGCATAAAAGCAAGAACATGGACTTGGGAGTCAAGCATGTCTCTGTTGAAAATATGTCTCTCCCACTTACTTGCCGTGAAACCAGGCAGCTTAATTATCAGTTAAGCTCCAATCTTCTCATCAATAAAAGGAGACAAAGAAGCCCCACGTCTCTGTGCTGCTGCGAAGAACAGATATTGGATAGCAGGAATCCAGTACGGTGAAAAGTTATGTTCTGATTATGAGGATATGAGAATAAGGTCTGGACCATACCGTCAGAAAAGGAGTTTTTCCCTAAGGGCACAAGTCAATCAATCCCCCTTTCTCTCTTTGTTCTTCATTCTGTGAGTTGATATTTATGTCCAAAAACTCAGTTTGACCTCCTGCTTCGGAAGAAAATATTGAAACCAGTAGGTCTCTTTCTGATGTTGGGTAGGGGCCCCCAGAGTAGCTGTTCATTCTAAACATCAGGCAATATTATTGAGAACACGTCAATAAGAAATCAACCCAATGCATTCTGGAAGATGTTTGGTTGTTGGTTCATGTTTTACAAAAACCATGATATCAGTTTGTTTCCTGTAGGTCTCCTTGCTTCTTTCCCCCAAAAGTACAGTGCAGCAAACATTTAAATGAGTGATTTGATTGGTTAGTTCCAGTGAGTATTTTAGCAAACAGAACAGACATACTTGTTTGACACACGAACCCAGGGGCGAACTGCTGCTTTAAGAGCAGGAGAGGGAGAGGGTAGTGAAAAACCTTAACCTGCCCAGGTGTCTAAGAGGCAGGATCTCAGATGAGGGTGGGCCATTCAAACAGGTGCTATACCCACACATCACAGGATAAAGTCAGGATGTGAAGTGTGAAAAGAACTGCTCACCGCCCACTGGCTTTATCAGTGACAGCCCCTCACACTCACACACAGGGCTCTTTGTGTGCCATCTTTGAATGGGGGCATCTTTGAATGACCAAGGGCACCACACAGGGGAACTGCAAACAGCTTCTGCATTCGTGGAGCTGGGTTTGGAAGATGAGAGGTTCAAAGGCAGGTCAGGGGGTAAGATGTCTAGCTAGAAGAGAAGTTAGGAAAGTTTCATCACCTTACTACATTGGGAAGCCTTTGTCAAATGCGAATGAGGGATGTTTGCTCGCACAACTGAGTTCCTCATTGCTTGACATAAAGCTGAGCTAAACCTGTCATCAGAGAGGTGTAAAAAAAGCAGGTTTTTACAGGGCTGCTCAGATTGGACACCATTTGGCCTTCGGAGCCCATTTTTCCAATTGAGACATTTGAAATATTTCTTGCATAGTGGAGCATTAGCAACGTAATGGAATTAAAGCAAGATGTTTCTCCGGCTAAGGACCCAGTACTGGATTTAAGGACGTTCCCTATAATCCTCAATGAGCAGGCATGTTGACATCTGGGAAATTCCTCCTTGCTTCATTACCTTCTCCTGGAAATGACATTGCCATGGAGGCCTGGTTGTCTTCCTACTGAAAAATGTGGTCCTCAGACCAGCAGCTTCAACACCAAGAAGGTTCTCTCCATGTAATGGAACTAGAGGAGAAAATTCTAAAACCCATGTAGGACATTTCTTGCTCTTCACCCAGACAGGCCATTAAGCAAGGCTGGCTGCCCAGTCACACACTTGCCTGGTTCCTTCCTTTGGGCCATACTGTGCCCACACCTATGACCTGATGCTAAAACTGGGGCCACATGTTATCATGTGGGCCATGGAAAATAAGGAGCCACCCAGTTTTTTGGATTGTTTCCCAATGTTCATGATTTCTGGCAACTGAAAACCACTTCCAGGGACAGGACTATGGGGGGGGCGGAAGAGGGAGGAGAGGGAAGTGGGGCGAATACTGCTGACACAGTGGAAAAGCTGCCAGGGAGGGACCCTGAATCAGTGGGAGTCCACCTTCCTTCCCGTCCTGCTCTCCAGGCTCCAGTACTGGGGTCAGTAGTTCATGCATAAGAAATCAGGATTCTTTGGAGCAATTCATGCTGCCAAATCCACACTGACAGTCCAGGCCAACCCCCAACCCTCTTTGTATTTGAAGGTCAGTTGCTCTGCGTCAAGCACACTTGACAATTGCTCAAAGGGAAACAAGGGAATTGTGTATAAATGAGTCAACTTGCCTTCGATTAGCACAGCTCGAAATGAACCTTTTCGTGGCAGTCAGACCAGACTGCATGGCTCTATACCTGAATGTTATCAAGTAAAAAACATAATATGTACTTCTCAGTTTCCAGTTCTACATCAGATTTCGGGAAGAAATCAATTTGAACATAACATATAGTCCAGGTAATTTCAGCAAGATGGGAGACAACATGCTAAGAACGTGTGTTCACATTTTAATTATCCACAATGAGGAAGAAGAAATCATGAAACTGGTGCAAGGTAGAAGAAGGTAACCAGCCCTCACCTGCCTTCCCTCCATGTCCTAGCCCTTCATCTCACTCTCTCTAGAGGTGGCTGGCCCTTTGGAGAGGTATGTATAAGTAGATGTCCAACACATGGTGCTGTGAGAACAGGGGAGGCTGAGGGCAGGCTGAAGGCATGGAGAGATGCCTTTTTGAACACGGTTAACCTGCATCATGGATAATGGACAGTTGGCTATGCACATACTTGGATAAATATTGGACAATACATTCGGTTGATACAATATTTATAGAGGCAATATGGGCAAAGAGGTGGGTGAAAGAGAAAAAGAAAATTGGGGTTTCCCCATCTTTTCCAGCATCTGCTGTGAGATACAGTGATGCTGGGGAGAAAAGTTCCTGGTGGTATCAGCAGTTCTGGGTGGAGGCATGAGGCAAAGTTAACTTTAGAAGGTCTCCCAACACTGTTGTGATCCATGTTACATAACTCTGTTGCCCAAACTGTTGCTCGTGCAGTGGAATTTGCCCTACTCGTGAGGTTCTCACAAACTTCAGCCATTTAGACATATATTTTTAGTTAAAGCCATATTAGATATAGGTTCTAATGAAGAAAATCTTTACAGCATATATCCTACTAGTTCCCAACACATGTTTGGTAGCGGTGCCGGAAGAATCTCTACAGGGATGCCCAAAATGCTACTTCGGGTTGGCTACTGCAGTCGCGTGGTGGCCCTTCCTCCTGACTTAGTGGGAAAGCCAAGCACCTAGTCTCAAGGCCTGCAATCTGACCCAGGAAAGAACCACCTGCCAGCATCTCCTTGTCCTTCTATGTGGCACGCTCAGGACCTTAGAGGAAAATATTGTGTTTCTGCCTCACTGAAGTTGGAGATTCATGTTATAGATTATAGCTCACCTAGAAAATCAGGAGGGACAGTCGAAGTGAGTGTCCTGTGCTCTGCCACTTAGCTGTCCCTCTCTGTGCTTCCACACTGGAAACTGATTCCCTGGATTCCCTAGATAATACCCCCAAGAGTGTGTGTGTGCACGTGCATGTGTGTATTTGTTGGGGGGAAGTGGAATTTGCCTTAGAGAGGTGGAGGAAAGAGATTCTAAGTTTTCCTGGTGTCAGAGGGTTGTACAGAACTAGTGAGAGCACTGGAGGCCAAGACTAAGTCCCATCAGGCAGGTGGCGTGAGACCTGGTGGTGCCCACTGGGTTAGAGGAGGAAAGAAGAGTTTCCTGCTAAAAAGTTGAAGTATTCTGGAAGTCAGGGGAGAGTACTGACATAGGCCTGGCATTCAAAGGGTCCGTAGAGAAACTACCACAAGTCTATTTGGGTTGAGAACAAGGCCCAGGCTCCTGGCTCCTTCCACTAACATCAACCTGAGAGGAAACTGTGGAAATTAGAGATCACCGATCTGAGGAGTTAGTAAACAAATGGAGACAATTCTTGGGTGGACTAAAAGCCAAAAGCAGTCAGGTCCAGGCATGGTGTAAGTGTGAGAAGGGAGTGTGGCTGCCTTCCAGGGCTCAGAGGTACACAGATTCAATGAGGGGAGCATAGTTTGGGGGCAATTTTTTGCATGTTGCTCTTTCTTCTCCTCCTCATTTCCTTGCTAGAATCTCAGAAACCACCCCAAAAGCAAAGCAAACAGAGTGACTATCTAAATATTCCACGATTAAGCTTGAGATAAGTAAAGCTCTAACAGCCTGCGATCTCACTCTCTACCCCACGTCAGCCACCCACTCCCTGGCACATCTTCGACCCTAACATTGCTATCACCTCATCACCTCCACAATCTCAGTTCCAGGCGCCCTGCCGTCTGCCCACCACTTCCTATCCTCACAGCTATTACCACTTAGCCGACAATTCTTTAGCTGTATCAGGATCTACCATCCATTGTCTTTGCCCCCTTTTCTAGGCTACCCCCAAATTTCTCACTTCCTCGTGTCCCCGACAGAGGTTCCATATCGCCTCATCACAATCAGTCCCTTCTTATACTCCAACACCCTTCACCCTTTCTCTCTATAGCTTCCTCCCCTGGAAATAACCCCAACTTTGATGAATCCCACCCCTACCTTCTCTAGGCTGCACCCAAGTAGATTACTTGACTGGAGAACATTAGTCAACACTGCCTAGCAGTTTGCCATATTTCCTGAGAACATTCAGTCTCTGACTCTCCTAGATAACCATAACTGACCCATGAACAACATGGGTTTGACCTGGGTGGGTCCTCTTATATGTAGATCTTTTTTTAATAAATAACAGACAGTACTTTAAATATATTTTCTCTTCCTTATGATTTTCTTAATAACATTTTCTTTTCTAGCTTCCTTTATTGTAGGAATGTAGCATATAATGCATATAACCTACAAAATATGTGTTAATCAACTATTTATGTTATCAAGAAGCCTTCTGATCAACAGTAGGCTATTAGTAATTAAGTTCTGGAGGGGAGTCAAAAGTGATACAGGGATGTTCAACTGCACAGGGAAGGGGTCAGTCAGCACCCCAAACCTCATGCTGTTAAAGGGTCGATTGTATTTCACACCTTCTCCTTGCTCCCTGGCAATCCAGCAGTCCTTTGCCTCCCAGTTGGAGACGATGTTTTTTATTTGAGATAGCACCCTTATCTTCCCACTGCCAATATACCAATCTATCCAGGCCTTCTGCCTTCCTTCGCATTCATGGGACACTACCCTGCTCCCCGCTGAGGCCAGCTTCTTCCTGCTTGGGTTCCTCAGAAGGAGACCCTGAGATGAGGATTTGTGTGAAACAATTTGTTCAAATACTCCCAGGAGACACTAGGTATTAAGGGGTGAAAGCAGACCAGGGAAAACAAAGGTGCAGTTTCAGGCAAAATCCCTCAGAGCATGGTTTGACCTGCAGAACTCTGGAGTGTCCACTTACAGCTTAGATTTGTTCTGCCTAAAAGCCCAGGAGCTGGGCTCTCACATCCCTGCATTTATCAGCCACTGGCCAAGGACTGCCCACGGGGTTGCAAGCTCCTAGGTATTTACAGCAGTTGGGACTCCCATAGCCCCAGGGCAGGCTCTGCAGAAGAATGGTAGGTGCAGGCCTTTGGAAGCAACAGCATGCTGATACAAAGAATAATTTTATTACTGAAGATGCTGGAGTATGATCAGATATGGAAAAAAGGGATTGGGGGGTGGGTTTGGGAGACGAGGGCAGGGTTCATCATCAAACCGAGTCAGGACAGAACTCGTTGAGAAGATGGGATTTGAACAGATGGGACTGAAGGAATTAGCGAAGCAGCTAATAGCCCCAAGCTAAGGAATCTGCTGGAGCACAGCCTCCTGAGGCAGCGACCCCCTCATCCTGCAGATTCTAGCAGCAGCATTTCAGCCTGTGTAGCTGGTAAAGTGAGAGAAGGAAAGAGAAGTAGGAATGAGGTCTGAGAGGTTGCAGGGACAGCGCCAGGTCAAGTAGGACCTTGTAGGATAAAGCATTTTGCACTGGGGTAGAATGCAGAGCTCTGGGGGGACTTTAAACAGAGGACTGACTAGATCTGATGCATATTGCCTTTCCTTACTCTCCATTTCCCTACCTGCCTTATTTATATATTGTGATTGATAGATTTAGCATTAACCACTTTTTTTTTTTTTTAAGATTTTATTTATTTATTCATGAGAGACACACAGAGAGAGAGAAAGGCAGAGACACAGGCAGAGGGAGAAGCAGGCTCCATGCAGGAGCCTGATGTGGGACTCAATCCCAGGTCTCCAGAATCACGCCTTGGCCGAAGGCAGGCACTAAACTGCTGAGCCACCCAGGGATCCCCAGCATTTACCACTTCTTAACAATATATTTTATATTTGTTGCCTTGCTTATTTATTTTTTGATTCCCTGTGTAGGATCCAGGCTCCCAAGGGCAGGGGCTTTCTAAATGAATAAATGGATGAACCCCTGTTCTGATGTGAATCAGTAACTAGTGGGCTGGAAGTTCTTTTCCCTTTGTGATTAGGAAACAATGGAGCCCAAGGACACCCAACACCCTGGTGTGCTCTCCAAAAGTACTTGTCTTGATAGGTAGATTTTTTAATGAACAGTGTCTTTAAAGGAGAAATTGTCTCTCCTTGGGACAGGGCCCTTGGTAGCTGGATCTGAACCATTTTCTTTCTTTCTTTCTTTCTTTCTTTCTTTCTTTCTTTCTTTCTTTCTTTCTTTCTTTCTTTCTTTCTTTCTTTTTTTCTTTCTTTCTTTCTTTCTTTTTTAAGATTTTATTTATTTATTCATGGAAAGACACAGAGGAGAGAGAGGCAGAGACACAGGCAGAGGGAGAAGCAGGCCCCATGCAGGGAGCCTGATGTGGGACTCCATTCCAGGACTCCAGGATCACGCCCTGGGCCAAAGGCAGGGGCTAAACCACTGAGCCACCCAGGGATTCCTGAACCATTTTCAGTTATGATTGCAACCCCCATTTGTTCTCAAAGAAACACAAAATGGTCAGAAATACTGCATATGAGGGTAACGTGTGAAGCTCCTAGCAGAATACACTCTTCCAAAAGCATGTGGGGAAAAACTAAAAGAATTGAAAATCAAACAGAAGCTAAATGTGGAGATACATTATGTGAGTTGGTCTAAGACCCTAAAAGAATATTTCTTTTCCTGAAATGAGCAGAAAATACATTTCTAGCTACACTCCTTCAATCCTGAAATAGCCAAAGCACTAAATATTTGTCAAAGGCACTGCATTTAAGCAATAAAAATGGTTGAGAATATCTACTCCCTCAAGGGTACTTTGAGGACAGTTTATTAACCACACCTCCCTGTGATCCTACAGGAGACACACAGCAAAAAATAAGATGATTATGTCAGTCAATCTTACTCCCAACTGTATGTATTTCTACAGTAAAATTAGCCCACATCCAAATTATTAATTACTTCCGAATATTAATCTAGTCTAATTGCCTGGTTGCACCATTATATTTATAATATTAACTTTTCTGATATAGCAAATATTTTATGTTTGCTTCCTCTAATCCATTGTTCCTTCCCCTGATCACAGCCCCAGGATAGAAGTGTCAAGAAATTATTTCTGAATTCACCCGTACTGACGATACCGTTTGTAGAAATTCCATCTGCTTTTGGCATGTGGCCTTTTGTGGCATTTACTACTCAGGAAATTGGAAAGCTTGTATTATGTGGGGGATGTGAAGGTGAAACGGTAGTATTTTCATGGAAGTTGGCAAAAGATGGGTCAGGAACATCGGGCCTGACACCGTATTCATCCAGAATGCTGTGATAAATCCCATGTCATAAACATCAAAGGGGAGTGATAAATTCTAATTTTAAAAATTAAGTAAAAAGTATATATAATAAAAATAGCAAACACACAGTGCTAGGAAATGCCAGGCACTACTCTAAATGCTTTACCTTTACTCACTTTACCCCCCAACAACCCTTGAGGTAGATACTATCATTATCCCCGCTAGATAGATGATAAAACTGAAGCAGAGGGGTTGAGTAACTCACTTTAGGAGAGTTCAGATCAGTCACTTAGATCCCAAGGGGCAACTCTGGGACTCAAACAGGGAGGCCTGGCTGGGGACCCTGTGCTCTCGACAGGACACAGCACAAATCATAGTCTCTGCTCCCTATAAGCCCTGCTTTCAAATATGATATTTTCCGTGCTCTGGCCACGGCTGTGTAGACTTAATCTAGTCTGCTCTGTTGTTGGTTATGCAGCTCACTCTAGGAGTCTGTATACTGTGCTTTTCGAACCTTATCCAGCAGGAGGCCAGGCTCCCCACTCATTCAGGAAGCCATAAAAGTGGTGGGAAATGTGCTGTCCCGGTCAAATTTAGGCTCCCTGTAGCATTCTGCTTTTTCATTTTGTTTGTTGCTGAATTTTTCCCCCCTTATCTCTGCTCTTCTGGTTGGTGTAGACAAGCCCCAGGTTTTCCTCTATTTAAAAAACTCTGGATGTGAAGTTAGTAAACAATTTACGTGAGTGAACATATGCTACGGAAGTGGAAACAGCTGGTGCTGGGGAGGCTGGCTGCCATGAGTTGTTTTTATGTGGGGAGTCATTGGGAAAGCTCCCAAATCGGGCCTGGATTGTCCTTCATGGCCCCTGTGGGCTCTCCTCCTCTGCTCCCCTTCCCTTCCTCCTCCTTTCCCCCCTTTTATCTCCCCTCCTCCCTCCCTCCCCTTTCCCTTTCCCCTCCCCTCCTCCTCTCCTCTTCTCTTCCCTCCCTTCTTCCCCTCCTCCCCCCTTCTCTTTCTCCCTTCTCTTACTCTCCCCTCCCCTCTTTTCCTCTCTGCTTTCCTTCTCTGCCCTCCTTTCTTCTCTCTCTATTCTATTCCTTCCTCTGCCTGTGCTTGAATGTTGAAAATCACAAAGTCTTTCTTCTAGGACTTCCTACTTTTCTCCCGCCCCACCTTTTCGGAGGGAGCGGCTGTGACCATTATTTTGCCTCCAACCCCACAGGACACACAAATGGTGAGAAGGAATGCAGTGGGCTCTGTGGCCCAGGGAGTCTGCGGCCTAGACACAGCTACTTTCCACCTCAATCCAGGACAGACCCTGGTGGAGAGCCAGGTCTGGAGGGTGAGCACCCAGGCAAGGGAAACCCAGAGAGGATGCACATGAGGACAGGGTCAGAAGGCCACGAAGAGCCCCTTGCAGGGCTGTGCACTCAGGGAGTTGACTAGAATTAATGACAGTGTGAAACCAAACTAAATGATTTCTTGTTTCTTAATAATAACAGGGACAATATTAATACACCAATAGTAGCAAACACATACAGCCCTTCTTACGTTCCAGGTACTACATTAAGGTACCAGATAATATGTTAACTCTTTTTTCCTCATAACATGTCTGTGAAGTAGGTATTACACATGAGGCAGCGAGGTACAGAGAGGTTAAGTTACTTGCAAGGCCACACAGCCTATAAGTAACAGAGCTGAGATTAAAGCCCAAGCAGTCGGACTACCGAATTTGAGCTGCAGCGTTGAGATGGCCCATTCTTGTGCCTCACTTAACAATCACAGAAAAGCAAGCAACCTGACAAATTGACACATTTGCTCCACCTGAGGGCTTGTTGTGACACATTCAAGTAGCAGTGCATAATGAATGGAATAATAATAATAATAATAATAATAATAATAATTCTGGCAGTGTCTCACACAATCATGTGGCTAGATGAAGGACTGCTAGTGGACACATTTTGTCTACATGTGTGTATCCTCTGGTGGTCTGCTAGCCCTAGTTGAGAAAGAATACTGGAAATGCAAGTTACCTATTCATTTATTCAATCATTTATTGCGTGTCCGAACTGGGCCAGCTTGTAGGGATATAAAGAAAAGACTTGGTCCAGTTGAGAAAACAACCAAATTAACATTAAGTAGAATAACACAGTGTGATAAGTACTATCAAAAGAGATAAGCGCTGGATAAGAGATGCTAGAAGAACCTCTCCCATCTCTCTGGTGGGTGCAGCTGAAGCTGGGGAGGCAAGCCAGCAGAGGGGGCATCTTTCAGGAAGAGGCAGTGTTTATGCCTCATCTTGGAGGATGAGCAGGTATTGAGTTAGTGAACATAAGGAGCATTTCTTCTCTTATGCCGTAGTCCTCATGGGGACACATTTGATTGATCATGCTACCTGGCTTGTCATCTCTACCATGGGTGAATCAATACATTAATTTCTTTTCTGACACAACCTCCATCCCACCCCCAACACACAGGTACACAGGTAGCAAGTGAAAAGTGTATGAGATGGCATTATGCAGTGCTTTTCAAGGTTGGTTAATGAAAAAAATCCTAATTACTGCCTGTTGTGGGCTGAATTGTGTCACACACACACATACACACACACACACACACACACAATAAAATTCATATATGGAAATCTTAGTCCCAGTAGCTTAGAAAGGGACTAGTTTTGGAGATAGGGATGTGAGGCTAGTAGTTATGTTAAAATGAGGTCAGTAGGGTGGGCCCTAATCCAATCTGACTGGTGTCCTTGTAAGAACAGAAGATTAGGACACAGACATGGACAGAGGAAAGACCATGTGAAGACAAAGTGAGTAGATGACCATCTTCAAGAGAAAGAGAGAGGCTACAGAAGGAAAACACCCTACCAACACCTTGATCTTGTGCTTCTAGGCTCCAAAACGGTGAGGGAGTAAATTTCTGTTGTTGAAGCTACCCACTCTGTCATATTGATTCATTGCCTTCATATACCCTTACTGACCCATGATGAACGAAGGTGTCCCTCATCAGATCTACGTCAATCGGGAGAAAATCTTGGTCGAAAGCACCATGGTTAGTAAATGGGGGAATCAGAGAAGAGAATGTCCCAGTTCCTTGTCTTAAGAAGCTCTTATGCCGAGAACAGACATCTCCTGTAGACTTGGCCTCTTGGCATGATGCAGCACCCAGGATGCTGTGAGCCAGCCTTCCTTTAGTCCAAGCTTTGCCAAAAGCTTTAACAAGAAGAGATTTCACAAATATGTATGGATAGTAGGACTCAAAACCCTTCAATTTGTATATAAGTTAAATTCAATGAGCTTTCATAGCATATGGTATCCAAATATTTTCTCTCCCAGAGTGGGACAATAATTTGCTTATAGAGAGCCGATGGACAGACACTTGTAATCTTAGAAGCTTTCGAAAGTAGTGCTTTAAGGTAATGCTTGAGCAATTTTTTTTTTAAAGACTTTACTCATTTATTCATGAGAGACACACAGAGAGAGGCAGAGGGAGAAGCAGGCTCCCTGTAGGGAGCCCTATGCAGGACTCGATCCCAGGACCCTGGGATTATGACCTGAGCCAAAGGCAGATACTCAACCATTGAGCCACCCAGGTGCCCCTGCTTGAGCAAATTGAGCAACTGATTGGTTGAGATTTTTTTTCTTCTAAAATAGTCAAAGAGAGAATTGTGCTATTTTTACTAACCTCGCTTTACTTAGAAGTTGATTATAAGCCACTTTCCCCAACCACTTATTTCTAGTAATAAAAAAATTAGCAGATGAGACAGGGCTGCTTATTAGCTAGAAATCCCATGTAATTACAGTGATAATATAATTTATCTTTCAAGTGAGGACATTTTTCAAAGTGAAAGAAGACACTTTTAAAAATTATGCCAGGATAAAGTCAGAACCCAGGGTTTTTCTAAGCATACATACAGTCATTGTACTAGACAAATATTTTTGCCCTAGTTACAGCTGTCACTGAAGAATCTTCCAGGGCATTAGCTCATTGTTTCTTAAATCTTAAAAATCACAAGCATACTTTTTTTCTTCGGACAAAGCTATTTGGATAAGCTCAGGATATCACGTATTTCTGGTACTTCCAAAGCTTTGCCATGTGAAGAACTGCAAGTTTGGGCACCCACATCTGAATGCCTCATGTGCCGGGCGATGCTACTGACTAATGAAGCAGCAAGTAGAGCAGAAATAGCAGTGGTCCAGGGGTCAGCTCTGCCACTACTAGCTGCTAGACAACAGATAGTTTTCTTAGCTATAAAGTGTGAAGATTGGACCACGTAATTTCTACAATCAGCCATGGCTGTGTTATTCCCATAGAGGAGCAGCTTAGGGACAACAGTGGGGTTGGGATGAGGCTGAGGGCCTCTTGTGAAGCTGCATTTACAGCACACTTTTTTTTTTTTTTTTTTTAAGAGAGAAGGATGGGAAGAGGGAGAGGGAGAGAGAGAATTCCTAAGCAGGCTCCATGCCCAGCATGGAGCTCAACGGGGCTCAATCTCACTACCTTGAGATCATGACCTGAGCCAAAATCAAGAGTTAGATGCTTGACCAACTGAGCCACCCAAGTGCCCCTACAGTAGTATGATTTTTATGAAGTGTTGGAAATAGGGCATCTGGGAGGCTCAGTCAGTTAAGTGTCTGCCTTCAGATCAGGTCATGATCCGGGCATTCTGGGATAGAGCCTCACATCAGCCTCCTCCCTGCTTAGCGAGGAGACTGCTTCTCCCTCTCCCTCTGCCTCCTCCCCTCTGCTCATGCTCTGTCTCTCTCTCTCAAATAAAGAAACAAAATCTTTAAAATAAAATAAAATTCTGGGAGAGCCTGGGTGAGATCTGTCTTTGGTTTAGATCATGACCCTGGGGTCCTGAGATCGAGTCCCACATCAGGCTCCTCACAGGGAGCCTCCTTTTCCCCCAGCCTGTGTCTCTTGCCCTCTCTGTGTGTCTCTCATGAATGAATGAATGAATGAATGAATGAATTAATAAGTAAATCTTTAATAAAATAAAATGCTGGAAACAGCAATCATCCATGTCAAAAAATGGGGAGGGGGTTGCTGATACAGGTGCTTGGTTGGGCTACAGCAACCTTCAGTCCTACATACACAATTCACCCCTAGAGTTCTATCATCCTTCTATGGATCTAGGATTTGGTGAGAATAAGAATAGTGACAAAAAATAAAAGATGAACATTGACTATAAGATTGGAATGAATCTGAAATGCTGAAATTCTTAGAGAAAGGTAGAATGCATGGATAATTATCTAGAATTGAAAACCTGAAGAGGTCTAAATGATCACCATAGTAGCTCTTTCTCATTAAGCAAAAGCTCCATTTGCAGTGACTTTTAGGCTATAACTCTGTAGTGGGGTCTTTGGTCAGAGATTCCTACTGCATAATATACAAAAGTTCGTCTCAAAAGTTGGAAATTATGTTTTTACCCACCAGAATAGCAAAAAATTAAAGGTGCAGTGGTAACTGGTGATACAGAGGCTAGCAGGAAATGGACATTTATATGTTGGTAGGAGTAGGAACTGTTTCAATCTTTTTTTTTATACTGTGGTGCCCAGTGTGGGGCCTGAACTCACCACCCTGAGATCAAGGCCTGAGCTGCTGAGAACAAGAACCACCCTGAGATCAAGGCCTGAGCTGCTGAGAACAAGACTTGGATGTCTAACAGACTGAGCCACCCAGGTGCCTCTCAACCACTTTTAAAATTAATTGATTAATTCATTAATTATTTTCAACCATCTTTTAAAAATAAACTTTTAAATTGAGGTATGGTTTCCTTACAATAAAATATATCCATATTAAATGTACATTTGAATGAGTTTTGACTAATGCACCCGTAAGTCACCTCCATAATCACATAGAGCATTTCTATCAGCCCCAAAATACTCTCTTTGTCCCATTCCAGTTAATTCTCTCAGTCCTTACCACCACCCCAGGCAACCATTGATCCATTTTCCATCATCATAGATTACACTTATCCTTCCTAGAAGTTCACATAAGTGCAATCATATGTATGTATTCTTTTGTGCCATGCTTGTCCCACTGGGTATAAGGGTTTTAAGATTCATCTATGTCACTGCATGTATCACCTTATTAATGAGTAATAGTCTATCGCATAGATAAGCCACAATTTGTTTATCCACTCACCTGCTGATAGACATTCGGGTTGTTTATAGCCTTTGCATATTATCAACAAAGCTGCTTATGAACATTTGTGTACAAGTCTTTGTGTGGATGTATGTTTTCCTCATTTCTCTTAGTAAACACCTGTGAAGGTTAATGGCTGTGATTCTTACTTTTATGTATTTTTCATTTTTTAATTGTGTCAACCCAACTGACCACAGAGTGCCCAGATTAAATCTTATATTTGGATTGTCAGTGAGGGTATTTGTGAATGAGATTAACACTAGAATCAGTGGACTCAGTAAAGCAGACTGCCCTCCCCAGTGTGGATGGGCATCATCCAATTTGTTAAGGACCTAAATAGAATAAAAGGTGGAGAAAGGGAGAATCCATCTCTTTCTTCTGCCTCACTGTGTGAATGTGACATCTCATTTCATCTTCTCGGGCCCTCGGACTGCCATCTGCTCCCCTGGTTCTCAGGCCTTTGGACTCAGACTGAATTATACCACTAGCTATCCTAGGGCTCCAGCTTGTTGATAACAGATTGCAGGACTTCTCAGCCTCCAGACTTACTGTAATCCAACCTGAGTATTCTTTTTACATTCTCACCAGACAATTCTAATGATGTGTAGGAGGATCTCATTGTGCTTTTAATGTGCCTTTCACTGATGACTAATAATGCTGAAGACCTTTTCATATGTTTGTTAGCTTTGGGGAAACATCAGATCAGTGTATTCTTTATATATTTGCATATATTCTAGATAGAAAATATTTTGG
The DNA here is from genome assembly GCF_048164855.1 of Canis lupus baileyi. Taxonomy (NCBI): domain Eukaryota; kingdom Metazoa; phylum Chordata; class Mammalia; order Carnivora; family Canidae; genus Canis; species Canis lupus. The sequence continues at coordinate 41,854,111 of NC_132838.1, forward strand.
ATGATATATATATATATATTTCTCTACATATATATGTTTTCTCTCAGTCTGTGACTTGCGTTTTCATTAACAAAGTTTTTTTGAGGAATGAAAATTAAAATTTTGATTAATTTAATTTTTGTAGATGAGATTTAATTGAAGATATATATGTACATATACAGTGTGAGCTAGGGGTCACAGTTTCTCCTTTTTTTCCCTTAAGGATGTCTAGCTAACTAAAACTATTTATCAAAAAGACCATTATCCCCCACTGAATTACAGTGTTTGTGTTCTTATTACTGAATTTTAAAAGTTCTTCATATACTCTAGAAGCAAATGCTTTGTTAGTTTAATATATTGAGAGTATTTTCTCCCTGTCACTTACCTTTGCATTTTCTTAACAATATCCTCTGAAAAGCAGAAATTTTTCATTTTGATGAAATCCAATTGATCATTGTTATTTTTAATATTATCTGTGCTTTTTGTGTCCTGAGAAATCTTTGTCTAACCCCTGGTCACAAAGATTCCCTCCTCTGTTTTTTTTTTTTTTTTTCCCTAGAATTATTGTATTTTTAGGTTTTACATTAGTGCCATTTTGAGTTGATGCTTGCATATGGTGTGATATAAGAATCAAAGTTTAATTTTTGGGTTGTTACATTTTTTAATTAATAGGCTGAATTTTTAGAACAGTTGTAGGTTTATAGAAAAATTGAGCAGATCATAGAAAATTTCCATATATCCCATACCCAATTTCCCCTATTATTAATATCTTACATTAGTGTATTTGGTAAATTAATGAGTGAATACTGACACATTATTAGTTTATGTAGTATCTTTTTTTCTCTTCCAGCATCCCATCCATCCCATGACATTTAGTTGTCGTGTCTCCTTGGTTTCCTCTGGACTGTGACAGGTTCTCAGACCTTCCTGTTTTTGATGACTTTGGCCTCCAGTTGTTTATAGCCTTTGGCCCTGCTCACTGCTAGTCCTGAATGTCCTACTCCACTTTGTAATGGTTTGCTGCTAGATCCGCCCAACCTTTTGGTTTGTAAGTCTCACAGGACCTTGTTCAGGATAGGCAGCCCTGAACACATAGATACTTGATGTCACATGGTCAAAACCTCTGTCAGAGGCAAGTAGCACACCAAGAGATGGTTTTCCAATGTTGTAGAATCCTGTCCTACAGTAGGTATGCTCTTTCTCCAAATCTCTGGGGTCTCCATTGAGACTCTCTTATTGGGGCTTGCCTTCACTCTACAAAATGACTTTTCCTGCCACAGGTACTTCTGGTACCATGATGTCTGCTGGATCAACTGACCTGTGTCAGAGATTCTCGTACTTCTGTCTGGACTTACTCAGAACCTTTTCCTGCTCTGGGCCTGATTCATACCTTGTAGCCTTTTGTGGTACTTAGTGAATGCATCAGATAGCATTCTCAAGTGTGAAATACACTGGTTGTGGAGGCAGAAGCGGCCTGCCAAGAATTGCACTACCTTCCTAGTGTTGATAAGTAACAGATGCAATGATCTGTCCTTTAATTTCATGGGACTTTCTGGCATCCCCATAAACACTTCACTGACATGACAGACCCCCAAATCTTCATAGAGCCTACCTCCCACTTTCATGGAGCATACCAAGGCCTCCAATCCGCTAGGTGCTTCTTGCTCATCTGGTTACTATAATGTCATTGTTGTAATAAACGAGGGTGATATTCTCTGGAATGTCCTATGGTTCAGGTCCCCGTGGATATATCACGACAGATGGCGGGAGAATTAGCATAGCTCTGGGGTGACCCTGTAGCCCTATGAATATGAGCAGTTTTCTGATCCTGGAAAACATAGGAAGAGAAACCATTCACCAAAGCCATGGCTGCCTTCCATGAACCGGAGGCTGTGTTGATCTGCTCTAGCAAAGACTTCACATCTGGCAATGTAGCTGCATTGGGGGCAGGAAGAGAGGGATAGTGGCAGAAGATGGGACTGATTTGAAGGAGTCTGAAGGGCAAACGGCCAGGTAAGACCTCAGCCTGAACACCGAGAGGAGCCCTTACAGGTTTGTAGGCCACGTAGTCTATGCCCTCACTAGTTTCCAACAGAAAACTGTTTTCTAACATGGATTAGCTTCTAAATGTTCTGTCTCAAGGTGGAATGGGTGCTGTGTGCTGAGATGACTGCCCAGCTCCCACCTTCAGGCCTGAGATACACACTGGCCAGCCGCAGTGCTGGCCGAAGCCTCCCAGACCCACTCAGCAGCCATCATCCTGGGGTCCATGCGCACTTGCAATCTCCCATTGCCTTCTTGCTCACTCTTCTTTTTTAGGAACATCTCCTCCACTTCCTACACCTTCAGACATTCTCTTCACTCTACAAGACTTTCTTAGGTGTCTCCTCTCACCCCAGATAGGATTAACTGCTTCCATTTCCAGAGCATTTTGTTCATACTGTAAGTTTGGGAGTACTTAGACCCTGGTATCACACTATGGCTCTTCACTTCCTCAGCCCCTCTGCGGGCACCCTGGACACAGTCTAGGCCATGACTCTTTTGTCTTGATGTCACCAGAGGTTTGCTTGCAGTCTGACACACATAGGCATTCCAGGAATGGTTATTGAATTAAATTTGTTATTTAACTGAATCTGATTCTGATGTTAAGAAAGGTAAAAAAAAAAAAAAAAAAAAAAAAAAAAAATCCAGGCTGAGATGCACACATTTATCCTTTCATAAAATGTGTATTTGTTGTCACATAGCAAAAAGAAGGGCTCAAAGAAGCCTTCTTGTGCAGATACCACTTTGCATTCTGATTGTGCAAAGTAATACATACTGTCATAAACCAAAACTCTTTCTTTTCTCTCCATCTAAATTGGAACTGTTTAACTGTTTAATGAACATGACTCTAATACCTTCAAAAACAATTTAATTTCATGTGTGCCTGTGTAGATGTGAGCTCATGCTGTATTTGGAAACTCCCATTCTTTGATTCATTGATCTTTTATCTTCAAGCATTAACTTCATAATAATTAAGGAAACAGGATAGTGCTGAAAGCAAAGATACTTTTGTGTATAGCTTACAGATTAGAACCTGGTTTTTAGTTTAACACAAACCCTAATTCTTTTTAAATTTTGACTGGGGCATAAACTATTTACAACCATGAACACTGAGTTTGACACATGTTTACACTTTTCAGGTGCAAATATTCAGTGGCAGGATTTCCAGACTACAGCTTCTAGCACTTGACAATTTGTTTTAAATGTAAACTACAGGTTGACATACATACATAATTTGCCCGTTTCTGCATTATGGACCAAGTATGTACATTTTAAACAACAAACAAAACATTTAAGCAAGCCAGAAAATTGCTCATGATATTGGTTAGACTCAACTCGCCACTAATTTTGAGGTCCTAAATCTCAGTGGCTTAAACATGATAAAAGGATATAGAATGCATATTTCTCTCATGAAAAATCTGAGTGTAGGCAGTTCACACAGCTTTTGTGATGGCTCTAGGATCATCTGGGCCATGGGTGCCTCCAATTTTCTGTTCCACCAACTTGAAGATCTGGTCCTCATTCTTACAGTCAAGATGGAGCATGGGACATCATACCTATATCACAATGGTGAATGTGTAACAGTAACAAGAAGTGGCCCCTGTCTCCTAGAACTTGTGGATGTCACTTTCTCTCATAACCCATTGGCCAGCACTTAGTTCTGTGGCTACAAACAGCTGGCAAATGAGACTGGGAAGTGTGGTCTATATTTAGCATGGCCATGTGCCCAGCTAAGTATTGATCTTATTACTGAAGAAAACAGGGAAGATATAAATTGGGGCCCACTGATATCTTTGCCACATGCACACATACCAAAGGGAAAACACAATGCCAGAAAACATTTTGCAAAGTAGTTCATTGGAGGATTCCAGCTTTTGGGAAGCCGTTTTGTTTGTCTTCATTTCTTCCACTTGCCCAAACATAAGTCTCCCACTTCCATTTCCTGTTTTCGTGTGTGAGGCCATGTGTTCATCAGAGGCTCTATGGCCTGGCAGGCTCACTCCACAGAGGGCCTTGGAGATGACTTTGGTTATTCCGGAATGCATCTAATTTGTCCTACATGAGCTCAACTCTGAGCATCTGATTCATTTGGCAACAATAATTTATTTATAAATAATCATGAACCTTTTCATAAGTGTCTTGTTTTGCATTTGGTCGGCTAAAACTAAAACACTGGTTTTCCCAGAGTTTAGAAAAATGACACTAGCAATTTGAGAAGCAGAACTAGGGACATAGGTGGGAGTAGGAAATTGAAGTTAAAAGCTACTCAAGTAGTTCTCTTGGAGCTGCTTCAACCCCTAGGGGAGTGGGTTTTCCATCACTTTCTCTGGGATTTTCATCACTTTCATAAACTACATCAAGGCCACAAGTTTTGGGGGTTTTGCTTTTTTGTTTTTTTTTTTTTTAAGATTTTATTTACTTGTTCATGAGATATACAGAGAGAGAGGCAGAGACATAGGCACAGGGAGAAGCAGGCTCCATGCAGGAAGCCGGATAAGGTATGCTATCCCAGGACTCCGGGATCACGCACTGAGCCAAAGGCAGACGCTCAACCACTGAGCCACCCAGGCATCCCACGTTTTTTGGTTTTTGTTTTTTATTTTTTATTTGTTTATTTATTTTTATAAGATTTTTAAAAATTTTTTATTTATTTATGATAGTCACAGAGAGAGAGAGAGAGAGGCAGAGACACAGGCAGAGGGAGAAGCAGGCTCCATGCACCGGGAGCCTGACGTGGGATTCGATCCCGGGTCTCCAGGATCGCGCCCTGGGCCAAAGGCAGGCACCAAACCGCTGCGCCACCCAGGGATCCCATGGTTTTTGTTTTTTAAGGGCAAGAGACAAACTTCTATAAGCTTAACATTATACTTGGTGCTGTGGGAAATACAAGAGATAATTTATTTTCTAGACTTTAGGAAGTGACCTACAACCATGAGAAGGAAAAGAGTATGAATTTAGTTGGGATAAAATAAGCTTAGTTGCTGTAACAAAGTGTGAAATCTCATGGGCTTAACATAATAAATATTCATTTCTTACTCACCTTTCAGTCTGGGGCAGGTCTGCCACTCTCCATGTCACAGGACTACCATCTGGAGCTCACATTCTTTACACTTGACATAGAAGGAGAAGGGAGAAATGGAGGACCACATAGGATGTTTTTAAGGGCAGGGTCTAGAAGCTTCTTTTGCACAGGCCAGAGTTCAGTCATGTGGCTGGAACCATGGTGCAAGTTCAACTGAGTCTGGAAGCCTACTGTCCCTGTCTGCCCGAGGATAGGCCATATCTGCGTGGTCATGTCTCTGCCACACCTGGGGTTAACTTCCAGCTCTTGTGCTTTTTATCTTCATGATCATGGTCAGTTTATGCAGCTTTTCATCCTCAGTTGTCTCACAAAGAAAATATACATGATATCAACTGTCTGGGTGAAATTAAGTGCTTGACATCTAGGTCTTCATGAAATCCTGATTTTCTTTTTTTTCTTTTGAGGTATCTGCAGTCTTGGAACAGTATTTAACACATGTGTCCAGAGCCAGCAGCATCTCCGACCTCATCCTGAAGACTACCTGCTTCCAAGCACCTGAGAGAGATGATTAAAATGAAGATTTCTCCCCCTCACACCTAGACAACAACATCAAAAATAGGAACCTCGGGGGTAGGTATGATAACCTTCACCTTTATATTCTCTTCCCAGATTATTATTTTAGTTAAAAAATTCTGATAAAATATATACAGCATAAAATTTACTGTCTTAGCCATTTTTAAGTAAACAATTCAGTAGTATGTTCATCCATGTTATGGTACAACCAATCTCCAGAACGCTTTTTGCTTGCAAATCTAAAATACCATATCTGTTAAACCCCCTTTCTTCCTCCCCTGGTCCCTGGCAACCACACTTCTATTACCTGTCTATGAATCTGACTACTCTAGACACCTCATCTAAGTGAAATCAATATAGTATTTGTCTTTTTTTGTGACTAACTTATGTCACTTAGCAGAATGCCCTTAATTTTCATCCTTGCTGTAGCATGTGTAGGAATTCCCTTCTTTTTTAAAGGCTGAATGATATTACAGTGTGTGGATGCGTGTGTGTGTGTGTGTGTGTATACACAGCACATTTGCTTAGCCATTCACTCATCTTTGTATACTTGGATAGTTTTCACCTTTGGCTATTGTGAATAGTGCTGCTACAAACTGGAATATACAGACATCTCTTCAAGATTCTGCTTTCAATTTTTTTGGATAAATACCCAGAATTGGAATTGCTGGATCATGTGGTAATTTTATTTTTAACTTTATTTATTTATTTTTTTAGAAAGACAGTGTGTGTGTCAGTAGGAGGGGAGGGGCAGAGGGAGAGGGAGAGGGATAGAGAAAATCTCAAGCAGACTCCACACCTGATGTGGACCCAGTGTTGGGCTCCATCTTATGACCCTGAGATCATGACCTGAGCCAAAATCAAGAGACAGAGGTTTAACTGATCAGCCATACGGGCTCCCTTCTTTTTAATTTTTTAAGAAACCAGATGATTCTTCTGCCCATCAACGTTGGAAAAGCATGGGACTAGAAGACAAGAAAATACATAATCAAGTGCCAGACTTGTACAATACAGCAATAAATCCTATGGAATTTAGAAATGAAGAGGAGACAATGGAAAGAATGAGCACGGGAGGGAAATGCTGCAGAGAAAAGTTGCGGATTGAGAGCAGCCTCAACACTTAGGGTTGAATAAAATGAAGTGCAAGGAGAAGGAAGCCTAGGTGGGATACCACACGAAGGAAGTCAAGGAGGACGCTAAGAGGGAGCAAATAGCAGGAGAGAAAAATCATGCTGGAGGGTCATGGGAGATGAGGCTGTCAGGAGAGGCGAGTTAGAGGTTAGTTAGATGATTATGAGCCTTGAAATTCATGCCGATGGGTTCAGATTTAATGCCCAGACTAGGCAACTCCCGATGGCTTTTTAAGAGATATTTTATTTATTGATTCATGAGAGACAGAGAGAAGGAGGCAGAGACACAGGCAGAAGGAGAAGCAGGCTCCTGGCAGGGAGCTGGATGTGGGACTCGATCCCAGCACCAGGATCACGCCTTGAGACAAAGGCAGATGCTCAACCACTGAGCCACCCAGGTGCCCCACCTGATGGCTCTTGAAGAGAAGTGGCATATGATAATTGTCAGGTCATCATTCAGGAAAATTAAAGTCATCAATAAAAAAGCATGAAAGCGCATGTTTCTATAAATTCCAGTACAGTGGAATAAAATTATGTAAATTATTACTATAATATTATAAATTTAAGTATATAATTATATGGTCCCCCTCTGCCCACCAGTAGCTTCTAACAGAAAACAGGTATAAAGAACAACTAAAGATATAATGGACATCTTCCACTATACCTGGCAAAATGCAGGGGGAAAAATCTTTTTGTCTGAATGGGATAAATAATATGAAAATCTGGGCAAGGAAAGTGATGTGTCTTTGGGGTTTTATGCAAAAGCTAGCCAGAATTGTGACATTTGAAAGATTTGTGTATTATAGGTCTACCACCTACTGGTAGAGTGACAGTGAACAACCAAACCACTTTATGTGGTAGTTTCCTCATCTATGAAGTGGTGACAAGCATAGAATCTGACTCATAGAGTTTTGGGGATGATTTAATGAGTTAATGTATGTAAAACCCTTAGTATAGAGTCTGGTGCTGAAAAACAAAAAGTGCTATATTAACATTATAATCTGTATTCTCTGAAGAAATAAATGAAGACTAATAAAATAATTTCCTGTTCTAACAAGAAATCAAATCATCAAGCATCAGAAATTTTAAAACTCATACTTTCCCTCACCTGATTTAGGACTTGAAGATATTCTCTGCATGAGTTTTCTTATTTAGAGCAAAGCAAATTTAAGGCATTGTTTACAAAATACCTAAACTTTAGTAGTGCTTAATAGGAATTCAAAGGCTTATTTTTTTCCTGATCAGTCCGATTTCCCATTATTTTATCCCATTTTTTTTTTTCTGCAGTCTCTATGCCATCCTTCTTAAAATGTAAGATTCTACACAAAAGGACCTGACCGGGAGTGGGAATAAAAGGGTTGGTTGGGCTAAATAAGCCTTGGGGGGCAGAAACCAACTCTGTTATGTTGGGAGCTGAATCTGTGCCTGGCCTGGCTTGCACCTGCCCTGTGGGAGAAGACCAATCAAAGCAACAATGGCTTGTGGTCTCTCAGGCCATCCTTCATCACAACCCATCAGTTGTTGCTATTACTAATTCAAAGGAGCCGATAATGATTCGATGAAAGACAGCAGATCATTGCATCTGGCAGCTTTGACAGTGATGACCTCAGAAAAGTTTTTACTTCTGAAAAGTCTGAATTGGAAGAGAGGTATTGTACCACTAGTAACTACACGGTTTAATAATTTATGAGCCAAAGAAGCCCTGGAAAAACAATGTGGGGACAAAAAGAAAGGGAGCAAGGTGGGAAAGAAAAAAGAAAACAAAAACACAACAAGAAAACAATAAACTAGGTTTTGCCTCTTGAATACACTTCTAGGCACATGCACATTTTAGAATAGCACCGATTTCATCAGGAAGAAATATTTGCTGACTGAGTACTGGTCAGAGATGTTTCTCAGAAATAATCATTATTAGGAAATATTTTGAGAGTTTATAATCAGAGACTGGAAGAGGTAGTCTGTTGACGTGACCAGGATTCTCAGAACCATACACTCAGTGTATTAAGTCACTGACTCATTTTCACCCCCCGCTGAGCTCCTGAGGGCCACTGGGGCATGAGACCACAGCAGATCAGGACTCTCTGAATTGGGTTCATTTGTGAGTGTTTATGAAAGAGAGCCCTGGAGGGCCACCCAATGGTCTGCAGGGCCAATTACTCCATCCAGGCTGTGACTGTTGAGGCTCCCATTTGGGTCAATGATAGAAAACCCTAAGAGCTCTAGATTCCTTTATGAACCAAATCAAACCTCTGAAGAGGTAGTGAGAATAACTACCAGCAAATCTGTGAACTCTCTCTCTAAAGATCCCAGATAAGGAGCCGAGGACTTGACTGGGCCACCAGTCACCCAGGCACATGTAAGCCACATATTGGGACTATATCTCACGTGGAGTTGCAAGAAACTAAACATCTTTCCTGCCCCTGAAGAGAACCCTGGGCATCATAAAAGAGCAATTTTATTTTATTTTTTCTTTGCACTCCCAGTCAGGACTATCTTTGTATTACAAAACAGAATTATGTGAATTTGGGAGGAACGATGATCAGTTTTTTGTGTCAGCTTGGGTAGGCTGTAGTATGTAGGTATTCAACCAATTACTAAGCTGGTAGTTTTGTGAAAATACAGTTGACCCTTGAACAATGCAAGGGTTAGGTGCACTGACCCCCATATGGTGGAAAATCCAGTTACGATTTTTACTCCCCTAAAACTTAACTATTAATAGCCTATTTTTGATCAAAAGCCTCACTGATAAAGTGGATTAGCACATATTTTTTTTGTTATATGTATTATACATGTATTCATACAATAAAGTAAGCTAGAGAAAAAATGTTATTGAGAAGATACATTTACAGTACTGCACTGTATTTATCAACACAGTAGTTAAGTTTATATCATCTGTTTACATGATGAATTGTCAGTACCTATACCGATATTGTCTTATGTGACACAAATCACTGTAGACATTATATGTTATTAACACTACACATTCAAAATAAAAAGATTACATGAAAGAAGAAATACATACTTACTGACACTTATAATGATTCATGCCTTGATAATGAAGAAGGAGCACTATGATTGTTTTATGGTAGCCTAGTGTAATCAATACAATTGCTTCAAGGTAGCCCAGCCTATACACTAATAAATGAATCATTATAAAATTTTGGTGGCAAACAGTATTATACTCAGAGTCATAATACAGTATTAGAAACATAATTCTTTTTTAAACAACCACTTACTTGTGATTATAAGCTGATGTGCAATTTCTCCAATTACAAAAGAGAAGCATACCATACTACAATGTAATTATTTGAAAACAAAGTTATAAAACAGTAAAAAAATAAATACATTGTTAATTTTATATTAAATATCATTCACTTTATACCTATGTAAGGATAAGCTCTCCACTTCTATACAAGCCAAGCACACCATATCCTGCATGATGAATATTTAGGGAATGATGATATGACCCCAAACATCTCATATTTTTATGGCTGAGTAATATGTCATTGTGTGTGCATACCACATTTGCTTTATCCATTCACTTAGTGATGGACATGGGTTACTTCCATATCTTGGCTATTGTAAATATGGCTGCAATAGACATTCAGGGGTGCATATATCTTTTTGAATGAGACCTTGCCATTTGCCACAACATGGATAGACCTAGAGGGTATTATGCTCGGTGAAATAAATCACACCAAAACAGAAAAATACTGTATGATTTCACTTACATGTAGAATCTAAAAACAAAAAACAAAAAACAAGAAATAAAAACAAAAACCAAGTGAATGAACAAACAAAAAGCAGAAACAGATCTATAAATGCAGAGAACTTGCCAGAGGAGAGGGGGACTGGGGGGTGGACAAAAGGGGTGAAGGGGCATGGGAGATACAGGTTTCCAGTTATGGAATGAATAAGCCACAGTGATGAAAAGTACAGCATAGGGAATATAGTCAATGGAATTATAATAGCATTGTATGGTGACAGGTAGTAGCTATACTTCTGGTGACCGTAGCGTAACCTGTAGAGCTGTCAAAAAACTACGTTGTACTCTTGAAACTAGTGTAACATAGTCTGTCAACTATACTTCAATTAAAAAGAATTTTTTAAGCCTTATGAAATTCTTGCCATAGTTACTAGATTTTCACATGAAGACAGGTATACAACAGATAAGTTTACTGACTGCACGGCATAATGATTATTTACTATTCATTCAGTGGAAGTGGATCATCATAAAGACATCCTTGTCTTCGTCACAGTGAGTAGGCTGAGGAGGAGGAAGAGGAATTAAATTTGCTGTCCTGCGGGTGGCAGAGGCAAAAGAGGTGAAGGAGGTAACAGGGAAAGAGAGCAGGCAAGGCAGGCACCATGAGTGCAACTTTATGGAAATATATCATAATTTCTGCTTGATTTTTTTTCTTTTTTGTTTCTCTAAAAATGTTTCTATGCAGTGCCAATGCTTCATTTACCACTTGCTTTAGTTTCAGGGCCCATATCATAGAAAGATCCATGTTGTAAAAGAAGTCAAAGCAATCTTGAATAATTGGAACCCGTCTGCCAGGATGTCTAAGGTCAATTTGTTTTCTGGCACCGCTTTTTCCGTGTCTTCTACCTCATGGTCTGGCACTGGTTTGGAAGCACTCGTGCCCATCAAGTCATCTTCTGTTAATTCCTCTGGTGTTGTGTCTATTAGCTCTTAAATTTCTCTAAGATCTTTATCTTAAAACCCTTTATTTCCCTCCACCATCTTCTCGCCATATCCACAATCTCTTTCATGATTTCCTTAATTGGCTCCTTCATAAATCCTGTGAAGTCATACACAACATCTGGACACGGTTTTCTCTAGCAGGAATTTATTGTTTTGAGTTTGGTGGTTTTCATGGCTTTTTCTGTAACAGTGATGGCATCTTCATTGGTGTAATCCTTCCAGATTTTCATAATGTTCTCTCTCTGTCATGGGTTTTCTTCCACAGTGTTGACAATCCTTTCCAGAGAATATCGTGTATAATAAGCTTTAAAGATCCTTATGAGCCCCTGATCCAGAGGCTGAATTAGAGACATTGAGCTGGCAAGCAAGTAGACCACTTTGACATTTTGGTGTCGAACTCACGGGATTCTGGTGGCCAGGGATACTGTTCAATACCAAAAGAACTTTAAAAGTCAGTCTTTTACTGGCAAGGTACTTCCTGACTTCAGGGACAAAGCGTTGATGGAATCGATCCAGAAAAAAATGTTTTCATTGTCCAGGCCTTCTTGTCACACAACCAAAGATTGGCAGCTGGTGTTTATCTTTTCCCTTCAAGGCACAGGGGTTAGCTCGAGAGATAAAGGCAGTCCTGATCTTAAACCCAACTGCATTTACACAAAACAATAGTTAACCTAGCTCCTCCTATCTCAAATTCTAGTGATTGCTTCTCTTCCTTACTTATAAATGTTTTTTGTATCACTCCCCCCCCCCCCCCAGAATAGGGCACTTTAATCTGCATTAAAAACCTGCTCAGATGGATATTCTTTCTCCTCCACGATTTTCTTAATGGCATCTGGAAACTCCTCTGCTGCCTCTTGGCTGCTTCTCCAGTTATCTTGACATTTTTAAAGCCAAACCTCTTTCTAAAATTAGCAAACCATCCTGGCATTTAATTCTCCGATATTCATTCTTTCACCTTCCTTTTGCTTTAAGTTGTCATATACTATAATGACTTTGCTTTTTCTCAAATCATATTAGAGTCTATGGGTATGCCTCTTACAGCAATCCTTCACCTACATAAAAGCTGCATTTTCAATATGAGATAAAAAGGTATTTCACAAAAGGTACAAGGTTTTCCTGTCTGCTGGTGGGCTTATGAATTCCCTTTTCTTTTCTTCGCAGTGTTCCATATGTTGGATTTACTTATCTTGAAATGGTGAGCAACCAAATCTGCAGCCGTGATGTACGGCACATCTCAAGCAATTCAACTTTTTCTTGTAATGTCATGACTTTTCTTTGCTTCTTGGGAGCACTCCCAGCATCATAAGTGGCATTTGGTACAGATCCCATGGTGTCAATCAAAATTTGCCATATTGTACTAAACACGATGGAAAAATACACGAGAACTGTGATGGAACACTATTTACTAGGATAGACATTTTACTGGAGAGATGAATTGCTCATATGGAGATGATTCATGTCACAATGCGTTTTAAGTGGATATTTGGAACACATGAGCTCCCTGCAACAGCAACAGGAGGTGGCTATGAAGTTATTACAGGAGTACCACATGTACAATAGGTGATTTTATGCAGCTATGTTTTAATTCTGAATCTTTATGTTTGTTCACATTTCTCTTAACAGGAAATGGCACCATGTACTGTCTGTAAGTGTGTGCATAAGTTTTTATGGAAATTTCAACTTTTTAGAATAGATTTGTGTATATTTTATGGTAGTAAGTGATAAAATAGACTAGTATCTACATTTATTTTATATGTTTCTGACATATCTAACTTTTCCTTAAGATTTTTGGTATTTTTAACTGATGCAGTTCATCTCTGCTTTAAAATTGTTGTAAATCTCAAAAAAAAATTCCTAAAACATTTATCAAAAAAAATCCACATATAAGTGGACTTGTGCAGTTCAAACCCATGTTGTTCAAGGGTTAACTGTATTTTGTAGATGCATTTAACACCTGCAATCTGTTGATTTTAAAGTAGAGAAGGTTATCCTTTGTAATATTGTGGGCCTTATCCAATCGGCTGAAGGCCTTCAGAGCTAAACTGAGATTTCCCTGAGGAAAAAGAAATTCCGTTTGTGGACTACATTATCAGTTTCTGCCTTGGTAAACCAAATCCTTGCAGTCTATATCCATTCATCTATCCATCCACCCACCAATCCATCTATCCATCCCCTACTGGTTCTGTTTCTCTGGTAGAACTCTGGCTCATACAAAAGAGAATCATTAAGAAATTTTAAACTCCAAAAGGAAAAATTATTTTGAATAACAAAAACAACAAAAGCCAATGGCCTCATTGCTTTTAACCGTTGAGTCCAAGACCAAGACCAAAAAACTCCAAAAGCAAAACCATGTGCTCCTTACATGGTTCACAGTGAGTTCCACTCTGGCCATCCCGATTATACACCTGCTATGCCACAGATTGTGTAACCCTGAGTAAATTTCTAAAACACATGAGGACTTAATTCCCTTAGGTACAGATATTTTAAAAATTGCAATGCCTATAAGATGAAATGATCTATTTAAAAGATGTAGTAAAGAGAGTAAAACTTCATGGGTATGATAAATATAAGTTCCTTTTTCTTCCCTCCTTTGAATTATTTCTCCCAAAGAAAGAGTTTCAACTGTTTTACTCCTTTCAAATGACCTTATATAAAAATGGAGCCACTAGGGGCCCCTGGGTGGCTCAGTGGTTAAGTGTCTGCCTTTGGTTCAGGTTGTGATTCTGAGATCCTGGGATCAAGTCCCACTCCTGCTTCTCCCTCTGCCTATGTCTCTGCCTCTCTCTCTCTCTCTCTTTCTCTCTCTCTCTCTGTCTCTCATGAATAAATGAAAAAATCTTTTTAAAAAAATATGGAGCCATTAAAATAGGCACTTTGGATGTCCTTGATACTTTTTTGGTTCACTTTATTTTTTTGTTTTGAAGTCTTCCTTTGGTATACAACATTTGAGATTAATAGGTCAGGGGAATTCAAAGATGGACCCACACTTATGCATTTCTTTCATTGTTAATACTAAAATCATGCCCTCAGCTGCCCAAAGATATACATATGGAGCACCAAAGTCCCACTAAAGTACACAAATGTTTGTTCACTTATCCCACCGTGCTGCCCTGAACACATTTCCATTAGAAAACATCATTCTTTTTAAATATATAGTTTCAACATAACAACACAAAGGAAGCAGAAATATTTTTAACCATCAGGTTTGCCAATCTCTCCCTAATCCCACCATGTCCTGCTATAAGACCCAGACATGCTTTCAGTCCCATCCCACAAATTCAATATGGTTTACCCATACACACTTTCTGCTCCAGTTGGTCCCAACCCCTACTTCAGGAACCAAACTTGGTCCTAGCTCCCTCTACATCTCAGGCAGAGAGCCAGTGGCATGAGGTCCATATATGGCCCCGAGAGCTGTTTCATGTGGCCTTTGCATCAAGCTCAGACAGGAACTGAAGGTAGCAAGTTTGGACATAATGGCAGCAGCCTGGCCTGCCTCTTACCTGACCCATCACTGCACATCCCATAGGCTCTTAAGTTTGCCTTCTTCACTTTCTACCTGTTTTCAGAATGTTCCATTTGCTCAGTCTTCTCTCCTTCCTCCTATGCTAAGTTTCCTTCAAAATCCTGTTGTGCTGCCCTGTTTTCCCTGGCTGATCCTCTGTGTCTTAGGTGCCATTCCAGCCTGTCCTTGATGGGAATGATCTTTATGGCTTGGTCCTAGATTTGCTTCCCATTTATTCTTGCCTCAGATCATCCTTGGCTTTTAGCAATTCTGGTTTCCTCTCAGGGACAACCCATCCTTACAAATTTTGACATAAATAACCATGCAAATGTAAAAAAGGTTCTTAAATTCTTTGAACTCACAAGAGGAGTACAAATAGATATGACTACAAACATAAGATCACTATTTTTTTTTTTTTTAACAGCGACCATGGGTTGTACGGGGCCATTTACTCATCTAGCCAGGCTCCTGGGTGAGCCACTCTGTGAACCTGAGCTCGTAGCTGAAGAATTGAAGTTTGAATCAGGTTGTGAAACTAGAAACAATCAAACCAGAAGAGCTCTTTCTGTCTATCCAGTGACTCAACCCAAATCAAAAGACACGTTCGGATGCCCCTGCTCAGCTCAGTCATAGCCTCAAATGACACTTTCTTTTGTTCGATGTCAGGAATTTGCTCCAGTTCCGCAACGGTTGCTCACCTCACTGACAGAATGCAGAATGATTTCTGTTTCCCTGTTGTTTCCCGATGTATGATCGCTGACTTAAAATCCCTTTTGTCAACAAGTCTGGAAGGAACCCGACTTCACGTGAGCGCTTTTTCCGGTCCTGTTGGGGTTGTTTGTCACCTCAAAGGCCACAGCAGGATGTTTCTCTCCTCAGTTCCTCAGGCCTTCTCATCCCTCAGCTGTCCTTGAAGAACTAAACAGGAATGAGGTAATGCTCTAGAGGTCTCCTAATCTACATTGAAGGAGA
This sequence comes from Canis lupus baileyi, assembly GCF_048164855.1. NCBI lineage: Eukaryota > Metazoa > Chordata > Mammalia > Carnivora > Canidae > Canis > Canis lupus. The sequence continues at coordinate 41,870,043 of NC_132838.1, forward strand.
ATGAAATGCCTCCCCGTGCCTGACCACGACGCCTTGTCTTAGTAAATGGAGAACTGTGTATATGTGTGTAGAGATGCATGTATATTTATATGTTTGTAATCATATGTATGTATCATATATACATATGTATTCACATGTGTGTGTATATACACATAAATAAATATATAAATTGTGTGTGTGTGTGTGTGTGTGTGTGTACTTAGAGCTTTATCCACACCAGTTGTATAGCCCTATACCAACACTTCCACAAAACTATTCAGCTCACTGCTGAGGGGTGACTTAACATTTCTGAGTGTCTGTCATATAAGTAACATGCCGGTGTCATACAAACCCGTGTAATGGTACTATTTTGCAGATGAGTAAGCTGAGGTCCAGCTCACATAGCAAGTGAATGTCTGGGCTGAGACATGACCTCAGATCCATCTGGCTCAGGGCCTTTCTCTCCATTTCCTCTCCTGCTCCTTCCTCCAGCTAACTTCTTGTAGAAGGCTCTGCCCCTTCCTCCTGAACCTTCCTGTCCTTAAGATCCTGCTGAGCATCTGTTTCTTCCTGAAATCCTTTCAGAGTTCTCAACTTGGTGGAGTGCTAAAGCTAGCTCAGATTGGCTCATACTCACTCCAAGGGTCAGTTTAGTTAGCATCTCTTTCTGCTCCGTGTTTGGTGGCATCACCGTGGGAGCTTGAAATTGGCCAGGGTGGGAATATTTACACCACAGAAATAATTACACCACAGCTTCCCCCCATCAGTTGTCTATCACTTGGACAGCCTTCTTGGCCATATGACCACTTTCTAGATGGTTTTTTGATTTCACTCCATACTTCTCCATGCATCCACTGATGGTATTAGGGTCCTCCAGTCAGTTCTACTGGTCTCTCCCAGTGGCCTTTCCTGGAACATGATGTGTCATAAAATATTTACTAATTCAGTTGAACCGAATAAAGCCAAATGCTAATAAAATGATGTAAGAAAATGTTTGTTTAGAGCGTCTTTCTCACTATGTGTTCCTTGGTTCATCTGCCCCTACATCTATAAAAATATGGAATTCTGCATCTGACTACTCTAGAATCAGTAAATTAGATTGGGGAGGGGGTAGATTTGAAAATTCACGTAGTTCTAAACTGCTTTGTTAAATAGCAAATAGCAAATAGTTTTTGTATAGAAGCATATATATATGTGTATGTGTGCATAGAAGCATATATATATATATATAGAGAGAGAGAGAGAGAGAGAGCAAAGCATTTAGACTACTCCCCTAAGTGCCTCTCCCCAGTTACCCTTTTACCCCTTGTCCCCTATATATCATCCTTTTTTTCTTTTTTTTTCTTTTTTTTTTATTTCTTTATGATAGTCACAGAGAGAGAGAGAGAGAGAGAGGCAGAGACACAGACAGAGGGAGAAGCAGGCTCCATGCACTGGGAGCCTGATGTGGGATTCGATCCCGGGTCTCCAGGATCGCGCCCTGGGCCAAAGGCAGGCTCCAAACCGCTGCGCCACCCAGGGATCCCTCATCCTTTTTTTCTTAATGTGAGTATATATATATATATATATATAAATAACCTGTCAGTTACTTTTTTCATATTACACCTGATCTTAAAGATTTCTTCATGCTAGGAGTATTTATACAGATATTCCCATTATTGTTTTATACTACATAATATTACATTGTGTGGACCTTCTTACTTTGTACTTGGGTTATTTCCAATCTTTTGCTATTACAAAAGATGTCACAATAAATGACTGTCTGCATATGTTACTTATTATGTATATAGGTGTCTCTGTGGGACAGATGATCAGAAGTGGGGTTTCTGGGTCAGAAGGTAAATACACCTGTAATTCTGTTAGATATTGTCAGAAATGTCTTCACAGGGACTAGGCCAACAGCATATGAGAATCTCAATTCATACCAAAAGAAGTGTCATATATTTGCCAATTTGATAGGTTAGAATGGTATTTTGTGAATTTTGATTTGTACTTCTCTTCCTGTAAATGAAGTTAAGCATCTTTTCATTTTTATGGTCAGATAATCTACACTTTTAACAGAATCCTTGAATGATCCTTATGCACCTAGCTCTTAAGGTTTCTGGGCCAAAGCCATAGAACCTAAGGGAATAAATGATGAAATGAAATCCTAATGCTGGGAAGTGGATTCTCATCCAGCCAACCTCCTAAAGACTATCGGCAGTCTCTGGAAGGAATGGTCTCTCACTGGCACATGCTCCCTCCAGTGACTTGAACCCAAAAAATTTACCTTACTCTATCCCAAGCAGATAAGCTAGCAGATTTTGTAAGCTATAGCCTATGAATCACTTGTAGGCTAGATAATGGAAATTCTAGTTGAAGACAGATTTTCTTTGGAGCATTAGCTGTTGCATTCTGTTCTCCCACTTCAAGGGAGATGGGAGTACATACACTTCCCCTATGACTCACACCTAGCATAAGGGCTTCACAGGGCCCACTTGGAAGGTTTTGTATGAGTCCCCAGAGTTTGATAGGCATGAGAGTGGATATTTGATTCACAATGGAAGAGCCTAAATGTGTGATGCTGTGGCTGCTTTGGTTCCATACATTCTAGGGTGACCAGCCATCCCAATTCGCCCAGCACTGAAAGATCTCCTGAGACATGAGACTTCAATGCTAAAAACAGGACAAAACCAGAATGGTTGGTCACCAAGAGTAAGGAAAATATATTTTTCCAAGAAACAGGATGTGGACTCTGAAGATATTACCTAGCCATGAGTCATCCTGAAAAGAGTCCCATTGCAAAGGAGCACCTGGGACAGCAAGGGATCCCAACAGAAGGATCAACAACCCAATGCTAGGCCTGTGTGGGAACCACAAGCAGCTAAACTGAGAAACTGTGTCAGTGCAAAGAACCGCAAGGAAAGGAAACTCAAAAGCACCCCACCAAGGATAAGCTTGCACTTGCATGTCTGGCAGAAGGCACGAATGGTAGGTCATACTTCTCCTAACTAAAGATCGTGCTCTTTTTCTCCAGCTCTGTATGGTGGACACTGGGGTGCCCTGACAGGAAGAAGGACTGAGTCCCAGCTGCTGGAATGCTGTTGACAGATGCTGTCAGCTACCCACTACCTGGAGGGCTTATCTCTGCAGAGAGCCAACTGCTCGAGGCCACACTCCCTTCCTGGGGAGGCCAGCATGCAATGGCTGGTGGACGAAGAAGAATAAAGGCCTGGTCCCCTGGCCACAACTGGGATGACTCTGAAGGGCTGTCCCAGCTTCAAAACTGTCTGTGGTCAGGGAAGGTCCTATAGAGACACATCTCCACAGCTCAGCTTTACCTTCTGGCCTCCTCCCTCTCTTCCCCCTCCCCGTTCCCCTTGTTCCCCTCTCATTTCTCTCCCCCTTTCGTCCTCCTCCCAGGGGATGGTGACAAGTTTTCACCCAGAGGCAGATAAAACAACTGGTGTGGTGTGAGTTGACTGGGGCCAGGAGGGTTTTTGTCGCATCCACTGAATTCAGTTCATTTCATACACCACTTACAGAAACTTCTAGTGACTTTCACTGTCCACAGAATGAGAGACAGTGCTAAATCTGCTCCTTATTTCACAAAGACCTCAAAAAGAAACAAAAGGTGATTCAAACTCTGAGATAAAGGGAGCCAAAGATCTCAAGACACTATTTTAAGACCAAACACAGCCCTTAGAACAGCACCACTCAGATGACCACAAGTAGGATGTGGGGATTTTCTGAGTCACTTAACCCAGTTAGTTATTAACTTAGTTTGCCAAGTGGGCTTAAAGGATCTCCTTAATAGAAATGATATGGGCCATGTGTTGGTCCCAAGTAGATGTGAAAGTTTGAACTCTCACCTCAACTTTTTCTGAGCTTTTGAAGACCCCCTTATCACATCTGGTCAGGGGTATATGTTATTTTTTAAAAAGTGTTTTACATGTTTATCCGAGATCATGTCACCAATGTCTCAAGAACAGAAACCTTGGCTGATGTTTTCACGGGTGTGAAAATCGTGCAACAGAGGTTACAGCCTCCCACCTCAATCTCACTATGTGTTCTGGGCCCTGGAGTACTTGAGAGGTTTATAGAACCTACGAAATGAGTGTGCATCCAGTGATGTTTTCATATTAAGGGTCAAACAAAAAAAAAAAAAAGAAAGAAAAGAAAAGAAAGCCACAGGTCAAAAGGAACCAGGAAAAGGGAAATAAATACACTTTATCCACAAAATGTATTTTTAAACATCTGTTTTTCCTGTGCAGCTGTCTGGACTGATTCCTCCATTGAAGAGCAAAGAGTTTAAAAATAATAATAACAATTACAAATATTTTTTTCAACTTACCTAGGATTAGAATATGTTAGGAATGGAAAGGATCATACAATTCATTTAGTCAAATCCTTATGTAGATGAAGAAATGGCACCAGAAAGGTGACTTTTTGGTTAGTGATGGGACCCAATTCTGCTGACACAGGGCAGCCCACTTATGTATGTATTTACTGTATTCCACGGCTTATGTATACATTTATTGTATTCCAGGCTAATAATCTCACTTGAGAATTTCCAGGTTCTCCAGTGGGTGAGAAAGGCATTGTCTCTTCTAGATAAGAGAGTTTTAGGAACATTAGGTGATTTGTTCCAAATCTCACAGCTAATAACTTGTCGCACTCTTGTTTAAAAGTATTCAATGGTTCTCTTACCTTTGGAGACAAAGTGCTTCCTGTTCCCACCTTCTCCCTGACCCCGCCTTCTCTCTGGTCCATCATATCCTCAGCCTAGTGGAGTTTCCCACCTGGTCCCCTTCTGTACCTGCTGTGCTTCCCTGCCACGCAGAGGTTCCTGGGGCAAATAGCAGAGTCCTGCAGAGCAGGGCTGGGGTCTCAGCTCCAACACTAGCAGTGCTGGGTGAGCCTTGTGATCCCCTGGGATCCAGCTTTCTTACCTGTGGAGGGGAAGCAGGGACTAGCCCACCTCTAGAGCTGGCTCCTACAAGTCCAGCCTCTAGCTCCGACACCAGATCCACAGCATGGCTCAGCCATGCAGCACCCAAGGCCCCAAACCCTTCTTAGCTCACTTCCCTAACTTCCTTTTATTCCTTTTTCCTAATAACATGTCAGCCAAAACTAAAACCAGGTTCCTGGGGAAAGACATTCCCACGATCAATCCTTTCAAAGCAGACACATATTAAAGCATCTCAAGTGATTGATATGCACTGTTTAAAACTTAAAGGTATTTCCCAAAAGTTATTTGCAATGCGGAAATTTTACTTTCTTGAAAGAGGATTGTGAATGAATGAATGAATGAATCAATAATATAAATGTGTCCTTTGATACTTAGCTGATTTTTTTGTATATTTTTTATTGGAGTTTGATTTGCCAACATATAGTATAACACCCAGTGCTCATCCCACGTCAAGTGCCCCCTCAGTGCCTGTCACCCAGTCACCCCCACCCCCCGCCCACCTCCCTTTCCACCACCCCTTGTTCGTTTCCCAGAGTTAGGTGTTTCTCATGTTTTGTCACCCTCTCTGTTATTTCCCACTCAACTTCTCTCTTTTCCCCTTTAATCCCTTTCACTATTTTTTATATTCCCTGAATGAGTGAAACCATATAATGTTTGTCCTTCTCCGATTGACTTACTTCACTCAGCATAATACCCTCCAGTTTCATCGAAGCAAATGGTGGGTATTCATTGTTTCTAATGGCTGAGTAATATTCCATTGTATACATAGACCACATCTTCTTTATCCATCATCTGTCGCTGGACACCAAGACTCCTTCCACAATTTGGCTATTGTGGACATTGCTGCTATAAACATCAGGGTGCAGGTGTCCCGGCGTTTCACTGCATCTGTATCTTTGGGGCAAATCCCCAGTAGTGCAATTGCTGGGTTGTAGGGCAGATCTATTTTTAACTCTTTGAGGAACCTCCACACAGTTTTCCAGAGTGGCTGCACCAGTTCACATTCCCACCAACAGTGCAGGAGGGTTCCCCTTTCTCCACATCCTCTCCAACATTTGTTGTTTCCTGTCTTGTTAATTTTTCCCATTCTCACTGGTGTGAGGTGGTATCTCATTGTGGTTTTGATTTGTATTTCCCTGATGGCAAGTGATGTGGAGCATTTTCTCATATCCTTAAGTCCCTTGTCATTTGCTGACTCAGTATCTAGTAATTTTCCTCATCACAACTGTAACTAAATAATGATGTATGCAACTATTTAACATCTGTTTATCCAGCTAGACTATCAACTCCATTTCTCTTTGGATTGTTTTACCCTGAACACCTGGTACAGCCTGTAACACAGAGTAAAATCTCAATAAATACTTGCTGAATGAATGAATAGCCAATCTGATTGTGGCTCTCCAAGTGTGCTTGGTCTGCAGATCAGCAGCAGAGGCCTTACCCGGGAACTTGTAGAAATGAAAATTCTAGGGCCTCACCGGAACCCCACTGAATCAGGATGGTGGGGGGGCGGGGGTGAGGCAGCCCAGCACTCTTTTGAGAGCCCTCCAGGGAACTCAAATGAATCCTCAAGGGTTCTGGTGAAATAGGTTGAGGCTTAGCACAAAACCCTCTCCCATAAGCAATCTGACAATAGGCAGGGAAAGACACAAAGAAACTTAAACCTTCGGCTTTGGCAAACACAGAAGGATGAGGGGAGGGTTAAGTGCCCTGTGGGCTCTGGGCTGTGCTCAAGGGCACACAGATGCGACACAGGCTGGGGCTGCAGCTGCCTGAGCACAAAGACATACCCGTGGCATACGCAATGCACATTTGAGGATGAATTCCTGGTGTTGAGACACGAGACTGTCCCTATGTATGTGAAGTGTACATCCTCTGTAACAGTCCCTGAGCTCTTAAGGTCTGTTTTGTTGGAGTAACAAAGTGTGATGGGGTCCAGATTTGTGAGCCTTTGGTGGGAAGGATTGCTGGCCCTGAAAACACATTCTGGAAAGCGTTCTCTTCAGTCTGAGAAATAAGTCACTGCTTTTGAGTATGCATTAGCTCTAAGGATGACTGTTAGTCATTTAAAAGTATTTCCTTCCTCAACAGCTATTAGGTGGCTCCCTTTAGATCCTGCCTAGTGGTCTCAGGACATCTGGGGCAAGATCGTCCGACTTTGCTCCATTGTCTCTTTTTCCAGAATTGGTTATCTTTAAACATTATTTAGAAATTTTGACTTAGAAATTACACATTTCATGGTGGTTAGAATTATTTTTGTACTCATCTGAGGACGAAAGAGTGAATAAAGGAGGAGGACACCTGGATACAACTACTTGGATGATTGTCCCCAAAAGGACCAGATGCAAGTCACCCTCTTCCCCTGGACTCAAGGATTTGGACTGTTAACCCTTTCGTAGGGCATCTGACATTCTGTTCCAGATAATGTTCTTCCATCCCCAATGGATCCCCCAGTCTACTCCATCCCCCAACTCCATTCTCAGGGGTTTTCCCATTGAGCATGGTCTCCTTCCCCACCTGGACTCCCAGCATGCCCAGAGGTTGGAGCTCTGCCCATTAGAACTCTGTCGATGACTAGCTCATAGTTCAACAAACTATTTTTGTGGCCTCCCACTTCATAAGAACATTTGGCTTACTTTGTGTAGCCACATTTGTATAATTTTTTAAAAATTGCTCTTTTCATTAAAAAAGGCCAATGGCTATATTTGTTTAGAAAGTAGTTACAGAGATGGGAAAAGAGAAGGGTCCTAGCAGAGAAGGGTGCTTGAACATGAGGTGGGCATTGGTGGGTCCACCATATTGTAAGTCTAAAGGATGCAGCAGAGATATATGTCATACTGTGGAAATAGTACATTGAGATAGGAGAATGGGGTTTCTCAAGTAAGTGATATAAGTAGGTGGTCAAGACTCTCACATCACCAGGCACTGAAGCACTGTAAACTCTATCTTTGCTCATGATTATGATCTTGTGAGTCTTCCCTGTAGCCCACTAGGTGAGAGAGAAAGAAGGATTTAAAATGGAGTAGAGAAGGGGCTCCTGGATGGCCCAGTGGTTAAGCATCTGCCTTCAGCTTAAATCATGATCCCAGGGTCCTGGGATCGAGCCCCACATCAAGGTTCCTGCTCAGCACGGAGTCTCCTTCTCCCATTGCCCCTCCCCCTCGGCTTGTGTTTTCTCTTTCTCAAAAAAATAAAATCTTTAAAACAAATGAAAATAAAATGGAAGAGAGAAGCAAAATGCCAAATATCAAGTTTTATTTCTAAGAAAATTACCAGTTGATTAAAATAGACATAAAGTATCCACAATGCTTTTGGAATACAAGTCAAACTTCATGGTGTTGTCTTTCTATCTCTTTCATTATCTGAACTACTCTGTTTAATCTTCCAGATGATTTATGTTTGCAAAAATGTTCTTCCTGAAATACTCTTTAAGTCTATTTCCAGTGAATAAAAAAAAAAATGAGCAAAAGAACAGTCAGGGCTTAAGCCAGCCTGAGAACTTTTGGGTCCCACTATTATATTAATCATTTTTTCATAAGTGTGTACTTATTCCCTAAGTACCAGGGTGTGTCCTGGATTCCATTGCAAACATCTTGATGACCATAGCAGTGTTTTCAGATGAAGACCCAATGCTTCATCCTAAGCACCTCTGCAGACTGAGCTCAGCCAGCAGGCTGGATCATGCCTGTAACAGATGTTCTGGCTTCCCCTGGCCGAGGAGCTCAGTCCCCTCCCAGTACATGAGATACTTCATCCCTTGGACACCAGAGGCACCTTCCTGATTTCATCAGGCAAGATGAGATATTTGTTTGGGAGATGACCCCAATGTCATGGCTTAAGCAAACAAATCCAATCCTCTATGAATTTAGAGCAGGAACTGTCTATGCATGATTAAGAAAATTATAATAAATTAAAAATAGCACATTGTTCTCTTGATGAGCCAGCAATATCCCAAAAATTATTTTGTAAAGAGAAAGACAAAGTAATCTCTGTAAGAAATCTTTGTGTTCTGGAGAAAATAACCAAATTGGAGAATGGGAGAACAGTGTATGCGATTTCTCAAAAAAATAAAAATAAAAAAATAAACTTTAAAATGTGTTTAAAGCCTCAAAGCACAATAAAGCCCTTACTAAAATATATGGCCAACATGTTTCTTTTGTGTAATACAATCAGGGCTCCTCAAAATTTAATGTGAACATGAAGAACCTGGGGAATCTTCTTACAAGGCAGATTTTGATTCAGAAGGGTCTCAGGTGGAGCCCCAGATTCTGCATTTCTAACCAGCTCCAAACACTACAGAATGCTGCTGGTCTGTGGCCCACACTCTGAGTAGCAAGGATGTACACTATTCTTACAGCAGTGTTTCTTCAAAGATGGTCAGTGGGGATACCTGGGTGGCTCAGCATTGAGCATCTGCCTTCGGCTCAAGTCTTGATCCCAGGGTCCTAGGATGGAGTCCCGCAACAGGCTCCCTAGAAAAAAATAAAAAACAAAGATGGTCAGTGGATTACACATATGAGAATGTCCTGGATAATCAGTTAAAAAACAAAGTCCTATGCTCTGTTTACTGAATCTGGAGTCCGGGGCTGAAGCCCAGGGGTCTGCACGTAACAGACTGCTTACACGAATCTTAATGCTCAAGCTTGAGAATGGGCACTGTTTAATGGATTAATGGTGAATTGGGGATAACTAAGAAACTTGTGTGGGAAGGACTTTAGCTGTGGTCAAGAGGCTCTTGTGTAGGTACCAGGAAGGGAAGGTGCCAGGCAGTTCAGCAAATGGAGGCATTCATAGACTGGCAGGTGCAAGGCACTCAGGAGCTCAGATGATAAGGAAGGAGTTCTACAAGCATCCATAGTGATATGATGCTGTTCTAATTTCCATTGCTAAAATAAACTTCAATTCTCAGTATTAAACACAATGCCCCTCTTTTTAAAAAATAATTACTTGGAAAAAGTTGCAGAAAATTAAGTTTTTTATTTTCTTATCTTCTCACTGACTTACATGATAACTTTAGAGTGGTTTGGCATCATGTATGTGGATTCTTGGTGGTGTGTTCTAGCTTTTAAGTTTTTATATATTTCCACTTCTCAGCCCCCATCTCCTCACTGGAGGAGAAAACAATTTGTAAACAAATGTTAACTTTTACCAATTTCGTTGCTTCTCAAAGAAAGTTTGTTAGAGATGGTACTTGTTGTGGGGGATGGGGGAGGCACCTGGGTGACGCAGTCAGCTGAGTGTTCAACTTTGGTTTCATCTTAGGTCATGATCTCCGGGTGGTGAGATCAAGACCCACACCAGGCTCTGCACTGAGCATGGAGTCTGCTTGGTACTCTCTCCTTCTCCCTCTGCCTGCACCCCAAATACATACATACATACATACATACATACATACATACATAAATCTATCTGTAAAAAACAGCTAGTATTTGCAATGCACTTATGCTCCTGGAACTGTGACAAGTAATTTAAATTTAAAATCAGTTAATCCTAAACACAACATATGTTGAAAAATCACCTACTGATTTTTCCTCCATCATAAATGTTAATTGATTTGTAAAGGATAGGGTTGTTCATTTCTTTCTTTTTATAAAAAGATTTTATGTATTTATTCATGAGAGACACAGAGAGAAAGGCAGAGACATAGGCAGAAGGAGAAGCAGACTCCTTGAGGCGAGCCTGTTGGGGGACTCAATCGCAGGATGCTGGGATCACACTTTGAGCTGAAGGAAGATGCTCAACTACTGAGCCACCCAGGTGCCCCTAGGACTGTTCATTTCTAAGGTGACACCAAGTAAAGTCATTTGCTGTCTCCACTAGTTTAATCTCTTCCAAGGTGACATGACGATTTTCTGTGAGAGAAGCTTAAAAACCAAGGGTTCATGTTTGGCTTTTCTTATGTAACATGCACTTTTTTCCGTGCCAAATACATGCACTCGCTTTGGGTCAGGCATCTGGGTTGGTCAAAGCCGTAGGGAATGGGCAACCTGACTCTGGTAACCCGGGAGGCTTCTATGAATGGAGGGAAGATAGAGCACTGCGGAGTGATGCGCTGGCCAAGGACCTGGAACTCTGGCTCCTGTAGCTCACTTGGGGATAATATGAGTATATATCTCAGATTTAGTATTAATTGCAATTTTAAATTTAATTTACTTGTCATGGCTCCAAGTGCAAAATAAACACCATCCTGACTCATCTCTTTCACAGCACACATGTAATCTGCCAGCAAATCCTGTGGACTTCTTTGCCATCTTCCCAGACTCCCCAGCCCTTCCCACCACCTCACCTGTCTGAACTGTGGTCTCTCACCTATATTATGCAGGAGCCACCCAACTAGTGTCTGCTTTTTCTTCCTATGGTCTGTTCACGTTGTGGCTTCTAGAGAGACCCTTTTCACTTAGAGTAAAGATCCTATATGATGTGGTCCTGTTTTATCTCTGACCTCACCTTCTTCTACCCTTCCCTCTGCTCTGTACAGCCTTCTCAAGCACATGCTAGCCCCAGGATGTTTGCACTACCTTTGTCCAAAATGCCCTTCCCCTCACATCTGCGTGGTTCAATTCCTTACCTCCTTCATATATTTTTTTTTTCTCAGTGAGGCCATTTTTGACAAGTTTTTCCCATCCTTAATGTATCAATTGCATTTATTTGTCTTGCCCTTATCATCATAAAACATGCCACATGATTTATTCATTCATCTCCTTTATGTTTCCAGCCACTAGGACAGAAGCTTCATGAAAGCAGATATTTTCTATGTTTTGTTTACTGCTGAATCCCTGGTTCCCAAAATAGTACGTGGCTTTTAGTACTTCATAGTATAATTGTTGAATGAATGAGTTTGGGTTTTCTCTACCATTTTAAACTTTGTTCAACCATTTTTCCCCCTTTCTTGCCTTTTTTTTTAAATTGAACTTTTGTTTTAGTTTTTTTTTTTTTTTTATTTGTTCCCTTCCACTTGTTTGGAAGATATAGTACTCTATTTCTGTTCCTGGAAGATATAGTACTCTATTTCTGTTCCTAGAGTTGCTAGCCTCTCAATTTTGATTTTTTTTAAAAGATTTTATTTATTTATTTGAGAGAGAGCATGTGTGTGCACCCATGTATGTGTCAGCAAGCTGGTGCAGGGACAAGAGGGAGAGGGAGAGAATCTCAAGCAGACTTATTTTGGGCTCACAGGGCACTCGATCTCACAACCCTGAGATCATGACCTGAGCCAAAAACCAAGAGTTGGGCACTCAACCAACTGAGACACCCAGGTGCCCCTCAATATTAATTTTTATTTTACTATGCATAAATTTAACTGGATCTAATCAGAATGTAATTAAGAATCTAACCGGAATCTTAACCCTGGCAAATAATACTGTTTTATCTTTAAGCGATTCATTTCAAGCTGGCTTCCTGGATCATCTCAGTATTTAATCATTTTTATGAGATGTAAATGTTCAACAATAAAACTGGCTGTTGTTACTAAAAAAAAAAAAAAAAATCAAAAGAAAGGAGAAAAAGGAGAAGAAATAAAGACAAAAGCACCCATCCCTCCAGTCGCTCACCACCATAGGTTGCAGCCCACTATGCTGACGTTTCTCTTTGACCTGTGAGTTCTTTCACCATGAATTTCACCTTGTCAGGTGCGAGTAAGAAGGAAGTAGGGGTGTCAGTCGTATATTTGCCACATTTATGTATTTGTTCCTTTACTTTCTCCTTTTCCTTTAACTTTATTGTAGTTTTTAAACACATACACACACACACACACACACACACACACCACACACACAAAATGCCTGTCTTCATCTTTTCACTAGAATTCAGCCCTTTCATATTTACTGGACCTATTAGGAAACTCAGTGTCATCCCTTCCATGGTGATGATTTTTATTTATTTCACCTTTTCTTTTTGTTCATTCTTCCTTCTTTTTTTCTTCATGATTTAGTCATTATTATTTTTGCCTTTCCCTCCTCTTTTCAGAAGTCCTATCCTGTTTTACTATTGGGCTGTAGTAAAAGGTTGTCACCTCTGTCCCAATATTCATAAACCAACCCTTACTTATTTTTTAACCATTAAAATATAGCAAGTATAGACAGTGCCCACACTCACCACTTGTTCACATTCAGGCAACAGGTGGTCTGAGAAGCAGAAATAGGAATCAGGGTCAAATTGAATTTTTTCTGTACCTTCTAAACTTCTTTGTCAGCTATTGTGTGTGTGTGTGTGTGTGTGTTTTGTTTTGTTTTTGTAAAAAATTCTTTCACTAATATGGTTCTACTCTTTATAAAGGTAAGGACCAGAATGTTATCCAAGGGTCCCAGGCAGGTGTGCAATGTTCTGATGATGAGTGCAGGGGAGAGATGGGCATGGGGCAGGATGGGTAATGATTTGGCGGATGGACTGCTGGGCACATCTTGCCCTCCCCTTCTCACTTGGTAACTGGTCCAGCCAGGCTGTGTGAGAGAGAAAACTCTCTACTGTGTCACTGCAAAATTTATAGGACATTCCAGTAGCTACAACGTGTCATCTTTTGGGGGTTATTTGTACACTATTATTATTATTATTATGTTTCTATTTTACATTTACTAAAATAATGTGTACTCCTTGCAGGAAAGTTGGTCAACAGAAAAACTGATAAGAAAATAGAAATTGTCATGATCCAGCAGCCAGAGAAGACGACTATTTTCTTTTAAGTGTTTTTTTCCCCTTGTATTCACATTCATTTTGAATTTTGACTCATAAGCTGTGTGGCTTTGAACTAGTTACTTAACTTCTCTGAATCTCACCTTCTCTTCTGAAAACAGGATACATAAATAGTACTAACCTCACAAACTTGTTGTGAGCGGGAAATAAGGCAAGGCATGTACAGCATTCAATATAGACACTAACACAGAGTAAACACTTGGCAGATGTTAGCTTTTTCCTCCTTCCCTGCTTCTTCTCTTCCTTCTCTTTTTTCTCCCTCCACCATCATGATGATATAACCTTTCTCATATTGCTAACCTTATGTCTTAGAGAGTTGTGAAGATAAAAAGGGATAACAACCATAAATATCAGCTTTGTAAACCACAGTCTCCCCAATTTATTTCTATATATTAAATGCCACAGATTTACAGTATAGAAGGCCAAATGTTTCCTCTTTCAAAAAATATTTTGCAATCACCACAGGAGCTAGGTGGATTCTAAGGGGAATACAAAAGTATTTAAGACAATAATCTCTCCCTTAATTTCTCATAACTGGGTTCCTACATTATTTTACAGGGAGATTCCAGATATCAAGTCATAGTCTAAAATTAAGAAATTAAACATTGTGCTATTAGCACAGATAGAAGAAAATAAATAATCAGAACATATTAAGAGTCTAGAAGCAAGCCCTTGTGCATATGGGGATTTAGTTAATCAAAACCATGGCATTTCAAATCAGTGATGAAAGAAACTTCAACAAATAGTGTTGAGAAAATCAGCCATACTTTTAGTAAAATAAATAAAAAACCCCTTAACTACCTCACGCTATGCACAAAAATAAACTTTATATGGATTAAAGAGTTAAGGACAAGCAATGTTCAAAGAAAATATAAGTGTATAAGTGAATCAGGTATTTACTGCCTTATAGCAAATTGTCCCAAAGCTGAGTGCTTGAAAGCTGCAATCATTTACTATTGCTCACACATCTGCAGGTCATCTGGGCCATTCTGCTGATCTGGGACAAGAGTGGCTGATGTCAACTGGGCTGTTCCGGAGGCTGTGGTCATCTGGCAGGTGGGCTGAGGGGGAGTGGCTGGTGTGGCCTTACCCACATGTCTGTTAGTTGGCAGGATATTGGCATAGATTGAGGGCAAGTAGGACACATGTCTCTCATCTTCCAGGAAGCTGGCTTGGATTTTTTACATGGCAGAGGTAACGTTTTAGGAAAGAGAACAAATGGTGCACCTTTTTACTGCTGCTGTATTCCACTGGCCAATACAGGTCATGAGTCGGGAAATAGGTCAACGACTTGATGGGACACACAGCAAAGTTGTATTGCAAAGGGCACAAATAAGGGGCATGAAAACTTGTGGCCATTTTTGCAATCTTCCACGACATAAACTTATTTTTTTTAATTTTTATGCTATCAGCATCAATTTCACAAAAATGTACAACTTAGGCCCAAGTAAGAAACTCTATAAAGTTAAAAGAGAAATGTTCAATTGAGAAAAACGTGAGATATGAACAGTGTATATAGCAAAAAATAACTATATTAAACTCTTTCACACACACACACACACACACACACACACACACACACACACCAATAGTTGGCTTAAAGAAAGGAGAAGACAAATAAATAGTAAGCAATGTTGTTAATAGAGGAAACTGGGATTGATAATGTTTGAAGTTTTTGATCAATGTTAAAAGAGACTAGCATGGATAGGAAATGCCTTCACTTATTGTTTGGATTTTTTTTTAATCTGGTTAGTTGTTTTGTTTTGTTTCCTGAGGGACCAATACCCTAGGCCCAGACTGTGTGGAATGTACCTCCCAGCAGAGCACTGGGGACTCTGAGCTGAGAGCCTGCAAGAGACAGGCCTGTCAGATGCTGGAGTGTGGCTTTGAGGCTACCTACCTGCTGTGTAAGGCTGAGCCCCTCCAGAACACAAATGGATTTATCTGGCATATGAATTTTATTACTTTTATTTATATGAGCTAATTTAATAAACCTTTAAAGTCCCTATAATTCATAAAAATTAGAAGGCACTTAGAGTTTGGATGGGGAAGATGTCTGTTTGCTTGAACTATGCCCAGGAAGATGGAGTGGGAACAGAGTTACAATTCCCTGGGGATAGAGGAAAAAAAGCAAGGTAACCCCCCACCCCCACCCCGCACACACACACACACACACACACACACACACACACACTTACATCCCAAAGAAAACCTGGTATGAAAAGAAGAGATCATTTTTGTGAAATGAGGTCATTTTGTATGACAAAAAGAAAGAGGCAGAGAGAAACAGAGAAAGAATGAAAGAATGAGAGGAAGGAAGGAAGGAAGGAAGGAAGGAAGGAAGGAAGGAAGGAAGGAAGGAAGGATGGAACCACTTCAGGAAAAAAAATACATATCACTCATTATATGTACTACATAACAAAAATTTAACCAAATACATTTGAAGATCCAAGTGGCTTTCTACCAAGTGATTCATGAACCAAGCAGCCACCCCACCTAGCAAGTAGAGGGGAGCTCTGAGAAGTATAAAATGGAAGGTTTTTATAGACATAGCGTGGGGGCAAGAAAGTTATTAGCAGAAGAAAAGGATTGTTCCAGACCATGATGTTTGCTAAAGGGAAAAGCAAGGTGTCTTATTACACAGATGACCTTGTCTTTCATCAGGGGATGGAGAGGACCCAGGTGGCAGACCTGTGGGCACTGATGGAAAGAAAAAATTTCCAAACTGACCAGTTAAGGTCATGTTTCTGGGGAGGGTAGAAACTGCAATCAGATTGGGTTTTAAGCCCCAGTTTGGAAACTCGGTCTAAGTGACACCATTTTAGGCCTGGGGGTTTCTTTTTTTTAACATATGTGAAAGCACAGAGTTCCTGGTACATTACAATGTACGTGCTTGTCTGGCTTCCGAGGCTTAAAGCATGTATATTCACATTTTGTTAAAGCGTTTCCATTCCCTCTTATCCTGAAGTACATTGTATGTAATTACTACATTTTAATTCATGTTTTCTCTTTTCCACCACTAGTGAAAACCCAAGAAAATAGTTAAATGATTTTTAAAACTATGATCATGCAGAGACTTGTATCAGTTTCCAGACATGACACAATATTTTAAAATAACTTCAGGCATAATACCTATCAAATATGGCACTGGTTTGGCTTTCATTTAGAATAATAACAATACATGTGAAGTCTACAGTCTTTACTTGGTGTAAAAACTACAGAAGATTAACTAAAATATGCCAGCATTCTTTGAATTTTCTGAGAGCATAGATTTCATCTTGACACAAGAATGAACTTCTCCCCAAATGAAAGCACTCGTGATTTTCCCAAATCACACATATCAACTTAAGCTTCCCGGATTACTTACAGAACAGGTACTTTTTACTGTTAAATGCTGTGGATTAGCTGTTGGTTTACTGCTTTTAATGACTCCCAAAGGGTGGAATCAGGCTCTATTTTCTATGATAAAGCCATATTTTCTGAATATTCCTTCTGAGTGTTTTCTTGGGACTGAACTCTGGAAAGGACAGAAACTGGAGGTTTGGAAAAGAATAAAACAATCATTGGGGCTATTACCTCTTGTTGATTCATGACATGACATCTTTTTTAAAGATGTGTTCCTTATTCTTCAGGAGTTGAGAAATATCATCAAACATCAGAACAGGGGTCACACACCCATCCGGTTCCACAAAGATCTTGCACCATCCTGCCTGTGTCTTCCTAGAGAATATTTTCTTCAGCCTCAGCCGGTGCGGTGAACTCAGCTACTTGACAAACCTTGAAAGACAGAGAGGGAGTCCTTTCAGAGGTTCTCAAAGATGACGTCTTCAAAAGCCCCCCCGCCCCACCCCAGCCATGGACTTCCCACCAGAGGTCTGATAGGTTTCATAGAAGAGCACACCACCATTGGGCAGGTTTTCTCTCTTTGTCGTGTTGAAATTATTCACATCTTGCATATACAGAGATAACATGCTGTGCCTTCTATGACATTTGTGTCCAATGTTTGTCCCTTGCCAGACCTGGCACATTCTGAAAGAGCCACCACAATACCCACAGCCCCGAGAACCCCTCCAGCTGAGGAAGCCAAGAAATGAGAGGGTGCAAATGGTTTCTCCTATTTGCAGCCAAACTTTGACAACTGACAAAGCCAAAAAAGTCAATATCACGCCCTTTGTTTAGGGAATACTTACTAAATGAGTTGATTCCAGTAGAAACTTTAGCATAGAGAAGTCTTGGATTCTTCTGTAGTGTGTCTTCTGGCGAAAGTCTCCCTCTTCCCAGAGCTCCTTTGGAGAGAGGACTCATCAGCTCGTCAGGCAGTCTGAAGACAGATTTTCTCAAGGATGGTGGCACTATCTGGAGTTTGCAGGATTACAGCCAGTGAGTGCTTACGTCGATTCCCAAACTATGTCTTTGTGGTTCTGAACCAAGGGCATCACCTGGGCTCCAGAGTCAGCCAGCGTCATGATGCTGCAGGTGGGAGAAGGGTTTCCCAGCCGCCTTCAGTACGGACCCTGGGCTCAAGGGCAGGTTAGCTTTACACGCAGAGAGCTGGGAATAGCTGGGATAGGCCTGAAGCTTTGTTGTTAAATGTAAGCTCAGGACTTTCTGGGGAGGTACTAAAGAAAGAAAAAGCCACACCCATCAAAGAGTCAATAAATATCTTTTAAAATTAACTTTGTGGGCTGTCTTCCAGCTTCCACTGCTTTTATGGCCTATCTGCTTTCAACTATTAAGTACAATTATTAAATAAAGGCAAATATCTTTCTCCTTGAGATCCTTTTCTGGGATTGTAACAGTTCCTGATCCTTTAGAAGTTTAGAGTAAAGATAAATCAGAGGCAGAGTTACCCTTCTGTTAGCTAAAAGCAACCACTGGCTCTCTTTGAAGTGGTGTGACCTTCAAGGAGGGAGGTAAGTGTCTTCTGAGGGGTATTGCCATGAGAGGAATACAGCACAAAATTTCTTTTCCTGTCAATGCCAGAAGCTGTTGATTGTAAACTTTTGAAAATGCTCAAATGTTATTGATACCTATATATCTCGATGGCATGACCTCCACATGTATTGAGTTAAAAAGCTAGGCACAGAGTGCTGTTAGTGTGCTACCTTTTATCTAAGAAAGGGAGCAAATATAAACGGGTATAAGTATTAGCTTACATATATTTTTAAGTAATGGCAAATAAAAACTAATGAAAATGTAAAATATTTCAATAATATCTTATATTGATTACATGTTGAAATACTAACATTCCAGTACTGAGTTAATTAAAAGATTATTTGGGGCACCTGGGTGGCTCAGGGCATGATCCCAGGATAGGATCCTGGGATCGAGTCCCACATTCGGATCCCCACAGGGAGCCTGCTTCTCCCTCTGCCTATGTCTCTGCCTCTCTCTCTGTGTCTCTCATGAATAGATAAAATCTTTATAAATAAAAGATTATTAATTCAATTCATTTTTAACGTGGCTACTGAAAGCTTAATTACAATTTCATATTCATAAGAATATTAATAAGTTATCTCATGCTCCTAGATCTACTTAGGTCCCAGACCAGGTTCCCAGAGTCCTACACTTTTAAAATAGGAATCAGGAAATCAGGAAACAGAAAAATACAAACAGTTGATGAAAGAGTTGCTTTTTCTTCAGAACTTAGAATTTATATTAATGGTGTTAGCCTTCACAATGTAGTTTTCAACCCAAAGAACAATTTGTATCTATGAGAAATGAGAAACACCTGACAATTCCTCACAAGGTCCACAGGCATGCTTTGCCTATTGGTGCAAACCTGTGGTACCTACATTGTTTACAGACACTGAATGTCATCTGTGGAAGGACACAGTCTCCATTTTTAATGTTGGCATCCTGGAAAATGTAGCAAGGGATCAGTCGCTGCTCACGCTGGAGATTAGGGAAGTTCATCTGGACACCGGGATTTTCCCTAAGAAGTGATCATTCTCATATGTATTTAAAGATTTATGAAGCTTTTGTTGTTGTTAGTTTTATTTCTCTTTTGAATGTAGCTTTTGTTTTAATATAAAAATAAGGTTGTCCCAAATTTTTATAAAATACTCAAAGTTATATTTTAAAAAATCTTCTGAAAGGATACTGGTCAGAAGTAGTCTCTGTTAACATTTAGGAATATCTTTTTTTTCTGGTAATTTTTCTCTGCATATTGTAATAATTAGGTATACAATCTTATTTTTTTAATAAAAATGGTATCATATGACACATCTGTTTTTAAATCTTGTCCTGATGCTCAAGAATATATTGTGGAGGGGATCCCTGGGTGGCTCAGCGGTTTAGTGCCTGCCTTCAGCCCAGGGCATGATCCAGGAGTCCCGGGATTGAGACCCACATGGGGTTCCCTGCATGGAGCCTGCTTCTCTCTCTGCCTGTGTCTCTGCCTCTCTCTCTCTCTCTCTCTCTCTCTCTCTGTCTCTCATGAGTAAATAAGTAAAATATTAAAAACAAAAAAAGAATATATTGTGGAGATTGTTTCATGACATTACATTTTCATTTTACTCATCACTTTAATAGTTGTGTGCTATTTCATGAAACAGATGACACATTTATTCAAAGTCTCTTGTAAATGAACATTTGGACTAATTCCTTTTTTTCTCTGTTATAAATACTTCTGGAATGAATTCTTTTACATTGGTGTTTTCATTGGTATTTATTCTCTTGAGTAAAATAATTGTGTGAAATTTTATTGTTTTAAGACTTAGGACACAATTGCTTTCCAGAAAGTTTTCCACCACTTGTACTCACACCAGTAGTAAATGTTTGTTTCTTTTCTAATGTTTTTATCAAAAGTAGATGTCTTATTATTTCTTTTTTTTTTTTTTAATTTTTAGTAGGCTCCACCCCCAATGGGGGGCTCAAACTTACAACCCTGAGATCAAGAATCACATGCTCTACCAACTGAGCCAACAAGGCATCCCGGCACCTTATACTTTTGATAGAGATGCCTATCAACTCTGCTATAATATAATAAGCAAATTATATAGAATTGCTGCTACTCAACATTTGTTGTCTATAAATTATCAAACCTAATAGCAATTTCTAGAAACACATTTTATTATCTTACTCTTACATATTGAATTTTGTTAACATAAATTAACTCAGTCACAAAGCCTTACAGATTACCCTTCTTAGTAGACACCAACTCAATTCTCTCCTCTCAACTGTAAAATTTTGACCCCACATTGTTGTTAGGATGATATTCTTCTAAATAAATAAAGCTAGCCATGCCACTGTCTGATAAAAACCCTTCACTGTCTCCTTGGGCTATAGTGGTGCCATCTGCTGAAATCAGAAACAATAAGGAGGATCATGGTTCTGGAGGTGAGACAATAAAATTAGAAGTTCCATCTGGGGGCAGCCCCGGTGGCACAGCCGTTTAGCACCGCCTGCAGCCCAGGGCGTGATCTTGGAGACCCTGGATCGAGTCCCACGTCGGGCTTTCTGCATGGAACCTGCTTCTGTCTCTGCCTCTCTCTCTCTCTCTCTCTCTCTCTCTCTCACTCTCTGTGTCTCTATGAATAAATAAATAAAATTAAAAAAAAAAAGAAGTTCCATCTGGGCACCTTCACTCTAAGACAGGGTGAAATATCCCAGTGGAGATGCCAAATGGCCAGGTAGACATAGGATTCCAGAATTCAGAGCAGAAGCCTTAGCTGAACATGAAGATCTGGGTAACATTAGCCTAAGGATGGCATTTACACCTGTAAATATGCATGTTCCTCTCTCTTCCACTCACTCTGTGTGAGCTGGCTCAGTGACGTTATTATCCTCAGCGAACCTGTGCAGGACGATGAAAGGCTTTCTTCCAGACTGTCAACAAGTCTGATTTATTAAGGAACATTTATGTGCACAGAGGAAAGGGAACATACATTTTCCCACCTGAAGGAGACATAGTAATTGTAAATATTAGTCAAGCAGTTGGCCAAATCTGCAAGAAAAGTCCTTTAAGGAATGTCCCTCTTGTTCAGCCTTTGTCACTAATCTTTACAGCTGGAGGGCCACAATTGTTTAAGTTGGTCTGGAAATGACTGCACTCTAGTTTATAAGATGTGAAGCAATGCTGTGTGTCAGGGAGTGG
Organism: Canis lupus baileyi; assembly: GCF_048164855.1. Taxonomy (NCBI): domain Eukaryota; kingdom Metazoa; phylum Chordata; class Mammalia; order Carnivora; family Canidae; genus Canis; species Canis lupus. The sequence goes on from NC_132838.1 coordinate 41,891,759, forward strand.
AATGATTTCTGGTCAGAGAGACAAAATGAATTCTCCATCACCTTTCCTAGCTCTGTGGTTTTGGACATTCTTAACTGCTCTCACCTCCTCACTTGTAAATTCAAAACAATAATGCCTACTCTCCTGGGTGGGTAGAGGCTTGGTGTACCCACTGCTATTTGGGAGCAGGGGTTGCAAGTGATCCTATGTGAGGGTGGAGGTGAACTTTACTCCCTCCCTTAGTTATGAGGGTGTTAGGCAAGAGTCTGCTCTGTCCTTGGAAAAGATCTGAACCAGGGAACTCATCTAAATGCAGGTATTTTAGACAGTAAGTGCTGACATGTGGGCAGAGCGAGAGATCTGCAGAGATTAGGGAAATGTTGGGTATCCCATCCCCTCTGGGCAGAGACTCAAATAGGACAGGGATAAGGAACTCTCATTGGAGAGACGTATTTAGAGAAATACACCAGTAGGAGACTCCTCAGGGGAGGCATGACTCATGGATTTTGGTGCAGATACCTGATTTTTTTAAAATATTTTTTTAAAGGTTATTTATTTTACTTTATTTTTATTTGTACATTTTTTATTGGAGTTCAATTTGCCAACATTTGCATAACATCCAGTGCTCATCCCATCAAATGCCCCCTTCAGTGCTCGTCACCCAGTCACCCCATCCCCCTTCCTACCTCCTTTTCACTACCCCTTGTTCATTTCCCAGAGTTAGAAGTCTCTCATGTTTTGTCACCCTCTCTGATTTTTCCCACTCATTTTCTCTCCTTTCCCCTTTATTCCCTTCCACTATTTTTTATATTCCCCAAATGAATGAGACCATATAATGTTTGTGCTTCTCCGATTGACTTATTTCACTCAGCATAATACCCTCCAGTTCTATCCACGTCAAAGCAAATGTTGGGTATTTGTCATTTCTAATAGCTGAGGAATATTCCATTGTATACATAGACCACATCTTCTTTATCCATTCATCTTTCGATGGACACCGAGGCTCCTTCCACAGTTTGGCTATCGTGGACATTGCTGCTAGAAACATCGGGGTGCAGGTATCCTGCTATTTCACTGCATCTGTATCTTTGGGATAAATCCCCAGCAGTGCAATTGCTGGGTCGTAGGGCAGGTCTATTTTTAACTCTTTGAGGAACCTCCACACAGTTTTCCAGAGTGGCTGCACCAGTTCACATTCCCACCAACAGTGCAGGAGGGTTCCCCTTTCTCCACATCCTCTCCAACATTTGTGGTTTCCTGCCTTGTTAATTTTCCCCATTCTCACTGGTGTGAGGTGGTATCTCATTGTGGTTTTGATTTGTATTTCCTTGATGGCAAGTGATGCGGAGCATTTTCTCATGTGCTTGTTGGCCATGTCTATGTCTTCTTTGGTGAAATTTCCATTCATGTCTTTTGCCCATTTCATGATTGGATTGTTTGTTTCTGCTGTTGAGTTGAATAAGTTCTTTATAGATCTTGGAAACTAGCCCTTTATCTGATAGGTCATTTGTAAATATCTTCTCCCATTCTGTAGGTTGTCTTTTAGTTTTGTTGGCTGTTCTTTTTCTGTGCAGAAGCTTTTTATCTTGATTAAGTCCCAATAATTCATTTTTGCTTTTGTCTGCCTTGCCTTCATAGATGTATCTTGTGAGAAGTTACTGTGGCCAGGTTCAAAAAGGGTGTTGCCTGTGTTCTCCTCTAGGATTTTGATGGAATCTTGTCTCACATTTAGATCTTTCATCCATTTTGAGTTTATCTTTGTGTATGGTGAAAGAGAATGGTCTAGTTTCATTCTTCTGCATGTGGCTGTTCAATTTTCCCAGCACCATTTATTGAAGAGACTGTCTTTTCTCCAGTGGATAGTCTTTCCTGCTTTGTGGAATATTAATTGATCATAGAGTTGAGGGCCCATTTCTGGATTCTCTATTCTGTTCCATTGATCTATGTGTCTGTTTTTGTGCCAGTACCACACTGTCTTGATGATCACAGCTTTGTAGTACAACTCGAAATCTGGCATTGTGATGCCGCCAGCTCTGGTTTTCTTTTTCAATATTTCCCTGGCTATTCGAGGTCTTTTCTGATTCCACACAACTCTTAAGATGATTTATTCCAACTCTCTGAAGAAAGTCCGTGGTATTTTGACAGGGATTGCATTAAATGTATAAATTGTCCTGGGTAGCATTGACATTTTCACAATATTAATTCTTCCAATCCATGAGCATGGAATATTTTTCCATCTCTTTGTGTCCTCCTCAATTTCTTTCAGAAGTGTTCTGTAGTTTTTAGGGTATAGATCCTTTACCTCTTTGGTTAGGTTTATTCCCAGGTATCTTATGCTTTTGGGTGCAATTGTAAATGGGATTAATTCCCTAATTTCTCTTTCTTTAGTCTCATTGTTAGTATATAGAAATGCCACTGATTTCTGGGCATTGATTTTGTATCCTGCCACACTGCCGAATTGCTGTATGAGTTCTAGCAATGTTGGGGTGGAGGCTTTTGGGTTATCTATGTACAATATCATGTCATCTGCAAAGAGGGAGAGTTTGACTTCTTCTTTGCCAATTTTAATGCCTTTTATTTCTTTTTATTGCCTGATTGCTGAGGCTAGGACTTCTAGTACTACGTTGAATAGTGGTGGTGAGAGTGGACATCCCTGTCATGTTCCTGATCTTAGGGGAAAGGCTCTCAGTGTTTCCCCATTGAGAATGATATTTGCTGTGGGCTTTTTGTAGATGGCTTTTAAGATGCTGAAGAATGTTCCCTCTATCCCTACATTCTGAAGAGTTTTGATCAGGAATGGATGCTGTATTTTGTCAAATGCTTTCTCTGCATCTATTGAGAGGATCATATGGTTCTTGTTTTTTCTCTTGCTGATATGATCTATCACGTTGATTGCTTTACGAGTGTTGAACCAGCCTTGCATCCCAGGGATAAATCCCACTTGGTCATAGTGTATAATCTTCTTAATGTACTGTTGGATCCTGTTGGCTAGTATCTTGTTGAGAATTTTTGCATCTGTGTTCATCAGGGATATTGGTCTATAATTCTCCTTTTTGGTGGGGTCTTTGTCTGGTTTTGGAATTAAGGTGATGCTGGCCTCATAGAATGAGTTTGGAAGTATTCCATCCCTTTCTATCTTTTGGAACAGCTTTAGTAGAATAGGTATTGTTTCTTCTTTAAAAGTTTGATAGAATTCCCCTGGGAAGCCATCTGGCCCTGGACTTTTGTGTCTTGGGAGGTTTTTGATGACTGCTTCAATTTCCTTCCTGGTTATCGGCCTGTTCAGGTTTTCTATTTCTTCCTGTTCCAGTTTTGGTAGTTTGTGGTTTTCCATAAATGCATCCATTTCTTCTAGATTGCCTAATTTATTGGCATATAGCTGCTCATAATATGTTTTTAAAATCGTTTGTATTTCCTTGGTATTGCTCTCCTTTTTCATTCGTGATTTTATTAATTAGTCTTTTCTCTTTTGTTTTTAATAATGCTGGCTAATGGTTTATCTATCTTATTAATACTTTCAAATAACCAACTCCTGGTTTTGTTCATCTGTTCTACAGTTCTGGTCTCTATTTCATGGAATTCTGCTCGAATCTTTATTAACTCTCTTCTTCTGCTGGGTGTAGGTTTTATTTGCTATTCTTTCTCCAGTTCCTTTAGATGCAAGGTTAGCTTGTGTATTTGAGTTTTTTCCAATTTTTTGAGGGATGCTTGTATTGCGATGTATTTCCCTCTTAGGACTGCTTTTTCTGTATCCCAAAGATTTTGAACAGTTGTATCTTCATTCTCATTAGTTTCCATGAATCTTTTTAATTCTTCTCTAATTTCCTGGTTGACCCTTTCATCTTTTAGCAAGATGCTCTTTAACCTCTACGTGTTTGAGTTTCTTCCAAATTTCTTCTTGTGATTGAGTTCAAGTTTCAAAGCATTATGGTCTGAAAATATGCAGGGGACGATCCCAATCTTTTGGTATCAGTTGAAACCTGATTTGTGACCCAGTATGTGGTCTATTCTGAAGAAAGTTCCATGTGCGCTTGAGAAGAATGTGTATTCAGTTGAGTTTGGATGTAAAGTTCTGTAGATATCTGTGAAACCCATCTGGTCCAGTGTATCATTTAAAGCTCTTGTTTCTTTGGAGATGTTTTACTTAGAATATTTGTCATTTGCAGAAAACACCGTGTTGAAGTCTCCCAGTATAAGTGTATTATTATCTAAGTATGTCTACTTTTATTAATTGATTGAGATACTTGGCAGGTCCCACATTAGAGGCATAAATATTCATGATTGTTAGGTCCTCTTGTTGGATAGATCCTTTAAGAATGATATAGTGTCTCTCTTCATCTCTTACTACAGTCTTTGGGATAAACTTTAATTTATTTGATATGAGGATCACTACCCCTGCTTTCTTTTGAGGACCATTTGAATGGTAAATGGTTCTCCAACCTTTCATTTTCAGGCTGTAGGTGTCCTTAGGCCTAAAATGAGTCTCTTAAAAAAATAAAATAAAATAATAAAATAAAATAAATAAAATAAAATAAAATAAAATGAGTCTCTTGTAGACAGCAAATAGATGGGTCTTGCTTTTTTATCCAGTCTGAAACCCTACGTCTTTTGATGGGATCATTAATCCCATTCACATTCAGAGTTATTATTGAAAGATATGAATTTAGTGTCATAATAATATTTATTCAGTCCCTGTTTTGTGGCTTATTTCTTTGGGCTTCCTCTTTCTTTTACAGAGTCCCCCTTAATATTTTTTGCAGAGCTGGTTTGGTGGTCACATATTCTTTCAGTTTCTGCCTATCTTGGAAGCTCTTTGTCTCTCCTTCTATTCTGAATGAGAACCTTGCTGGATAGAGTATTCTTGGCTGCATGTTCTTCTCATTTAGGACCCTGAATATACCCTACCAGCCCTTTCTGGCCTGCCAGGTCTCTGTGGAAAGGTCTGCTGTTAATCTAATATTTCTCCCCATATAAGTTAGGGATCTCTTATCTCTTGCTGCTTTAAGGATTTTCTCTTTATCTTTGGAATTTGCAAGTTTCACTATTAAATGTCAAGGCGTTGAATGGTTTTTATTGATTTTAGGGGGGGACCTCTCTATCTCCTAGATCTGAATGCCTGTTTCTCTCCCCCAATTAGGGAAGTTCTCAGCTATGATTTGTTCAGATATGCTTTCTGGTCCTCTGTCCCTCTCGGTGCCCTCTGGAACCTCAATTAAACATAGATTTTTCCTTCTGAGGCTGCCATTTATTTCCCTTAACCTTTCCTCATGGCCTTTTAATTGCTTTTTCTCTTTTTTCCTCAGCTTCCTTCCTTGCCATCAACTTGTCTTCTATGTCACTCTTTTTTCTACCTCATTAACACTCATCATTAGGACCTCCAGTTTGGATTGCATCTCATTTAATTGATTTTTTAATTTCGGCCTGATTAGACCTAAATTCTACAGTTATGAAGTCTCTTGATTCCTTTATGCTTTTTTCCAGAGCCACCAGTAGCTTTATAATTGTGCTTCTGAATTGGCTTTCTGACATCGAATTATAATCCAAATTCTGTAACTCTGTGGGAGAGAGTACTGTTTCTGATTCTTTCTTTTATGGTGATTTCTTCTTTCTAGTCATTTTGATAAGTGCAGAGTGGCTAAAAATGAGTTGAACTTGTTAGAAGTGCAAACTCTTCTCTCTGTAGCGTTCCAGCTGTTCACTCTTTAAATCTCAGGTCGAATTCATAGGTTTTCAGGATGATTTGAAAGTTATCTAGGTACGTTGGTGGGGACAGGTGAGTTGGGGACCCTACTCCTCCGCCATCTTCAACCCTCACAAATATAAGGGGGAAAGTACTCTTATCATGCCTGTTTTTCAGATAAGAATACCAAGGCATAGAGAGATTAAGTAACTGGTTCGAGATAACTCAGATACAGTATGTCTTTCCTGCATTATAATCCCCATATACGTTAGAGCCAAGCCTTTGTTAAACTTTTATTGAACAGTTGGATCTATTGTTAGCTGAGTTTTAGGGAATTGAGATAGGAGCTAGTCAATGCTTTGTATAAATCAGTAAAGAGCAAAGATCAGGGGTAAGAAGGAGATGAATAAGTAGAGACAGAATAATAAGTACAGAATATAGAATATTCTTTCAAAAAACTTGGCTAAAGAAGAAATAAGAAAAATGGGGCTATGGCTAGAAAGGGACAAAAAGATCAACTGATATATCTTTGGAATAGGAGGTACTTGTGCATATTTAGAAGCTGAAAAGAAAGAGATAGCAAAATGGGAGAAGGGTTGAAGATGTAAGAGAGAAGGGGACCATTATAGGATCTTCCATTGGAGGTGGGAAAGAATGGAGTAGAGTATAGGTGATGTAGTCTTTGGACAGGAAGTAGCATGGCTCACCCAGAGGGCCTGCAGAGAGGGACCAAAGGAGGGTGCAGGGCATTAGTTAGCTGACATGACTTTCAGAAATTTGATCTAATTCACACCTGATGACTTTAGTTCTCTTGATTGAACATATCTCTGGCCAAGGGTAAAGACTAGAGTTTGGATAGGGAATTAGAGGACACAACTAAAGATTTGAAAGAGTGACTGAGTGGTAAGGCATTAGAGGCCAACATAGATCAAGAAAAAAGACGTTTGAAAGATGTTTGAGGTTCAACTGAGAGAGGAGACCAGGAGTTTGTAGTGGATCCAGCAAATTCTGTTGTGGTTTTCCCCAGTGACACTGAGTAGCTTTAGTGACAGATTGTCAGACTGATCCAGTGGTTTGTCGGGCTGGACAAGGGCAGAGGAGGACAGGGGTTTAAAGATCTGAGAAAGAATGTGATTTAGTGATCCATCCTGCAGCTCAATGTGAATCAAAGAGTAAGATGTGAAAAGGGCTGCGAGGTTGAGAGAAGTGAAGGGATAAATGGCAGGTACAGTCAAGGGCAGGTGTAGGAGGACAAGGCTGAGAGAATGTGAGATTGTGGCCAGAGATAGGGATACCAGAGCTTAGGATTTCAGAGGTAAAACCATTCTGGGTGGTGACAAAGTCTGGGGTATGGAGATAGACTGGGAGCAGAAACAGAAAGGAGAAAAAGCCACTGGAGAGAAGGACATCAAGACCTCGAGGATGTAGCTCTGTGTGTTTTGTTCACAAGGGCACTACAGTAACCCAAGAACTGGTGGTAAGGAGGAAGTCTGAGATAGAGAGGAAGCCTGTGGTCTTTGCCTCTGGGAAGTTGGGGAGTGTCCAGAATGTCAACAATGGCAATGATGAGCCAGGTGGCAGGAGCCACCAAGGAGGCAGCCTTAGCTATGGAAAAATGGAGAGAGTCCAGCAGAAGGACCTGGTGATACAGGCATGAGTTTTGGAGCAAAGCAAACATGGGTTCAAATCCCAGCTCTGCCACTTAGAAGTTGTGGGACTTGTGGTCCTTTGTTTCTTCATCCCAGAAGTAGGGATAATAAATAATACATAGTCTGAGAGTCCTTGTGAGAACCTAGACCACATGTGCCATGTTGGGAGCACAGTCCTGACCCACAATAAGCACCTGGTAGAAGGCAGCTTCCCTCTGCCTGGAAGACGCTTATTTTCCTCATTTATCAAAAGTCCTATTTTTCTATTAGGTTCCAGTTCTAATGTCAACTCCTCTCTGTGAAATCTTCTGTATTGCAGGAGTTCAAACTGCTCCTACTCCTTGCTGAATTCCTAGGGGACTCTGATTGTCCCCCACAACCATAGTTCTCATAGCTCTCCCTGTGATAACTCTTTCTGGATGTTTTTTTGTTTTGTTTTGTTTTGTTTTTTGTTTTTTTCTTTTTGCCGCTACTAGATTACAAACTTAGGGAGAGAGGGAGTAATAGCTTACTTATCTATATTTCAACTAAATGATGAATAAATACTTGTTGGATTTTTCCTATTACCCTGTCAACATTAATCTAATCATTAAGATTACATTCTAAAGCCTTATAATTGATGAGAAAAAAAACCCCAAACTTCCAAATTTGCTGACAAAAGTCTTGGTGCCAGATCCTCTAAACATAAAGCCTAAAGACATGAAGAAAAAGATTGTGAGATCACGCCCACGAATTGTAGCTTTGGGTAGTTCTGGGATCAAAGATTTCTTGTGACAGTCAAGTCATTGGTAGCCTTCAACAGACAATAAAAGTATGTTTTAAAATCAGTGTGTCACAACTCAACACGTGTTTTATTTTAAGCCGGTTGTTTAATTGGTTTTTCAGTGTACCCTAAACTGTGTAGAAATCTCCATTTATTTCAGGCAAAGGAGACACTGTGGAATTTTACTCTGTCTTACTAGAATATTTATAAATGCCCTGAAAGACAAAAATCAGATCTTCATTAAAATCTTCTTAACAGTATGTAATTGCACAAGGAAGCCCCTTTCCCTCTGTATACATATAAAAAGCCACAAAAAGGAAGGAATTGCTGATAGAACATGGATGAATCTCAAAACCAGCATGTTGAACAAAGAGGGAGCCAGACACAAGAGTAAACACTGCATGATTGCATTTATATGAAGTTCTAGAAAGGGCAAAACTAATCTGCAGTGACAGCACTGGCTGTCTGGGGGATGGGGAATGATTACAAAGGGGCAAAGGGAACATTTGGGGATGACAGAAGTGATCCATGTTTCTATAGGAGTGCAGGTGACCTGGGTATATCATTTGTCAAAATTCACAGAAACTGTACAGCTTCAATGAGTGCATTTTATTTCAAGTCAGTTATACCTCAATAAGGGTGATTTTAAAATAAAATTCTCAAAGATTTGAATAAGAACCATATCCATCTGACCAATTCTCTAGGTACCAGGACCCTCGGAAAGCTGGTGTTACCAGCATGTTTGTAGATAGTGAAGAAAGCTTACAGTGAATTTTAAGTAAAGGGTTCTAAAATGTGTGTTTTTGTTTGTTTTTTATTTATGAGAGAGAGAGAGAGAGAGAGAGAGGCAGCGACACAGGCAGAGGGAGAAGCAGGCTCCATGCAGGGAGCCCGACGTGGGACTCGATCCCGGGTCTCCAGGATCCGGCCCTGGGCTGAAAGCGGCGCTAAACCGCTGAGCCACCAGGGCTGCCCTAAAATGTGTGTTTTAAGTGACTGTCACAACATCAAAATAGAAAGTTTTTTTCTGAAATTGAAATTCTCCTTTCTCCTCTAATTAGACCAAAAGAGATAGAGGAACCAAACTATCAAAGGTGGATGAGGGCTTTCTCCTAACAAGGTCACATGTATGGGTCCTTCCTCATCCACAGCATTCACAGGCTGGATGGAAGGCTTGTGCAGGCACTTTGGGAGCAAAATTTCATTGGAGGAACCACAAGCTCAAGAGCTAGAAACAAATTTCCAGACATTCTGTAACACATTAAACACAGAGTGGTTGAACTGAGCAGTAATTGATAACAGCTGAAAATTAGAATGCTGGCTCCTAACATCTTCGATGGGTGTCTCTTAAGATTTTTCTATACATGGATCATCTGGCTAAATATAATAATGAGAAATTTTATCAAATTTTGACCTTAGTTGGTTGGCTTTTTTTAAAAAAAGATTTTATTTATTTATTTCAGAGAGAGAGAGAGAAAGAGAACAGAGGGAAAGGGAGAGACAGACTCCCTGCTGAGTGGAGAGCCCAGTGTGGGGCTTGACCCCAGGACCCTGAGATCATGACCTGAGCCGAAGACAGATGCTTAACCATCTGAGCACCCCCAGGCACCCGTGACCTTAGTTGGTTTAACAAAGACTTTTTTTCTGTTGTTGTTGTTGTTTTTCATTTTTTAAAAAATCCTATCTCATTGCTGGAAAAATTCTCTACTTCTGTGTCTGGAAGGAATCCATCTACTTGGATTTAGTCCAGATACCACCAAGAGTTGCTGCTGGTGGAGATCAGGGTAGATAGGCTTTGGAAGGATAACCTGGCAAGTCTTAATAAAGGAAATAGAATCAGCAGACACATAAATTAGCATTTTATACAATGTTGTTTTCTATGCTCCCCAATGGGTTTCATTTGTGTTTTATTAGTTTTGTTTCCTAAACTAGAGGGCGAGTATCCTACCTTATGTCTCCCAGAATATTTGCCACCCTCAAATTTGGCTCTTGGCCCCATAGTGCTCTCTTTCTAATGAGTATTCTGTTCATGGTGTCGCCTCAAGTCCTCTATCTGAAGATTGACACTTGTCCCCACATACCTCGCTCCAACCTTTGCTATGTTGGTTTCTAACATCCTGAGAACACACTTCTCCTTGACTAACTCAACCCTAAGACCCCACATTTCTAAACCATCCCCCAGGGGCACTTCCCCTCACCAGATTGCCTCAGTTAGATGGCATGAGGCCCATGTCTTTTCCTTGAGGCTGCTAATATTCCATTTATGCACTTTTATTCTCCAAAGACTTTGCTTTGGTAGACAGCATAAGCAGGGTTTGGCTACATGTGGCCCAGTGTAAATACATGTAGCTGTGAACACGAGAGGGGGCTCCAGAAAACAAACATACAGATTTAATTTCTAAAAAATGATATTACCTGAGTGTGACCAGTGCCTGTGAGTCTCCTAATAGCTGGCATCCATATCCCAGTGAGTTTGCTAATTCTTTACACCCCAGCGGACAGTCCACACGGTGAACTGAAATATACCCAGTTGGTTATATTCCTGCTTTCCAGAGGTCATGAAAAATGTGGGTTTGGAACAGCTCTCAAGTCCCCGCACAATGCCGAGATGCTGTACCTGGATGTTTTTCTTTTTCTAAAAAGGAATCTTCTCTCTCCTAATGGAATGTATTCAAAAACTGATTCTGATTCTCAGTTGTCTACTGGCAATCTCATCTACAAAGCAGATATAATCATTTTCTCTCCTTAAAAGCCTCATTTCCTCCAATTTTAAGGATTTGGGGAATTGCTATCCAACCTGAAAGAAGTCATCTTCCCTCTTGAAAAACAATATATTTCTTTCTATAAAAATTAGAGATCATTAAATATTCTTTCTACTCTGTTAAGAACTACATATATAATATACATTATAAAAATGTAATATATAGTATATGTATGTATGTATGTATGTATATATGCATTCCAGAATAGAAGAGACAAGTTAGGGTTTGCTGACTACCAAATACAGTAAGGAGGCAGGAACAAAATAAGAAAAATCTCAAAAAGAGCAAGACTGCTTCCTTATAGTGTTTGACAATGGGCAAGTGCTTACAAAGAGATATGTGTGGAAGAAATTAATCATGAGGGGAGAGCCTTTGCAAATAATTGAAAACCATGACATTTGGTGGTTATTTTATAGTATGGAAGACTTTAACAAAGATGTCACATCTTTTTATGATTATCTTGATTAGTAGACATAAACCCAGAAAGAAGAGTCCTAACAGCAATTGTAACCTAGCGGTTGCTCAAAGCTGAAAACTCCAATGAATGCTTTGTGGGATTTTTAGATGACAGTTTGGCCACTTTCATCAGTTCACTTTACATGTAATTCACCACCAACCAGACAGTGGGGGAAAGCCTCACAACTGTTTAGTAGAACAGAAAAGGGAAAATATTTTTCTCTTCACGTTAGGTGGCAAGAGCATGTAATCATTCTGAAAGAAAAAGGATCTTCGGTTGTTTCTCTTTTCTCACCTATGAGGGAAGCATGAGTCTGGGGAATCCAAATAAATGCAGAGCCAGATAATTTACAACTCTTTCAAAGATGTTTTCTATCTATATTCAAATAAAGGTGTGTCTTAGGTTCTAGGAATTCTCATTTCTGCTTACCATAATAATTTCCATATAGGCAGGGAGCCTTGTTTCATCCAGTCTGGGCTTGGTGTCTGACAAGGGCTACAGGTTACACCTTGTAGGAAGATGTGGTTATCATCTCTCAAATGTTAGGATTATAAACTGAAAGTACCCATATTCCTTAATAATCTAATATGGCCCTGAAATTCTCCATATACCCTTCCTCTCAGCCACCACCTCTGTATGGTAAGAAGAACCAAAACTTATAACCTTAGTCTTGAACTATCCTCTTTGATCCAAATTGTTCCAAGATCTTCTCTCCCTCCAGTCCTGACTGTGCTTTCTCATTGTTTCCATTCTGGTTTTATCTTTCTAATTTGACCCTCTGTACAGTTTTCCTACCCCATGTTTTGTCTCCTTCCAACAGAGATTCTGGTTCTCCATCTTGGCTGCCTTCCCTCAAGAAATAGCCCCTCCAAAGTGTCTTGGCTTAAACCTTCCTGTTCCAGGTTTCTCATTGTCCTTTCTGCATAAATAAGTCAAAATAAGTTGTAAAAATATATTTATATGCTCATTCTGATCTTTTCTGGAGGTAACGAGTACAAGTTATTTATTGTGGCATTTCAAGTGTGTAGAAAACTGTGTAGACTAGAACAACCATATTTTTCCAACTTTCTTTCCAGTAATGTTTACTATTTGGCTTTTTTTTTTCTTCTTTTCGTTCCAGAAGACAAGGCAGGGTCATTTCTCTGTATGAATTAACTTGCACATACCCCCCATGCAAACTTGACCCTACTCTTCTGGCCAGTCTGTGAATCTCTAGTGATTTTTTGGTTTATTAACCTCAGATCAACAGTTGACTGTATAAACATGATTAGTGCCATCTGTACACTTTGAAAATGTATTGTGCATCTTCTCTTTTCTTTCTAATAAGCATGTGAAAAATTCTAAGTTTCCATTCCAATATCATGTCAGGTTTTTAAAATTTAGCCTGTTTTTGGGAAAGGTTCCAGTCCTTTGGTCAAACAGTCAATCAACTAGAGTTTATTGAGAATAAGCATTAATATGCCGGGGATTGGGGAGATCAGGAGAATATATATGTCTGACCAACTTGTTGAGACTAGAAGTTTGAGTCATAGCTATTGGCTCACAGGATGCCCTTCAGTGCCTGCCTGGGGATATAAATAACACTGATGGTTCAGAAGTTCTCTGTGAAGCAGAGTGTTCCTATAAAATTAAAGTTGCATAATTTGGTCAATAAGTCAACAACTCCAGTCCACCCCTTTCTAATGGTTTAACTTCACCTCTTTTGTTAATAGGTCTACTATATCCTGTTTATCTACTTACCCATTTCAAAAGACAATTTGGGAATTAGATTCTCCCTCTAGCTTTTTCTCTAAGGATAGTTCTAGAGAAGAGCACATTCCTCCTTGCCAAAAAAAAAAAAAAAAATCAGAAAATGAGTAATTAGCAACATCAAGTGCCAACACTGAGTAGCTTCTATTCTTTGAGCAGCCTCTTAGTATTATATTTGGATCCCCCTCAAAGGGTTTTGTCCTTTGCGAGGGAAGCCAGCCTGATTTCTGGTTGTTCCTGACCTGGAACACATTCAGAAGTTCTTTCTTGGGCCAACAAAGCATGGTCTCCAGCCTCCCTGGAGCCCCCAAGAGCGTCAGGAAAGCTCTCTGCATTTTCTCAGAAGGTATTGTCACTTGTCTTTCACAAAAGCATTTCCAGTTGAATCCTCTCTTTTAGAGTGTGAAGACAAACTGCAGAATAAGTCATGGTTAAGACTGTGGGCTCCACAACCAGGCTACCTGGTGCAAATTTGGGTTCCGTGTGACCTTGGGCAAACTAATTAACCTATTTCTATGTTTCCCTTTCCTCTGCTTTAATGGGGATATAATAATAGAACAGCCCCTCACACGGCTGTTCAGAGTTCAAAATGAGTTCATATAGATGAAATGCTTGGAATACATAACAAGTATTAATTTTTAGTATTAACAGTATTGAAGAAAACAGAGCAAATCAACTGGAAAACCACTCAACTCCTGACACTAAACCTGCAAACTAACTTGCATGTACTTATATCCTTTTCCCTCCTTTTCTCCATTCTTTTCAGAGGTTCTTTTAGGTTGCCTGAGGTTAATTCTTCCCCTGTGCTTCAGATACATCTCATGACTGCTTGCTTTCTCAGGGACCTAATCCGTTACACCTATCACCCTTTTTCTTACTTCACAATGTGAAGGCCTGGGGAATTTGGGGAGGGTAGTGGGATAGTCTTTTCTTAGGTGATGTTTCATGAAAGTGCCGTCTTGCATGGGCAGACAAGTCATGTTGGAGACTTTGAGAGGGACTTTTGAATAGATTTTAGAATTTCAACTTTCTGAACTTTCAGGCTTCCAAGACTGTGGATTATAGCCTCTATTTAATAAAGGAAATTTATTTAACTAAAAAAATTATTGGGATTTTTTAGATTGGGATTGCATTTATTGTCTTCATTGTATTAACAATCCATGAACGTAATATATCCCCCCATTTATTTATGTTTTAAAATTTTTATCTTAATAATGCTTCTTTATTTACAAAGAAGTCTTGCACATCTTTGTTGGATTTATTCCTAAGCATTTTGTATTTTTGACACAATTTAAATAGTCTTTTAAATTATGTTTTCTATCTGTTCCTTGCTGGCATTGAGAGATTATATTGATTTTCGTAGTTTGTCAGAAGATCCAGCTCAGTGTCAGGTCTATTTATTCTAGTTATATATTTGTTGAATTTTTGGGGGGATTTTTACATAAATCTACATATAATCACATCATCAGTTTTATTTCTCCTTCTTCAGAACTTATACATTTTGTTTCCTTTTCTTCCCTCAATAAACTGACTTGACTCTCCAATGTAATGTTGGATAGAAATGATGACATGGGTATATTTGTCCCTTTCCCTAATATTATTTTTCTAATATAATTTTCTCTAATATTTTTTCCATGGTTAATTCCAAAGAGTAATAGTAGACTTATAGACTAATAGAGCTGGAAGAAACTTTGAAGATCCTCAGTTGAGATAGCAAGAGGTGAATTAAATTCCTTGATTGTTCAGTGAGAGAGAACAGGGATCAGAACCCAGATATTCTCACTTCTAGTATTCTTTTCCCTATAGCGAAAAGCCCCTCAAGAAAAGAAATACAATTAAGACAATTTCTTTTTATATCCTGAAGTTAAGGAGTGCCTGAAGTTAAAGTTTTTAGAGTTGAATAACGTGTAGGCTATGCCATTAACAAAGCTGCCACAACCAGGCCAGAAACAGGGATACCTCATTGGCAAGTCCAGCTCATCCCACTAAAAGCTTCAGATTTATTTCATCTCCAGAGAGCTTCCAAAATGAGCAATGGTCTTATTTTTTAAATTTTTATTTAAATTTAGTTAATTAACATATAATGTATTATAGGTTCCAGAGGTAGAGTTCAGTGATTCATCATTATATAATACCAGTACTCATTATGTCACATGCCCTCCTTGATGTTCATCACCCAGTTACCCCATTCCTCTATTCCCCTCCCCTCCACTGACCCTCAGTTTTTTTCCTATGATTGAGTCTCTTATGGTTTGTTTCCTCTCTGATTTTGTCTTATTTTATTTTTTCCTCTATTCCCTCCATGATCCTGTTTTGCTTCTTAAATTCCACATATGAGTGAGATGATATATAATTGTCTTTCTCTGTTGACTTATTTCACGTAGTATAATATCCTCTAGTTCCATCCATGTCATTGCAAATGGCAAGTTTTCTTTTCTTTTTTTTTTTGATGGCTGAGTAGTAGTCTACTGTATACATATGCCGCATCTTCTTTATCCATTTATCTTTCAATGGACATCTGGGCTCTTTCCATAGTTTGGCTATTGTGGACATTGCTGCTGTAAACATTGGGGTGCAGGTGTCCCTTCAGATCACTACATTTGTATCTTTGTGGTAAATACCTAGTAGTGCAATTTGATTTGAGAATCTCTAGTAATTTCACTGACCTTCTTCTTGATTCTATGTCAACCTATCCTGGCACCACAAGAATAGCTGGTGGTGAACAAAGCTGTTTATAGACGCCACACCTACTGTCCTTCAGTCTGATTTCCCAGGAGATCAAAGGTAATTATTTTGTCGAGCTTCCTCTTTTCTCTTTGGAGTTAAATTACTGGCAGAGCATGACCAGTGAAACTTTCACCTGTCCCCTGTCCTCTTGCTATTGTCAGCACCTTCAATTCCGTGATTTCACTATTCTTCATAACTAGCTCAATGATACCTGCTGAGACCTAGTATGTCAATAATGTAATCAACAATTAGTGTAACTAATTGATTTCAAGATGCCACCACAAAAAGCAGCATGGATACCATACATAGTGCTAGGCCTTTGAGAGTTTATAATCTAGTTGCAGAGACAAAATTAACACATATGAATTAAAGGGTAATAAATGATAATGTACATATAATCTCTATTAGTAAATAAATATACAAATACATACAACATACAAATAAATAGTCCTAATCACTAAACAAATTCAGGAGTATTAAAGCCTGTGCCCACAGTCTTGACTTCTATATTGCAACTGCTCCTACATTCCCACATGTTGTCACCCCTCTGTCATCTCAGCTCCACTTACTGGTTCTTTCTTCCCCTTCCCCCACCCAAGTCATTGAGGGAAATGTTTGCTGTGGTTATTCTTGTTGGAACTTGGAATGCATTTAACTCCAAGAAACAGTGGTTAGGAATGATGTAAATACTTCAGCCACATTACAGGTTAAGTGGGCCTTTGTGAATGGACTGTAACTATTTCTTGGGAAAAGCTGTTCTAAATACAAAATGATTTACAGATTCTTGCTTTCAAATGAAGTTTAAAAACACATACTTTTCTTTAAATTCCAAATACTCAAACTTAAGCCCTCAGGAAGGGTATCCTGCCAATCCCATGATGCTCTCCTTCATCAGCAATGTTGACTATCTTCTTATTATATACATGCAAAAGGATAAATGTGGCTATAATGAGCAATACATGTTCTTTGACTTCATGAAGACTAGCACTCTTCAGCTCCTCCTGTACAAAGGTAAGAGAATTAACAGCATTTCTGGAGAACCGAGAATGGATTACAGATGCTTTAAAATCATAGCTCTCAAGTCTGTAAAATAAACATATTATCTTTGCACCATTGGCCTAACCTGAGGAAAACAGCTTTTAGAATAGATATTGTTCACAATCTTGAGGCTGTTAAATAGTACAAGTCAAAACTGAGAAGGACAAGTTCCTAGTGTGGCATTTGACAGTACTACTCAAAATGTGCTCCGTGGATCAATAGCATCCACTTCATTTGGGAGGTTGCTGGAAACACAGATTCTTGGCCCCATCCAGAATCAGAATCTCTGAGGTGAGTCCCAAATATCTGGGCTCTAACAAGTTCCCCAAGTGATTTTGTGCACACCAAAGAGAACTGGTGCTAAGTTTGTCTTCTCTCCACTCTGTGGAACCAGCATTGGTGGTAGCTGCTGGCACTTGCAAAAAGTCCCATAGCCCTCAGAGGGGCCCTATCTGGCTGTGATGGGTGCGTGGATCAGAGAGCATTGGCACAAACGGGCGCTCATTACCCATGAAATTAATAAATATAGTACAGTCCTCATGGACATTCTGCTTCTCCTTACCCTCTATATAGTTTTATCTTCCAATTCATATGCTGAAATGCTGACCCCTGGTATCTCAGAAAGTAACCATATTTGGAGGTAAAGTCTTTAAGGAGGTAATTAAGTTAAAATGCAGTCATTAAAGTGGATCCTAATCCAATAGACTGTGTCCTTATAAGAAAAGGATGTTAGAACAGACACACACAGAGGAATGATCATGAAAAGACACAGGGAGAAGACTGCCAAGGAGAGAGGCTTCAGAAGAAACTCCCCCTGCTGACACCTTGATCTTGAACTTCTAGCCTTCAGAACTATGAAAAAATGTACTTCTGTTATTTGGGCCTTCCAGTCTGTGGTAATTTGTTACAGTAGCCCTAGCAAACTAATACACTACATACCTCTGCCCTCACACACCGGGAAAAGTTTACACAGAGCTCTACCCAAAGTAATCGCTAATTCCTATAGCAACACATCACTGGCTTTTAGAGTGAGGATGGTGCATGAGATTTTCTGTGATGGGCCATTTGCTCAGAGCACCTGTGCCTGGTCCTGACTCAGGTGAGAGTGTGCTCCCCTGTGCTCTGATGTCCAACAGGGGAGGGAGGGAGAATCAACCTAATACTCAGGGTTCCAGTGTTTACCACAAACTACACCTGTGTCCAAGGGGAAATCGCACCATGCTGGATTTGTTTCTTCATTTGTAAAATGGAAACATTAATGACCTTCATAATGTCAACAATTCTGTCTTTTATAGGGATGTTGAAAAAGTCAAGTGAGGTAACATGAGTAAGAGCATTAAAATGCATTGTTAATGGAAGGTGGGGATGTGGACTATTGTTTTCACTTTTTTAATAGGACTATTATTAGCAAACCTACTTGTTCTACAGCTTGGGGAGAGCAACAGCTGGGAGCCCACAGAGAAGCATCTGCTTCACCGAGCTCAGTCACCTGGTAGAACTGAAGGGCCTTCAGATCCAACCCAGCAGCTACACATTGGAAACTTGCCAAAGGGTCATGTAAAGATGTTCGTATTTCTGTAATCTGTTTGTCACTGTACAATTTAATCTCAACTTCAGTGTGTGTGTGCATGTAACCAAATTAGCTCATCTATAATTTGGGCTCCATCTCACCTGTTCACTTAATTTAAAACACATTCCATCTGACTCTCATAGAATTCTTCAATCTTGGATCGATAAAAGTACAATTTGATTGAAGATAAAGGCCCCCTTTATTTCTGAGTTTAAGTCATCAGAACAAAGAACTCATATCAAGGACTCTGTTCAGCCAGGAAATGGAGCAGATTGAGTGCTAAATGACACCAGACAAAACAAGGGGATGTTTTGAGAGATCATTGGTTGAGTTTAGACTCAAAGACTTCTATTTAATTCGAACCACATAACAAATGATGGTGATATCATTAAAATAAATATCCCACATGGGCCATCCCTTTCCCTCCCATATCATAGCACTGACATCACTTTTGCATATTATATCAATGGCATTTTCCATATTCTGCCGAAAGGTCACAATTATGTCAGTAATGAGATGCAGCCCCCAGTCAAGCTGTTCCAAGACACCACCGCCCATTTCCAAAACAATTTTGAGGGCAGCTTCCCAACAGTATGATTTCCAGAGAGCAGATGTCTCCTTGGGTGTGAGCCACAGTTAAATTGGGAGAGTCCACTCCAGATCACTGTGGTCATCAGAGCTGCAGCCAGGCCACCTAGGAGGACACATAATAGCATGCAATATCCAGGAGGATAGATAGAGAAGGTAGACGAAAGCTGAAAGGGCTTAGTGGCATCATCTCTCTGGGCCAATCCCTAGAGTCCTTGCTAATACAGTCTTGCTAGATGCCAAACAAGGAATCTTTAAATTGAGATTGGTAGGCACCATTTGTCTAGGTATTAAGAGCTCTTTTATGTGAAGCAGAATTGAGACAGAGACCTGACCCCGTTCCTTGCATAGCTGTGTGGCTTTGAGCAAACTGTCCCTCCTCTCTGAGGCTTCATTTCCCAGCTGGAAGATAGGGATGACAGTGATCCCTCCATCGTAGGATTGTTGTGAGGATTACCACATAATGCATGTAAGTCAGCCCTCCATGAATGCTGGCTGCTGTTATCCCCATTAATAAGAATTTTAGGGTTGGGCTGAATTTGAACATCTGTAGTAACAGGGACCTACCACCCCTCCGGTCCCCTGCTGGGGCCAAAAGAAGGGAGTGTAAGGTACATTTGACACTTGTTGAATCTGGTGATTTTTAGAACAGAAGGGGAGATAAGAGCATATTTTTAAGCATGCACTGGAATACTCAGAGGCTATGCAATCAGTTTCATGTCTTTATCTCTTTGTAAAGATGGATCTGTGCACGGGTCCATTCTGAGCTCATTTGCTAAGTCAATAGGATTTATTTTCATTCTCCATTCTGCTGTGACTACACACTTTTATGCTTATATTAGCAACCCTCCCTTCACTTCCAGTGTTCAGTGACTTCTTCACTCCCAGCTGAGTCAGTTAGAAAAGGGTCTGTTAGATTACCACCAGGTTAGTGTGAATTAATGCAATATGTTAGCTCTCCCAAGAGGGTTTGCCTTTCAAAAGAGAATGCATGGGAGAGGGGATCTTTTCATTACTGTATCAGGGGAATGATCTAGACATCGGCTATCTGGATTTCAGCAAGGCAATTGACAAAGGCTCTCACAATATTCATGTGGAAGTGATGGAGAAGCATAGACCAGAAAAAAGCACGGTTCTATTTATAACTTGCTCAATGTCACTGACCAAGAAATGTTTATTAGAGAAAGAAGGCATAAGAGGATGGTGTCCCTACAGAAGGTCATAGGCTCTTTCTAAGGCCACATCCTGGCCAACACTTTTATCAGTAACTTAAAGGAAAACACAGATGTCATGTTGAGCAGGCTCACAGATGGCTGGGTTTGTAGCTGATATATTTTGATGATCAAGACTATTCCATGCTCTTATTTGACCAAATAGCATGGCATAATGGACCAGCTTGTTCTCAATGACGGCCCGCCTGCTCAGCCCAGGTGATGTGCCAGGCAGTTTGCACATATTTTCTCTATCCCTGCAAAACAGAGACCATTGTCCTCATGTTATAAATAACGAAATTGATTTGTATCATGGTCAAGAAACTTGACTGGATCCTACGGCAAAAGGCAAACATTCAGATCCATGTAACTCCAAAGTCATTCATGAGCTCCGTCTATGGCGAGTTCTGCATGGCCCTTTAAGAGACAAGTGTACGAGGTGCCCAGGGGAAGGGAAGGCCTTCTAGCACAGGGATCAGCACATACGGACAAGAAATGTTGTGGGAAGCAGCCAGTTGGAAGGAGGAGGGAGGAAAGGATAGTATCTGCTTTGATCTGGGCTGGTAATCACGACCAGTGGGAAACAGCTGACAATATTGTGTTTGGCAAGTGGAGACATGCTAGTTCTCTTCAAATATTTACAGGGCTGTAGTGTGGAAGAAATATGAAATGTAAACCAGGGAGGTGGATTTTAATTCAATGTGAACTGAAACTTTCTAAAATAATGAGCACTGTTTGTCCATGCAGCAGGATCCCTCCCGAGGTGCTGCCTTGTTCCTGGAGGTCCCCAAGCGGGACCAGGTCGCTGCTCACTGGAGGTGACAGGGAGGAGCTGGAAGCAGGGGCAGTGCACAGAAGGACTCTACTTTATAAGGCTCATAGTGATATTTCAGATATTTCAGCGCCAGGATGGGGGACACCTTTTGGAGCAGAGAGAGTTCTCTCTGTCCTGAAGAATAGCACACAGATTTCTGCGTCCTCCGTGGAATATGCCAAGATTTTAAGTGTGAGATAGAGACTGCCCTTCCTTATACCAAATACCAGCAAAACAGTGGCCTCATTTAGTTATTTGAGGGAAAGGGCTAAAAAATCCCTCAAGCAGGCTTCTGGTGGAAAGAAAAACCCTCGAAAGTACAGCAGGGGTGCTTTGGGAAGCACAAAATAGGCTTTGTTCTGCCCCCGCAGGCCTGTGCCAGAGAGCAGTGAGCAAATGGAAAAACGTCCTGACAGACCATGTTTATCACCCATGCCATCTTGCACTATTCACAGATTCTTACACAGCCTTTCTTGCTGGGATACTCATGCTCATGAACTTGAGCTATGTGGAGATTATTTTTTCTTTTAATGTTCAAGGCAGTAAACCAGGAAGAGCTTTAGACATCCTCCCGGTAACTGGAATACTAACAATGAAATGCACCAAGAAGAGCACAGCCTACTTGATTATTTCCTAATTTTCTCTTTATGCTGGTTCCAGTCCGGAGACCCTGCCAGATGCAGAAAGCTTCCTTCATGGCAGCACAAATAGTTTCCATTTCCCAGTTGAGAGCCAGCATCCAAGAGGATCTTCTGATTTGAGGCTGAATGAAACAAAAGATGGCCCAGAACTCGACCGCAGCCAGGAAACAGAAGCGCACAAGCCAGAAAACTTCTGCAATGTCCCAGAAATCCCCATGAGGCAGAGAAGGCACATTGGCTACTCTATGCAAGTAAGCACTCTTGCAAGTCAGTGCAGCCTCCCAGCTACTTTTCTATCAAAGATTTCTTCAGGCTCTTGGTGAAATTTTGCAAAAATGCATTCCACATTACATTTCCAATAGTATGCCCTCGTCTAACTCTCTTCTCATTCATCATTATAGGACTTCATAAATTCATCATCTAGTTATTTGATTTTTTATTTACTTCTTTCATTTATTAACTTAGCAGACATATATTGGGAATCTCATAATTCATTCATTTCTTGGTTATTTCTTGAGCACCCATCACTAATAAGAATGAGGTTGGGTTAAGGAGATGAATACAACATGGTTTCTACTCAATATCATTTCCCTCATATTGAATCTTTACTAAATGTTCTGCACTTCCTAGCAGCATTTGGTTACAAGCAAAATGTTCTCAACTGTGTCTTTCCAACTCTGGCTGCTTTCCAGAGTTGCCTGCTAGATTCAGTCTCATCGGGAATGTCCCACAGACAGCTGCACTTCAGCATGGTCAGAATTGAACTCATGCCCTCTAAGCCTGCTCTTCTTGATGACTTTCCACTTCTGTTCAATATCACTATCTTCACACTTGGTGCATTCAGGCTAAGATAACTTTGAAGTTTCTTTTCCCTTTTTCCAGGACAATTGTGACTTTTACCTCCAAAATGTCTCTTAAACATTTGATTTTTTTTTTCCATTTCTGTTGCTACTATTCAGTGACAGGACAGGAACGCAGTAGTTCTTACTTGGACTATTGCAATAGCCTTTCAACTAGTCATCCCACCTTCATATTACCAAATTCTGGTCTATCCTGAACTTTGCCACCAGAATAATCTCCCTGATTCACATTCTCAAAATGTCACTTTCCTACTTGTTCCCTACGCAGTATTATCCTAAGATGGTATATCCTCCATAATCTAGACTCACTGTCCAGTACTTCTACATTCTCTGTGCCCATCCAAACTGGACAAATACCCTTTGCCAGATATCCTCTGGGCTGTCCTGTCTCTATGCCTTTCCTTATGCTGTTCCCCCTGGCTATGGTGCCCCTTTTCCATTTTCTACCTATAGAACTTCTCCCAGGTGTACTCTTCTAGCCCAGGTCCTCCATGAAAATGTAACCACCTCTCTGGTGATAATTGCCCTCTCCTTCCTTGAACTCTACAGCATCTCATGTCCATGCAACAGTAACTTAGAGATCATCTCCCCTTTCAGATTCTGGGATTCATGATGTCAGCACTCTGCTAAATAAATCATTAAAATGGAAATGTTTTTTTGCACAAGGGGATAAACAGACCATACCTTTTTCATGAAAAGGAGTAGAAAATGAGATATCAAAGGTACAGAAAAGGAAATGTTTGGAAGAAGAACTTCATAGAATAGAAGAGAATTGAATCAAGGGAAAGCATTTTGTTAGTTTTAGATCAGAGGTGAAGCATCTCTTTTTTTCTGACCTCTCAGGGAAGGATGAATAGTGAAGGGAATGTTCAAATGGTAATGTATGTGTGGAAGGAGCAGTGCTCCTGCTATGATGGGGGAGGGTGTGGCAGAGTCAGGAAGGGTATGTGCCTCACTCTGTGGTCTGGGCAAGTCACTCTGCAAGCCTATTTTGTCCTCTATGAGATAGAAGAGTAGTGCTTATGCATTTCCTGTTAGGAGTATCTGAAATAATGTAAGGGACTTAGCATTGAGTCTGGCCCCAGTCACATTAATTGGTGTGGGTACTTGCTGCATGGTTGCCCAAAAGGGGTGGAGCTGAAGGCTCTGGATTCTAGAAATGGCACAAAATATACAGGAGATGTAAGTAAAAAGCTAAGGAGCAGATGAAAAAGATAAGAAGAGGTATGATCACAGAAGGGTAAAGGTGTGTTTAGGCGGAAAAGAGGGTGATTAAGAACTAAGACAATTTCTGCCTTTATCTGGAATGCTACAGATGGGGATTAGCTATCAACTCCCACTCTCCTGGGATGGTCAGGTAGTTTGAGTGGGCATCAGCTAGCAAATGGCTATAATCAGAAACTATTGTACAGAATGACACAAACAAAAGTGTTCCTTCCCTCTTGAATGCCATTTCCTTGATTGCATCATCAGTAAATCTTCTTTCTTAGTTCTTTCCTTCCTAGGACTCACCTCACTCCTCCCTTATGGGCTCTAGAACTATTACTGTCATAGTGCCCAAGGGACTTCAATGGCCAGAGGTCCCCAACCACCTTAGCTTCTCCATTCACTCACATAGGAGTCCCACTTCCCTATAGCATGGTGATTTGGGAAGTGAGCAGAGGAACTAAAGGCAAATGCCCACCCAGAGGATGACATTCAACTAATCATTACTCAGAAACAGGTATTCCAGGACATCTATATAGAGGGTTATTGAGGTAGCCCCTGAAAGAAATTCATGTCAGTTTGCATGGGCCTAGTCTCCTTGCTAGAAAGATTTTCAGTGTTTTGGGGGTATTGGAGGTGATCGGGTGTTTTTCCAACCTATCTTAGTACAACTTGATTACAGATAAAAGCTCTAAACCCGGGATTGCCTCAGAGACCTAACTGGTGGCTCCAGCTGGCCTGATCTGTTGGCAGCAACCTGAAAAGCCAGCAGTCCCAAGATGGCCTTCTTTACCTTGGGAAGTGATTTAATACAGACCTATTTTCTCATTCTGAGTCCCCGATGAGAATCAAGAGTAGAAAACAACTCTAAGCAGTCACCTCCTTTTTTTTTTAAGATTTTATTTATTTATTCATGAGAGACACACACAGGGAGAGAGAGAGAGAGAGAGACAAGCAGAGGGAGAAGCAGGCTCCATGCAGGAAGCGCGATGTGGGACTCGATCCCGGGTCTCCAGGATCATGCCCTGGGCCGAAGGTGGTGCTAAACCACTGAGCCACCCGAGCTGCCCAGCAGTCACATCTTTATATGTATTCTGATTAATTAGTATCTGAGGGTAGATAGACGCCAGATTTAACTTGAAAAGACCAAAGGCAGCACCTTTTCAACCAAAACGGGTAGCTGAATTAGGACTGCAGGTTGCTAAAGGCATGGGCTCATTCTTTTGGCTTTTATTTCATGGATATAGGAGGAAGAGTAAATTTCCATGGACTTTAACCCAGAACTCTTAGGAGTTGTTGCAAGTAGCATATTCTTTCTCTCTCAGTTTCATTTTCTTTCAATATGTGCCTAATTCTTTTAGTGGGAGGTCGATAACAAGGAGCTCATGTTATTTTCCTGTCGTAATCTCTTGTCTGTTTTTAAACACATACACACGTAGATATTAGTTGGCTTGGGCTGCCATAACAAAACACCATGGACTGTGGGGCTTTAACAACAGAAATTTCTTCCTCGCAGTGCTGGAGACTGGAAAGTCCAAGATCAGGGTGGCAGGATGGTGGGCTTCTGGTGACAGTCATCCTCCTGGTTTACAGATGGCTGCCTTCTCGTGGGTTTTCATTGGTGGGGAAGGGGAGGACAGGGGTGGCTCTCTGGTGTCTCTTCTTATAAGGATAGTAATCCTATTGAATTAGAACCCCAACCTTAGGACTTCATGTAAACTTAATTTCTTCCATAAAGGTCTCCTCTCCAAATATAGTCACCTTGGGGGTTAGGGCTTCAACATCTGAATTTGGGGAGCAGGGAGCACAAACATTTAGTCCATAACAATATACAAATTCTTATCATGAGTTAGGGATGCTGACAAGCATCTAGAATATTAAGAGTAAGCTCATTACTTGGGATCCCAGTACAGTTTCTCTTTCATCTCCAGTTCCCAGATAAACATGAATAAGTCATTAGATGAATGCAAATCCCAGTCTCACACATTTCTTCCTCCTTGATTTTAACGTGATTCTTTGTTCATTTGATGATTCATAGACCTTGTTTTATTCAATGCATATATGCCTGACAACAATATAAATACTAATTTGTTTTTTGATTGTTTATTTCTACATTACCCTATTCCAAACAGAAGTGTGTGAGGAGGTTTACAGAAATGCAGACAGGACAGTAGAATTTTTCAGTGAAAGGATGGAAAGGGAAAACCAGCATGGAAAAGAGGATGAAGCCAAAAGTAATGCTGGAACACAAAATGTTTGCCGTAAACTCGTGGGCAGTGCCCATGAAAGGCTCCAGTTTTGTGATTAACCTCCCCAGTAGCTAAAGCAAAAAGAAAATCAGAAGACAGTTTTTCTCTGTTGACGATTAATAGTGAGTCCATGTGCTTTGAAGGCTGTTGAAGTGGGAGGGAAAAGAGTGAACATGTCCTTATGGAAATTAAGAAACCCAGTCAGATGACGGACTAACCACAGGTGCGCTGAAAGTATACCTATGGGGAAAGCCAAGATTTTCCTAAGAAGACTGCCTTTTCCGACATAGAGCAGGCGTTCTCAAGCTTTAGCATGCAAAAGAATCACCTTGGATTGTTTGTTAAAATGCAGCAGATTGTGGGATCTATCCTCAGAGATCTTGGTTTAGTAAGTCAAGGGCAGGACCTAGGAATCTGTATGTTTAGCAAGTTTTCAGGTGATGCTAATTCTGGTGGTCCACAGACCACACAGCAAGAAACATTACCAGAGCGCTCTTGTCTGTGATAACTTTGCCAAGAAACTTTTTCAAAACAAAATGTACAAATTGCTTACTGTGCATAGAAGTGTACGTGTGTGTGTGTGTGTGTATGTGTACACAAAGAGTCCATAGAAATCTAATCTTAGGTGGTGCTCCTCCTGGTTAACCTTCCAACATAAACCGGTTGTAAAATAAGTCCCTAGGAAGTTAAATACATTGATTTGCTATACATGGATTTTGGATAGAAGCCAATTAAAACTCCCAGGTTTTTTTCACATGAGCTGCCCTTGAGTTATTGGGGTTTTTTTTAAAGCTCAAATACAGGACTTTACATTTATTCTTGTTATTTTCCACCTGTGATTCCATTTGATTGGCTGGCCTGAGTCCAAGGAGTTGGCCCCATTTGCCTTATATTCTAAACAGCTGAATTCATAATGGGCACCCCTCCCCCCAACATTTAAGCCTATGGAAATTTATCAAAGCCAATTTTCTTGAAGTGACAATAAACAACATACTCTATTTAAAGGTTTTTCTCTTTAAAGTTTTCTTCCTAAATTCAATTTCTTACTAGAGCAATTAAGAACCAAACAAAATAACTTAATGCTTTTTGAAGTCTCTCAGCACCTGAAGGCAATAACTGGACTTTATTTTCTTCCATAGAACTTATCACCAGCAGACCTATCCTTTCTTGGTTGCTGGCTTATCTTCTGTTATTTCCCACTAAAACAAGTCAGATCCCATCATGGCAGAAAGATCTGTAATCTTGGAGGCTTCAATAGTGTCAAGCACTGTGAACAATAAGTAATGAATGAATGAATGAATGAATGACACAGCATAAATGAAAAATGCTTTGGAAAATGTGAAGATGCCACCACCATAAAAAAAAAAAAAAAAAACCCTACAAGTAAATGGCAGACTGGAAGAAGTTAATTTCAGCATGTATAATAGACCAAAAATATGGAATCTATACCATATTTCTTAAAATCCTGGATATTGGTAAGAAAAAGACAAGCAACATAAGGGGGAAAAAATGGGTAAATGGCATTAATAGGAAATTTAGAGTAGAGGGAATGTAGTGGCCAACAATCTCGGCAGCTAACTTGACCTCTGGGTCTAGTTTTCCTAACCATAAAAGCACTCCCTGCCTCCTAGGACTGAAAGAATAAAATTAGTTAATACAAATTAACTGCTTGAAAAGTGGCTGGCCCATACTGCTATACAAGTGTCAGCAAGCATCACTGTCAGTGGTAATAAAAGAAATATAACTGAGAAAAAAATACCACTTTTCACCCATCAGATTGGTAAAAAAAATTTAAGTAGGTGATGGGGATTAAGGAGGGCACATGCTATCATGAGCACCAGGTGATATATGGAATTCTTGAAGCACTATATTGTACACCTGAAACTAATATAACTAACTGGAATTTAAAACATTTTAAAAATTTGCTAAGAGGGTAGATCTCATGTTATGTGTTCTTAGTACAATAAAAGAATTTTTTTGAAAGAGTAAAAAGTAAAATACACATAAAATATATGCTATATTTTCTGAGCATATATTTTATGTAAAATATGAAAATGGGCTTGAATCACACATCCAAACTCATGATATCATTGCATAGTTGGGGTGGTAGGAATGACAAAGGTTTCTGGGACCAAGAATAGTGCTTAAAGTAAACTTTCGCCACAACCGGGATGCTTCAATTATTTAAAAAATAAAAAACAGGGGCAAAAGGTAGACGCAAATCCAACAAATACTAAGTTGATGAGTCTGAATGATGGAAATATGTGTGTGGTATTATATTATTCTTTGTTTTTATTTTGAGAACTCAAAAAATTTTAAATATTAGAAAAAAACATTCTCAAGAACAAAATTTTTAAATTAAGACACTGCTGAATTTGAGGGGAAATATTCATATTTTATAGATGAGCCACCAACTAAATGAAGTAGGTTTTCTAAATCATTTTAATAAGAGTGACATTTCTTTAAAATTTTTGTTAATGACTGAATTTGGAGAACAAAATGAAGCAATAATGTTTGTTACACCCTTCAGCCCATCCACCCACTGCTATAATATGTCACAAAAATTCCCTGGACTTTCAGAATGTCATTTGTTCTATTGTTAGTCATGAAACTGAAAAAATCTTGTTTGCTTGTAGGGACACAAAGATTGGAGCTCACCCACTCTAACAGAGTTGCAGAAATTCAGATGGACTGTCTGCAGCCTAAGCCATGGCTTGGCCCAGAGGATGCTCTAGCCAACACAATTGACTTCCTGGTCTCTCCACTGAGATAAAGCCATTCTCAAGGAAGGATGCCAAAAATAGGAAGTCTTAAAATACTAAGGAAACAACCCCTGTTTTTTCCTGACATTGATCCTCTTGACGTGGGCCACCAGAAGATAAGTTATCCCCCTTAAGAGAACGTCTCCCAGAAAAAGATTAAAAAAAAAAGTGCAGCTATACCTGTGAGCTGTCTGATTTCAGGTTGGACATTTCTGAGCCTCAGGAACAGCTCTGTGACCATGGTCAAAAGCTACTGAACAGCTGGATTTTAAGCATCAACCCTTTTTCCTGTGTCTCTAAACACCTCCATTACAGCTTTTAATGTCTGTAATTTACAGCCAATAATTAAGCTTTTAATTGTTATTCTTTTCTTTTCCTGTGTATTTGCTTAGCAGTGAAAACTATGCATCTCTTTGTTTACTTAGCTTCCTCAGCCTGGATGGGGGGCCAGCCAAAAATGAACAGGCAACTCAACCAGAGGAGGGGGGAATTTGTGATCAAGCCCATTGAATGTTTCAAACTCCTCTGCACAAGGATGAACCCATGTTATGTTGGTTTGATGGCTTGTGTTTTGTCCAGGATTCTCTTCTTTCCTTTTGGCCAGAAGTGCTTTTTGCATGTAGTATTATTAGGGGAGAGGAAACCCATCTTCTAGCACCTCCCTCCTAATTCTCTAAGGATTTGGTTTCTTAGTCTTAGACAGCCAATCTCATACTCATTTTGGAAAATGTGAAAGTAGATGTATCCTTTGGTGTCCAGAAGCGCTGTTCCTTGTCAAGTATGCCCTGCTTCAAGCCCAGTCCTCCACATGGACCTCGGTTCCACATCAACACTGCATGACTCATTTCTCTAGGCCCTCCAATCTTGGGTCCAAGGAGGGAGAGAGAAAGGGAAGGGGGAAAAGAGGGAGGAAGAGAAGGAGAGAGGCAGGGAGGTGTCACAGGGCATGGAGTCCCTGGAAGTAAAGAGAGACAAAAGAAAGGAGTGTGTGCTTGATGGCACACCTAAGAAACAAGAATTTCTAGGGACACCTGGGTGGCTCAGGGGTTGAGCCTTTGGCTCAGGTGGTGATCCTGGGGTCCCAGGATCGAGCCTTGCATCAGGCTCCCCATAGGGAGCCTGCTTCTCACTCTGCCTGTGTCTCTGCCTCTTTCTCTCTCTCTCTGTCTTTCATGAATAAATAAATAAAATCTTTAAAAAAAAAAAGAATTTCTAATGTGGCTAGAAACTAGCTCCAAAGGAAATCCCTGTGGGAAAGTTTGACAATCTAAACTTTGGGTGGATTTTGAGGTGATATTTTGGTAGGGGGAGAAATCTCATGCCTGGAGAGGGATGCCTCATAGTCAGCCTTTATATATACTCGCCAAGCAGAAAATGCAGACATCTAATAAGAGTTGCCAGTGGGATGTTCAGCAGGAGTGGCAACATGAATGAATAGACTCTTAATTTGATGGCATCAAGCTCAAATCTCTGTACCACATGCCTTTGACTTTACCTTCAACAAAAGTCAAAATTTGAAGCTCCTTGACATTGAGAAATCACAATATGATAGAGGGTCAAAAGTTGGGCTATTTGGCATTTGACATGAGGGAATAAACTAAAATGGCCAGTGACAGTGAGAGGGAGGCCCACAGAAAAACCCGAGAGGTATTGATGATGAGGAAGAGGGGTGAGCAACAAAGCATAGATCTAACATACTGCTTCAAATGTGTCTGTCACTGTCAATTCTAATCAGCCTTTCCAAATTCCATGAATTTATTGTTGTAGTGATCATATACACATATTATGTCATTTACAATATGTGTGGCTGGTCACCATGTAGTATTTTAAAGTTGCATATTCTTTAGAAATCTCCTTACATGGGCTCCTGGATGGCTCAGTCAAGTAAGCATCCAATTCTTGATTTTGGCTTAGGCTATGACCTCAGGATTGTGAGATCAAGCCCCATATCAGGCTCCATGCTGGGCATGGAACCTGCTTAAGATTGTCTCCTGCTCTCTCCCTCTCTTTCTGCCCTCCCTCCCCAGTTCACACACTCTCTTTGAAAAATAGAGGAAAGAAAGAAAGAAAGAAAGAAAGAAAGAAAGAAAGAAAGAAAGAAAGAAGGAAGGAAGGAAGGAAGGAAGGAAGGAAGGAAGGAAGGAAGGAAGGAAGGAAGAAAGAAAGAAAGAAAGAAAGAAAGAAAGAAAGAAAGAAAGAAAGAAAGAAAGAAAGAAAGAAAGAAAGAAAGAAAGAAAGAATCTCCTTAGACCTGGGGGAAAGGGATCTTAAGGGGCAAATGGAAAATATGGAGGCTGTATCCAGGTCTCACTCTCTTCCCATTCTTGCCAATGTCTCCCTTTGACATACCCAGCAGGTGTCTAGGAGCAAGAAAGCCCACTGGTGAGTCCACAGAGGCAGCTCCTGAAACACAGAGCAGGTGGTTCATAGAAAATGCATCTAGAAGACCAAAGAGAGATGACCAATATACTGCCTGGTTCTTCATCCTGGGAGACCCCCCATTAGTGGCCCTGGAGGCTGAAGGGATTACTGACCCTATGGCACACACAGAGGTGGCATCTAATGGCCTGAATGGTCTGCAGAACAAGCACATTTTACCTCATAGCACCACCTCTGTCCTGCATTGATGTCTGAAACTGTCATCAGAAGAGGGTGAGGGGCTCTTTTGGGTGTCTGAGGGGGCCACAGCTCTGCTGGGCCCATCCCACCTTGAAGCAGTCTAAGGCTTAGATCCCTGGAGGAGGACTGGGTCAACCATGTACTGAGGAACATCCATGCATCATTTTTGTGCCTCTGAAAGTCATGACTCAAAAAAAATCCCACCAAAGAATCTACCAGAAGCTTATAAAAGTCTCATCACAGTCTTATCCCCACATTTCAATCCAATAATCCTCTTAGACCTTAGACCTAACAGGCTCTTCATGCTCTGGTGAGTCAGTGACACATGAGGATGTGCCTTTTAGTTGCCTGCAAGTCTTGATCAGAAAAGAATCTTTGGCCCTGGCTGCCTGGACTGCTTCATAGCACAAAGTCTACTACAGTATAAAAGCCTCAGTCCTGAGGACCTTGTTTGTTAGTGCCTTCCATCCCACTCAGTTTCTCCCTTCATCTTCTCCCATGAAATGCTGACTATCAGTGCTGAGAGGACCACACAAGCCCTCCCACCCAATGTCGTCCTTTGCTATGATGGTTGGAAGCTACAGATTTACACAGATCACATGGCCAATCATGCTGGGCTAGGACTATACCCATGAACTCCTAGCAAGAGAGCATTTTTTCTAGGTGGTATTCCTTGTAGCTTTTCTAAAGAAAATCTCCTTTGAGAAGAGTGGCAGCTACAGCCTCATTTTGATAGCTGGCTGCTTTAGAGGATGTCATAGGACTAACCTTGCTGGAATTCCTGTCATGCTTCTTCCCTCTCCCTACATCTCTTGGCCCTTCTCATCCTCCTGGCTCCCTATTCACCCCTTCTTCTCCCATTTTTTTGTCCTCATCGCCTCTCTTTCTATCTCAGCATCTCCCCTTCCACTTACTTGCAAGAGATTTTGAAAGGGTGGGGGTGATGAGGAAAAAGCAAAGAACAGGCAAGACTGGGAAGAGAAGGGAGGGAGGAAGTACCTGGAGCTCCCACCAAGCTGTCTTTGTATTATTGCACTTTGAATAAATGACCTCATTTCCCAGGGAGTCTGTTTATGTGAATTTTTCATTGCACTCTATAACAAAGTTCTCCACATTCCAATGACTGGAAAGCCCATCTGGGTGCTCTCTCTTTAATTAAGTGCACTATTCTTGATCCACTTACAGTCTTGGAAAATTCTTTCAGAGTGACTCTGTCTCTTCTTCATTGAACCCGGCTGGAAGAGTGGGTGGGAGACAGGATTGCAAGGGAAAGAAAATGCTAAGCTGCAAGCTCATGCCCTACCTTGCCCTGCTCTGGGCCTGATCAGGTCTGCCAGTGATGCCACGCATCACTGGTCTCAGCTCTCCTAAACTGGCCTGTTGCCCTGTCCTGGCGTCCTGTTACTCATTTCCTAACCGAGGTCCTTGCTTTCACTGAATATGGCCTGTTCCCTAAAAGATTGGCTTTTGACCTCTAACCTGCCCACAGATTGGTTTTGACAACCCCTGGATTCCTTTTAGCTCGAACACTCTCTGAATCAAAGTAAATTTGTTAAGGGTGCTATTTGCACATGCACACATACAGACCTTCTTCATCAAATGTGCATCTACCATTGCATTTTTCATATATACATTTTTTGTCTCCAATACAGTGGCAATTCTGATAGTGCTCACCTCAAGCCTAGTGCTGATGAGTCACTACTATATTTGAGCAGGTGTAACCTTGCAATGGGAATGTCTCCACACCACACCATGTAGCCACCATACCATATGCGCACCAAGGTGGCCACAGTAATTCTTTCTGGAGACTGACTTATATAGATGGCTGTTTCTGATCAGTAGGAACGTGCAATGCAGCCAAAAGGCCATTCATATCCACAAGATAAGAAATTTACCTCTCTTATTTTTTCTAGTGTAGCAGGAGCGTGTCTTATGGAGAATAGTCCTTAACATTTTTCTGAAGCAAGAACAAAATTGCTACCTGAGGAACTACAAACAGATCTGCTTTGAATATAAAAGCTTGATTTTATATCAGGGAAGAGTGTTCCTTTTAAGGGAAAAGCTGCTTTATTGAGCTATTAATAGTTCATTAATTCGTTGTCCAATATTGACTAAATGCCAAAACTATATAGTTTCTAGGTTTATGGTGGTGGACAAAGCAGAGCCCCTGACATCTTGAAGCTTGCAGCATAGTAAAGTAGAAATACCGTCAAGTAACCCAACAAATATTTAATTGCTCTGAAGTAAACAAACAAGATCTATGATGGATAATGATAGAAGTTCAATATAGACAAAGTGTTCATTATTTATGGAAAGTGAAGACCTAAAGAGTGAAAAAATGCCAATGAAGCATGACAGAGAGGAGAGGACGTACTGAGCAAAGGAAACGGTATGTGTAAGGGGTGGGGTGGGGGCTACTATGGGGAAGATTTTGCTTATCCAAGGAAATGAAAGTGTGGCTGAAGTATAGTGTGTGAGGTGACCAGTGACATAGAAGGACATGTTGTTGGAGAGGCAGGCAGAGATTAGGTCATGTAGGACTGTGTAAACCATGGGAATGAGTTTACTTTCTATTCAAAATGTATGGAAAACCTTTGTACAGTTTTAAACAGAAGAGCAACAGTGTTCAGTTTATATCTGGCTGCTGGGAAGAACATATCAGAGGGAGGCCATGGTTTATCATGGAGACCAGTTGGGAGACAATTTCTAGGTCTTGGCAGGAGATGGTCATTTGACCAGTGGAATGGCCAATAAACTGATAAGAAGTGCTTTGGCTCCTGGAGGAAAACATACAGTGGGAGTTACTGAGGCATTAGATTGGGGCCAATGAGGTGGGGGTGGGGGCACCTGGGGTGGGAGGAGATGAGGGAAAAAAGGAACTAAGAATGAGATGCAGGTTTCTGGCATGACAAAGAGCTCATGGAATGTCATTCAGGAAAAGAGAAGCCTAAAGGATAGCAGTTTGAAGGGAGTGTAGGGGTCAGTCAGAATTTCCATTTTGAGGTGTATGTGAACCCACCTATGTCTGGACTTAGCCTATGTCTGTTAATTGATGCTCGTTTCTTTGAGTATGCATGCTGCTCGAGCACTCTGCAGAAGAGGTGGAGTTTGAGCAAGAAGGAATGTAGAAGAGCCAGCTCTTCACCTCAGTAGACTTGCTGTTGAGATGCCCCAGTGTGATTTGATGTTTTACACAAGATGTTAAATCTGATATTTGTGAAGTGTACCTTAGGCCCCAACTACACCCTGTAGATGAGTTGGTGGGGGAGGAGGGTCACTAGGGAATGGATGTCCAATAGGTATCCACACTTCCAATTGTCCTCAGAAGTCAGAAGGAAGGCAAAACAGGAGGACTTGGCGATGCCCCTCTCAGGTAACTGTTTTGTCAATCTAAGCCTTCCATCTGACACAAGGACCATATAAAATAGTTCTCAGGTCAATTCTTGAAATGGCTACCAGACTAACAGAACTCTACAAATAATTCTGAAGTAGGTTTTGTTCTTTTGTCAGGGACATATACATATAAATACCTACATTTATATTTATGGTTCATTTGAAATCAACTCAGTATTTCAACATATTTAAAAACCGTATCTATCCTAAATAACTACTTAACATTCACTTAGTAAACTTTCACCACATCAGACAAACTGGAGAAAAAAACACTTTGAATTAGTAAAAAGCTAAAATAGAGACACCATTTTGCAATGTACAACTCTAGGCAAATATTTCACTGGGCTAGCTACATATTTAAATAAACATTTCAACATATTTTACTAAATAAATAAAGATTACATTAAAAATAATAACAAAAATAGTGGCCGACTTTTTATAAGTAACAACTTCTCACCAGGAAACAATAATACAACATTTTTACAGTGCCAAAAAAAAAAAAAAAGCAAGCAAAGAAAGAAAGCAAAAACCCTGTTAGTTTAAAATAATATAGCCAAAGAAAATATTCATCAAAAATAAGCAATAAAGCTACAGTTATCAAAACATTGTGATACTGGCATAAAGATGTACAGACAAAGAATAAAAGAGAGAGCCTAGAAATAAATCCTCAAATACAGGTCAAATGATTTTCAACAAGGGTGCCATGACTATTCAATGAGGAAAGGACAATCTTTTCAACAAATGATGCTAGGAAAACTGGTTATCCACATGCAAAAGAATGAGGTTGGATCCTTACCTTACACCATATACAAAAGTTAACTCAGAATGGATCATAGACCCAAATGTAAGAGCTAAAAGATATGAAATCTTAGCGAAAAACAGGGAAGCTTTATGACATTGGATTTAGTAATAATTTCTTGGATATGAGGCAAAAGTACAACAACAAAAGTGAAAATAGATTAATTGAACTACATCAAAATTTAAAAATTCTGTGCATCAAAGGATACAATCAACAGAGTTAAAAAATAATAACTTACCAAATGGGAAAAATTATTTGCAAATCATATATCAGATAAGAGGTTAATATCCAGAATAAAGAATTTCTACAACTTAATAATAACAACAAAAAGGAACCCAACTTAAAAATGAGCAAGGAAATTGAATAGACATTTTTCCAAAGCAGATATATACATGTCCAGCAAACAAACACATGAAAAGATGCTCAGCATCACTAATCATCAGAGAAATACAAATCAAAGCCACAATGAGATATCACTTCACACTCATTAGAATGGCTACTAAACAAAAATAAACACAAAAAGAGAAAATAACAAAATCACAAATGTTAGAAGAATGTGGAAAATTTGGAATTCTTGTGCACTAATAGTGAGAATTAATAGTGATGCCACAGGGGGATCCCTGCTGGCTCAGCAGTTTGGCACCTGCCTTCAGCCTGGGGCGTGATCCTGGAGTCCTGGGATCGAGTCCCGAGTCTGGCTCCCTGCATGGAGCCTGCTTCTCCCTCTGCCTGTCTCTCTCTCTCTCTCTCTCTCTCTCTCTCTCTGTCTCTCATGAATAAATAAAATCTTTAAAAAGAAAAGAAAAGAAAAATGATGCAATGGCTATCAAAAACAGTATGGCAGCTCCTCAAAAAATGAAAAATGGAATGATCTGGTAATTCTACTTCTGGGTATATACTCAAAAAGTATTGAAAGCAGGGTCTCAGAAAGATATTTGTACATCTATGTTTCAGCAACATTATTTACAATAGCCAAAAGTTGGAAGACAGAAAGTGGAAACAACATTATCAATGGATAAATAAACAAAATGTGGTGTATACATACAATGGAATATTATTCAACCTTAGAAGAACAGAAAGTCTGACATATGCTACAACTTGGATTAACCTGGTGGGCATTCTGCAAAGTGGAATAAGGCAGTCACAAAAAGACAAATGCTATATGATTCCATTTATTTGGGGGTACCTAAGGCAGTCAAATTCGTAGAGACAGAAAGTAAGATAGTGGTTGCAGGGGCTTGGGGAAGAGGGGTGGAAAGTTTAATGAATATAGGGTTCCAGTTTTGCAAGATCAAAAGATTTCTGGAGATTGATTGCACAACAATGTGAATGTATTTCACAACACTGACCTGTACACTTAAATATGGTTAAGATGGTAAATTGTATGATACATGTATTTCACCACAAAAAATAAGGCAATAAGATATTTTTAGAATTAAAAATGCTGAGAGATTTTATTTCTAGCATAATTCACCATAAAAATACTGAAGGAATTTTTTCTGGCTAAATGAAAATGCCATCAGAAACAACATGAAGAAATAAAGAGCACAAGAAATGGTAACTTTGCTATAGCTATTTTTTTCTTTACTTAATTTATATAAGGGATAATTGAACTATTTATGACACAAAAATACTAACAGTGTACTGTGGGCTTTACTATGAAGTAAAATGTAAAACCACAAAACAATAAAAAATAGGAATAAATGGAAGTTATACTATCTTAAGGCTCTTATATATGAAGTGATATAATATTAATTCAGGGTACGTTGTATTTAAATAAGTATGGTGAGGGCACCTGGGTGGCTCAGTCAGTTAAGCATCTGCCTTTGGCGCAGGCCAGGATCCCAAGGTCCTGGAATTGAGTCCCACATTGGGCTCTCTGCTTAGCAGGGAGACTGATTCTCCCTCTCCCTCTCCCTGCCACTCCCCCTGCTTGTGCTCTCTCTCTTTCTGTTAAATAAATAAATAAAATCTTTAAAGTAAATAAATAAAATGAAATTTTCAGAGCAATGACTGAAAAAGTAAAACCAAGAGGTACAGCTGAGACAAAATGCAACACTACAGAATATACAATGAATCTAAGAGAAGGGAGGAAAATAAGAAAACAACAAATAAGACTTTGTGATAAATCGAAAACAAGTAGTAAAATGGCAGTCTTAAATACGGGACATTTCATAATAACAAAAGAATCAATTCATCAAGAAGAGATAACAATGTTAAATATATATGCAGCTATTAACAGAGCTTCAAAATACATAAAGCAAAAAGTGATAGAAGCAAAAAGAGAAATAGACCAATCCAGAAATATAGTTCAATATTTTAACATTCCTCCATGAATAGTCAACAGAGACATGCACATAACTCTCAAATTGGCCTAATTGAAATTTATAGAATATACATGTTCTTGCAAGTGCATGTGGAACATTCTTTAATATAGAGTCTATGCTGGGCCGTTAAAAAGTCTATAAATTTGAAAGAATTAACGTATTTGGAGTATGTTCTCTGACCATAATGATGAAATTAAGTTCAAAATCAATAACAAAAATATACCTGGAGAATCTCTAAATATCTGAAAATTAAAATGTGGGATGTAGCTAAAGCGTGAAATAGAAAATAGAGAAACAACAGAGAAATTTAATTAGACAATAAGATGGTTCTTTAAAAAGACCAATAAAATTGATACACTCAGACCGGATTGATTGAGAGAAGACACAATTATCAACATGAAGTGTAGAGAAAAGAAACTGCTACAGGTATTACAGAAATTAAAAGGAAATAAGATAAAAATATTATATATATATATGCAATATATATATAATATATTTTCTAGGGGCATTTGGGTGTCTCAGTGGTTGAACACCTGCCTTTGGCTCCGGTCATGGTCCTAGGATCTTGGGATCGAATCCCATATCAGGCTCCCCACAGGGAGACTGGTTCTCCCTCTGCCTATGTCTCTGACTCTCTCTCTGTGTCTCTTATGAATAAATACATAAAATTTTAATATATATAATAACATTTAATATATTAATTACATATTATATTATTATATTATAAACAAGTTTAGTCCAATAAATTCTACAACCCAGACAAAATGAACAAATTTCTTGAAGTACACAAATTATCAATACAGACTCATGAAGAAATAAAAACCTGAATAGCCCTATATCAGCAAAAGAAATTGATTTTATATTTAACCTTCTCACAAAGAAAACTCCAGATCTAGATCCTAACAAATATATAAGGAGGAAGGTAGTATATCAATCTCACAAGTCTTTTCCAGAAGAGAGAAAAGTAATAAACACTTCTAAACTCATTTTATGAGGGCAGCATCATGATAGTATAAAAATTAGACAAAAATATAACAATGAAAGAAAACTACAGACATATATTCCTTATGACCATAAATGCAAAAATGTTAACCCAGTATAAGTACATAAATTCCCAGAAATATATGAAAAGAATAATATACCATGACCAAAGGGAGTTTGTTCCAGGAATGCAAGATTGGTTTAACATTCAAAAATCTACCCATGTAAGATATCGTAGTAACAGAATAAAGGAGAAAAACCATATGATCATATTAATAGATGTAGCAAAATTATTTGAGAAAATTTATTGCCTATTCATGATAAAAATTAAACAAACTAAAAATAGAAACTTCATCATTCTGGTATGGTGAAAAGCTTACAATTAGTCCATCAAACTTAATGATAGGAATTTGAATACTTTCCTACTACGATTGAGAACAAAGCCAAAATGTCTACGCTCAAAATTTCTATCTAATAGTGTACTGGATGTCCTCACCACTGCAATAAGGAAATAAAAAAAATAAAAATAAATCGGATTGAAAAGAAAAATTTTAAACCCTCTTTATTCACATATGGCTTCAATATGTACATAGAAAATTCTAAAAGCCTATTAAAAATACTAGAACTAATAAGATAATTTTAAAAGGTCACAAGATATTTAGTTAGTACATAAAACATAACTTTAGTCCAAAATTCCAGCAGCAAACAAAACTTTTTTTTAAATACCATTTATTTTGGCATCAAAAAATAAGATACTTCAGGATAAATTTAACAAAAATATGAACAAGACCTGCAAACTGTAAACCACAATGCATTGCAGAGAGAAATTTTTAAAAACCTAGTAAGTGGAGAAACATATTCATGGCTTGAAAGTTTCTTTTTTTTTAATTTATTTTATTTATTTATGATAGGCACACAGTGAGAGAGAGAGAGAGGCAGAGACATAGGCAGAGGGAGAAGCAGGCTCCATGCACCGGGAGCCCGATGTGGGATTCGATCCTGGGTCTCCAGGATGGCGCCCTGGGCCAAAGGCAGGCGCCAAACCGCTGCGCCACCCAGGGATCCCCGGCTTGAAAGTTTCAATATTGTTATGATATCAATTCTTCCCAAATTGACTTACAGATTTAATATTACTCCTATCCAAATTTCTAGTAGAGTTTTTGTAGTACTTGACTTATCAAGTACTTTGATTATCAAAGTTAATATGAAAATGCAAAGGACCTAGAATTGGTCCTTGAATATTGGCCTACTGATTGTTTCAGGAAACATTTTTTAAAACTAAGAACAAAGGTAGAGGATTTACAATAATAGATTTTCAAGACTTACTATAAAGCTACAGTAATCAGAAACATACACTAGCTCTGGCATAAGGATAGACAAATAGGTTAATGGAATACAAAAGAGTCCAAAAATATTACACACACATATATATTGTCAGTTGATTTTGACAACAGTACTGAAGGAATTCACCAAGGAAGGGTTAGTCTTTTCAACAAATGGAGCTAGAAAACCTGGCTATTCATATAGAGAGAAAAAATAAATAACTGACTTGTATTTCATATTGTGCACAAAAACTAATTCGAAATGGATTATAGGCCAAAATGTAAACCTAAATTTTTTTTAATTCTAGGGGAAAAACAGGAAAAAATCATGTGTTAAGCAAAAATTTCTTAGCTAGGACACAGAAATATAAAACATAAAAAAGAATGATAAATTAAACATAAGCCAGAATTTAAGATTTTTCCTCTTCCGAATGCATGATTAAGAAGATAAAAATTCAAGACATAGGCCGGGGAAAACATATTCCAAAACATGTATCAGATGAAGGACTTGTATTCAGAACATATAAACAACTCTTACAACTCAGCAATAAGAAAATAACCTACTTTTTTCAAGGGACAGAAGATTTGAGTAACAGTTCATCGAAGAAGTTGTAAAAATGGAAAACAAGCACATGGAAAGATAAATATCATTGGAAGAAGACATAAAAATTAAAACCACAATGAGATACAAGTATATACCTGATAGAGTGGCTAAAATTACAGACTGGTAATACGAAGTGTTGACAAGTATAGGGAAGAACTGGAATCCTCATACATTGCTGATGGGATACAAATGATACATCACTTTTAAAAACTTTGGTGATTTCTTATAAAGTTAAATATGCACTTAACATTATACTATAAATTCTGTAATTAGGCATTTATCCAAGAAAAATGAACAACTTTTGTCTATGAAAACACGTGGACATGAATATTGATAGAAGTTTTATTCATAACTGCCAAAGGGTGGAAGCAACCCCAATGTATATCAACAATGAATAAGTAAGCAAAAGGTGGTGTATTCACATACTGGAATAATAGTAAGCAATAAGAAAGAACAGAGTATTGATAAATGCAACAATTTGCATTAATCTCAAAAGCATTATAGTGAACAAAAGAAGCCAACCACAAATTGGTATATACCATTTGGTTTTATCTTATGAAATCCTTGAACAGACAAAATTAATTTATACAGACAATAAGCTGATCAGTAGTTGCCCAAAAATGGGGAGCATTCACTGCAAAGAAGCAAAAACTTTGAGGTGATGGAAATATTCTATATCCTGATTGGATAGTGGCTACACAGATGTATGCATAGAGCTTAAAATAGGTGTATTCTATTGGAGGTAAACTGTACCTCAATAAGGTGGAATTAAAAAGAAGAAAAAATACACGTCTAGATATTGCTACACATCTACTCAAATGGCTAAAATCAAAAACAGTGATAATACTATTACCAAGTATGGGAGCAACTGAAATCTAATGCACCAATGATGAATGTATAAATTGGTAAAATCAATTCTGGAAAACTCTTGCACTCATCATGTGTGTAACCGTTGACACATATACCTAACAGAACTGTGTATATGCATGCACCAAAAGAATGCTCGTGGTAGCAATAACTAAAAACTGGTAACAACCTGATTTACCGTAAGTAGCAGAATGACTAGTGGTATATTATATGATGGAATACTATACAGCAAAGAAAATGAAGGAACTGTTCCTATACACAGGAAACCTGAACAAATCTCACAAACTTTATATTGAGGGAAATAAGGCAAATATGAAAGTCTGTATACTGTATAATTCCATTTATGTAAAACATTAAATGTGTAAAATTAACCCAAGAGGTTGGAAATTAAAAAGACAGATTTCTTCAGAGAAGAGGGAAGGGGTAACAGCCGGAAGGGGGCAGGAAAGGAACTTCTGGGAAGCTGTTAAGATTGCTGAAAGATGGTTTTGGATTAATACCATTTGAGTAGCCCCTATGTTGATTTATTTAAAACCAGTGAAGGGGAAGAATTAATGCTATAGGAAATAAATGGTTAGAATGATGAAGCACTGTTTTTAAACTTTCTGAAGGAGAGACTTATGAGAAAGCAAAAAGGGTATATGTGGATGTGCTAATCTTTTACAAGAAAGACTTTTTTCCTTCCAAGTCCCAAAAAAAGATAATGACGGTAATCTACAAAAGGATGGAGGAAGTGTGGGAAGTTTGGGGACCGAAGCTGAGAGAGTTTGCATCTGATAACAAAGCAAAGCTGAATGCCGACAAGTTGTGAATTAGGCTTGGGATCTTAAGAAAAAAGTAATCAAAGTTGGCACATTCACCACGGGAAAGGGGCAGCTGCTAGGGATAAATGCAGGGAAGACTGAGCCGCATTGGGGGTTCAGCTAAATTTAGAAACTACACCCTTCTCGTTGTGTTAACTGGCGCAACCATTCTCTCGGACACCCAGGCAGGAGAGTTCCAATTTACCAGTTTAGGAAATGTTTTATTCCTTCTCCCACAGTGTGCTTACATTGTAAGGCGGTTCCCCTCCAGCCACCTGCAGTGTGGCCCTTGCCAGAGACAACCCACACCACCAGCTTCCCAGCAGGTTCTCTGTCTCCAGTGTCCTCTCTCTTCCATACCTGTCTTCTCAGTATGACCATGGAGACCTTTGCATGCCCATATTCAAAAACCTTCCTTGGGTCCTAGTGTTGGATGCCAGTTAAATGAAAATGCCTCGTAAGCCAAACCCATGATCTCATATTTCAGATCATGGTGGAACCCTGAGCGCATGGCACCTTTGGGTACCAAACACTCAGCAGCTTTCTCATGACAGTGCCAAGCCTTCGCCCAGCCACATATAAGCTGACAATAGCTGACA
Source organism: Canis lupus baileyi (assembly GCF_048164855.1). Taxonomy (NCBI): domain Eukaryota; kingdom Metazoa; phylum Chordata; class Mammalia; order Carnivora; family Canidae; genus Canis; species Canis lupus. The sequence continues at coordinate 41,934,778 of NC_132838.1, forward strand.
TTGATGAACTATGATGTGTGACACATTGTTCTAACCACCTGGCATATGTTGGCCTATTCAATTCTCATAACAACCTCTGAGGAAAGTTCTAATTTTCTCATTGGGTAGAAGGGAAAATGAGATACAGAGAGGTCAAGAAAATTGCCCTACCCAGAGTTAATGAGTAAGAGTGCAAGGATTCAAAGCCCAGGTGGTTGGACTCCAAAATCGTGCACTTAACCCCCACACTGAGAAGGGGCACTTGCTTGCCTTGCAACACCTGTATCTGGATCTGCTTTCCAAGCCAAAACCCGGGCTGTACAATCCACCTTTGCTCGGCATGGCCCGATACAACGTTGGCTTCTTTCCAGTTCTGGAAGCTACAGCCATCTTGAAGCAAAACTGTCTCCTCCCCCAATTCTTTGTTGGGGCTCAACCCACAGCCACAGCCCATGTCTGTGATGTTTCTCAGTGATGTATTCGTGTTTCTGTTCCTCCCTATTCAATAGTGAGAAATGATCACTTATTTTTAAATGCTGATTATAAGTATTAGCAAATTCAGAAAAAAGAAAAAAGAAAATTGTAAGGGGAAAGCGCATTCTTGTAATGAGTGAGTGGTCCCCTAAAAGACTATTTTCACCCTTCCCTCTTTTGTAGTTCCATGTCCAACACAAAAATATCTTTATTTTATTAATATCTTAATTCTGTTCTTTTGAATTGATTCTCATTTGCAAAAAGATTTGTTCTTGGGCAGCCTGGGTGGCTCAGCGGTTTAGCGCCGCCTTCAGCCCTGGGTGTGATCCTGGAGACCGGGGATGGAGTCCCACATCGGGCTCCTTGCATTGGAGCCTGCTTCTCCCTCTGCCTGTGTCTCTGCCTCTCTCTCTGTCTGTCTGTCATGAATAAATAAATAAAATCTTTAAAAAATTTTTAAAAATGATTTGCTCTTTTATTCATCACTTTTCTTAGGCAAGTCATGGTTGGAAAAAAGAAATGTTTAAAGAATTGGCTTACCTTCCTCAGAAAGTTCGTTTCCCCATTCCAACCTCAACTGTTACCCCCTCCCACATCCCCCACCCTCACCCCAGAAGAGCTTTTCCAGAATCTTTTTTCTTTTCTTTTCTTTTCTTTTCTTTTCTTTTCTTTTCTTTTCTTTTCTTTTTATTTTATTTTATTTTATTTTATTTTATTTTATTTAGCATGCTAGAGGTTACAATCACCTTTGCTATCTGAGACACTTTGAAGATTCCATCGTGGATATAATCCTCCTCAGTGTGAATGTGTTTTCCACGCTACATAAGGTCAAAGATGAATGCTAGTATTCTACAGACTCAAATCCTGCAGCCTTTGAAAGTTCTCAGGCACAACTCTTTCCCTAAAGCCTGAAACCTCCACCTTCCCACGCTTCCATGTGAAAGCCCCGTCGTAAAAAACACGGGACATTATCCTTAAAACAAATTTCTCTCTGACTTCAGTGACACAAAAAAGGCAGTGCAAACAATGGTGCTGGCCTAGATCCAGTGTTTCTGGACACTGCCTCTTAACATAAAGTGAGTTCACAAAGGCTGGGGTTTCATTTCTGAGGATAGCAGATACTTTAAATACTGTACACTTTTGTGTCTACACATACAAAGTAAAGCAGTGAATTGGGGCAATTATCCTTGTAATTCAAGTGTGCCCTTTCCTGCCCATATACATATTTTGCCTTCAATTATCTGACTGCTGCAACAAAAAGTATCTTTTTCCCCCTCGGATAATTGTTTCGTCTCTCTATTTTGTGTAATATAAATTCGAACTATTCCCTAGTCTGCACCTACAGATGAGAGAAATGTGTGCAAATAGATAATTTCAGAAGCAACACTTCTCCTTTTTTCTAATGGAAAATCACCTCCAATATGGTGCAACAGCCAAAAAAAAAAAAAAAGTTTGCCTGTGAGGTTGGAGTCCCACCCAGCAGGGACAGCCTGCTCCCCATCCTCCAGCCCCAAGGAACAGGGAGGACGGCAGAGGCCCTGCCACCGGGGCTGTGACAGAAGCTGTCATCCAGTAGACAGGAACGCAATTCACCTGTGGCCGGCACGTTATCACCAGACGTGCTGACAGGCAGAGGGGCTGGGGAGAGAGGCAAAGTCTTCTATGCCAGCAGGTGAAAGGCTGGAAGGTTCCTTCCGCTCTCTCCCAGCAGGAAGGAGAGACAACTGGGTCATTGTTGATGGGCATGAGCCTCTTCAGGTATGGACAGGAAGTTCCCAGACACTTTGGGGAGCCCTTCTCAGGGCTTCAGGGTGCCGGTGGGGGTAGGGGAGTAGGAGGTGGGGGGTGGTTGTTCACAGGATGGGATTTGAAATCATGGTCATAAGAAAAGAAAAGAAAAGAGAAGAGAAGAGAAGAGAAGAGAAGAGAAGAGAAGAGAAGAGAAGAGAAGAGAAGAGAAGAAAAGAAAAGAAAGGGAAAGAAAAGAAAAGAAAAAAGAAAAGAGAGGAGAGGAGAGGAGAGGAGAGGAGAGGAAAGGAAAGGAAAGGAAAGGAAAGGAAAGGAAAGGAAAGGAAAGGAAAGGAAAGGAAAGGAAAGGAAAGGAAAAAAGAAAAAAAAAAGAAAAAAGAAAAAAGAAAAAAGAAAAGAAAAGAAAAAAGAAATCATGGTCCCTAGTGTGTTGGAGTGCACATATTATGGGATTAGCTGGCCATCCCAGGACTGGGATGAATCACCCAACCAATTGAGTTCACATTAGTTTAAGAGGAAAAAGTTTCTGTGCTTTGTCAGGTGAGCCAAGCAGTCTTTTTGTTGTTGTTGTCTGTCCTTTCAACCAGGCTATGAAAGGAATGTGTTGCTTTCTTTCAAAACTGTATAGACAGAGATGAGGACTTTGTTTCAGGAACCCTTAATGGACCATAATTGAGTTAAACACACACACACACACACACACACACACACACACACACATTTAAGCTACCTAGTAAATTCATCCTCCGATTATATGCCAGAATCGCTGAAAATGACTGACTTTTAGTGTTATCAAACATAGGACAGGAAGTGCCACTCTAAAAGACCTCACTAACCAAAGAGGAAAACTGTATGGTTTTCATTGTGCCGTGGCTACAATTCCAAGGTCTCAGACTCCAAGAGATTCTAAAATATTCTTGTTTCCCTCGTGTTGAGCAGGAAAGCTTGTTGATTCCAAATAGCTGCAGAGTGAACCAGCGTGGGTGTATTCTGCTCGGAAGTGAATTTCTTTGTAAACCAGCTGGTAATGAGAACAAGATGCCCTATTTCTGGAAAGGGAGATCTACAGGGCCATATAACCAAGAGATGTCAAGAGGCTGGATTCATGAAAGCTGTGAAAAATGAGGTGACTGGTGGGAGCTGTTTAAGATAAATGGCCCAGATAAGAGGTCTGTTACCAAGTTCTGGGAATTGTCAACAACCCATGTGGCCACACAGATGAAAGAAAAATTATTTCAGGATGCAAAGATTTTTGTTTTTTGGTCATAAATCAATATCTTTTGTGTGTCAGTTGACCTTAAAAGGAACATTTAGTTACATGGGCTATTTTACACTCGGGTGTTATTGCTTTGGGCCACAAACACCAGGATAAGGCCAGAAACACAAGGCCTTATGGGGACTGAACCTTACTTAGAGCTTGAATGGTTCAGTTGGGTGGTAAATGGCATCAGCTACTTGCTGAAGGTCTACAGCCATTCCTTTCTTTCTCCACGGATGTGTTTAGGGATCCCCAAAACTACCCCTTGCTGAAACTTAATCCCTAGGTACTCACCTACTGTCCAGCCTCTGTCATTTTCCCTCTAAATTCTTCAAGCCTATGTCCATCCATTCGGTCCCCTCTCCAACCTCTGAAATTTCCACCTCCACCTCCAGATGGGACGAAGCCTCTCAAAATCTTCATGATCTCCCCCTCCCTCCTGCTCTTCCTCCATGTCTTCCTCCTCCTTTCTATCTCCCCTGAACCCCTACCCTACTCTCCCCCTTACCCCCTGTCCCAAATTCCAATGCAATGCACTGCTCAGTGTATCCTTCTTCTCAGCCCTTTGATCTTGGATCTTTTGACCACCAGATCCTTTTAAAAACAATTTCTTTGACTTCCAAGTTCTCAGCAATTCTATATCTGATCCTGTGTCACCTTGGCATTTCCCTTCTCCCTCTCACCCTTACCTGTGGGTACCTTCTCTACCGTGTAGACACTCATTCCTCCCCCCATCTTCTTCCTAACACCTTTCATGCACTCTCCAGCTCCATCAAAATCCTCATCTCTGGCATTAATCCCTTTCATGTCAACTATGGTCAGTCCAACCCACTCATCTGATATCATGTCCCCATCTTATGTGTCCAACTGCCTACAAGATAGCTCTCACTGTTTTCCCAATGGCACAGGAAGCCAAAAATGTCCAAACTTAGCATCTTTCCTCCTAAAACTTCCTCCTCTGCTCAATGGCCCCATTGCTGATACCACTCATTTTGCTTCCTGTCTTTGAAGCTAAGAACCCTGACATATAACTCTTTCCTGTTCCTCAGTCTCCACATCCAAGCTGTTGTGTTTCCCACTTCGATGGGGCTCTTTATATAGCCTTTCTTTGCTCCCTCTCTTAGCTACCATTTCTCTTGGTTTCTTTCCTCTTTGACAATTATATGTCTATGGGTCCTGTACCAGTGGCTCTTCTGCTACTTCTTCCCTAAACCAGGCTGGCCTTTGATCTTCCATATCGGTCTCTCTGCCCATGCATCACAGATAATCTTGGTGAAGTCTATTGCCACGATGGCCTGTGTTTGAACTCTGACAGTAACACTTACAGACCATTTGCTACTCATCCTTAGGGGCTCTAGATTTTTCTTTTGCCATGTCTCTGATACTTGCCTCTTACTTCCCATTCCCCCTTCTTCCACCTGAGTTCAGACCCACTTTATGCTCACCTGGGCAGGGCCAAAAAGCTCCCCAACTAGTCCTCATTCCAGCTCCCCTTTTCTGCTCATCCTCATCACTATGCTCCTCCTCCTTATCATCATCATCTGGTGCTCTACATCTCAGTTTACTGAAGGCTTTCATATACATTCCTACCATGTCATCCTCATAATAACCTTTTACAGTACAGAGAGGAGACAAACAGATGAAGAAACTGAAGTTTAAGATGGTTCAGTGGTGCTCCAAGATTTCAGGGCTGGTGACCGGTGGAAGCAGGACCCACATCCTTCAAGTCCCAAGATCTGAGCCCTCTGTTCACTTATAGCACTCAGAAGAAGCTAAACAATAATCATATCACTTATGTGCTTAAATCTTCCAACGGTTCCTCATTGTCTACAAAACAGAGGCTAATATCTTTAGCTTAGCTCTCAAGGTGGAAACCCCATGGCCTGGTTCCAGATTACTTCTCCGGGATTATTTCCTGAAGAAATTAATTCCTTCTGCAGTTCCTTATCTGTACACCAAACTCCAGGAAAAGGTGACCCCTCATCTCACAACCTCAGCCTATTGTAGTCCTTTCCCCTTTCAGCAGCTAGCGTCATCTTTAAGAAATGTGAGACCATGTCATTGCTCCATGTCACATGCAGGATTAAATGCCTAGTCATTACCATGGTGCACAAATGTCACGTGGTTGGCTCCCAACATTCTCTCTGGCTTCATGTCCTGTAATTCACCTCTTCCAATGCTTGCCCCTTAGCTCCCCCGTGCTCCTCAGACACACCCAGTAGGTTCTTCCCACAGGTCCTTGGTACCTGCTGCTCGCCTTGGTGGGGGCTTCAGCCACTGAAATCTGCAGGGCACCTCTCTCACTTCCATCAGATTTCTGTTTGTCAGAAAGAAGCCCCCACCCCGACCCTTACCACTCTCTGCCCCATTATCCTGCCATAGTTTTCTTTTCAGTGCCTAACACCACCTGGTACGTTACAGTTTTATTTATTGAGCATCTTTCTCCTGCCCCTGTAATGTAAACTCAGGCAGAGTGGGGACTTGGTGTGTTTGTTTCACTCCTGCACCCCAACACCCAGAACCATGCCGGTGCACAGTAAATGCTCAGTGAACATCTGCCAGACGAATCAATCGATAGATGGAAATGAGGCTGCTTGTCATTGACTGTCTGCATTTTTCCTTGAGCTGCTCCTTCTGTCTGGAATTCAAGGAGTGTCCACTTTACACCGGGCTCCCCCGCAAAGGAATCAATGCCATCCATCAACACCCAATTCACCTGCTGAGCATCCCCGATCCCTTGCCCGCAGGTGAGCTCACCGTCCTCTGTGCTCCAATAGCAATGTCTTTGCATCCCTTTTGTGGCATTTATTGCATCCTATCTGCGGTGTGGATACTTGTGTATCCAGAATCAGACAGCACTGTCCCAGGGCCAGGGATCTCCTTGCATCTGTAACAGCACCAGGCACACGACTGGACACATAGTAATTGTATAGGTAGAGTAGTATCTGTGAATAGGCGGTAAGGGCAGGATTGCAGATGTAATGAAATACATAGGAAAGTAAATGCAAATGAAAGAATAGGGTGGCTATAGGAGCGTAAGTAGCAAAGGAAAGAGAAATATGGAGGAAACCCCAAGAGAAGCGTAGACTTCTTATCCTTTCAAAAAGTGCACTCCCTTCTTTGGGTTGACCCCTTTCCTTGAGAAAATGCCCTGGGCAGCGTGATCGGGTAACTTCGGATGCCCTTGACTTCAAGTTGCTCATTCAGGGTCCAGGGCCGCGCAGGGGAAGGTGGTAAAGCTGAGGGCAGGCCGAGAGCCCTGTCCCCCGGGCCAGGAGCCCGCGGTGGTCCCCGCCGACCCGCTCACACCGCTCCGCCCACCCGTGCGCAGCCAGAGGGTTCAGCGGCCTCGGCCACGGGGCCGTTTCCCGAGCGGGGCCCGGCGGTGAGCGGCCGGGCAGGGGCAGCAGCGCAGGCGCAGGGCCCGGGGACAGCGCGAGCCCTCGGCCGCCGCCCGCGTGGATGCTCGCGTGGATGCTCGCGGGCGGGGGGGAGGAGGCAGCCGTGGGGGGCGGGTTGCAGCGGGGAGCCTGGGGCTGAAGGCGGCGGGGGAGCACGGCCAGACCCCCCCCACCCCAGCCGGTCGCGGAGGGGCCGGGGCACCCCGCTGGGCAGGCAGCTGCTCTGTTCCCCTCTCCCCCGCCCGGTGCCGGTGCCGCGGGCCTCTGTGCTCACCCCAAGCTCATGCGCACCCCTCTCCCGCCCGCCTTTGTCCTCTGCACCCGCCCCCCCCCCCCCCAGGGGCAGTTTGGAAGAGACACTAAATGCGACATCTGCAAAAACACTGAAGGGGACACTTGATGGGATGAGCACTGGGTGTTATGCTATATGTTGGCAAATTGAACTCCAATAATAATAAAAAAAAAATGTCTTGGAGGAGAGTCAGGTACCCCACACCCCCAATTTTCCCGGCTGTAAAATGGGTAAGATAATGTTTATCCGATCTGTGCCTCAAATAAAATGCTTATGAAACATTTCCTGCAAAATTGTTGTTCTTACAATACTGATGTTGGCTTCTTTCAACCTCCCCTTGGAATGTAAAACTATTAGTTACTTAAAAGTGAAATATGGGGGGATCCCTGGGTGGCTCAGCGGTTTAGGGCCTGCCTTTGGCCCAGGGCGCGATCCTGGAGTCCCGGGATCGAGTCCCGCGTCGGGCTCCCAGCATGGAGCCTGCTTCTCCCTCTCTCTCTCTCTCTCTCTCTCTGTGTGTCTCATAAATAAGTAAATCTTTTTTTAAAAAAAGTGAAATACAGTCACCTGGATTTTATTTCAAATCATCTTTGGTGGGTGCAGGAAATGGGGCTTGGTAAGCAGGTAAGTACTTTGTGTGTGTATAAACATTTAATTTTAAGCCCATCTCACCACTGAGGCAGCACCCACCCTCCACGGCAAATCCGTGCTGTGCGCGCAAACATGTCCTCAAGGCTCCTGGCTACCAGTCGGTGTCCTGCAGGTTCCAGAGGTAGTCGCTGATGAACTTCTTGGAGAGCTGGGTGCTGTCCAGGTGGATGGGCTGCGCGACACTGGGACCGTGATGGATGCCTTTGACCATCCCTGGCTCACACTAAGGATGACTTTTACAACAGCAGAGTTCCAGGCTGCCCCTGTGGTGGGATTCTAAGGGCTAGTGGGATCATTCCGCCCCTGCTTTACACCTCCCACCCCCAAACTCTCTCTCTCTCTCTCTCTCTAGCCAATATCTGATTCTTAAAATGCCACCATCACTTAAGGCAAGAGTTCAAGACTAAAATGGGAAACTGTGTTAAGTCATTGGCATGATCGAACCCTAGCTCCTTTCTAACTAAGAGGAATAGCTTTCCAGAGAATGACTCAGTTGAAAAGCAACTGTTTGTGCATTTGACATAGAAGACGGAGTTATTTTAAAATGTTTGTGAAGAAAAAAAAAAAAACAAAAACAAAAAACAAAAAAAAAAAAAGAGAGACTAATTAGACATTGTTTTTGTCCTCAAAGAGTTTCTACAATTTCGAGAGGGTACAGGAATGCTGGTACACTAACTCCAGAATCAGAGTTCTGTCTGGTAAGGATATCCCCGCTGGGGGCTCAGGAGAAGTAGGACCAGCCAAGTAGACCACAGAGGGTCTAAGACACCTGAGGGAGTAGGGGGAGGGGATTTGGGGTCAGCCCAAAGATAGGAAAAAGCACTCCCATGTCAGGAAGAATGATCTTTCATACTATCCTTGTCAATGGCTGGATTTGGTTTGATCATACACGATCAGTAAGAAGTAGGAGACATGACCTCGTATTTATCGTGTCCTGCTCCAATAAACCAGCTACCGCCAATTGAATACTTGCTCTGTGCCAAGTGCTATTTTAACCACTTTACATTAGAGCCTTTGCAACAACTCCATGAGCAAGGTCTGCTTACTGTCCCCACTTCACATATGAGGAAACTGAAGCCCAGAGTTGTTAAATCGGTTACCATGGGGCCCCCAGCCCTTAGGAGACAGAACTAAGATTTGAACCCAGTCGCTTGGACTTTAAGGTCCACTCTCTTACCAGGTGTCTGACTACCTTGTGCAAGGGAATGGCACAAGGCCAACAGAAGATTTTCCTTCTCTTGAGACACGGACCCAGCCAGAAGTACATTCTTCTCATCTCTGCACTCTTCACCTGCCACCTTCAACTCATTTCTCTTTCATTCTTATAGAAGCTAACTATGTTTTCAAGAGTGCCCACAGCACAAAGCTAGTCAGAGAGGGCTGGATTCTCCATCTTCCCTCTGCCCTGCTGTAGGGGCTAGTCCTTACAGCCACTGTGGCCAGAGCTGGGGCCCCATCACCCTTTCAGGGAGGAAGGCGGAGTGAAGACTCAGAGCGCCCTAGGTAACAACAGCTGTTTCTCTTCAAGACATGGACACACATGTGCACACACACACATGCACATGGGCACACTCATAGGGACGTGCACACACATGGACTCTAGGGAGCAGAGACCTTGCTGTGTTTAATCCCCTTTCAGTGATCACACAGGGAAGTTACTGATTGCTGCTTCTGAGACTGAATCGCTCACCCCTGTGTGTTTTCACCTTGCCCTCTTCCCTCCTTCACTGGAAAGGTCGGCTCCCCTCAGGCATTTTATCCAGGCCGGTTAGGTCTGTGCAGAATGAGCCTCCCTCTCAGCTTTGAGACATGGAGTTTGCAAAGAAGATGTCAGGCTCACGTGTTTCAAGAAGGGCTCAAAAGGATAGAGAGTGAGTTTGGGAGCTTGGGGTCTGCTGTCCTTACCTACCCATCAATGTTGGTAATTATCTGAACTCCTAAGCAATGAGCTCCAAAAGAATAGGGACAATTGCTTACCATATTTATTTCTCCAAATCCTAGAATGAGATCTGGCATATGGCAAGAAGAAATGGAATGTGTAACTCACACACCACCCTGCCTTCAAGGGCACACTCTCTGTCTGTATTTCTACATAGACATAGGGAAACCAAATGATGACAAGGGCAGGAAGAGAAGGAAATGGCATCTAGTTGGATAGATTCAGAAAGTCTGGGTAAAGGCTCCAGCTTTGGAGAGGAACCTTGAAGGACAGGTAGGATTTCAGTAGAAAGAAGAGGCATGAACAAGGCATGCTTCAGGAAAGCGTGGGAATGTTCAGGAAACAGGAGGTGGTTTCCTTTGGCCAGAACACAGGTTACACATAAAAGAGCAATAGGAGCCAGAGTGAGGGCGGTGTTTGGACCAGACTGACAAGGATGTGAGAACCCCCAGCAGCACTGGGCTGGATGGCACAGCAGGAAGGCCAAGGTGAAAGGGGCTGGCTGCCTTCCATGCTGTCCCACCTCCATTCTTCCTCTGGTTCCGAGAATCAGTTCCTCTGCATTAAATGGATGGCGGGACTTTCCTGGCCTCCTATCTGTGCTTGCAACTAGACTTCATGGAGCCTGCAACAATGGCTATTTATTTATTTATTTATTTATTTGGCTTTCTATTTAAATACCAGAAATCAGGCTTTGGGACATCATTCTCCCCAGGTGGGGAAGGGAATAGATTGTTATTTACTTGTGGGAAGACTATCTGGTGGATAGAACAATTCCATCAAACTCCAATAGGCTGCTTTCTTCATTAATAACAATTAATAGCACAATCCTTTGGCCAAAAAGCATATCTTCAACTTCCCAAATTTGAATTATCCAACTGGACTTGTAAGTAGAGAGACCTAAAGTGCAAGAATAATTGGCAAGCTTGCACAAGTTTCTAGGAATAAGGCAAATAGAGTAAAAAAATATTCTCCATGTAAAGTATTACAAGGCTGACAAGGCTAAAGCCCTGTAGGATCAAGTCCCTCTCCAGCCTCCTTCCTCCATCCATCCTCCCCCATCCCTCTACTGAGTCGACCATTAGTATCATGCTATTGTATATATCTCCAGAACTTTTTCCTATATATTTGCATATTGAGAAAATTTACATTCATTTTTGGGGTTCATCTACAGAAGTGTACTGCTTATGTGGTTTCAAAATTAATTTTAAAAAGGTAGGAGGCAGAAAGTCAACAGAACATAGTGTGTGCTACAGTGGAAATTTATATTCTATAAATAAAGCATTTGTCCACTTATACTTGGATTTTCCTTTCATGCTCAGATGTGGAAGGATAAACTTAATACTGTATATTCCTGCTTGGATTTTTTACCCCCTTCTGGAAATCTCCACCGTATATTACACCTCACACAATCATTAGCACACCTAACAGGCATAAGCAGCAGAAGAAATCCACAGATGAATGGGACTGTCACCCATTCTGCTCACATAGAGGTGAAGGAGCCTCCCCATGCTGGAAAAACATCTGGCAGTTGGGGGCTCCCAAAGTGTACACCCCCCCTTTCAACAGAGAAAACCTGTCTCTGCCTAAGGGTGGGAGAGTTCATCTCCTTGGCTTGCTTAGATCTCTGGTTTGATAGTGATATTGTGCAAGTTCTCCTGCTTTCTTTTAATTCAAAATCTCTTCTTACACCAGGAGACATGGGGTTCAAATCCTTGCAGATAGAGGCCCTGCATCGAGAAAAACAAACAAGAAAGTTAGATAACTCACAGACTAGAAACGTTTAAGTGAATTACTAATAAATTTAACAATAAAGATTTCTTCGTTTGGATGATAAAGCACATCTTTTGGGCACTTTTGAATTCTTTTGCACTTTCTGTCACTACTGAAAGTGTTAGCTCCCACTGCATAAAACTTAGAAAGTGAGAATGCATTTTCACATCAACTGTTGCCAAAGATCAGTTCTCCCTCCAGATGAAATAATTATTGATCCTTATTCTTCTCTCCTATAGCAACACGGCTCACTTCACCTATGATGATTTTGTTAGAGGACATCATCCTCCCCTGACAATCTGTCCACCTCTTCATCTCCATGTGGCAATCAGGGTCCACGTTGCTGATTGCCAAATAATTACAAAAATTTCTTCTGCTTTCATTGCAAAGGCAAATGACAGGCTGCTTTGGGGTCAGGTTTTATGAAGATGATAAAATCCTCTAATGGGCTTCAGGTGCATCTTTACCACCAGTCATGAGGCCAACTTGAGGTTGCTAAATGGATATTATCAAGGTTTAGGGATATAGATAGGACAGGTGCACCTGGCATTTTCTTTCGACCCTCTCTTAAAATCTGGAAGTCTTAGATGCTGAGATCTGCTATATGAAGGGAAAACGCTTTTACCATTCAAACTTCCTCCAAAATTCTGTTTCTGATGTGACTTTACAATCCTCAAGAGCAATCTTCCCTACTGCCTCTCTTGTGCCAGGAAGTGATGCATCTCTGCTTGTCACCAAGCGTGTTTCCCTATCAGTATATAAATCCTGCCTGATGGCAGCATCGGCTTTCGATATCAGCTCCTACAGCCGCTCTCTTGCACGTGAGTGGTGATGCAGCACTACGGATTTGGGAATCTGAGTCTGATCTGATATGTGAGCATCAGGAAAATATATATTAAAAGAGGGAGCAGGGATGCCTGGGTGGCTCAGTGGTTGAGCGCCTGCCTTTGGCTCAGGCCATGATCCTGGGGATCCTGGATGCAGTCCTGGGGATCCTGGATGCAGGGAGCCTACTTCTCCTTCTGCCCGTCTCTGCCTCTGTGTGTGTGTGTTTCTCATGAATAAATAAATAAAATTTTTTAAAAATAAAAATAAGATAAAAGAGGGAGCATTATGCTATGCTAGCTTTGTAAGTTACGATGTATCAATTATACTCAATTATAACTTTTGCTGGATTTTTAAATCTTCATATTAAAATGTTCAAGATTGAGGCACCTGGGTGGCTCAGTGGTTGAGTGTCTGCCTTCTGCTCAGGTCATAATCCCAGAGTCCTGGGATCAAGTCCTGCATCAGGCTCCCCATGTGGAGCCTGCCTCCCCCTCTGCCTATGTCTCTGCCTCTCTCTGTGTGTCTCTCATGAATAAACAGATAAAGTCTTTGAAAATAAGGTAAAATGCTCAAGATTCATATTAAAATAGTTATCTCCAGGAGACTGTAAGCTTGATGAATGAAAGGAAAGGGTTCAGTGTTCCCTTGATCATGCCTCAGAATGACAAGCACACCCAGGGTGTGCATCTGGAAAATCTTAGGAGGAGCAGCGTTGCCATGCCTCGTGGAACACCATCCTCCCCCTCGGCTTCCACAGCTGCTTCCTGGCCAGAACACCACTCTGGTCCTCCACCAATCTCCTGCCCACCTCTCCTCATGCCCGGCTGAGGGGAAGAATGAGCACCCTGTTCCCAGCAGCTTACCCTACAAGCTGCCTGCTGGCTCCTCTTTGGCGTCTACTGCCAGTACTGACAGGGATTGTGGTGTCTCCACTCCCCGAAAGGCTGGAAAACCACATCTCACCAGCAGCTGAGCCTCAATCAAGCCCAACCCTAGGATCGCCTTGGTTACATCACTTGTTCGTCTGCATGTGGTTTCCTCTTCTGAAGAAAAGCCTTCTCAGTTCAGTCGGCCTGTAGAGCACAGCTTCCCTTCTACCGAGAGGCTAGGATCTGCTGTTACAATACGTACCATGCGGAGCACATCAGCGACAGGCCTTACAGCTTCGGTGCCAGCCAGAACCACCCCAAGACCCAGCCCAGAACCTTCTAGCTATCTGGCCCTGGGAAAAGTCCCAAACCTCTCTAGTGCTCCACTTCTCTATCAGGGAAATGGAAGCAAGGACAATGTGCTATCTTTTTCATAGGGTGCTTGGTTATATTAATGAAATAATCCCAGCAAAGCACTTAGCGATATCCAGCAATATAGCGATCTCTCAAAAGACAGCCATAATGAAATGTCTTGTCCCATTCCCACATTCTTTTGTAGTGCACAGTATGTATTTTTGTCCTTTTCTTAATTATTAATAAATGCTAGACAACAGGATGTAAGAGCTCACGTCAGACACGAAATGGACCTCAGTTAACTAGATTAACTGCATGTGTCCCATTGATGGGGGAAGCATTACATTAAAAGAAAATAACCTATGGGAGATGCAGACAGATCTTCAAATGACTTCTATGATGACGCCCAAGCATCTGTTCAGTCTCCCCTTGGCACAGTCATCCCCGGCATTACACAGTTAGAATAAATATTCAGAAAAGTAACTCTGAGCTAATACAACATTGTATCATTGATAGGAGCATCCAATTATTTCAAGACAACCTTTTCAGGCATCAATATGTCTAGAGATTTTCTACGTAATGTATTGCAAAAGAAAGCAAGTTCTGGTGTCCTGAAAACTCAGTGAGTCCTGTTCCCCAAGGCTTCATTTTATCCAAACTTGATTGAATTGAGAGGAGAACATTTCTGGATCAGAAGACTTCGGGCTGAGCACCACAGAACTAGCATACATCACGTTTCTCTTCTCCATCCTCTAAGACTGTGTCATTAATCATTATCTCTGGATTAAGCCTTGGAATAGAGCACAGAAAATGCAGAATCACCAGATAATATGCTTCACTCAAATCATGTTTTTTCACGTCCTCCCATTAACCCTGAAGATACTCCTATGATGCAAATATTAATATGCAGAAATTACTGATTCCGTTTCATTGCTGGAGAAATGAGGGAATGTAAGCAATTGAAAGGCCACTTGAAATTACAACTGTTATTAGTCTTCTCCAACCAATATCAGTATTTTGGTTCATGGTTCCCCTAACACCTACCACACTGACTTGTGAAGAGCTACAGTTCTGACTTTCCCCGAAACTGCATATGACTGATTTAGGGGAGAATGACCATTTCAGGGAGGGTGTGCTCCGTCTCCTGGGTGGAAGCACAGTAGCCCATTCACTCTGCTGATCTCTGAGTGACTCATAATGCAGCTGCTTGGATTTATGGCCAGTTGATGGATTTAAGGGCTCTTGGCTCTTTTGTTGAAATTCATATTTAATGAAGGGGGCTTTATAAAAACTTACTGTTGCATGGAGTGAATGCATGAAGCATTGCAGTGCAAGGATTATGATGTCTTCACAACTAAAAAAGTAGAGTAGAACCATGCTTTCTTTCATCAGTTTCTGCAGTCTTAAAAGCAAATAGGCTTTGAGGGAATTTACCCATAAAATTTGCTGGATAAAGTAAATTCTGGCAATTATATATAAAATCCTGTTTTCCTCTTCACCAACACCACCACTACCACCACCAAGAAGTTACTTTTACTGCCAAGACATATATTTTTTTTAAAGATCAGACATAAACACCCCAAGGTTGAGTTCTGGCAAGTTCTTCTCTTGTCCAAGTTCTTAATTTATGCCTCTATGCAACATACATCAGTTCTCAGCTACTTAAGAGAAACCAAATCCTGGTTATGTAACACAGTAGCATAAGACTCTAAAAGAACTTTCAAAACTTGTAAGGGAGAGGACCCATTCCTCTTTTTTATTAAAAAAAAAAAAACTCATCTGGCATTAGGAGTCAGCCAGATTCTTAATGTACAAAATTGAATGTGAGAATCGGGAAAAGAGTATTACATATCTGCTGTGTTTCAGACAATCTATCTTATTTTACTTATCAACACAATAATGCTTCAAGGTATGATTTTGCCCCATCATACAGATGAGGAAACTAAAACCAATACAGCTTACATAACAATTTCGTCAGGGTCACATTGAGAAATTGTGGTAGACAGAATTCTGAAAATGGCTCCTAAGATTCCATACCTTAATCCCCAAAACCTGTAAATATAATGAGATATCACTCCCATGATTATATCATAGGGCTCAGTTGACCTTAAAATAAGGACATTATCCATGGGCCTGACTTAATCACATAAAACCGTAAGAGCAGAGAGCTTTCTCTGCCTGCCACTGAGAAAAGAAGTGGGAAGATTCAAAACTTAAGGAAGCACTGTGGCTTATAGATGGAGGATGGAGGATGCCACAGAGGATATACACAGATGCCACTAGAGGCTGAAAATGAACCTTGGCTGAGAGCCGGCAAGGAAACCAGGACCTCAGTCCCACAACCACAGAAATTGACTTCTCCCAACAATCTAAATGAGCCTGAAAGTTGGTCGTTCCCTAGACCCTCAGATGAGAACACAGCTAGCCAACACCCTGCATGGGAGGTCTTCAGCAGAAGACCCAGTTGAGCCAAGCTGGATTTCTGACTTCAGAAAATTATGTTTTAATCTGTTAGGTTTGTGAAAATCTGTTATGCAGCAATAGAAAACTAATATAGCAATCAAGTAGACGAGCTGAGATTCAATTCAGTTCCATTTGGTTTCAACCAAGTAGATAACTTCTAACCTGCTCACAAAACTTGCTTCAATAGATTAATGTGAAATAAAGAACTATCTCATTTCCATAATAGATTACAAAATGTAGTTCTCCATTAACAGATTAAACAATTTAGGAGTTCAGAATTTGTGTCCACGCCATCCCTGACTTCATCTTCAGAATATCCATATTCTCTGGATGAACAAACTGAAGAGTAGTTAACTAATTTTTTAATAGTCACATGATTATTAAGTAAGAAGAAAACCACACCTGGCCTTCCTCCAAATGCAGTGTTTTTGTAGAAATTAGGAAACTAATACTCAGGGAAATCGAGCAATATGCTCTGGGTCACAAATCTACTGGCTTTACTGACCTGAAATTCCTTGTACCTCAGCTATCTGATCACTCTGCCTCCTGCAGCCAATTACTCAGATCAAGCACCCACAATCTCTGTTCAAGCAACAGCCTCTAACTTGGGTCCCCTCCTTACTCAAGGCCCTCCAACCTTTTCTGCAGTGGCTAACTATCCTGCCCCAGGGCCTTTGAATTGACCACAATTGTTCTCTTTGCCTGAAACACTCTCTCTGTTTTCATCTCTTCCCCTTAACCATGTTAAATCCTACTCAGTCTTCTGATCTCAGTTCAAATGACAGTTTTAGGGACAACTCCCCTGAACCTGTAGAGTACATTAATTTCTCTGTATACGTCCTTTGGTCTCTATAGGTGGAAATTTATACTGATTTGGGAATTAAGTCATTGAAGTCTTTTCCATCCATTATATGACAATTCCATGGGGACTAGGATAACATCTCTTTTGCTCACCTGTGTCTAGCATGGTCCTGGCACATACATGGGGCTCAGCAAATAGCAGATGAATTAATGAGTACCTTAATGGCTTTATGCATTAATGAAAAAAATGTAGCTACTCTCTAGGTAGGCAGGCCATTCCATCAAAGATTGTCCCTCCAAGGGGTCAGTCAATGAAGGTACTTTGGCAATCCTAGACCACACCTTTCTACGTCTACCATGTCTATGCCAAGGCCAAGCAGTGAGTGTAGGGCCTTTCCAGCTCCTAAAAACAAAACAAACAAACAAAATACTTTACAATCCTGATGGGAAAGCACCCTGTGCCCTCTGAGTACTTCCTCCACTTCATGGGCTGGTATGGACCATGTTTCTCACCTCCCTACAGTTAGAGCTCTACTGTCAGATCTGCTGAGAAAGGGCGACCCACCCCCCCACCAGGTGACTGGCTGTAACCCAGCCACAGTGGGGCTGCCGTGTAGACCGTTACTTCCATGCCTGTGTCTATCTCTTCTCACAGCAGAGTTTAGTTTAAAAACTGTTCCACGTATTAGTCATTCATGAAGAAATTGGCATTTTTATTTTATTTTCTTGACAGGAGTTATTTGGAAAATTGTTTGAAAAGTTGCACTATATGGTCTCTAAGTTCTTTCTAGTTCTGGAAGATTGTCAGTCTGTGATTTTGCACCTCGGATGTCTCAGCCACAGATCCACAGTGTCGTCACGCTCATTAAATGAAACCAAACAGCATCAGATTCCAGGAAGTTATATGGCAACGTAGAGAATGCCCTCCGCTGTGAAGAGGGCCTGGAGCAAGGCACTAAAGTTACTTTAAATCCAATCTAAACGTATGTGTCACCTATGCTCCTGTCAAGTAGTTAGCCATCTATTAAAAAATATTTTGGTAGAGAAGCTGTGGCTTTAAAGAACCCATCAACAAATCAGTTTACTATATGAGTACCTTCGATTATATCAATTTAAAAACAAAAATTCATGTACATGCAAGCTGACCATTATGAAATTAAATGTCTCACCTGCCTTATTCTATCATTGTCAATTATTACACTTTGAGTGCATAGCAGGTAAAGGATTTTGGTCCTCAGTACAGCTTGGGGTGGGGGGGAGATAATAGAGGCAAGGCATGGACATTCTGAGTAAGGAACTTCTTCCCTGGGATTTTAGGAAAACCTAACACAAGAAGTGGGACTAGAAGCATTCCTTGAAGGAAGAGTACATCTCCTCAAAGAACACACAGGAAAGCACATTCCAGCCATGAACACAGAAAGTCACAGGCTGACAGTATGCTCTGATATGGTAGTACTACTCATTGGTAGATTTGGTTGACTAAAAGTTTTTGGTGGAAGAAGATGAAGAAGAAAAGGCAAGATGGTCAGATAGGGGCTAGGTTAATTGGCCTTGAATATTGGGCTAAGAAATTTGACCTTGATCCTAAGACTAGGAAGCCACTGGTTTATTCAAGAAGTGGCCAATGTGCATGTAACTGAGGTTCACCCAGCCTCATTAGCAGTTGTCCCTTACTTTACTCATACACTCTGAGTATCAAGTTGAGAGTGGGGTCCCCATAGTTTAGCATCTTTCTTTAACAATTCTGAAGGATTCTTTGAATACATAATATTGTCACATTATTAAACAGGAATTAATTGAAAATTAACATGTCCACATTATGTGATATGTGTATGCAGTTTTTAAAAGCAATAAATATGGGTGCTTGGGTGGCTCAGGCAGTTAAGGGTCTGACTCTTGAATTCAGCTCAGGTTATGATCTCAGGTTTGTGAGATCAAGCCCTGTGTGGGGCTCCACACTGAGAGTGACGCCTGCTTAAGATTCTCTCTCTCCTCTCCCCTTTGCCCCTCCGCCCTCTAAAAAATAAACAAAAGCAATGAATGTAAGTAAATATGTACACAACATACAGCAAATAGTATACAGAAGACACAGTGTTTGAGCTTATCTTACTAAGAAACCTGTGAAATAAGACTGACAGGGTAAGGATTCACAACCACCATCTTCTTTTAAGGGAAATATCTTTGTCCTCAGCCTGTCAAATCCTTCTTTTATCTTTCTGCTGTAGGATAATTAGGTGGTCCTTGTAGGTATTTTATGAATCCACTTTCCGTGGTAATCCACAGTGAGTTGAATACTTCCTTACATCAGAAATAAAACAATATAATTCAAAGATCAATTCCCAGTCAAGCCTGAAATTACTCAAAGCTAAGGACATAAGTAGTGCAACTTCCTCAACTATAATCCCAAACTCCAGCTACATCTTTTTCCACTTAACCCCTGGGCGAGTCTGGACAACACTGACATTTAATTAGATGTGTTCTCCTCCAGTGTGAGCTCTACAAAACCACTTGTCTCAGCCCCAGGTGACTTCCCAGTTTCCCTTCTGAACAGCAACAGCAGGAGTGGCAAGGGGTGATACACCTCACGCCTTAGGAAGAACAGTGGCCAGGGGTCAGGATGGAAAGAGTGAACACACAGGCTGCAGGCCACTGGGCCAGTCTCCCCACTACTCAGAAGTCTTTGAGTCTTGGTTTATTCTCTGGATCACACTCTCAAAGTCCTTCCTGAGCACACAGGCTGGTTTTGCTTTTAACCATTTGGGGGTCCCTTTATGTGTTGTTAGCTATGCAAACAGCGTCTTCCTGAGATCAGGCTGGTAGCAGTTTATGTAGAGTACAGTGGAGCCAGAAAGCAGACATACCCTAGTTGGGGACTTACTTGATGAGGACCTGAAAAGGACAGAAAGAAGAAATATATGTTGGTGCTTCTAAGAGGTATGTGGTTATTTCAGCTTCATGTGTTATATTTTGAATGTTAAGGTTACAGATGCTTGTGAATTTAATTAGCCCACAGCAGGGTTATCTTCTTCTTTTGATGGATAGGTTTTTTTGTTTGTTTGTTTATTTTTTACTTACTGAATAGTTTTAAAAGAGCCTTTCGGTTCTTGAAAGGATACATTTCCTAAGAAAATAGGAGCTCAAAACATCCTATTTGGAATGTGGGAATCAACTCTCAGAAAAGTATTTGGTTGCTGGAAAGTGATCGTGAAATTGGGTTCTTCATAAACAAAGTCCTTCTGTTATTTCAGAAAAAGTTACTTTGAAACCTGTATATGGAATATGCCCGACGTTAATCGCATTACAAAGAACTCGAATCTACAGAAGCAGCTGAGTCCATGTAATCTGTGAGGTCTCTACCTTCTATCAACTCTCTGTCTAGGTATTTGTCAGGTGGTTTTCTTCTATGCCTATGTCAGGTGTCCAACTATGGTGAATGAGTCAAAGGAAATTATATAAATAAGGAAATCAATTTTAAAAGGATGATTTTTTTAAGATAAATTGAGAAAAAGTATGACATTTCTTTGGCATTTAGTTTAATCTATTCTATCACAAAATTCCAAAGAAAAGTGAAACATCTCAGAATAATATGTTAGTATTATGTAATCGTTTTGCTGAATCCAGCTGGAAGAAAAATGCTAATAGGAATAAGGATTTTCATAATGCGAATGAAGTTGAGTTTTTTTGGCAGAGCAGCCTCAGAAATTAAGAGAAAAAAAAGAAAGGAAGTCTGGAAGAATGGACCTGTACAAAGAGGCACAAAATACATATGCAAATGTGATTGTGATACGGAGGTAGGTTTTATTTCTACCTCTGAGAAAGCTGACACACATAAGCGAAATAGCTATATCTCACCCATCTTTAGTTGATACAGAGGTGATTCTCCATACTTGGTGTATATTCACTGAGCAAGCATGAAAGAATTATATACAGTAAGGATCTTTCATTTATTCTTTATAATTCTTAAGTTTATCCAGGATCCTCCATACTAATAGAGTCTGCTGGGTAAAGGTGATGAATAAAATTGCTCCCAGTTTAATAACAAAGAAATTAGGAGGAAAAAATTAGTTTGAGATATTTTATTATAAATGGCCTGTCTAACAGGGTGCCTCAGTGTCTCAGTCAGTTCAGCACTCCACTCTTGGTTTGAGCTCAGGTCATGATCTCATGGGTGGTGGCATCAAGGCCCATATCCTGCTCAGTGTTGGGGCAGGGAGTCTGCTTCAAGAGTCTCTCCCTCTGCCCCTACCTCCCACTCATTCGTGCACTGTCTCACTCTCTCTCTCTCTCTCAAATAAATAAATCTTTAAAAATAAATAAATAAATTGCATGTATGACAAAAACTCTGTCTACCATCTTTTAGCAAACCAGAAAGCTTGGTCATGCTAACTTGAAGATCTAATATTGAGATTAGATACTATTTCCAATCCTCTATTTCTAAGGAGCTCCCAGAGATGAAAGAGAAATCTCAGCTCCTCTCTTGGCTGTTTGATCACCCTTGTGCCCTATATTGTCCCAATGTTCTTCCAGAACTGAGCACTATCAGCCTACTGATAACTTCTTTCATCATTAAAGTCTGTTTAAATTTCAGGTCTTAATATTTTCAAATATTGATGTTTCCCAATCAAAATGAATTTTCCTTTTTTTTAAAGAATATCATGAGATTTATTTTTTAATTTGCATTTGTCTTACAGGACTGGGCTACATTGTGCTATATTTCAAAGTTCACGTTTTAACTTATTATATATGTGATCTAAAAACCCAGTTCTAGATCACTGTATTCCTATTTGCAGTTGATGTGAGAACGATCTTGAAAGCCTGGTTTCACTGGAACTTTCCCTTCTAAAGTTCTTGCTTGGAATATGATATGTTTTATTTTTCAGAAAACATAGCCTGCCACCATTTAAAAATGTAAATGAAAAGAGGAATAGCATTTTATTGAATATCCCAAGTCTCTAAATTTGCCGGTAGCTTCTAAAGAGTTGTTATAGAGACCTCAGTGATGGCCCTAGATCATTATTTCTGAGATGATGGTGTCTGAAAGAGCACTGCCAATTTACAGTCTCAAAGACCTTTTTTTTTGGTGTAAATGAGTAAGAATAATTATGGGGCTTTCCTTTTTCCGCTGATCACTTTGTTCTTCATAACTATTCAGTTCCCTTTTAATTCCTTTCTATAGCATATGCATTCAGATCTTGAGCGTAAAATTCCTTTCCTCACAGGTAGTGGAGTTAGTCTGAAGATGTAAAGAAAAGAGAACTGGATAATCACTAAACTCCATTTAAAGGTAGCAGTTTAGAAGGGCTTCTTTGGGCTAAAAGTCTTTTCCCTCCAAATTTGTGTTGGTTCAAATACTAACTGAGCTTCCCATGTGCTCTTCTTTCGATCCATACACTCCACATGGCATATAAAGTCTAAACATCTTGCCTGGTTGAGCATAGGAGGCATGGACTCAC
The DNA here is from genome assembly GCF_048164855.1 of Canis lupus baileyi. NCBI lineage: Eukaryota > Metazoa > Chordata > Mammalia > Carnivora > Canidae > Canis > Canis lupus. The sequence continues at coordinate 41,957,062 of NC_132838.1, forward strand.
AGGATCCTTATGACTGGCAACATAATGAAGCCTTTGCTCTGTTTCTGCACATTACAGAGTCTCTGTATTTCTAGTGGTCTTTGGTGAACCATCTTTGCATGGTAACACCTTGATCGGACTATTTTTCATGTCTTCTTTTAAAAGAGAGATAGAGAGAGGGGAGGAGAAGAAAATTCACACCTCGATCTTTATCACAAGGCTTGTAACACTGAGATTGCCCCAACATGGAGGCCATAATTTCTCACAATACTGAATTCCCTGGTGAGAGCTTGGATGGACATTCTGAGGTAATTCTACAAGATCTACTTTTATTGATGTACCAATAAAACACATCCCCAAAACGTAATTCCTTAGCCCCTTGTATCTCCAAATTCCTGCTCTGCTTCTTTATTTTGTTTTAAAGATGTTATTCATTTATTCCTGAGAGACACAGAGAGAGAGGGGTAGAGACATAGGCAGAGGGAGAAGCAGGCTCCCTGCAGGGAGCCCAATGCGGAACTTGATCCCAGGACCTGGGGATCATGACCTGAGCCAAAGGCAGGCAGGTGCCCAACGGCTGAGCCACCCAGGTACCCTTCCTGTTCTGTTTCTTACTTGTTATAAAACCTTGACCATGTCACCCAAGTCTTTAAGCCCTTGTTCCCTGATAAGGCTCAATCAATGCACTAACAATCTTGCTCAACACTGTAAAAATTATCCCCACGACAAAAAGATGAAGATAGATTATGAAAAGTGTTTTGCTCCAATGAAACCAACATTACTTTTTCTCTTCATCCTGGGCCGTCTCTTAACACCTTCCAACTTGTAGGGAGGGCAGACTGGGAAGAGTTCACAGGGTGGCATTTTCCCCCCTTTCTTATCTCATCCCTACTTCAGTGGTGTGATGGTAAATGTTTAACAATGAATTCAGGGCAAGACAGGAGCCTCAGAGCAAGGCAGAGGAGGAAGCCTGATGTGTAGCATTTGCCAGTTTCTGCAGTGTAAATATTCCTACCACAGCTGATTTTAGGCTACCAACTTGATATCCACTGGGGTACAAAATTCCGGAAATGCTAACAACCAGCTCTTGCAAACTAGTACAAGCCAACTGCAATATGCCACGGCTTCCTACCATTCAGGAAATATAGTTTTAATAGTATTTAGTCAATATAATGTGGGCTTTTTGAAACTTCAGATTCATAATCTTTAATACAGGATTTTAGACATTTTTTAATGGGGACTTTTAGAAAGGCAATACAGTGCAATATACCTTAGATTATGTGCAGTAGTCTTGCAGGAGTCTGGGGTGGTACCCCGAAATCAAGCACCCACAGATGTCTGCAGCTAAATAAAAATTTGTACCCAGTGGGATTAAAAGCAAAAACTACAAATAGTTGCCAACCACTGAAGGTGAGGTTTTATTGCATAATGAGTTCAAGGCAGGGCAGGCTTTGGTACAAATGATTTCAGAAAAACTTCCCATTTGCATAGTTGATGGACTTCAGATTGAGGCAAAAAGATTTTGAACTGCAGGTGTTTACAGTACCTCCTTATCAGGGCACATGTGTACATTAGCCTATGAACTACTGTATGGAAGCCATAGAATTCTTGGCTACTGGTCATGAATTTGTAGAAGGTGACCAAAATGGAGAGATGAAGATGCATGGAGAAGCTCATCTCAATGATACATGGCACTTAGAATAGGTTTGGGTTCACAGACCTGGTTCCAAATTCTGGCACTGCTTCTTACTATTTATAAAACCTTGACCACATCACCTGAGCTCTCTAAGCCTTGGTGTCCTCACTTATAAAATGGAGAAAATACACTGATTGTGATGATTAAATAAGATGTAGAGCATATTAATGTAGAGTTAGGACATGACAGGTGTTCAGGATCCAATAGCACTCACTGTCATGTCTACTAACTTGTAAGGACTCACTATATGTTATCAACATCAGAAAAGAGGAGACATGGAGGATGAGGGAACACACTAGAAGCCTCTGTCATCAGTTTATTATTTAAATTTTTAATTAACTCAATTTTTCATGGTTAAGAATGTCTAATTTCCCCCCACTCATATTTATCATTTCAATTATAGCATCCATGACATTGAATTCATATAGGAGAAAAGCATTTTTCATCAATCTTTCCTCATGCGGTTGATTATATGTCTTTAAGAAAAACGTAGGGGGTGACAGAGGAGGGGAAGAAAGATCCTTTCTTTCACTTTTATGTGAAAGTTATCCAAAGCAATGGAAGTGAAAGGGAAGGAACAAACTGGTGATCTGCAAGAAGCTCCTGGCTTTAGGGGATATATGTTTGGCCAAAATAGTGTTTAAGAAAATTTGAATCAAATGGTTTAACTGGGTACCATGAGCTATCAAACAAATTTTTTTTTTTTTTTTTACTGTCCTGGCCCCGGAAGGCATTTAAATTTGTGATGCTCTCACAGTGGGCACTTAAGGCGATGCTGTTGGTAATTAGGATGGGACTGCGGGTCATGGGGTAGGACTGTCCCAAGCATTGTAGAAAGTTTATCAACCCTGGCACTCTACCTATCTCCCTATCTCCCATAATGACAACCGAAAACACCCACCCCTAACACCCACATTTCTACATGACTCTGAGCGCTGTGGTAGTACTCTTGTGGAGAACTTCTAAACATAATATTTTTGAGAAATAAAGTTGTAAGCAGCAACTCCCTCTAACACATCCAACATGGAGAAAACAGCTCAAAAAATAGATTACATTTTAAAAGCTTCCACATATATACTGTTGTAAACTTCAAAATAAAGCTATTTTTGAAGCAGAAGCATAAACTATTCAGTGTTGCTTTGTTTCACAAATACAATTAAGAATGTTCTCTATTACAAAGATGTTCAGGCCAGTTACATAAAGTAATACTGGATTTAGTTTAACCAAGACAAATGAAAAGTTTCAAGTTTAGAGAGAATTTTTTCTGCAAATATCAATATTTACAAAGCACGTACGCATACATTTTACTTTGCTCTATTGGTCAAAATTGAGGATACTTAGGCAATTAGAGAAAGAGATGAAATTATGATGTTGACTATGAGCAATTTACATAAGCTCACAGGCTTCTGTTATCCAGGCACATTTCTGTTCTTTTTTGCATTTGTTGGCGCTCCTTGCTCTCTTCCTACCCTGGCGGATACCTGGGGTCCTCTTCTCCAGGGGCTTTCTTTACCAGCAGGAAATTTTGCTTTTTTAAAAAAAAATTTATTTATTTATGATAGTCACTCACACAGAGAGAGAGAGAGAAAGAGAGAGAGAGAGAGAGGCAGAGACATAGGCAGAGGGAGAAGCAGGCTCCATGCACCGGGAGCCAGACGTGGGATTCAATCCCGGGTCTCCAGGATCGCGCCCTGGGCCAAAGGCAGGCGCTAAACCGCTGCGCCACCCAGGGATCCCTATACTTTTTAAGAAGTTGTGGTTCACTCAATATACTAGTTCAATAATGGGCAGGATAACTCTTCACTCCTTTGATCAATAGTAAATTCACACTTGCCTCCTGGACACCAGGTCTTAGTCTACTTGGCTTCTAGTGAGAGGAATTTCAGACACTGCGCTGCAGGGGGCAACAGTGAAGATATAAAGTGTCAGGATTTCCAAATGGCCTTAAAATCTTCTACCTACTTTTAGACCCAACTCAGCAAACTTCTAATAATCATGGACATTTCTTATTTTATCTTTCGCTCCTTGAGATTAGCACAGTTTTTTAATTTTTAAATCTTCTAGCTAATTTGAGGCTTGAGAAGGATCAAATTAGGGATTGCCGGCACCAATATAGATGCCAATCTCCACTCCTGGCTGCAGAGAATTTGAAGGTGCATGTCACCCTCCCACGCACATACTTACACTCTTGGTTTTCTGTCTTCCTCTTCCCTACATGAGACTCTATACCAGTAAGATCCCTCTCTTACTCTAATCTCTCTAACATGGTCAGAATATTCTAGATCACTTCCTGGAAGCTTCATAAAATCAAATTTGAAATTGAAATAACTTTTCCAAAAACAAAACAAAACAAAACAAAAACAGACACAAAAATAAAACCGAATAAATGATACCCAGGTTTTTCCTGAGATACTCCTATAATCCAATGGACACGATGTTTCTGATCTTGTGTGATCATAAATTTGGTACAGCCATCATCAACATCATAAAAGTTATCACCATAAGTTATAAAATGAAAGCAAGGCGTAATCTAGCCTTTTAACTCTGTAAGCTTTGCAAACATTAACTCCCATATGTGCATGGACCGGTGACCCTGAAATGTGATTCTGTACAAGACTGTGTACAATTGCGCTGCTTTTCATTAGAAACAGCTGAGTTAGTGGGACATGCAGGAGAGCTAAAACCTGCTCCACCATGTATGGCTGTGTGGCCTTGACCGAATCACTGAAACTTCCTGAATCCCTGTGACCTTGTATGTAGTTTAAGGATTATAGTAACTATCTTACCAGGTCTGTATGAGGAGTGAATGAGATGCTATGGGGGACACTCAATAATCTTAAAAAGCCAGAGCATTTCTTCTGCAGAAGTATAATTGGTAGACCCATCTTATCTGAGTAGGAACAGGTATGCTGTGAGGGATATGCTAGGCCTAGGCTGGCTGTCCTCAGATCCTCCTTTTTCTGCTCAGTATCATAGGATTACAGGAAAGGCAATGGGGCACCCCTATCGGCTGAATATTCTGAGTTCCCCTGTCAGCTGCGTTCAACCCATGCTGGATTGTAGGGCAAGGGAAGGGAAAAACCAGGGTGTTTCTCCCCATTTCTGCAAGTATCTAAGGCAGGTTCTGGCTCTCAAAGACAGGTTCCCTTTATAACAATCCCTCTCTCTGCCTCTCCAACCTAGGGGAATGGAGGTTGGTTTTCTGCTGTTGGTAATTTCTGGACTTCCTCATCATCTCTCCTTTTGGATTCTTGGTTCTTCCATCACTTGTGGAATCGAGTCCTTGCATAAAATCTCTCTTTCTTAAATATTTTTAAGTGGTTTCTTTTTCCCTTGTTTGAGCTTGACTATCGTTGGAATTAATAATAAAAAAAAGCTCTCACCCAAAGAATCTTCCTGTTTCTAGATGCACCATTAGGAAGTCATTCCATTGGATTCTTTTCCTTAAAGGAGAGAGTAGCACATCACTAACATGGAATGCTAGCTACATAATAGCATGTTTACAACTCTTGCATTTCTCTTTCTTTCATCCATCCCACCACCTACCCACCCACGGAACTTTTTATATCTATTGTGTTAGGCACAAAGTGCTGGGCACACACAAATAAACTAGATATGCGGCGTGATAGACCAGGTGATCTCAAGATCTCCTCTGATGATCTGCAGGGTGGAGTGCATTCATTTGGGAAATCAGGAATGACAATGCAGATTAGGTGCCTGGTGCTGCACTTGGCGCTCAGTATCAATAGAAGATATTCCGTGAACCTGTTTCTACTTTCTACCTCCCACGTTTCACCTCATTAATAAACTGAGATGAACTGAATAATAACCATTCCAAAGATAAAGAACCAAAGTTCAGAACTGTTATCTGCCTAAGGGTAAGCAGCTAGTAGGTGACAGTCTGCAGCTGGCGGTCAGGTCACACTGCTTCTCTAAGTCAACTGTGCTAAGAAATGTGTGAGTATGTGGGATAAGGGAGTAGAGTAGCAGAGAAAGCATTTTGCCAGGAATTGGGAAACCCTAGTTCTAGTTCTAGCCCCTTCTCCAAGTTGTCCCCAACACCCTACCGGGAAGACAAATACACACATCAATTAGCTTCTTCGAGCCTGAGGCTCTTTGAGTGTCCTGTGAGACCGGCACATACCTCCCAGGAGTGATAAAGACCATCCGTGTGGTACTAGTTTACAAATGTGTTATACACGTGTGAGGTATTCCCATTCACTTCTACTGTGAGTAACAGCATAGAGAGATGGGGTGATTGGCAAGGTTTTGTGTGTGCTCCGTGTACTGGAAAGGGTCCTGAGTAAGCCTCCCAAGCCTCCATTTCCTGTCTGTGGAAAGAAGCTAGCACCTGTCTCATGGACCTCACAAGGTTATTGCAAGCCCATCTGAAATGATGCTTTGAAGATGGCAAATATCTGTTTTAGTCTCACTGCAAATCTTCCGTGGTAATGTAGTCCAAGCATAACCCAGTCTCATCGCTTAAGGTAATATAAGTCAGTCGTGGAGGCAAAATAAATTGTAAAACTGAGCATAAACCGCACATTGTAGGGAGAGAACTGTGACACTGTGTTTTCTTACTGCACAAAACCGTATTTTGTTTCAGATTTTTATTATAACGTTCATGTACATGCATAAAAGCAGACAAAAAGGGAGAAAATTGACAACAGTAACAGCTAACATGTGTCTAAGCTTTATTATCCAGGTTTATTTATTTATTTATTTATTTATTTATTTATTTATTTATTTATCTATCTATCTATCTATCCAGGTTTAGACTCCTAAGCCTTTCCTGAACATTACCTTGTTTAACTCACACACAGCAGCTCCAAGGTAGGCACTACCATCACTATCTCCCTTTTACAGATGAGACACAGAGAAGTTAACTAATTTGCTCAAGGTCACAAAGCTAATAACTGGTAAAGCTTAAGGTCTGTAAACAAGTAATGTGGGCATGCATTCCTACAAATTACAAAACCTCGTGGAGTCAACAGGCAAACAGGGTATGTCTGCTTTTGACGGGATAAGTGTTAAGAAACCACTTCGCATGCCTTTGGCGGTGATCCTAGGCACCTTTGACTGAAGTCATAATTTTACTACAGAGCCGGCGCCTTTAAACATTTATCAGGCTATTACAAAGGTTAGACTTCTCTCCTTTTCACTTTTACTTTCTCTAAGCAAAAGTTATTTGGTACATTAACTCAGGTGATTAGGGTAATGATGCCTGAAAACCTGAGCTTCCCCCCCCCCTTTTTGCATAGTATTACCCCAAAGCTTCTGTGCAATACTAGAATGTTGACTTTAAAAAATGATTTGGGGGTATTATTTTAAGGAAATCGAAGGGAAATTATCACGTCCAAGAGAAAGCTAGACCCGAAGATCCCGGAAAATGAAGAAAAAAATGATGTGTCTGCGAAAACGGTAGCTGGGATTTAAAAAAAAAAAAAAAAAAAAAAATTCCCCAGGGGTTGTAATTTGACTGCGCTCTTTGGCAACGCTCCAGTGACAAGTCCAAGTGCTTGATCTCGCTCCTCGGCGCCCCCCTCCTCCTCCCCACCTTGCTCGCCCCGGGCCGCGGGGAGGAGGGACCGAAGATCCGCTGCTCCCGGCGGCGGAGCCCGCATCTCGGCGCTGGGAGGGGCGGGTTCGGGCGCGGCCGAGCCGAGGAAGAGGAAGTCCGAGCCCGAGCGGCGGTGCAGGGCGCTCCGCGAGCGCGGGAGCCGGGGCCGGAGCCGGAGCCGGAGCGGGAGCGGGAGCCGGGGCCGGAGCCGGAGCCGGAGCGGGAGCGGGAGCCGGAGCCGGAGCCGGAGCGCGAGCGGGAGTCGGAGCCGGAGCCGGAGCCGGGCCGGAGCCGGGCCGGAGCCCGAGCCCGCGCCGCGCAGCTTCACCCCCGCCGACCTGCGAGCGCGGCCCCCGCGCTGGAGCCGCGCGTCTCCGGGTAAGCGCCGGCTGCGCCCCGACCCCCGGGGTCGTCTTCCAGGGACGGGACCGCTCGCCGGGAGCCCCGGGAGCCTCGGCCCGGCCCCCTAATCCGCAGGTGGCGGCGGGCGGAGCGTGGGCCCCCCCGGGGTGCGGGCAGACGGTGCTTCCCGGAGCGCGCCCCCGCCGCGGGGACCCGGGGCCCGCTGCCCGCCGCCGCCTGGAGGGGGCGACCCGCCGCCGCCCGGGCGCGGGTCCCCGGGCCCCCGAGTGCCGGCCGCAGCCCGGGCGCAGCCTGCATCTGCCGGCGCCGCGGTCCCGCCCCCCGCCGGCCCCGGGAAGGGCTTCCCGCGTCCCCCGGGATGTCGCAGAGCCCAGCCCCAAGGTGGTCCGAGCGCGCGACGCGGCGATGGGACAGGCCCCCGAGGTCTACCCGGCCTCCCGGGGCCCGCGAACCGCGGCGGGAGTCAGAGGCCGGGGCGCCGCGCCGGGCTCGGGGGACCCCCGCCCTGGTAGGAACCGCTCGGCCGGGGCGGGGGGGGGGCGGGGGTGCGGGGGGTGCCCGACAGCCAGCCTCCTTTGTGTCCTCCGTTGAGAGCCTGGTTCCTAAACCAGGAGCGTGCGGAGGCTTCCGACCCGGGGAACTCCAGGGTCTGCGGTTTCGTGCGCGGCGTTGCAGCCACGAGGGCCGGCGCGGGTGCTGGGGTCTGCTTGCTGGAGGTCTGCTTGCTCCTCCACGCTCCCGTGGACCACCCCCCAGCGGCCGTGGCTCCCGCACATATTTTTGAAGTCGCTGAGTGGGAGTCCCACGCCAGGCATCACAGAAGGCTAGGTGGAGCTCGGGGACGGCGGGGTCGGGGGTTTCCGACCGGGCGGATACAGGACTACCTCGCGTTTCGTTCTTCAGCCAGGAGGCGTTCCAGAATGTTGACTCCAGGTCAAATTTGTCATCTCACAGAACTCCGGGCCTAGAAAGGTCGTGCAATGTTATGAAAATAGTTATCAAGTGTTAAAATCAGCTGGCTTCTCAGTTTCTGTGGTTGGCTTACTTTTAAAGAATTTATAGGCTTTGGACTTTGAGTAGTCGCTTGTTGAAACCTTTCCAAGCCCTTCATGTCGGGGAATAAGAAACCTCTGTCCTGACTTGAGACCTGAGCAGGCTGCTCCAGCTCTGCTGCCCTTGGCTTCCCCTAAAGTGATGTGCATGAACCAGAGAGTTTCTAAAGCTTCGTGCTCCCTCCCCCTCGCCTCCCAGGGATATTTATTTGAGCCACAATATTCAAGACTTAGATACGAAAGTGATGGTTTGACATATGACCCTTCACTGTCTTTGAGTCCGGATTCCTAATTCTTCGCTTTCCTTTTGGTCCTATTTGAGGCCCCTGTCAAGCCACCAAACCCCACCCAAAGAAATGTCCCCAGAGTTGTCCCATCTCGCTGACCTCTTCCTCAGTAGGTCCTCTACAGCCATCACTGCCTGACCATCCCTTTCTGTCCCGCATCTGCTCTCTGAAGCTCCCTGATGAGGGACAGAGTGAGAAACAATTATCTCAAAGTCCAATCCCTGACCTAAAAATCATGCTTTCCTTGATCAGTTTTCCCTGCTCACCTCCCTCTGTACCATGGGTACCAGTTCTTTCAGTGACTTTAATATAGATGATATTACCAGGTAGAAGCTTAAATATTTCCATGGGAGACTCGATCTGTACTGCAAAGAGGTTAAACAATCACTTTTAAACAAATCAATAGAAAGCAGCAACATAATTTTTCGAAACCAAGAATAACCAGTACTATTTGGCTCTCCTTTGAGGATATGATTTTTAAGTGATTTAATTAAGATTTAATGGTTCAGAGTCTGACACATACACATGGGGAATGCTTGAGTGGCACTAAATCTTTTGAGCTCTTAGTAAACTGAAAACAATTCCTAGATCTATACTGTTTCTTAATGGCTGCAATCCATTTTTTTTGCAGGCTTCTCCTCCCTCCTGCTTTCATTGCTAGTGATTGGTCTTTCAAACAACTATCATCGTTTAATCCTCCTGCAGGGATGTTTTGATGCATGGAGTATTAAAAATAGAATGGATCCCGGATGATCTAGGCCTACATCTTAAAGATTTGGGAAAGCACTAGTGGTGAAGAAGTGCTCTGGAATTAACTGACTGTGAATGAAATTTGTCTCTCCGTAGCTCTGTAGCCCTGAGACCTTGACCCCTCTAAGGAAGTTATTTAGACACAGATTATTTTATAATCAGGAAAATATAACAATTATAGGTGGTCACTCTCTTGGGATTATCTCACCTTTGCTCATTTCTTCCTCTGTACATTTGGGAAATAATGACTCTTCCTTGTGGAGTCATGCTGAGCATTGATGATTATTAATGAGATAATCCATTGTAAGTGTTTGCCACACTGTATGCTTTAAAGATGATTGTTGTTGATAAACCAAGTCCCAGGAGTGAGTGTTTTCGCTGGAGGTTACATAGTTCTCTCCTGGCAGAACTGTGATTTAATTCAGGTTCAGTTGTCTTTACCCCAAACCCCACTACCTAGAAATGATGGTGGCATAGAGACATATTTTTTTTTATTAAATGTGATGGTTCCTTCTTTCAGAGAAAAAAAAATCACTTGTCTTTTTTGTCTTGGGAAAAATACGGGTCCTAAAGCAAAATGGTCATATGTTCAGCAGAGATGGAAACATTTTCTAGACAAAGACTGTAAGCAGCCTAGTACTTGTAGGTAGCAGGCATTTCAAATACTAATGTTTCATCACAGCCTACATCAATCCTGCTTAGTAAAACGAAAAGCTGACCCCAAACCATTTGGGCAGTCAGAGCCATGGGTGTCTGTGCCAAGTAGAACTTATGACTGTAGAGCCAGCTTTCAAGTAATTAAGAGATGGCTACATGTTCGGCTTTATATTGCTCATGCTGATGAAAAGCAACAGATGTTTTAACAAAGATAGTGGAAATATAGGCTAATCCTCCTAGTGAGTGGGCCCAGGTTTGTTGTAAAATAACTAGGCCACAGGTTACCCAGATGCTGCAGAACAGCTTCCAGTATGCCTGGATGATTCCTCTCCCACTGATTAGGAGTTGACTGTATATCTAGAATAGTTTTCATGTTTGAGTCATGCTTTGCTATCTTTTCAATCTGTATACATGAGGTTACCGAAAAATGTTTTTCTGATGAGATATAAGCCAAGTAAAAATTTCCAAGCTTCAACATCTTCTCTCGGTAAATATTGAATTACTGTTTGATGGAAAGCTAAAGTATGTTACATTCGTAGATCTGAAAACCCATAACCTTCTTCCTTCCCCCCATCCCATACATTCCTAAAGAAAAAGGCAACTCGAAGCATGCTAGCCTAAGTTTTGAAAAAGATTCCAGCTACACCCGCTTGATGTACGAACCCGATGGGAGGAGAGTCAGAGTTTTCACGGGTCTTTAATTAAGAAAGTTGTTTTGGTAAGCTTTAATAACCAGGCTGCTGCCTGCAGAAGCCACTTACCATCAGCATTAGAAGGTAAAACCGTTACAGCAGTTGGCCAAAGGCTAGCAAGCCCTTAAGTGTAAGGAGGATGTCTTTTTAAAATACCAAAGACAAAGTTGAAATGGGTGTGAGGCTAATAATGGCCTAAAAATTTAGAATTCTCATAAGAGGAATTACTAAAGCAATAAATTATCATACCACTGAATTGGCCTTAATTTTTGAGATGGTAAATAGATCTAGTTCTCTACATGTCCAGTCACATTAGACACTAACTCAGATGACCTGTGTCGGAATAGAGATGGATGAGGACGATAAGAAGTTCTAGACGGTAAACCTTTCCCCGTAAAGAGCGAGATACCAAGTGTTTTCTGGTACATGTATGCCTCTGACATATAGTCTTTGTGTGTGTGTGTGGGGGGGGAGTATTGTTTGCTTACAGTCCTTTAAAAACATAAAAACCCATCTTTCCTTGACTGCCATGTAAGACAGGCTGCAGGCTGGCTTTGACCTATAGCCATAGTTTGCCATCTTTGTCCTAAATAAAATAGGCTATGTTTGGGGTATCCTTCAGTATTTTTGCAGAAACCCAAAAATAACAAACGTAATAGGCTCTATGTAAGCAGACTCGATAGAAATGAACTTAGAGTCACGTCTCCTTCGTCATTTCTTTTTCCACTTGTTCTCTATTTTCTCTTTGCACTAGCCTTGGAAATCTCTGTTCGACATAGCCATCGGTTGACATGGGAATGACAGTGCCACATTTCAGTATTCTTCCTTGAGCTGGATGTTGAATGGTGGAGAGAAGCTCAGCTGAGTTGGAATAAAGCCCACATTGAAATGGTTTATCGATGAAGAGTATCAGTCATATGAAGTGAAGTTCAAACCCCCCAGCATGGCACCCAAAGCCCTTGAACCTACTTTTCTTCTAGCACCTCCCATGTATACTCTATGTTTCTCAGTCCAGAGCCTTAAGTGGGCTATGCTGTTGCTCATCGATGGTGGAATCCTTCGATACAAAGTTTAAATATCCATCACTTCCGTGGAGCCTCTCCTCATCTTATCAGGCAGAGATGTAGACATCTGCACTTCTATATTAACACAGGACCTTACACATGAAGCACTTGGAAGGACAGAGGAATATGGCAATCCTCAGTAGACGAACATTACTTTTCAAGGGTGGAGGAAGTTTTATTTTTCTCTGTGGCTTCAGGGATCTTCCCATATATCTTCAGACAGGCACAGAACTGTTTCCAGGCTTTGTATGTGATACACAGAATAGCACAGTGCCTCTAGGTCTAGCTTTTGAAGTCAAGATGTATCTAGTCCTGGCTTCTCCACTTAAGCTGCTATCTGCTATCCCATCTTTAAAGTAGATAATCAGAAATCAGAATGACCTCTAAATTGCTAGGATTAAATGAGATTTGCCTCTGTAAAGCATTTAGTTCATGGTCTCACATGTAGTAATTGCTCAATAAATGGCAACTTTCCTTCATTCCAGAGCCAGTTATTCAGAACTTACCATGTCCAGAATAGTGCCTGATCCAGTTCTGGGCATAGTGGTGAACACAAGAGATGTGGTCTCCATGAAGATGGGATGACTAAAGGGGAAGAATCAGGGTGATGGGTGGGCTGCCTTAGATCGGTGCTCCAGGAAGCCTCTCAGAGAAGGCAATTTATGAACTGTGACTTGAATGATAGTGATGAATTCCTGTCTCCTAAAATCAAAGATACTTGTGAAATACTCCATCTTTTAAGATCCCACTAAGGAAGAGGAAAAAGTGTCAATAAAATTGATACCCTCTCCTATAAGATACATCCTTAAGGTGTGGGAAATGTACATCTTAACATCAATATAATTTCTTGATGTTTGTTGCTAAGTAAATATCCATTGAATACATTAGTGTTACTCTATGGTTGCATACAAGGTTGGGCTCTAGTGCTTTATATTCCGAGTTTCTCTCTTTTGCTTCAAAGCTCTTAAAAGTTAACTCAGATCTGCCAAAGATAAATTAAGCATATAGTAAATTAAGACACTGCAAGCCTCATAAGACATTTGTGATCTGATGTGTTTTCAAACGAGTTTAAAACTTTCACTTCGGTCATTTAAACGAGCAAAGCATATTAGAGAATCCTGTCTAAGTGGAATTGACCTACACATACCTTGTAGGAATGAAGTCGAGTGGCTTCTGCAGCTGGATAATTCCTTTTGGCAGCTGTCTGCAGGGATGTGTGAATCTTTAATGCACATAAATGCCTTTCTAGAGGCAATGAAGGCATTAACTGGAGCTTATGTTTTCTAGAGTTAATTTAACATAAATACTCCTTCTCTCCTCTGTCTCCCAAGGGGCTGATCATTGCTCTGACCAAGTGGGTCCTTTCTGATAATGAAGTGGAAGGGGCTTCATTTAGAATCAACCCCCTTTCCTCCTTTGGCAAGTCTCCAGGTTTTCACACTGCAAGGAATGTTCTCTTCCCATATTTCCCCACCCTTCTCCCTGTTCAGAGAGTAAAATACTGCTTAAGTCTTTGCTTTCTGACCACCCTCTAAACTCTGAATCCTCGTCAAGATCTTTTCCTGCACCCAGTGCAAGGAATGTTCTCTTCCCATATTTCCCCACCCTTCTCCCTGTTCAGAGAGTAAAATACTGCTTAAGTCTTTGCTTTCTGACCACCCTCTAAACTCTGAATCCTCGTCAAGATCTTTTCCTGCACCCAGTGTGGAGCCTTATTGTCTCTCCCTCTGCAGCTCTCTCCATCTGTCCAAAATTCTTTTAACTCTTCAATGTCTGGATGGATGACTCCATGGGAGCTTTGACAATACGTGGCTATTTCTAGCTGTCATAAAGTGTGCTTTCATGCTGTTTCGGTCTGAATTTCATCATGTCACCCAAATCCCTAGCACGCAGCAGCATGCTATTCTCCTGATAGTAAGCATGCCTTAGACCTTCCTGGGGTCTGTTCCTTTGGGCCCTACCCTCTCCCATTGGTCCACAGAAGCCCCTGCAAAGTTTCCTTCCATGCTCCCCCTTCCAGGCTCCCCCGACAGGGTGGTCAGTGCTTGGCCAAGGAGGAGACAAAGTGCAGATCTTTTTCTCTTCCAGAGTCACCTCCTTCCTCCCTCCACCTTCTCCTGTGACTGAAGCCCTCATGTCTTAGGAGGTCTTCAGGATCGACAGCAATGCTAGCTGAAATATGAGGCTTTGCAAACAAGTAGATGCAAAGGAAAGGTCATCTGTAGGCATTCCAGGGATGCACATTAACCACAGTCCAGCCTTAGGATGATTTAAAGCTGCTCCAACCTGTGACTAAAAAGCTGGCTGGGCGGGGGGCGAGGTGGGGGGAAGGGGGAAGACGTGAGGCCATGAGGAAGGGGTGGGGGCACTGAACTGAGGCCATCACAGAGTTCAGCTTCCCGGGGCTGTGTGATTACACATGGTCCTCAAACACTAACATCTGTGCTTCTCTGATGTGCTGGGGAGAGAGGGAAGACTGTAATCTGGAGCATAAATATATGATCCTGTGTTTGTTCCCTTTAAACCATGTAAACCTGTTATTAGTTTAAGCATCTGTGTTGTGCTAAAATATTATTGCTGCTCCAAAGGAAGATATGGTAGCTGGTCTGAAACAGCTTACAGTCTAAATATTCAGGTGTCTCACAGTTCTTAAAATGTGCATCAACTAAACACATGAATTATGGAGCCTAAGAGTCAGACTAAAGAATATAGGATTACCTAGTGGAACACAGAGGAACATAACAGAAGTAGTCCTTAGAAGTTAATTTTTTGAAAGAAAAACGTTCTCTTACCTTATGCCTTTCCATCATAGATCAGACTTTTTGGAGATTTGCTGAGGAATAATTAGGGTGAAGCTCTAAGAGTGATGAAGTGGGCAGGAGACCGATGGGAAATGGGCATGTGGATGGGCGGCCTGCGATTGGCCTAGTCTAGGAAAGTACTTGGGGAAATATTTGGAAGCTTTTGGAATATAGTTATGGAGAAAAATCTTGGTGGTCTTGGCTTTTTTCCACTATTCTTCACTGTGTATATGAGATAAATGCTTATTTTCCCCTCTCTCCTTTAACAGTTGTTTGGGTTAAGCTCTAAGGAATGCCATTTAATCACAATATTTAATGATATCTGATCTTGAAGCTAAAATGGTAAGGAAAGTAATGTGCAAATAATGTTTTTGTGGCACATGGAATCCTGTGGCCCATGGTATACCCTCTCACAGTAAGACATTACCTCTTAGGAACTTACAATCCGGATGAGTTCCACAAACTATCATTATTATGAAGCACTCTTGATTTTTTTTTGTTATTTCTTTCTTTTTAGAAGGTGCCCTGATATGAAAGCAAATACCATGAACCTCTAAAAATTAATTTGTCATGAGTCCCACAAAAACAATGCCTTTCAAAATACAGAATACCCCTGAGGAGCAAAAAGATATTTATTTCTCTCTATGGTCAACCATATCAAGATGTGAAACTATCTAATCTAATACTACATAGTTCAAGAAATTTCCAAATAGGAAGTTAACGGGTATTTGTTTTTACCTTCTTATGTAAATGAAGAAGAGATATGTCTGTATGAACTAAAGACATAATAGCTAGCAACAGTCATCCTAAAAATCCCCTTGGTTTTGATTACTAATATATGCAATAAACGTACTCTGTAAATATTCAGAAACTATATGCCATATGCCAATGAGAAGATTCTTATTTGATACTCCAATACGCCCAATAGATACGGCAATCAAATGTCATACTTTCTTATTCTCTTTACTTCCTTTTTGTAGTACTAGTTCAAACACTCTTTCTGTGGCATCAGTGATAGGAAAAATGGTGTGCATGGAAAATATTAACTTGTTCTTCTAAGGTTTGAATGCTTAGAGTCGGGATGGGGGGATAGCCTGGAACTAGGCACTCTGTGTATGTCATTTAGAAGTTACTCAAAAATGCCTTCTGCAATGGGGATAAAACCACATAATGAAGATGTCATGAGATTTAAACATGCAATGTATGTGCAGTGCCTAGTAAATAATAAGCTCTTGCTAAGTAGTGGCTCTTTTAACTATGTTCAATGGGTGTCACACTCCAGTTTTTTTTTTCCCTGCTACTACATGCTGGAACAATAAACCAACGTGACAATAACCGAAGCAAAAGCCAATGGTAAGAGAGAAGGAAGAAGAACACATTCTTTTGGGTTTGTTTTACTGTAGTGGAGACATGAGATTCATTATACATGAACATTCCGATTAGAATTAGTTTATTCAACAAAGATAATTTCCTAAATTCTGGGAATACATTGAACAAAACAGACCAAATCTGGAGTGAAGGGAAAGCTGTGTGTGACGAGTGCTCTGAAGAAAAGAAGATAGGAAACATGTAATGGGAGTGGGGCACTCTCTTTGCCCGATGGTCTGAAGAGCCTATCTGAGTTGGTTACGTTGAGCCAAGGCTTAAATAATATGTGACCCTGAGAAGATCTGAAGGAAGAACATTCTAGGCGGGGGAGGGGGGGAAGTAAGGAAAACCTAAGGGGAATAAGCTTGGTGAGTTCTAGGGGGAAAAAGACAGGCTACATGTGCGAGATAGGGAAGCAGCAGTAGTGGGGAGGTAAAGCTGGACCGGTAGGCAGGACCTGGATTGTGTAGATCTTTAGATTGTCAGACGTCTTCATCATGGTTTAAAAGTGCAATGCGGAGCCACTGAAAAGCAAGAAGCAGGGGAGTGACAAGATGAATGCCCAATTATCACTCTGGCTGTTGTGCAGAGAAAGGACTACAGTGGAAAGTTCTGGAAACAAGTAGAACAGTTGGAACACTATCGCAGGGGTACAGAGGATGCTCACAGAGGAGGTGGTGAGAAGCGGGTTGATTCAGAACTGGAATGTCAGCCAAGATGGTACAGCTCAAGGAGAAGGAATTTATGGGGGTTAGGAAGCAGCCTGGCTACTGTTACTTGTTTTGACCTCTGTGCTTACCAGTCCCCATGGTCAGTTCCGTCACCCTCTCTTTCTCAGCTCCCCTTGATGGGGTAACCAAAGCAGCACATGGCTGCCAGTCTCTGTGAAGCCATGATGCATCAGCTCATCTCCCCCACACCCCTTCGCGGCCAAGTATCCCCTCCTTCCAGCTCCTCAGCATCCTCATTACCTCATTTCTAGTGCTTACAATGTGGTATTTTTGATAACCATTTAGTTGGTCTGCCTTCCCTCGCTAAACTGTGAGCTCCTTGAGAGCAAGTATTTGAACAAAATAATTTTTCTTTTACTGGGTAAAATGAGCATTACGAAATCTGGGCCAAATTCTTTGTTTTCACAAATTAGTTGAAAAAAGGAGATTCTGAGTAGGTTGCTAAATATTTGAAGAAGGAGGAGGCGTAAGGAAAGGAGAAAGAGAAGAAAATGAAAGGAGGAGAGAAATTTGCCAGAAAAATTCGGAGGCTCTTCAACTTCACACTTCATGAAGATTTGTTTAGCAAAGTGTTTGTGTTCAAATGATTTTCTGCAAGAGGAGTCTAGTAGCTATTGGTTTGAAAGTTGCATGGGTGTGCAGTAAATGTGGTGCTCTATAAGTATGTATGTTCGTTGCCTGCCTTTCCCTGGTTTTTAGTGCACTTGGAAGCTCAGCAGTGTTTATTCTGGAGCAGAAACAACTATCAGAGAAATTGTAGTGTTAAGAAGTCTCTCTAATGTTCCAGCAGTTGAGTGATGGCTCTGCCTTTCCAAACAGGATATTAGCCCTATGCCAACTCTATAAACACGCTTTCTAATGCATGGGGAGGGCACCTCAGACCTATTGGTAGGTCATGAATCTCCTGGGGCGTAGAGATCCTGCCGTATTCATCCTTGAATTCCCTGTACAGAGCATAGTCACTAGGCATCCTTGACCTTTAACCAATTGATTGACTTGAAATTTGGTCCAGCTCTCCATTTCCATGATAAAGTGGGACCGAGAAGTCTGATGCTCAATGTTATTGTGTGGGTTTGGGATGAAAACCTTCATTCTAATTTACCAGCTTCAAGCTTAGGCATGTAAAAAGAAGTTTGAGAAGTCTGTATTTGTTATTCTCATATTCAGAATTTAGCATCCTTACCGGAAAAAAGAAACCAATATAGCTAAATCATGTTGTTTAGTGTTGTTTTAAGTGGTGGAATGATTGTTCTGTTATTTGCAAATTTAATTTATTAAGACAGGTCTTCGAAGGATCCTTTCATGTTAGAAGGGAATGGCTTCTGGTAGCCTCGTTTTAGTAACTGACTAGGCCTACTAGGAAAGAATCAAATGAAATTTCTTTTAGAATATTCTGATTTGAATGTTCTGGCTCAAGTAGGGAGGCCCTATTGTGTCTCAAAAGAAATCAAGAGGAAAAACTGCAGCAGGCCTATCCGAGCCTCCCACTTTTCTCCTGGGATTTATCTGTTGGCTTTTACACAATTGATTCAAAGTCATCCACCCAGAATTAGGCTCATAATCTCTCTTTCCAGACCCACCTCCAACTTCCTGGGATTGTTTTTTTCCCTCCTTTTCCAATTCTTGGTTAATAGCACCATAATACACCCGTCACAGCAAGCCATTTCCTCCTCTCTCCTGCCTTGACCAGTTAGCAGTGACTTCCTAAACAGTTCTCAATCCATATTCACTCACTCATGCCTCCCATCCCGTCCTTTTAGACACTTATCTCTTGCCTAGGCCGTTAGAGTAATTGTTGAGCCAGCATTGATTCATCTATCTAGAACACAAACTTGACCAGTGAATACATCGTCATTGGGGCCCCTTCTAATGGCTTAACCCAAAGGAAGGGTTGATGGTAGAACTTAAGATAGAGATAAAAGTTCCAGATGGAGAGCCTCTACCATTTCTCTGATCACATTCCCTCTCTCCTATCTCAGGTCCAGTAGATAAACTCTGTGGGCTCTACCTCTAGAACATCCAGAATCCTACTGCTCACAGACTTCACTGTCCCCACTGGGTCCAATTCACTTGCCCCCTCTCCCTGGATTTGTGCAATAGGTTCCTACCTGGTCTCCTTGCTCTCTACTATCTCTTTTCTACACAGCAGCCAAAGTGATCTTGTCCCTTGGTTGGCCAATTCCAACTCACTTCATGGCTTCCCAACTCACTTGGAGTCAAAAGCAAATCCGTGAAACAGCTTCCAAGACCCTCCCCAGTTGGTTCCTGCTCCCCTCTTTGTCTCTGATCCCATCTCCTGCTCTTCCTCACATGCTCACTCTGCCTCAGCAAACTGGCCTCTTCGCAGTTCCCAAATATGTCAAACAAGCTCCGGCCTCAGAATATTTTCATGACTTTTTCCTGGAAAATTCTTCCTGGATACCAAAGCCGTACTATCTCTCTGTTTGCAACTCCCTGCTCAGGTGTCCCCTCATCAAAGAAGTCTTCCTCATCATGCATAAAATAGGAGCCCCCTCACCTTGCAAGCCACAGCCTTCTTGCCCTCCTTCATTTTTATTCATAGCATTTATCAACTCCTAACAAAGGATACATTTGTTTCTTGTCTGTTCTTCATGAGAAGAGAGGCTTTGTGTTGTTTTCACTGTATTTCCAAGTTTTAGAACAGTGCCCAGCACAGAGAGAAGCTTGCACATTCTTTTGAATAAATCAATATCACCATTACCATCTCTTGCCTCTAAGTAAGGTAAGTTCTGGTTGTCTGATACTGTTAGACCACATTCTAGAATGAGATCAGCTACCTAAGGTGTTGTGTGTGGATGCTGGTGAGTGGGTGGGTGAGTACCTAGGAGTAGAATAGTGGAGAACCTGCCCTGTGATTCCACCTTTTTCCATTCCTGCACTCCTGTCCCTGGGCTTCTAAAGATATTTCCTAGGTGGTCCCCCTGGGCCTCTTGCCTGCAGAGTCTGCCCTCTGACACCACCTAACACAGGAAGCTTTGCTCTTAGCTGTTCTCCTATATCTGCCCTGGACCCCACCCAGGTTGCTTCCCCACACCATCTTACTCCTCCCGCAGAACCAAACATCATCTCACATGTCACCGACACTCACAACATAGCAAGTCCCTGCTTGATATCTAAGTCCACTCACTTACCTTCGTTCTCCAAATGTGACATATCCATCAAAATAGGCAGTGCGGTGCCAGCTAAAATGTTCAGATTCTGGAGCTAGACTACCTGGTTCCACACCTCATTCCCCAACTTAGAGTTGGCATGACTTTGTCAAGCTCTCTGGCCTCCTGAGCTTAGGAACAGCACCTCACAGACAAGGTTTGAAACACTACCAGCTCCTGGGCTTAGGATGAGAATCAGACCCAATCATTCCTTTTCTTTTTTTTAAGATATTATTTATTTATTCATGAGCGACACAGAGAGAGCGAGAGGCAGAGACATAGAGACAGAAGCAGGCTCCATGCAGGGAGCCTGATGTGGGACTCGATCCCGGGACTCCAGGATCACGCCCTGGGCCTAAGGGCCTAAACCACTGAGCCATCCGGGGATCCCCAGACCCAATCATTCTTTAACATGCTTGCAAAACCGAGTTCTAGCATCCAGAAAAAGCTAGGTAAATGCTAGCCATTATTTTCCTTGGCATTTCTTTAAAACTGACATCTTTCAGAAAACCCAAATTGCTCTCTTTTTTCTCATGAAAACCAGATGTCCTTTAATTTACCATGTTAATCAGCTTCATGTATATTAATGCCTTACCATGATACAGATTACCAACTCATCCATGTCTTATTAATTTATATGTACACACTAAATATTTTTCTAAGTGCATTTAGAAATATTACATTTATCCATTCTCTTCTCAGTATTTCCCTCCTCCCTTCCTTGCTTTTTCTGCATAGCACATATTTCTGTCTGATTGGCATACTGTAAATTACTATTTACCTCTTTAAGCTCCTCAGGGAGGAATCTCTCTTCTAATTTAAGAAATTTCCAAATAAACACAAGTAGAGAAAAGACTATAATAATGTAATGAAGCCCTGTGTACCCATCTTGCAGATTGAACAATTATAATTGCCAATCTTGTTTCATTTGTTTCCCCGTGAACCTCCCTCCTATGCTTTGGAGTAGTAAGAGCAAATCCCAGGTATCCTGTTGTTCTACTCACAAATATTTCAATATGTATTTCCAACTGATAAGAACACTTTTCCATAATAACCATCAATTAATTAATATGCCTACTAAAAATAGCAGTAGTTCCACCCTATCTATTCCTATACTGTCTGTACTCAAATTTCCCTGTTGGAGCAGGGTGGTTTTTTGGCCTGTTTAGTTTACTGCCACGTGCCAAGTATTTAACCAAACGAGTGGATAAGTTGTATTCTCAAAATTTATTTTTGAAAGACAACTCCATAAAAATATTATAAATGGTGATTGCGATCTTGGGCTAATGAAAGAAAGCCCACTTGACTCATCATGCAGCTGAGGCATACTTCTGTCTGATGTTCACACGTCCCGTAGAACTAACACCGGTGTCTTCAGTGAGTTCTCCCTTGGGATGGGCCTCTTTGAACCCGCTGCTCTTGCTTCAGAGGATGTGAAACTTCATCTCCCTTTGCCTTCTTGGGCAGGGAATGAAGACAGCCTGGTTCATACTTTGAGAGTTGAATGGACTGTCCTCAAATGTGAGCTGTACTACTCACCTGCTATTGCTTCTTCCAAAAAGTGGGGAAGAATGATGACTCCTATATAGGATTGTTATGAACATGTAATGATAGTAGATCAATTTGTTCCTCAGTGCTCGACCTTTAGCAGCTGTTTCGTGAACAACCGAGATCTCTCCCTGTCACCAAGCCATTGTTGTTGGCAGTCTCCAAGGCAAGAGTTCCCAGGAGAGAGAGGAAGGCCCCCAAGGTTGAACGGAGGACTGCAGGATATGGAATGGAAGCTGGCTCTCAGCAGTGCTGCTTCCCAGGACTTCCTGCCCCTCTATCCAGTCTGTCTGTCTGTCTGTCTCTCTTTCTCTCTCCTGTTCAGGATGACCCTTTAGGGTTTCTTACTTTTGCTGTGGTCTGCTGTGGAGTGGGAAAGTAGTGTTGTATCTTTACTTCTGGGTGGTACAGTGCCCTTTCGAGGGTTACTTTGAAGAGCTTTTACTGCAAATAATGAGATTTAGAGAAATCCTTATAGTTGTACCTTTTCTTTGGAGCAAGCACTAAGGGAAAATAGTTGCGTGAAAATCTGATTTTGTGCTCTCTTGAATGAATGACTAGGTTCCACTATAGATTCCTATCTAAGTAAGATTATTTTCAAGCACCCTGGGCTCCCTAATGAATTTGGGAACACAACTGGTCTTGTCAATAACATGTTGGAAAATCACTTCTCTCACTGAGCTTAGATACAAGGTCTGTTTTCCTATCCATCATTCATCTAATGCTGGACGTGCATTTTCAGTTTTATGATTGGGAGTAGCTTCCCTCTATTTCCAAGACTATGCCTTGCTCTGAGGCAGATTAACTTGGTATTTGAGGTGAACAAAGCTTTGTGTAACCTACAACCTTTACAGAGCTCAGTCTCTCTCCACCTCACAGAGGGGTTCAAAATGTTAGGTCTAACTCTGATAGCTTCACCGGTGAGCCCTCTTCTGCTTTCTGCATCTGCAGCCCTTCCCCTCACACCAACCCCAAAGTACCATGCAGACAGAGTTTTCAGTTTGCTCTCACTTGGCCAGTTTCCCCCTCTGAGAGCTGGCGTCGGCTTGATTTCCTTCCCCGCCATTGCAACGTTCCTCCTTTCCAAATCTCAGTGGAAATTTTGTAACATGCATATACTTCAATTCTCACAACAGGAAAAAATACAGATATAGATTCGTATAGGCTAGAGTTTTTTTGTGAGAAGAATCAGAATGAAGAGGCATTACAGTGGGGGAAGTCTGCTAATGAGGAATAGAGTGGAAATTCTAAATAGGCAATGAGAAGACTGGAAGGGGCAGGGCATTTGGGGAGTAGGCATGGGAGGAAGGTAAAGTAGTACAAGGCTAGGGTAATGGGTATGAAGCTTTACCTTCTGATTCTCATTTGCTTCCTGTTATACC
Source organism: Canis lupus baileyi (assembly GCF_048164855.1). NCBI lineage: Eukaryota > Metazoa > Chordata > Mammalia > Carnivora > Canidae > Canis > Canis lupus. The sequence continues at coordinate 41,980,162 of NC_132838.1, forward strand.
AAGGAATAAGCAGACCCTGGATGAACTCCATGGTGGCAGTGGAAGTGATAGCTAACATTGACCGAGCACTTCCCAGCCCTGGAAGAGGTCCAGAGGCTTTGCATACATTTGCTATCTCATGCTCACAAACATTGTGTACACAATCATTCCCATTCTGTAGATGAGGAAACAGTTGTAAAAATAGTTAGGTGTCTTTGGACAAGACACCTAACTAATCAATGGCAGTGCCGGGGTCAGTCTCCAGTGGACTGACTCCAGACCTCATGCACATAGTATGCTTGGTATATGGGTTGGGATTGGATTTAACTGCCAGTGGGGTGGAGGAAGGGGACACAGAATTCACAGGTCTGAGTAAGTCCAAGGCCAGTAAATAGCTGTCTGCCTATAGGGACCCAAACTCCCTTTATCTTGTCGCACTGAAAGATATCATCTTAAGTATGGGCGGCCATATGCCCAGTTAAAATTGAGGATTGCATTATTGTAGAAAAAAGAGTGGCTATTTGGAGGGACAGCTCACCTGCTAAGAGAAAAGGAAGGTGGCATTGCAAGGTGTGGCATTCCAGAGGGAAGGACCACCAATGGCCAGAGTCACTAAACTGTCCTGCTCAAGTGCCTTGCAAAGCTGTGGCTCATGGTAGCTACTAAAGTATTTGATTGACAACTGTGGTATCTGTCTTCTCTAAAAGCAAAAACCATATTTAATATCTGGCGAGATGCCCCACTTAAGTAAAAATAAATATTAGATTCTAGTGTTTGATTAACAACTGGGCATTTCCAATGAACACTTTATTTTGGCAAGGGCTGTTTACTAACAGTCAGAAGCAGTTTCTTCTGGAGAGGAAGCTTCTAAAGCTGCTAATCATCATAGGATGTCAGCCATTCATGGTGACATCAGGAAACACCTGAAAACCGATATGGTCTACTTGCCTCCACCAGCTTCATGTCTTATATGAACTTGCTTTTTTGTCAAAGAGCTGGACTAATCAGACACTTGCTTGAAGGACTCCACGTTCAGAATGAATTAACTAATCAAAGAAATGTTTGCAGTCTCAATGTTCTCAATCTCCTGTGACAGAAAAGAAACCTTTGGTAAATGCTGAAGTTGCAGAATTAAGACCTACATTGAGGGTGGGATGATTTCAACATTATTGAAAGGATTAGGAAGAAAACTGACAACTAGGATAGCAAAGATTTTTTTGCCAAGGTGAGGAATTTGAAGAAGTGCAATTGAGTTAAATTGTATATTTTCAGAAGTGTAGATTCTGTGAATTTTCTTCTATTGCATATCCCCAGAGAATTACAGGAAATCCTTTGTTACAGGGTATCCTGAGTTGGAGGGTTTGTTAAGTTAAAAAAAGAAAAAAACAACACTCATTTGGTGGCAGGCTTCTGGTGAAGATTATAGAATCCATTTATGCTCCGCTGAGTTTGAGGAACAACAATCACTTTCATCACAACTTGTTTGCACGGTGGCCCACAGAAGAATTAAGAGACTTCCTTTTTAAAAAGTTTTTGCTAAGACAGCACTTTTATTTTCCAGTTGAGTCAATGGGATTGTCTTCTATTGGAATTCCAAAATCAAACTTGATGTCCTAGTGAGATCTCAAAGTAAATTGGTGAGAAGTAATTAACTAGTTAATTACCAGCGTGGTAAAATAGACTTGTGCTTTAAAAGTTTTTAAACTACTCAAATGGAGGGGACTTTCAGAAGAAGGCTATTTGTTGATGTCGCCAAGCCTATGGCAGTACTCTAAATCTCCTTCACAAAGTTTCCTGTAAAACTCAGTAAGGTTTTGGTCCAGTTTAGAGGTGTCTGTCTCTTTCCAAGCTGCCCAAGAAAGTTAAGAACGGTGATGCTGATGGTAGGTGGTGAATAAAGCTGCCAACTGGTGTGAGTGGGCTTATGAGGCGGAGCACAGAGAGCTCACCAGGGCTTATAAATGCAAAGGATTTCCTTCTATTCTCTGAGGCCGTTTGACAGACAAATGATTACAGCTTATTGATGGGCATATCAGCAAGCATTGTTTTGTGGACGGCCTGGGGTGTGGGAACAGGTCTTAAGGGGCGAGGGACTATACCCAAACACAGGAGGATGGAAAGTGAATATGGTATGTGTGCTGGTAAATGTTTAACAACCTTCTGGGGTGGGGGTGGAGGGCTTTGTATGTGTGTGTGTGTGTGTGCATACACAATACTCATAGGACGCAATTTGCAAATAATAATACAACTGCAAAATGATTTTGACAGAATGCTTTTGTGAATGTTTGCCAAACTTCTTATATTTGTAACCAACCTGTTAATAAGCGATTATAGTTTTGACATGAATATTGTTATTTTCTTTCACATTAATAAGACAAAAGTGAAACAATGAAGATGTGTGTCAGAGTTTCACTCACTCATCAATGACAGGAGTGACTCCTCTACTGAGTTGAAAGCTGGATGAATATTTCGAGATTTTTTTTAATCCACGTTATTAATGTTTTCTTTAGCACTTTCTTAGACATGAGAACAAATCAAGCCCAGATTTCTGGTGTTTCCAACTTCCAAGGTGTAAATATCCGCAAGTAGCAGGCTACTTTCCTGCTACTGATGTGACATCATTGAATGCAGACATGGGAAGAAAAGTGTGCTAGCCCACCATTAATATAGTATTTCTACCACACAGATAAAATAGATGTCAGTGACCTCAATGGCATGGGTAACAGTAAAATAATTAAGAAAGGATGAGTTTGGGGCATTAATAGCTTTGTTTTTAATATAATTTTAATATAATTTATTTAATTTATATAGTTATATATTTTTTCATAATTTATTTAATTTCAAGTTTATATTTTTTATGTTTTAATTCTGCCTCTGATGATGGGCTTGCAACATTCCTGAAATTTCACACTGAGTTCTTGTGAGATGCTAAAGGAAGAGTTTTGAGGAGGAGAGTGCCCACTCTCATGGTCTAGAGAGGAAGGGAGGAAGCATAGCTGAGAGTGGTCATCAGGGCAGATTTTGACCTGACAAAACATTTTGAAAAGCAGCAGTGATTTCCCTTGGAGTGTGGGACAAACTAAATAAAAGTGGTCTCTAAATTACTAAGGGCAATTAAAACCCCAAGAAAGGGTGGTGCAGTGCCTGCCCAGCCATTGCCAGAGGTTCCCCCACTGGTTACTGTAGGCTTTTCACTTGGGGGAGAGAGTAGTAGCGGCAGAGCAAGAGGAGGGAATGCCAAATTTGTGAAAAATCTAGCTATTCAGAAATCAAAGGGAAGAAACTATGGAAAGAAAAAACACAGAGTAAACTTGCTTTGGAGACAGATTCTAGACAATTTGACTCAAGTGATGACTTTTCTCAAAATTCTACCTATTGAGAGATCCCTGTGGTTAAAGATGGCGGGGTGGGGGGGAGGACAGTTCAAAGGTCACCTGTGTTCCACGCTCCAGGTTCCTTCACACTCCTGCTTGCTTTAGCAGGTCCCACCTCCATACACTTCTGCCCCCCACCCCCCACTCCCATGCCCCCAGAAAGGCTCTCACATCCTCACATTCTTGCATATTCTCCCTTCTTCCATCCTTGTAGTTGGGTGTTTAGCTATTTCCACCCTTGTGTTGGCTCATACCTGACACCCAGGTCAAGGAAGACCCTCAGAATTCAGAAACCCTTGGAAGGCAATAGAAGATTGTAAATATAGGCATATTTCTGACACATGTTCATTTGAATTAGTTCAAAATTAACTGCTTTATTCCTAATGCCCACTGAGACACTCCATAGTAAGGGAGCAGATGGTTAAGTGGGAAAGGAGGCAGTTTTGGAGCAGGCAACTTTGAGGACCCAAGACAGGCTTTAATGGAACAGATGTTAGGGTAAAGAAAATACAATGCATGCCTCTAGATGTTTCTCCCCTCCAACTTGAAAGAAAAAATGTCTTTTTTATTTCCTCCCTCCCACTTTTTGCTGCCCACAGCTCCTCCAGAGACTCAGGCTCTGACTAGCACCACTCTGCTTCTCGCAGGAGCGAATCGTGCAAACCAACCCTGGGTTCTAGCTAGGATGACAGAACTTGTAGAGGACAACCCATTTGCTGCTTGAACTGCTTACAGTGTGGGCATCAGTTGATTTCTTTTTCCCAAAAGATGTGTTTTGAGTTAAGGAGCGTGATGTGTAGCATTAACACTAACACGGATCCTGCTACATCTTGTGTATAAATGTCACATTCTATTTGGTCACAATCATATCATCATTATCGTCTTCGTAGTTTTATGATGTTTGCTTATTTTTTTTTGACTTTGTGTTTTCTGTTACTGTTTATTCATGGTGCATATTTGTACAATTTTTACTGAATTTCTAATCTGGTAGGAGATTTTTATGTATGTGGAGGGAAGGAAAATCACTTGAATTGGTTTGGTCATGAGAAGTAATTCCAAAACTGTACTCCACAAAATCCCTGTCTGGCCATTGGCAGGTAGCCCAGACACGGGGCAACCTGACTGTGTTCTCATGGCAGGAAGACACCCTGCCTCAGTTGCTCCTCTGCTCTGCCCGTTGCTGGCCACACCCGGGCCAGACCTGGCAGGTCCTGATTCCACAGGAGTTTGCTGCAGCGGCCCAGCCTGTCCTTTGTCCCTCCAGACCCCTTCGGTATTTGTGCAAGTGGGGAAGGGCTCTATGTAAACACTGTCCCTCCCTCTGTGACCGCTGGCACTCCACACCCACTTAATCCAAGTGAGGGTGAACAGAGCCAATTGTGTGTTCTGTTTTGCTTGTCTTTTAAATTGCCAGATCTTTTCGACTGACTTGGCTTTTTTTTTTTTTTTTTTGAAGTTGTCTAGACTTCTGCTGTAATGATGAGTATATGTATGTGTGTGTTCACTCAGTAAATATCTGTGTGCCTGTTCTGTGCCAGGCGTCATTCCTTTGTCGGGTGGGTTCAAGGGTGAACAAAACTGAGGATCTTCCCTCTCAAAGTTTGCATTCTCTGCAGAGGACAGTTACAAATGAGTAAACATCAAATGTGATCAGTGCAATGAAGAAAAGTGAGACAGGGTGACAGGGCAGAGAAGGACTATGGATTGGAAAAGGTGGGCTCTTTTTCTTTAACCCAAACAAAGCTCATCTGTTATGTTAAAAGTGGTAGTCAGAGGAAGTAAATAAATCTGTGTGATTTATCCTGCCTCCGTAAGGAGAAGAAAACCTCTGGCTTCTCGTTCTCAGATCGAATCTCCAAGATTTAGTTCCTGTGCCTTGGTTTTCTCATTGTAATATGGACTAGGAACACACTTCTGGAGTTGCTGTAGGGTAATTGGGTGAATACTTGCCATGCGGCTAGAGCGGTGCCTGCCAAATAGGAAGTCCTCAGATGTTACCTCCCAGTCCGGGTGATGGCATCTAGTGAGTGTCTAGCATTGGTGCACGGAGGCTCTGGTCCAGATGGGCAGGATGCTAGAGCTGCTGATTCCCTGGGGGATAGTAAGTGAGCCACAAGCCCTGAACCTCAGCTTCCTTCTTCGTAGGATGGGTCCACCTAGTCACACAGGGTTTTGTTGGACTGATCATCTAGAACAATGTGAGAGCACAATTGGAAAGCTGGTCAATACCGTGAAGGTAGGTGGTGATACCAATCACAATAGGGACCAAGAATCGGCCTATTGAAAATATCTAATTAGGAATGCTATCGAAATATCCATCTGTAATCATTTATGCTCCCCATCCTGTCCTCCTTACTTTCTGATGCTTGTTTTCTATTTCTCTTTCCATCCTGTCACTTGAACACCTTACAGTTCCCTGGGTGGTGGCAGGTTCTCTCCTACCGCGTTGTGCTTCTTGCTGGGCACGTCCAGCGGTGCTGTGTGAGCGCACTGGACTCTGAGCTCTAGATGACGGAGGCACAGCTGAATCCAACTCACATTTGAGCCCTGTTTCCCTGACTTGTCCCCAGCACAGTCCCCTCCTCTGGGAAGTCTGTCAGCCTCTGGGGTCTGCTTGGTTGTGCCAGCCAGCACTTCACATCACACCAAGTGGAAGGAAGCCAAGAGCTGCATGATATCATACGGTGGGGCAGCAGAAGGAGACTTGTGTTGAATTAGCAAATCTTGATGAAAAGCAAAAATGTCATCTGCACATTTCTTACATATGAGGCACCATCTTAGCTGCCATATGGTGAGTGGAAATTTTAACCCAAAGATCAAGAATAAGAGTTTGTTATGCTACCTATCATAACAAAGGAGAAGGCTTCCCGGTGACAGATATTTTGGGATATTTGCAAAAATTAAAATAACTGGAGACATCAGGCTGTGTTCCAGTGTTGGAGGGCAGCCTGGTACAGCACTCACCTGTGCCTTGTCTTCCCGGCTTACCCTACTTTATTATGAGGCAATCTTGGGCAGCAGACTTTTGTCGAGAATCCTCCCCAGTGTACCCCTCTTCTTGAGCCGGCTGCCTGAGCTGGACCCTGGGAGACCCCATCAGGAAGGCCAGGTTGGTAAATATTCCTCCAAGGTACTCCACCCCCCTCCCCAGCTCTCCTCACCCGACTGTAAAATCAGCAGGAACCCTTCTCTTATCCCCTCCAGACAGGTTTTGTTAAAGAGAGATATTTCCAGTGAGTGTGTTTTTAGGAGCTCTCTGTAGACGATGTGCTCGTGCGGTTTTATCACTACAGAAACCTGGAGACTAAATTGAAATAAGAAATTAAAAACTATGTGTTTTAATGCCTCCCAAATGCCTAAAAATGTGTAAGTCTCTTTTAGGGGATGGAAGAACAGATGAGCAGACCTTTTCCTAAGGAGTAGACCCAGCCAGTGGCATTGTCTCAGCCCATCTGTCAGAGAGGACACGACACTTCCTTTTGTGTCCAATAGATATGGGGTCTTCACTAGAATCTTCTTCTGCTATTGTTCTGTAGGAAATGAGTGAGCAAGCTCTCTGAGGCCACTTCTGTCATTTGTTAAGGATCCTGTGCATCAGGGACACATTCTTACAGTTTCACTTCTTTTTACCCTGAACCTCACTCTGGTGTCATTCATCAGGTGGTGTTGAAGTCACCTTTGATGTGATCCTGCCTTCAGCCATACAGGTGCAGCCAGAAAGAGGAAGATAGATGGGGAGATTTCCACCCTCCCCATTTTGCAAGTTAAATAACGTTGGTGGTGGTTGGGACAGGGTGTTGTCTACTTTTGTGAGACCTTGTGCTGTTGGGGGATGTAGTACGGTGTGAGGATGTTGGCACCATTTTATTTTTATTTAGAGATTTATTTATTTGTGTGCATGTGAGTGGGGGGCGGAGCAGTGGGAGAGAGAGAATCTCCAGCAGACTCCTCGCTGAGTATGGAGCCTGACATCCTGAGATCATGACCTGAGCCGAAACCAAGAGTTGGATGCTTAACTGACTGAGGCCAGCCTGGTGCCTCTGTAAGTACCATTTTAAATACTCCTTAGTAAAAAGCATTAACAGGGCATTTTGGGTTTTGGTTTAGTCAGTTTCCCTACTCCCCATCACCTAGGAATCATTAGGATCTAGATCAGCAGTCTTCAAAGTATGGTCTATAGTTCACAGGTGGGTCCCTAAGATCCTTTCAGAGGGTCTACAAGACCAAACTATTTTTATAATAATACTAAAACATTATTTGCCTTTTTTACTCCTTTCTCTCACAAGGGGCCTGTGATGTTCTCCAGGGAGTGCATGCCATATGATATCACAATATATTGAATGCTGAGGTAGATATGAGAAGCCAGCTGTCTTCTTTCTATAAAGCCAGACAATCAAAAGACTTAGAAGACTGTAAAACAACACCAGTCTTCTCACTAAATGTTTTTGGTTTAAGAATTTTCATGTTGCATTGAAATGTTATTTATATTAGCATGTAATGGGTTTATCAATGTTATTTTTAAATAAATTAATACATATTTTGAAAATTGTTTGTTTAGTTTCTAATATGATAAATATTAGAATTCATAAGTCACATAATCAAGAGCTCTTTGAGTTCCTCCGTAGTTTTTAAGGATGTAAAAGGAATCCTGAGAAAAGTTTGAGAACCACTGATCTAATACAAGAACTCTTAACAGAAGAGTAGGAAAGATCAGTTTTTCGTCACCAGCAGCACCTAGGAGGGTGTGATACTGTGGTAAAATCCTGCAGTGATTGCCTGTGTCTGCAGAATGCATTATATATTTTTCACTCAACCCCTCACCCCTGAGATAAGAGCTTTGCCTCTTCTTCCAGCCCTTTCTCCCATTACTGCCCTGTGCTCCAGGTAGGCTGGAAGCCTTCCTACTTTACCCATCTCTGCTCCTTGTCCTTGGGTCCTGCCCCTGACACCAAAGACACTACTGCAGGGGAACCCTCGATCCTTCCCCATACCCCTAATACCCTGAACCTCAGTTTGCCTCCCTGTCATGTCCTATAAGGAGAAAACAGTGCCTGCATCACAAAGTCATTAAGGAGAATGAATAAGCTTGTTTCCAATGTATTTGTGTTTGTGTTGACACAGGACCCAACGCAAAGGTAGTGCTCAAGTATTACCTTCTGTTATGAATAAAAATGCTTTTGTCGTGTATATTTCATCTCCAATCAGATTTCAACTCCTCATGGAGAAAGGAAGCCCGTGGTATTCTGTGGGACCTGGCCCAGCCAAGGCTGGAGGGCAACCTCTTCTAAGAAATTCAACTAGGAAGGTGGTCATTTGCAAAAGAAAATGGAAGAGACTGTTATTATCATCATAATCCTTATAGACTCAGAGATTTATTCTTCATCCTTCCTTCAAACAGAAATGTTGAAATTTCTGTTGGATTAAGGAATGAGAAGGACGTTTACTGAAAATTTCCTATGCACCAGACACTTTCTGTAGCTTTGGGTTTTTTCTCAGCCATCCCCACAATCAGCCTAACTTCAACAGTGGTGGGCAGTGTTCACTATCCACTCTAATGAGGGGCCTTGCTTCAAAGTGCTTAGCACTGAGAAACTCTCTGTCTGAGAAATCTAAATTGTCTGGAATAAAAGCCCATAAAATTTTCCATAATGGGGCACCTGGATGGTGCAGTTGGTTGAGCATCCAACTCTTGATTTCTACTCAGGTCATGATCTCAAGGTCATGAAATGGAGCCTTGCATGGGGCCATGTGCTCAGGGTAGAGTCTGCTTAGGACTCTCTCTCCCTCTCCCTCTGCCCCTCCCCCACTACCCATTCTCTCTCTCTTTCTCTCTCTTTCTCTCTTTCTCTAATAAATAAATCTTTAACAAAAATTTCTCCTTTACAACCAGATGTAATGAGTATAACCTGATTGTGTCAGAGATCAAAAAACTATAAGATAATCTTAGGATAGTATGTTAACTTGCTAAGGCTGCCTTAAATTACCATGGACTCCATGGTTTGAACCAACAGAGATTTATTTCTCACAGTCTGAAGGCTAGAAGTCCAAGATCAGGGTCGGTTTCATTCTGAGGCCTCTCTCCTTAGCTTGTAGATGGCTGCCTTCCCCCACACCTTTATATGGTCTTCTACTGTGTATGTTCATCTAGATTTCCTCTTTTTACAAGAAAAGGAGTCATATTAGGGCCCACCTTAATGACCTCATCTTAATTTAGTTACCTCTTTAAAAATCCTTCCTCCAAATATATCACATTCTGAAATACTGGAGGTAGGACTTCAGCCTATGAACTTTAAGGAGACCCAGTTCAACACATAATAGACAACCAGCTAACTTTGAACATGGACTGGATATTAGAGGGCATTATGGAATTATTGATTTTCCCAGGTGCAACAATGGGTTATAGTTCTATAGGAGAATGTTACTTTGGGGGATGCATGATGACCTATGTAGAACTAGGGAGTGACATCTGTATAATATCTTCAAACAGTTCAACAACAACAGAAGTTGTAAGGACAATGGAAAAATTGCAAAAGACACCAAAACAGGGCAGACTCAGGAGAAGTGTCTGCAACACAGGCAATGGACAGGAGTATAGTGTCCCAAATATGTCAAAATTCCTGCAGGTCATTTAAAAGGGAAGGGGCATATTTTGTTTCCAGTGGGGAAGGGTGTGTGTGTGTGTGTGCGCACACATATATATTGCAAATTTGCCCAAAGACAGTGTATTGTCCTCTCTAGAGGTCTTTAGGCAAAGGTTCAGAGTTCTCTGGCCTGGCTGAGTGTCATGTGGTCTTTTCTGAAGGCTAAGGGTTGAACATAGAGGCCTTGAAAGATCTGTCCAGTGCCTTGAGATCAGGAGTCAGTATTGATCTTCTGTGTGTTTCCAACTATGAAGGGAGGTGTTGGGGACCTGGGAAGTCAGTTCTAGTCTCTGGTTTGGCTTTTGAGTAAAGGGAAAGCTTCTACAACCCCTGCACCCAGGTTGGCAACTCACTTTTTCTGGCCTCACCAATACTCAGATGTATGCTGTTGGCAAGCATTCTTTATGTTTTCAAGGTTCAACTATGACACCAGCCAAGTATCATGGGATATGACTAAGATAAGTAAATCTCTTTAAATAGGTGCTGACCCATTCCATTTTAAAAGGCTCAAGGTCCAATATCAAAGAATTCAAGCCCATTGTTTGGTATGCCTGAGGGATAATATCCTATCAAGTATTAGGAGTAGTTCCATTTTCATCCTGAAACTCTGTGTGTGTTTGGGGGTGGTGGTGGTATTTTTACCCTCACTTTAGGTCAAGGCTATAGAAAACTATTTAAAGTTAAGTATCTTTGTGCTCAATTGTTAGCAAACTCAGGAAATCTTATGAAAGAAAAATAGCAAATAAACCATGTTTTATGGTGAATGGGACACTTTGAGAAGAAGGGAAGACAGAAAAGCCACTGTCTAGACTCCATGGTGTGGCAAGTTCCCTTGTAATAGATCAAGGGAAGGGTGTACTGCCTGAGTCTTGTTCTAGAGATGTGCTATAACAAGTCAAATCAGCAAGTCCATAAACAGACATGTTTGTTTATACCATGTCAAATTCTGGACAAAATATTTATTTGAAAAACGAAAAATATTTATGTCTTGAAAGGTGTTTTGTGGCAGACAAAGATGGAAAGAAAGTTTTTAATCATTTTTCTTCCCAAGCTCTATTATAAGCTACAAAATCTGCTCTTAAGTAACTTGCACTTGCAAGAGAATCAAAGGAATTATTATCTCCACTCCTGAATTTTGCTGCCATTGCAATAATCCTTGTTCCGAATAGAAATTCTTCGTTTGTTCAAAAATCAGGTTATCATGGTTTCTTTTATTAGGATAAGTGAACATTTCCACAGATTATTGTGGTGCAAATCTCAGGAGTAAAGAGAAATGAAAGCTTAAGTTTACAAATGATAGTGGTCTTTTTCTTTTTTTTTTTTAAATCAGCACTAACATCATTTTTGAGAAGAAAACTTAAACATCTGGTTTCCTTCTGGGAAATTGCACTGTTTTCTTTGAACTTCATCTTAGGGAAAAAAATCTTTACTCATCTAGTCTCAAATATGAAGTGAAAATAATTACTACATACCTGAAAAATCCAACATTGACACATAGATTTTGTTTTATTAAGATGACAGGGTTAACAAAACTGAATATACATGTGTCCTGCCTGGCAAAATTGAATATAAATATTTGTGTCAACATATGCTTGCCACAATTATAAAAGATTTCCATCACACTCTTGCCTTGAGCACTTTTGGAGGAGTTGATTGCCATCTGTGATCATTAGAAACTTAAATCCCAGATTAGAGAGATAATGATGAACAATTGCTGCTCTGTTGCCTTCCAAACATGATGCATGTTGCTGTATGATATGCAAGGAGTTTTATGGAATGCGGGCTTTATTCTGTTTTAAGAACAGACATAAGCCTCTATTAATATTGATTTTTAATAATATCCTTGTAACCACATGATAATGGGATTTTTGAATAGAACCCGTCCTTGTACAGAATCAGTATTTGCACATTTAACTCTTCTTACATCTGACATATGGGAAACAGACTGAACCCAAAGTAAATGTTTTAAAGGTTTGGTAATATTGGAATGATTGAGGAAACGCTGTTTCTGTAGTGAAACTGAGCAGTGAAGCAATGATTTAGGCATTTGAACTCCCACTTTGAGAGGCTTGAAATGTAATATGTTTCTGGTTGTTTTCTTCTCGGAGTGGGATTTTCTGTTTTACTGTAAATTGCCACTGCTGTTTAATATGTGTGTGTTTGTCTTGGTATAAACTTCAAAAAGGATGTTGACCTAGTAGAAAACCCCTCGCCTGAAAGAATAGCATAAAGTAGCAGCCTTCCACACATAGCACTTTCATCCTGGTTTCTCTTCAGATTCCTTTGAGATCAGTTTTCAAAGAACCCTCAGCAAATGGGCATTTGTTTTGGGATGGTATGTAGGTAGGAAAATACGCGTGTGCACACGCACACACACGTGGTAGTCCTTGCCCTGCTGTGTTATATACACTGTATATCTAGATTATGTATTAACTTGACTCAATTGGAGAGACTTGGGGTTGAATTCATTTAGTTTGGTAGGGTTGGTTAATGTTCTGCTATACTATTCTGGCCTTGCAGTCCAGCAGAGAGGGTGAAATGATTGCACAGTCATCGTGTTATCCTGGAGAATAAGAATCTGTGTTGTCATGATATCCCCAGGTGATTGTCAGGCATGCGATGGTAGAGAAGTGCTTCCACTGATAAGTGGGCATGCAGAGCTGTCCCCCATGTGCAGATGATGAAGCTTCAAGGTAGACCAGAAAGCAGTGGAAATGGAGAAGTTGATCCCAGAGAAAGCATGTGTGTGCATGGGTGAGGCCATTCCTCATACTTGAGTGGTGCTGTCCATAGCGCTCTCTTTGAGCAGCCTCTACCTTGTCAGCTGGGAGGCTATGGGAAGTGGAGGCACTCAGGGAACAGATCCTGGTTCAGAATGTGACCTTACTCTGAGCATGATGGGAAGCCCCTGGAGAGGTTTGAACTCGCAAGTGCCATGATCTTGCATATGAGTGGATTTGCTCTGGCTTCTGTACACAGAATCAGATGTGAGGATAGCAGGGAGATTAGTTACAGGAGGCTTATAGCAGTCCAGATGAGACATGATGGGTGCTGAGCTGTTGAGTTGGTGAGCCATGGTTGTATATCTGCTGAGAGTGGACCCAGTGGGATTTGAGGACAGCTCAGTTGTGGGGCATTGGAAGAAGATAATCAAGATGAAGCCAAGGATCAAGCCTGAACATCTGAGCCCATCTGGCATCATTGGCTGAGGTGGGTAACACGGGGAAAAAGCCAGTTATGCTGTGGTCATGCTAGACCTTGAATGGGTATTTCAGCTCTAAGCAATGATGTCAAGTAGGCACCTGGGAATGTGAATCTGGTGTTCCAGAAAGAGGTCCAGGGAAGAGACACACACCTGGAAACTATGGGCAGATCTAACCACGGGATTAGATACAATCTCTTAGAGTAGATGGGGAGGAGATGGACAGGTTGATTTGGGGGCACCCCAACACTAAGGATGAATGATAAAGAAGACCCAGCCCGGAGACTGGGAAGAAGCAGCCAGCAGGGGAGGAAAGCCAGGAGTCTGTGGTCTCCTGGAAGCCAAGTGGAGAATGTAGATCATAATAGCTGCAAAGTAAAGCAAGATTCTGAGAGTGATCACTGCATTTTGAGGTGAGGAGGTCAAACAGTTGAGCTGTTTCAAGTTGATGAACAGTTTCAGTGGCAGAGAAGGGGCGAAAGCCTGATAAATCCTCTTGGAAGAGAAAGTTGAAACTCTCAAAGGTTTTACAAACTACTATGGAAGAGTAGGAAATGCAGAGAAAATCTCATATGCCCAGGAATTCAAAAGCTCATGAAATATAGGTTTCTGGATCTTCTGTGGTTGTGACTTCCCAAAGCTGTGTCATCCTTCAGCCTGTGATCACACCATAGTTGATCACGATTTTTCTCTCTTTCCTAATTAAAACCAAGAAGCCAATACCACGTGCCCTCCAGCTAGCAACCTTCTTGCCAAGTCTGCTTTCAGGTGATATACAGACAAGACCACAGAGTGATGCAGTGGATAATATTGCTCTTTTGGGAATACCCCACCCCACACAGGCAGTAATGGGAGCCCTAGACACCCAGCATAACAGCCCCACCCCCTTACACCTAGTCTTGTCTGACAAAGCTCATGGTCATTCACCATCATGACAGCCTCTTTAGGTCACCTAGCAAGATGCCCAAAGTAACTGAACTGCCATGTACAGTAAGAGTCCTAGGAAAATACAAGGTCTGAGTTTGTGTTTCAGAACACTTCTCTCCTGGCCACAGTGGATTTAGGGCTTCCTCTCCTCTTGTGGCAACTACTCCCCACTCGGTTGGCAGGAGATCCACAGATGCTTCAGAGCATGGGTGGAAGCTTCTGAAGACCAGGATGAAGGGTTGAACCAGCTGGTGAAATGAGGATTTGGGCTCTTGGTGGTGGAGGGAGGAAGGCCCCAGGGAGCAGGGGACAGGGCTTTGGAGGAGCCAGACTCCTTCTAGAGCTTCTCAGCCACAGGCACTCCCAGGAGCCTACTTTCTCTGCCACTGCCACCAGGCTGTCCAGTTCCCCTGCTCCCAGGGCCACTGAGGATGCCAGTAGTCTCTCCTCAACTCACAGTTCTCTGATTCCTAAAATAAGTGTGTGGCATTTCTGACATTTTCAGAGGAGCTTTTGCTACAAGTAGCAAAAGGTCAACAGTTTAAACTTCTAAGACATGCCTGTGTTATAATACTCAGTGAGGGGGAAAAAAAAAAGGGAAAAGGTCAGGGTGCACTAAATTATTTAATATCCACTCTCCCTACAAACAAACAGTCAAGACTGGAAGGAACGTACCACGGGGTTAGCTGTGATTGTCTCTGAGTTGTAAGTGATGACTTTTCCTTGTTTTTCTTTAGAGTGTGTATCTATGATTTATTTGTACAATTAACAAAATATAAATTTTAAGACCTTTTCCAAAGTTCAGTTCTCTGTTTATACACTTTTACAATCTGCCTTGGCCACTTGGATGCCAGCAGGCTTCCATCACAGTCTCAGGTACAATAGTAGGTGGTCAGATGGTCAGTGGATGGACAGAGCTGGAGCTGCGGCCCAGGCCAACCCTCAGCCCACAGACAAGTGCTGCCCAAGCTGGCTCTGTCTCCCTTCCTGGCTTCTCCTCCCTCTTCCTTCATGCCTTGTTCCCAACAGGGTGGCAGGGGCATGTGCCTCTGGCAGAGAAGATAGGCCAGTGGCCATCATCCATCAGGAATGTAAATGTCAGGACTAATGTGTACTTTTTTCATGATCACCAGGTAGTCCTATAAAGCAGGCAAGAAGGGTACTCTTGCTTCTTGGCTTCTGATGAGGTTACTGATGTCTGAGGGGTTACACCACTGAGAGATTCCAAAGTCAGGACAAGGAACTCTGAGCCCTTGTTTCCCTAAGCTAGTCAACAATGGTTTTCAAGTCTCTTAAAACCAGAAGATCTGGGACGCCTGGGTAGCTCGGTGGTTGAGCATCTCCCTTCAGCTCAGGGCATGATCCCGGGGTCCTGGGGTCGAGTCCCACATCAGGTTCCCCACAAGGCTCCTTGTTTCTCCCTCTGCCTCTCTCCGTCTCTCATGAATAAATAAATAAAATCTTCTTAAAAATACAAGATCAAAGAAACACAAAATCAACATAGAAAATTTTGCATGAAAAATATTATATGCATGTGAAACACATAGAGTTGAACTGTTTGGAGCAGGAGTGAGAAGTAAGGACTTCCCTCCCCCATAGGGCAGGGCACTGTGTGATTGCCAGGGCTCCAGGGAGCAGAGACGGAGGCCCACTGGCTCAACCCATAGTGAGTACTGAGGATGGAAAGAAGAGGCCAAAGCCAGCAGAGGACATGGAGAAGATAGCAGAACTCTGGGAGTGCTTCAGGAACGTTTGGGGCCACATAACTCTAGAGGAACGTTTGTGAGGCTCAGTGTTGTTAAAGGTGACCGAGGGGTAAAGGCCAATTGGCACCAAGTGAGAGCTGACCTTGCAGTAAGAGGAGGCCCGCCTCGGTTAACCGAAGGGTCTCCGGAGTGGGAGGCAACTGAAGCTGCGTGAGGGAACCGACGTCTCCAAAATGTGTAGATTGGAAATTCTCTGCTCGTTCGGTGCTTTCCTTTAGAAGTGAACAGAAACAGGACTAGCCAGAAAGATGAGCAGCATTCAAAGAGGGGGACCCTGAGTCCGAATTGGGAGCTGAAGAGAAAGAGACTCATGAGGGGGGCCAGACGAGGCCCTGGCGGGCCCGACGGGGAGCCAGGAGGGATGTGGAGCTCTGTGGCAGGGGTGCTGTCTGACTCACGGTGATGAAGACAGAAATCCTTTCCTCTGAGAACACCTGTAAAGAAAAGTAAAACCGGAGGGTCTGTTTGTTGAGGCAAAGTCCAGGGTGCCCCAGATTGATCCTGTCTGAAATCAGAGGCGAGCTCGTTCACAGAAGACAGGTGTGCAAGGGGGGAGACAGAGGTATGGAGGCCTAGTACCGAGTCCAGCACAGCTTTCTTCTGCGGACAGAATTATCTGCGGCTCCCCCAGCTTGTCACGGCTCTGTCCCCGCCAGCCCCCCGTTATCACGCGCCTAGAATCTCAGGTGAGAGGCCGTGTGTTTGGGGTGCCGGGGCACCTATCTCAAAAGCGGCTGCCAAAGCTTCGACTGTGGGTATCCTTGACTCACTTATCCTTGACTCCGTCCATGTGTATTGAGCTCCAGATGTATGCTGAACCCATTGCCTGTTCCGACCTCCGAAAGCTATCAGGCTTTAAACTCTCAACTGACTTTGTGACTCCCTGACCTGTTTTTTCCCAAGCTCTAAGTTCCTTCAGATACCTTATCTTTGCAGCGCCTGGCTTATTAATCATCACCAGTCCTTTGGCCGGAAGCCATGTGGGATGCCATAATCCCCAGTCTTGACTATGGTCTGACGTCTGCTTGCAGAGCCCACTGTGGCTACCAGCGTCCCAGCAGGGGAGAGAGCCCAGCAGGCCTTCTTCCAGGGGATCAGCCACGGCCTGGGAGCCCAGGGAGGTGGCCCAGGGCTGTGGGTTGGCCCTGCAGGTGTGGCACTAGCTGAGTGCTGCCTGAGCAGCATTACAGACGGTGGAAGGAAGGAGGGGTCCGTGATGGGCAGTGTAAAGGGAGAGGACTCTTGGGTTCTAGAGAAGAGATGTCTGGATGTATGTGTGGTGGGGGGCAGGGTAGGGCGCAGAGCATTCTGGGAAGAAGTTGTGGTTAGAGACTCTACTTTGGATCTAGGGGTCACAACTAATGCCCCATCTTGTGTGGTAAAGTCTAGAGCAACACTGCCCCCCTTTACTCTAGGTCAGAGTCACCTGGGGAGCAAGGAGAAATGCAGGTGCACATTCAGAGGGTCTAGGAGCAGGGTTGAGGGCTGCATCTGTCACTACGGCTGATGACACTTGTACCAGATAGCACCTTGAGATGTGGCAGGTGGCGCTCTGTGCTGAGGGGCTAAGGGGTCCCTCCATGGAGGCATATCTTCAGTGTGGGAGCCAAAGCTGTCGGGAACAGTGGCTGGAACAGAAGCAGAGAAACAGGGGAACCTGGGCGCAGAAGGCAGGGTGTGCCGGTAGGAGCCCCTCTGTGGAGACCTTGGCTGGGAACACACGTTTCCTCTGACTGGAGAGGTGTGGGCACTTTTTAAATACTTGTATTCTTCATTGCAGTTGTGATGCTTTTTTCAACCAAAAATTACCCAGTGAAGCTTGTATATGACTCTCCATTATTTTGGTGAAGAGTAATACTTTTGTCATGAGAGAGTCATTTTATGGATATAAAGAGCTTATTATTTGCTAGAGACCGGCTTGTGCACACTGCCTATCAAATGTCTTGAATTTTAGACAGGCCTCTTGGCTGTTTGTGCCTATGCCATGGGCTGTGACTTTCAGAGAAGCCATATGTTTGCCTATGTGTGTTATAGGTAATATTTTTACATGTAAATATATATACGTTTATATAAATATTATATATACATAAGCACCACATTATATAAATCCTAGCACCTTGGAGCTAAATAGTAATTTACATGTTAGTCCGATCCTCTTATTTTTATAAGAACCATTAAGGTACAAGAAAAACAATAAGCACGGGCATGTTCATGTTTAGAAGTCTCATTGGCTCACTTATGGTGAAAAGTACTCACCTAGGCCACTTATCACAACCTATTATGAATAGGATGAGGAGGGGTCACTTTCCTTTTGAGAAAAGAAAAAGCAGTGTATTAATAAGATTAGGTTTTACATTTCCAGGGTCACCATGTGCAGATGGCACGAGCATCCAGTCCCTGCAAAGGGTCATCTTTTGCCTAAATAGTATACACAGGCTGTGATATTGTCATTTTTAATCTTATTATTCATTCTTGTAATTTCTTTTCCACAGAACATCTCTTAATGATTACAAAACACAACAGTCCTTTATTCATGCATAGAATGGATGTTTGAAAGCAACAAGGTTTCTCCTGGCCCTGATTTGTCCTGAGGTTTGTGTCCACTCGTGAGTGTCAGCTGCTTGGGCGGACATGACTCGGAACACAAGGTCTGCCATTTGAATAGTTTCCTTCTATTTACTTGCTTTTCATGGCTGGCAACAAAGCTGTCCATGGTTACAAGCACAGCGTAAAGTTGTTCTAATAAATATATGTGGTTCAACTACATGGATAAGTGAGAACTGTTCAGCTGGTGGGGATGAGGGGGAAGGTAAGGAAGCAGACGCCTCTCTGATAATGCTCTGCCAACACGGAGATGTGCATCGCCTGCCCAACAGGCCCAGAGGTGGTGCACGTAAACTCACTAGGTTTCTAACACATGTCGCAGGGCTTACTGTAGGAAAGCAGGAATGGTGGCTTGCAGAGGCAGCATGCTCAAGTATCAAGCACCCCTTGATCCAGCAATGCCTGAAGGTGCATCCTTGAGTATGAAAACTGCCCTGACCAGGGTTCTGAGACCCAATAGCAACACAGTTCTGTAATAAGCTTTGGACTCTTGCATGTTAGGTGAGATTCCTGTTCAGATGTGAATCAGTCCAACATGTTTGAATGCTACCATGTGAATGGCACTTTGGGAACACCCCAAATTACAGTTACAACACTATTCTCTAGCATATATATAGTAGGATAAAAGACATAACCACACATTTCCATCTAGCAAATGACCAAGCATATGAGGGGGCACACATGGTCTATTGTCAGTATAGAAAGTGTGTAGAAAGTGAACTCTGAGTAAAATGGGAGAGAAGATCACTGTTGATCTGAAGAGGAGTGACATGTTCCCTGCTCCATGGGGGCTCCACGTGAGAGAGGGAAAGACAGAGAGAGTAAGGACCATAGAGGCAGTGGAGGAATCAGGCCAAGTGGGGAGAATGGGTTAGTCTGGAGAGATGTGTAATGTGCTTATTTGTGATGCGTGTTTGCCTCAAACACGCCATGTTTCTTCCTGCCTCTGACTCTTGCTGTCAACATTCTCCTTCTAGAAGTTCTCCCTTCCATCTTGAAGACCTGCCTGAGCTTTAAGACATGCCCCTCTCACTGCCTTCCCGTGAGCATTGCTGGGCTATCTCAATCTCACTTAAAGGCCTCCTGATCACATTGTAGGCCAGTTTCTGGGGTATTCTGTTGCCTTTGTTGCTTGGGACACAGACGATTGCCTACCCATCGTGGAAGGGCAGCCACCACTGTACCCAGGATTCAGGAGAGTACCTTTTGTGGGTGGATTCATTCATTCATTCAGTCGATGCTTGTTGAGCATCAAGTAGCATGTGTAAGGCACTGTTGTCAGGTGATGAGCAAAAGAGAAAAAGAGGCACCCCCTTGTCACCCAGAGTCTCTTTGGGAACA
Source organism: Canis lupus baileyi (assembly GCF_048164855.1). Lineage (NCBI taxonomy): Eukaryota > Metazoa > Chordata > Mammalia > Carnivora > Canidae > Canis > Canis lupus. Next base: position 41,999,996 of record NC_132838.1, read on the forward strand.
CAGACAGGAGAAAGGTATTGCAGTGCAGGGGAGGGAATGCCTGGCTGGTAGAAGTGTTCAAAGTTCAAGAGCACATAGGAGGCGCACTTAGCCTAACCCAGACTGAACAGAAAAAGATTCCCAGAGCAGGTTACATATGGACTGAGTCTTAATGAATTAAACGTCAAGTATAGATGAAGAAATACCCGTCGAACCTGTAAAATGCACTTAGAAATCTTGTCAGGCACACATATACAACTACCTGAGTTTCAATCCCTTTCCTACATTTTTATATTAAATCATCTCAGCCCTCAGAAACATTGTCACAGTTTTCTTGCAGATCCAGCTGCTCTCAGGCTGACCTTAGGGCTCAGGCTAATGTTCCTCCAGTGAATGGTGTGAGGAAGGCTCAGAGGGGATCAGAGTTTCTGAGGTCCATGAAGTGCATCTCAGTTTACTTATTACTTAAAATACTTAAATTATTTATTTATTTATTTATTTATTCATTCATTCATTCATTCATTCATTCATTCATTCATTCATTCATTCACGAGAGAGGCAGAAACACAGGCAGAGGGAGGAGCAGACTCCCTGGAGAGAGCCTGACACAGGACTGGATCCCTGGGCCCCAAGATCATGACCTGAGCCAAAGGCAGATGCTTGACCACTGAGCCACTCAGGTGCCTGTAAAAGACTTTAAATAAAGAAGCATGTAAGTGATACATGATGCCTGGGGACAGGGAGGGGAAAAAAGGTCACACACCTTAATCCCACCAGCCAGAAGCAACCACGTGGAACATTTTTGTTTTCTGTCCTTCTAGATGTTTTCCTGCAAACATGTCTTTTTTCCAAAAATGGGATCCTACTATCCTATATATCCTAGTCTGCAGCCACTATCTTTGACCACTTTGAGCATTTCTTAGAAGATAAGCTTTGTAATAAAGTATTCTCAAGTGCCTCATCAGTCATAATGCCTACAGTTAGCTTTGTGAGTCCAACTTCAGGAAACAATAAATGGAGGTACAGAGAATCATTTTGCAAACTTTTTATTCTGAAATACACAACATTGGTGTTAGGGACATTGGTGGTTAAAAGACAAGGCAGAGGAGAATAAGGAACTGTCTCGACGTGATGTTTTCAAGAATACTTTTGAAAACGTTTTGTAATGAGGGCCGCCTGGATGACTCATATGGTTAAGGTCTGCCTTTGGCTCAGGCCATGATCTCAGGGTCCTGGGATCGAGACCCACGTTGGGCTCCCAGCTCAGCAGGGAGTCTGTTTCTTCTTCTTCCTCTGCCTCCTCCCCTGCTTGTGCTGTCTCTCTCTCTCAAATGAATAAATAAAAAGAAATTTTAAAAATTTTGTAATGAAATCATACATATCACCGCTCGCTGGTTTTATTTACCAAAAATTTCCTGAGGAAACCAGCTGGCTTTAAGTTAGAGGTTACCAAATAACTAAAGTTTGCAGGCAATTCTAGTATGATTTCATTTGAAATTCCCTTTTCCAATTTAGTTGATATTTTGCTAATGACTTACTTATTTATTTAGGCTTTTAAACCATTCTGTGCAAATACCTTATGCAATGCTTTTTTTTTCCCCCCAAAGTTTATTTATTTTCACTAAGCCAAAAAGCACACTTCCCATCTGGGAGCAACCAACGAATGGATTTGTTCTCCTTTGAAGAGTCATAATTCAGCTTCACATTTTTGAATACTGACTCTGGGCCTGAGGTCCCACAGATGAGACAGCATTTTGCCCCTGAGGTCACAGTTCTAGTGAAGAAGCAGAGCAACAGCATCCTCGGGAAATGCAGTGTTTGGGGTGTCATCCTGAAGGAGGTCATTGATGCTAGAGACATGTCATGAGAGATGGAAGAGAGTAGGCCAAGCAAAGAAGGGTGGGAGTGACATGCCAGGTAGAGGTAAGGGCAAGACAGAGTCCAGAGAGGCAGGAGAAGGTGTGTCCATCCGAGGTGGCTACGGGCAGTGCAGTCCTGCTAGCGTTCAAGGCACAGTGTGAGATTTGCTGGGATCCGTGCAAAGCAGGTGGGGTGAGGGGCTTTCCCCTACTGGGTAATCAGACAAGACACTGTCATGGAGCAGTTTGATAGGTGGTTGGAGACCCAAGACTGAAGACTTTGCTTAAAGCTATTAAGTAAAGATCAAGAGCCTCTGAAGACCTGTACCTCACCTGTTCCTCTTTTGCTCTCATCTCAGTAGCAGAACAAGAGAATAGAAGCATAAGTGGAGTCAGTGAGAGATGAGGGAGTAGAAGATCATAAACAGTGACCCTGGGATGCCTGGGTGGCTCAGTGGTTGAGTGTCTGCCTTTGGCTGAGGTCATGATCCCGGAGTCCTGGGATCGAGTCCTACATCGGGCTCCCCTCAGGGAGCCTGCTTCTCCCCCTGCCTCTCCCCCTGCCTGTCTCTGCCTCTCTCTCTCTCTCTCTCTCTCTCTGTGTGTGTGTTTGTGTGTGTCTCATGAATAAATTTTAAAAAAAATAGCAAGGTAATTTAAACTTCCAACAACAAAATGCAAGTTCAAGGTGGTAGTGAGAGAAAACCATACCGGGTAGCTTTGGGAATTGGTGATGGTATCACATTTGACTCAGATAAATAATTGTGGCTGGGAGAAGTATCAATGTCCAGCACAGGATTAAAAATTCAATCTGGGGGGATCCCTGGGTGGCTCAGTGGTTTGGCGCCTGCCTTCAGCCCAGGCATGATCCTGGGGTCCCAGAACTGAGTCCTGCGTCTGGCTTCTGCATGGAGCCTGCTTCTCCCTCTGCCTGTGTCTCTGCCTCTCTCTCTCTCTTTCTGCCTCTCTCTCTTTTTGTGTGTCTCTCATGAATAAATAAATAAAATCTTTAAAAAAATCCAATTTGGCTTTTTTTTTCTCCCACTGAGAATCAAAGATTGTGCTGAATGCAGGTTGATGGCTAAAATATGTACTCACCCACTCAAAAATGGATGACCTACTACGTGCTGGTCAGTGTGTGGGGTACTACTTACATGCAGAGGGCCATGAGTAAAGAGAAGGCATGAGAGACGATCAGACTGGTTTCTCATGTGACTTAGGAGCAAGGGTCAACTAACCTACATGTCTTTTAAAACAAAGCGTGTGATCCAGCGGCTGCATGAGTGCTGGAGCATAAGTAGTATAGGGAAAATATGTAGCCCAGGGGAGTCTAGGAAAGCTTGTTGGATTTGGAGACATTTTAAACAATTGCTGGAGAGAAAAGATATAGGATGCATAAAAAAAAAAAAAAAAAAAGATATAGGATGCATAAAGCACATAATAAAATAAAATAAAGCATAAAGCACATAATATACCCTTGGTTCGTTATCCGTTGCCATGTTGATTTCTATCATTGAACCACATTCAAGACTAACTTGAAGACTGCATGGAAGCCTGAAACTTAGCTTTGAGATAAAACTTAAAAAAAAATATATATATATATATATATATAAAATATATATAAAAATATATATAAAAGATTTATGTGTATATATATATATAAAATAAAGTGAATAGAAATAAACCTTTAAAATATCTTAACTGAAATAGTAAATCAGTTTTTCCATGACTAGATCAAGTGGTTTAAATTCAGACATATGGAAAATTTTAACTTTCAATTCCAGATTCAAAGCCTAATTCGGGAAGAAAACCCACTAAAGTGATCAAGCAGTCGAACAATAAATCTTTATTTTGTAGAGAATACAGTGAGTGCTTGGAGGTACATCGTCATTTCCGTGCTTTGGGATTATTACAAACACCAGTGTCTTTTCCTGAGAATTACAAGGCTGTGATTTGTAACTGACTTCAGGGGCAGGGGTGGGTAGGAATTTATGGGATGTTATTCTTCCCAGAAGAATTAGGACAATTTTTTTTTGGATGAAGATACTTAAAACAACCCAAGTTTTAAAGTGGTTGAGTGACTCTTCCTCTGGAAAAATAATTAGTTCTCAATCCCGTTTAATTTGAATATTCAATAGAGCTGTCACTGAAAATGGAAGGAAATGAATATGTGGACAGATATGCTCCCTACACATGAAGGATTTATAACAGAATACTTTGAATTTCACACAAATGTTTTACATTATTTCATTACATTTACTCCAGTACATTTCAATTTGCTTCCTGGAGTGCGAGTGAATTACAGCTTTCGCTGCTTTAAAATATATATATATTTTTTGTTTTGGGGAGTTGTAGAGACTTATGCACTGCAAATTTCACTTTTGATAAATGATATTGAAATATTTTTAATGCCCTGAAATAATTGAACGAGCATTTTAAGAGTCTTGTAATTAAAATAAATGTAAAAGCTATGGGTGGACCTAGTTGAGCAATCATGGTTCTGTTTTTTTTTCTGCTGGAATTAGTGGATTCACTATATATAATTTATAGTTCACAAGAATTGGAAAATATGCCTATTTAGGTCTGATTTTGTCCTTTTTAATATTTCTAATCTTAGTTGTCTTCACTTATACGACCAACATTTCAGCTTATCTGGAGCTAAATATTTTTATGTTTCTTTCCTGGGTTCAGACACGTTTCCAGTGAGTTATGGGTGGGATATTTTTGCATTTTCTCAGTTTCTGCACTCTGGATTTTTAAAATACTCAATTGATTGAACAGCATCAGGGAGCCTAAGTAAACCCAGACACGTTAAATGTTGTTGATTATAAGCCACATCCTGATTTCAGGTATGTTTTTAAAATGTCAAGTGAATCTTGAAATAAGGAAACTTGATAAATGTGAGGTGATTTGGCAAGATACCCAGTAAGGTGTTAAATGCATCCTGGGCCCTAGTTCTGTGTACTGGATGACGCTCATAATGGATTTTGATTATGTGCTTGGTAGTTTGTGACTTATAGAAGGCAAGACTATGGGCTTTTTCCATTTTAAATTTAAAATAATGTGTCTTTGAGGTGTTAACAGAGGGCATTCTTAAGTTGAAGGGAATGAAACAATCATTGTCTTTCAGGGTTGTGTTATCCTTTGTAGATAAGTCAATAGCTTCCTGTGTAAATAATTGGCTTCAGCATACCTAAGATTTGGGTTCTCTTTAAAGACAAAAAAAATCTATAGATACAAATCCCTCTTCAGAGTCATTAGACAGACTTCAAAGTGTTAATGCTCATGAAAAGAAGCCCTATTTTGAATTATTTTTAAAGATTTTATTTGTTTATTTGAGAGGGAGAGAGCGCAAGGAGGTGAAGAGAGGCAGAGGGAGAGGGAGAAACAGACTCCCCACTGAGCCCCAGAGCCTACTCCATCCAGGATCCGGAGATCATGATCTGAGCTGAAGGCAAACCCTTAACCGACCAAGCCACCCAGGTGCCCTTGAATTTTTTGTGTGAGTAACAGTTTGGCATAAAACAACCAGATCATGGTATGTCATTCAGGCTTTTTTTTCTTAATGTGATATATAACATCCTTAAGTAGTCATAGAGAATGTCTTTTGAGCAGCTTTTAGGTGGAGGGGCCCAACCACTCAGGTTTGCCTAGCAGCAGCTGTGATCGTGTGATTTCTACTGGCCTGTTATGTGATTAACTGGACTCACTTGGTCTCTTTTTCTGATTCACTAAAGACTTCTTCCCCCGTCCTTTCTTGTGACCATCCATACTTCACAAAGAATACAGGCACTGCTTCTGAACAAGGGAGATCTTCCTGTCCTCAGTTTTGTTTATACTCTTGCTTTCAAATCACAGTTTGAATAAAAATCTCTTGCTTGATCATTTTTTAGTTAGCTCCCCATGTCTGCGGCCTTAGGTATTGCTCACTTTAAAACATTCTCTTTGTTAGATGCCTCATGAATAAGTCTTGGCCTATTCAACTCTAAATGGATGTCTTGTTTTAAAAATCTAAATCATTTGCAAGGGGTTGAAATCAAACATAAAAACCTCATTTGCAAGTTCAGCCACTGCTAACAGTTGCTATATTGATGCTGGTTGTCACCAACTTATTTCTTTTCTAGAGCCTCTGTTGAGCCTTGGCTCTGCAAAATGGGGATGTTAGCGTCTTTCACTCACCTCTTCTCCACCCTGACTAAGGTGACAAACTAGTCCTGGTTTACCCAGGACTTTCCCAGTTTGGACACTGGAAGTCCCATGCCCGGGAACCCCCTCGGTGTCAGAAGGGTCAGCCCCTAACTATAACCTCCTAGCGTGTCAGACTGTAATTGTTTTTATGGTATCATGGTTTAATACTTCTGTTGTACTTATTGTTTACAACCTAACTATGAATGTTTATTTTGTCTATGGATGATTTCTAACACTTGAAAGCCAATATTCAAATATTCACTGTGTAGTCAAGTAATATAGTCAGATCTATAGAGAATGAAATTCCATCCTGGCTCACTGAATTTTGCTGCTTGAAAGAGATTTTTCCAACAGCTTCATTTATACACTCCTCTACTTTGGGATTATATTCGGCTCCTATTATTTTTTTCATGCCATGTCGTCCTGTTCCTTCGATTCCCATCTTTGTTTTGTAGACTATTCCTTGGAGTAGCTTTTTGTATACAATATGCATGGATGATAAGCTCTGTTACTGCATGTTTGAAAATGTCTGATTTTGCTTTCACACTTGATTGATAATTTCAGTCTAGATTCAAAATGATAGTTCTTCTACTTCGAAGACATTGCCCCTTGGATACCTACAATCTAGTGTAGCCGATAAGTCTGGTGCTGGACTGATTCTTATAACTTGGTTGATTGTATATCTCTCTGTTTACCTCTTTGAGGCTTTTGGGAATTTTCACTTTATCCTTAGCTCTGATATTTCACCAATGATCTTTTACCATGAATCTTTTTTTGTTGATCTTTGTGACCTGAAGTCTGCTCAGGCTCAGGATATTTTCTCCCCATTAACATTTAAGCAGTCTTCACAGAGAACTCCAATAGATGGGTTTAGGACCTCTTGGAATCAATTCTTCATGTCTTTCATATTTTCCTTCTCTTTGTTTTTTCTATATGTTCTGAAGATTTAAATTTTGCAGCCTACTGAATGAGTCTTTAGCCATATAAATTCTATCATTTAGTTCATTGGTTTTCTGTTTTGGCACTTATTTATTTAATGATCTGAGAAGAGGGATCTCTGGGTGGCTCAGTGGTTTAGCGCCTGCCTTCAGCCCAGGGCCTGATCCTGGAGTCTCAGGATCGAGTCCCACATCAGGCTCCCTGTGTGGAGCCTGCTTCTCCCTCTGCCTGTGTCTCTGCCTCTCTCTCCCTCTCTCTCTCTCTCTCTCTCTCTCTCTCTGTGTTCCTCTCATGAATAAATAAATAAAATCTTTAAAAAAAAAATCTAAGAGCATTCCCATTCTTTTTCTTTTTTTCCATGAAAGGAATATGACTGAGTATTATACAGCCCTTGCGAAAGTATTGCTCTTTACAATGGTGAATTTAACAGATGATCCTCTTGGATTGCTTAGAATTTTTCTTTTCCAGCATCGAACACTTCTTTAATTTGTTAATTTTTAGATAGAATATATTACTGTTTTCTACCCAAATCCTAGCTCTGGCTAAGTTACCGATCTTGGTTTTTTGGAACATTTAAGCTTTCCTACCTTCCTATGTTCTCCTTTTGCTTATAAATGTCTTTCCTTCCATTTCCAGACTCTTCCCTAGAACTTCCTCTGATCGCTCTCCCTCCACCCCATTTACTTAAAAGGTTCTGAGGCCCTGTCAGCCATAGCAGCTTCCCTTTCTCTTAACACTCCTTGGCCCTGCTTGAACCTTTCTTGTCATTCTCTCTCTCTCACTCTTGCTGAAGGTCACCCCTCTACTGTATAATTCCTAAAATGAAGGCAAATAAGGGTGTCAAGAGGGCCAGAAAATGCCCAGGCATGGGAGGGAGAGGATGGGGGAGTTCTAATGACCGGATAGAGCTACCCCTGCCAGGTACCTTTTGTGTAAAAATAGCAAATCTGTGGTTAGGGGCTTACATTTCCACCTCTCACATAGAAACTTCACTGGATTGCAACAGTTTTTCAAATTATTTTGTGTTGTAAAATTCTTTTAAGTAACAATTAGTCAATAGATGACCAAAATAGAAACTATTAAGATTCTCTTTATATAGCTGAGAATAGAATAATACAACCTGGGTGCATTCCTGAAATTTCTCTGTGGTTTGACTTCAGTAAATTACTACTTTACATACAGCTTTTAAAATATATTTAGATTTAAGTTTAAAGAGTGAGAGCCACTTGTGTAAACATCATTGAATACCATTCTTTTAATGAACAGGGTAATGTTATTTATATTCTTTCTTCACTTCCTCTGGAAAGCCCATTTCTTTTAGGAAGGCTTTAACTTATATTGTACTCACCTTGAAAAGTGAAAGGCATTTACTTTAGTATATTTTAACTAAGCCACAAATTCTTACTGTTGCTACAGAGAAGTGATTGGCCCACATCTCCGAGTCTGATGTTTCTAAATTGGACTATCTATCTTAAAATAGCAAATGACAATACCTATATCCCTAGAGTAGTAAATAGGAATGTTTAAGGGATAAAGAACCCTTTTTAAAATTTTTGCTTTAATAGAGAAAATGCTTTTTCTTTCTTCCTTCCTTCTTTTCCTTTCTTTTCTTTTCTTTCCTTTTCCTCTTGAAAAACCATTTTGCAATTTGTGTTTCAGGGAAGCCATGAGTGAGGCCAGAACTGATGACACAGGGTTTCCTGGGCTGGACTGAGTAGTCTGGATTCACCCAGACAGCAGTGGGGGGACCTTTGGAAGGATTGAAGCAGAGAAACCGAAAGTCACATGATCATATTAGTTGTAGAGATGACAGGATGGAAGTGGGATTAGGGGCAGACCAGAGGGGAGGTGGTGGTGTAATCTAGGCCAAACAGTAATAAAGCCATGCACCAAGACAGTTAAAATTCTGAATTTTTATTCTGTGTTAATTATGTAGCCATTAGACCATTTGCTGGTTATTTTATAAAGACTTAGCCCTTTTGGAGCTAGAAGGGACCTTGGAGATCTTTATGCCACCCTATCATTTTTACAAATGGCAGAAACCTAGTAGGTAAAGAAACAAAGTGATTCCTCCAAGTCCAACAACTCATTGCTAGCAGAGCTTGGGCATGGATGCAGGTCTTCTGATGCCAAAGCCAAGGCTTTTCCTGTGATGCTCCTTACCCTTCCTACCTGCTCTCTGCTACACACATGCCCAGGCCAGAATCTTACCTACGGTTCGATCACCTGGCGGTTGATGACACAAAGTATGATACTGACAGACTTAGCTCATGCCCCATTCTTCCAAGTGCTCTGAATCTTGGCTTCCCTACTTCCCAAATACACATTTTTGCTTATCACATTCAGAAGATGATCTGGTCTTTTACTTCCCAGAGAAAAATTAGAAATCACCTAAGAACATGCTGGCCATGGCCTGCCATCAAACCTAGTAACTTTCATATGCCTGTCCTTTGTGATAACAGCTGAAGTATTCCAGCCTTATTTATCACTGGGTTCCAGCCCCTAGGTCCCAGTTCCTCCTGTTTTTTTCAGGGAACTTTTGATGATTTCCCCATTCCTATATTTTCAGCCCCTTCTTCTGTAAAAAATGTTTGTCAACATTTATCCACTGGATTCTTGAAACCCTGCTTACCATACCGACTCAATAAGCATATTTTACTCAATCATTCATTTAATAATTACTTGTGAGCAACTACCCTATGGTAGACATTGGGCATGCTGTTGCACACAAAGGAAATGGGGTCTTACATGGTCCCATGGGGCAAATAGATGTTAAACATGTATCTGTAGGTGCTGAACATTTATATTAGAGAGTGCAATTCTTTTTTTTTTTTTTTTTAGATTTTTATTTATTAACTTACTTGAAAGAGAGAACATGAGCAGGGTGAGGGGCAGAGGGAGTAGCAGACTCCCCCCTGAGCAGGGAGCCCCTTGAGATTAGAGGCTCTATCCTGGGACTCTGGGATCATGACCTGAGCCAAAGGCAGAGGCTTAACCAACTGAGCCCCCCAGGTGCCCAGGAAAGTGCAATTCTAACTAACTTTATGGGAGTAGACACTACATTTCAGTGTTTTCATAGCTACCATATTTCAGTGTCATAGTGAAAATTGTGGCAGTGTGTCCTATCTAGTATATCTGTGCACTAGAGTCCTGCCCTTTGTTCTGGGTTTAATATCACATGACCAAAGGCCCATGCTATTACAGGCTTTTGTAACTTGTATATACTCATGTATCTGGCTAAAAAATGCATCTAAGCCGAAGCTGAAGAAACATTTATCTGCTCGTGGTGTTAAGTGTAGACTCCCTGAAATATTTTTGAAATGGCATTCATGTCAAGTTTGAATCTTTAAATCAGCAAAATAACTGTCTAAGCACATACTACGTATGCTAATGACATATTTAATAAAAAGACAAATCGTTTTCTCAAGTACAGATTTAAAATGACAGGGTTTCTATGCATACGTCAATTAACACCCATCTATTTTCCTCATGGGCTACATAAGTCAATTTTAGCATTTCCCTCTTTTAGGAGGAAAAAGAGACCACATTTGCAAAACCAAAGATTTCCAGGAAGTCCTAGTTGCTGTAATGGCAAGGAGCAAGAAGATGAATAAATCACTGTTCGGTAGGAACTGTAAAATGTTTTATTGGAAGTCTGCCCTCCACATGCATGTTTCCTTTTTTTTTCCTCCCTGAACCTGAAAGCTCATTGAAATATCCTCAAGATGGATGTTAAATAAAAACTCGGTGATATATTTGGTAGTTCATTTTTTAAAAACTGAAGTCAAAGGCTGTTTTTCTTGACTGATGTGGAAAGGTTTAAAAAAAAAAAAGGCCTTCAGTGAAAGGAAATTACCTTTCTAAATATAACATTCTGAAATGATGTAACAGTTTTTTCCATATGTTGCCTGAATAAAAGTAGTGTTTTTACAGAAGCCCAGTTTTTAAAAAAATTCAATACTCCACCATTAAATAAACAGGCAACTACAAAGTCAGATTTTTAAAGCTATCTCCCAAAATACTAGATTATCAAATAACTAGCACAACAAACATGGTATCTTCTATTTCCTCCTACTAAAATCAATTTTTCTTATGAAATTCCAGCTTTAAAAACCACATCCATCTGAATCCTGTTCATTTTAGGGAATTTCTCTACATTAATTAACATCATTCATTCTCCCCGCTTGCTAACACATCTGAATTGCTCCAGATGATTATTGATCTAGATTGAAAGAAGCTCATGCACTCTAATCTATAGAAAGTATTCCTTATAAAATTGTTCTGCTTAGAAAAGTTCATCCATTTCTGTGACTTCCTCCGTGTTATTAAGTACAGAATGCACCAAATCTTACTAACTTCCAGTCATCTTCCTGCTTCTTATTTATGTCTGGACCTGAAGATCTTTGGAAACTTTTGCCTTACCTATAATATTTCTCCACCAATGTGTTACCAAGCCCCAAGTTTTAATATTAAAATTGTATTATTGTTATGCTTTCAAGAGCACACTGTATACCTACAGCTGCCTCTGGGCTTGGTTGTTAGCCGAATCTGTGACTCCACCCCCACCTCATCCCACTGACTGGAAGGTCTGCGAGGGCAAGGACCATATTTGTCCTAGTGACTGTTGAATTGTCAGTGCCTGTGCCTGGTACATGGTTGGTGCTCTGCTGTTGGATGCATTCCAGGCACTTCAGGAGTAGCGTGGGTTGCTTGGGTGATAGGAAAGGGAGTTAGGAATGTGTTGATAGCTGTACAGTAGCACTTGTGATATAGCTACCATCCATTCTGTTCACTGATAGGCATCCCTCCGATGCCTGCTGTCTCAGGCAAAGACTCAGTATTTTTCTTTGCAGTCCTAGTGCTTTTAATGGCACTTGAATAAAGGTCATTCATTCAAGAATCATTCACTACTTCACATTTTTGCCCAGTGTCACCTCCAACATTGAACAATAAAAGAAAATGATGTTGAAATCCCCAGTTCTATTTGGCCAGCTTTTCCTTATTAAGAGGCCCAATTTGCTGTAAGAATGAAAAAAAGGGGGAGCGCAGGGGGAATCATGAGGAAGGGGTCACCTGCTGGAACTCCTAATTTCTGATTAAGTATTAGAATTAACAATCCTTTGTCAAGTAATTATGTCAACTGTTAGTCTCTTCAAAAACAAAACAAAACAGGAAATAGCAAAATCAGGTGTGCACAGTTTTTTGTTGTCTATCTGCTTTTGGTTTCTTACCATGAAATATACCTCAGAGTTGGGAAGTATCCAGTATCTGCTTACCATATTTTAATAATGTATAGCTTCAATCATTTCTATCCAGTATTGGTTCATGGTCCTGTGGATCCCAGGAATTGATGCAAGCTAAAAACTGCATTTGTCGGGACACCTGGGTGGCTCAGTGGTTGAGCATCTGCCTTTGGCTCAGGGCATGATCCTGGGGTCCTGAGATCAAGTCCCACATCAGGCTCCCTGCAGGGAGCCTGCTTCTCCCTCTATGTCTCTGCTTCTCTCATGAATAAATAAATAAAATCTTTAAGAAAAAAAAAACAAAACTGAAGTTGTCTTAAGAGTTTAACTCACTTCTAAATTTTATTTATATGCAGCATGCAGTGCCTGATAAGGTATACAAACTTGATATCTAACATCAGAGTTGAATGAGTAGAACCTTCATTTTGACAAATTTTTCCTAATGTATCTGTTAAAATGCCACTGAAAACAATTCAACTCAAACTGCTTGATGTGTACAGTTTTTCCAAGGATACATCCATTTTGTATTAGGAGAAGATTTTCTTGTAGACCACTGTCCTTTACTCACTTCATAACCTCGCACCTGGCACATACTAGTGCTCACTAAATAATTTAATAAAATTGTAGGTAAGAGTGGTATATTGACTAGTAAAGAAACTAACAAATACTAGCTATTGAAAGATTTGTACCCCTTTTCCATAGTCTCTGCTTCCATATTCTGGGGTTTGGGTTTTTTTTTTTTTTAAAGTGGTTAAGGCCCACTGTATTTCTTTCAAAGAAAGAAATGACCAATTAGACATGTCAAATTAGAAATAAAAATTGACTTGAGCTCGAAGGGAAAGCTATAGAGTGTCTGTCTTTAGAGGTCTCTTTGAGAATTGAAATGTATGCTTATACATAATAGATCCTAAATACTTGTTGAATGAATAAATAAAAACCAAGTCTGAGGTATTTAAATAATTACCTGCATTGAATGAAAAATTCATATAATTGTTTAACATTCTTCTTCTGAAATGCTTGATCATTTTAATTCTCCCCCTTCCCTTTCCACCTTGGTCAACCAGTTTCTATTGTGAATTCCATTGCTAGTGGGTTTCCTTGCTTATATCTGAAACTATGTGTACATATGGCATCTCAGAACCAAAACCTGTTCCATGAAAGGACAGATAGAATAAATAATACTTCTCTATTTCCAAATATAATTAAAAGTTGTCCTCACCAGTAATAAGAAAAATAAGGTCCCTAGAAATATGTCTAGTGAGAGATCTGTGAAACCTGTATGTAAAAAATGGAATAACTTTAACTTTATTGAAAGATACATTTAAAAGACCTTAACAAATTGGGGGAGGGGGGAGTAGGTAAAAGATGTCAATTCTCCCATGTATAAGTCCAGTACAATCCCAGTCAAAACCCAAGAAGTTTTTGGTGGGCCTTAGATTGATTCTAAAATTTATACAGAAGAAAGATCCAGAAATAGCCAAAAGAATCCTGAAGAAAAAACAGGTAGAAGGATTTAGAGATGTTATTTATATTGTTATAAAGTCATAGTATTTTTAGACATTGTGATTTTGGCAATAGAGGTAAATAATTAGACCAATAAAACAGAAGTTCTGAAACAGGTCCTTGTTTATATAGAAATCTGATATGTGGGGATCCCTGGGTGGCTCAGTGGTTTAGCATCTGCCTTCAGCCCAGGGCATGACCCTAGGGTCCCGGGATCGAGTCCCACGTTGGGCTCCCTGCATGGGGCCTGCTTCTCCCTCTGCCCGGGTCTCTGCCTCTCTCTATATATGTCTCTCATGAATAAATAAATAAAATCTTAAAAAAAAATAGAACGTTTATGTGTCAAGACAGATTTAAAAAAAAATCTGATATGTGACAGAGCTGAACTTGAAATTAGTTGAAAGGATAAATTAATAAGTGATACTGAGGAGAATAGGTTATCCTTATGGAAAAAAATGAAAATAGAACCCTGCCTCACAGCATGCATAGTAATTTCAAATGGATCAAGGACTTAAATGTGAAATGCACAATTTTAAAGTTTTGTTAAAAATGTGATATCAAAAAAATGTGATATCTTCATGTTCCTAATGTAGGAAAATAAGACACAAAAATCACTATTCCATAGAGATATATATTAGAGCATCATATTTAAGAATTTCTGTTTGTCAAGAGAGACACGGATGATAAACCATAATCCAAAATAAGCATATGGATCTATATATATTGGGGAACATATAAAAAGCTCCAACCAATTCACAAGAAAAAGATAATTCTATAGTAAACTGGGCAAAATTCATGAACGAGTTTCTCAAAATGAAGAGAACACAAAAGGTCAACATACATATGAAAATATGTTTAACCTCATTAGTAATTAGGAAAATACAAAAAACCACAAAAAAATACCATTTCCTACTCAGAAAGCTGTAATTAAAAAATATTATAAAGTGTTGGCATAGTATGGAGCAAAGTGAACTCATGTACTGTGGGTAGGATATAAATTGGTACAATTACTCTGGAAAAAAAATAGTATTACTGAGTAATGTCCATGTATATGATCAGTATCCCACAGTTCCAAAACAGTTAAATAAAAGGTAGAAACATGAAATCAAGGGTCACATACAACCTTGCTTGTAATAAGGAGGAGAAAATGGAAATAGTCTAAAGGCCCAAGAGGAAAGCATATAAATATACCACAAAGTATCCAGTGAAATGCAGTGAAATGCTGTCTATCAGGGCAAACAATTGCACTGCATAGTTAGCAAAGTAACATAGAGGAATCTCACAAACCTAGCCTTGAATGTGGGAAAGCACGGATGGTTGCAGTACCTCTGGCCTCTAAATCCTCTCTCATCTGTGGTGGATAGGAGCAGTAAAAAAGTCTGTTTTACCAGTAATTTTAATAAAATACCCCAGTTTAGGTCTCATTGGCCCTGGTTGGTCACCTTGGGCCATGTGCCTATTCATAAATCAATCACAGTAGCCAGGGGGATGAAACATGATGAACAGTTTAGCCTAATTAATGCCATTCAGAGTACAGGAGCTGGGAGAAGGGGAAAGGAAAGTGTTGATGTGGTTGCAACAAGGAGGGTAGATAGATGTTGGGCTTCTGAAACCAGCAGATGATATCACTCCGCCCAGCTGGTTTCAGCAACCAATTTAAGAAGGTTTGAATTACACTGGCTGTTGCTACTCGCTTATGGTTCACGAAGGATGTGAGGAAGCTCAAAGAGCGGCAGGTAGAAGCAGGAAAGGGGTTTTATGCGGCCCGGACTTAGAGTCACAAGTTGCCTCGCATTCTCAAATCGGAATGGACAGACGTGCAGTGGCGCTCCAGGCAGGTAGGTCAGGGGCAGAAGCAGAGCTCTGGTCCAAGTACAGAGATTCACATGATCTAATTGCCTATCTCCTCAGAAATACTTTTGTTTTTGTCCATTTGACCGTTCGTGCTACTGATTTAAAGAATACTTTCTGGGGCGGGGGGCACAAAAAAGGAATACTCTCCAGATATTTATGGGAGGGACTTT
This sequence comes from Canis lupus baileyi, assembly GCF_048164855.1. NCBI lineage: Eukaryota > Metazoa > Chordata > Mammalia > Carnivora > Canidae > Canis > Canis lupus. The sequence continues at coordinate 42,015,731 of NC_132838.1, forward strand.
GGAACATTTGCCCTTTGTTGGCATTGTTACTATTAACTACATTATGGTCTACACTTGTCTAAAGTCCTGTGATTTCTGGTAGCCCCTTATGTGTATTTCCACCCTTTCTTTGTTTCTTTTGTGAAGTTCATGTGTTTCACCCAAGAAAAAAAGATAAGAAATTTTGTGCTTGTGAACAGATCTCTGGGGCTCCTGTATTTCACATAGTTGACATTTTAAGGGAATGTTTATGCAACGAGTCTTTGCAAAGTCATGATCATAATACAAGTGTTTTATCAGACGGGACTTTAAATTGCGCCTTGTTAAAGCCACGCTTACTCAGACCATTAAAAGCTGCTTTTACTAGTCACTGGGTATTACGGTTCTGCAAAGTGAACAAGCCTCTTATTGTGTCCTCCATATAAAGAGCAAAGTTGGTCCCTTTTGTGTATAATTTTTAACATTCATTCTGATTAACTAGAATCAATCATGTAGTTGTTGTCAGGGCATTTAGCATTTAGTGTCCTGACTCTTTTTAACATTAAAGGTAAACTTATTTTAGACACCATAGCTAAAAGGACATGGAGACACATTCTGGACTTCTGTCTCCTTTTTATAAGACCAATACTGACATTTTATTTATATTTTTTCTCAAACTCACATTACTTGTATTTTGCCCATCTAACTTATTTTAAACATCACCTTGCCTGAATTCTGTAAGTTTAACATTGTTCTGTGGCCAAGAGCAATAAAACGTGACCTGTTTTAGCATGATTCAGTGACGTGCAGTCAGCATTTCCTTTTCACAAATATAACATCAATAGCTATTTATAACCCTTCCTTAACCTTTAAAAGTGTAATGATGTGTTTTAGGGTTTTTTTGGGGTTGGTTTTTTTTTTATTTTTTTAGTATCAAATTCTGTTTGTTTCTAATGCCCTGAGTGGATTTTGCACTTAAGGCCGGATAATCAAATATTCTTAATGTGTTTTTTTCTAGAAGTCCCATCTTGAATTTATAGAATAGCCTCTGAGGCCCTCAAGTACTCACCTATAAATAAGCATCTCTGATTGTAAAAAGTCTCTTGCTGTTCTCATACAGGCAGGTCACTATCTCCAGACTAAAACTATAAATACATTGGTTGACCTCATGTTTCCTGGCTAAGTACTGCTTTTTTTCCTTTTCTAAAAAAGTATATTTGTACTTTTCATCATTTCTCATGAGGAAACCATTGTCCTAAAGATTTCCTTAAATGTGTTCTATGTAGATTCTTTACTTATGCAAGCATCATTTTTCTGAATCTGATCTATTTTCAGACTGTCTCCATTTTCATTCATTTGTGACTGGTCATTGCTGCAAATGGACAAAAAACATTGCTTCTTATGTACTGTGCTTCAGATAATCTTATGACACCTTCACTCTTCCCGATAGGCTTTTTTTTAGATATTTCTCTTGACTTTTCTGCATTTTCAACCTTGTCACCTGGTGATTGGTGGTAATTTGGCCTGTTCATTTCCTTTCATATTGCACTGTGAGCATATTTTATTATCGACTTTTCAATAAATATGCTGTTGTTGTTTTTAGTGTTTTTTTTTTAATATTTATTTATTTCAGAGAGAGTGAAAGTGAGTATGCAAGTGGGGGTGGGGGAAAGGGGGTGGGAGAGAGAATCTCAAGCAGAGTCCACACTGAGCATAAAGCCCTATATGGGGCTCGATTCTATGACCCTGAGATCATACATGCCCTGAGCCAAAACCAGGAGTCGGACGCAGAACCAACTGCCACCCAGGCACCCTGTTGTTTTTAGATCTTTTTTTCTTTTCTTTTTTTTTTTTTTTAAGATTTTATTTATTTATTCATGAGAGAAAGAGAAGTAGAGACATAGAGGGAGAAGCAGGCTCCCTACAGGGAGCCTGATGTGGGATTCAATCCCAGGACTCCAGGATCATGCCCTGAACTGAAAGAGGCACTTAACCGCTGAGCCACCCAGGTGTCCCATAGATCTTTCTAAAACTCATGGTTAGTGACACCTGGGTGGCTCAGTGGTTGAGCATCTGCCTTTGGCTCAGGTCGTGATCCCAGGATCCCAGGATGGAGTCCCGCATTGGGCTCCCTGCAGGGAGCTTGCTTCTCTTCTGCCTGTGTCTCTGCATCTCTCTGTGTCTCTCATGAGTAAATAAATAAAATCTTTAAAAAAAATTATGATCAATGATCTTTCTATTTCTAGGTTATTGAGAGGGATCATATATAGGCACTGAGTTTAACTCAGCTATTTTAGCACCTTTGAACATATAGATATGTGTTGATTTCTTGTGACCTACTGACAGCACAAGAGATCCATTTATATAATATTTCTAGAGTAACCCAATTTATATCGTTGGTCATTATTTTAATATACTAGAAATTGAGTTTTCTAAGCACTTTACTTAGTACTTTTCTACTTTAAGTTAAACAAACCTCTTCTCTCTTTGTGTCCTATCATGTTTGGTTATCAAGCTTGTATACTAGCTTCATCAAACAAACTGGGGAGCCTCGTCTGTTCTTGATCCTCAAAGCTTTTTATGTAGTTTGGGAATTATTTAATTCTTGCAGTAAACCCTATTTATGAGTTCTGTAGTTGATATTTCTGGTTCAGTTTTAATAATCAAATGCCATCTGAGAAACTATTTCTATTGAGATGTTAAGTTATTCACAAGGATATTTTTGAACAACACTCAGTTCTTAATCTCTTCCATGCCTGTGATATATTCCTTTAGTAATTCTATTTTCATGTTGGATTTTAAGACCAGATTTGCCTAAAATCTATCAATGAGGTATTTCATTCTTTAATAAACCAGCAACTGCTTTTTAAATATCTAAATCACAAATTCCTGCTTTTATTTCTATGTTTGCCTTTCCTGTATTATATTTATTACTGTTTTCAAACTTAACTAAGTTTAAATATATTTATCATTTCTTTATTCTCTCCAACTTAAAAACAAAAATGTTATTAGTGCTATAAGTAAAACTGCACTTTTAATCCCTCATATACAAAATAAAATTAGCTCACTTTCACTATGTATCCCTACTAATTTCTCCACTTTTTGTAACATGATCAGGGCTTCAGACTTAGATGAAGCCAATTATTATAGTAAAGTTTTTTTAAAAATAATTTTTCAAAGTCTTTGAAAGTTTTCACTCCATTTGGATTGTTCCTAAAATAGTTAACATACTTTACTCCTTGTTTACCTGCTTTCAACACTCTTTACCAGTGCTACTCCTAACTTTTTATTTTGATTCATCCCTCAATCAACTGGAATATTTTAAAGTTTTATCATGAAGATATCAAGCTGATAAATTGCTAAGCACATTTTGTTTTTCCTTTAAAACTCTACAAACAGGGATATCTGGGTGGCTCAGTGGTTGAGCATCTGCCTTTGGCTCAAGTCATGATCTCAGGGGTCCTGGGATCGAGTCCCACATTGGGCTCCCTGCAGGGAGCCTGCTCCCTCTGCCTGTTCTCTGCCTCTCTCTCTGTGTCTCTCATGAATAAATAAATAAAAATCTTTAAAAAAATAAAATAAAACTCTACAAACATGGAAATATCTGCGGTTCCTTCCTTTAAAAATATTGACCAGAAAAAAGCCACCCCAAATTTTACCACTGTAAATACCACCTAAGGACTTCCATCCCCCACCTCAACTACTTTGCAAAGATAATGGGATACAGTCATGGAGAGACACTCAGAGATAAAGTGTCCATGACCTTAGAAAGTTGTTCATGACTTGTACTTCATAGATAGAGATAGTGTGGTTGATACTGAGTAGAATCATCTACTCTCTGGCTTTCATCTCTCTTCCAAGAGGGGGAATTTCTTCTTGGCATCTGGCAGGTCACTAAACTTAGTTTTTTGTTTTGTTTTTGTTTTTGAGAGAGATAAAGAGAGAAAGCAAGAGAGCATGAGCAGAGGGAGGGGCAGAGGGAGAGGGAGATAGAGAATCTTCAGCAGGCTCCACATGGACCCCAACGCAGGGCTCGATCCCACAACCCTAAAATCATGACCTGACCCGAAATCAAAAGTCGAATGCTCAACCGACTGAGCCACCCAGGTGCCCCGTGGTCACTGAGCTTAATTTTTAGTGCTATTGGAAGTTCACATCTTTTTTTAAATTTTACATGGATGTCAAGGGAAAGGAAAAATCAAGTATTTAACATCACTAACTTTCTAATACTGCATCCTATAATATTTTGTTTTTAATGAAATTGTTATGATTATTGTTATAGGCCTACTATAGAGACCAGTAGCATAGATGTGGCATTTTTCCTCAGAAAACACTGGCCTTTTTTGGCCAGTGGTCCTTTTGGACTTAGAACTAGCCCTGATATGTCATCCATGTTCCACTGAAACAATTCTAGAAAAGTGATAAGAAACAAGTTAATTTTTGTCTTTCTACTACAGGTAAAGACGGACATTGGGAGTCTGAGCACAGACACTGGAAAGACTTCAGCTGTAAATGTGAGCTTTTTTCTTTTTTTGTCACTTGGATATGAAATATGTTAAAAGATTAATATGTTCACAATTGAGATTTGTTGACTATTTTTGTATATGTACACCACAGGAAAAATTTTTCTTTTAACTATTTTGGAAGCCAGAATAACAAATATGGTAACTACAGGATGAAATAGGAAAGAAAAATGCATACTTTGCATATATGTACACTTATATATATTTATATATATTTATATATATGTACATTTTTATATATGTACATTTATATATATATATATTATGAAAAATAAAAATGAAGTAAGGAAGAGTAAGCCACAGTGTGACCCAATTTGGAGTCATTTCTTCCCATATTAATGAGTTGATCTCTTAGGGAATATTTTAAATGCTTTTTATCAGCTAGGAAAGTTCTTCTCATCCTTTTAACTTTTAGTTTTTCTTCAAGATTTAAAGTCTCAATCTAATTTGTGGTGGTAATATTTGAAAATCCACAATGAATGATAAAAGGCAAAGGAAGGAAGGGACATGCCTTTTTTTTTTTTTTTTTGAGATTTTATTTATTTATTCATGAGAGACACAGAGAGAGAGAGAAAGAGGCAGAGACACAGGCAGAGGGAGAAGCAGGCTCCATGCAGGGAGCCCGACATGGGACTTGATCCTGGGTCACCAGGATCATGCCCTGGGCCAAAGACAGCGCTAAACCACTGAGCCACCTAGGCTGCCTTTTTTTTTTTTTTTTAAGGTCAAGGCAGTTATTTTAGTTTGCTTCTTTTCTAAGTACTTGATCGTTCTCTGACCACATGATAAGCTATTGGTCAAGATCTGGAATGTTGAGCTAATGTTGCTCAGTGATATATCTGATGCTTACTAGAACTGTAGAAAATAAGTGAAGAAATTCAGTCTGCTGAGCATAGCATTATCATTTTTTACTCCTAAGTTTATACCTTAAATTCTATACCAGGCCTTTTTTTTTAACCACTAGTAAAAGAAAACAAAAAAAATTAAAAGCGTAAGTGCCCCAGTGGATTAGAGTTTTGTTGCCTTTCACTAGCAAAATAATAATGCTTTATTGGAATCATAAATATTTGATACAGGGCATTCTTCTTCTTGAAGTACTCAAAGATATTACAAGGACAAATGGTATTTTAATGGAGTAAAGATGACTTTACTGTGTCAGAGTTCAGAATTCATCAATGTTTTGTTAACTGGTAAAAACAACAGTTTACTTGCTGTGGATCTTCACTGCTGGCAACAAAGTCCTAGTAGTTCTTTTGCCTAACTTACAATAGAACACTGAGTAGCTTAAAAACGAAGAGTTGAGATGTACCTGGATAGTTCAGTAGGTTAATTGTCTACCTCTTGCTCTCATCCCAGGTCTTGATCTCAGGGTTGTGAGTTCAAGCTCTATGTTGGGCTCCACACTGGGCGTGGAACCTACTTAAGAAAAAAAAAAAAAAATCAAGAGTTTGTGGTCCAGAGCTGACTTACTCCTAAGGCACAGTGCCTAGGATTCATGATATTTTTAAAGGCCCATGAAAATGTTTTAATTTTAATTTCTTTTAAAATCAGGGGTAAGTGAATATGATAGTGAATATATGATAATGAAGCTCAGCCTGGATGATGTTTTTCTTTATAACAATGCAGTTGTAAAATACAATTTTTTGGTCTTTTTTATGGAGGAAGGGCCCAGAGTACCCACAAAAGTCTGAGTCACAGTCAGGCATCCTCACATATGTGAGATTCAGTCATTTGAATGTTTTTTTCTTTCTTTTTTGGAAGAGAAGTAATTACTTATTTTTTAAAATGATTGTCTTCTCTGTGAATGAGTCCATAGACTTGTCTGCTTATCAGAAAGAGACAACATTCTAGCTACAAAGAAAGAAATGACATGTTGTTAAATTGAGTAGCTGTGACTATTTGCACTGTTTTTCTAGATTAAAATAATTTTTCCCTCGAGAGATCCATTGATACTCTGTTTGCTTTGTAATATGATACTGAAAAATAAGGGAAGGGAAAGCAAAACTTGACTCAGGATTCTTTGGTCCATTTCAGACAAGCATTTTTGCCTAAGGGGTGTGTGTTCATGAGAACAGCGGCTCACCCTGCCTCCTTGCTGCCGTGGGAGTCTAGAATTTTAGTTCTTCCGTAGTTGTTGATCTCTATTACTGAGTACATTTTCAATTACCGTGACTGATCTGGTTTTGTTTGTGTCTGAAGCCATGACCTGGTTTTGAAGAAAATATTTTTGTTAGTCTTCAACTGCACTAACTATATAAATTGTGTCCTGAATATCTTTTGAAAGTCCCTTGTTGATTTAAAGTAAAAAAAAGTAAGAACTTTTTTTTTCAAAATAGGTACTCACTCAAAGATAAACTCCCTGAGAGCTAGGATCTTTGTCTGTTTTGCTCGTTGCTATATACTCTAGAAAAAGCCAGACATGTAAGAGAAGCTCAAATATTTGTTCAATGAATGAGCTAATGTCCTCCTATAGAAAAGCCACGTTCTACCACAGAAGTATTCTGAAATTGCTTTGGGTGTATAAGTAAGCTGCTAACCCTCTGCTCCTCAGACTAGCAGGTGTCTGGGCATGTACATAAAAATGTACTTAGCACATTAATATAATTGTAATCTACCAGACTGTTACCTGCTAACTATATGTAAGAGCTGTCTAGATTAACAAGCCAGCATATGCCATTGGGCACCACTTAACCAAATTAAGCTAGGAAAGTAAGAGAATTCTAGAGAAAGGTGTCCCTCTCCCCAGCTATTGAAAACATAAGTCTAAGATTATAAACCGAAGGAATCAACTGACTTTAATTAATAGTACTTGGTTAGATGGTCCTGGTTTACTGCAAAATCAAAAGAATGTAGGTCTATTTCACATGATTTGTTGACTCTAGGAGAACTAGAATGCATTGCTTTTCTGTTGACGTGACATGAGTGTGTGTGTGTGTGTGTGAGAGAGAGAGAGAGAGAGAGAGATTCAGCTTCAAGACTACATTTTAAATTCACCCCAAAAATGTATGCACACATACACACCCAGATATACATAACTTTTTTCTAAATAAACTTGCCTTTGCATTTTATTTTTCACACCTTCTTGCCCAGTGTTTCACCTGCCCCCTGATGGAAGTGTGCTGGGCAATGCTGCCCTGAGGAGTGCACAGAGCTGCCCCAAGAGCAGAAAGATGCCAACTGAACGTTCCAAGGCACACACGAGGCACTGAAGTGGTCCAGTGCCCTGATCTTTACTATTTTTGTGACCAATTTCCAAGATCCCACACTGTCAAGTGGGCTTACAGGATAGTGGGGTGCTTTTTAGTGAAGATACCAAAGACTAGCCATCTCCCCTGCCAGATTTGCCATTAAGCACTGCTGTGATGGTGCCTTAGGGACCTGCATGTGGTAGTGCTCTTCCCTGGAGGGTGAGCATCTTTCATGTCTTCCATCCCCTTCAGAGCACTCTTACTGCCCTTATGTGAGCAGTTGGAAGAGGCACACTAGCTGTTTCTGTGGTACCTCAAACATGTCTAGTCTTAGAGCTGAAGGCTTTGTGGGATTGACATATTGGAGCTTATTACCCCTAGGATTTATGAACAGTACAATGCAGACATGCTCAGGGAGGGATCAAGTCTGCATAGCCCTTCTCTGTCCTGCCCGTGTCCTTGCCACTGTGTTCCCAAGGCCCCGTAAGTGTCTTACTTGCGGCAGGTAGATTTGTTGGAAGGCAGCTAATAGAAGGCTTACGAGTGGCTGCAGCATAAATGGTTCACATTGTGAATATATAACTTGTTGTCTTGAGCTAGACACTGCTAATAATATAACCATCCAGCATCTTGGCACAGTTCTAGAGGACAGGAACTTAATGCAGTACAGCATCTTTAAAAAGTCATGGAGATGCTTTCCTTCCATTTCTTCCATTGCAAAATCCCCTGAATCCGTGTCATGAAAATGATTTTTTAATGTTTAATTGAAGATTAAAGGTGTTGTAACTGAATGTCGTGGCTACAAAAATATAGCAAAGATTACAGCCCTCAGAAAGATGTATGGATTTGACTTTGCCCACCTATTGGGCATCTCTTCCCCATTAAAAAATATCTCCTTTAAAGAGTTCTTGAGATTGGTTGCACTACGGTGTGAATGTGCTTTCACACTACTGAACTATACACTTAAAAATGGTTAAGATGGGAAATTGTATGTTATGTGTATTTTACCACAATTAAAAATTTTAAAATATCTTTAAAAAGTGTCTCCAGAAGTTTATAGAACTTAAGCTGGTGTGTAGAGATTAGACACCCTTTTAGGGATGAGGAGAGGATGAAGGAGGAAGTCTTTCTCATTGTAGACCTTTCATTAGAGATGGTGAAAGGTATGAGAGAGTCCCCAACCATTCTCAAGGAAAAAAAAAAAAAAGGATATTAATTAAAAAAAAAAAAGTACTTATTTTCTCATGAAAGGATGATCTTTGGAATGAGGAACTAGTTCCTATTCTTGGCATTGAGCATTAGGGGATTCTCAGGACAGTATGACCTTGATTTTGTGGAATTATGGGAATAGGTTTCTGTCAAAAATAAGGAAGGGGGCGCTGCACTGCATGGTCAAGGAAGTTTGAGATTTAAGCAAGGTTACTGAGTTCCTTTTTCTGCAGAGCCTTTACCAGGCTGCTCTGAATTGTCTGTCTTCAACAAGGAAGTGCTACGGGCAGGCTTTCTCAAACTTACCGAAGTGTGGAATATCTCCCCACAGCCCCTCCCTGGCCTTATAGCTTTTGTTTTTTTTTTCCCATATAGGTTTTTGATCTATTAATTGTGTTGTTCTGTGAAAGGCAGTTTGGTAAATACAGATATAAGGTCGAGCATGGGAACACAAACACAGAAATTGGTTGTAGAAAGAAATGTAGAACTGAAGCCGTAATTGTGACCTGTCCCTGTAGGAGGGCCTAGAAGGGCAGACGCTTCTGGAGAGCAAAGCCCTGTACCACAGCTCTGTGCACTCCATCTGGAACCCAGTAGTGGAGCCAGGCATCGGGTTTACTCATTAGGGATCCCTCTCCTTTTGCTCTCCCCTCAGAGTGACCTGCAATTTCCATGTATGGAACTTGTGGGGCGTCTTGAAGCATTTAGCTAAGCCACTGCCCCAAGGATCAGCAAAGATGATGTTTGGCGTTTGGTCATGTGAAATTCTGAAGTGGAAGAAAGTTTCCTTAAATCTTTCATTATTAAACCACTGCCAGTCTAATAACATTTGGTAGATTCTGATGGACTCCTTGTGTAACACATTATTGGAAGTAGCATAAAATTATGTAGCCTAAGTTGTAAGTGATGTGTTGCTGAAAGTGACCTGTTTCAGGGTGATTGTTTCATAAATGAGTGCCTGCTTTGTATGAAGCACTAAGTATAAGGCACTAAGCATTGTGAGGGGTGCCAAGGTGTAAAGGCAAGGCTTCTTCCCTGGGAGAAGTTATAAAGTGAGGCAGAGAAGGTAAGACATGTCTAACAAATAACCATTCTGTGAAGCAGCGTGTGATAAAAAGTAGTATCAGAAATTTATTATACCAAAGAGGTTAGAAATGTGACCGGAAGAGATGTACTTCCCCTATAAAGCATTCACTTGTGTGTGTTCTCTGCCTTTGAAAATGATGCTTAGTTTTGGTTGGTTGGGTATGAAGTTATTAATTAAAACAAAAGTGTTTGTTATTCAGCGCATCGATATCCTCACTTAACTTTTTTCCTACTTGACCTGTCATTTTTGGAGCAAGCTCTTTCAGAGCTCTCACTGTGTTGGCAGATTGTTGGTTTTTCCTTTTAATTCTATCAGTTTTTCCTTTATATGTTTCAAATCTATGCTTCAGATATAATAAGGTTCATAAGCTATTCACCTGTTACACAGCTAGGTGCAGGTCACTATCATATTTTAGAAAGCAGACAGATGATCAGATCCCCATGAAATATGGGGCCACAGAGGATTGTTAGAGGTTTCATGTTCTTAACATCTGCAGCTGATGATGAACCTCAGCCAGGGCTGCCAGGAGCTTGCCCAGGGACCATCTAATAGGCATGAAAAAGCCGTCACATAAAATGTCAAAAGAACCAGATGCACTCAGTGGTGCCAGATCTGCTTTCAGCAGCTGTAGATAATGAATCCAGTGTCTGGAACCAACAACTAGTTTTAATATTTGAGAAACTTGTAGAAGCAGTGGACCGGATTCACCAAGCATAAGAAGTCAGTAAAGCAGAATTATCCACTGTGGCTGGCGGGAGTCCAGGCCTGCAATCCCGTGGCCTGCATAATGCCGACAGCACCTCCACCTCGGCCTCGGCCCCTTTCTTCCTGTCTCATTCGGACCCCAACCCTCTCTCCTTCAGCTGGTTTTCCAAGATGCACGTGCTTTTAGAAATGTGCATTTCATTGCCTTACGCCACCATGGCTTTTCTACACCATAAGGAAAGCCTGTTCTGGAGGAAGATTACATTCGTGATAAAGACTTTTGAAAGTTAAGTTGGGTATTAAAGCAGTCATTGTGTCTTAAAATTGAAAAACATGGACTTGCAATTGATCTTAAGTCCTGCATTAAGTAGAGTATTTTCTTTTAATATTCTTTGTCTTAAAAAAGTGGGGTCTGGTTTCTTAAAATGTTGTAACTTCATATATATATTCCTTTGATTTCTAAAGCATGGTCATTCAAAGAAAAACAAGAGTTGAGCAATTTCACAGGTCCTCATAAATGGAATATTAGAGCAACCAGGCTCTGAGGCAAGTGGCCGCTGAGTTCTATTTCCTGGTTTCCCTGTTTTTCCTAAGCCTTCTGCTTTAGTTCTAACTCTCCTCTGAGTCTTTTCATTCAGGGATCTCTCAGTCACTTCGAAGGTCACTTATTCCTAAAACTAACTCCTGACTCCTATATGAGGAAATAAAGATATTTTCATGTGGGCCTTCATTTTATTTTATTTTTTTAAGATTATTTATTTATTTTCTTATTTGTGGGAGAGAGATTGCGACCAAGAAACAGGGCACAAGCAGGGGAGGAGCAGAGGGAGAGGGAGAAACAGGCTCCAACTGAGAAGGGAGCTCGATGCAGGGCTGGATCCCAGGACCCTGAGATCATGACCTGAGCCAAAGGCAGATGCTCAACCGCTGAGCCACCCAGGCATCCCATTCAATGTTTCTTTCCCTCCTTCTCCCTACTCCAACCCCCAATACCTTTTGTCACCAAATCTCACTGGATTTACATCACCATCTGTTTCATCCTTTCTTTTCCATTTCCACAGTCATCATAAAGAAAAAAAAAAAAAACTGAACTCTTGAGCACTTACCACATGCTATACAGTTGCAGTTGACCCTTGAGCAGCATGGATTTGAACTGCACGGGTCCACTTCCGCGTGGATTTTTTTCAGTAAATATAGTACAGTCCTGTAAATATATTTGCCTTATGATTATATTAATAAGATTCTCTTTTTTCTAGCTTATTTATTATAAGAATCAGGTATCTTTTTAGTTCATTCAGTGCCTCATCCACCCTGTAATTCATGTTCCCATGATTCGACTTTATTAAAGAGCCTCAATAAGACTTTATTGTAAGAATACAGTGTATAATACATGTACAAATATGCTTAAATGACTGTTTATGTTATCCATAGGCTTCTGGTCAACAGTAGGCTATTGGTAGTTAATTTTTGGGAAGAATCAAAAGTTATGAGCCCATTTTCAATGACTTCGGAGGGCGATCAGTGCCCTTTACAACCATATTGTTCAATGGTCAACCGTATATACTTTTTCTTAATTCTTTTAGCCTTCTGCAAGTTATAATCATGAATTGGACTTTGCATGTTAGGAGACTGAAACTCTCAGTCATTGCCCAAAGTTACAAAATTAGTAATTTTTGAAACAGGACAAGTTATACTCAGGTACAAGTTCAAGTCCAGTATCTTCTTTGCTACAGTGAAATGTGAATTGCTACCTGCAGCCCAGCCATGCCGTGTGCCTCTGTGTTGCCACAGTGGGGCAGAAGGACCAGATTCTCTTTCTCTCTCATTTTTCTGAACTTGTGAATCTCCTGTTCCTTTTGCCTACCAGTCTGGTCCACCCAACATGCTGGGTTAATTATGTCAGGTATCTGGTCTAAAAATTCACAATGACATGCTGCTTGCTCTGTAAGATCTAACCTTTTTTTTCCATCTTTAAGTCAACTATTCTAGAAAAATGTCTTTTGTGCCACCCAAAACTCTCTCTGCTCCCTAGAGTTGGTCTGTAAGAAGCACAGTGGGCTTTGGGGTCACCAGGACTTGAGAATGTGTCTCGACTCACCTCTTCCCTGGGACCTTGGGCAAGTGTTTTGCTATCCTCATCTATAAAATCATGGCACTAAACTCACTTTAGTTTCATTGTGAGTCTAGAGAGTGCACGCACGTTCAGTACCAACTATAGTGAGAGCCTGGCCTTTGGCAGGCTCTCAAATGGAGCTGGACAGTAATAGCAGTAATACTATTATCTAGACCATATCTATCCTTTTAAACTCAGTTCAAATTCCTTCTCCTTTTTAAATTACTCCCACCTGATTTTATCTGTCTGCTTCTCAAAGCTACTATATCAGTTAGACTCTGAACAATGCATTTAGCAATTTTAATTATGTGACACTGCTGTGTGATTTTTAAATTCCATCTTGAAATGCCTTCTCAGGTGCTGTTAATTCCTGCTTTAATGGACTGAGGTAATTCAAAGGCAGAACTAGGTCTTACACATGTTACATAGCCTGGTCCCTGATATGTAACCATTCACAAACTTTTTTGATTCAAAATTAAGAAATGTCACATATATTCGTAAGAAATCCATAAGCTGGGTTGGTTTTCAATGTAGAATATTCAAGACCAGGTAGGTGCCTCCATCTTACATGATGAGCCCTAATTTCTTTATCCATAGTTCTGAATGTAAAGACTGTTGCAGAGTAAATTTTAAAACTCCAGGACATTTTACTATCCAATATTTCTGACAAAACTGTCTTTTAAACCCTTAAAACCTGGATATAAATGTGGTAGCGTGTTTCTTGGAAAACTCCAAATTAGAAAATATTCTAGTTTTCCCCGTAACTGTTATTCTCCAGGCTTAATCTTTTTTCTCCCCCTTAGGCAGAACTCCACCTTTCTTCTTTGCCTCTTCAGTCCACATCACTTTTTCTCCCCTCCACCCAACCAGGTCCCCCCACCCTCCTTCCACTGGTAGGAAGGACTATGCTATTCTTTATGCCTGAGGAAATTTTAGAGATGAAAATCTGGTGGCACTTTTAGACTCAAGGTATAGCTTGGTTAATTATGTGCTTTTTAGCTTCATCAAATCACCTTTTATTCAGAGCAGGTTTTTAAAACCCCATACTTTATTTATTTAAGGCCCCTCTTTAAAAAAAAGCCTCCTTGGTCTGCCAGGTGTAAAGTTGTAAAATTGAACTGTATGAAATCCTTTGGAAAAGCCCTCCCCAAGGAAATGGCCTTCTGCCTTTTTGGGGTTGGGGGCAGGGGGCAGACAGTGAAGAGTTGGAAACCACTCCCCCAGCTGTGGAGATGTGTCATCCCATCAAATGCCTGGCTCAGCAAGTCAATCCTTTGATCTGTGCCCTCAGTTTCAATGTCTGCCTGTGAGACAACGCTGATAAAGCCTCAGAGGGTACAGAGGCACAAGCTAGCTCACCTGCATCACTGTTGGAATCTACCAAGATCTCCCTCTTAGCAAAATGCCCTTTTAACAAAACTTTTCTAATTTTCTAAAGCAAATTTCTAAATTTCTAAAATTTTTAAAGAATTTCTAAAGAAGATTTGAGCATTCAAGACTAGGATTCTATAGGGAAAGGCTGGAAACTAATCAGGGTTCAGGCAGTAAAACTATGTATATACACAGAATAGTTATGTGCAAGCAATCTTCAATTTAAGCCAGGATTGTTTTCCAAAAGTTCATTTGAAGAATATTTTGGAGTGTATTTTTTTCTCATTAGATGTAAAACTATGCATGGGAAGTCCTCAAGCTAACAGAGCCTAGTTAACCCATACTGTTCCTAGTTAACCCATACTGTTCCTGAAATGCACTTAGGGCCATTTGCAGGGCCAGTTCCTGTTACCTATATTCTTCCCCACTGTTCCCACAAACAATCGGAAGTCCAACATTTGTAGAGAACCCTCATCTCCTGGAGAACTTCTCACAACTAGAGAATGTGTCATCAGCATTTTGTATTAGGTCATGTACCTTGATATTGGTGTTTAGAGATATGCATGGGAGCTATAAAACTATAGTACCACAGACATGAGTAATTGTGTATAAGAATGAATCAGGAGAGCTTCAGTAACAGATCAGAGCAATAACAGGAACACATTACAATTATATAGCACTTTAAAGTTTTATGTATTTGCATTTTATTCCCAGTTTTAATTTTCAAACTCTAAGACCCAGGTGTTTTCATTTATTTTGTAGCAAAATATGGTGGAATGCTTTGGAATGGGCAATAAGACAGGGCCTCATATGCTGAGAGGGAAATGAAGAGATGATGAGGATGGTGCCTCTTTGAGCCTCATGGGGGGTACTGTACATATCATGGAAGAAGAAAGGAAAAAGGAGAATCATACCTATTGTGACAGTACATCCCAAGGCGAGGATTTGCTAGTTATGGGTGATGCGAAGTTGAAGGAGATAAGAAGATAAGAAAATCTTTGCCTTTCCCTCCTCCTTTCAACTCCTTGTCTTCCCAATAAGGGTTACCCTCTAGCCTCTTAGACATGTTTTTCCATAAAGACACCGATAACCTACAATTGGATCCCACATTGAGGATTATTGTGTGTTAAAAAGCTTTTATATGGCTTTTTTTGTGGCTGGGAACCATATATACCATTAGAACCTGGAACACATTTTCCTGTAGAAATAAACAACCATTTACTAGGAGTCTTTTGGAACATGCTCCATTTTTAAATTGGTTCTGCCTGTACATGTACAGTTGAGTGATCCTGAGAACAGAACAGTAAAGCACTGGATTCTCATGGGGGATGTAGGGCTTCTCTCCATTGGAACTCAATGAACTGGTCTACCACTTGGTATACTTGGAGACCAGTCTCAACTGTATATTTTTTAGACACAAAATACAATTTCAAAGTTTTCCATGTGATTTCTTATGAACATGAGCTTTCTATCTGAGAAATTTTAAGCACTTATGAGATGATTATGATGCTCATGGGGTCACTTAAGAGTACAAAAAACAGATGGTAAGAAGGTTCGTTGACATGACCAGCTGACCTGCTGTGAGATACTGAACACATTAATTTATTTTCTTTCCTCCATGATCGTTCTTTTGACCATCTTGAAAGACAGCCAAGAAAACTTTTTCTTCTAATTATTTCCAACCACTTCTCGGCAGTTTATTCAGACTTACGATTAAACAAATCTCCTATGCTTTGGGAGCACCAATTTAAACATCAAATGTTTGCATTTATATTGCAGAGAGAGGATTAATTTTCTCTCCTGCCACCAGATTTTAGCTTGAAAGGCAAATCATTTACTGTTGCTCACTCTTGTATATTGAGCAGTTGTTGAGTAAATGGATTAAATAATGTGGTATCTTGATTAAGGAAAATGTGCTTCCCAAGTGAGCCATTTAGAGAAAATGATGAGCATAATGTATTGTAGGTTTATAGCAAATTGAAGACTTATCTTCTCAAGAATTTTTATTTTAGCAGATCAGTATATATTCAGCAAGAAAATGCTAGAGATATGTAAGGCACTTTCTTTCCTAACATTCAAAGCGTATTCACATTTATTACATCTTCTGTCTCCCACTCCCCTATCCCCGAAGTTTCATACTTTCCCTGGTTTACTAGTTTCATTGTTTTTTCTCCCCCACTGGTTTTTCACTTTATAAGATAGAACATTTCAGCTATGGTAAAGACTAATAATTCAAAGGTGCTAAAACAAAAAGAATTCTTTTAAACCACTCTTGAGGGAGGATGACCTTTAAGGTTCATTGACTCAGTGACTTAGGAACATCACTGATGCAGTTTCTCCCCATCTTTCTGCTCTGCCATCTTTCTTGGCTTCTTTCTCTGGCAGGTTCCCACAAATGATCACAAAATGGCTGCTAAACACAGATTAGCAGATTCCCTTGTCCCTCTGCACCAGAAGAAATACAGGAGTCTCTCCCTAGCCATGGAAGATGAGTCCCTTCTTCCAGTCTGATGGGGCTCCTTACATCACAGAGAGGAATAGCTATACTATGAATGCCATGAACCAATTGGCTTAGATTAATCAGGATCCACCAATACAGCTAGGGATGGGATCCACTACTGTATCTATGCCATGTGACTGTGAGTGGAAGAGAGGAAGAGGCAGACACCTCAACAAAACAAGGGTTGTTGGGAAGGGAGAAGTGGAGAGCAGACATGGAGTAAGCAGCCTACAGTGCCCACGAAAGTGGGGCTGTTGTCCTTAATTGTTGCATTCTCATTTTCTAAGTAAAACCTAATTCTGAGTGTAATCTGTCAGTCCCAGCTAGGCTCTTATCCCTTTGCAGACAGCCCATTCTTCTCTAAAGTCCCTCAGGTTATTTCTTGGCACCTTTGGGGAAGGAGAACATACCTCCTATTCTGAACAACTGTCTGGTACCCTCATCTTCTGGTCTTAAGCTGCTGAGGTCTCCAGGACCGGGAGGTGCTCACCATCCAGCTGACCACTGTCCAGAATCATTCATGGACAGAGCCCACCATGGGCCAACTGGCACTTTGTTTTTTGGAGCATGTGCCAGAGTCATACTATATTTTCTGCAGAATTGGAGATGTCTCTAGTATCTCATGGGCTTTTAAGTGAAAATTATTCTGTTAGAAAATACTGTCTTCTCTCCCAATTTCTCTATCTGTAGGACTCAGGAGTAGACCATAGGGCCTATGGGGCCTGAGGACAGTAGATCAATAACTGAGCTGCTGAGAGTAGTTTCTAGGCTTCCGGCTGGGACAGATAGGTGGAACTAGGTTGCAATCAGGAGATGGTGATACCACCAAATGTGCACAGGAATACCTCACAGGCTCCCTGTGCTGTTTAGTGCCAAGGTTAAATAGACCAATCTAGGCAATTTCATTACCTACTTATCCCTTAGAATGTTACGTCCATAGGAAAGTGTGTTCCAGACTCCAGACTGTAAGTCTGGGCTCAGAATGATTTGGAATGCAATCTGTTGGTAGGTTGCAAGTTACTTAAGTAAACTGCAGTTCTTTGTGCTACTGTCACTGGGAGGACAAAATTCCTCATTGTCCTCTTTTTCCAACACTAAATCATTGCAAGAGAAAGTTGTAGGGAAAAAAATGGAACTTTTTTTCTGCTTGTGTCAAAGCTTTAATGATTTGATTTAATAATTAATGTCAAGGCTAGGCACGGGGCTTTCTTCCTGCTGGATTGTGTTTCCCAATTCCTTAAAGTTACCAGCACAGTCCACTAGGGCAAGGCTGCTGTTTCTCTCAGCTATAAAACAGATGGTAAAACCCCCAGCTGTTTCTGGCGTTTGTTCCTTAGGGTTTGTCGATCCAGGAAAGTTGGTGAAGGTAGCCCCACTCTGGAGCTCAGGTAATATTCCAGTTAAGACCAAAGAAATGCATAATCTACAAACTCAGCCTCAGTGGGACAGTGTCCTGTAATGGGGCCTTGCTCCCATCTCTTAAGTGGAAAGGGTTATCTGACAGATTATCTGATGTTCCTTCTCTTCCTTCAACATTGGAAATGTCCTTGTTTGAACAAGAATACCTCATTCAAAGCAACAACAACAAAACAACAAAACATTGAACAGAGATGTTTGATTTTTTTTTCTGAGTCTTCCTTTACCCTGGCAGTACTCTGGATAAAAGAGGCAAGTTATATAAATATAATGTGAACAAAATGTGTTGAAAGGGTCAGACGTTTCACTTTCTGCAGTTGGGTGGAGTTGTGGTTGTCTGAAGAAGCCAATAGATGCAAATTGGAATGTTGCCCAAAGAAGAGAGTTTTTTTAGGAACAGAATAGACTTGGCCTTCCTCTCAACAGCTGAGGTCACCACTATATACCATTGACTACTCCTTCAAGGGCTTCTGTAGTCTGGCTCTGTCCAGCCATACCTCCAGTTACTTTACCGTTCCGTATCCCTCTGCTAACTTGAGTCCATTTGTCATCTTGCCGCATTCATGAAACATCTTTTTTATCTTCTTGGGCCAGAATTCTACCTTCCAGATAACCAATAGGCCTAGTGTGCCTATTCCACTCTGTGCCTACTAGGCACACCAAAAGACCTAGTCCTAAATATCTCATGTTACTTATGAGAAGATTGAGGCCAAGGGAGAGTTGGTGATGCCACCAAATGTGCACAGAAAGTATGCATCAGAGAGTGAACTGGAATCAAGATATCTTGTCTTCTCGCTTAGCATAGTTACCATCAGACCAAATACAGATTCCTTATTTTCTTCACAAAAGATGTGTATATTGTATATATATTTATATATATACACATATGCATATATACACACATATTTTAAATTAATGAGCAATAAGAAAGGTAGATCTTTAAAAATTGGTCTGCTAAATTAGTCTGGAGCTGGAGAGGCCAACCATTTAAATATCACAATGTGAAAACTGGGCCTATTTAAACATATATTAAGGCTGGGTTTGTATCACTTTGGTTACTGAACTACTAAGATTTCAAGTTTCTCGTATCCCTAAATATTTGATTTAGCCTTTTGAAATATTGTATTGCTGTAGACATAACTTCTTAAAAGAATGCCCGCACATGACCTCATGGGTATTCAGTCCCTGACTGAGAATCAACTCTAAGAAGGCTGCTTGCTTCTACTCTCCGTTCAATTGAATCTTGTGTTTTCAGCCAACTTATAAGAGATGGCATTATGTTGTCTTAATACAGCACTAAAATGGGGCTTGTGCAGAATGGGCTTCTGTTTGTTACATATAATCTCACATTGTCAAGTATCTTGGAGGAGAGTAGTTTGAAGTGCAGAATCCAGGGACAACCTCCAATGATAAAATTTTCCTTGTTCATAGCAGTCTAGTTTTTCCAGTTTGCAACAGATGGATCTAAACAGTATGCTTCACTAATTCAAGCAGAAATATTTTCCTGCCTCATAATTACTGAATATCATGTGGTCTTTCTTATACAGCTTCCATTCTACCTAGGAACTTCTAGAGAAACTGAATTCAGAAGTACAGAAATTAATGGAGCAGTGAAAAGCAGAACTGACCTCTCTTAGAACTAATAGTGACATTAAATCCAACAATAACAAGGGAAAATGCTATCTTGTTGTTGTTGAGTGCCACTTGTTAAAGATGTCTCAGTCAGCAGGTACAAAAGGTTTCAAGACCTCTTGTCTATATGTGAGATGTGTGTCTAAAGAGGCATAAAGAGCAAAAGTATTTGAAAATTGACAGATACAAAGTGGCTAACAAGCCTGTATACAAATAGGTCTTTCCAGGAATATAAAAGTGAAGACTGATTCTAAAAGTCTACTTGCTGGTTTGTTTGTTTGTTTGTTTTTAAGCTGGTTTCCGTTGGGTGTGAGAGCCTGTTTGTGAGCTAGAAGCTTCTTGTGCCCATGTATTGCTGTGTCCTGGTGCCAACACATGGGCTGAATGAGGACCTTGCTGCCATCTGTACCTGCCAAGAAAAGACATAAAGCACTGGCTGCCCTATCATAGCTTTCCTAAAACCATAACAAGAAAAAAAATTATCATGGAAGCATGAAACAATCAGAATACCTTCCAAACAAAGTGCAAAATGACTGGGTTCTTTATGGCTCCCTCAAATATTTTTTAACCTCTCTGTAGCCTTGTTCCAAAGAATTATGGTTTTCTTTGAAAGCCAACAGTTCCCTTCGTAAATTTCTGGATTTGGGGTGATATTTTGAGTTCTATAATAAAATTTAATGGTCCATTTGAGAAATTGTGCCCTGATTGAGCATAGTTTCTATTATTGGGTTGTTTGAGGCAATTGTTGAGTGCTAAACTCTTTCTTTGATCTGTTAGGACTCACTCGTTTCCATGGAGTCTTGCTGGCTCATGACCAAGGGAGAGCTCAGTGTTCCAGTCAGCTGGGGTTGAATGTTCCTAATCAGCCCTGACCTGAAATACACAAAAGACTTTAAAATTGAAGTGTTTTATATGGGATCATGAAAATAAGTTGATTATTTGGGGGAGGCAGGGAAGAGTACAGTAAAGTTTTAAAAACTTGCTTCTTTCATTTCGTAAAATTTTGATTTGTTTCTGGAAAAATAGCCTTCTGATGATACAAAATACATGATTTTCCCAATCCTCCTACTTTGTACAAAGTAATACAAAACAGAATGTCTTATTTGACCTTAAATGTAAATAAGATGAGAGCTAAATTATTGTGACCAATATATTTCACACATCTGGCAGTAATCTTTTTATTTTATGGCAGTGACGACACAAAGCAATTGCTAATCCTAATTTATTTTTAAACATTTTAACTTAAGCCTTCTTCTCGGAGCTTCTTTGTTTCTCCTCCACCTAGTTCTGGAGGGTGGCTAAAATAAGATCACTGTTAAATACCGACATTCATTTTTTTAACTCAAACATTTGCACAGCTACATTGGATTCAGGAGAGACAAAAGGAGATCTGTGGCTTAGATGTAGCCTTCAAATAGAGGGAGCAAAAGCCTTCAAGGCTTCTGATTGTAGAGAGTTGGGATGTGTCTTTATTGCATAGAATAAGTAGGAACAAAGAGCAAGAAAAGGTGACTTTTGCCTGGGTGGACAGGGATTGAAGAGGCTTCTGAGATGGCATTTGAGCTTCCACAGAGGACATTCTCTGACCTAGTTTGATACCTGATTCCCTTGCAGTTACTTCTGCTTGAACCCATAAGGCTTCAATGTAAGGGGAGAATTAACTCTTTAGCAAACATAAGATTGTGAGATGCTCTTTGGGGTAAACTTTTACCTACATTACTTTCAATGTCATACTTGTTGTCAGAGTTCTTGAACTATTGATTTAGGTCCTTTGGCAGAATCCTGTGAAGCAATTGATTCTGTAAAGAATGATTCTTAAGCTCAATTAAGTTCTCACCAAAGGTGTTCTTCATTTGACATTGCACTTACCCAGATTTTGACCTTAAAACGTATTTCTAATTTCCTTTTGAGACCATTCCTGGGATTACTGAGGGATTTTTGTATTGAAGGAAAGCAGTGACTTTATTAATTTTTATCCTTGCTCCCTCAGTGAAATAGACATTTATTTTTCTTTATAAACCCCATGGATTTTGATTGAAATTTCAAGAAAAATAATCAAGAAAAAATTTTATACAATATTTTCATATGTGCTTATGTTTTCAAAGTAAATAATGTGAGGAATCAATGTTCAAAAATCAGTAATGTTAGGGGGGTGTTTTTCTAATAAAAAATTGACTTAAGTAGATTCTCTTTTCATAGCCTCTTACTGACTTTAATTTCATTGACTTTATAAGGAATATGATCCATTTAATCATATTTTTAAAGAAGTATATAAGATAAATGTTGGGTTTATAACAAGGTATAAACCTAGGAGCAAAGCATAGAGCTTAAAGAATAATCCAAAATGAAAACAATGAAGAACTGAGCAGAGCTATCACCTAGAGCCACATAGATGTGCTCTACACAGTCCACCAGAGGTTGATCACAAACCCTTCTGGGAACAGAGCCCCCCCTGGAGTTGTGCCAACATGTCAGCCCTAGAGCTAAGAGTTATAAGAAATATATATTTTGCATTCTTGGATTCATTCAATATATTTTGGGGTTCCCTAATTATCCTGGGAGTGAGGGGACCCTGGATAATATTAGCATTCATAGCTAAAGGGCCTATTAGTTGTTGACTCCAAATAATAGTCCATTTAGCCAAGGGAAATAACACAATGTTTTAACTCTTATGCTGCTTCCCTTTGGTCCATCCTAAAGAGTGCTCCTTTAATGAGGGAAAGGCAGAGCTATTGTGGGTGAGAAGGAACCAAAGCCTAGAACTGTTGAGGAATTGGTCAGGTCAGGAGTCCTCTCAGTCCTCACTTACGTAGGCTTTCACGCAGCCGACACATTCAGAAAGGCTCCATAAGCCAAGCAGTGTAGCAGGTGCTACAGCTAAAGTGGCACTCACAGGTTGCCTTAGAGTCTAGAGGAGCTGAAAGATGGCTTTTAAAACCATTATAGTCCATAATTATAAATTGTGGCGAGTGCTATGAATGAAGGCAACTGGTTACTCCCAAGAGTATAGACTTTCACTGGCAGAGGGAGATTGAGGGAGGCCTATGTTAAGTTGGACTGTGAATGAGAGAATGAATGAATGAATGAATGAATGAATGAATGAATGAATGAATGTCAGAGACATTAGTGAGCAATGGACAAGCGGGACAATGAGGTAGGATGGGAGGGATGGATAGGGGTGCCATCACGTGTGGCCTTGCAGGCCACATCAAGGAGTTTGGCTTTTATTCTAAATGCAAGGAGAATACATTTCGAGGTTGTAAGCAGGGGAGTGATGCAATCCAGTTTAAGTTTTTGAAGACTGAATTTAGCTCTTGGGTGGAGATTGAATTGCAGATAAGAGTGAAAAAAAATGGTAAGCAGTTAGGAACCTTTCATAGGAGGCTGGTCAGGAGCTAATGATCCCTTGGGCCAGGGGGTCCCTGAGGCTAAAGAAATTGCCCTCTAGGGCACACAAAAGCTGTGCAGATGCTATCAAGGAACCACTGTCTGGGTAACAGAAAGGGAGGGTAATACCAAAAGTCTTCATACCAATATTTCTCTTATGTAACCCACCATGTGAGTGGTGCAGGGGCTCCCTTGGCCTGTATTCTCTCTATGCTGAGGAGAAAACTAGAGCCCAACGCTATGTTATCCAGTGCTTTGCAGTGCTATGCAAATTCTAGAAATTGCCACCGTCTTCTCTGTTTTCTCCTCTGTTCCTTTAAGTTCCTGAGGGAAGCTAGAGGGCATTTATGTTGTTTGATCTCAGAGACGTGCATGTCAAAATTAAGGTTCTTCCGTTGTCTCAGAAGTTGAACCCTTTTAAAAAGCTCTCATTAGTTGGTCATTTTAACTAGACGCCTATATTAAATTGATGTTGTCTTTCACCAAGAGTAGCATTTAGGTGAAGTAAGAGAACACAAAAACTTTTAAGTCATCATTGCTTTGACACAGGTAGTATAATTAATACAAACTAATATATAAACATACATATTAAATTATTACATTTATTACATATATAAGATATGACCACTAATATATTTATACTTATATTTACAAATGATGTACATACATTAAATTATAAAATACAATATGTATTCGGGGAATGTTTTCCATTATTATTTTACATAATATTAAAGCACTGTTGTTTAATACCTTCAACTCTCTCCTGGTATGCTAGGATTTTTCTCTGAGTGTTAAAAGAGAAAAATCATACCAAAATCTTTCAATTTAGGAGGAAGGAATTTTTAAAGATGAGTGGATGTAACATCCCAGTTTGGGGTCATCTGTTTGTTTTACAGAAGTAAAAGACATTAAAGCACTTCATTATGATGCTCTTCCCCTCCCCAGAAAAGAAATACAGGCACAGTCCAACTGTCCAAACTGAATAAAACTTTAGTTGGTAACTAATGAAAAGAGAAAAATGTGAGTGCTTTTTTTCTTTGTAGGTACTTTCTCTTTTTCTGGTTGATGTTTAATTTCATTCCCACACAGGTAATTTTATAATGAAAGGAAGGTGAGAACTCCTCATTTTTCAAGTTTGGGTGGGAAGAAAGAGCACCAGTTAGAAATAAAAAGTAAGATGAGATTTAATAAAATAACGCCGTCTGAGGCTCTCTTTTCCCCTTTAGTATTTCTGCAGGTAGTCTGGGTGTCTGCTTCTGAGCAGCATGAAATAAATAATTCAGCATTTTCTGCTACATATCAACCCTCTGCTTATTTTCCCCCTCAAATTACATATTCTGGCAAGATTTCTCCCTTGTTAAAGCATTTAATTATTGTGTTTGGCAGTCATGGTTGGTTGCATTATATAAACAAATGCCTACTTCAAACATTGAAACTGATTTTTTTCATAGTCTGCCAGAAAGCGAGACTATTTGATGTGCAGTTCGAATGCTCTATTTCTGATTATATAATTTAGGTCTGGGAATAGAATTTTGGCATTTGTCTGCAGTCTTTATGCCATAGAAAATTAACCTTTAGCATCCTCTTTAAAAGGGCAGATCGTCATGCATACAAGTTCCAAAAACACTTTTAAGGTAAGCTCTATTCTATTAAAAGATCCTTTTATCTTGAAGCATATGCATATCTGTCTGGGGCTGCATTGTTTTGAAATGTTCTGTGTAATCCGCGACCTCTACAGAGCATAGCTAACTCAGCCCCGCTTTTAGTCAGCATTTGGATGAAGAGCCTGGTAGACAAAGCAGATGTTCTTGTGTCTCTCTACAGCCAACTATTAGATGCTACTAGATGCTTGAATATATTCACTTCTCAGGGCTTTACACTCTCAGGGCATTACATACACCTGTAGTCCAGTAAAATGTAGGTAAGCCAAAGCCCTTAATGGACTCCTTTTTTTCTAAACTCAGTTTCTAGAAGAAAATTGAACCCTCCCTCTCCACTGCATACACAAAATATTTAGGCGTGAGGAATCTATTTCAGGAAATAAGATCATCATCCTGAAGCGTGTTATCCTAGGTCTCCATTCAATCTATCTCTCTCCTCCCGGAGTCTGTGGTGATGCTTCTTGAGCAGAGCTGACCCTGAGGCAGAGCAAGCGCCTGAATCATCCGAGGAAGGTGACAGTATAGTTTGGACACCATACTTATTTATGGGGGTGGGAGAGCTCGTATCACCCAGTTTAGAGAAAAAGAAATTTAGCAGGGCTTGAAAGAGGGCTTTATTGTTAACTCTAAAGTGATCAGAAAGTTCAGTTGGGCAAAACTTCTCATCTCTTGAGGAATTTGGATAATTGCTATGTTACTCTAGTAATCATGACAGAACAAATGACCTCAGAGGTCAAGCGGTCTTCCCCCTGTCTTTCCCAGAGTCAGCTTGCTACCAGGGGCAGGCAGGGGGAGCAGGGAGGTTTGAAAGCTCATCTAAGAATGATACCCACATGAGGAGCAGGGAGCCAGCCGAGGTCGGGCTACTGTTAAAACATTTGTAGACCTATATTTATGACACCCGGGTTTCACTTGTATTTCACATGGCATAATGCCAGGTTATACCTTGCACATTTCCTAGAAGAAGTGCACACAGAATAGAACTGTTTCCTATTTGAAAAGTGGGGTGATAAACTCAAAACTTTCATAGCAACTGATGAAGTGGCCTAGTTGAGAAAAGTTCAGCAATCGCGAGCGCCATTTTGGGAGCTTACTGGGTGTGGGCTGGCAGTGTGGGCTAAGTGCTTTGAGTGCACTTTGTCATTTCTCCCCTACTGCCCTGTGAGAGCAGCTCCTGACCCGTCTTCCAGTGCTCATTCCTGTCCTTCAATGCACCCTCCATGATGTGATGGGGGAACTTGCCTAAAGTCACACTGCTGCTAAGTGGCAGGGGCAGTACTCAAACCCAGATCTGTTGGAGACCAAACTGCATGCCTTTGACCACTTGAGCTGTCTTAGGAGTATTTTTTCACATATATTCACATGTTCTTGCTATTTTTTATGGTTTTCCTCTCAGGCTTTCCAGGTCAGGGTCAGGAGTTGGGAGAAGGGAGGTCCTAACTGTACAACCATGTCTTTCATTTTTTCAGGTTTCTAATATATTTGGGGATCTTGAGTCTTTTACCCCCTTCCTAAGGTAGTTTTATATTGGCATCTATCTTTAATGGTAAAACTTATTTTTCTTAGTGGAAGAATAAGCATGAGGATTATTTAAATCTAAGACAATAAGTTTAAATAGCAAAAATGAATCTATATAAATATTTCTTGCCAATATCATGATAAAATATTTATAAACTATAGATGAATCAAGTAAAAAACTAGTAAAGTTACAAACCACAAGATATAATATAAAAGAAAAAATATCCAAGATTCAGACCGTGTACCATAAAATATATACCTCAACAAACTCCCAATGAATTAAGGAATAGTAGACTTGGATAGCACAGTTTCAGCTACAAAGAAGAAAATTGAGTTGAAAGAAACAAATCAAAAAGGGAAAGATGCACAACTGTATTTATATAAAATTTTAAAACTTTCTAAATCTGAGACAGAATAAAAGCAACAAAATGGGGAAATATTACATACCAAAAATTAAAGACTTGATAACACATACACACGAATTTGTATAATTTGAGGACACCATCAGATTCTAACTGGAGTGGTCAAAGGATACAAACAGCCATTTTCAACCAAAAGAAAACAAATAGGAAAAAATCTGAAAACACATCCCAACTTCAATCAATTTTAAAATGAAAACATTTTACACCAACCAAGTGAAGAAATGTCAAAGGCCAATGCTGGAAAGGCTGTAGGGAAAACGGATGTCCTCATGTGTTATTGTTGACAACGAAAATCGATTCAATCTTTTTGGAAAAACCTGGCAGCATATAATAAGAATTATTAAAGCCTTAAGTCTTTAAGCCTACAGTACTCTTTCTGGGAATTTATCCTAAGTATATCATGAGACAAACATTTCTTGAGCAACTGCAATGTTAGAAAGTGTGAGAAATGAGGATAAAGGAAATAGACTCTGATCCGAAGGAGTAACTGATGCAATTCAAAAGCTCTAAAACAGTACATATTCAAAAATGCTTTCAAAGGATTAGCTATAATGGAGAAGAAAATACTAGAGTAGCCTAAATGTCTAAAAAATGGAAAACTTACTATTTACCTGAATCACACCCACACACACACAACCCAAACTCCTCTGCTTTTGTATGCGTAGCCCTGTGAGCAAAGGCAGGAATAGCTCCAGACTGTCCACACCACAGGCCTTAGCCCTTGCCCTGACCCCTCCCTCTCCTTCACACTCACCCCAATCTAACCAGCCCCAAGCTATAGGTTTCCCGCCACTCCAGAGGTCTTGATACAAGCCACTGTCATCTCTTTCCTACCTGGTCTCTGCCTCCCCACATGCATTCTTACTTCTTCATCTGTTCTCCAACTTCATCAAGAGACGTATTTGCAAAACACAGATCTAATCATGATATTCCTCAATTTCAAGACCTTCCCATTGCTCTAGGATAAAGTCAGACTCTTTGTTAAGATGTATAAGGTCTTTGTGGCTTGGTTGTCTTCTTGTTACTTACTCTTTGTTGTCTTCTTGTTACTTACTCTTTGTCCTTACAATTCCTACACACACACACACACACACACACACACACACACACACATCCCTGAACACTCATGTACATGCACAGACCCCACAGTTTCTACTTACTACATTGTTAGCAGTTACCCCAAAGAGGCACCACAGGTCTTTGCACATGGCATTCTCTATACCTGCTCCTCACCTCATCCTGCAGCTCCAGGCTGGTTGGCTCCTGTTTATTCCTGTTTGTTCTTCTGAGCACAATTGATAGATCAGGGGATATCTTCACAATACACATAGGCCTAAGACCAGGTTAGAGGGTAACCCACTTGTGTTCAACACCTGAAACATGGCCCTCATGTAAAGTATTCTTAACTGGGAAAGAAACTCTAAATTCTGGCATCTGAATAGTCTGTTTTTTATTTAACTATATACTGGGGCAAAATACACCACCCTGCTTAATTCCTAATACTGTGTAACACTATCTTTCACTGTTTATTGATGGTGGTTGCTCCAACCATTTAAAGTTGTGCATAAGACTATATTCCTGAGCTCACTTCTTTGCTATCTATGGAAGCAAGAACAGATTTCTAGAACTGCATATTTGGGAGTCTTTGATGACCACAGCAGAAGAGGAAGGAGAGGAGGGATATACCTCCAGTGGCATCAAGGGGGAGGTTTAGACCTTGGGAGGTAAAAGAGAGCTTACTATCAAGAGTTGACTGGGGTAGAGGTGTTCTGATCTGGGGCTGTCCAAATTCTGTTTGCTGGAAAATCCAGTTAGCAAACTGTTTGTTAATTAAAATGTCTAATGTCAGGGATCCCTGGGTGGCTCAGTGGTTTAGCGCCTGCCTTCGGCCCAGGGCATGGTCCTGGAGCCCCGGGATTGAGTCCCGCCATCAGCTCCCTGTGTGGAGCCTGCTTCTCCCTCTGCCTGTGTCTCTGCCTCTCTCTCTCTCTCTCAGTCTGTGTGTCGCTCAGGGATAAATAAATAAAATCTTTAAAAAATAATAATAATAAAATGTCTAATGTCACATGCTTTCAGCAAGAGTAAAGAGAGGAGTCTTATAAGGTCTTTTCAATACGTTACCTTGTCTTTCATGTAAAAGGTATTTATGACCTCTGAAATACCTGATACTTACAGACAAAATGCGGCCAAAAAGCTAAATGTATTTCCTCACTTTTTCTGGTCAAATGTTTTAAAACCATTCCAAAGGAACACCTAAATTCGGCAGTGCCTGCATAAGCCCTAATAATTCTATAAAGTGAGCATAGAGAAATTTAACTCCTAGTGCCCTTAATAACTCCCCGTATATAAACAAGAATTATTTCTTAAAAGAAATAATCCATATTCACTTCAGATGCCTTAGTAAACAGAAGTTTTTATATTAGGTTCAGCCCCAGTTCCTCATCTTGACCCAATCTAATTGATGTAAGTGGTAGGAATTAATTTTGTGCAGACAGGGATAAGGACTAATCCCGGTCAATCAGCACCTTATAATTAATCCGAATACTCTTTTTATAAGAGAGAGAGAAATGTTGGCACGGTCTCCGGTTTAAGGTTCTGCACCAATCTAATATAGAGGCCTAACATTTTATGGGGTTCAGATTTCAGAGTGGAATCACAAATAACAAAGGTTTTGCTAGAGCAGATGGTTATTTTCAACCACCAAATGTTGAGGTTTTCTTGGGACTCCATTCTAACCATCCATGAGTGAATGAATGAGCATGTGAATTAAAGACAAAACATTTCTAGGTGTCTTTTAAATTGGGTTAGAAAGCCTGGGTTTTATCAACGGGGCTAGCATTGATCTTGTAGTTCTTAAAGCTTTAAATCTCTGGATTCTTAGTAATTATGAACTGGAGTTCAGTCTAAACCTGTTGTTTTTCCCCTCAGCCTACTCGAGTGCTCTCTCTTTTTCTCTTTCTCTCTCTCTTTCTCTTTCCCTTTACCTAAAATAAATAATTAAAAAAAATAAGGGGCGTCTGGGTGGCTAGTCAGTTAAGCATCTAACTCTTGATTTTGGTTCAGGTCATGATTTCAGGGTCCTGGGATCCAGGGTCCACGCTCAGCACAGAGTCTGCTTGAGACCCTCTCTCTCCTTCTTTCTCTGCTGCTCCCCCCTCAAATAAATAAATAAATCTTTAAACCTGTCACTTTTCATGTCTGAGAATATAAATAAATCCCTGAAAAACTAAAAGGGAAAAAAACTTTTTTAAAGGTTTACCTATAAACTTTTATTATTTTACCTATTTGCTCTTTTTTTAAATAATAAATTTATTTTTTATTGGTGTTCAATTTGCCAACATATAGAATAACAGTGCTCATCCCATCAAGTGCCCCCCTCAGTGCCCGTCACCCAGTCACCCCCACCTTCCGCCCACCTCCCCTTCCACCATCCCTAGTTCGTTTCCCAGAGTTAGGAGTCTTTCATGTTCTGTCTTCCTTTCTGATATTTCCCATTTTCCCTTTATTCCATTTCACTATTTTTTATATTCCCCAAATGAATGAGACCATAGAATGTTTGTCCTTCTCTGATTGACTTATTTCACTCAGCATAATACCCTCCAGTTCCATCCACGTCGAAGCAAATGGTGGGTATTTGTTGTTTCTAATGGCTGAGGAATATTCCATTGTATACATAAACCACATCTTCTTTATCCATTCATCTTTCGATGGACAAACTGTGGCTCCTTCCACAGTTTGGTTATTGTGGACATTGCTGCTATAAACATCGGGGTGCAGGTGTCCCATGCAACTGTATCTTTGGGGTAAATCCCCAGCAGTACAATTGCTGGGTCGTAGGGCAGATCTATTTTTCACTCTTTGAGGAACCTCCACACAGTTTTCCAGAGTGGCTGCATCAGTTCACATTCTAAAAGGGAAAAAATATTAATGAGTGATTTTTCTACAAAATCAGTATATTAAACAAATTCTTGGTAAATTATAGCTGTAAGTGAGGTGCCACAATAATGTAGGGTATAGCCTTACTTACTTCAGTGCAGAAGAGAAAGTAGAGCTGACCCCAGGGCAGCATGGGCTAGAAATACATGGGTCCACTTACATGCTGCTTTTTTTTTTTCAATAAATACAGCACAGTCCTGTATATGTATTTTACCCTCCTTATGACTTTCTTAATACCATTTTCTTTTCTCTGGCTTTGTTGTAAGAATACAGAATATAATGCATATAACATACAAGCTATGTGTTAATCGACTGTATGTGTTATCAGGAAAGCTTTTTATCAATAGTCAGCTATTAGCAAAGTTTTGGGGAGTCAAAACTTACATGTGGATTTTCTACTGCAGGAGGAAGAGGGAGTGTTCCTAACCCCCCATGTTGTTCAAGGGTCAACTGTAAATGTGAAAATCGTTTTTGCACTACATTAAAAGTGAGGCACAAGAAGGTTCTGCTGCCTGCCTTACTTTTCTTAGTGGTTATGTTAATTGAGTGCAAGTTTAACAGGTTTTTTTTTTTTAATATGTCTGAAGCTAGGTTTTAATCTTATAATGAATACTAAGCTGCAAAGAGATGTTTAGTCATTTGTTAAACTTCTGGAGCTTTATGGCTGCAGATAGCAATACAGATAGGATTTCTAGGGGCACAGAAGATGCGAATCTTAAATCTAAATAGGTGATAGAAGCACAGCCCATTTGATACCACAGTGCTCTTTGAAGAATTCATTAAATAAAGTAGATATCATAAACTAGATCATGTTTTCCCATGGGAATGATTTTATAATTATGGGCTACTTTCTTGAACAGAACTTAGTTTCTAATTATAACAAGATCATGTACTTTTAATTTACAACAGCTATGATAGAAATATCATGCACACTAATTATACCAATGCCCCAGTGCACGGTAGTTGTTCATTCATTCATTCATTCATTCAATAAATATTCATTGAATATGTACTAGGTGCCAAGCACTATTCTGGAGGTTTGATGTGAGTAAAAAACACATGACCTCCCCCACCCACATCAATATTACAGAGTGGACTGGTGGGGGAGATGACTACAAACCAAGTATTCATTGCAAATTATAAATGCTACAAAGGAAAAACACACAGGCACCTGAACCTCATGACAGTAGTTTCAGCAAAAGATTGTCCATGGCAAGAAAGCAATGTGTAGGGACCCTGATTCCCTGGAGGAACTCAGAGAAGTGTGATGATTCTAGAGCTGTCCAAGAGAGAATCCAGTAAGTTACCAAGGAGGCTGGGACTGGACATGCCAGATGTTGGGGACCATGTGAAAGATTTGATCATTATCCTCGATGAAACAAAAAGGCACAGAAGAATTTTCAGTGCATGAAGTAAGGGTGAGTTGACATCACATTTGCAATTTGCAAAGCTTGTGGCGTGGTGGTCCTATGCCCTCCAGAGAAGGTTTTGGAGAATATTTTACTAGTACGTGAAAGATGACCAGGGCAGAGGTGGAGAAAAGTAGGTGACATTTGAGAGTGAGCTAATAAGTAAAAACAAACAAACAAAATCACTGATGGGTCTCATGATTTGAATATCTGGAGCAAAAAGGTGGAAAGGATGGCTCCAATTTCAGGCTGGGATATCCACACAAGTGGGGTGGCATTCACTGGAAGAGGACCAGATTTGGGAGGAAGATTGCATTTTGCTTTGAGTTTATTACATTTCAGCTTCTTGTGAATTCTCAGATATCAGTCACTTGGATATAAGTCTGGTGCCCAGACTTTGGGCCACAAAGATGAGTCATTGGTGACCTTACAAGGAGACTGAAAAGAAATATCAATACAGGGAGTAGGAAAACCAGGATAATAAGGGACCATGGTCCCCAAGGGAAGACAGTGCTTCAAGAAGAAAGGAGAGGCAAAAGGGTCAGGCACTGCCAGAAGTTATATGAGAAAGAAACTAATAAATACCATCTGGATTGGGCCACAGAGCTGTTTTGATGGTTGGAAACTAGATTGGAGTGAGTTGGAAAAGAGATGAAGAGGTGAGTGCAGAAAACCCTGTGTGACTTTTACCCTTAAAGAGAAGAGAGCTGCCTCCCAAAGAGCTGGACACTAGGAGAGTCAAGCAAAATCTTCTTAGATGGGTGAGTTTGAGCACATTTTCCTACCATTTGGATGGAAAGAGAAGAAATGCCTTGGCAGCTAATAAATGTCTCTGGCAAGACCTGGCTGTGTATGTGAGAATCCAGATTGCATATGAATTTACAGGTAAGGTGTTCAGGCATTAGTTTTTATTCACAGCATCACACATGTTGATATTTTTCCTGTATGTGAGCACTGCAGCACTGAGGACTGTAAATATGGCATTTAGGAGTTAGAGTTGGTTGAATTTTGTACAGCATCCAGTTTAGAACAGTTGCAGCCTGGGTTGTGGTTATTATGTAGAGAGAAGTGACATGAGAGCATCGTATTTTTCTTCTCATTTTCATTTTTCTTTTAACTTTAGAATTTCTTCCATGTTCTTCATGTTAAGAACTAAGTTAAGGCCTTTCCAAATTTGAAAATAGGTTTTTATTTCCCATCCCCTGGAGCAGTTAGTTATCTTCCCAACATGGACTTTGATCCAAAGACCGTTGCTAACTCCAGAGCAGTCTCGATGGTATATGAGTGAGATAATTGATTGATCTAGAACCTACTTAAGGCCCCATAGTGTGGGAAGACTCTCAACCCTGTGGATGAGACACCCAGATCCAAAAATTTTGCACCCTTCCCAACTCGACCTCCTCTTGGCCTTGAATACAGAATGGAATTTGGAGCAGCTAAACCAGTGCTGCCTGGATGGGCCTGTCAATAAGCACTCAAAGCCACACTCCACTCCGCAGTCCATACAGAATTTGCTGCCTCGTAATACTCTTCCACTCTTCATGTTTATAAAGCCTGTAAACATAAGGACTCTCCTTTTCCTATTGTTGATTTCTTTGCCTCAATACACCTGCTTCAGAAACCCTGAACCTCTGTAGGTCAAGGGCAAGCAGCAGTAGCCTGCCTCCTAAAAACTAAGCTGGCACTTGCTGGGGCCGCCTAGCCATCTGCGTAGGGGAGCGGGGCTGAGCCCTACTTGCGAGGGAGGGCCTGATCTATCTATCTATGTCATTGAAGTATAGTTGACACACAATGTTACATTAGTTTCAGGTGCAAAACATAGTATTTCTACAACTTAACACATTAGGTTGTACTTATCACGAGTGTGGCTACTCTCTGTCACCATACAACACTATTATGATACCATTGACTACAGTCCCTGTACTGTACCTTTCATCCCTGTGACTTATTTGTTCTGTAACTAGAAGTCTGTATCTCCTCTTGCCCTTCAACCATTTTGCCCCTCCCCTCACCTCCGTTCCCCCACTCTGGCAACTACCAGCTTGTTCTCTATATTTAGGGCCTTTTTACTTCTTTTGTTTGTTTATTCATTTGGGGTTTTTTGTAGATTGCATATATAAGTGAAATAACATGGTATTTGTCTTTCTCTGTCTGACTTCACTTAGCATGATACCCTCTAGGTCCATCCATGTTGCCACAAATGGCAAGATCTCATTCTTTTTTGTGGGTAATATCCCATCATGTGTGTGTATGTGTATATGTGTAGATAGATAGATGGATGGATAGATAGATAGATAGATAGATAGAGCGAGCTTCTTTATTCATTCATCTATTGATGGACAGCCCTGATACTCTTTAAAAAGCCACTTACCAGTGGGCAAAATTATCTTAAGCTGAATGAGCTGCCAAAGTAAAAACTGCGCATTATATAAGGCTTAAACCTTCTCACCAAGTTACCAAAAAAAGCTAACTGCAGAACCCTAAAAGCTAACTGGCATAAAATAATTTGCTCAAAATCACCAAATAAACACCAAAGGCATGCACTTAGGATATTGAGGGACAGAGTAAAAAAGATGCCAAGCTCATACCAGGTTCTAAACCAATTTGAAAATTTAAAACATAGGAGTACTGGGGTGTCTGGGTGGCTCAGTCAGTTAAGTGTCTGCCTTTGGCTCAGGTCATGATCCCAGGGTCCTGGGATCAAGCCCCACAGTGGGCTCCCCGCTCAGTGGGGGGCCTGCTTCTCCCTCTCTCTCCCCCTCCCCCCACTCGTTCTCTCTCTCTCTCTCAAATATATAAAATCTTTAAAAAAAAAAAATAAATAAAAGAGTAAGGCCGAGAGAGACCATACCCTCACCTTGATTACCGAAAAAGCTGACATTGGAGACAGTGCCTTCTATCAGTGGCCAGGTCTAATACTAAACTCAGCATCGGAAGCTTTCTCATGCAGCAGGGTGAATGGGGCAGCCTTGCCCCTCACAGGAAAGGATTTTGCACATGTCACACTTTTACAACATCAAGAAGTAAAGCAAAATGTGTGCTTCTGTGAGTAGTTCTCTGCCTAAAGAGCCAGAGTGGGGCTACATTATATCTGACCAGTTTTCCCTTCTACACTTGCCGATCAAATTCCTGATTTCTGCCCCAAAGAGAAACCCATATGGGGAGGGTCAAAGAGACCAGAATCTCCTGGAACCACAGCCAGAAACAATGGGCAGAAACAATGAGGAGCTAGGAAGAAATACACACACACACACACACACACACACACACACACACACACACACATAGCCCTGCCCTCTGTCCCAGCAGCTCCTTCTTGACATAATAATAGGAGAATTGATAATGGAAGTCATACTTAATTCTGATGGCTTAATGCACCTTTTAACAGTTGAGAGCCACATCACAGCTTGACATGCTTTTAGAGCCTGCAGTTGGTAAGTGTTCTCTGTGTGCCCTAAACCACTATAGGCCCTAAGAGATTACAGAGAAGCAAATGGCCCAATTCAGCCCTTTGCTGGTGGGAGTGGGGACAGTATTGATGATTTGGTTTGGTTTTTTAAAGATTTTATTTATATATTCATGAGAAACACAGAGATAGAGGCAAAGATACAGGAAGAGGGAGAAGCAGGCTTCCTGTGGGGAGCCCGATAAGGGCCCCTTGATCCCAGGACCCTGGGATCACACCCCGAGCCAAAGGCAGATGCTCAACCACTGAGCCACCCAGGCGTCCCGACAGTATTGATATTAATGAAATTTAGGGACCAGTTGGTAACTCATAGTCACTATGGGACATCAGAAGCAAACATCTATGAACCAAAGTTTGTCATGAACCATATTGGCCTTCAAAGAGCCTTCAGCGGGATCCTGGTTTTCTAGATCTCCGGTCTGAAGAAAAAGTGTGTTTCCTTCCTCAATGTGTCCTTTTTCATGGAGAGGAGGAGGGTATATCATAAGAAGACTAATTTGGAGGAGAATGACCTCATGGGCTCGCAATTAAGCTGTTTCCCTTTGCTTCTTGGTAGAAGAACACTGCCAGCGTATGGCAGGTCTGTTTAAGGAAGTATATGCGTATGAATTAGGAAGGGTGGGGTTGACCTACAACAGGCAGGACATTACTCTCCTTCCTCTTCCTGACCACGTTTCCCACAGCAGTCATGGTCATTGCTCAACTTCCTGTTGGGGAAAACCTTGGATACTGAGCGTCCACCTGCCACAATGGGCAAACTAAGGATAGCAGGGCGTTCAATGCTGCTGTGAAACCTGAGATTTGAGCTTGCATTCAGACCCCTTTTCAGTGGTAGCTGAAGCAAAGATGGAGCTGTTCTGCGTGGGGCGGAAGGGCCAGGAAACTGCAACCCCGACAAATCATCACTGCCTGGAATAAAACATCACAGGCAAGCAAAATGTGGGGATTCAGAGGGGTCTGGGGTGGAGGGGAGCAGAGAAGACAAGGGGATGTCCTGAGATGGCACCTGCAGCCAGGGTATTGGTTGGCAGTAGTGGCAAGCGAGAGATGGATGGGAGGTTGGGGGTACTGGGCAGCCTGATAGTGGTGGACGTGGCGGGGCCCCTGGCCACAGTGCTGATTCGCTTCACCCAGCAAACCGTGTCCTGGCTACAGGGCTGCACTGGGCACAATGATAATAAAGGTTGTGGCCCCTGGCTCCCAGAAGCCCACAGTCTGGTCAGGGGGTTTCACACCCTCCTCAGCTGGATTCCAGATTGGTAATGGAAGAAAACATGGGGAGCCAGAGGAAACACAGCCCCTGGCACTGTCTTAGACCTCGTGAGGCAAGCCCTGGGAATCTGCATTTTATGCAGAGTTCCTGATGCACAGTGAGGTTTGGGGATAGCTGGTTGCATAGACAGAGTAAGTAGAGGGTGGCAAGGGCTACCCTCGTGTGCCCTGGAATCCAAGACAGCACAGAGGAAGCAGACCTATAGGGACAATTCAGGTGTGAGGCTCAGGGAATTTTATTGGGAGTAATAGCCAGTTCCATTTACCTACTTTTTCCGCATATATGTCACCTCTGGTGGCTGATAAGAGCAGCTGTGCAGCGTTCTCAGGGTTGGAGTTTGGGCATTTCCCTGCGCTTCAGGCTCTGACCATCCACCCTGTGGCTCTCACCTTGCTTGGACTTCTCATTCATCCACCAGGGACCGATGTCTGTTGTTCATGGGGCTCAGGGGCAGTGGTAATGATGGAGACCTCAGAGGAGAGCTCCATTTGGAGAATGTTAGTTCTTTATAGACTTCACAGCAGATCTTTTGCTTTTTCGCTATCACTATGTTATCTCTGCCACCCTACCTGGAGGACGGGGCGAAGGTGGCTTTTACTTGTCTTGATTGAGCCTTGCCCGGAATCCCTACTATGCCTCATCCCCAGCCCGCTCGGTCTCCCACAGCTGGACACAGAGTTCCTAATCAAAATGATTCTAGGCAAACGCACAGGCTATGTCCCCACCTCCTGAACCAGTCCCCTGATGAGTGACCCTGGACCATCCCGAAGGTTCCTGCTTCATCCCCCACCTCCAAGGCAGAATCGGACCCCAGGCTTGAGCACCTAGTTCCCCTGCTGTTTTTTCTGGATGCCACTCCAGGCCCACAGGCAGTATCCCCAACAAAGGCATTTTCAGCCTCCTCACTGGAGGTCACGAGAATGGAGAGACTGTTCAAGGCCTCTTTGGCAGTTTCCCTAAAAGGCAGGTAGCATCACTGCCTGGGCAGCTCTTTGCTGACCCCGTCAGAGCCCAGCTCTGCCCTCTATGGCAGAAGGCGTGCTCCATGGCAGAGGGAGTCCCCTCTGGGGAGCACCATAAGGAGAAACAGGACCCGTACCTCTCATCAAATGCTGCCCCTGCGTGATCACACACTATGCCCCAGCTTCATGGCTTAACCTCACCTTGAGGCTGGGATGAGGCCTTTTCTCATACCGTTTCAAGTCTCCATCCCCCATTTCTACTTCCCCTCCATCTGCAGTGATACTAAAGTGTTTTCAAATTTGGGGAATGTCAAAAATAATGAGGAAAATTTCAACTAAATGAATACGTAAGGTGTGTATCCTCAAAACTCTGCTGCTTTTTTGGTAAACTGTAGGCATTGTTTTTTATTGTGAGGAATATGGAGGGATTTGGGGAATTTGCCTCCTGCAAAAACAGTCTTCATCTTGTTAAATAAGGGGTCAGTGGGAAGGGAGAAAAAAATGAAGTCACGTGTGGATATGGATCATTTCACTGGCATCATCTACAAAAGTCGTAAGACTACAAATAATATCAAAACCTCTTAGGTTAGCTACAGTGAATTTAGTTTTGGTACCACCCAGGGTGGATGAACATAGCATAGGGAGACACTCAAAGGATTCTGGAACTTTCTACTACTTGCCCCTCCCACAAGATTAGTGCAATCATTGGTGTCCAACCAATGTGCACCTGGCACCTTGACCAGTAGGGGGCATAAGTGAGCAGTGTACTAAGTGAGTGGAGCTCAGGTCTCACCTCCTCAAGATGAGGCAACTCCAGCCAACTCACCAGGAGAGAGAAAAAAATGAGGCCATTGGAATCAATTCATTTTTTAAAAGCCTTTGAGAGTTTACATGATTGTGAATTTTAATTCCCTGAATCAACTTTCCTCAGCCACAAAAACTGATACAATTCTGTGAATTGAACACTCAGAACATTAGAAATATTTTTCATATATTATGAATAAATTCTGTTTATCTAGAGGAATGGTTTCTCTTTGGAAAAGCAATTGACCCAAAGCTGTTCTAGTTCAGAAGAGAAATGGGATGGGAAAAGAGAAATTGGTGCATAGGGATAAGGCCTCAACCCCCATGCACCTACCCCCTCACACACCCACATTGTCATTTTTAAAATTTTTTTAAAGATTTTATTATTTATGAGAGACACAGAGAGAGAGAGGCGGAGACACAGGCAGAGGGAGAAGCAGGCTCCATGCAGGGAGCCCGATGGGGGACTCGATTCTGGGTCTCCAGGATCACACCCTGGGCTGAAGGCGGCGCTAAACCGCTGAGCCACCCAGGGGTCCCATGTCATTTTTAAATGTTAACAAATGAGACTTCTTTAAGTAAAAAGGGAAGATTTAAAAAAAAAAAAAAGTTCTCTTGTGTGAAGAAGATTGGCGCTTCTGTAGTACTGACCATCCCCTCCTATTGATTAGCTCTATTCCTATCCCTCATTTTTATTTTTGCATTGTCTGCTTTTCTCATCCCATCTCCCAAACTCTCCAAGGGCCTCCTGAGGGAAGGCTGACAACACAAGCCAGAGAGAATGTGGGTGGAGGACCAAGGCGGTACAACTGCCCAGACCTGTCTGCCTTGGGTGTAGTACCTCCTCCTGCCCCAGCCGGACATGGTTCTCCTGACGGTGGCGGCCTGACAGGGCTGCCCACCCTCCCCATCGCCCCGCAGGGCCACGGCTGCCCGGGGAGCATGCTGTCCACAACCATGGTGGGCACCCTAATCCGAGGGTGGAGGAATCGAAGCTCCCCTCGAAGGCCTGAATCCAAACTCCTTCATCCACAGAGCCAAGATGGAACTCAGACTCAGGGTATGTTTGACACTCTGCTATGATTGTGTGATTTTTTTTTTTTTTTAAGGGTTTGGGAAGGTGATGATGAGCTTCCAATCTTCCCCACCAGCCCCCACTTCAGATAGAATTTGACAAACCTGGATTCTGTTTTTCTTTTTGGGTTGTTCTGAATTATGGCTAAGTCACTGTGGACAGTTTATTTTCTATTTTCCTAGTCAAAGACATAGGTGACTTCAATGGTCATCCAGTAAAAGGGCATTATTTCCATCTTATTTTCCTTCCAAATCTTTTATTTTAAGATGTAATCCTTACTTTGTGATATTTGTATTTGACTAGTAAGACAAAAGGTGTACTGGTTTTTGGCAGATTCTAGTCTAAAGCCTATCACTTTATTAACTCTGGTATGGGAAATGGTAAAACAGAGTTAGCTTCTGGGTTTCCCCATTAATTATTTTTATTTTCTGTTACTATTGTTTTGAGGTGACAAGAAAAGGAGTGACCAAAACGTAGTTCTCCTGTTAACTGAGTTCAGAATGTTACTGTGGCCTTTTCCAAAACAAATTTTCACTGGAATGAAATACTGTTGAAATACCTGACCTCATTCTGTTCTGTCTAGACCTTGAACTTTTTAATGATACTTATTTAGAAAGGAACTCTTTGGTCTTGCTGATGACTGACCTATGAGAGAACCACAGAGCCAGCAGAGGAAGCAGGCATGAGCCCAGAAGTAATAAACTCCCAGGGGCTTTCTGAGCTGGCCTAGAGCCCCTCAAAATACTTTTATCTGACCCATAGCCCTGAGGGATAAGCAGTAAATGCAACTGTTCTATGATACTTATTTAGAATAAGAACTTATTCTAAATAATGATACTTATTTAGAAAGGAACTCTTTGGTCTTGCTGATCTAAGCAGTAAATGCAACTGTTCTTTCATTTCAACAAATATGTATTGAAAGTCAGCATGTGCCAGGCATTTTTCTAGATACTGGCATGCTCTGATCTGTAGCAAATCTACAATTGAGAGGTACAAAAAC
This sequence comes from Canis lupus baileyi, assembly GCF_048164855.1. Lineage (NCBI taxonomy): Eukaryota > Metazoa > Chordata > Mammalia > Carnivora > Canidae > Canis > Canis lupus. The sequence continues at coordinate 42,056,346 of NC_132838.1, forward strand.
TCAGTGTTGTAGTTTGTTTTGTTCTGACGGTGGTTTCCAGCCATACTTTTCAGGCTGACTGTAGTCAAGAATGAGGCCAAGAGATTATTTTGAAAATAGTCTGATAAGTGTTCGTTGCAAGATGGTAAATTAGTTATTTAACCATGTATGCAAAAAATAGAAGGCTCTTCTGTGTTCAAAACTGCCAAAATGATTAGTGATTATTTGTAAAACCTAGCTATTCAGTAAGAAGTATGAGTCATAGTATTTCAAAAATTGATCACCTGGTTCTGCTCCTGGTAGATTTCTTTAGCAATACTCAGAGCTTTACAAGATGACAAAGTAATATACTAACATGAAAGGGATGGTGTGGGTATTTTTTTTTTAACCATGTTTTTCTTGAGATATAATTTATAATTTTAGAATTGAAATTCACCTATTTAAGGAGTACAATTCAATAGTTTCTGGTATGTTACATTATTCATTTTTTTTAATTGTAGTAAAATATATATAAAGCATAAAATTTGCCATTTTATCCATTTTTTAAGGGCACAATTCAGTAGCATGAATTACAGTCACAATTTTATGCCACCATCACCACTGTCTACTCCCCAAACTTTTTCATCATCCCGAAGAGAAATCTCACAACCATTAAACAGGAGCAACTCCCCCCTGCCACCTCCACCCTTGGTAACCTCTCATCTACTTTCTATCCGTAAATTTGCCTCTTCTAGATATTTCATGTAAGTGTGATCATATAATATTTGTCCTTTTATGTCTGGCTTATTTCACTTTGCACAATATTTTCAAGAGTCATCCATAGCACATATCAGAATTTCATTCCTTTTTTTTTTCTTTTTTTCATTCCCTTTTTTGACTGATGCAATAGTATATTTTAATTCCTTCCTATTTTAATCTCCCTCTCTTAAATATACCTTAACTTCTAACCTACTCATGAAGGAATCTTCGAGATTTTTCAGTCTGATGGCATTTTTATATTTAAGTTATTTAAAGTGTGAAGAGACTCTTAGGAAGGTATTTATTTTCAGTTATTTCTTTAAAGGCAGGGGCTACACAGATGAATCTTTTCAAAAATCTTTTTATTCTAATGCCCAGTCCAGATCCTGGTGCAGAGTAATTATTCAACAAATTTCTCTTGAGAGAGACTGATGAATGGTTTTAAGGTTTTACTTTTAGGAAGTGGGAAAGAGCTTTTTAAATTAAAAAGAATATGGTTTTTATGCTTTAGTTCTTTGTTCTCTGGAGCAATGATATTTCCTTTTGACATAAAAATTAGTAGTTGCCTTTGTTTCACACTCTATAGAATCACTAAGTATGAAGAGATCTGTCATATAATGTAAATATTTCATTGTGTCATGGAAAAGTTAACTCAGGAAATCTGACAACACCTAGTTCACACCTTTTGTGAATGTTTAGTGACACTTTTTAATGGGAGTGATCAGAATGTCCCAGCTGGTAGGCAGTGTGACCTGAAACAAGTCTTTTCAACTCATAACTGCTCTTGGCCTTGCCTACCTGGCTGTTCTTTCTCAGTGCTGAGCTCAGGAATTGAGAACAAACTGAGGCAGGAGCCGCTTTTATAAGGAAATGGAAGAAGAAGGCAGATTTGGGTCACTTCACAGTTTTGATCTTTAAGTACAAAATGTAACTGTGTTGCTGCCAGTTCTGCCCAAATAAAGCAAGGATGCATATTTTCCATATGGGCAGCCCCCTACTCGGCATATTAAAACATGCTGTAATTGTGCTTTGACTATTTTAGAAGTTGTGAAGGACAGGGGAAGAAGGTTAGGGTTAGAAATGCAAAACGATACCCTTGATTAGGGCTTGAACACCATCAAGGGATATCTCTGCTATAGGCCATTTCCCCACCCACTTTCTCCAGATCTAATCAAGGATGAAGACTTGCAAATTTTAAATCGCAACTAAGTCATTTGCTTTGTTGTGTGAAATCATGTTCATTTTAGCACATGTGTTCTTTCAGAAATTTTGCAATTTGTTGTAGCTCCCATGAGCACCAGAAAGACTTGATACAGCATGCATCGGTCATTCACTTTCCCTGTGGTCCTTCCTTCTTATTCTGATGGTGAGTCCAGGTAGAGCTCCACAGCTTGATACTCTGAATCCACCATGCCCAATGTCCTATGTACAGTAGGCACTCCGTGACTATTTGATAACCAGCGACTTCAGAACCATGAAATACAAGATGTTATAAAGCCAGGAGCCTGATTTTCATATATGGCCAGTGGAATCTATCTTGATGCTTTGAAAGTCATACCAGGTACTTAAGTTATTATTGCTTTTTCATTTCAAAGACATACAGACTACCATTGGCCTAAATATAAAATAATAATTTCTGTTTGTAGAGCTATACACCCTGTAGTCGAAAAGAAAGCCCTTCCTTCCTCATTTTTCAGTGACAGCCTGTAATCATCTTTGAGTAATTTTTAAGATTCTTTCTAAACCACCATTTCCTTCATTATGTTGGCTGGGAACAGCTTCTCCTTGTATCAATGGAATGATTCTCATTCTTTCCCAAGCCCAACCACCCACCTAGTAAGAAAAGGTAGCTGTAAATCTCAGCCAACTTTCTTTTTCAACAATTATGCTGGATGGAAAGTCAGATGATAAAGTCAGATAACCCACCAATTATTAATTGAGGACCTAGGAAGAGTTTCGGGTAGCCATTAAAGAGGTTATGACTGAATTCTACCCAAACCTGATTCCCTCACTCAGTTCTACTGTAGGTTGAAGGAACAGAGACCAGGGTGCATCTGGGGTCCTGTCTAGCCAGGATATGGCCCATTTCTTTCTTTAGGACCAAGAACAATTTGAAGAAGCCTGGTTAGGCTTCTATAAATTCCAAATGGAATTGTTAACCTTACCCCACATTTGGCCTAGCAACTTCAGGCATGGATGAGAAATTGCACCTCGCAGCTTGGTGTATGATATGTTTATAAACTAAAAAGTATTTTATCTTTGTAAGCCAAAATTAGTATTAACCTCATTATATATTTAACAGTAATGACTAACTATGGCAATAATACTTTAAAATGATTTTTATACCCATCACTATTTTCTGATAGAATTTAAGAGACTCTTATACTCTGACCTGTACTAATTGTTCTTAGCTGAAATGAGCCTATATAAGCCTTTTCCCATATTTCCCCATAATTAACTATGCAATTACCACTTGATAAGAGCCCTTTATTTTAATTAGAATAATCACAGGGCTTATGATTCAATAAATATTCATGGAAAAGCTGCTATGTGTAAGATATTTAATGGGCATGCAAGAAAGATAAAAGAATTACTAAGGCTTGTCCTTTTTTTATTGAGGCACAACTGGCATGTAACATTATATTCGTTTCAGGTATACAACATAATGATTCAATATTTGTATATATTGCAAAATGATCATCACAGTAGGTCTAGTTAAACATCCATCACCACATATAGTTACAGAATTTTTTTTCCTTGTGATGACTACTTTTAAGATCTATCTAAAGCTTATCCTTGGCCTCAAAAAAGTGTTTGTGATCTAAGGAAAAACAAAGGTAAAGAAATGCAACAAATATAATATGAATAGACGGAACTAAGTAAGTGCTCATGGACGTCAGAGGAATAAACGGTTAATTTTAAGAGACAGTGTAGAGTTTCCTGAGTAAGTAGAACTTAAATTGGGCCTTGTCCTCAAACCATTGAGGACATGTTCCAGTCTGGGATTAGGGCTACTAGAAAGTAAATATTTGCTCCTGTTACACTGTCAGTCTTTTTTTAAATCTCATGAAGGTTCTACTAAGTCAAACTGAAGGTTTGAAATTAATTTAGTTGTATACTCTGAGGAACAATTATATCAGCAGATTCAAAGGTCCCAAACACCCTGTGATTTCCATACTTAGGGAATGGTGTGAAGCATCCCAAGGACAGGTACTATCTAAGCAAAGACACAGAGGTGTGAAAAGCTGTGGTCTTAGTGGACAATGTTGAGTTGTCCAATATGGCTACAGTTCTGGGCCGGGCCCTGGAAGGTCTAACTGCCAAAATAGAGTTGGACTGGATCTTTAGACCAGAGGGAATTATATCAAGCTTTCCTGGCAGAGGATAACCTACATCCTGACTTTTAGACGAAAGCCATGTGAAGAGATGTATTGAGGAAGCAAGAGATTGGATTTAGCAAGAGGTACTCAGGAGGCTATTGCAATGATTCAGGTCAAAACCACAAAAGTAACAGAAAGGAGAGAAGGGATAGAGAGAAGAGACATAAGCTAAACTGTTTTATGACCTATGGAAAAATTATGAATCTTGTTTACTGGGCTCTATTGTCTCAATGGCTGTACCTTGGGATTTTAATTTATAGGAGGGACTGAGTGATTGCCAGACAGAGTAATGCCACTCAAAGGAGATTTTTTATTACTTCCATTTCCCAAGAGGAGGGACATGGCATGCCATGCAGGACAACATGGGGAAGCACCAGTGTTAGTCAGGAGATGGAAAGGAGCAAGAGGAAAGCCTAGGCCAAGCCTTTATTGGGAGTTCCATGTGGTTGCCCATGTAAGGCAGGACAGGCTAAATGGTTTAGGATTGGCTAGTCTGAATAATCCCAGCAGGCCTTGGGACACACTGGCTATGCCCAGTTTTCTGGTCCCTGGCCCTGAGATAAGTAGGGAGGGAAGTATTGGTTGGTGCCTATGAGTTAGATAGAGGTGGTTCTCCGTATGGTTTCTGGATTCCAGGAGAGATGTGAACAACTTTGGCTATTAGTTTGGCCCTGTAATTAATGAATGTCAGATAGATAAATATAGAAGCTAAGAAAAGACAAATTGGAAAATCTATTTATGTACCGGAACTCTTGGCTAAATGCTTTATGTGATTTTATCTCATTTAATCCTCCCAGCAATCTGCAGTAAGTGCTAAATCATCTCCATTTTATACCTGAAGCAACTGAGACCTGAAGCAGGTTAACCATTCAACAATTTATCCAAGTTCACACAAGTAATAATGATTTTTCAAGCTGGATTCAATCCTAGGCATTGCCAATTCCAACCCACTGCTACTGAACTCTGTGCTGCAGGGCACATGGGCTTCTCCACCTAATTATCCTTCCTCGCTTTGGGCTCAGGGCCTGAGACTAGCCCTGCTGAAAACAGAGTGGTAGAAACTTACAGAAGCTTCCCCAGAGCTCACTGGACCAAGGAACAGAGGTGAATTAATGAGGTCCGCTGTCTCTCTGCAAGACTTTCTGTTTCTACCTGCTTTGTCAGATGCATACATTGTATACTGGCAGCCTACCATTCAGCATGTTAAAATTAAATAAATAAAATGTGTGACTTAAACTCTGTCTTCTCCTTTCCTGGAAATTGCTTCTTGACTTTTGGCTTCTCTGTCTCTGATCATTCAAACTCTGGGACTTGGAAGCTCTCCTGTCAGCAAACAAAGCCTCTGGCAGATTGCTTCCTCCCGGGTGTCATCGGCCAATGAGCCTAATTGCCTATGGAGTAATCTCCAGATTCCCTGGGATAGGCTGTGAGGTCCCGCATCAGTATCTGCCCTGTTTGGTCGCAGTTCAACACAGTTCCTTGGTTCACGCCAACCACTCCCCATGACTTCTCTCTTCACAACTGCCATGGCTTTGTTCTCTTATACTCAACTGCCTTCTCACCCCCTCTTTCTTTCTTTTTTTTTTTTTTTAAGATTTTATTTATTCATGAGAGACACAGAGAGACACAGAGACACAGGCAGAGGGAGAAGCAGGCTCCATGCAGGGAGCCCGATGTGGGACTTGATCCCAGGACTCCAGGATCATGCCCTGGGCCGAAGGCAGTTGCTAAACCGCTGAGCCACCCAGCCGTCCCACACCCCCTCTTTCCACATCTGTTTACACATCACTTCCCTGAAGAGTCAGCTCAGGGCTCAGTGTCCATGAGAAGATGTCCACAGCCCACGTAAATCATGCAACAGCATCTATGAAGCATCTATTTTACGCAAGCTGTGAAGAGAAAACGGAGCATGGGTGGCCCAGAGCAGGAGTTCAGAGAGCTCATGACTAGCTTGAGAGGAGGGGTAAAATGGAAGGAAGATGCAAAGAACATGTCAAGAAAATGGAGGGTTAGAAGTCATTCCCCACCAAACTGGCACCTTCTTTGTAATTATTACTTTGCTCATCCTCATCTTTCTACCTGCTCCTCATAGCTCACCTGGGAGCTTTGACTCTGACAGGACTGTGAACCATCAGAGAGAGCCACAAGTCCAGCCATAGGAGACCCTGCTGGGCAGCCTGGGTGGCTCAGGGTTTAGCGCCACCTTCGGCCCAGGGTGTGATCCTGGAGACCTGGAATCGAGTCCCACATCAGGCTCCCGGCATGGAGCCTGCTTCTCCCTATGTCTCTGCCCCCCTCTCTCTGTCTCTCATGAACAAATAAATAAAATCTTTAAAAAAGAGAGAGAGAGAGAGAGAGAGAGACCCTGCTGAAGGAACATGGCAGAAATTCCTAGTTTATCTCCACCATTAGTTCAGCTATGTGGGGACAGTCCCTGTCTTTGCGTGCAGGCTTTGCACAGCAAGTTATCAGAGATGAAGGAGTAAGTCTCAGTCCCAGAATCAGACTGGCTGGTTCCAATGCCAGTTTTACCACTTCCCAGGTGCATGACTGTGAATGTTACTTAATGTCTTGGTGACTCCCTTTTCTCAGGTGCAAAATAGGGGTGATAGTAATAGCTACCTCTTAGAGAACGTGAGTTAATTTAAATTTTTATGAAATCTTAAAAATGACACTTGGCACATAGTGAGAAATCGAAAGTATCAGCTCTCATGAGCTGTGACTGTGTGGTCCTCGTGACTTTTAGATGTGGTCTTGTCAATTCCTAGTAACTGGAGCTGCCTATCCTTGTACATCATCATCTCCATCAATCTTCCTTTCTAGTAAATTTTTACAAAACCAAAGTTTAAAAACTTCAGCATAAACATTTTCTCTGGAATACTAGATTTATTGGTATTTTATTATTTCTACAATGACATTTTAATAGCCAACAATGGCTTTTAAAAGAATTGGGAAGACATGCAGCATCTGTTGGTCTCCATATTGGCGTTCCTGTTGTGTTTTTGTTTCCATGTGAACCTTATTTTTTCAAAAGTTTATATGCCTTTCGCTCCATGGTGAGATTCAGCAACAAGTTTCTGTTCCAAAGAACAATATTTGTTCTACTTGAAAATAGATCCTGCTTTGCATTTTCATTACAAAGAAGTTGCTCAATGCTTTATTGAGAATTGAATTTAGCTTGATGTTTTTGCATATGTAACTTTTCACATTTGACATTTGGAGAAAATTCTCAAAAGCTGTAAATATAGCACATTGTCTTTTTTGTTGTTGTTGTTTGTTTGTTTATGTTCTTTGGTTTTTAGATGCTTAGTTGCCTTTAGTTGGTCTTGTTTGAGGTAAGGGTGTAGAAAGTGTTAGGAATTTACTAGAAATATGTCTCTGTTTCACAGACTATGATCCTAGACTGCAGAAAGAATTTCTTCTTTACCAAGAAACTGCTGATTCCTATTTCCTTGAAACTTTCAACTCCAGGGCAGTGGTTGAGAACCTTGGTTCTGGATAGAACCCTGGCTCTGTGCTTACCAAGTTATGTGATTTGGGATATGTTACATAGCTTGGGTGAGCTTCAAATTGCACATCTTTGAAATGGGGATAATTAAATCCTTACGAGGACTGAATGAAACATTGCATTTCATGGACTTAAGACACTGCCTAACAAACATGAGAGCTCAAATGTTCATTACTGTTGTTTTGCAGAGATATGACCCTCAGGTTTCTATGATGAATTATATCTGGTTGTTGAAGCTTTCTTGAAACAAAATGTGCCCTCCTTGAATGCAGCGGGATCTTGTAGGAAAATATCTATATGGTGACAAAGGGTACTGATTGAAGTATTTAGAAAGAAAGAAGAGGGAAAAACCATTAAAATAATAATTCAAATTTAGAATTTTCACCTTAAAAATGTGCATTGATGTTTTTCTTGGCCACTTTCACAACCAGTCCAGTGAACTTGGGGTACTCTTTATAAAAGGCAGAGTACAGAAAAGTGGTTATCAGCCTAAAATGGTGTCAAAAGACCTATCTATACATCAAGGCTGTGATGAGGAAGACCTTAGATCACAGAGAATATTTTAGAACACTGTCCCTCTGTAAATATTTTTAAAAGTCTATATATCCTTCAAATTATTTCTTTGATGGTTTAAGTTGAAAGTCTAAGAAATCTGGCCGTGGAATTCATCTGAAAACCAAGAGACCCATGGTAGAATAGTATGGGGGTGGGTAGCAGAGTGCTTCATGACTAAGGTTTCTCCCTCTCTCCCCAAAGCCATGAGCCACTTTAGGCCTACAGGGATGGCAGGCCGCCAGCTCTGGAAGAAAATCTGCAGATTTTAATTTGAAATCAGAGGATGACATTTAGACACGTTAATCTTGAACTAAAGCACTTTGAATAACTAGTTACACACACACACAAATGCACAGACCCCTCTCCCCTCTTTTAGGACGCATTAGTACGTGTTCCCATGGTTTGTTTTTCTTCAGCCCCATTGAGCTCACTTGGTGGCTGTGCTTCTGAACAACAGTATCTCTGTGCAAACTGGATGAACGGAATCTTAGGCCAACCGGAGTTTGAAATATGAATCGATGATTCATGAGCATATTTTTATAAGCACTTTTTAAGTCCAGAGATATAAAATTCTGTGCAGAAGAGAAAGGTCTCAAGGTAAGTATTTTAAAGGTATTCTTTGTATTCATGAGACCAAGTCCACTGATGGTGTGACTTTAGAAATCAATTTGAAAGCTTTTATGGAGGTGGTTTTCTCTTTATATGTTATCTACTAAATAGAAGACTTTGTTGTATTTCCAAGAATAAGTTACTTTTTATTCTACTTAAGAACTACCAAAAAATATGCTATGGTCAATGAAAAGTTCCTTGGTTTTGATTATTTTGGTGGTTTTTAATTTTATATATACATGTTTATATAGGCACACATGCATATATGTGTGCCTATAGACATATACACATACACACACACACAGTGTGCTACATTTTGCTGAAGATTGATTGTAAACCATATGTTATGGGCACCTGGGTGGCTCAATCTGTTATATGTCTGACTTAATTTCAGCTTAGGCCATGATCTCAGGATCCTGGGATCGAGCCCTACATTGGGTTCTGGGCTAAGTGTGGAGCCTGCTGAAGATTCTCTCTCTCTCCCAACTCTCCTCTCTCTCTCTCTCTCTCTCTCTCTCTAAAATTTAAAAAAAAAAAATGTTACTATCAGAAATGCTCTTAAAAATAAAAATACTTTTAAGCAATTTAAAATTTCTCCGGGAGCTAAAATAGCATGTATCTGATAATTCAATTCTAAAAAAAGTAAAGACCATCACAAATAATTCGTAAATTATTGAGCTTAAGAAAATTCATTTTTTTGAAGTAAGTATAAATCTATAAGAAGGTGCAAAAGACCAAAAAACTATAGTGGGAGGTCTCCTGTATCCATTACCCAGCTTCCCCCCATGGTAGCATTTGTGTGACTCTGGGACAGAGGAAAACCAGGACACGGATACCAGTCCACACCATGAAAAATGAATAAAGTAGTAAATTTCCAACTACTTTGACCTACAGAGCGATTCAACACACTGCAGGCAATGGAGAGAGCACTAGAATGTGCAGTCTGGCCTACAGCTCTCTAGCTCTGTGCCTTGGGAGAGTTATTTGAGGGCTCTCCCAGTGTCCCCAGAACCTTTGTGAGGTGGCCAAACTTAGAGCATCAGACCTTAAAGGAGAGAGTCCCAGGTGGGCAGGGGCAGGGGCAGGGTGGGAGGGTGGGGGGGGAGACTTTAGGACCCTCAACTGAGATGAGTAGGGATGCCTGGGGATGGGGAGACTGCACCAGTGTGGTCCAGGGCAAGCTTCTCCTATTTCAGAGCCTTGCCTAGGGCAGGCTATAAAAGGGCAGAGATGGGGGTAGCTCCGCAAAAGTTCTGTTTGGTCATTTAGAATTCAGATGACCCCAGCGGGGGTCATCGGCTCTTTGTATACAATGGAGGGGAATTTGGCTCCTCCACCTAGTGAAATATCTGTTTACCCTGGCTGGCCTTGCTGGTGGGAGACCAACGCAGACAGCTCCCCACATGTGAAAGGAAAATGCTGTGTTTTGTTTCCTAATACCAGAGCAGCTTTCTTAGGGTGAATTAACAAAATGTTACCACATCGTTACCTGCTTAGGAAAGTACTTATGGTCCTTTCTGATAGACCTGGAGAATCTGCTTCTTATGAGCTTCTGAAGACATTTTGTTCTTCTGGTGGGCTGCTTTTTTTTTTTTTTTTTTTAATATTTCACCTAAAGACTAAATACTGGCAAATGCATTAAACCAGGAGGTCAATTGTGAACTACCTCATGTTATATCAGTTTTGAAAGAAGTTGTTAAGGAAGATGTTGGGATATTCGTGGTTTGACGTCCTAACCTGACTATATATTGTGAAAATGAGATACACAGTAAAACCTTACCTATGCCAGATAATTAAAATATTCCATTTTAATATCTCCAAATATATGTACATATTTCATATATATGAAAAGAAGAATACTCAAGGAAGAATATTTGGGAAACCTTTAATGACTTGCTAAGACTAATTTATAATGAATGCAAGAATAGGGGCTTCTAAAGATTACTTAGGGAAGCTACCAAAATCCAAATGCCTTCTACATGCCATTCTGGGCCTGGCAATATAGCAAGTTCTAAAGCTCCTCATTTAATCATTTTGTGAATTATAAAGATTGTGAAGATTGTGTGTGAGTTTGGTTAGGGCTGGGATCTGTGTATGGCAACCCCCCCCGCCCCGCCTTATCCATGGGGATACGTTCCAAGACCCCAAGTGGATGCCTGAACCACTGATAGTCCTGAGCCCTATATATACTACCCTATATGTACATACCTATGATAAAGTTTAATTTAAAAATTAGGGCCAGTAAGAGATTTACATCAATAAGCAATAATAAAATAGAACAGTTATAACACTAGACTATAATAAGAGTTCTGAGAAAGTGGCCTCTCTCTCTCACACAGTATCTCGGTGTACTATACTCTCCTTTCTTCTTGTGATGATGCGAGATGATAGAATGCCTATGCGATGAGATGAAGTGAGGCAAATGACATAGGCATTGTGACCTAGCACTAGGCTGCCATTGACCTTCTGACGTGGCATCAGAAGGAGGATCTTCTGCTTCCTGCCCACCGTGGACTACGGGTAATTGAAACCATGGAGAATGAGGAACTACTGAATAGCAAATCCGGGATTCACCTCTCACATCTCTAATAAGTGTTCACATTTGCAGATGATTTGAAAAACAGGTTAATTTGATTACCATTGTTAAGCTTTGTCTCTGGAGAAAAGGAATTTGTTCAAGGTCTTTTTACAGGTACAGTCTTATTTATATAGTTTATGTGCTGGCCACTTAGCTTCTGCTCATGACTAGTAAAAAGGCAGATCTCAAAATAACACCAGATGATTTGGCATTGCTACCTGTGTTCATTGTCTTTACATCTCCTTTTTGTTTCTTCTTGTTTGTTTTTGTGTCCTTCACAATCAAAATGCACCTGCCCTTAAAAAACTGATGAAGTTTGAACGTCTTTCATGGTGTGGACTGGTATCCGTGTCCTGGTTTTCATCTGTCCCAGAGTCACACAAATGTTACCATGGGGGGAAGCTGGGTAATGGATACAGAAGACCTCCTACTGTAGTTTTTTGGTGTTTTGCACCTTCTTATAGATTTATACTTACTTCAAAAAAATGTTTTTAATGTAAGTGTTCTTGAAAATCCTTGCCTGAAATCTCCAGCACCTAGTAGGTACTCTGCAAAGATGCTTTGGTTCAGTAAGTGACGACCAAGTATTAATCCTATGAGGTTTTGTGGGTGACAGCTACCTTGTAAATGTAGATGCTTCTTGAGTATCATGCTCTTTCAATCTCCTTGCTCATGGGGAAGAGAGAGTTCTGATTATGAGATCTGTTTCCTCTCTCGAGTTACACCATTTCATCCCACCTATGTGCCTGGGTAAATGGGCGAACCCCTGGGCTCTCCTAAATAATAGAAGCAATAACTTTTTAGCTGCTAGCACTCCGGGCACACTTACTACGTGCCAGGCTCAATCAACCCTTACACTCAGAAGGTGCTGGAGCCTCAGAACACCCCGTGACAGCACAAAAACTAAGCAGTTTTTAGTGTGGTAAGTTTAAACAATAATTAAATAATGTTCCTACTTCTAAAATAGTTCACTCTAGTAGGGATCTTAATGAAAGGCAGGGGATCCTCTTGCTGAACAAATAAGCAAAATATGTCCTTTTGAATTATAATGGAAACCAAAGAAAACTTTGAAATTGTCTCATCATCCTCTTCTTCTGAGAATATGTACTGGCAAATTGTTCATGACCCCTGTTCCTTTTCCTAAAACTCCTGCTATATTTATCATTTAAAGAGCCAAATTTTAGATGATAACTTTTGGTAAATGGCTCAGAATGAGAATAGTGCTTACTATTGGCAGTGAGCAGGTTTGTATTATTTTAGATGGGTTATGTGCAGAGGTAGGTGGAGAGGGTCATAGTAAAATACCAGCATTATAGCAAATCATGGTGTAATGTGCCTGCCTGCTGGAAAGAAGCTTCCAGATGTCTCAGCTAAATGAGGAGGAGGAGGGCATTCTATGCCTGTGTCCAGGACTACTCTAGCAGGCTGCCCGGTCTCCCCCAGACTCTGATGGTTGTAGAGCAGCTGGTACCCACCATTTATGGGGCAGATGCACAGTGAGGGGAGCAGAAGCTTCATTCTGGCCCAGGCGGGGAACTAAATAGGTCATCGTTTCTTAAAACGTATTCCCAGACCAGCAGCATCAACACCATGTGGGGACTTGCTAGCAATTCTCAGGCCCCACCCCAGACCCACAGGATCAGACTCTAGGGGTGGGTCCCAGCAATCTGTTTAGCAGGCCTCCCGGGTGATACTGATGCCAGCTACAGTGAGAGTCACTAGCCTAGCTGACCTTAGATGATCTTCTTTCCATTCTTGTAGAAGAATTTCTTCTTCTATGCAATGAAAGATTTATAGTAACTATTTCTGAGGCTCCTCTCTGAACTTCTAAGGCACACACTCCAAGCCCTCTAATTCTGTAAATCTGTGGTGTAAATGTACACATCTGGCAGAATTGCATAGTGAGTAAGAGGACAGGCTCTGAAATCTGCCGGCTTCAAATTCTGATGCCTCCACTTTGGTAGAATTGTACATGCAAGCAACCTACTGAAAGTGTCTGTTTATTGAATTCTCCATCCATAAAATTGAGATAATAGCATCTATGTCCTAAGGGGATTGTCAGGAATTGACCCAAAGCATCTAGAACAGCACTTAGCACAAAGGAAGTAACTCTTGGATTCTATCTCTCACCCCCTAAAAAATTTTAGGAACTTTGAGGATGGGAATCAGCTTGTAGAGCTTTATTTCCTATATATGAACTATGTATTAAAAATGCTCTTAAACACTTGCTAAAGGAAAAACATAAACTAAACACATAAAAAATGTTTATTGCTAGGACGGTTCCACACTGGTGTTGAGCTAAGGGTGACATGGACACTGAATTTTTCAAGAATAAGCAGTACTTCCTCAGGAAAGCATTGGTGATTGTTACAGATGCATGTAACACCTGCAACTGCATCCACGTTATAACTAGAAGAAAATGAATAAAATGTGTTTATCTTATTTGTGTTTTGGGTTCTTTTTAAACCATTTGACAGTAGTCTGTCCGTAATGGGAAGGAAACTAATATGACTGGATGCCTGTTGGTGCCACGCACTATGGTCCTATCACTTAAATTAAAAGGTAACCCAGTGAAATAAGATGGTTCCTGATTTTTTTTAAGATTTTATTTATTTATTTATTTATTTATTTATTTATTTATTTAAAAGAGAGAGAGCTAATAAGCAGGTGGGAGAGGCAGAAGGGAGGCTGAAGCAGGCTTCCTGCTGACCAGGGAGCCTGATGTGGGGCTTGATCCCAGGACTCTGAGATCATGACCTGAGCCAATGGCAGATGTTTAACTGACTGTGCCACCCAGTGCCCCCAGATGGTCCCTGATTTTAAAGAGACCAAGCTTGGTTGAAACTCAGGTTCATGATCATACGTTAAGTTAGTTGTAGGTCCAGATTTGAAGCTTAGTTGTGTTTCTCTCCGTAATTCACTCTTCAGCATCCCTAGTGTAGCTATTATACTTTTAAAATATAAACTAAACTTTCCACAGATGAGACACAGACATCTTCTACTAATTCACAAGCAAAATGGGACAACACAGTGTTTCTCAAAAACACAGTGTTTCCAGTGTGGGGAGCACTTTCTGAAGGGCACTGGCAGCTTCTGAGCACCAACAGCGCTTCTCTCATTTGTGCCCACACAAATCAAAGGACCTCACCTAGACCTACGTTTTGATCTTCATCATTCTCCCTCTGTCTGTGTGGCCTTCAGATGAGAAAATGACTGGTGTTCTTGGAGAGCTACCAAGCTGCCGGCGAGGGAAAGCCACACCCAAGTTTTCAGACTTACAGTGGAGAAAATCATACTCCATCTCTCTTTGCAGACCTCATTCCCATGATTTTAAGATCAAAGCAAATTAGAATACACAGATTATCTAGTATATTATCTACTGTATTATCTACTGGCTATTATATTTTCTTTCTTTCTTTCTTTCTTTCTTTTCTTTTCTTTTCTTTTGAGAGAGAGAGAGAGAGTAAGTGTGCACACATGGGGGTGACAGGGGCAGAGAACGAGTTCCTAAGCAAGCTCCACATTCACCATGGAGCCCAACTCGGGGCTCAGTCTCAACCCTGAGATCATGACCTGAACTGAAATTAAGAGCTGGATGTTCAACTGACTGAGCCAACCAGTCACCCCAAAGGGGCTTTTAGATTTTTTTTTTTTATTGGTGTTCAATTTACTAACATACAGAATAACCCCCAGTGCCCGTCACCCATTCACTCCCACCCCCCGCCCTCCTCCCCTTCCAACACCCCTAGTTCGTTTCCCAGAGTTAGCAGTCTTTACGTTCTGTCTCCCTTTCTGATATTTCCCACACATTTCTTCCCCCTTCCCTTATATTCCCTTACACTATTATTTATATTCCCCAAAGGAATGAGAACATATAATGTTTGTCCTTCTCCGACTGGCTTACTTCACTCAGCATAATACCCTCCAGTTCCATCCACGTTGAAGCAAATGGTGGGCTTTTAGATTTTGACTCAATACCTAAAACACAATTTTATTCTGTCCATTAGAAAAGCCCTATTCTACTTCAAGGGTAACTCTTGTAGTATTTTTTTAAAATCTAGAAAATATTCTGCTCTTTTGTTAAATTTTATCTTAATTTGGAGGTATGGTAACATTCTTGCAGTCTAGCCATGGCTGTCTATCTTGGCAGTAGATAAAATTCACTTTAAGAAAAAAAAATCCTCATGCCCTGGGCTCACCCTCCAGAGAATATGCCATTTTTTAAAATAGTGTTTGATTGTTGTTTAATATCATGATTTTTGAAGATTTGCAGGATTCTGTGTAGCATTTTTATATAGTTGAATGTACTTAGTGCCTTTCAATTTGCTTATATATTGTTATTCCTGACAGTATAAGTCAATTTCATATTTTTCAGTTTGACTGACTTAGTAGAAAATCACTCTGATGATTTTTCATGAGTGATTTTTACAAGAGTATAACAATAAACAATATTTATTTTCTATAGGCCCTGGATTTTCAGAGTCAAAAGTATCCTCAATGGTTGATGGTTCAACTCTATTTTTTACCTTTTAGGACATCGAAACTCAATCTTAGTTGATTCTTTGAGGAAAGGGAAGAGACAGCAAGGGTTCCCAAGCTTTAACCCCTAGTTCCAACTGACCACCTCCACTCTGGCCCATACAGGCGGATGTGGCCACAGCACAAAGGTACTTTAAACTTTACCTTTGCTTCATACCAAATCTTTACATGATGTCCTTACAGTGGAATTGAACTGATCTCATGTGGGTCTCAACAGTTCCTCTTGTCCTTCTAGAACCAGCCTAAGTATGAAATTTTTTTAATTTTTATTTATTTATTTATGATAGTCACAGAGAGAGAGAGAGAGGTAGAGACACAGGCAGAGGGAGAAGCAGGCTCCATGCACCAGGAGCCCGATGTGGGATTCGATCCCAGGTGTCCAGGATCGCGCCCTGGGCCAAAGGCAGGCGCCAAACCGCTGCGCCACCCAGGGATCCCCCTAAGTATGAAATTGATGTGGATTTTCCTACGAAGTACTTCACCTCTTGCTCCAACCTGATTTCTGAATAGTTCTACTTATAATCTATCTCCCTTTTGGAGAACCTAATTTTAAGTGCTTGAGAGGTCTATTTGATCATTGACCCCATAAACTTTTCCTCTTTGGGGTGGTGGAATAGAGGAGGCTGAAGGGGGCCTTGGGAGCTAGTGACAGCCTTGAGCTCCTTCCTGAAATAATGATTCTCAACCTTCACAATGACAAATACCACCCAGAAAGTTCGTGACCAATGGCCATTCCAGGATCCCATCCCTAAAGATCCCTATTTCGTGTCAGGGGCCCAACAATCTGGTGGCTTATTGAAAATACAAGCTGATGGTGATTATATTAATCTGCCTTGACTCACATACAGGATACCCCAGTGTGGGTCCCTTAGATAAGAGACCTTTCTTTTCTCCCAGTTCTACTGGCTGGAAATCCAAGATGAGGGTGTCAGCAGGGCAGTTTCTGGTGAGGCCTTTCTTCTTGGCTTGTAGATGGCTGCCTTCTCTCTGTGTCCTCACATGGCTTTGCTTTGGGTGGGAGCAAAGAGAGAAAAAGATCTCTATGGTCTTTTCTCCTTCTTAAAAAAAATCCAGTCCTATCAGATTAGCACCCCACCTTATGATGTCATTAAACTTTAATTACCTCTTCCAAGGCCCTATCCCCAAATACAATTATGTTGGGCTTCACCATATGAATTTGGGGGTGAGGAGCGCACAACTCAGTCCTTATCAGTGACTTAGGAGGTACTGCGCCACTCCTGAAAAAATACTGGGTTAGAGTTTGTACTAAGTCACCAACTTCATTTGTCAAGTATTTGGTGTACAACACCATTATGGTCACTGATGTATTAAAGTATCTAAGTAGATTAAAATCTCTAAATGTCTACAAAAGAATGAAATGCAAAGTATATCTGGAAGGTAGGGCATTAGGGCACTCATTTTCATGAATTATAAATTCATGAAATGAATATAAATTTAGCTCACCTTTGGAAGAACTTTGTTGGTTTGTTTATTTGTTTGTTTTTTAAATAAAACCATGGAATGGGATTTATTGACACAGAAGAGAGAGAGAATCCCTGCTCTCTAACATTTTCTTGTCACAGAGTTCCCAGAGAAGCAGCCCAGAAAAAAGACACGAGTACCAACCCATCCTCATTTGGCCTGGATTGGGGGTTTTCAGGCCTCCCTGTGTCTGTCCTTCATGGGGGGAATGTCTAGCCCCACCTGAGCCTGAACCCCAGGGAGCCAGCTAGGAGGTGTGCTGAAAACACGTGGCCTCATAAACACATTTCAAAAACCGTCAAGAGAAATGTAAGCAAGTTAAGCAGTCTGAAGTTTGTTAAACTTGCTTGATCCATCTCAGTCTGGAGTAGCTTTTTCCCTCAGGGAAGCTTTTAGCTTTCTGCTTTTCTGCCACAGTAGGATTAGGGGAAAGTAGTTGGTTTTGTTTGCCTATCCCCCTCACCAATTCCCTCCTCCTGGTACTCCTGAGGGAAGAGATCACATATCAGAGACATTTCTTCTTCAGAAAGACTGGGGTATGCACGTAAATCCTCATTGAAGCCTCTGTGTATTAAAATTTTTATCTCCAGGGTTCAGAAAGAAATAAACACTGGTATGGGGTGCAGGATGGGGTTTTTTTCCCCTTTCTAGGAAAAATGCTGATGATTAACTAATGCCTCTGGGTGTCTTCTTAAATGCTCTGTGTCAAAATGCACAAATGCTCTTCCAAGTTAGGGGGACTGTTTATTCCTTGTTTTTTCTTGCCAGTAAACCCAATCTTACGGTCTTCATTTATTTTGATGGGACTAGAATCTCCACTTCTAAGTCTTAACTTCTGCCCTATTATTTTTTTTCTAAAGTTACAACAAAAGTAATGTTTTAGGAGATGAGGATCTGATATGTTGATTTTGACATTTATAGCTGATCTTGGCTTGATCAGAAAAGTATCTACCAACAAATCCCCACTTCCATACTTGTATAAGGGTCTGTCCATGGTAGGGACCCCCACGTGTTGCCAGATGACTCAATGTGTCATTCTTCTGGGACTGTGGTTTTTTGTCTTACTGTCCCCGGGTTTTTATGTTATTTTTTTTAAGATTGTACTTATTTATCCACAAGAGACACAGAGAGAGACAGAGACACAGGCAGAGAGAGAAGCAGACTCCCTGTGGGGAGCCCGATGTGGGACTCGATCCCAGGACCCTGGGATCACAACCTGAGTCAAAGGCAGACGCTCAACCACTGAGCCACTCAGTCATCCCTGTCCTGGGGTTTTTTTTGTTTGTTTGTTTTGTTTTTTTAATTTATTTATTCATGATAGTCACACGGAGAGAGAGAGAGAGAGAGAGAGGGAGGCAGAGACACAGGCAGAGGGAGAAGCAGGCTCCAAGCACCGGGAGCCCGATGTGGGATTCGATCCCGGGTCTCCAGGATTGCGCCCTGGGCCAAAGGCAGGCGCCAAACCGCTGCGCCACCCAGGGATCCCATGTCCTGGGGTTTTTAAATGTCAAAACTCCAATACCAGTTATTTGGGTATTTGGTTTGGCAGATTTACCAATTAAATTGTTTCTTCTGCTGTAATTCTTTCATTAAGACCCTGAACGAATTTTAAACTTTATCAATCTGTCGTAGGCTGCTCAAAGACGTGGGAGGATAGCAATTTTGATTAACAGATAGAGAGTGGAAAAACAAAAACAAAAGCTGATAAGGTTAAGTGGTAGAGACAATTCAAATTTCCTGACAAGCAGTGGACATTTTGCCCACCCTCCACTGTAAACATCCCTCACTCCTTTCACTAAATTTTCCCATGGTGGTTTTTGGTCTTACAGCACTCCCCACCCCCACCCCACCCCCAGTATTTCTAGAATAACAAACAGGTGATATTTTAAATTCTTTGTTTCATTTTTATATGACTTACAAACTGCAGAGAAAGAAATTGTTCTCACCAGATTATTTCCAGTCATCTGATCATCCTAGGACTCTTACCTAGTGTACTGTGTAGTGTCCAAATGTGTCCCTACATGTAACCCAGAGTCAAATGGCTCCAGGCTCCAGGGCCAGGCAGGTCATGGAAGGGAGTGAGGGGATGGGTATAATCCTGAAGAGGGTGGCAGGGATGGGGGGACAGACAGGGAAAGTGCATGGCCAGAGTAAAGGAAGCAAGTGCGGCTCCCCCCGCCTACCCCCCATCACCATCATTGCTGCTAAGCACAAATGTTTGACCAGTGGTAACTAATGTTAATTGTCCCTTCATTTGGTACTTTCCTCCCCAAACAAACAAAAAAGTCTGGATTTTTTTTTTAACTTTTAAAAGATTTTATTTATTTATTCACGAGAGACAAAGAGACAGAGACCTAAGCAGAGGGAGAAGCAGGCTCCCCTGTCCCTGTGGGGAGCCTGATGCAGGATTTGATCCCAGGACCCCAGGATCACACTCTTAGCCGAAGGCAGGTGCTCAACCACTGAGCCACCCAGGTGCCCCAAAAGTCTGGACATTAATGGGAAGTATCCTGACGTTCAAAATTTGGTTCATCAGTTCAAAGGAATTTAAAGAAAGTCTTCAGGTGACACTATTCCTGCTCAGGCTCAGATCCTAACTTCGGAGGGAGCCTTCAGCCCACTGCAGGTCTCCCAGCCCTATGGGTATGGATTCAGTCACATTAAAAGACTGAACTTTGCCAGTTCTGTGTCCCTTCCCACTGGCACTGGGACAAGACCTCACTCCCTCCTTCTGCTCACCTGCTTGGCCACCCATCCCCGGTCCTAAAGCTGCTGGTGCTCACCTCTCTCTCTTTATGGGGAAAAGCCTCCCTTCCTCTTACATTTTCTTCCCTTCAGCAGAAGAATCTCACAGCTAAGTTACCTGTCCTCTCCCTTCCTCCCACTCTTTCTCTCTCCTCCTCTCTTCCCACTCTGTCCCCCTCTCTCCACCCAATTTCCATGGAGCCTCAACCAGGACACCTATTACAGTGAATTTGTTCTAATCACCATAATTGCATGTATGTAAAGTATATTAGCTCCTAGGGTAACTTAGAACTAGCCATAACTTTTCACTATCGGTGTATTATAAGAGCATAATCTTTGCAGTAGTACAGTTATATTGACTTTTATGTTACCACTGTTCCAGGAGTATATTTGGGCTGGTACTTGATTGGAATACAAGCCTAAATTATATGCTTCTAAGGTAAATTGAGCTATTTGATAATCTCCATCCTAACCTGGTTTCCAGAATGCAATCTTGCAGAAAGTGGAGATAATGTCAGTGAATAAGTAAAAAGCATAATTGTAAAAAAAAAAAAAAAAAAAAAAAACATAATCGTGATGCTAGACATTGGTCTACTATTAGATGATGATGTTAAAAATTTTTGTGGGGAATCTTTCTGTTATAATAGTTGAGTTAAGGTAGACACCACATAAGGGATTATAGGTAATTTAAAGTAGCTTCCCTGCACAAATGCCTCATGCTCCTGGTTTTTGCATCAAGTCATGATTATCTGACTGCACTAGTCAGACCACATTTAAGATCCTCAACTTATATAAGAGCCTCAAGAGAGGAGGTCTAAGGAGTTAAGAAGTGGGTCATCATGTCAACATATCACCGCTAACTGTGGAATTTTAGGCTTATAGATTTTAAAAGCATTCTGAAATGTCCTAGACTCCTGAGTTCTCATTTTACTAGTCCAGAAGAAATTTGGAACCTAGAAAGGTTAGTGACTTGCCCAAGATGACACAATTATCAGTAGAGCTAAGATTCCACACATCTCAACTCTGTATCTTGTGTCCTTTCCACATATCATTTCGTGAGCAGTAAATGATGGTTTAGATTGAACAAAGTAACTTCTGTTTGGGGAATGGCTTTCATTATTACATCACTAGGAAGATAACTAGTGGTCATTATAAAAATCTAACTCCCCAGTACTCTAAAGCAGCTTCATTCATTGGAGTCTGCCATTTTGTTCTATCCTAATATATGTAGACTCTTAAGTAGATGTCATGCTTGGAGCCATACTAGTAGTGGGAAGTTGTCTCTGGCCTTGGATCTCCTAGGAAAGGGGACCAACAGGTCATGGGAAGTACTCAAGACTCAAATGCATATGGTCAATCCACAAGTCCCCTGGAACTAGTAAGACAAACTTAGTGGGGTGACCCACTCCCCCAGTCTGTTATTTTGTGACCCTTCTTGTTTTAGGGCTCCTCTGATGTTCATTTGAATCTGATTATACTTTGATGAAAATGCTGGGTGAGGAAATTTACATTGTGATACACTGTAACCATACCTTATTTGCCCCCCCCCCCCCCCGCCCCCTTTGCTGTCCAAGTGATTGGGCAAGAACAGAGTCCTGGTTATTGTCTAAGCAGCTCTGCCTAGTATCTGGAGGGGGCAGAAGAAAACCCAAGAAGAGAGTGGCTGATACATTCAGAATGGAGGAGGCATCACCCCAGAGTAGAGAAAGAAACTAGAAGATACTTTAATATGGAGTCATTGTTACACTAAACATAGTTATTTAATGCAACAGTTTATTTGCAAACAAGATTATCCAGGGGAAAAATCTAGGCTCAGTGGTCACTGCTGGTGAAATGCCAGGTATACTAGCAGTCTGCACTTAGAGGACCTAAAACCATGTGGACAGTCTCTTCTCTCTTTTGGCTTCCCCAGGTTAGCATCTTCTCAGCCTTCAGATGCCAGCTAGTTCACACATCCCTTCCACAGAAGCTTCCCTACCATCCCAAACCAGGCCTGGTGCCTCCTTTACATGTTTCCATGCCAGGCCATGCCTTCCTTGCATAGTATACATCTCACATAGAATTCATCACTTCTTTGTGTGATGGTCTAGTGTCTGTTTTCCTGACCACACCCTGTGCCTTTTGGGGACAGGGTGTTGCTGCACCTAAAAGTATGACTTAAGAGGAGCAAGGAGAACATTTACTTTCCAGAGGAATGGTATCTTTACAACATTTTTAATAGTAGCAAATTGGCATAAAGATTAAAATTCTGAAAATACTTTGGTGGAAGCCATAGGAAAGCAAGATCTTGAGACACACAGAGAAAGTGGTCACAGGGGATTGCCATTTTTAAGCACACTCCCCACGGCACAAGAGGCAACTGCCCACTCCCACCCCACTGAACCCTGCCTCCAGGAATCACTTAGGGTGGACAATAAATATTGGAATGAAGAGGCAAATATGTATGGGAGACCTGATGGCCTCTCAAATAATTAATGAACTTAAATGGAGGTGAAGTGTGATTTGTCTTATGTTTTCCTGAAGTGGTCCTTGAAGAAATTCAGCTATATGTGGGAAAACACTCTAAAGATTAGGGCTGCCCAACGTGTGATGGACTAACTGAGCAGGGATCAAACGGCTGGTAACTAACAGGATGCAAGCAGAGACCGGCGTATCTGGTGAACTGTTTGGTGGTAATTTGGACATCAGATAAGGGATTAGATTAGAAAAACTCAAAGTATCTTTCCAATACTGATACTGCTGTCCTAGGATTAAAATCCATGTATCTCCCACTCAAAAATAAACTCCATAATGGCAGGAATTTTTAAAAAATATTTTATTTATTTATTCATAAGAGACACAGAGAGAGAGTTAGAGACATAGGCAGAGGGAGAAGCAGACTCCCTGTTAGAAGACCGATGTGGGACACTATCCCAGGACCCTGGGATCACGCCCTGAATCAAAGGCAGATGCTCAACCACTGAGCCACCAGGTGTCCCAAAGGTAGGATTTATTAATTGTTCATTGGTATATCTTTTGTGCTTAAGAGTGCCTCGCACATAATAGCTACTCAATAAATATTGTTGAGGAAATGAATTATATCAATAGATACCAAATTCAAAAACAGTTTCTGGCCTAGAATATGTTCTAATTAAGTATCTCTTTCATTGACATGAATCAAGCAGGCCATAAACCAAAAAAGGGCTAAAATTTGGCAGTATGCCCCCAGGAAAAAGCTCTGGTCAGCATTCTGACTAAGCTTGTGAAGTGAAACTGCTATCAGCTTTTCAGACCAGAGACTCTGAAGTCTGTATATCAGCCAGGTACCTAAAAACGAAACTGAATTAGCTCAACTGGCTCAAATGGAGAATTTAATGAAGGGGTTACTTCATTAGAGGTGGTGTGGCTAAGGGAGCCAGCAAGGAGTGTGACCCACCCAAAGACTGCAGCAAGAGCAGGCAGCCCAAACCACTGTTCTTGGGGATGACCCACAGGGACCCCCAATGGACAAGGAGACCCAATGAGAACTGGAACCATGGAGGTGGGGCTGCTTCTGATGCAGCCACTGATAAACACCAGGCCCCTAATCAACCAGGGAGTAGGAAGAAATGTCCCCTTTCCCTCTCCTACCTCATAATATTGGGGCTTCCCAATAGCCAAACCCAGTAGAAAGCCCACCAGCAGGCTTGGGCAGAGCAAGGCAGAAAAAGATGGGGGGAGGGCGTCACCACAAGGGACGAACTATCACAGAAATTAATTTTGTTCTTCTTTTTTAAAAATTATATTTATTTATTTATTTGAGAGCAAGAGTGCACAAGTGAGGGGAGGGGCAGAAGGGGAGCCCAATGCGGGGCTCGATCCCAGGACCCCTGGATCATGACCTGAGCCAAAGGCAGACACTTAACCAACTGAGCCACCCAGGTGCCTCCTCTACTTTGATTACACAAATACTACATATTCATGAAAGAGATTGTAGAGACTAGATCACAGTGCATAATGAGAGGGGGGTCTCTCCCATAATCTCACCTCTCAACTGCTGGTATATTTTGTTTTTTTCCCCTTCTTTTTCTTTCATATACTTGTATAGGATTTGAAAATTTCTATTTGAATAAACCAAAGTAAACTGGGTTACACTTGTTTCTTGGCCTAATTAAGATTAAACCTGTAGCCTAACAGAGAGCTCTGTTTCCCTTCCTTTGTTCTCCTAACATAAACAAGTTACTTCATGTATCTCTGTGGGAACTGGGAAGTAGGCAAGTGTTTAGACTCACAAAAACTTCCAGCAAATTTGGCTCTCAGCTTGGTTACCAAGTAATTAAATATAAGATGAAAGATGAGTCTAATGGAGCTCCCTCTCCAAGACTGGAAGGGAAATTTAGAGAAGGCAGCTTGATTTCACTGTCAACATAAAGTTACTATCCACTTTTAATATGACTTGAAGGGCAGCTTGAAAATAGGAGGAAAGACAGTTTAGGAAAATAGAGCCGATCCGTATGTATATGGTTCTTGTTACATCTGACTCATAACACTGGTCACACTTGTCACTAACTCTGATGTTTGTCCAGTCTCTCTAGACAGGAACGTCTAGAAGGCAGAGCCAGGGTCCATTCATTGAGCCCAGCACAGAACCAGCACTGGGTCCCCAGTTAGGGGGGTGAGTGCTTCGATATGAAGGGAGAAAAAATGTAAAGGGAGAGGAAGGGTCAACGTGTGTGTGCCAAAGCTCTAAAAAGCAAAGAACTGATAAGTGTTTGAGACCATCGTAGTCATATACATCTCACTCGGCAGCTCTCTTTGCCTTCTTTAGTTTAAAAAGGAAAATCCTGGAAAGTAATAAATCATCTCAACTCCTTTAGAGAAAAGTAAGTTCTGCTTTCCTGGAGTGGGATCTATCCTTGGCCTTCTATAAGTGTCCACATGAATGGGATTGACCTCGTGACTTGACGCAGGAGGCCCCGTGAATAACCCAACAGACCCCTCTTCAGTTCCAAGAATTAGGTAGCATCCCCTGTAATAAATCAATTTGCTTTCAGAGGTTAAGCTGTCAGCCACTACGATATTGAAGGTAGCCTTGGGATTGGGGGAAGGAGATGGATGATGGTGATTCCAAAGGATGGCAGTAACCATGGGGAAGACTGAGAATCAGTTCAGAACAGATTCATTCTGCTCCATGCAGCTTGGGGCACCCCACAAGCCTAGTCCTCACCTCTGCTGCTTTTGATAATCAACTCTCTGAACCCACCTTGCATCCCCGAGTCTACAAGATAGGGGTGCAGCTGGTGATGTCGACCTGGCCACGTCCTTCCCTATCACTCTATCACCGTGGAGTTGTGGGGGAAGGCTGGCCATGAGGCTTTGTCTCTCTCCTCTGCCAGCATGGGAAATGGTTTTGCAAGCTCACATAAAGGTTATGAGCCTCCATGGTTGTTACTCTGAAACAAGAATCAATTCTTAATTTAATTATTATTTTGGAAAATTGTACTGCAGATTATCAATAAAGTATCCAAGCCCTTTCTAAAATTCAAGTAGATTTTTTTAAAGAGTGTTTTCAGAAGTATAGAGCATGTTGAATGCCTTTCGTTATGAATGGATTAGATGTGTGTTATCTCCTGGAGAAAAATGTGTCTGGAAACATACTGCATTCTTAGAGGGATAATTAGTTCATTGTGCTTAGCACAGCGAGTCCTCCCATGGTGTCCTTAAAGATGGGACTGATCTAGGATGGAAAGCAAGAGACTATTTGTAACATATTGCTTGCTCGATATCTAAAAATTGTTCAGTTCAGAAATAGCTAAGACTTGATTTCATCCTCTCTGGACAATAAAGACCAAAATATCCTGATAAAAGCACAGAGTGAAAAACAGAGCTAATGATTGTGATACAGTCAGAGGAATGAGGCCATGGAGGAACTCCTGAAACAGCAGAATTTTCAAGTCCAAGAATATTTGCCATTCGAGGGGGTCTCAGCTCGCGTTCGTGGCGAACTGACATATGATCAAGAAGTTAAAGCATGACTTGATTGTAAGGTAAGGGTTGGCGGTCAGAAAGTGTTGTGAATAATGGGCTTTGTGTGTTTGTTTTCTAAAATTCTTATGACCATGACTCTTTACTGACATTTTAGTGCAGTAGGGGGTGAGGAATTATGTTTTCAGTTGGATGATTTGAGTGCTGGAAACCATTTATTATTTATAGTTTGGTTTCTATTCTTAGATTCAATGCTTCAAGACTAACCAAAAAATACTATTTTCATTTAATTTCTCCTGTACATGAGTGCTCTTGTCTGCCTTAGATCCGTATCTTCTGTTGAGAGTAAACACTTTTTAAATTTGCAAAGACAAACTCACTTACCATTCAGATTATTTCACCTTGAGAGTCATCTTTAAAAAAACAGATTAGCTTTTTTGTTTAACAAAATATATAGCTTGGTTTGTATAACAATAGCAAGACAGAATTTATGGTTAGGTTCATTTTCTGGGTTTAGAGTAGGCTGTCTAGAAGAGTGTATATAGATTTTTAATGAACATTGGTGATGCAGAAGGGTGTTAGCACATTACATCTCACTATCAGGAGGAAAGTCAATATGTCCTTCTAAGGGACATCCGTGGGGCGGTGTGGCACCTCTTGGCAAGCGACTGGCTTCAACGTTTGTCATATTTTGTGGTATGCACTTAGAAAAAGATAATCTTGTGCCTTTTTCTTTGAAAAGAAAGAGTTCTAATAGACTAAAAATATTAAGACTAATAGACTAAAACTATTAAGACTGCTTCGTCAATGACCTGTGCTTTAGAAAACAGTTGGCTTTACCATTCGTTTTGGGAAATGTGTTGAAATGGCAATATCTCAAATCACAAGATAACCAGGCCCCCGCTCCAGCATTTCAATTACTACACTCCGGGTGTAAAATGTGAGTTGTGTTTTGAAGTGCCCCTTGTAGGTTTCAGGCCCTTTGTATCTGAAAATATGAGATTATTTTCTAAATCTGCTTTATCCAGTATTGATTACATAAAGCAAAATCTTGCCCTGAATTCAAAAAACAGTATGTGTGCCTTTGTCCTTCTTCCTTTCTCCAGGACATTCTTTTACCCTTTGTTGCCCAGCTTCTTGGCGCTGTTGCCTGGCTGCAAAGTCAGCAGAGGATGTCCATTAGGTCAGATCTTAGGAAGCCCCTAGAACTATGTGCTCTCTGTGCTTCCCCCAGTCAGCCTCCCCAGCCCTCCCAGAGGATCCCATCCTGGCCTCCTTCCTAAAAGGCCTGTAGCATTCCTTGGAAGGATGTGGACGCACAGGCTAACTCACACTACTGTGGCAATGACTGCGTAACCCTTCCCAGGGGAGATGAGAGTAGTAACTGGCGACTTTTACCTTCAACCAGAAAGAGCTGGTTTCTCAGAGTGAAGTGCTGGCCCTCCGGCAAATTGCTGGGAAAGGATGTTTTTAAATAGTGGGCTTTCTGGTCCTCCTCCAATTAGGCCAGAGGGCTGGACTGCACTTGGCTTGCCAGCCAGTTGGTGCCTGCTGGCTGTAGACATGTCCTGTGGGTGCTGCTGTTTCACCCCTGGGGCCCCACCCCTGGTGGTGGTGGGGGGGACTGGGAATCTTTCCTATACTGCCTGATTGTGTAAGTAGTGCTGCAAGTAAATTGACAAGAGCTGCTTTCCAATAAGAGTATCTTTTCACCGAATAAGGCACAAATGTGCAGTTTATCTACAGCCAATCTCACTATCATTTACAACAAGATTTTGCAGAGCAAAACAGTCTTTTCACCTGCTGTCAATAGTGGCAAATAAATTATACAGGAAGCAACAGCAAGGATGCTGATGTTGATGCCTTTTGCATCTCTTGGGATTTATTTGGCTCCAAAAGTCCAGCAGGGCACCTGCAAGAATTGGGGTGATTGATGTGTGGGATTAGAGATGGGGAAGACTGGAAAGCCAACCCATTGCAGAAAAAGGTAGAACAAAGAGAGGCCTTAAGAAAACACCAAGGTTGGGATCCCTGGGTGGCTCAGTGGTTTAGTGCCTGCCTTTCACCCAGGGCATGATCCCAGAGTCCCAGGATCGAGTCCCACATCAGGCTCCCTGCATGGAGCCTGCTTCTCCCACTGCCTGTGTCTCTGCCTCTCTCTCATGAATAAATAAATAAAATATTTAAAAAAAAAAAAAAAAAAAAAGGAACACCAAGGTACAGAAGGCTCCTGGGCTCTCAGGTGTGAAAGAACCTTGAATGTTGCTCAAGAAATGTTCCTTTCCCTTCCCTTTTCTCTTCCTCTCTGCCCTTAGATCTTTGTATTGTCCCTCTGGGGGCCCTCTGCTCTGTTCATTTGTTAGTTCATTTAGCAGGTACGTGGTACTTGGATAAATATAAAGGCAAAAAGAGTGTGTGTGTTCCCTGCTCTGAAAAAGCTAGATTTTTTTTTTAAGTTAGATTTTTAAAAGACTAACTTCAAAATCCTATGAACCATCCATGTTTGCAGGTGTGATGGAGAATGATTCCAGCTACTTCTGAGTAACTGGAAAGGTGTTTCCTTACTTAAGTTGATGATTTTACTAAAACAGGAAACAGGGGTGAACTGACAAATGACCGACCCATGGGACCAAATACCCGGTGCTGTGGCTACAGAGCTGCCCTTCAAGTCAGGTCACTTGTCCAATGTAGACGTTTACAGACCACCCAGCCTCCTCACTGGATATAGCCTTGCTGTTTTGTTCACTTCTAATGTACACAACATCTCTCAGAAATGGCTTTTACAAAATGTGTCTTGGCAAAAAAAAAAAAAAAAAATCCAAGTGCAATAATACTTTAGTGGAAAATAAAACTGGTTACCTGTGATCTGAAGACATGAACACAATACAGAGGAGTCAAGAGAAAACCAGGAGCCTCTGTATATCCTACCTCATCTAAGAATTTAGATCTTTGTATCTTCCACATGGAAATCAAATCTACAGTATAGGAAGGTTTTCCTGCTCCCCAAGCTACAATCCAGGCGGGAAACAAGTCGATTAAACAATAATTACATAAGAGACTGTGTGATACTATGGTATGAAGAGCCATCGAACAAATAGAAGGTGCAGGGGGCTGGAGTTGCTGTAGGAGGTTTGGTGGAGCTTATGAGATTTGAGCTGACTCTTAGCTAAGCAAAAACAGAGGTCTTGGACACGAGTCTAGGGGATGTCATTTGAGGGGCTAGAGATAATAGTGTGGAGGTCACTGTGCGGGATTAAGAAAGTCCCCACAGCCCAGGGAGGACCTTCCTCACAAACTACCTTTTCAGCATCTGTGATTTAGCGATTTCCATCATAAAGGTGAATTTTGTGAGAGGGAAACCATTCCAAACGTTGACTTCTGAACTGACTGATCAGTTTCCATCAAAATAGTTTACTTAAGTGGCCCTGCATATGTTCAGCCTTATTCAAGAGGAAATAGGCATTACTGCACATTATCCTATTATGTTGTTAGTTTAAAATCACTTAATAGGTATGATAGAAATAGCTATATTAAAGATGATCAGCTAATGCTATTTTCCATAACCACAAACAAATGCTTTAAATGAAACTTCTATTTAAAGGATTTTGATCCTTTGAAAGAGTTTAGGTTTCCGTGTCTATACATGGGCATAATCCATAATTTGAGTTTTAACTCCATGGTGCAGTCGTATCAGTTTTCAGTTACATTTTGTGCTTTTAAAGACCCTTCATCCAAAGAACTCAGTAACTTTTTCAACTATGAACATTTTGAGTCTTTCTATAAAAATACCTATGTGTTCTGAGAAGGACAGGTGGCCTCAGGGAAATCGCAATTCAAAATAATATGAACGTCTCTTATACTAAAGTGTTGGAGCTCGATCATTCCATCTTTACTACCTCGTATTTATGAATTATAAGATTACAGAACTTGATTGCTTTTCTAAGAAATGCCTTTTCTTCAGATGTATTTTTAAATGCTGTTTTTTTTTTTTAAAATCAAGCTTAAATATATTCATGTTTCACTTTGCCTACTTAAAACTGTATTGCCTACTTAAAACTGTATTAAATGCCTTGTTAAAGGAAACAAAGTGTCTGAACTTCCTCCAACCTTATTATTCACTGCCTCCCTCCAACTTCACTTTAAAACTTACTGTGAAAGATGTGTCCACTTATTTTGAAACACACTTCTAATTCAGGAAGTGAACTTGAAAATATCAGTGCTCCAGAGATCCTGATCCTTATGTGGAATTTTTTTTTTTTTTTTTTTTTTTTTTTTTAATGAGAACGGTGGCCGGAGCCAGGAAGGTAAAGCCCAAGCCGCTTTAGGCGAGTGTGGGTTGCATTTGATGTGCACAAAAGAATGGCAGTCGTAGGGTGTTGCTCAGCGAAGTGTGCATTTTCCAGTTACCCACAGTGGTGTCTATTGTCCTGTTTCTCAATTGAATGATGTCATGTTTCATTTAAGGCTCTTGGTGATGCTGAAGTCTGTGGTCTGCCCACTAGGGGGGAAAAGGCAGCGAGAAAGTTGCAAATCAGGTTTTTGTAAAGCCTTTGTGTGTTGGGTCTTGAGAGATAAAAGCTGACTCATGCAATATTTCTGCGGGAGGAGCTGCGCGGGCTAGTCGAGGCTTCTTGCTTTACCTGCCTGAGCTCCCGGTGAGGTCACTGCATCAGCTGGAGGCGGCCGCTGAGGCTTAGCCTGGGGAGAGCACAGGTAGGTGCCCATGGGAATGTGCCCAAGAACCGCTGCCTGCACCGGGCCAGGCTTGTGCCCCTCCGGGGGCAGCTGAGACGGTCCACCGTGGTAAGAAACTGTCCCGGGGGGGTTCTTCCCCACACGGTGCAGGGACAGCAGCTCCGGGGATACATGACAGTTCTTCTATTATAAATGCCATGCATGGAAACAAGTTATCCAACAATGGAACTAGTCTAGAAGGTGATTTTTTTTTCCTCCATATGAACTGCAGGGTCTAAAGTGGTTTTTGCCCTGTTTGGGTTTGATTTTGATCTTTCCTTAAAGTTTGGTTGCAATATCTAGAGAGCTGATGTTTGTGATCCTGGGGGAGAAAAATGAAAATTCCAGGTTGTCCTGCATCGAATGCCCAGTATTTTAATGCGCTTTCTTCCTGAGGTTCACTGCAGGCTGAGCAGGGGGGAACAATAAACGTTTGCACATTTTGTGCTTAGCAACTATAGTGGTGAAATTTAGTCTGAGGGAACCGAAGTTGACTAAGTAAATGCAATTTCCATTTTGAGTATTTATTGGTAAGAAATCCTTCTGTTAGGAGGAATAACTGGGCTGAAGGAGGCATGCATTGTAGTCAACACTGTTGCACACTGAAACCTGATTTTATTTTGTTTTATTATTTTAATTTAGTGAGAGTCATATGTTAGAAAGAAGATATATGGCATTCTTTTCCATTAGTCATATTGAACATAAAGACCAATTATTTTAACATAAGGTATTTAAATATGTGATACAAGCTGAAGTTGTGGTTTTAATTTCTTAAAGTAACTTTTTTCAAATTACAAAAGCAATATACATGTGGAGGAAAGTGATGTTTACAGATAAATATCAAAGGTAAAAAGATCACCCATTCTCCTACTTGGTAAACCCAGTGCTGATATTTTATTATATACCCTTTCACTCTTTTTCTGTGGTAGCTAAAAAATCAGCGGCGTTTTAAATTCCAAATTGGGATCACATTGTACTTATGTTTTATAAGCCGTGCCTTTTACCAAACTGTATATTGTGACCATTTTCTATGCCCTTAAGAATTTGAGAGGACATGACATTTAATAGTTTTATATTGTTCCTTCAAGATGGATGTATTTATTCAGATCTCTATTGTTGACACTTTGAATTCTCTTCCTCTTTTTCTCTAAGAAAATATTTAGTGTACTTTGTGGATGGATTTATTTACTCAGAGTGCTATTTTAGTCAACTGAATTTCTCCTCTTCTTCTTCCTCCTCCCCACCCCTTACCCCAGAAAATGTTATGTGGCCTAATGCCTCCCTTTCAACTGCACAGAGATGTTTTGGGAACTGAGTGTATTCAGTACAGACAGAGCCTCAATATATAGCTATCCTTGTTTAGTTACTGCCCTGAAACTAGTATTTCCACGCTAACAGGAAGGTGCTACTCAAAGTGAACCTGATTTTTCATCTAAATGTTTAGATTTTTCATCGAAATTAAAAATAGAGATTTTTAATAGCCTTTGGCAGAATCAGGGACATACATTCTATCATCCAAGACCTGGCAACAGTGGGATGTAAAAGAAAATTGCTATTTTGCAGTTACTGCTTATGCTCTGATTCCAGCTGGAGATACTCTTGCTGTTTATCTTGGGGCTGGAGTCACATCCCAAAGGTTCGATGGGACCTGGGAAATCATGTAGTCCGGCCACCTCACACGTGAGGAAATCTGAAACCCAAAGACCATAGCACAAACCTGGATGGTACAGAGCCAGGGCAGAAATGCAAACCCTCCAACCAAAAGAGAGAGTGTTATGTCATAACCTAATTTCTGGCCCGTCCTTTTGAGCTCTTTCTATAAACACGGTTGGGTACATATTCATTCCTTCACACATACACACACACACACACACACACACACACACACACACACACTGTGTAGGCCCTACTGGCACCTTGGTACCATGTGCTTTATGCAAGGAGCTTATGTTTCAGTGCATTTCCTGATCTCCAGGCGCTTTTTCTGCCCTACTGTTTTATGCATTTGTATCCAAGTGCAAAGAATGGTGGACTAGAATTCAGAAACCATAGTCTCTGAGTCACAGTTCAACTTTGAGCACTCTGTTTATTTTTCTCCCCTATAAAACTTTAAGAAGTAATGACACATGTGAATGAATTTTGAGGCTTCAGTTTGTTTTGATTTGGGGAGGTTTTTTAGGGTAATTTTGATGCAGAGTTAGAGCAGTAGCATATTATGGTAAAGCTAATCTGTTATAATAGAGACTGTTCAGGTTATCTCTTGCTACATAACAAATCATTCCAAAGCCTAGTGGTTTGGAACAACAACAATCATTTATAATCTCTCCAGGTTTTGTGAGTCAGGAGTTCAGAAGAGGTTCTGCTCTGTGGTTCTGAACCAGGGACTCATGAAATTGCAGTCAGACATGACAATGCTGAGGTCACTTCAGAGGCTTCTCACTCACACAGCTGGTACCTTGGCTGGAAACACTAAAACAGAAGGCCCTGGAACTGCTATGGTTCCTCGAGCGTCTCTCTACATGTCAGTGTGGTCTCACTACATGGCTTCTCCAGCATATCAGCTTCAGGGTAACCAGACTTTTCTATGTGGTAGCTCAGGGCATGTCCACACCCAGTTTTAATGCAAGTCTTCTGTCTTCATGGTCTACCATATTCTGGGGCACTGGTGTCATGTTCATGGTTCAGGCAAGGTCCCGGACACATCTGGGTTCTGTGGGAAGGGAAAAATTGTGGAGGAATGATGATGAATGCTTGAGAAACGGACCCCCAAAGGAGCACTTATCACTTCCAGTAGCGAGGAGAACTTGACTGCCATGTTGTTATGTGTGATGGGAAGGCCAGGAAGTGTCCTCAGCTGAAACTCTATTCCCTGAAGCTGACCATAAAGGTAAAAACAGTTGCATTTGTGTAAAAAACCCTAAAGGAATTCCCTTTTAACCAAACTAGTGTGGTGAGCCCTTGAATATAGAAATTCTGGAGTTCACCACTAAGCTGAGGCACTTTACTTATTAGCTGCATTAGCTATCAACTACAGTAGCCACTTTATCTCTTAATTTCCGTACACCGACCTGGGAATCCATTAGGAAATACCCTGAATATTTAGTATCAGACTTTACAGCTTAAAAGATTCTTTGTTTTTGTTTTCTCATTTTTTTCTCAGGTTTTCTCACCTCTTGTTTGAACAAGAGCGTCTTCACAAACTATCTTTTCTCCTATCCTCTTTCTTTTTTTTTTTTTTTTAAGATTTCATTTATTTACTCATGAGAGACACGCAGAGGGAGAGGCAGAGACAGGCAGAGGGAGAAACAGTCTCCATGCAAGGAGCCCAATGTGGGACCTGATCCTGGGACCCCAGGATCACGCCCTGAACCGAAGGCAGGCACCAAACTGCTGAGCCACCCAGGGATCCCCTCCTGTCCCCATTCTTGATCTTCTTGTACAAAATACTTAGCTGACTCTTCTATGGTAACATGATTTTTTGAACTATTTACTTTGGAAAATTTTTTATCCACCGAAAAGTTTCCAAGATAGTCCAGAGTTGCTTTACATCGTCCATCTAGCTTTCCCTAATGTTAGCATCTTGCATAACTAAGAAATTAACGTGGTAGTATGATTTTTTAAAATTTCTGTATTACCAAAGGACTTCAAATAAGTATGAAAATCATGTTACCTGTAATAAATACTCTGAGCGTTAAGGAACATG
Source organism: Canis lupus baileyi (assembly GCF_048164855.1). Lineage (NCBI taxonomy): Eukaryota > Metazoa > Chordata > Mammalia > Carnivora > Canidae > Canis > Canis lupus. The sequence continues at coordinate 42,090,839 of NC_132838.1, forward strand.
TGGAATTGCAGTCCTGGCCCTGCCATTAATGCAAGAATCAACACTGGTATTTTAGAAAACCAAGGGGTAGAGAGTCATGTTGCTATCTGGTGGTTTTTATCTACTCTCAGAGTGTATGAGGAAGGAGGATTCTCCTCAAACACCAAGTGCTGTCTTTGAAATATAGAAATGCGCATTTCTTATAACTTCAACTCTAAAAAGTTTTTTTCATTTGTTTTACTTGTATTCAACATTGAGGCTCTACCTAAGCCTGGCTCTGTATTAAATGACTTTGCTGGCTGATAAAAGAACTTCTTGCTTATACTTTAGTGTCTCTGTTGGTTTCCCCTTTGTGATAAATTCACAGGCAGTATAATAAGGAACTACAGGATTTTAGTTATTCATTGGTCTCGAGCATAACACATTCTCTTGATTTCCATGACCGCCCTGCCAAGGAACTCAGACTAGCTATTTGAAGTCTAGAATAGCAATGAGCAGAACTTGGAAATCCTGATCACGCATCCGCCCCCACAGTGCATAGAGTTCTTGCCTTGCTGTGTGAAGCTGCCCTTGGGAGTTGTGGCAGGGAGTGGTCGGCTGTGGACCCCTCCGTCCCCCCCTTCAACATGTAAACATGGTCACAGGAAGCCTGGGCTTTACTTGCCATGGAAAGTTCTGCCTCAACCCTAAATCAGCCTGAGACAAGTTAGAGCCAAGAAGTGCTGCTTCTGATTCTGGCGGTGACATTCCAAAGGAGAGCAATTAAAATGATGGAAGTTTGAAGAGCAAATGAAGAAAAGCCAAGGAATTAAAGCTCTCTCACCTAGAAACGATGAGAGAGACATGTCATGAAGTAAAATGTGTGAAAGCATACTACATGGAGTGCTATACCACTGTTTTCTTGTTCTTGAGGATGGCGCAAGAAGGAATATTTTATGCTGATGGCTTTGAGGCTGACAGTATTTCTGGCTGTAAGAATCATTAAGACTCTGAGATCCTCGACTTGTGCTTCCAGCACCACCACCTCCAGGTTTACCAAGGATCAGATGGACCAAGACCCTCTAGGCAGGCAGAACCAGCTTATTTTCAGATATTCACGGTCAGAAGACCCACTGACATGGGCCATCAGCGATGTTGGGCAAGTGTTCAGGAGTTGCTATGGAGTAGCCCAGTGTTTGGGTTTTGGTAAAAAGGAAGAGTGGCTATAAGAAGAAAAGCAAAGCATTGCATTAGCCAAATATTAATACAACCTGTCAGCATCCTTCACTCAAGGTGGAAGAAGAGGCTTTCTTGCTCTACAATTTTCTATCTGGGTGTTTCTGTTTACCATGGAAATGATTTTCCCAATATCTAGTATACAGTGACAGTCTTGCACTTCTGTTTTTACTAACTCATAACAATATGGCGTGTTAATGAATGGAAAGGAAGAGAAGACAACAAGTGGATGGACCTCTCCATTCACTATTATTTGAATAAAGATGGATAAGGAAATAAATTTAAATCTCACAGAACAATATACTGATCTAGAAGACTTCATTATTCTAACTAAAATACAATGCAAGCCACATGTATAACTTGTAATTTTCCAGTAATAACGTCAAAAAAAAAAGCAAAATGAAACCAAAAATAACTTAAAGAAGATATTTTATCCAACTCTTTATTCCCAAGTATTATTTCACATGTAATTAATGTAAAAACTATTAATGAGGTGTTTTGTACTTCTCTGTTTCATACTAGTCTTTGAAATCTGATATATATTATCCTTACAACATGTCTCAGTTTAGATTGGCCACATTTCAAGTGCTCAATGGTCATATGTGGCTACTGGCTACTTTGCTGAACAGTTCAGCTCTGGAGAGAAATATCAGTAATTGGTGTGCTATATTAGGAAGAATAAGCCAAAAAAAAAAAATCCATCCAGACAGGATGGAAACTTTAAATTATTTTGAGGGAAGTGAGAACAAGACTAGGCAGTTTTTATGAGGTCCATTTCCTTATGTGAGAAAACTATAATTATCTCCTAAGCAATGAATCAACATAAAAATGTGATCTATTAGCAAATATAGTCTCATATTATATACCATTATGTGACCTAGTGTTAAATGTTTCACTTCTATCTTTGGCAATTTTGGAAGGTGTTTAATTTGGGGCAGTACGCTTGGTTAAATATGACAGATACCAAATATCTCAAATATTCTATTTTAAAAGAGCCTGGCTGGGACAGCCTGGGGGGCTCAGCGGTTTAGTGCCACCTTCAGCCCAGGGTGTGATCCTGGAGACCCGGGATCAAGTCCCACATCAGGCTCCCTGTGTGGAGCCTGCTTCTCCCTCTGCCTGTGTCTCTGCCTCTCTCTCTCTCTCTCTCTCTCTCTCTCTCTCTCTCTGTCTCTCATGAATAAATAGATAAAATCTTTAAAAAATAAAGGAGCCTGGTTGGCAGTCGGAAGAATAGGCTGGCCCAGTGGCCTAGAATACATGGCCTGGTATTAGAATATATGAGGCCTTGACTGGAATGAGGCCCAGTTCATGCTGCCATTTAAGATTTATCCATGAAGGAACCACCTGTTGACCTGAGTTTCACATCCCACTTTTCCTACCTTTGAAAATGTAAAAGACACTCTCCTCCCTAGCAGCCCAGCTGGACTCCTCTGAAACACTTGGCCATTTTTGTTCCCCTGCAATTCCTCAGTCCCAGTATTGGCTGGCTAACTTGGCATAGAAGTAAGGAAACGAGTCTCTATTGTGTTCATTTTCACCCATCCCAATAATGCATATTTCCCAGGAGTTATATAAATGTTAAATATAATTTTTTTATGCTGGAGAGAAGGAGTATGTCAATATCTATGGGGAGTAGGTTATTCTGGACCATTCCAGATGCTCTGGCTTTCACATACAGTATATCCAGTTTATTTCTGGTACTAAATCATTGCCTCATTGGACTTTTGGGACCTTAAGAATAATCATATACTTCCCAAGTTAGTGCCCATTTCTGAAAGATCAACCTCACAGTTCTGGTTATGACAGATGCCATCAAAAGGGGAAGAAAATCTTGCTGGGTCTGCTTCTACTTTCATTTGCCTAGGACTGACTTTCTTAACACCAGTCCCAAATGTGGGCAAGTGTCTTCTGCTGCAAGCACACCTAAATGCCTGCTGATTCTTGGATTTTTGCCTTACTCAAGTTGGATCAGGCTTTTTAGGGCAAGTGCATTTTAACTACTATAACCAATCTATGTTTTATAGTCCATAAAGTTGTTATAGAGCAAGCAGAAAGAATATTGCAAAAGCTTTAAAAATATGTGGCAAGTTTATACCATGTGGTAGTGGTTATATTGATAAATTACTCATTTCCTACACATTTCTTACCATTTTTTCTTGTTGACCAAATTTAATTCTTTTATATTTATAATTGTAATATCTGCATTATAAGTTGGCACTAATATTTGCTGTGAATATAAACTACCCAGAGAAAGTCAGGATGTTGAAGGATACAGATTTGATGGATTCTTTATATTCTAGAAATATTGCTACCAGCTGTTTGACAAGCTTTATTATAGAGTCAAACCCAATTCATGTTCCTTTTGAAAAATGATCATTCATCTACATTCTTCTTACTGTGTGTGTTTTGTTATAATCTTCCAAACGTAAGTTGCACCCTTGTATTTTTCTAAGAAAACCCATAAACATGGATCCTGGTGGTAAGATAACCTGCCAAAATGAAGCCAAGGTCTTCATACATCACACTCTTTATTGCAAAGCATACTGTTCCATAAACTTGGGATTTCATTAGGGGAAAACAATGTTGGTCCTGCCTTGCAATTGAAGAAGATTGGAACTTTGTGTTTCACGAAAATAGCTTCTGTGAGTTTCAATCCCATGTAGGGCCTTGAGATTTAAATGCTGTATATATTACATGACCTTTTGACTTTGCAATTGCTCTCTTCTTGTGCCCTCTTCTAGATACTAATGGCCCTGTCTCTTTAAAAAATACATAATTTTGGGCAGCCCAGGTGGCTCAGCGGTTTAGCACCTGCCTTTGGCCCAGGGCATGATCCTGGAGACCTGGGATCAAGTCCCACACTGGGCTTTCTGCATGGAGCCTGCTTCTCCCTCTGCCTGTGTCTCTGCCTCTCTCTCTCTCTCTCTCTCTCTCTTTCATGAATAAATAAAAATCTTTAAAAAAATACATAATTTTTCTCATAATTGAGTTTCTATATTATTTAATTGTATACTTAACACTGCCATGTTGCCTAACTTTATGCAGGAAGTGTTGTAGTTAGTCAAGCATCCTCTGTAATCATATAACTTCATGTGCACCACAAATGGGATGTCAACTTTCAAGTAGAGATTGAGAGAAATGTTGTGTTGAGAGAGGAAGTTTGAGAGACGGTATGGGTCTTAATAGTTTGGCTTTTGTTGCCCAGAATCAGAAAATTATTGTCCACATGACACTTTTTCTTTCATGCAGTATCCAAGTAAAATGTGAAATTGTCAGCATCCGTTAAGCAGTGGCAGTTCCAAGATGGTAGCTTAACATTTTGTGGAATTACAGTGGAATACTTAAAATGTAGAACAGTGTTTCGTAAAATCCCATTAAGAGTCGTGGAGGGGTGTGTTTTAAGTACATAAGAATCACCTGTGGTGCTTGTTAAAGCTACAGAGTCCTTACGCCCTGACCATTGAGCCTTTGATTTAGTAAATCTGGACAAATCTGCAGGCATTAGGCATTCCAGGTGACCCCACTTTGAGGCAGTGGCTTCAGGGCTTCTCGAGTTTTCTGTGTGCACCAATGGCATTGGCGTCTTGTGAAAATGCACACCGAGGTTCTGTAAGTCGAGGCTATTTTACCTGAGACTCTGCATTTCTCACGTGTTCCCAGGTGACGCTTTAGAAACTCTAACTTTGCAACTCAGCCTACCATGGGTGTCTTTCCTTTTCCTTCTATAACAAACTCACTGCCTTCTTACTCTTGACTGAATCTACACTTGGGCTAGCTTTTAACTTCCTTTAAACCTCTGTTTAAATATTTTTTAAATATAATTTTAAATATACCTTGTCCTTTTTCTCTTTTGTTCTTTTTTTTTTTTTTTTTTTAATGAATTAGATGTGAAGCAGTTGTGTCTTGAAGTGCCATCAGCTGTGACAGAAATTCCAGATCCCAAGACCACAGCCCGGCACTCGGGCTCCCAGGACCTGAGGACCATGGAGCTCTCGGACAGCGACCGCCCGGTCAGCTTCGGCTCCACGTCGTCCTCGGCTTCTTCCCGGGACAGCCACGGTTCCTTCGGCAGCAGAATGACCTTAGTCTCAAACAGCCACTTGGGCTTGTTTCACCAAGATAAGGAAGCCGGGGCCATAAAACTGGAGCTGATTCCAGCCAGGCCGCTTTCCAGCAGCGAGCTGCAGCGGGCCGGCCCCGCTGGGCCACAGGACACGGGCGACGGCGGCGACAGGCAGCCCCGGGCCCAGCGGAGAATGGAAGCAAACGGGGCCACCAGAGCAGGTGCAGAGTCGGCCACCAGCCCCAAGCTCCTGTATGTGGATAGGGTTGTTCAGGAGATTCTGGAGACTGAGAGGACTTACGTGCAAGACTTGAAAAGCATCGTAGAGGTAAGGCAAATTCTTTTGTTCTTTTAAAGTTTGTCATGCGGGATAGGGATAAATATGCTTGCAAACTGAGGAGCAAAGCCGAGTGTCAGGGATGTTTTGTCTCCTGAGACTCAGAAGTAGGGTGAATGTTTAGACTGATCGTAACTTAAGAGGAACCCTAGGGCCATATTCGTTGCATTAAAAATCCTCTTAATATTTGCAGTAATGCACTAATCGTGTGTTAGAAGCAAGAATGACAGTCCCAGTGTGTCCACCTGTACATTGTGTTAATAACTGCCCACCGGAGGCTCCCAGTGCTTCCCAGGTGCTGGAGCAGGAGGTCAAGCATCCAGACCTGCTGATGTCAGGTGTGTCCTAAGCCCATCAGCTATCTTCACTTTATCTTTTATTTTTTTAAGATTGTATTTATTCATGAGAGACAGAGAGAGAGAAAGAGAGGCAGAGACACAGGCAGAGGGAGAAGCAGGCTCCATGCAGGGAGCCTGATGTGGGACTCGATCCTGGGTCTTCAGGATCACACCCTGGGCTGAAGGCAGCACCGCTGAGCCACCCAGGGATCCCCGCTATCTTCACTTTAATCACAATTGTCTACTGGTGTCTGGGAGCTTCCCAGACAGGTACTGATACCAAAGTCCCACCTCCAGAGACTGTGATTGCATGGGCCTGGGGTATGGTCCAGGCAGAAGGATTGTGGAGGATCCCCAAGTGATTTGGGTGAGCCAGGGAGCCACTGTTCAATCCTATTCTCTATGGGCTTTATTTTGTCTCAGGCATTTACTTTCTGTTCACTTTTATTGTTAAAATGTTTACATAAATTATTTGACTCCAGGTGAATTTTGCTTAAGACTGTGGGCCAATCAGGTACTCTGGAAATTGAGTTATGAATTGACTTCAGTTTATAAATTGGTAATTTTTACTTTATCCTTAAAAACTTGAGCATCTCAGATGTTAACTCATTTTCAATGAGTAAAATATTAATATTTCAAAGGTAAATTTATCTATTATAAAACTGGACCCAGTTTGCTGCTGGTAATAGACCAAGTTCTTTCATTTGTTAGTACCCACTTCCTGTTGTAGACTTATAATCGAAGATGTTTCAGAGGGGGGCACCTGGGTGGCTCAGTCAGTTGGGCGTCTGCCTTCAGCTCAGGTCATGGTCCCAGGGTCCTGGGATTGAGCCCGGCATCAGGTGCCCTGCTCAGTGGGGAGTCTGCTTCTCTCTACCCCTCTCCCTGATCGTGCTGTCTCTCTCTCTCAAATAAACAAATAAAATCTTTTTTAAAAAATCTTTAAAGGATAGTAGAATATTTGCTGATGAGCACATTCTGCACCAAATATATGCATTTTTAGAGGTTTAGAAAAAAAATCTGAGGCATAATTTGCGTTGAATTCCATAAATGACAGAACCAGACACTGCCTACTAAAAATAGTAATGACATAACTTCCCGGTAAAAATAGAAAAATCAATTGATGCTCAACCAAAACAATATGTGATACCAAATGTAGACTACACCAGGCCAATTTTGTTTTTAATTTCAACAATGATGTCATTTGTACTTGAGAATAAATACCTGTGAAACTGCCAAAAATTTTGCAGCCTCTCAGGAAATTCATGGTTGTCAAAGCTTTCTTTGGTCTCTCCTTTTTTCTTTTCTTTCTTGGAAATCCCTCCGCCTGATAAAAAAATCACCATCCTGAGAGAGAAGCCCTTAGTTACTGGCTGATATTCCATGAACACAGTTGTTTTTTTCTGAGACTGGTTGATAAACCTTGGTAAGAGGAAGTAGGTAAGATCTGAACAAAAGGGAACCGATAAAAACAGGATATTTTTTGCTAAGTTTCAGTAGAAGTTCTATTCCAAGTTGCCCAGATGTTCTTGCCCCTTATTATTATTATTATCAGTGAGATAACCATGTTTTACACTGGGGCTAGATGGACCTTTTCTGTAAAAAGCCAGAGAGTAAATATGAGGTTTTCTGGGACCAAAGTTCTCTTACAATGGCTCAGCTCTGCTGTTGTAGCTCAAAAGCAGCCACAGACACTATGGCAATGAGTGGGTATGGACTTTCCGGTGAAACTTTAGGGCTAGGTTTGACCCAGGGGCCATAATTTGCCATCCCCTGCTTGATGCTATGAATTGGTGCCTATGTTTCATTAACTCTAAAATGAGACTAATAAAGAGTACCCGCCTTTTAGGATTTGTATAAGAATTTTTTAAATGCATGAAAATCTCTTAGAACAGGATGTGGCACATGGCAAACAGTTAATAAAAGGAGACTATCCTCATCACCAGCCTCCTCTAAATTTGCTGCTAGAGACTGGTCACCATTTAACTATGCTGTGTTTCACCTAAAGTCTTTCACAAAAATAAAAAAGTTACACCACTGATTCCACCATTATTATTTTGAATGTACTTGGGATTATTTCCAGTGAATCCACTGAAAATCTGAGGTGACACATAATTAGGGAGAGGAAAGGTAAAAAAGAATGTTGGGAGGAAGGGTATTTGGGGAAGAAAACCCCGACACATAGTGGGAGGCACCCGTGTAGGAAGAAGTAAATGCTGCTTTGTTCCAGAATCCGCCAGAATGCTTTGACTTATTTACCCTCTCCACCTAGAACAAGCCAGACTCTTTAGATGAGGGATTAGTTGTCACAGGCTTTTCTTCACATACTTTTGTTATGTGGCCCCACCTCTGTTTCTCAAGATCACAGTTTTCACTGAATGGTTAAACTCATTTTATCTAGTTCTTTCCCTGATGAAGAATAACCAATTATTTTTCCACTTGCTGCAACTCCACCCAATAAAGACTGAAAATCAGTATTCTTTCAAGATACAGAGCATCCATTCCATTCTAATTTGTTTCCCTTGATCAATTTCTAACTCATTTTTATAATTCTGTAACTGACTTCTCTCGTATCCTCAATTTTTCAAATGCAGAATTTCAAGATGGGAAAGGGGGCTGCTATTAGCAACCTGCTAATACAAGTTCTCACCATACCTAAGAGGCAGAGCTTTGTTAGTTGGCTCCTTTTCAGCAAGAATTATTTCTGAGGGGGGCAAAAACTAAGCATTTCCAAAGATATTGGTAAGTTACATTTCATCTGTGCAGGAGCACATTTCTGACTTTCTACACAGTGCTTTACTGAATCCCATCTAACTAATGCCCTTTGACATTAGCTTCCTTAGCTTAATCAATTTCTCCTATAAGTAGCACATTTTATCCATATATAGTATTCAGACATCATTCCCACAGGTCAGGTTTAGTTTTGTTTTTAGGATTTATCAATGGAAATATTTTTGTGAAAGATCACTGATGTATAGGATTTATGAGACATTAACACGGGCACCTGGCTGCCTCGGTCAGTGGAGCATGCAACTCTCAATCTTGGGGTTGTGAGTTCGAGCACCACATTGGGTTTAGAGATTGCTTAAAAATAAAATCTAAAAAAAACAAAACAAAAAAAACCCCACCATAAACACAATGTGCTTTGACCTGTTCAACCTGGTCCCAGGATATCTGATTTTGGAGAAGAGATCCTTCCAAAGTTATTTAGACAAAAGAATCCCCAGATGTTGGTTACACATACAAAGAAGGCTATACATCTTTCTTTCCCATATGTGGAAAGATTGTATTAATCCCAAATATATAGATCTTTTTCCTTTCCTGTTTCCTGAAAATTTTTAAAATGTTACTAACCTTACCTCTATTCCTCTTTATTCCTTTGCCTCGCATCCCTCGCCAGATCCATTGTTTTGAGCTCCCTGCTCCTCCCTCCCCACCATGGCTGTTCCACCCTCCGCTTCTTTGCCAGACATGCTAGCTAGTCATCTAATTTTGTACACCTGACATTTGAGAGGGGAGAGAGGAAAAGAAACAGAAGTGAAATCTTGACTGTCCCCCTTACTCAAAAGAACAACGGAGTTATTTGCATTTCTATATATAGCTCCCAATAGCATTCACAGATAAAATGAGGTAATAAATAAGAAAGCAAGTTTTAAAAGGTAAAAGTAAAGTAGCCAATGAGACAGTTTGTGGAGAACTAGAAATCCGTGGTTGGAAAGTGGAAAATAAGGATCTCTTTCATGTTTAATGGAACCTTACGATGACTGTGTGGGGACTCTCACGGGGAGAGGGGGATTCTTTAATCTTCCTAAATGATCTATAAAAGAGCCTTTGAAAGCCTCATAAGATTTGGCCCCTGATATAGTTTATGGCCTGTTTCAACCTCTTAGGAAAGTTTCTAAATAGTTCATAATGTTATATAATGCTATGCAAGTAGAAGTTAATTCCCTACTACAAAATGTCAACTTGGATGCTACCTTAAATCATCTTTTGGGACACTGAGGACATGCGTACTTAGTAGAAAAAAAGTGGGTAAAATACTAAGTGTAACATGAGTTTATTTTTTTCTATCACCTTCTAGAGAGCTAAAATTCTTTTCAAGCACCTTTGTCCACACAGTGTATAAAAAGCTGAGAAGTGAATATCACAGCTTAATGCATAAAACTTAGACCCAAAGCCTTAAGCATAGCTTTGTTGAAAGCATTTAAATTAGCATTGTTCAAAAGCTCTAGCTGAACAAGGGTTAGAATGCTGATCTCCGACCCCAGCCCCCCAGCTCTTGTGTTTATCAGTCTACAGGGACTCTTTGTTTAGTGCGCGATAGTGTAGACAGTGGCAGGGTAGGTAGAGGAAAGGATGCTTTTCACACGCTTGGTGACGTGAAACACATTGAAAGCTGTTCTGCCCATTTCCGTGGCTTCAAGAAGAAGCACTGGGTTCATTGGAAGGGATAACCTCACATTTGGGAAGCAAGCCTTCTCTCACATCTGCAGAGGGAAAGAAAGAAACCTAGTGACCAGGCCTGAGGAGTCTATAGGGCCTGTCCGCCATTTCCTCTGTCTAGAGACTTAGCTTTGGGACTCAGACTCAGATAGAATGGAATCGGAGTTAGCTTCTGTCCGGGGAGGCCACCCCCCACTCCGGGACACCACTGTCAGTTTTAGATGTGGTTTTCTGAGGAAGTCTGGCTTTCTGTGGATCCTATGGGAGAAACAACTGTTTGGTGTGGGAAGGGGGCAGTTCAAGTCTCTGCCTCTGTGTTCCCTGAGCCATTAAAATAGGATTCTCTGTGGGCATTCCCTGGACCAGTCACAACTGCTTAGGACCCTGGAGAAGAGGAGAAAGAAAGAAAGTTCTGGAACCAAGGGAGAAGGCTGTTGAGAAGAGGTGAATTGTCATGGCTTTTATTACCTTTTTATTTGCAGATGTCCTCACTCAATACTTCCCCTCCAGTTTAAATAACATTTATTACACTGACACTTTTTATGAGGTCGCGCAGAGTGTTTTTGAATACTGGGGGAAATATGTGTTCAATGCTGGAGTGTAGGACTTGGCAGGAATTGTTTTTAATGAAGGCTTGTTATGTGGGTGGATTTCATAAAGAACTTACACTGTGGGATTTGGCACAAGCTAATGTACTTTTTCTTTTACGTGGCATTTGAGTACTTTTATTTGAATGTCTCTATTTGTTTCTTTCCCTCCAAGGGCTTTTATCGTAATGGGTGAAAGAGATCTTTCTTAAAACCATTTAAGATCTATGATGATTTTAAAGCAAACCTGTTAAATAGTTTTCTGTTTGTGTAAGGAGCTATTCCTTAGGTAGCACATCTCATTGCTGTACATAAAAATCCCTCCCATCTCACTTTGATTATGCGTGTCCAGATCTCTTTATTATTGTTGTGGTGGTAGTGTTGTCATCATGCTCCCTTCTTCCCTACCCTACCTCATTCTCCTCTCTCTCCACCTCAATGACAAAAACTTAGAGGGTAGGAACACAGTGATTTCTTTCCCCTTCTTTTGTTTGTTTTTATTGAAGCATAATTGACATACAATATCCTGTTAGTTTCATGTGTACAATGTAGTGATTTGACATTTGTATACATTGTGAACTGATCATCACAATAAGTGCATTTACCATCTGTCATCCTACAAAGTTAATAGAGTATTATTGACTGTATTCCCTGTACTGTACATTATATCCTCAAAACTTATTTATTTTCTTTTTTTTAAGATTTTATTTATTTATTCATGAGAGACACCGTGGGGTGGGGGATGGGCAGAGACACAGGCAGAGGAAGAAGCAGGCTCCATGCAGGGAGCCTGACATGGGACTCCATCCCCAGTCTCCAGGATCAGGCCCTGAGCCAAAGGCGGCACTAAACTGCTGAGCCACCCAGGCTGCCCAAATCATTTATTTTCTAACTAGAAGTTTGTACCTCTTAATCCCCTTCACACATTTTGCTCCCCGCTCCCAACCCCCATTCCCTTGGGCAAATACCACTCTGTTCGCTGCACCTGCGCATACTCATTCGATCTGATTTTGTCTGTTTTGGCTTCTAGATTCCACTTATCAAAGTAAAATGATGTGGTATTTGTCTTTCTCTGACTGACTTACTTCACTTTGCATACTACCCTCCAGGTCCATAAATGGCAAGATCTCATTCTTTTTTGTAGCTGAGTAGTATCCCATTATAGAGAGAGAGAGACCCCATCTTCTTTATCCATTCATTTATCGATGGTTGTTAGGTTGTTTCATATCTTCATATCCATATCTATTGTAAACAATACTGCAATGAACATGGTGCAGATGTTTTCAAATTAGTGTTTTCATTTTCTTTGGATAATTCCGAGAAGTGGAATTGCTGAGTCATATGGTAGTTCTATTTTAAATTTTTTGAGGAAACTCCATACTGTTTTCCACAGTGGCTGTGCCAATTTGCATTCCCACCGTGTATAGCGTTTTATCCACATCCCTGCCGACATTTATTTTTTCTTGTCTTTTTGATAATAGCCATTCTGACAGGTGTGAGGTAATATCTCATTGTGGTTTTGATTTGCATTTCCCTGATGATGAGTGATGTTGAGCATCTTTTCATGTGCCTATAGGCCATCTGTATGTCTTCTTTGAAAGTGTCTATTCAGATCGTCTGCCCATGTTTTAATGAGATTGTTATTAAGCTGTATGAATTCTTTGCATATTTGGATATTAACCCCTTATTAGATATATGATTAGCAAATATTTCTCCCACTTTCATTTTGTTGATGGTTTTCTTTGCTGTGCAGAAGCTTTTTAGTTTAATGTAGTCTCATTTGTTTGCTTTTGTTGCCCTTATCTGAAGGGGCAGATCCAAAAAAAACATTAGTAAGACTAATGTTGAGGAGCTTACTGCTTAGGTTTTCTTCTAGCAGTTTTAAGATTTCAGGTCTTACATTCAAGTCTAATTCATTTTGAGTTAATTTTTGTATATGGTGTGTGAAAGTGGTCCATTTTCATTCTTTTGCATTTGGTTGTCTAGTGTTCCTGACATTGTTTATTGGAGAGACTGTCTTTTCTCCATTATATATTCTTGCTTCCTTTTTGTAAATTAATGAATAACATATACATAGGTTTATTTCTGGGCTTTCTATTCTGTTCCATAGATCCATGTGATTGTTTTGATGCCAGTACTATACCGTTTTGATTATTATAGCCTTGTATTATAGTTTGAAACCAGGCATTGTGATACCTCTGGCTTTTTTTGTTTTTCAATATAGGTTTGGCTATTTGGGTCCTTTGTGGATCCATACAAATTTTAGAATCATTTGTTCTAGTTCTATGAAAAATGCCACTGGAATTTTGACAGGGATTGGAGTGAATCTGTAGATTGCTTTGGACAGTATTGACATTTTAACAATAAGACTTCTTCCAACCCGTGAGCACAGAATATTTTTCCATTTATTTATGTCTTCTTCAATTTCAACACAGTGATTTTGAGTGTTCATCTATTCTACCCATCTAATGTGGGAGGGAGGGCAGAGACCTGGGTTTTCACTTTTTTCCAGTCCTAAAGAGTTTGCCAATGTTGAATGTTCTGTTGATCAGTCAGAAGGTATTAACAATGAAAATGTCCAAGGTGGACAGCATTTAGTGAAAGCAAAGTGTGTAGAAGTTCGCAGAGTTGATATATAAAAGTGGGTGGGTTGGCTGTTGACAAGAGTTCTTGTGCACTTAATGACTGCTGTCAGTTTAGGTTATTCTCTTCACATTTTTTGGTTAGACCTTCAGTTAAAAATTAGGAACATTGTTTAAAATACCTATATTGATCAGATTCTCCTGGGAGCATGGTAAGCAGTGACATCATCAACTGACACCTTAAGCTTTATGACCATTCCTACCACCTCACTGGTTCCCAACATCTGTAAACATACTATGTATCAACACTTCTAAATTTTTTAAATATGTGCCTTGATAACAACAACAAAAACACTAGGAAATACTAATAATAACAACTAATATTTGAGTACTTACCATATATCAGGTACCCACTTAAGCCCCATCTTCACTCACAGCCCCATCATATGAGTATTATTGTAATTTTCCTATTTTAGCACAAGAATATTGAATGTACAAAGAGCAAAGTAAGCTGTCCAAGGCCACCAGACAGTGATAGAGCTGGAACTTAAACTCGGGTTTCATTCCAGAACATATTCCTTCTACCAGTAGTCTACACTGTTATTGCAAATCTTCTCTTAGAATCTAGCAAAGAGTTCAAGGTTTTTGCCCTCTTTTTACCCTCTCTAGAGCAGGGTTTTACAACAGGAGTACCACAGACATTTTGGACTAGATAGTTCTTGGTTGTGGGGGATTGCCATGAGTGTTATAGGATGGTTTCACAGCAAACCTGGCCTCCACCCATTAGCTACCAATCGAACCACCACCATCTCCTCTTTTAACAACCAAAAACATCTAGACATTGCCAAACATCCTCTGAGGAGCAAAATCACCTCTGGCTGAGAATGTCTGCTCTAAAGATTTGCAACACATCTTACATGTCTGTAAGGATAGGCTAAGCCACAGTCACAAATAGAAACCCCTAATGTAGTGGCTTAATAGAACAGAAATACATTTTTTTCTTCTGGAACAGTTACTTGTGGATGTTCAGGTAGGCAGGAGTGGTGCTCCTGTATATACTCATTTGAGAACCCTGGCTGATGAGGCTCTGACGTCTTCAGCGCCTGACTTTCCAAGATTGCTACAGTCTGCACCATCTCATTGGGCTAGAAGGGCAAGGAGACAGGGACACATGCCTGGGGGAGGTTTCTAAGTCAGGCACAGAAGGGGATCACCCCCCTGGCCTCCTTCTGCAGATGTTACTCTTCTCAGGTGGCCATAACAAACTATAGATATAGTCTCGCTGTGTACCCAAAGAAGGTGGGAAATATTTTGTGAGCAACTGGCATTCTCCAATGACACATTATATAGAATTAAAACATCCTCGTTGTGAAACTACACCGTGTGTCCCCCACTCCCATCACTAAAAATAAAAATAAATTAGGAAGAAAGCAAGAACAATTTTGGTGATGCTTATTGCTGAGATTATGGTGACTCCCTCTGCCAAGTGGCTCTACAGAATGTTATAAATGAATTCTCCATTTCAGTCTTGGAACAGACTCAGACCAAAGTGTCTTCTCACATACCTTCATCACCTCCTTTTTCTTTATCCTTTCTCCCATCATTCTACTCCTTTCCATGCACACAACCAGCCAATAGGGCTCTTTGGAATTAATGAACACCATTGGTAGTATTCCAGTTTAAAAATAGGGCTGTGGGCAGCCTGGGTGGCTCAGCAGTTTAACGCAGCCTTCAGCCCAGGGTGTGATCCCAGGGACCCAGGATCAAGTCCTACGTCGGGTTCCCCGCATGGAGCCTGCTTCTCCTTCTGCCTGTGTCTCTGCCTCTCTTTGTGTCTCTCATGAATAAAGAAATAAAATCTTTTAAAAAATAAAAAATAAAAATAGGGCTGCTATGTCTAGCAATAGTTCAAAAGCAGGGTTTGTGCTTATCTTGCTAGTGTCCTGGGAACCTTGTGAGCAAAAGGGAATCAATGAGGATAATGGACTGAAGCCATTAACCATTTAACAGGATGATACTTGGGATCTGCAAGTTTATGGCCACACTGTTAAAGTTTATATGAAACTGAATGCCCTTCTTTAAAACTCATTTCTCAGCCATCCTGAGAGGCCAAAATGAGAATTATGGGTATTTGACCCAAAAAAAATGAGCAACAAAAGACCAAATTGTGAAAATTGTTTTTATATATTCTTAGCCTTAAATGCGCCAAATCAACGACATTATTATGAATGTTTTTCTGTAAGAAGTTGAAGTCAATTTGCATCCTTCCAGAGGTGAACTTATAGAAAATGTATTTACCATTGATAAACAGTAGTCTGTTTACATTGTTAACCTTCACCTTGGATAAGGTTTTCAAATTACTTTGTAGCAATAGCTTAATGATCACCCATTGTTATAAAAATTATGAGTGCGGAGATGGTCCTCATTGTCTCCCTGAGAAATACTTAACTTCAGATAATGGAAAGGTCACTCTTGAGTTCCTGAAAGCCCTGATTTGTGACTTGCTTCTTGAAATGTGGGGCGGGATGAATAGTTGAGGTCGGTCTAAGGATGTCGAGAGTATTGGAGGCCATGAGTCAGGCTTTGTAGGGTATTCTTACTGGGTTGCAAGAGTTCATAATTTGAGAATAGATTATAGATGAGGATTGTCTTAATGCCCATATCAAATGTCTAAGACCCAAGAAAGAGAACATACAGATGAGAGCCGCGAAAGCTATATGCATGTCGAAGCGCCTGCGGTTGGCTCTGTTATAATATGACATGTGGCATGTGTGTTCCTAAAAATCCCTCGCTGTGCAAAACCACATGGGGGAAAAATAAGACTTATAGGAAAAATGAGTTTTGAGCACAACATTCAAAAACATTATCCATGATACTTTTAAAAAGATAAGAAAAATGAAGACAGTTTTAGACATGTTAAATGGTTAAGAAATACATATCTCCTTTAGTTCACATGGCATCTGACCTTGAAGTTGCTATGGAAGCCACCTGGTTGCCACACCTGCTACCCTCTGTAAGAGAGGAAGAGTACAAGAGGGAGTGAGAGAGAGAAGGAGTGAGAAAAACAAACAATGAAGAGGAAAAAGAATAGAGAACAAAGAGGGAAAATACAAGATAGGCTACGAGGAAAAAGAAAAATTAAAGAGAGAGGAAACCATCCACGGGGTTGCAATTTAGGAGTTATTTTGAAGTAAGGTTACCTGACATGGAGGAGTGTGGCACACGATGCCCGTGCAGGTAGACTGAGTTCATTGGTAGGCATTGAGGTGAGTGTGTGAGTATGTGTGTGTTTTGTATTCCTGGGCTGCTCCTTGGAACTGGGGGCAATTTTCTGCATCCACCTAGTGTTTCTCATAGATGAAATCCTACATAAGCAAAGGCAAAGTTAGGAAATTTGAAATAAATTCAAATTGTTCCTTTGTATGTTAATCATTTTGGGGACAAATTCATGTTTTCAAAACAAATGTTATAGCAGAACTGACTGTACTTACTCTGAAGTATTATGACTTATTACAAGTAAGTCTCCCCACCACCACCCCCATCTTTACTCAGAGTAGAAGATTGAAGAACAGTATTCCTGCTGTCAAAAAAACATGGTCTTCCATTTATCTTCAATGAGACTAATAAAGACTATGACAAATATCCTTAAGGCTCTTTCCATTTCCATCTTTTAGGAAAAAATGATTTGAAAGAATTCCAAGTTCTCTTAGCAGTTTGAATTCATTCATATTTCTGGAAACTAACAAATAGATTTTTTTTACCCTAATTTCAAACCAATAAATATGGTTCCTTATAAACACAAATAGTGGTAGGAACTTTTTCTTTCGGTGCAAGGATTTCCATAATTTGGTCGAATGTCCACAGACTATAGGATTTTCTGTCTATGAAACTCTTAGTGTGCACCAAGAAGATTTAAGGGGTAAATGTTAGTATTTCTGACGTTAAAATTTGAATGATGTTTTCCACCTACACTTGCAGATACAGTTAGACGATGTATTAAAGGAAAGTATAGCCTTACAATGTAATTAGAGGGGAAAAGAAAACAGAAACTGGCCTTTTCACAGACCTGACTGAGTACATTCATTTCTTTTACATGATCAAGCACTTCCAGAAATACCTGCAACCCAAAAGTCCTTCCCCTTCTATTAGGCTTTGCTTTTAATGCAACATTTTGATTTTTAACAAAAAGGCATTTCAAAAACTTGAGTTAACTCAAGTGATTGAGTAGCTATTATTACTGGTCTACTAAAGAACTCGTATATTTCAAAGACCGCCTGTGGGCAAAATTCTATTGAAGATTTGCTAAAACAGGTCCTGTTCAGTTGGGTTAGAATCCTGCTGCCTTTTGGATGTGTGCCATCTTGAATATTCAATTATACTGAGTGGGTAGAAAATTACAGAATTCAGGAAATTATGCTCTAAACAAACCAACCTTCAGTTAGAAGAAGTTTCCCATGGCCAGAAATATCTTCCAAAGATGTTTGCACCTTGTGAAACTAATCACATAGAAGGATCTTGGATTATGTGATAAGCCTAAAGCCAAGGGCAACCCCGCTCTTTAACACCTGGAAGAAGAAAAGGCGGCTTGGGCTGATACACAGCATGTCCACCTACATCATGTAGTAGTTTACTGTTTTCTGATCGTTCATGTTTTTGGTTTCTCCTTCGTCCACCAAGACTACTTTGCCACTTAAGGGGTGTATGCAAGTAGCTTGCATAGAATCTTTTAATCTCTTTTAAAAATTGTGGCAAAATAAAAAATATATATATTCGTTTTATTAAAATGATTAAAATGAAAATTTATCAAGTGTACAATTTTAAGTGTACAATTCAATGGCTTGAGTACATTTACATTGTTGTGCAACCATCACCACCGTCCTTCTCTAGAATTTTTCTAGCAACTGAAACTGTGTACCCCTTAAACAGGAACTTCTCATTCTACCCTCCCTCAGCCTCAGGCAACCCCCATTCTACTTTCTGTCTCTATGGAATTGACTACTTTAGGTACCCCAAATAAGTGGAGTCTATACAGTATTTGTCCTGTTGCCTTAGCTCATTTAGATCATGTCTTCGAGGTCCATCCTTATTAAATATAGTATGTGTCAGAATTTTCTTCCTTTTAAGATTATATATCCCAGAGTCTATATAGACTACATTTTATTTGTCCATCCATCTGCTTTGGACACTTAGGCTGTTTTCAATTGTATAGAATTTTCGATTAAGTAAAATCATACCAAATTACGGAACCAGGAAATAACTCAGCGAGGCCTGCCTGACCACAGGTTCTGCAGGAGTTGAGTCATGTTGGTACATTTTCTTCTCCAAGCCCTCAGCACTCTGACCCTCAACGGGCCATCTGCTGAATGAATGCTCTAGTTTTACCCAATCATTTTTATAGATGAGATTTCCTCAGCTGGATGCAAACCCTACCTGTCACCACCTTTGATCTTAAGCAGTTTGGTGACTTCTGTAACCTGCAGTTTCTTCATCTTAAAATGAAGCCGAAGGGTGCTTGGGTAGCTCAGTCAGTTAAGCATCTGCTTTGGCTCAGGTTATGATTCTGGGGTCCTGGGATCGAGATCCGCTTCAGGCACCCTGCCCAGTGGGGAGCCTGCTTCTCCCTCTCCTCCCCACTCACGTTCTCTCTCTCTCTCTCAAATATTTTTTTCTTAAAGGAAGTGATATTGCATACTTCATAAGACAGTTTGAGGATTAAGGTAATGCCTGTAATAGCCTTGGCGTGGACCTGACTCTAAGAAGCGCCCTAGCACTGATAGCTGTTCAAACCCAGATCCTGAGGCCAAGTATTAGTGCCCAGACTAAGGGCCTATCTCCTGGCCATTTCATTTAGAAACAACTGGCATTGTAAAACACAAGATTTAGCAACTGCCCCTTACACACCAATTGAGGAGAGTTCTCATTAATTATAAATTTCATTAATACATACTTATTAATGAAATTTTCTGGAAGCTTATTATCTGATTGCCCAGTTTCCTATATCTCGGCCACTGATGAGCATAAAATTGACACGGGCACGTGTGAGGAGAGGAGCTTGTGTCTTCTGTGTCTAGCCACCACATAATTGAGGCACAGCCAGAGAGGTGATACAGAGCGAAATGGCAACAGTTAGAGTCACCTCCTAATGCAACCCGTGAAATTGTCCTTTCCCCCCAGCACAAATGTAGGTAGGCTTTGGAGGGGCTCCTGCAAGCCCCAAGAAAGTGTCTGGGCTAGTCCACTTGTGAAAATAGTCCGATTGGTACTCTAGGACACTTTTTGCCAACTCCTGTTCTTTTCTTTTTTTTTTTTTTTAAGAATTTTTATTTATTTATTCATGAGAGATACAGAGAAAAAGGCAGAGACATAGGCAGAGGGAGAAGCAGGCTCCCTATGAGGAGCCCGATGTGGAACTTGATTCTGGGACCCCACCCCCACCCCACCCCCGCAATCATGACCTGAGCCAAAGGCAGATGCCTGGCCACTGAGCCACCCAAGCACCCCACCAACTCCTGTTCTGAAGTAGGAGCTGGCTTTGAAGTTCACGTCCTGATTTTAAAAAGTATAAGGTAAAGAAGGTTACCGATTAAATATATAAATTTACTTAATATTGAGACTTATCCAGCATCTTCAAAAACCACTTTTGTTAAGATCCAGTAGAAGAAAACTGCTTCAAAATAGGAAAAAAAGTAAAACATAATGAAGATCCCTTATGAGGAACACACAATTAAGAGGTCATCAGCTAGATTTATACCAAGGATAGTAAGCCTCATAAACAGGTTCAAAGGGGCTATTATTTGAGCAATTAAAAGCTATCACCTAAGAAATCTGGTTAGGAGGAGCAACTAAAAAATAGGAATTTCTCTAAAGCAGAGGCTGAACTTGATTATCCCCTGGAGAACAGGTACTAGTCTTGTCCCAAGCCACACCCTGGGCCAAGGAAACCTGCACTGGTTTTTCTAAAGCTCTCCAGATCCCAAAAGGCAATCGATGTTGAGGCCTACAGTCCTAAAGGGAATTCTTTGTTCCATTGTCATGAAGCAAACAACCCATATCTAAAGACAACGCAAATTACCACCCCACATTCCCCCCGCAAAATATAACAAAATGTTGAAAAGCTAAAATCTGTGAGAACTAGATAGACCCAAATCCTGACTCTGCCACTTTCCTGTGTAATCCTTGGACAAGTTACTGAACTGTTCTATGTCTCTACATTTTCACCTGTGAAATGGAAATAATAGAGTCATGATGAAAATATATAAGGCTTTCCCTGCAAAATGCTTCACACGATGCTAGGCACCCAGCAAGCACTCAAATGAGAGTTGTTATTATATGATTATTAATATAATTGGAATTATTTGGAAAAGCCAGTAATTTCTGGTAGGTTTTAAAGTATCATCCGTTGTTGTGTTTGCTAATCTATGTTAAAATATGATTTCCAAAAATTATTTTAACTGTGCAGCTTAAAAACGGGTGGGTTCTATCTCATTGCAGTTTTTAGTTTCCCTGGTGTATCTACACGTAGTTGGAATTTGTTTCCAATATAAAGGGCTGCAGCGGTGGAAAGAAATTATTTGCAGAATTTTGAGTTGAGCTGGGTCAAACTGAGATTGATTGAAGGGCCAGATGCCAGCTGGGCCCTGGTCCCATAGCTGTGTGCCCATGGACGACCCGCCAATCTGACCTCAGCTTCATCCTGTGTAAATGAGTTTAATTCAAAAAGCTGAAATCTAAAGATGGCTGGAGATCTCATCTCCTCCAGTCTCAGCTCTCAAGAATGTAACCAGGAAATAAGCAAGTCCTTTGAGCAGCCAAAATAGATTATTTCAAACACTGAACAGTAATTCCTATGTCTTTACCCCAGGAAAGGCCTCAAGCTCTCACCAAGTGCCTATTTACCCCACATATTTAAAATAAGCTTAATTATTTGGTTTCCTCACCCTCAGCAAGGGAGGGGTGGGGGTTGATGTGACAGCCCTAAGGAGCCAGGGGAAAGAACTTAAAAGATTGCCTGATGTAAGGCCATCGGTCCCCCTGGTGATTTTCCTTGTGAATTCAGCCTTCGAGCATAACCCAAGTCCTTATTGATGAGCCAGAAGAGCAAGAAAAAACTTTCCTTACGTTTGGTACGCATCTAAAATCTAGCCTCTGGGCAGCCCAGGTAGCTCAGCGGTTTAGCACCGCCTTCGGCCCAGGGCCTGATCCTGGGGACCAGGGGCCAAGTCCCAAGTCCAGTCCCAAGTCAGGCTCCCTGCATGGAACCTGCTTCTCCCTCTGCCTGTGTCTCTGTCTGTCTCTCTCTCTCTCTCTGTGTCTCTCATGAATAAACAAAATCTTTTAAAAATAAATAAAATCTAGCCTCTGATGCCTAGCCTTCATAAACAGAGTGATTTTCTAATTAGAGTAATTGATTTTTTAAGCATCTTCTGCTCTTCTAAAATATACATAATGTAAAATTTGCCATTTTAGCCTTTTTTTGAGTATACAGGTCAGTGGCATTAAACACTCATAATGTCACTGCTGCTCCTTTCTAGAACTTTCTTGGCATTCCAAACAGAACTCTGTATCCATTAAATGGCAATTCCCCATTTTCCCCTGTCCCCAGCCCCCAGCAACTGCCAGTCTGCTTTGTGTCTATGAATTTGCCCGAATTAAACAATATTTGTCCTTCGGTGTCTGACTTCTTTCGCTTACCATAATGTTACCAAGGTTCGTCCATGTTGTAACACGTACCAGGATTTCATTAATTACAATTCACTTTTAATACTTCGAGAAGATTCTTGTATAATAACCGATCCATTAACAGACGTGAGATGACACTTCCTGAGAAGTGAGAATCATCCTTGCTCCGCAAGGGGAAGTATTAAGAAAATAATAAAGACGTGATGAGAAGTTGCAAACATCTGTCCAACCCAAAGTGAAATGGAATGCTTGTTCTAAACGCGAAGATTCTTGTTTTGTTAAGCTAATGGGAAAGAATCCATAATGATTCTCGCGTCTGAATCATCGACACCCCTCTTCCCTAAAGTCGGCCCCTCACGGAAAAAGGCTGCAGCCTACATCTGTGGTTGCAAATGGCAAAATCAAAATCACATTGAGGCAAAATTACTCCTCAATTTTCTGTGCAAGCTGCCTAAATGACATTATGGGGTGTGTGTGTGTGTGTGTGTGTGTGTGTGTGTGTGTGTTGGGAGGAGGCAAAGCAAGCCATTCCTTTCAGCTGCACTTTAAAATATTTTCTTCTGAAACAAACCTTTTTTTTCTCTTCGGATCAACAAGAAATGTTACAAGTGTTCCCTTCAGCTTTATAATGGGGCTCCCAGTTATGCTGTTAACCTTTCAGAAGCTGTAAGTGGGAGATGAGTCGGGAGGGGGGGGGGGCCCGCAGCACTGGCCAGAGCCGCGGCCCTGCAAATCCAGAAGGGCTGAAAAGACACAGCTTTTGTCCAGTTTTCCATAAAGCAGTGGATAAATCTTACGACCCAGGGGTCTGTTTGTAGCCTTGTAAAGAGTGTTCCAAATGCAAATGTAGGTAGAGAAAAGGGTGTGAGTTAATCTACTTTTGATTAGGGGAGCCTTTCTTCTCTTGTGCTAAGCGGGGAGTTAGGTGGGTGGGAAGAGAGTGGAGAATGAAACGCGCGTCTTCAAGAGGTTGCGTGGCAAAAGCAAAATCGCAGTCCCCGGGACAAAGGGAGGGGAGGGAGCCGAGGAGGAATGCCGGCTTGAGTTACAATTCAATACAGCTTCAGCCTCAGGGAGTTTGAGAGCAGCCTGGCTCCTTAACCCTTGCCTTCCTGGCTCCGCTTCACCCACTTGGCCCGCAGACCTGGTATCAGGAATCCACCGCCTTGGTTCTGCACACGTGCAGGGCTGGGAAAGCTAGAGGCAACACCTGCAAATTGTTGACGTCAGTTTTGAGGGAGAGCAGGAGGTACAAAGGCATTCTTCACGGAGCTGGCCCAGTATGTGGATGACTCCAGCTTCCCCTATCGTGGAATCATAAATGCAAACGCTCAGGAGTGCCTGACCCTCAAGGGGTGGGAAGGATCCAGAAGGATTCCTGGGAAGAATCTTAGCCTGGGTTTGCCAGTAGGAGGGGCCACCTTGGCAGGGAAAATAAAATGCGTAAAGACAGTGAAGCCAGGGGACAGGGGACATTCCTGAAAGTGCCAGGAGTGAGTGCCTGTGGCTTGCGGGTAAGGGAAGAAAGTGGTTAGAGATGAGTCTAGAAAGGTAAACAGTGATGGAGGTCTTGAAGGACCTCTCCCTCCATGCTGAACGCTAGGGGAAGTCATTAAAGCATTTTATGCAGGAAGCATAACCTCAAATTTGCTAGTTCTAGAAAGATCACACTGGCTTCATTCTGAAAAGTTGGGGTCAGAGTCCCATAGAGGGATTAGTTAAGATGCTCATGCAGTAAGCATGGTGGGAGATCACCAAGACCAAAGCAGGGATGGGAGAGGGGAGGGGTCAGGTTCAAGACAGGTAGGAGAGGCAGGATTTAGTGTCTGGCTGGACAGAGCCAGTGAGAAGGCTGGGGTCTGGATGCTTTGCATGCATATGTCTCCGCTAACCATCTTTCAGACCTTCTCCCCCAAACGATGTTAATAGCAGGCTGCGCAAGCTTCCTATGAGTACCCATGGTAGAAGTTGTTATTGTTTTTGTTTGTTTGTTTTTGTTTTTTTACTACTAGAACATCACATAAATTTAATTCAGATGTAACAGCAATGTTAAAATCAATAAGTTTAATTTTTAACTGCACCAAGTAAACTTAGCCGTTTAAGTATTTTTAAAGTTAGAAGTTTTTATTGTAATTTGTCTGTGCAAATAGAGTTAATCTGCTTTTGAACCATAAGGGGTTCCAATCTGGCTACTTCCTTGCCCTCCTGAGGAGGAAGCAGGCACACAGGAGGCCACACAACAGCCATGCTACTAACCAGTGTGTGCTGGGTGTCGTGTGTAGGCAGGGTTCCTTGGATGGTCCTGGTTGGGTTTGTTTTGTTTTTTGTTTTTTTAAGATTTTATTTATTTATTCATGAGAGATACACAGAGAACGAGGCAGAGGCAGAGGGAGAAACAGATTCCCCACAGGGAGCCCGATGCAGGACTCGATCCCTGGACCCTGAGATCATGACCTGAGTAAAAGGCAGGTGCTCAACCACTGAGCCACCCAGGTACCCCTGGGCCTAGTCATTTAACTCACTGAATGGAGACAAGGCACAGGTTGTTGCATTATCCCTACTCAGAGGCTGAGGCAGTAGAGTTTGAGCAAGGCCAATAGGGGAGCTTCCGAGGGGCAGCTCCCAGCTCCAGGCTGTCTGCCCTTGTGGTCCAAGCACTTTCCACCATGCTGCATCCGGAGCAGAGGCCTTGGTGACGAATCTGCTGCCCTTGGGCCTATGTCATGCTCTCTCCTGATAGAAACCTACTGTCTTAGGAAAGCAGGTTTGCCACAGATGGAAGCTGCATCTAGTACAAGGAAAAGCATGTAATGTAACTCTGTACAGAGTTTTAAAGTGCTGCTACACAATATACACAATCTCTTGAAAGTTCACTTATGGAAACTTCATCCTAGGAGGTCAGTCTCCCTCTCCCTCACTTCTAAGTACCAAGGTGACCATGGGCCTTGTGCCTGAGATTTAGGATAGGAGAATAATTAGTTTTCCCCACATCACACATTTTCCCCTGTGGGCACGAATTGAGACCAGGCTTCCAAGAGGATAGAAGGAAACCCCTGGATTTACCCCATTCAGGAGGCCCAGCACTCTGAGAAAGTCAGGTTTCTGAGGAGTGTCCCATCATGCTGGCCCACCTGCACTCCCATTCTACCCTCTGTTCCCCTGCAAATCTCCAAGTCCAGGCTGTTTCTGTGTCAATAAATAACTTCTGGTTAAGATTTTACTGTGATGAGATCAACAACAGCATAGCCAGAGAAGCAATAAGATATGTCCTTAGGGCTACTCATTGTTTTTGGTACAATGAACGGAACAGTTTAGCCTATGCATCTCCATATTTAGCCGTGGATTACCTAATGCCGCCAAGGCATAATCACATTCATCCGCATTGAAAAACTGCCCATAAAGAGATCAGCCCTTGTGTAGTTCTTTATTTTAATGTATACAGCCTCGTTGCATTGCAGTTTTCAAATAGAATAGCTTGACCTTGAGGGTCATTACCAAACTGTGTGACTCGGTAGATGGGAAGTTGAGCTAATGTCTTTCAGCTTTTTGCTCTCCCTACTTCATCTGGCCCAGGTAGCTCCAGCCCTTTGGCCTCATGGAAGCTCCATTTCAGGGTTAAAGTTCTAAGTAAAGTAGCCCAAATAGCACTAGACTTTTGTCTCTGAGGCCTTGTTTCCCCTCCATAAAGTGAATGGCTGCCTGAGCACCTACTGCGTACAGGTCAGTTGCTATAGTTCCTGTCCCAGTAAAAGAGACTAGAAAGTGTTCCAACTCCTTAAATAAATCATTTAGTGAATTATCATCCAATACATGCTTAGGTTAACCCGTACAATCACCGGTGATGCATATGTAGCAAACTGCGTATCTGTTTTAATGGGCCATTATTTGGTATCCTTATTTCACAATTTCTGGCCCCTTAGAATTTGGAGTGACAAGTGGGTGGCAATTTGATTTGTGAGCAGGAAATGTTTTTGCTGCAGAAATCACATGCATTTGATGTGAACCTTTAAGCCATCCATGTACTGAAGTGATATGCAGAGCTCTGTGAAGGAAGTTGGAGCCCCGTGATAAAAATTCAGGCTGACTTATGCAAAAGGGCATTCCAGAAGTTACTCCAATAAGCTTACCACTTAAATGCGTCCCATGTGGGGCAGCAGCACACCTACCACAATGGCTCTCCAGAGTTGAAGGGAGCATTCCTCTGCGGGTCCCACACTTTTACCTGCCTGCATCCCATTTCATCCATCAGCCTTTTCCTGTGGCAAAGGCCATGCCGTCAGAGCTGCTACTTCTCTCTTCGTTTCTGCTTGATCTTCATTTGATAGCAATTGCCAATTCTAGAGTTTTTAAATGTTCTGCTTTCGAGGGTCTCCATCGTGTGAAGTTTGTTCAGTATACTTAAACAT
Source organism: Canis lupus baileyi (assembly GCF_048164855.1). Lineage (NCBI taxonomy): Eukaryota > Metazoa > Chordata > Mammalia > Carnivora > Canidae > Canis > Canis lupus. The sequence continues at coordinate 42,117,471 of NC_132838.1, forward strand.
AGTGTGGTCCTGGGAGAGCCAGAAGGATTCATTTGTGAGGCTCCCACATGGCTGCTTTGGAAAAGAATGTGTTCCTATTGGAGGGAGCTACACAGAGCCATGCACAGAAAGAGGAAGGGAGTGGCTGACCTGTGGGGTGGCCAGCAAGGGAAGGGGGTAACGTTTTCAAGGAGAAGCCAGAGGGAAGGAAGAGAACTTGTCAACTGAACGGAACAAGGAGGTGTGTGCCAACATTGAAGGCCAAATGCCAGTTGGTTGAAAACTGGCATGCTTGGCTGCTGGAAAAGCATGCCTTGGGACATGGGTCAATGAACACACGAACGAGGTGGGCTCGATGTGTAAGTGGACTGATACTAATTCAGTGATGTGACAATCCTGGAATGTGCTAGGACGTGCTAGGGGCCGAGTCAATGGTTATCTTTGGTGGGCTCCTTCCTCAAACCTAAGAAAAGCCACATTCAGCTCTCAGATGAAGTCGACAGCAAACATGTCCTACAATTTAAAGATCCTGTGTTAATAAGGACTAAAGCTTTAGAAGCAGTAATGTAGGCTTTCAGTGCACGCTACGGTCAGCTGGTCCTGGTTTGAATGTGACTGAATCACTCGCTCTCTGTGTGACCTTGGAAAACAATTGAAATTTTCTAAACTCCCAGTAAAGTGGGACTAATAAGCGGGCCCACCTCCCGGGGCTGTTGTGAAGATTAAGTAAAATAATGCATATAAAGTAGTGAGCTCGGTACCTAGCAATAAACCTAAATGTAATCCGACTCATAATAGTAAATAGCAGTGAGGAGGCGTTAAACTTCAGATGATCTAATAATGTAAATTTATTTTACTGATCTTTTATTTTATTTTCTTTCCCATATACAAAATCCTTTGGGCTTTATTTAATTTTCCTTAATTACCATGTTTCAAATTACACCAGCAGGACTGTGATTATAATTGAGATGAATCAGTTCTCATTTTCAGGTACTTAAAGCTTCGCCAGGACATCACATCTCTTTGCTGTTTTCCTCTTTAAGGATTATAGCCACATCTAATTGTCTCTGTCTGCTTCCTTTCCCGGCTTGGGGGACCTGGAGAATAAAATGGCAGTAAAATAAGGATGCTGAGTAAGTTAACCCAGTGAGGGGGAAGACTTAAAAAGAGAGTTGGAGAAAAGTAGGGTGATGGGGGGGGGGGGCTACTCAAGAAGTGTATAATAAAGGTCCATTGCTTTCCTGTCTCCTTAGCACCCACTGGGATGCTGTTGTTGTGCTTCATTCCAGATGGTTCTGGCAAATTCTCTGATTGCCCATTCTGAAGATTTTAAACATACTTTGCATTTATGCATATTCCATAAGCCTTTAGATTTCCAAGGAATGCTTTGCTTTTTTTTGGTCCTTAGAAATGACAATGGGATTAAAGAGTATAGGAAAAAAAGCAGTGGTGGGTTTCAAAAAAGTTTAGGAAGATAGCTTCAGCAGGACTTCTTCAGGGGCATGTGTCTACCACTCTTAAGAGCTTTTACATGTGAGAATATTTCAGTATAATCTGAAAACAGGTTTTTAAAAATAAATATCTAACAAAGCCAATAGAAAATTAAGTTTCCTGCCATGTTTTTGTTACAGAAGGGACTCTTGTAGGAACTTTTCGGTTCCAACATGGTAAGATAAGAGATTAATTGTAGTGGTATATTTGCACCAAACTTCTTTTTAATTTTATGACATTTTTAGATCTATTTGCATTTATGTACATCAAATTCTTCCTCTGGATGTCAATATGAAGTTAATAAAGATGATTGATTTCCATAATGGTTGTCGGAAGCACAGGAAAAGATGGGCATCCAGTTGCTTGAAGAACTCTAATATATTAATGCTAATCTGGTTTCTTCTATCATTTGATTACTGTAGACTACCAGTTTGCATGTATTTTCTGTTTAAAGTCTTTGGGGGAAAACCAAATATACCCAGTCATCTTTAAGCAAAGATCTATTTCTCTTTCTACTCAGCATTGCTGTTTGTAACAGAATTCCTGTCTGCCCCCCCAGGTTTCTCTTTCTGGGAAGACCTGCCCAATCCTCCCCCATTTCTAGGCAGGCTGCTCCATCTCCTGCCTGAGAGGAACCTCCTAGCTCCCTCTCCAAGGAGGGAGACCTGAAACAATGGAGGGGACTGAACCCACCATATCATTTGTCACAGCTTAGCAAGAAGGCCATTCCTGACATTTTTTACTGATGTCTTAGGTATTGAAAGTATTATACTAGGTAAATGAGGCTGAAAGCTCCCAGTTTTTTTATGATTCTTTTACTCAAATATCTCAGAGCCATTAATTCTGACTTTCACATATCGCCAATTAAGATCAGCCTCTCTACCATCAGTTAGGGAAACTGAGTGAGAACTGATATCACTCCAGGAACAGAAGTGGCTTTGAACTCGCCCCCTTCTGCTCCCCCCTCTCCTGTGTGCCTGTGGGTCTTCCTCTCTTGCTCTTCCCCCTCTCTCTCTCCCTGTCTTCTTTCCCCTCCTTTACTTTCTACTTTCCTTTTTCTTGCCTCTTCTCTTCCCCCCCTTTCTGCTCCCCTCCATTCATTCTTCTCCCCCCTTCCCCATCTCTACCCTCCTCCCCCACCCCCAGCAAGATTGCCAAAAAAGAATTTGTCCTGCTGATGATATATTGCATTTTCAGCACGGTTCTCCGCAGTGTCAGGAACTACGTTATATAGACTCAGGGAAAACATTGTTCCCACAATAAGAGCTTTGTTTCCAGCTTGATGAAGTGGCCAGAGACCCCCAGCTCCCATTTCTTTCACTGTACCTTCCTCCCCGTGGATGTAGGCAGAGAAATAAGAGAAAAGAGATCAGCTGGGAGATTAGACTTCTGATACTTTATCTGCAGGTTACAGAGATTTTACTATAAGCCCTAGTCAGTGGCTTATTTGGAAGAAAGATAAAGGGTTTCTTTCTTTATATTCCCACAGCACTTTGTAAATAATTCCCATAACACATCGTCATACTGTGACTTCTTTCTTTTAAAAGTGTCTTTTTCCTGTCCTCTCTCATGAGCCCCTGGAGCTCAGGGGTCACAACTACTTGTTTCCAGATGCACCCACTTAATACAGAAACTCACATTGGATGGACCCCCAAAAATCTTAGTACATTATAATAAAACTATTGAATAGAATACAATGCAGCCACTATAAAAAACGAGAAAGGATTCTATTGACATAGTCATGTGTGTTTATATACATTGAGTGGAAAAAGCCAAGTTGCGAATGAAGCATAGATCTCATTTTTGACAAATGCCATCATGCCCCACAACACGCCCAGAAACATGCATACCAGATCATTAACCAGAGTTACCGCTGGAGAGTGACACCTGCGGAGAAAAGGAAGGTCCTTGAAGAGGGAGAGGGAAGTTTTTTCGTTATATGCTCTGACTCATTAGAATTTTTTCTATGGCAAAAAACGAAGCTGACCCATGTCATTTTGGCCACTCCCTGTCCCACTCAGATAGACAGTGTTCCTAGGCCGGACTCCCCAGGAGAGGGGCTTGTCTTCCTCTCTTCCACCTCTTATCTTGTCCCTTGACCTGGCTCTAATAGTCACCTCGCCAGAAAGTATTTTCTTGTCATTCCAGGCTTCTTCCATCTACCTTCTACCTTCTCCTTCCCTTTACCCTCTCCTTTTCCTACACCTACCACCATCCTGTTCTTGGGTGCATGGGTGTGTGGGTGCATGCATGGATGCATGGGTATGTGGGTACATGCATGGGTGCATGAATGTGTGGGTGCGTGCATGGATGCATGGGTACATGGGTGTGTGGGTGCATGCATGGGTGCATGGGTGTGTGGGTACATGGGTGTGTGGGTGTGTGCATGGGTGAACAGATCAATCCATCAATCCTCCCTGGTCCTATATCTCTTCCAGTTACTGTTCCTTCCCGTGTAACCCAACATCTCAAAATTTATATTCCTGGTACCCACTTCCAAATCAGCCTGCAACTCTCTCTAGTTACTGTACTCAGGACTCCGTTATGCTCACTCAGCCTCCCTGAGACTGTCTGGAAGAGGTGGGCTGGCCAGACTCTGTCTCTAAGACCTCAGGGCTCCTCCGAGACCCCTCATCACTGCTCCCACTCAGGGGTGAGTCTCCTCAGCATGAGCCCCAGCGTTCTGTGCTGCCCATGGCCTTGCAGCTCATAATTTACTTTTCTGATTTCCTTTGCAAGGGCTCTTTGGTGTCCTCACTGCCACTGGAGACTCCCTGGAGGTGTCATGGCCTGCTGACCCTCACCGAGGTTGCAATTCGCAAACACTGAGCTAGCTACCCTGAAACTGCTTTTTTGTGGTTAGGTGCTTGACGTGGCTGTGGACTCTGAAGAATGGGAGAATATTTTGGCCTCCCTGTTGTGTCCATGCTGCTGAAGCCCGGAGCTGCACAGCCATGTGCTTCTAGCTCCCCACGGAGCTTTCTGAGCAAACTGCTCTTCCAGATCTGGTGTTTAACAAACTTCTGGGAGATGTCCTGCCGTTACCTTTGTCTTCACACATGCAAAACCCATGCCCTGTCTTTGCCCCTGGACCACACCCCTTTTCTCTTCAGGTCTCTCAGGAATGGGGAGAGGAAGTGCATGAGTGGGGATTTGGACAGGGCCGGGGATTCTGAACCAGTCATACTCATCGGGATGTTCCTGAGAGCACTATTTGTAAAGGAGATAATGCCTGGAAAACAAAACTCCTATTTCTTCTCAGATCTGTGATTCTAAGAACATGATGAGCAAGCTAGAACCCTGTGAAGACCCACTATGTAGATGAGCTAGGCCAAAAGATAGGCCTGGTCTCCTTTAACTGCAAATCCATAGAGGTGTTTCTCAGTGTTTTACCTGGGTGTGAGGCAGTCCAGCACAGCATCTACCAGCCAGCCAACAAGGCCAAGAACCGCCCCACCAGGGCGTCTGCAGGCCTCGCCAGCAGGAGAAGCCCGGAGTGAGTTTTGTCTCACCAACAACCTGGCAAAGAAGATCAGGAAGAAGGATGGGAGCTGGTGGGTCCTCTTCCCAGAGGGAGCATTCCAACTCTCTCCAGGCTGAAGCCAAGTAGATGGGAAGATGAGGGGCTGGTCTTCCTACCTTTCAATTCACTCACTGCCACTTAGGACAAGAAAATGTCTTGTTGGTGGGAACCTGGGTGGCTCAGTGGTTGAGCATCTCCCTTTGGCTCAGGGTGTGATCCTGGGGTCCTGAGATCGAGTCCCACGTCAGGCTCCCTGCATGGAGCTTGCTTCTCCCTCTGCCTGTGTCTCTGCCTCTCTCTGTGTGTCTCTCATGAATAAATAAATTAAAAAAAAAAAAAGTGTCTTGCAGTAAGGGGAACAGTGCCCCTCCTCTTCAGCATGGAAAGCGAGGAGTGAGAAGCACAGACTCCCTTCTCCTTGTTGGGGAGAAAGAATTCCAGTCCCCTTCAAGGTCCTTCCAGGCAAACTAAAAATCAAATTGACATGAAAAGGTTTAACAGGAGAAAATAGAATTTAATAGCATGTATACAGACAGACATGGAAATTCCAAAATTCCAAAGACAGGCACAGTGAGGTATACAAGTTATCTTGTACTGAGGAGATGGGGCAAGGGTCTGGGACTTCAGAGGAAAGGAATGCAATTTACAGAAAGATGAAAAAAGTAAATGTTTGGTAAACAAACGTTTGCTGGGCCACTCAGCAACAATGGGACAAAGAGAGGACTTTGCTCAAAGTGGCCCTGCCTAGGTCCCTCCCCATCTACCATACCTAGTTCCTATTGTAATGTAGTTATCTATGATGAGAGCTCTCTCTCTCTGGAGCAGTCCTCACTCTCAATTCTTTTTAGGCATTTGACAGGGAAGTAAAGAGCTTTCTCTGAAATTGCTAGGTCTTTATTGCCTTTTTTAAAAGATTTTATTTATTTGGGGGGGAGGGGCACAGAAGCAGACTCCCGGCTGAGCAGGAAGCAGAATGGGATGTGAAGCTCGATCCCAAGGCCTCAAGATCACAACCTGAACCAAAGGCAGACACTTAACCGACTGAGCCATCCAGGCATCTCAGGTTTTGATTGCTTTCTAACTCAAAATAGTCTTCACGCTAAAGCTGCCCATCTTGGGACAGCCTGCCATCGGCCTCGACATCCTGAAAGCCAACAGTGTCCTCGCACCGTGACTCTCACCCTTCACTGGCTCCTTCCTCTCCTTCATGCCTCTCTCTAGAACCTGTGGAAGGCTTGGTCTAGGTTTACCTGCACTGCTGTGCTGGTCTAACTGGCCTCCCCACCCCAGTTTTACAGCTTCTGTTTTTTCTTTGCTGGTGCTGGGGTGGTCTGTGGTCTCCCTCCATCCTTCAGTGGTTGCCACCGCCAACAGAGCATGGAAGATCTCCATGATCAGTCCTATCGTTGCACTGCAGCCCACCTCCGGGGTCTGTGTATGGGTTCTGGGGCCTTGCTCTCTTGGCCTATCTCTGCACCTGTAAATGTCCTTCCTGACTGCATCCTGCCTACCTGACCCTGTGCCTCTCTTGGCACTCTTCTACTTCCTGGATGCTGTCTCCTTCCTCTACGTCTAGACTGCTGGTTATCCTTAAAGATTCTGTTCCACTCGTGCCTCCTCTAGAGAGCCTCTCCCAGCCTTGGAATCAACCACTTCTTTCTCCTCCGCCTCCCCTCTCTGCCGCACTGAATATTTATCAGCCATGTGGCCTACACACTGTATTCTACTTATTTGTTTACACTTGCCTTTCAACGACACAGGGAGCTCCTTGCAGGGAGGAATCATGTTTTATTCATTTTTTTTAATTCCTAGCTTGTAAAACAGAACTTGGCACACATTCTTAGGTCCTCAAAAAAAAAAGGGGGGGGGGGAGATGAGGAGAGGGTTTGTATGAATGAATGTGAATGCTTTTAAACTATAAATGGTTATACAAGTGTAGGTTATTGTGATATCAATGGCGTCCCAGTGTAATACATGGGATTTAGAGGGCAGGTTTTGGGAGAAACAGATGACTGCATTCTAGAAAAGGTGGGAGGTTTGGAGAAACAGGAAAAAATGCTTCCTTCAAAATAAAGACCAAAGAAAAAAAATCTTACATAGGAGTTATATCAAAGGGCTTGGAATTTGGAAGTGCTAAAAACAGAAAAACCAACCAAAAAGAGTCAACTCTAAAACCACTAGGTCAAACTTTGAAACGTCAGCAAGAAGATTAAGGAACGGAATCTTTTTGTCTCACATACAATGGACTCTAGCAAGAGAAGGGGCGGGAAGGAGTGGTAGAGGTGTGACGTATGGGGAGACTTCAGAGTTCTGAATCAGCATTTCTTTCCCTCTTGTGGTTTATCTTTGTTGAGCAGATTATAATTTTAAAATGTTTTAAATGTTATTTAAGAGGAAGAAGGAAAATGGGGGTGGGGACATTAATTCTATAGGTGTCTTGGAGAAATAAGAGGAACTAGTAAGGATGTTCACTTTGAGTTTAAACCTGAATTGGAATTCTGTCCATTTTTTTATGTATTCATAAGAGACACAGAAAGAGGCGGAGATATAGGTAGAGAAAGAAGCAGGCTCCCTGTGGGAAACTCAGTGTGGGACTCAGCCCCAGGACCCCAGGATCATGACCTGAGCCACCCAGGTGCCCCAAATTCTGTCCATTTTTATAGCATCTCTGCTGGAGGGCTGCCTAGATCAGTGCTTCTCTATATGTGGGGAGGGACAGGGACACATGTGCGTGTTTTCTGTCAGTTACACACTGACACTTTGTAAAATACAATAAAAAGTGAATTGCCGGGATCCCTGGGTGGCTCAGCGGTTTAGCGCCTGCCTTTGGCCCAGGGCGTGATCCTGAAGACCCCGGATCTAGTCCCACGTCAGGCTCCCTGCATGGAGTCTGCTTCTGTCTCTGCCGCACCCCCTCCCCCGTCTCATGAATAAATAAATAAAATCTTTAAAAAATAATAATTTTTTTAAAAAGTGAATTGCTAGAAAAAGAAAATAGAAGAAATCAGACATGCAAATGACAAGCCCCAATTTACCATTAGAGCCAATGGATTGATCCCATTCTGTCAGAATGCTGTGAGTTTCCACATGCTTACTCTCAATTTCTGCACTTACCTCGTTGTAGTTTGGAAACAGTTTGCAAACTGGCTTCCCTTTCCATTTACCACACTTTAAATTGCACCAAGTTAGTCTTTACTTAGATGTTTTCAACATTACAGGCAATGAAAACGTTAATGTGAAGAGGACACTCACAAATTGTGGAATCTCAAGGAGATCCTAAGGACATAAATTGATTCAAAAATAAATAGGATTTAAAATGGCATAATAGGTATTTTTTTCCAGTGGTGGAAAGCTCTTGTGTTTATCTCCCCGCCTTATCCTTTACCCAGTAGAGTGAATTCTTTGATCTTCTTGGAAAATAATTGTTTTCAATGCAAAAGTTTTAAATTGATCCTTCATTGTTAACTGTAGGGTAGCCATAGATGCTGACATCAAGCCAATAAAATTAATAAGCAGTGTGACAGGCTCTAATAAATTTCATTGGTGTCTTTACTCTGTCATTTGAGCACAGACCCAACTGTTATTATCACTGAGCTTCGAACCTCTTATTTTGGCTGGAGATGATTATAGCTGCTAATGCAGTGCATGCTACAGTAGTTCCCAGTAACTGGTTTAGGGTTAAAGTATCATATTTAAAAGACTTAATTATGATCAGTAGGGAGAACAAGTTGTGGCCATATGACTTTGATCTGTTTTCTAGAGTGGCCTACAAAAATTTGGACTCCTAACGATCTATTTTCTCAACAATTTCAGAAAACGAGCAGCTTTTAAAATCTTGTTTCCCTACCATGGACTGGGGGGTTTTGAAACTCTTTCATTTGGAAAGAGGCCATTATTTGTTGGAAGTGGGCCATGCTTCTTTGTCTCTAACCCCAGCTGAAATTCTTGAAGCCCCTTAACTCAGTCTTTCTCTCACATGAAGAATTTGGTATCAGGTTTCCACAAATGAACAAGCTCTTCCCTTGAAGTAAGAAAGAGGATTGTGCATTTTCTCACTTAAACCCCATGGCAGCCAGCAAGGTGAATTTGGCATGCATACGTCATCCTTGTCCTACCCTTTATCCTGCTATTTGGTGTGGCTCATGCTTCTCCATATCCTTCTGTTTTAAGTTCATGCCCGTCTCTAACCTTCTGTTTTACTGCTTTAACTTTGCATATGATGTGTCCTTTGAAAGTGTTGATCAGAGTATAAACAGCTATCCAATGTAAGCTTTCAATGCAAGTTAAATATTAGCCCATCTTTTTGTACCATGTGTAATTTTATATAACTATCGATGAGCACATTTATGTTTTTGAGGAAGTACAGGTTAGGTTTACATGTTGTTCAGAAGATATTCGCTTCACTTCTAGCTTTCTTTAGCATTTTTTATTTAGGTGCTAACTCTGTGTCCTCTGCAGATACTTAAGCTCCTTATAATTGTTCTGGTTTTTTATTTTTAAAGATTTATTTATTTATGATAGACATAGAGAGAGAGTGAGAGAGAGAGAGGCAGAGGGAGAAGCAGGCACCATGCAGGGAGCCCGACACGGGACTCGATCCCGGGACTCCAGGATCGCGCCCCGGGCCAAAGGCAGGCGCTAAACCGCTGAGCCACCCAGGGATCCCCAATTGTTCTGTTTATACAATAAGGAGGCTACGTCTTGCTATTGTGGCCCTGGGGTGCCAATTAGACTTAAACCTTGTGAATTTAATTTCTTGTTGAGATCACCACTGTCTTGGGGGCACCTGAGTGGCTCAGTGGGCTAGGTGTCTGCCTTCAGCTCAGGTCATGATCTCAGGGTCCTGGGTTTGAGGCCCGCATGGGCTCCCCACTCAGTGCAGAGCCTGCTTCTCCCTCTGGCTCTGCCCCTACCAGCATCCCCACCAGCTCATGTTCTCTCTCATTCTCTCTCAAATAAATAAATAAAATCCTTTAAAATGAATGAATGAATGAATGAATGAATGAATAAAAGAGGGAAAGGGTTTCTAAACACTGCTTCCTGCATGCCAATGATTGTAGTGTTAAAGAACTAGGTTGGTAAGCTATGTGATGCAGTCTGTGCAATGTGCTCCTGAGAACGTTAACGGTGAAGCCCTGCCTGTTTTTCCTTTGAGGAACATAAAGAGCATGGGAGAATGAATGTGGCTTAGTAAAAGGGAGAAAGAAGAATTATCTGATGGTTCTTAAATTTCAGTTTCTCCTTTGGCTGGTTGCACCTCCTACATGCTATTGTGTTTGCAATGGGACATTGGAATGTGGCTGGAGCCTGGGATTTGCACAAGGCCCGTTCCTTCTCAAGCTGCACAAGGCCATGTGACGTTTGGTCGAGGGCCATAGTACATTATGCAGCCCAGGGCAGGGGATTGTATTTATTTTTTATTTTACGTTATTTCAGCTGTTTTCACTTTTTTCTTTATTGTTTTCTTACCTCCTACCGAGTTCTTTTTTCAAGCATTGCTGGGGAAGTGGGGGGAACACTCAGTTATGAACTCTCACACCCAGGGTGGAAAACAGCTTTCTCTCAGGAGCTCGAAGCTCCTAAGCCATGAACACTTAACCCACTGTGGCTCTGAGCCCGCATTAGCCCTGCTTGGGGAGCTGTTGCTATGTTAAAATATATAAAATCTTCCAAAGTTTTCCATGGATCGCCTAACATAGCCTACTAGTTAGCATACATGAGTTATGTGCTCATTAAAATAAAAAGAGAGGATTTTTTTTTCTATAAATTGATGTTTGAGGAAGAATTTGGTTCTCTACTTTAACAAAACGTAGCTTCCGGATTTCAAGGTTATGTTTAAACAACGCTTTCTTTCCCCCAGTTTATTGAGATATAAATCACATATAACATTGTATTAGTTTAAGGTGTACAACATAATGACTTGGTACGTGTGTATTTTGTGAAATGATCACCACAATGAGTGTAGTTAACAGCCATCACCACACACAGTTATAAATTCTTTTTCTTGTGATGATAAAATTTTAAGATCTGTATTTCTGGCTTTCCACTAAATTAATTTGAGTAACTTTTTATCATATAAATAAGTCAAGGAAGCAGAAGATGATGTTTTTATGCCAAAACTCTGACATTATGAGAAACTATGGTCATTATATTATCCATATAGGGAAGCTCTAATACACTTGGGGGGTATGTAGCCTAATGTATACCATAATCCTTCTTGCTCAAACTCCCTGTTCTATAAATAGGTAAGTATTGTCATCATTAATAAAAGAGACACTCTGTATTCCATAGTATAATTAATGAGCACATTAGTATAGTAATTACTTGAAACTGATATGAGAGATTCATCTTGCATAACTAAAGATGACTTGGAGAAGGACAGGAGTGTTTAAGACATCCTTCTCATTAATTTCCCAGGATTACCTTGACTGCATCAGGGACCAAACAAAACTTCCTCTGGGGACAGAAGAAAGATCAGCCCTCTTTGGAAACATTCAGGATATCTACCATTTCAATAGGTAAGTGAACACTCAAGAGATCGTTCTCACCTGGGAATATTAGGACTTTCAGATGAATACAGCCGAAGAACACTTTACCTGTAATCCTTGATCCAACTTCATACATTTCAGTGTGCTATCATGCCACGAAGTCTTTTTACCTAGAAGCATCCTTGTTCTAGAAGAGCCTCACATTTATTTAATATTCCATCACAATCCATCCTCCTGGCTCAGAGAAGAGACCTGTTTGCCCTGACAGAGCAGTGATATTGTCCTTCTGCAACACAACATGAACAGGACATCCAAAAATGCATGCGCGCTTAGTCTGCGGCATCCCCAGCTCCACTGGAATTTCTAAAATTTTTCTTCTGCCTGGGGAGTGGGCAGGACAGAGTAAACACACAAATACTTTAAGTCAAAATGTACTAATTCAAATTAATTAATAATTTAAATGATTAATTGAAACATACATTAAGTACTTTCTACGTAAAAGACACAGGGCTTAGGAAATCTGCTAAAGGGGCTGGGACAAGCAAATTGGTTAGTATTATATATTGTGAAACTGCTACCAGGCAGCAGGCAAGTTAAGAGCACAGACTCTCATTTCCAATGTGTCTGGGTTTGCAACGCCCCTGAGCTGTGTAGATATTCTTGGGTGAGTCTTTAAATGGAGTGGAAGAACTAACTCCCTCCCTACAGGTCTGTGTTTATGTCTTCCTTTCTCAATGAAGCTTGCCGGACACCCACGCAACACCTCACCTGCTCTGTTCTTCCTTCTGGCATTTGTCAGATTCTAACACCCTCTATGACTGACTTTTGGTCTACATCTGTTGTTTCTTTCCTCCCCACCCCCACTCATGGAACACTCACCAAGGACAGGGGTCTGTTTTGTCACTGCCCAGGTACCTAAACAGTGCTTGGCCCATAGGAGGCATACAAGCTTCTGGGGAATGAATGAATGGAAATGATAAGAATATCTGTCTCTGTGGTTACTGTGAAGCTTCATTGTGTTCATTCACCAAAAGTGCCTAGCTCATTGCCAGCACAGAAAAAGCACCAAAATATCCACCAATGACGAAATTGATTTTCTTATAGTAAAATCCCATTATAAATACTGCAGTGCCCTGTCATTGCATGACTCAACCACAAAGCAAATTATAAATCTTATCCATTTTTGCTTAATGAATTTGGTATATGTGACACCTGGTGCACAGGATCCGCATCTCCTTTGCTACTTTTGAACCCCTAGCACAAGCCCAGCCTCTTGGAGACCTGCATATAGAATTGCATCAACTCCTCCTTTCATTTTGAAAGCCTAGGATATAAAACCGATCAGTGTTGCAACATCTCCCTGATTTGACTCAGAAGACTTTGGAAATTGGTCTGCTTGTTCCAAGACTGTGGTTCTCAACCTGAACTATACTACTACAATCACCTGGGAAGCTTTTAAAATATACATACATACATACATATATATATATATATATATGATGGACCCCACCCCCAGAAATTGTAACAAATTGGATTGGGATGGAGCCAGGGCATCAAAAGTTTTTAAAAGACCCCCAGATGTTTGTAATGTACAGCTGTGGCTGGGAAATACTGTGTACATAAAATAAAACATAATAATAAGAAGAAAATAAAGGAAGGTCATAAAGAAATTGAATTAGGCTGGGGCTCCTTGGTGGCTCAGTCGGCTAAGTGTCTACTCTTGATTTCAGCTCAGGTCATGATCTCAGGGTTGTGAGATCGAGCCCCACATCTAGCTCTGAGATAGGTGTGGAGTCTGCTTAAGATTCTTTCTCTCCCTCTGCCTCCTCTCACCCTCCCCACTGCTCATGCATGCACGTGCTCGCTCGCTCTCTTTAAAAAAAAAAAAAAAAAAGGGAATTGGGAGTCTACGTGTTCATTGGTATTAAAACAGGCTCCTATTTAGCAGTTGCTGATGGTAAAATGCTGTGAGGCCTGCAGTAGCTTCCCTTTCCAGAGCCTATCAGCGGCACTATAACATAGGGAGAGGGCTGAAGCATATTTGCTAAGCCTTCTGGTGGTTTGGCTGTAAGTTGATGGTACTGAATGTTTATCTACTGCTTACTTCATGCCAGAGGCCGTAGACCTTTATGCACATTATCACTTAATATGCCTCATCTGGGCTTCTCTGACCCCAAACCCCAGGCATTTAGCCACATTTCCTCTTGCCAGAGTGGAGCCCTACTTTCCAGGCCATGGTTTAGATTGTGGTAGCATAGTCCAGAAAGGTTTTGTTTTATTTTTTGTTTTCTACTCCCTGGAGTTTAAATTTGTTTCTCCCAATTTAAAGAAAGGTAAGAATGAAGTAGCCCCCAAGGTCAACAAAAAGGGACCTTGGTGGTGGAGCTCATTCTGCAAAAGTTGGAAAACTGAGAAGACCTTTGTTTTCCTTCATTGGTTCTCTCTTCTTTGCTCTTCAGTGTCCTCTGAACAAGGAAGTCAGACATGTAACCCTGAGTCAGAGTGAATGAGCACCCTGATGATATGTGAGGGATCAATGCAATGATACGATGTGCCACAATGAGCACATATTCGTGCCTGTCCCTTTTGTAGATTCCATTTATATATCCCTGGCACATGTACGATCTCCTTTAATCCTCTTAACAGCTCTGGGAGGCAGATAGAATGTGTATCTTATGCACATCTTGTAGATGAATCAGTAGTACAGTATGAAAAGTCCTTTGCTCAAGGACATAGAACTAGGCATCAAATCTAGCCTATTTTGAATACCTGGTTTTGGCACATTTCTATTGGTATTCTTATTATTTTATTTCATTATTATTTTCAAGTGTATCTGCATGTTTAACTCTTGCAGCTGAGTCATCTATGCTATCATGTCCCTATTTCCTTTCCCGTAAGTCTGGAGTCTACGGTTAGAGCTCAAATGTCTTTGCTGTTGTATTTGGTTAAGTAAGAAGTATTGATGTGACTTTTTATGTTAAAGCCTCTTATGAATTTTTTATTATATACCCTACACCAGTTGATTTCAAACGTCTGGCTATCTGGTAAATCTATGGTTGGGCTTGAAATCATTTTAAAGTTTCTATTAGTTCAGGTCCAGGTTTTTCAACATAATATAATATTGTGACCAACTAAGCAAGATTTAAATCTCAAAAATTAAAGAGGGGGAAAAGAAAATAGTTTTATGCTGGACCAAAAAAACTCTGCTGACTAGATTTTGTTTTCAGGATATATGTCCAAAATACATAAAAGCAGCATGATGAATACCTATGAACCCTACCCCTACTCTATCAAAGCCTTTTCTTGTGTCGTACTTACTTTAGGAATTCTTTAAAGCATAAAGACATTACAAATAATGTTGAAGCCCTTTCTATATCCCTCCCAACTGCATTTCCACTCTGTGGAGTGTGGCACAGTGATGTGCTGGTAAACCAGTTCTCCGGCATTAGGACAAGAGAGGGGGAATCTAGGATTTATATTGTTACTAATTTCTGTGGTGTAAATATTTCATCACAGCAGATTTCAAGCTACTGGCAAGACATCACTGAACATGGAATTAGGAAGAGGTAGCAGAATTGGCCTAGGAAAACCAGTATAATCCAGTTCAGTATACCACTAGAACTGTAACTATTATCCAAGACTTGGTGTTTCACTCCCAAGTAAGATTTTGTTGCTATGACTGTATATGTAAGCATTTATTTAAAATACGTAACATGCTTTCATGTATTTCAAATGTGGCATAAATTGTGCTAACCTTTCACGCATTTTTTATCTCTCGACATTGTTTTTTTAGATTTATACCTCTCTTTTATTTTAACCATGATGACGTATTCCATTGGAGAATGTTACCTTGCATTTTATCAGTTAAGAAGGAGCATCTTTTCTTGGTTGTTGGCCACTGAGATTTCTTGTATATGAATTTCTGCCTTCTATTCACTGCCCATTTTTCCATCAAGATGTTTCTTTTTCTTATTGCTGTATAGGCATTTTTTAAAGATTTTATTTATTTATTCATGACAGAGAGAGAGAGAGGCAGAGATACAGGCAGAGGTAGAAGCAGGCTCCACGCAAGGAGCCCAATGTGGGACTCAATCCTGGGGCTCCAGGATCATGCCCTGAGCGGAACGCAGATGCTCAACCGCTGAGCCACCCAGGCGCCCCTATATAGGCATTCTTGATGAATTTTGGCTAGGGATCTTTGTGGATTATTTGAGTTGCAAATCATCTCCTATGAGACTTGTTTTTTAACTTTAATTACAGTTTTTTTGAAAAGAAGTCATATAATTCATAAGTTCGATTACAAATAAATATACATTTTATAATATGTAGATTTTGTGTTGTGCTTAAAAAATTATCTTGTACTCTGCTCATAAATACGCTCTATTATTTTTCTAAAAGTCTTAAAACTTTGCCTTGTCTTTTATCTTACTACAGTTGATGGAGGTATGGTGTATGGTGGGAAATCCAAATTCTTATTCTCCTACGTGTAGCCAATAGCCCAATCACCACTGATTGAAAAGTATATCCTTTCTGTGCTCATTTGAACCTCCACATTCCTCCCCTGTGAAGTTTACATGTATTTATGGGTCTGTTTTTGAGCCGTGCATTCTGTTTCATTACTCCATTTGTCCATTTCTGCCCCCATACCACATGGTCTTCATTATTAAGCCCACATTACTCTTCAACATTGGCTTAGCTTTTCTTGACTCTTTGCACTGTCGAGTGATTTTTTTATTTTATTTTATTTTATTTTTAAGATTTTATTTATCCATGAGACAGAGAGAGAGAGAGAGAGAGAGAGAAAGAAAGAAAGAAAGAGAGAGAGAGGCAGAGAGAGAAGCAAGCCCCATGCAGGGAGCCCGACATGGGACTCGATCCTAAGTCTCCAGGATCACACCCTGGGCTGAAGGCAGGCGCCAAACCACTGAGCCACCCGGGCTGCCCAAGTGATTTTTTTAAAATTAGTTTGTCAAGTTCTATGAAGAACTCTGTTGGGATTTTTTATTGGAACTACATTTTAATATAAATTAATATTGGCAGAATTGACATCTTTATAATATTGAGTCATCCTATCCATAAACATATTGTTCTTCAATCAGGCCTCTTTTAAATGTGCTATAATGGGGTTTTATAATTTCTCCATCACATTCATGTAGACAACTTCTAAAAAATTATTCCTTTTGATGTTATTTTGACTAGAATATTTGTTCTATTTTCAAACTATTATTATTATTTAGGAATGTTACTGATTTAGTGTATCCAACTAACTTTCTAAGCTTTTCCAACTAACTTTTCTAAGTTCTAAATCCTTTTGGATTTTCTGCGTAGACACTAGTCTGAAGATGAGGAAATATTTTTGTTTTCCTTTATAGTTCCTCTACTCATTATGTTTTTTTGTATCTTATTGTTTGGGCAGGTCTTCTCATACAGTGTTGATTTGATGTTGGTATCCTTATTGTCTTCCTGACATTATTAGGAATACTTTAACTCTCTTACTATTAACTATGATGTTTGTTCTGGGGTTTACCTAAACATTTTTTCCTATTTTGCTAGGATATCATCAGTGAATATTAAATTTTTGGGGGGAAGCCTGGGTGGCTCAGTGGTTGAGCATCTGCCTTCAGCTCAGGTTGTGATCCTAGGTCCTGCCTAGGATTGAGTCCCACATTGGGTTCTCTCAGCAGGGAGCCTGCTTCTCCTTCTGCCTATGTCTCTGCCTCTCTCTCTGCCTCTCATGAATAAATAAATAAAATCTTAAAAAAGATTCTTTGAATTTTGCTTAATCTACCTTCAAAATGCTTAATCTGCCTTCAAAATGCTTACTCTGCCTTCAAAAATATTAGCATATGACTTTTTCTATTCATAATATAGTAAATTAATAGGTATTATTTTTGAATCATACATTCATTACTGAAATAAACCCTATCTGGCCATGATGTTTTATATGTTTGTGACCTGATAAGTTTGATTCGTTCATATTTTTTTACAAAATTTTCCATGCATGTTCATAAATGACCATAACCCATAACTTCTTTTCTTGTACTATCTTTAATTTTGGTATTTGACTAGATTTAAATTGTTTTTTTTTTCACAGAATATTCCAACATAAAACATTTGGGAATGCATCTGATACTTCATTTTTGTTTTCCTTTTTGTAGCCAAATCTCTCTTCTCTCATAATCCCCCCAATAGCCTAGAAATTTAAGTCTCTGGTTTGGTGTCTGGAAGAAATCCCTAAATGGTCAGGAAACTAGGTCAGTCAAAAGAAGCCACTTCCCCCTTTGAACAGGCTTCTAAAATCCCAAAACATTTTTCTTTCCTTTTTTTTTTTTTTTTTTTTTTACTTCCGATTAAAGAAAATGCTGGCTATTGTACACTCATCCTTCTCTTGGAATAGAGAAGAGTTACCTATACTGTAATTTGAATCTTTAAGAATGAAGAGTGAGGCTGGAATGCCTGGGTGGCTCAGTGGTTGAGTGTCTGCCTTTGGCTCATGTCATGGTCCTGGGATCGAACCCTGCATCAGGCTCCTTGGGGGGAGCCTGCTTCTCCCTCTTCCTGTTTCTGTCACTCTCTCTGTGTCTCTCATGAATAAACAAAATCTTAAAATCAAAAAAACAAAACAAAACAAAACAAAACAAAACGAATGAAGAGTGAGGAAAGAGAAACCATTCCTTTCTATTGAATTTCTATTTTAAAATTATTAGCAGGGACGCCTGGGTGGCTCAGTAGTTGAGCGTCTGCCTTTGGCTCAGGGCATGATCCTGGAGTCTCCAGATCAAGTCCCACGTCGGGCTCCCTGTGCAGAGTCTACTTCTCCCTCTGCCTGTGTCTCTGCCTCTCTTTTTGTCTCTCTCATGAATAAATACAATCTTTAAAATAAAATAAAATAATTAGCAAATTAAAATCATCTTAAGTTCCTTTCCTCAGAATATGAGAGTAAAATCTTCCCTTTCCCTTTAACTCTTTCTCTTTATTCTGCATATGTCAAGTCACTGCTTATAAAACACTCAGCTAAATCTAGTCCAAGTCTAAAAAAAAAAAAAAAAAAGTTATTTGGGCAGTCCTTTTTTTTTCTTCCTTGAAATGTAATTTAGAAAGTGAATCATGGGATACATACAACATTAAGGCAGTGGAAGGTGGGGAAAGTTATCTTCTCTTTTAGTACATTTTCCCAACCCCAAAATCTCTTTAACTTCTGAACAATGGTAGAAATATTTTTACCCATGCGCTTTTTTCAAGTGGACTTTCAAGGCCAGGATTAATGTAACAGTGAAATTATAGGAACATTTGGTGCTGTTAACCTTGCTCCACTATGTTCCCACTTGAACATGTGCCCGTGTGGCTGCAATAAGTTAAAATGGCAGCTGACCTAGTTATGTAGGTGGGGAAAGGAAGTGGTGCTCAGAGTCCATTGTAGACCGGAAGGGGAGAGGCCCCATTCCTGACTCTTATTCCAAGTAAGGCAATAGAATCTTCAAGGTCAAAATAGAGTTCCTGCCTTCAAGTTCACATCGCTGGTCAGAGAACATTTTACATGTAATATGTTCTGTAAAAGAGAACAGTGTTTCCTCTAATTGCACACCCAAACAAGGGACTTGCACTCAAGTTAGAAAGATTACCTTCTTTTTTATTGTCCTAACTCAAAATGGGAGAAATATTTGGAACTCGGGAAAAAGAGAAATAGCCAAAATCTGAAGGTAGGATGACACTAATTTTAGTTCTGAGTATGAAACACATTCTATGAATCACTCCTTCCTGCCAATGTACATGTAGGGTTGTTCATTAGATACACTAATGCAATGGGAAACCTGGTCTCCACCTTTGGGCTGTAACTCTAGAAGGATGGTCCTGGTCTTTATGGTGCGTCTTCAGTGTTTGATATATACCACATTCCGGCTGCATCTGTGCTCCCCTAGTATAGGGCATGTTATTTTATAGTCAATCTTCTTCCTGTATCTCCTACATTCCTTTTGTTCACCAAACTCCGGCCACAATGGCTTCCTTTCTACAACCTCACACAGCACAGCAAGCTCATTCTGGACTACAACTGATTTCATAAATGACTTTCTCTTTCAGCCCTCAAATCTCACCTCCTTCAAGAGCTCTCCATGACTGCTCCAGGGCTCTTCCACCCCCATCCAGCCTTAGTTGCTCTCCCTACATTGCTCTTTTTTGCTTTGTATCATGTAGTAGAGTGCCATATTGTGTTGTGTTGTTTCATTTTCCCAGGTAAAACCAATACTTTATCATTTTTACATAAACGTTTCTTATTAAGTGATCATGTATTATGGTACGTGAGTTTCTATTGTAATTTCATTTAGGTTTTTCTGTTTTTAGCAAAATGGTGCTTTCAGATTTTATTATGTAAGAATGCTTAACATGAAATCTACCCACTTAACAAAATTTTGAGTGCACCATACATTTGCGTTAACTTAGGTACTATTTTGTACAGCAGATCTCTAGAATTTGCTCATCTTGTTTATCTGAAATTTTTTGCCCATTGATTAGCAACTCCTCCATTTCCCCCATCAAACCCCTGGTAACTACCATTCTACTGTCTGATTCACTGAATTTGACTACTTTAGATTCCTCAAGTAAGTAGAATCATACTGTGTGTCTCTTTGTGACTTGTTTGTTTCACTTAGGATGATGTCTTCAAGGTTTACCCATGTGGTCACATATTACCAAATTTCCTCCCTTTTCAGGGCTAAATAATATTTCACTGTATGTGTATACCACATTTTCTTTATCCATTCCTGGGTTGAGTTGTTTCCACATCTTGGCTATTGTGATTAGTGTTGCAATGACTGTGAGTGTGTTAATATCTCTTCAAGATCCTGATTTCAGTTCTTTTGGGTAATACCCAGAAATTGGATTATTGCTGGCTCATATGGAGTTCTATTTTTAATTTTTTGAAGAACTGCTTTGCATAGTGGCTGCACCATTTGTATTCCCACCAACAGTGTACCAAGATTCCAATTTTTCACATCCTTGTCCATACTTGTCTTTTGTTTGATACTATGTTTTTTATTTTTTAAATTATTAACATTTGCCACCCAATCAGAGCATAAGCACCATAAGACAGGGCTTTCACCTATGTTCTTTATCCCATACCTCCATACCTATAACAATGACTGGCATGGAGGCTTTCAATACTTACCATGGAAGGGAGAGCAAACAAGATGGTGGGCTAAATGCATTAGGACAATGGCCCTCTGACAAGAGCACAAAAGAAATCCCATTACTTCTTCCTCACTGTTCCCATTCTTAGTGTTTATCCTATTTTATAGAATGATTGTGAAGGAAAGCTAGCCAGGTGACTCAAGCTAGGGTTCCCAGGTAGACAAGGTCTCCCACCGAAAACAACATAAGGCAGAGTCCAGCCCTTGGCTTTCTGGAGTTGGGTCAGGAAATAAATCTTTCAATACGTGTGTTTATAATAGAGTATGTGAATGGGATTCAATGGCCCTGTTACTAACCCCAGCTGTGGCCATTAATTAATTATTAGCTGTGGAAACTAAGGTAAGCTACTTCCCTTGTATGAGCCATGATTTCCTCACCTTAAAATTAGGGGTTGGACTGGAAGGTGTCTGAGCTCCCTCCCACCCTGTGGTTTGAACAATGAATGCCAGTCATTCATTTACAGGTGAGCTATACCTGGAACCTGGGTGGGTCCACTGAGATACTTCCTCCTACCAGCCAGTCCACTCTGGAAATGAAGTTAAAGCATAACATATAGAACACAGGAAGTTAAATATTGTCAGGGAGTATTTCTGTTAAGCCATGTTGGATTCTGCTCAAAATTCTTCTCTGATCAGAAAGAGGATTTATATTGAAAGACCTGGACACAAAACCTAGACCTTGAGCACTCCATCCTCCAATAATGGAAATCACTGGCTCAGAAATGTTGCTTCTTTGGCTATTACTTTTCTTCATCCATTTCTCTTCATCCAGTGTTTAGGTTCCAATGATTAGATTTCAACAATCGTTAATTTATTCATACCCATTTGTAAGAGATATTGATACAAATATCAGAACTGTATTTTACAAAGTAAAAATAATCTTGCAATGGGAATGTTTTCATAGGAATATTAGGAATGAATGTTTGGAATTGAGACTATCCTGAAATCATGCATTGATAAAAGATCCTCTCAATGTGCAAGATAGACCAATGGATTTTCAAGCAGCAGGGTATAGTGCACTGGTATGGTTTCAGGCTCCAGTAGATCGCTAAGAAACTATCATATACTCAGTTTCAATGTAATATCAAAGAAGAATTTCCATACTCTTCTGAATAGGCTTTTCGAAGACTCTTCTCTTTTCCAGTGACATATCTATGTGAGGCTAGATTGATTTCTGAGTATTTCAATCAAAATAACAGGGGCGCCTGGGTGGCTCAGTCAGTTAAGCATCTGACCTCAGCTCAGGTCATGATCTCAGGGTCCTGGGATTGAATCCTGCAAGGGGCTCCCTGCTCCTCAGGAGGCCTGCTTCTCTCCCCCTGCTCATTCTCTCTCTCTCTCTCAAATAAATAAATAAAATCTTTTAAAAATAACAACAGATTGTGACAGACTGAATGCAGAAGCAGATATGAGAATCCATCTGTGTTCCATTAAGGTCAACATTAAAGATTTGCAAAAATGTAAAACAACACTACTACTCACTAAATTTTATTTTATAAAATCTATTTTTCACAAAAATTATTTATATTTACATGTATTGGGTTTATTAAATGACTTGATCAATTTTTAAAATATTTAATGTTAATTTCTAATAAATATCAATAGATATAATCCAGATAAAGAATTTTTTAGAGTGTATACAGGTCATGATAGCACAAAGTTTGAGAAAGGCTGCTTTGAGTGAAGAGGGCCCCATAGAAAGCTCCACTTCTCACATAGTTTACAGTTGCATTGTCATGTCTCACTTTCAAACAGGAAAGGACAATTGAAGATCTTAGATATTTGGTGAGAGCCTCTAACATAAATGTCAGAAGCCAAAAAAGGATCAGAGTAAAGAGAGCTCAGCAGAGAGCAAAAAGCAGGAAAGAAAAGCCCAAAATAACTAATAGTAGTATCATCATTCTTGGAAAGAAGAAATTTTGCACTCATAAGAACAGAAACATAACCATCTAAAGAACATATTTTCAAAAAAACTTTGAAATTAAAAATCAGGCAGTAGAAAGGAAAACATTCAATAGAGCGTACAGAAAATAAAATTGAAGTCTCCCAGAAAACAAACAATAAACAAGAAGATAGAAAATAGGAGAGGAAAAATAAGAAAGATTAGAGTATCACACCAGGAGATCTAAAATGTGAATAATAGGAGCTTCAAAGAGAGAAGAGAAAATGACCAGGTTGGTGGGGAAAAGGAGGAGGAAATATCAAAGACCTAATTTAGTCATAGGGGTTCCTTAGCTTTTTGGTCCCAGGATCTCTATATGCTTCAAAATTACTAAGAACCCAGAAAACGTTTTGTTTATTGTGTATGATATTTTGTTTACCGTGATAGAAATGGAAACAAAAATTGTTAAAATTTCAAAATATATGTTATATTTTAACCTATATCGGAATTGGTTTACATTTTTACAAAGTTCTTTATTGTATGACTTACTAGAAAACTGCTGGATTCTTAAGTGTTCTTCTACTTTCCCTCTGTTCCATCATCACAAACCAGGTCACCTCTGGACAAGTCCACTGTACTGTCATGAAAGAATGAAAGTAAAAATGCCAATGTTGCCTCAGAATTTTTACAAAAACAGTGACCTCACAGACCTTCTGAAGGGGTCTCAGGAATCCAGCAGAAGTGAAGCTCAAGAACATTTCCTGAATAGTCAAGTTGGCTCTGTGCATGAAAAGACTCACCCCAAAATCAGCCATCACAGAATTTCAGAATTATGTTAACAAAGAGAAAGCTCTTAAGAGCTTCCAGAATAAAAAATCAGGTCACATGAAACATGGATCATGGATCAGAATGTTATTGGACCTCACAGCAGCATTGGAATTCATAAGGCAACAGATAATTTCCCGGATACTCAGAGAATATTATTTCCAACCAAGAATTCTGTATCCAATGACATGATCAACCAAGGGTGAAAGGAGAACATTCTAAAATAGGAAGAGTCTCAGAAAGTTTATTGCCTATTACCTTTACTCAGACAGCCCTTGGATTTTGTGTTCTTCCAAAGAAGGATGCATCTAAAATGGTAGCTAAGAAACAGCGCATCTAACACAGGAGCCAGGTGATGCACATCATCAGGATGGTGTTGGGAGAATCTGGCAGGCGTGGAGAGCAGGTTAACCTGTTCAGATGAGAGCAGAAGGACCAAGGGCCCTAGCAGCGAGATCGCTAAGAAAGAATACAACCAATAGGTGATCTGATGTTTAAACACAGGGAGGCAAGAGTTATGCTTCCGGAACAAAGTTTGAGGATAAATTAGTGATGTGTACTTTGAAAACTAAGCGAGAGAGAGAGAGAGAGACAATTTTAACTCCAGGGAAAACATGGTTGTACAAGAAAGGAAATGTAATTATGGTACACTCCCAGGCTCAGCTGAGAATAATATTTATACAGTCTTCAAAATGTAAGCTCTGACTTTTAATCTAATCAAATTTCATAACAGAAATCATTGAGATCAGACAAGGGGAAGTTTGGGCAATTAAGAAGTAAATAATATCTCAAATTGAAAAACACTGAAAATGCTATATCAGCATGTTTAGAACCATAGAAGCATACAGCAGAAATAGCAAGAAGTTGGGAATGCTTCTGGAGAGTAGCAGTAGAGAACAGGAAACAGAAAAGAAGAGATTGTTTTTGTTGTAATTCCTGTAGAAGTATTTAACTTGTTTTTTATTTTTTTAAAGTAGGCTCCATGCCCAATGTGGGGCCCACACTCACAATCCTAAGATCAAGAGTCACATCCTCTACCAACTGAGCCAGCCAAGCGCCCCTATTTAACTTTTTATTAAATCTGTAATATACCTCTAATTAAACACAACATTATATATATATATATATATATATATATATATATATATAAATACAATCTATATATAGTGCAATTGGAACTGAATTAACTGCATGATGCCCTTTGACCCAGGAATTCTATTTATCGGATTTTAACTAAGTTGGTTGGGCACATTAATTATACTATATCCACACAATGAAATAGTATACATTTACTTAAAATAATACTACTGCCATTAAAAAATAAGATAGATTGTCATCTGAGGAAATAGAGCACTTTCCTTTCCTTTAAGCACTATCTCTGTTTATAATTTTAATTTTTTTTAAGTGAGCTCTGTGTCCCACATGAGGCTTGAACTCATGACTCCGAGATCAAGAGTCTCATGCTCTTACCATCTGAGCCAGACAGGCTCCCCTCTCTGTTTATAATTTTAAATTTGTTAGTGTGAACTTCCATGGAATGTTGGAGTCTTCCAATGGATTCTGAGCTCCGAGCACTGAGGGATCATACCTCATTTGGCTCAGTGATGTGTTTGTACTTATGCCTTGCCTGCATTTGGTACCTAGACAGCTGTTTGATGAATGAGTAAGTAAGTGTGTGTGAACATAAGTACAGACAATGCCAACTGTCTGGAAGACCTAAATGTCAGGCAGGGCTTATATCTAGGTGGGAGAGTTATAGGTTGGACCTGTGTTTAAATCCCTGGGGCAGGGCAGCCCGGGTGGCTCAGCGGTTTGGCCTTCAGCCCAGGGCGTGATCCTGGAGACCTGGGATTGAGTCCCACATCAGGCTTCCTGCATGGAGCCTGCTTCTCCCTCTGCCTGTGTCGCTGCCCCTCTCTCTCTCTCTCTCTCTCTCTCTCTCTCATGAATAAATAAATAAAATCTTTTTAAAAAAATATAAATAAATAAATCCCTGGGGCACCAAGACCTCAAGCAAGTCCCTAATCTAAGCCTTGGATATCATGACAATAGGTCCTCAGTTATTCAACTAAATATGATTCCTTGTAACTGTTGCCACCTCTGGGCCTGCTTGCTCTCCCACCTCCAGAGTGTGTACTTTGGCTTTGACCACTATTAAACATTTGCTTTAAAAAAAAAAAAAAAAGATTCCTTGTAAACATCATATAAATGTATAGACCTCTTTGTTATCTAAAATGTTCTCAATCGGGGATCCCTGAGTGGCGCAGCGGTTTGGCGCCTGCCTTTGGCCCAGGGCGCGATCCTGGAGACCCAGGATCGAATCCCACATCAGGCTCCCGGTGCATGGAGCCTGCTTCTCCCTCTGCCTGTGTCTCTGCCTCTCTTTCTCTCTGTAACTATCATAAATAAATAAAAAAATTAAAAAAAAATAAAATGTTCTCAATCATCGTATTAATCTAGTACTTTCTGACTATTTTTTTTTTTATTAGTGAACTTCTACAAGATTTGGAAAACTGTGAAAATGATCCTGTGGCCATTGCAGAATGTTTTGTATCCAAGGTAAGCAGAGTTCATTCCTCTGGGCCGACCAAGACAGACACAGATTGCAAATTGTTTTCATTTTAATGTTAAAATGACTGGTTGGTTCCATACTAGATGAAGTTAGCCACAAGTTTCTCTCTTTGTTTTTCCTTTTTTTTTTTTTTTCCACTAGCAAGGAAAAAAAATAGTGTTACGTGTCCCTACTAAGTTAGGAAATGCTAACTTAGCAGTTGACCTAGAACTTGTATAGTTACTGGATGATGTTTAGGCATCTTTCCTAAGAAAAAAAAATTAAGGTTAGTGGGGACCCAGAATAGAATAATGTTTGAAAATTTAAATACAGAGATGCTGGGGTTGCTCAGTGGTTGAGCATCTGCCTTTGGCTCAGGTTGTGATCCCAGGATCCTGGGATTGAGTACCTCATTGGGCTCCCTGCATGGAGCCTGCTTCTCCCTCTGCCTATGTCTCTGCCTGTGTGTGTGTGTGTGTTAAACTTAAACAGAATATTTCAAGGCCTGTTATAAAGATCTGTTAGAATCTGTTATAAAAATATGTGTGGCATTAGCCTAGGCTGTATAATTATCATGGGGGGCTGCTAAAGAGAAGCAGAATTAATCTCTTATCTTAAAAATGCATTCTCGTTTCCCCACATTTTTCTTAAGCTGCATCCATGGTTTTGAAAAATAGAAGAAAAGGATCTGACCTTTCAAGCTTATTAAATGGTCAGCTCAGACTCTGCACCAGGACCCTGAAACATATGAGACAATCCTTTACATTGTTTGCCCACAGGACTCTATATAGTTTCTCTTAAACATGGCACAGCTTTTGTTTGGAAAAGGTCAAGTGGAAATTACTTTGCAGCAAAACGTCCTGTGATTTCTGCAGTTGGGGTTTCAAGTGTAAGGGGTTTAAGCAAGGTTCATGATGGTGCCCGGGGAGCAACCAGGAATTAGCACCTCATTTAGAGCTCCAGTGTGCCCTGTGACCTCCGAGACCTGACCTGGCTCAGGACTTGTTTCACAGGGTCATTTCTTATCGCCACAGATCCATCCTGTGGTTTTGATTCCAAACATAACACTCTGGGTTTCTTTGGAGCATGATCCCTTAAAGGCAGTTGATGGGCTTGCATATCAAACACCCCTGACTGTGGGCAGGTGTGTGGATGTCGGCGTGTTAACATGTAAAATGTACACACTTGCTTACACACGTAATTCTTGTCATACGTTGCCTGTGTCCTAATGAATTCTCGTAAAGGGTTAGGAATTTGAGAAAGGAGGAAAGTGGAAGAAGGAAGAACGGGTAAAAAGATGTGCCGAGCATATCAAAGGAGGTCTGTAAGAATAGCCACAGCCTTTAAACAACATCGGAGAGATCGGAAACACTCGGGCTCTTACTGGTAACTGTAATCACAAGTTGATTAAAGACGGTCCAGCATACGCTTAGCTCCGGCTTAATTATTCACATAAAAGTTTGTTTATGTGCCACGTTGCCAACTCCCAGATCTTATTTTTCATTGTAATATTGCCAAGTTTAATTAGAAGACTGACTTCAGCACTCCACACTTTCACATGGAAGCAGGGAACTGTGAGAGTGTCTGGTTCTGGCACAAGCTGCTTTTCACTCAGCACCCTGAAATTTAGAAGATGTTACGTTTTCTGCAACACAACCAGCTGCTCCACTCTGGGAAGGAATGGAAAATTGCTTTAATTGAGGGGCCATTAATGAAAGAGGTAAAGCTGGCGGTTGACTTTTGCTTTTATCTGAATCACTGGGGCTGACACAGAGGTTCATCTTTGACCTTGCTTTGTGGTATGTGGACGTTACAGAAATCCTTCCTGACAAAAGGAGAATACAGGACCTCTTACCTGCTGCTTATAAAAGAACAAGGGGTTGCGGGGGCCATTCCCTTGAGGGAACAGAAATAAAAGTTCCCTGGTGGCCAGGCCAAGCTGTCTCCCAGCTGATTCAGCTCCCATTTGTCTGCTCGGAGGGCTCTAGGAATACCTGGCGCAGGTTTCTTTGCTTTCCTGCCTTCACCTCCATCCTCATTTCTGTCTTTTATCTGGACTACCAGCTGGGCCAACCCTAGGCAGCATTTAGGAGGGAGAGAAAAGTTTATCTTCAGAGACCCAACCTCCCCTGAACCTCCTCCTCAACCCTCCCATTGGTGGCCTTCCCCCTTTGGTCCCTAGGCACACGTGCGTGCGTGCGCACACACTCTACCCACTTACTGAAATTATTCTCGTAAAAGTGCTGACATTGAATACTCATATCATTGGAATGAATTCAAGTCCATTATACCTCACCCATATGCTACTTACATATTAAGCCTTTCTCACGTGTCCAGGGAAAACTCAGGAATCAAAGTGTGTGTATGTATATATATGTGTGTGTGTGTGTGTGGATGAGAGAGAGAAAGGGACCTCATGGCAGAAGAAACCCTAAAATCCTATGAATTTCTTTACTCTGGTTATTCAACCAATAAATAGCTGAGTGCCCCATGTGCCCAATTGGCCAGCCCTAACCATCTCTTTTTTTTGGGGGGGGGGGGGTTCTTTCATAATTAAATGTCTCACTGTTACATCTCTAATTATAATTTAACAGACTTGAATCAGAAGGAAATATCTATTTTTGTATAATTTCTTTATCATTGTCTTCTTTTTCCCTAATTAACTTCTACAAAGGTTTTGGGGTAGCATATATATTGAGTAAAAGGCATTTAAGGATTAATGAACTAGGAGCTATTGATTTTTTTTTTGCATAAAACCATTATTTGGATTGTCCACAGAACTTATAAATCTAAGGTCAAACAGATGTATTTGATTCTATATTGAGAACAGACAGCCGATTTAAATCTAAATCTAATTTAATGTTGGAATAGGGCCATAATGTCACAAAATGTACAGCAACTCAATTGTGCAGAAGTCTTGAGGCTTTATTAGGAATAGGTATATTGTAGGTCAAGTATATGATGTAATTTATATATATTTCATTGAAGCCCCTTTTTTTAAAGATTTTATTTCTTTATTTAGAGAGTGAGTATGAGATAGTGCAAGGCGGGGGTCAGGGCCTTGGAGAAGGAGAGAATCCTGAGGAGGCTCCATGACCAGAGAGAAGCCAACATGGGGCTTGATCCTGGGATCCTGAGATCATGACCTGAGCTGAAATCAAGACTTGGACAGTCAACCAACTGAGCCACCCAGGAACCCCTGAAACCATTGTTTTTAAGTTTGGCATTTCAGATTATCCTAAAGGTCCCTAAACTTAAGGAAAGTCAACCTGACATTATTCAATCCCATGGAAAATACAGCAGGAAGCAGGCAGGAAAGAAGCAAGAAACTCAGAGCGTGTGAGCAAATCCAGAGAAAGGCTCCATCTGACATTATTTTTTTTTAAGATTTTATTTATTTATTCATGAGAGACACAGAGAGAAAGAGAGGCAGAGACACAAGCAGAAGGAGAAGCAGGCTCCATGCAAGGAAGTCCAATGTGGGACTTGATCCCAGATCTCCAGGATCACGCCCTGGGCTTGAAGGCAGCACTAAACCGCTGAGCCACCTGGCTGCCCTCCATCTGACATTAATTCACTAGATGACCTTGGGCAAATCACTTTGCCCATCTTGTCCATGGAGCCAGGGCTGGACACTCCAGTGCTTTCAGAGCTACACAGGTGAATATATCACATGAGTGGCCCAGGTGGGAGCTAGAGCAACCTAAGTACCTATGTTGTGAGGACATAAGTATCACATGAAACTGGGCACCAGGCCCTCTGGATCTATACTTTTTCAAGAGAAACCAGAAATCAAGATATTTTGATCTTCTAACTTTTGGAAACTGACAACTAATTTAAGTTTTTTAAAAAGTACTAGGTTTGAAAATTTGGCAGCATATGAAGTTGGTGAGGCCATGGGGAAAGAGGCACTGCTCTAACTGTGGAAGAATAGGATGGCACAGACCCTGTGGAGGAGAATTTGAGTATATCTAGCAAAATTACATTTGAATCCATCCTGTAATCCAGCAGTCCTCCTTCCAGAAATCTGTTCCAAAGATACAGTGACAAAAATGCAAACAGGGTGCTGTTCTTACAGTAATAATTGTTACAATGTATAAATATATACAATATATAGAAAATTTTCATCTATGTACATACACATATATGTATATAAGTAAATGTATGTGTATAAATATATAATACATAGAAATATGTAGTATATAGAAACAAATGTCTATAAACAGGAAACTCTTTGAATACATCATGGTAGGGACGCCTGGGTGGCTTAGCGGTTGAGCATCTACCTTCAGCTCAGGGCCGTGATCCCAGAGTCCCGGGATCAAGTCCCACCTCGGGCTCTTTGCAGAGAGCCTGCTTCTCCCTCTGCCTGTGTCCCTGCATGTCTCTCTCTCTGTCTCTCAAATAAATAAGTAAAATCTTAAAAAAAAAGAATACATCATGGTATATCCACATAATGGAGTACTATGAAGCAGGAGAAATCACAAAGAGTATCTCTATATACTCCTGAGAGGGTTTGGGAGAGAGTGGATAAAAGTGCATATAGCACTGTGGCTCTCAAAGTGTGCTCCCTAGACCAGCAGCACCAGCATCCTTTGGGAACTTGTTAGAACACAAATTCTTAGGCTCACCCCAGACTTACTGAATCAGAAACTCTGGGAATGCAATCCAGTCATCTCTGTTTACCAAGCTCTCCAAGTAGTTGTGACATATATGGGTTTGAGAATATGGGCAAAATAACTCATTTTTATTTATCTAGAAATGGGGAAGGACATGCTATATTTAAATTTGTATTATTTCAAGGATAAACTGAATATAACACTGTATGTTTACTACACTGGAATTAAAAATTTTTAAAAAGACTCAACTGAAAAATTAAAAATTAATCATTGATAGGGAATGGAGGGATAGACCAGAAAGGAAAGGAAGAGAAGTTAGACTTCTTTGAATATGCATTTTCTTATAGAGTTACCCCTGAAGCCATGTAAATATTTTTTTTCATAATTATAAAACTAAAGATAAAAAGACAGTCTCCAACAGTTGAAAACAAAACGAAATGATGAGCCTACTGATACAGCCACTTTGTGGCATAATCACACAAAAGAAATCCTAACTGATTTTAAAATGGACTATGGAAAAAATACAGCAAATACATTTTTAAGTTTTGTCAGTAATGATATCAAATCTGGTGGTGTTGGTATTGTTATGCTGAAATTGAGTATTGTGGGATAAAGCAAATGAGTATTTATGTTAGTGTCATTGAGCTGGAATTGGTAGGAGACAGAAAACACAGGGTAAGCATGAGGCTAATTAAAAAACACTGTAATCCTAAATCCAAATTGCAAGTTTGAACCAGGATTGTATTTTATGTTTTAAAAACACCATATTCCTCGGGATGCCTGGGTGGCTCAGCGGTTGAGCACCTGCCCCTGGCTCAGGGCGTGATCCCACGGTCTCGGGATCGAGTCCCACATCAGGCTCCCTGCCTGGAGCCTGCTTCTCCCTCTGCCTACGTCTCTGCCTTTCTCTCTCATGTATTTCATGAATAAATAAATGAAATATTTTTTAAAAGAAATTAAAAAAATAAAAAATAAGAACACCATATCCCTAACTCTGTCCACGGAAAGGGCCTAGGAATAATGACTAACCCAGTAACAAGACCATCTCTGATACCCAGACTGTGGTCTCCGAGTACTACTTGCACCCAAAAGGAATCAGGGCCCTGTGAAGAATGAGTGTGAGGCAGGAAATGTACAAGATGATCTGGAACATCTTGTCATTCCAGAAAACAAGGAAGCTCCCAGAGTCTGTAGGTCAGGTCATGAATACAAAAGAAGAGGCTCCTACTGGCCAAGGATGGGATCATTTCAGCATCAGTAAAGATAATTGATTAAAAACAACTGAAACTCATCAAGTATGTTTATATTCATGAATTCACAGTGATTAAAAAACCCACAGCGGTGGCCTTTGCGGCATGCTAGAGAACCAATGCATTATCTTGAAAATTAAGACAAGAATTGAGCATTCATCCTGTCTTTGCCAAACTACAGGGTAACAGCTAATATAAGGAAGTTCCTTTTTTGGAAAGATTCTGGCTTTAAAAAGGAGGGAGGAATAGTGGAGTCAGAACTATCACCATCTGGCAGCTCCTAATGAATTAATACATCAGGCAATAATTACCAGTGGTGGTTAACATCACAAAAAGAGAGACAAGCAGACATTTTGTGCCTCCTGATGGAACCACAATGCAATTATGATATATTCCTGCCAAACTATGGAACCTAAGTCTGTTCAAACCTCCCCTAAACCTCACAACTGCAGGGGGAAGGGGAACATATTAAAAGAAATCATAGAAAAGAATAAAAATAAAATAAATCATAGTGATATAACCAGCAAAACAGACCATAAGAAACTCTGTAGGACAAACTATCTGGTTTCTTCAGCTGAATTGCAAGGGGAGAAAGGATAAAGGGAGGAATTATAGATGATAAGGGTCTTAAGAGATATCAACCAGTTGGTTTTTGTAGTTATTTGGAGTCCAAATAGGTAAACTATTTAAAAAAAAGAAAATTAAGAAGATAGGAAATTTAAATAGTAACCATTGAACATCCATGATATTCCATAATATTTAAATGTGATATTTAAATTTATCATTTAAATGTGATAATGGCATTGTGGTGATGCCTCTTTTTTAAAGTCCTTATGTTGGAGTTATATACTAAAATATTTTACAAGTGCAATGATCTGATGTCTAGAATTTGCTTTAGAGGGATGAGAAAACAGGAAGTAGGTAGATGCAGATCATGAGTTACTATTGAGGTCAGGTGATAGACACTTGGTAATTCATCATACCATTCTCTCTCTTTCTCTCTATGTGTATATATATAAATATAAATTTATATATATTTATATTTATAAATATATATGTAAATTTTATATAAATATAAATATATAAATTTATATATATAAATATTTATATACACATACATATATATAATATGCTCATGCTGGAGTTTTTCTGTAATAAAAAATTTTAAACTAATCTTAGTCAAGTGAACAGAAGGGTTCTAAGACATTCTTTTAAATAAATTAATTAAAATTAATTTTTTAAAAATAAGGTCATTAAAGTTACAAAGAAAGGTCCCTATCTTGGAGTCACATGTGAATCTAGCATGAAATAGGTTTAAAAAGTAAAAAGTAAATAGCAGAATATGAAATACCACTAAATTGACATAATGTCTCTTTTCCATAATGTAATTCCATTTTAGAGTTGATAAGAACAATGAATCCTGCTCTCAAATAATTTTCAGTTTAGTAGAAAAGAGGGGGATTTGGTGGTTCAATAAAGCAATACATACCAGATAAACACAATATAGCTCCTACCTTAAAGAAACTCACAGCCTAGAGTGGGAGACATAGATGCAGAGAAAATGTCACTGTCGTTTGGTAAATGCTACTAGATTTGGCTGTTATGGAAGCCAAGAGGAGGAGCAGTTGGCTCACCCAAGCTCCAGAAGCCTAAATTCAATGTCAAGGGATGCATCGTGGCTATCCAACGCAAGAAGTGGGAAAGGCAGCAGGCAATGATAATTGTGTACACAAGGGCTTGAAAGAATACAGCGGTTTTCTTGTGCCCTGCACATACTTCCACCATGTTCTTACCATCATAATTACTTTATCTACTTCTATTTTTCTTTCACATTGCAAATCCGCTGGAGAACAACAAATAACTAGGGCAGAAACCTTATTTTCCTCCTCTTCCCTTTTGTCTTCAGATTCCCCTAACACAGCAGGTGCTCAGTAAGTGTTTATTGAACTCAGATAAGTTCAAGTCTATATGGATTCTAGTATGAAACAAGGTAGATAAAAAGGCGTGGGTAATTGCCATAGGAGCTCATACAGGTTCACATGATGAGAGAGCCTAATATATGGGTATGAATGATATTTCTTTTTATTGTTTCTAAATGAATATTGATGCCTGTGCTTTTTTGCCCCTAAAGGTCTCTTTTGTTTCCTTACAGAGTGAAGAGTTCCACATTTACACGCAGTACTGCACTAACTATCCAAGGTACATGTTGTCACTATGCAGCAGTATATATATATATATATATATCTATCTCTGTGCTTTCGTCCTGTTTCAGGTCAATATGCTGCTGGTAGGTGTTGTGCTTGGCACTGCACTGAATACCATGGAGAAACCGCACAGCATGCAGAGAATGGATTACAGAGTACCCAGTTTTGGGACTCCCAGCAGAGCCAGTGGGAGGGAGATTGTGAAAGAGACCAAAAAGATTGTGAGGTGTCCTTTAGGGGGAAACTAAGTGAACCAGTTGTGTTCAGCTATAATTCTTGTCCTTTATACCTCGTGTATGTGTGCCATGTTTTGAGGGCTTTGGGATGTTCAGAGGGTGTCATATGGACAATATAATGACCTCCGAAAGAGGGCGGGCCTAGAGTCACTGTCATAATTTCTTTTCTTCAGCAAAAGACTTTTACTGAGCATTTCTTGAGTCCTGATCATTGTGTTAAATGCTATAAATGCAAAATGTTATTGAATTTAACTTGCACAATAATCCAGAGATGTCAGGGGATTGCAGAAAAGCAAAGCATCCATCGCAGTGCCAGACATGTGATGATAGGTTCTCAACAGTTGCTTCCTCAACATCACCCCTGCCCCAAACCAAAGTATGCATGAAGTAACTGAGATTCCAATAGGTTTGTTGGGGCCACATAGCTAATGGATGGCTCAGCTAGGATTTCAATCGAAGTTTCTCCAACCTCAGACCTCAAACTACTACATCCTTGTAAAGTTTCTGAAGATTTGTGATTCTCCCCACCCCATGCCTTCTTACTGTCTGTTTTCCCACATGATCGGCAGAACTTGAGTTATTATCTTAGGGGACCGGCCAGGAAGATAAGAGCTATATTCTCTGTGGTCTGTTATGGTAGAAATATGTCCCTAAGGATGAAATGGGTGGCAGGATCCGCTTGGAAGAGAAACCAGCAGGCTGTTCCCCCAGGCTGCCTCGGCAAGGAAGGACAAATGGGATCCCTACTTGAAAGCGGCCAGAGAAAGCCAATTTGGATTCAAATGCATGAAGCCAAAGGCCAAGACTTATGTACAAATACTTTCCATTGGAGGATTTTAGACTCCCTCTCTAAACATTGGTTAGGATATTGTGCTGTAATGATTTATTTGGGTAGCGGCCAACCGTGCTTTTACCAGGTTTCCCTAAAAACCAAACAAAAACCACCAAAGCCTACATGCCAGTCAGTACATTTATCACCATATCCTTATCAGTAGACACACCCATAGTTTACACAGTTTCACTTAAGCAATGGTCTCTCCTATAGTATTTGTTTCCACCTCTATGCTGAAGGTTAGCAGAAAATTGGAGGATGCACCAACTATATCCTGTGAACCGGAAGCTAAAATCCAGCATGGCACCACACCCTAATCCAGAG
Organism: Canis lupus baileyi; assembly: GCF_048164855.1. Taxonomy (NCBI): domain Eukaryota; kingdom Metazoa; phylum Chordata; class Mammalia; order Carnivora; family Canidae; genus Canis; species Canis lupus. Next base: position 42,152,860 of record NC_132838.1, read on the forward strand.
AAATCAGAGTCAGCCCTCAACTTCTCCACTAAACTTCTAAGGGAAGGGAAAAAAAACGTTTGAACTCTGAAGAATCAACAAATTTCTGGACCCAATTATCAGGATGGGAGACACTAGAGGGTCTTGTTTGGGGGATTATGTCTGTATTAAGTTTCATTATACACATGTCCTTTGAAGGAAATGACTTCTAAATTTGCAATTTGGGAAGTTTATATTAAGATTTTTCTGACTTAGCAGTAAGAAGGAAAGTACAAAATAAAGGCAGTTTTTTCTACAGGAGGCTGCTTCAGGCTCAAAGGACAGGCAAAATCATTTTGCAAGAACACCGTGAAGCATGGTCCCAAGCTCGCTGTGTGTTAGCAGAAAACAGGAACTAATATCCCTTGTTGCCTTCTAGCAAGCTTTATGTTTTTTTGAAGCATCAAACTCAACTAAATGTAATCATGGAATAGGGTGTTAGGGAAGATCAAATCAATAAATACAAATTAATGTAACATGGACTCAGTCATGTGTTCTAGAAGCTAAAGTTACATGAGAGAAAGGAGTAGTGAGTCCCAGTGAGGGGACTTAAGAACCGTTCCCTGGAAGAAGTGTTTTTTTTTTTTTTTTTTTCCTATTTGGGGTTTTATTTTAATTTTTTTTTATTTTATATCTTCAACTTTGAAGAAGGAAAGAGACATGTTAGAGAGATGCTCAGAAGGCATGCTCAGTGAGGCAGGCATGTCCAGTGCTTGCCCAGCTGTGTAGTTTTCATATTCATAGAATATTTCCTCTTGTCCCCTTGTCTCCAATCAGTTTGCTTTCTGAAGCCCGGGTCTCCTTTCCCCTGTGTTAACAAGCCAAGACCGCCAGGTTTTCAGCCCATCTGACAACATTTCCTCTCCCTTGGGATCTAGGCTAGAGATATTAAATGTCGCCGGCACACCTTGACCAGATGTCCACCTTCTTCATACCAGTCACGCCCCAGCAGTTTCTCTCTGTGAGCAGACACAGGCACTCCCTCCTTTCCTCAAGGAGGGGCCCAGGCCCTGTCAGGTCATTGTCCTCAGATGTCTCCTTGGGCACTGAATCTGGAGTTCAGTGTGCTCTGAATTTGTTGCAGGTGTCCTGTCCTTGGGCAGGAGCTCAAGGCTTCAGACAGCCAAAGGGCAATTGGGCAGCTGATTCTGACCCTGGAAGCAACTTTAAAAAGACCTTCAGCTATATAATAGGGAGTAGTCTTGAAATCTCCACTTATGGGGGAAATAAACCCGTTTGAACAGATAATTGTCAAAGCAGATGGGCACCAAAGCGATTCTAATAGGTTAATTAGGAGACCTCCATTCACTTCCTTCCAAGGAGGCTTATTTTGTTGTTTGGCTCTAATTTTCCAAATTAATCATGAAAACATATTACTGACTTGGGGGGAGAGAGGTTGAAATTACTTCCACCTGCTTTCTTCTAAGTTATGAGACCATAAGATTTTAATTTACTTGTGTGGTGACTCCACAAGCCCACTTGCTTTCATGTATAAGATATGAACATTGTTTCAACTATTCCCCTGGGATGTTAGGGGGATTATGGGGAGCTGGGATGCAGAAGGAATCCTGACCCACTTTCCCAGTACATGGAGGCACACTCCCTAACAAGTGAGGTTCTCTAGCTGTTTCAGAAACTGTCTTTGGAGAGATCTGTTAAAAGATTCTCAAAGAGAAGTTAATCTGTGGGCCACAGTCTCTGAAGATCTGCACGGAGTGTCATGCAGTTTGTGCATTACACAAAGGCAATCAGCAGAGGGGGTGACAAACATCCAGCACGGGGTTGGCTCTACTGAAGAAGGAGAGTTGAAATTAAAACTTTTTTTCGTCCAGAGTTGTCCCATCCTTGCAGTCTGACCTGTGGAAATGGAATACAGATGTGCAGTTGGAACACTGTGCAGATGCCCATATGGGATGGGGGCTGACATCCAACTCAGATCCCTTTGCCAGGCGTGTGTCCTGACAGGGGACTGCATCTCCTAGAAAAAAAAAAAAAAGCGTGCTGCTTAGAAGCCATGTGTCCCTGTGCTACCAGCTTTCTATAGTGCCTTTTTCCAATGCATCCACCCAAAGAGACACCTTTTTCTAATTTGCCCAGAAGCACTTCAGTCTAGCTATAGCTCTGTTGCTACCCTACCTACTTTAGGGCATTTACACTTACGCTGGCATTTAAAACTTGAGTACCCATCCTGCTATTACAATTTAGATAAAGGCATGTATCCTTCTTGTAGATCAGTGGCTGTGCTGACAGAGTGCATGCGGAACAAGATGCTGGCCAAATTCTTCAGGGAACGTCAGGAAACTTTGAAACACTCACTGCCTTTGGGGTCCTATCTCTTGAAACCAGTTCAGCGGATTCTCAAGTATCATCTCCTTTTGCATGTAAGTTTCTGCCTGCATTTGAATACTTTCCAGGGGATGGCAATTTTGTGTGTATATATAAAGTTTAGGGGAAAAAAATATCAGAAAAGGCTGTGGACATATGGAAACGTTTTCCACACTCCTACTTTACAACGGACTAATCTGCTTTGAGGAATTAGAGATATTTATATTCTGGGCCTGCAGCCCCATTGACACCAGCCAAGTGAAAAGATTCATTTTAGTTCTGATTCTGATAGGGCTTAGGAGTACCTCACTCTGGGCAGTGAACAGTTTCAGGCAGAGAGCTATCCTCTTAATGAAAAACAGATTTTTTTGTGTGTGTTTTACTTCCATGAGCCTAGATTCAGTAGGCAGTGTGGCAGGAGAGCTATCTGTCATAGATTGGCTTTTGTGTGAGCAAAGAGAAGGGGTCGGGAAAGGAGAAGACTGATGAGTAGTGTGATGAATGATCTTCAAGCTGGGTTTAGCATCGCTTCAGGGTACTTATTGCATTTCCCATTATTTGCACACAATGCAAGGAGGCTTTATTTTTTTATTTTTTATTTTTTTTTTGCAAGGAGGCTTTAGAAACAACAGTAGACAGAGCTCTCATATTCTCCTGTCTTCCCTCTATAGGAAATAGATAAAATCAGGGGAAAGTTTTGTTGCAAGTAATTTCCACTGAGTAAGTAGGATTGGACCGCTCTTACAACACGAGGAAGACCTAGTGCAATGGTTAGGAGCCAGACTCTGGGTCAGCCCTGCCTGAGTTCAAATCCTATAAATCGTCCATGTTCACTGTAGTTCACAGGCAGTCCATAAAAATGAGCTATTGTTTTTGTTTTATTATCTTTATACTACATTAAAAATCTTTTCTTAAAAAGGTTCTAATTCAGAGCTCCTATCTGTATCAACATGCCTACAATTTATATTATCTCTTTTTAAATGATTCCTGGTTTCCAACTTGGTTAACCATTCCCTTTTTGCTCAGTTCACACACATCCACAGTTTTCTTTCCAAGGATGCTGACGGTCCGACTTTGCTAGAAATTTCTCAGCTTTGTCCGTTTGCCTGAGTGGTTCATGTTTGGAGAATCTTGTGTCCTGTTAAGTCACATAATATCCCTGTTAAGTCAGGGATATTATTTTAATTGTTAAATTAATACTAATGACCTCTTAGATTAGTGGGATGAATTTGCTAGGCCAGTGTCCAGAAATTCTTAAATAATACCTGTCCCAGGATCAATCTCTGCTGGACTGTGCTAATATGGCATTCAATACTAGTGTGTCTCGATAATCTCTAAATAGAGCCTTCTAGATAGGTGCCCATCAATCAGAAGCAAAGTCTAAGATGACAGTTATTTAAGCACATGAGACACAAGTCAAGATCCTTATAAAAAGGTAATTAATAGGGAAAAATAGCCCTCACCCTCTAAATTAGGAGCTGGTGTCTTAGTTTAGGCCACTATAACAAAGTACCGTAGCCTGGGTGGCTTCAACAACAAACATTTATTTCTCACAGTTCTGAAGGCTGAAAGGCCAAGACCAAGGGTACTAGTCTGGAGAGGTTCTGGTGATGTGGCTGTTCTGGGTTGCATTCTCGTTTCCTTATGTGGTGCAAAGAGGCAAGAGGCTCCCTGAGAGCACTAATCCTGGGATGACTGGGTGGCTCAGCGGTTGAGCGTCTGCCTTTGGCTCAGAGCATGATCCCAGGGTCCTGGGATCGAGTCCCACATCCGGCTCCCTGCATGGACCCTGCTTCTGCCTCTCTGTGTGTTTCTCATGAATAAATAAATAAAATCTTTTTAAAAGGAAAAAAAGAGCACTAATCCCCTCTGTGAGGGCTCCACCCTCATGACCTAATCCCCTCCCAAAGGCCCCACTTCCTTAGACCAGCACAATGGAGGGTAGGATTTCAACATGTGGCTTTTGGGGGGGTGGGGTGGGACAAATATTCAATCCATAACAACTAGTAATGAAGAACAGTGGTTAGATTAATCAAAAACTAACTTCTGGTTGCCTTTGAAGTATTTTTGCTTTTATGGTTGATTTAGGATGTTCTTTCTGTGTCATTTACATCACTTCAAAGTTGTGTAGCCATCCATGAAGATCCACACAAGAATACACTCTGTACTCCTGAGTCTGTTTGTTGTTGAACAGGATTGCCTCTCAGACCAAAAGAAGAAATTTTTTTTTTAATCTAAGGTTGATCTGGAGCTTACCTGGGAGTTGTTATTTTAGTGGTACAGTTTCATAAGATCTTTCTTAAGTGTAGGAAGAAAATGTAAATTCCTTCCCACTTTCTAGCTAGATGGAAAACTTGAGTATTTAGTAAAAGTAAACAGAGATTTACAAAGTAGGACTATAAAATAAGAAACTAACCTTCATCAGTTATACAATAAAATTCAACCTCCACCCTTTGGCTGAATGATTATGCATATAATAGATGTCCTAGAAATGATTTAATTGGCTATAATACCTTCTTACTGTTTTACATATTTATACAGGTTACTGTTATTGTTTTAAAGAGAGAGAGCTTCAAATTAATAAGTGTTTGTTGACCACCCAGCTGTCTGGTAGTTATTTTTGAGTAAAGAATTAATGATACAACAGTCCCTTTCCAGAGGCTCTTGAGGAGTCTAGGGACACGTGTCTAATGTGCTGGAAAGAATTAGAGCAGAGATCATGTCCTTTTCCTGTCCCTGGGATTGTGGAACTCAAATGCTGAGTGTTGATCCCCAGAGAATACTTGAACCGTGAGATCATCCTCAACACTCTGAAGACTTGTCTTTCATGAACTTCATTTGGGCTTTAAAACCTTGACTATATGAAAAGGCATTTGCTATAGAAGTACTTTAATGTCCACTCTATGTTTGAGTCTGTTACATATTAGGTCCCGTGTGACACGTTTTATTTTCTCTGGGAGAAAGAAAAAAAGTATGTTTTCTATCTGTAAGTGTGAGAACTCTATACATTGGCCACCAGGAAGCTCTACAGTCTCCAACCACAATAGTGACTCTCATATCTATTATAACTGTAACATCTCTATGAGACTTAGTGGACTGTGTAATGTTTTCTTTTATCCTCCTCAGCATGAAATTCTAATCTACCTCTTTTTTTTCTCACTCCATTTCATCCCTGCAACCATTTTGTTGCAGGTCTTTCTGGTAAGTCATCTGAAACTCTTAAAGCCTGATGATAATGTGTAAATAAATCAGCAAAAGTAAAACACAAGGAACTAATCATAGAGATGCCATATTTGTCATTGGCCATATAAGAAAAAAATGAAAAAAAAACTAGTTATTTCCTTTTTTTTTTTTAAGGAAATAGAAAATCACCTTGACAAGGACACAGAAGGGTATGATGTGGTGCTTGATGCAATAGACACGATGCAGCGAGTAGCCTGGCACATCAACGACATGAAGAGGAAGCACGAACACGCAGTCCGGTTACAGGTGAGCCCTCGAGATGGCAGCACTTGGCAGTGCTGCGGGGACTCTGACTTCTTACCATCTTCTTCTTTTTTTTTTTAAGATTTATTTATTCATTCATTCATTAGAGAGAGAGCACGAGAGCACCAGTCAGGGGGAAGGGGCAAAAGGGAGAGGGAGAAGCAGGCTCCCCGCTGAGCAGGGAGCCCGATGCAAAGCAGGGCTCAATCCCAGGACCCCTGGACCACGACCAGAGCAGAAGGCAGACACTCAACTGACTGAGCCACACAGGTGCCCCTACAATTTTCCAAATCAGATAGTAAGGCTGCTCAAGTATTGCATTTCATCCATGATCTTTATCATAAGTCTCCTTGATAAAGATCAGGATGTGGCTAATACTGATCACTGTTTAACGTGGTATTTAAGACAAGTTACATTATAACTTTTAAACTAATAGTTTGCTCATGGCCCCTTCAATTACCCAAGTTAAAACTTGGAGTCTCCCACGCCCTTATCTTCTGTTATTTACAAATAAGTAATTCTTGTTGGAAGCAACTTTCTCTAAGCTATTGAAAGGGTTTTTAAGCCTCACTTCCTGTCTCACTAGTTAATGCAAACTTGTGGGTTGATATGTGTGTGGTGTGGGGCAAGGCCTCAGAGAAAGGAGAGCTGAGGCTGGAAGCAGGTTCTTTGTAGTTCCACTTGCGGTGAGGCTCACCACTGCATGTTAGAGTCCTCATTTCTAAAATAAGACATACAAGAGGAAGAGGTTTGCTAAGACTCCTTCCAACACCAAGCTTTTGGACCCTAACTCCTTGGAGACATTTGATAAATGTTAAGCCAATGATCATGTCCGAGGCACTATGTAACAACAAAAGGATGGGGCACTTGGGTGGCCGAGTCAGTTAAGTGTCCGCCTTTGGCTCAGGTTATGATCTCGGGGTCCTGGGAACATGCCCCGTGTCAGGCTCCCTGCTCAGCGAGGAGTCTGCTTCTCCCTCCGCCGCTCCCCACCCTGCTTGTACTCACTCCCTCTTAAATAAATAAATAAATAAATAAATAAATAAATAAATAAATAAATAAATAAATAAATAAATAAATAAAACCTTAAAAAAATTTTTTTAAATAAAAACAAAAGGTCATATGGAGCTAGAGGCTGGTCACAGGGCCCTGTGTGTGCCTGAAGTGAGACCTAAAAGCCCAGGGTGACTCCACACTGCAGGGTGCGTATGCCAAGCTCAAGATACATTATTCAGCTCATAAATTTAAACAAAACTCTAGGATTTACCTACCTATAGACAGCCAGGGTGTAGAGTGATGCAATTGATTCTCACAAATCAAGGGAAGACAGCATTCTCATCTTCCAGGCCATGTCTCGTTTCTGTAATAGAAAAGGTTTAGTGTGTCATCATCATCCACATGTTCTGTGGACATAGGATCCATAGAATATTCAGAAATGACTAAATGGGTTTTTTTAAAACCTTATAAGTCTGTTTGGCATTCTGAAGACACTGCTAAGTCAGACCCTGGCTCAGACTTTTATCTCCATTTCTACTTTCAACCAGTGAAATTTTGGGTTGTCCTGTGGGCTGCTTAATTAAATGCTGTGTGTGAATACTTTTGTTTTTCAAAAACAAAAGTCATCTTCCTTAAAAAACATTGATATGGATGTACAGTAAATTCCAAGGATACTTCAAAGTTCTCTATTTACATTTATCAAGTACCATTAAGAACACTGGTGATAAAGTTCATTTCCTTTCCCAACATAAATGGGAATAAATCGGGAAATTTCTTAAGATGTATCTTATGTGATTTCTCACAAGCTTTAGTTCTGAGTTACTTATATGTAGTATGGACTTCGGTTTCTGGAAGGTTTGCACATGAATAGTTCTGAAGGTTTTGGCACAGAAAATATGAGTAAAAATGTCAAAAGAAGGATAACTTCTCTGGAAGATCACATACCTGTGGCCTCTTTACCCATCTATTTTTTTCTAAGATTTTATTTATTTATTTATGAGAGACACAGAGAGAGGCAGAGACATAGAGGGATAAGCAGGCTCCCTGTGGGGAGCCCAATGGTAGACTCAATCCCAGGATCAAAACCTGAGCCAAAGGCAGATGCTCAACCACTGAGCCACCCAGATGCCGCTTTACCCAGCTTTTGAGAGATAACTACTGTTCACCAGCCATAGAAGATGGATTATCAAGGAATGGAAATAAGTAATTGGCAAACATCAGTGAACAACTTGATTCATTTCTGTTAACCCATAAGTGACAGCACCCATAAATGTGGATTTAGATCATGGATCATTAGACACCATTGAACACCAAATAGATCCGTTAGACTCCATCATAGGTATTTAGACACCATTCTTGAGACTCAGCAAATGGGCCAGCTTTTCCTTGCTGTCACATCTTCCCACCTCCCTTTTAATCACACAGAATGGTCACTTTTTCAGGAGATCCAGAGTCTGCTCACCAACTGGAAGGGGCCAGACCTGACCAGCTATGGGGAACTGGTGCTCGAAGGAACCTTTCGCATCCAGCGGGCCAAGAATGAGCGGACACTCTTCCTCTTTGACAAGCTGCTGCTCATCACAAAGAAGAGAGATGACACGTTTACATACAAAGCTCACATCCTTGTAGGTTCAAGTGTTGGTCCTGGGGAAGGGCTTCATTTCAGTCTCTTCCAAGTGCACCTCACCGTCTCTCTGCTCTCCCCCTCAGTGTGGCAACCTCATGCTGGTGGAAGTGATACCTAAGGAGCCGCTCAGCTTCAGCGTCTTCCACTATAAGAACCCAAAGCTGCAGCACACAGTCCAGGTAACAGCAGAGCCCTCACCTCCCTACAAGGCTCACTCTTGGCAATGATGAGCACTGTGTGCCGGCCAGCCCTTCTAGAGCCTTCTGGCCACACGATGTATTTCCCATCTTGCCAGAGGGTTATCAGAGGGTCTGACTTTTGTGAGTGGTAGAGGCATGAGTTGTCTGACTGTCCACATTGCCTTCTGGCAGGCTAAATCCCAGCAGGACAAACGCCTCTGGGTTCTGCACCTGAAGAGACTGATCCTGGAGAACCATGCGGCTAAGATTCCAGCTAAGGTAAGACAATGGGGTCAATAAACAATAGAATGTGAAGGAATTCAAGTCCTAGAAGGCAGCCTGACAGGAATAAATGTTCAACTTCAAAATAAAACTGAGAGAGAGAATACATATGGGATCAACTAAACCTATCAGGTATATTAAGAAGATTCACATATAGGGAGATTGTCAAAGGTTTTTTGGATATATTTTTTAAGGATTTATTTATTTTAGAGAGAGAGAGAGAGAGAAAGCAATGAGGGGGAGGGGCAATGGGAGAGGGACAGAATCCTCAAGCAGACTCCCCACTCAGCATGTAGTGCAATGCAGGGTTTGATCCCAGGGTCCTGAGAGCATGACCTGAGTGGAATGCTGAACTGACTGAGCCACCCAGGTGCTCAGGGTTTTATTGTTGTTGTTGTTGTTATATTTTCTTTTTGGGCTTGAGCAAGTTAAAAATAAGGAAAAGTCTATAAGAAAATTTCTAAGGAATTAGTAGAATGTAGTTGTGAGGAGTATTCGAAGCAACACTAAGCGCCTATTGTGAATAGAGCTAGCTTAAGTTTTGTGGGAATGCTCGGAAAAGAGGGTACAGACTCATCTGTGAAGGAGTTTGTAGATGAGGGAGCTAGCCATATATAAAACAAACTGCTAACGAGGATGAATTAATAGAGGTATAAGCCAAGCGTTATGGAAGGATAAAGTGTTCAATGACAGTTAAGCTTGGGAAGGAAGGGAATACGTTTTAGCTCAGTCTTGAAGGATGAGGAATATTTTTAGTAAGTGGAAGAAGAGGAAAACCAAGTTGAGGGAATAGCATAAACATAAACAAAGAGATACAAATGTGTGTACCATGTTCACAGCACAGAGATGGTGCCTAGGTGGAAGGGCTGAGTCCTGAGGAGATGGAGTAGGCGGTGAGGCTGGAGAAGTAGAAAGCACACACTAAGGAGTGCTCTGCTGGACTGAGAGGTCTTTGAAGGCACACACTAAGGAGTCTGATTGTATCGGTGGTAGGAAACTACTGAAGGCTTTGGAGGAAGGGGATGGCATGGTCACCCCTATTTTTTTTAATAAATTTATTTTTTGGGATCCCTGGGTGGCGCAGCGATTTAGCGCCTGCCTTTGGCCCAGAGCGCGATCCTGGAGACCCGGGATCGAATCCCACGTCAGGCTCCCGGTGCATGGAGCCTGCTTCTCCCTCTGCCTGTGTCTCTGCCTCTCCTTCTGCCTGTGTCTCTGCCTCTCTCTGTGTGACTATCATAAATAAATAAAAATTAAAAAAAAAATAAAAATAAAAATAAATTTATTTTTTATTGGTGTTCAATTTACCAACATACAGCATAGTCGCCCCTATTTTCTGAGAGTGTAACTTTAGGGATAGTGTGATAAATGAGCTGAAGGAGTGACACTGGAGGGAGGAGAAGAATTAGCAAGCCACCATCATGGGCTAGAAAAGAGATGAGGGGTGCTTGCAGGGAGCCCTAGCCACCGAGGGGAGCAGAGGCAAAAGCTCTCGCAGAGGCAGAGGGAATAATATGTGGCCCAGCAGGTGCATGAGAAGAGAGAGAAATAGGAGTCAGGGATGAGTCAGGGGTTGGGCCCAGAGGACGGTGTTGAGTTCTGAGCTAAGCTGCCAAGGGGAGGACCGGGTTGGGTGGGAGCAAGCAGGAGCTCTCAGTGTTGCGTGTGAGGAGGCGAGTCAGCCCAGGTGGAAATTCCGGTCTCGTGAGCTGCCAATCCGGAGGCTCTTGACGCAGACAGTAATTGCAGCCCTGAGCTTGGATAGGATGGCCCATAAATGTGTGCGAAGGAAAGAACCCCTGGGAATCGCAACACCTAAGTGATCTGCAAGCAGGTGGAGACTTCAAGAATCAGCAGGGGAGAGTGACCAGGGAGGCAGTAGGAGAACCGAGGGAGAAAGGTGTGGTGACAAAGAAAAGAAAGGATTTCAAAGAGGGAGAGGCTAACAGCAGGCCCAAGTGCTACGGCCGTCACAACAGATTCAAACAGAAACAGATCTTCAGTTTGGCAAGTCAGGGAGAGTTTGCAGTGCATTGAAAAGTGGAAATGAGGGGCGCCTGGGTGGCGCAGTGGTTGATCATCTGCCTTTGGCTCAGGTGGTGATCCCAGGGTCGATCACGATCCCAGGGATCGAGTACTGCATCCGGCTTCCCTCAGGGAGCCTGCTTCTCCCACTGCCTGTGTGTCTGCCTCTCTCTGTGTGTTGCTCATGAATAAATAAGTGAAATCTTTAAGAGAGAGAAAGAAAGAAAAAGAGAAAGAGGAGGGAGGGAGGAGAGAGGGAGGAAGGAAGGAAATGAAGGAGTGGCAGGGTACTGGGTGCAAACTTCTTTAACAGAGTTCAGAAAAGATACAGGTGGTGGTTTGAGAGAGGTGAGATCAAAGCAAGACATTTGGTGTAGGTGACGAACACGGTGGACACGACAGTGGTCCGTGGGAGGAAAAAGGAAAGGAGAGCATAACGATACGTGAGGGGGGTGCTCTTTAGCGTCCACCCTGGGGTGCCAAGAGGGTAGGATCAGGAGTGCTGGGGGAGAGAAGAGTCTGGGAAGGTAGAAATCTCCTTCGCAGAGCTGGGAGAGAAGAAAGATGAGACAGGATAGAGAACCTTTGAGCTGGACTTGAGTGAAGGTAAAGAGTTGGTGAAGAGTTGGCTTTCACTGGAGTTGGTGATGGTGTCGTGTGTCTGGGGGGAGCCCAGGTGGGTCTGGGCGCCTGAGGGAAAGTGGAAAAGCTCAGAATACTTGCTGAGGGAAATGCAGGGATGACTAAAATAATTTGTGCATCTAAGACCTGAATGAAGGGGGTCACCGTGGATTAGTGTGATGTGGTCATTTAGAAATCCACTCAGTGGGGCGCCTGGGTGGCTCAGTTGGTTAATCATCTGCCTTTGGCTCAGGTCATGATCCCGGGATCCTGGGATCGAGTCCCGGGTCAGGCTCCCTGCTCAGTAGGGCGTCTGTTTCTCCCTCTCCCTGCCACCCGCCTTGTTTGTGTGCATTTTCTTGCTCTCTCTCTCTCTGTCAAATAAACAAATTTAAAAATCTTTTAAGAAATAAAAAGAAAAAAAGAAATCCACTCAGCAAGTTGGAAACTAGTGCTGAGGAAGCATAGTGCAGGGGGTTCCCCGAGGTGAGGCTCAGCAGAGCTACTCTGTAGTGGAAGGAAGATCAGTGGCACAGAGGGAACCAGCCAAGCTGCACAGTTGCGAGACCGAGCAGGATTTCCAGGCTGAGCTGAGAGTGAAGCTCATGGGGAGAATAGGCACATGAAGGACTGCTGGCCTGAAGAGTCCAAGAACTGGCTCAGCAGGAGTTAAAAGTGGGGAGATGGAAATGCAGAGGTCTGTAAGAGACTTAGAGTCCCTGTCTCTGAGTCCAAGCGGTTCTGGGTGCTAAGGTCCTGGGGGCTGCTGTGATTGTGTGTCGCTGATCCGGTGTGGAGGGCAAGGTCAGCAGAGATAAAGTGGCATGGTGAGGGCGGAGGATGGATGGTCCATGTGGATGGTGAAACGCTCCTTGCTGGCTGGGGGAGGAGTGACGCAGAGCAGAAGGTGGGATAGGGGGCATGAGAATAGAACTTGGGAGGGAAAATAAGGAACGGGAACATTTCTGAGAAAGGAGAGTCTATGTTGCTGTGTATTTTGAAAAACGTTTGAAGCTTATTCTCAGGGGCTGTCAGCATTGATCTCGTGTCCAGGAAATGAATGTGCATAGGTGTGTGCTTTGTGTTAGGCATGAGTCTCATTTCATCAGGGTGTTAAGAGGTGTAAGGTAGCTCATGCACAGAAGTGACTGTGTTTTCTTCATGGTTAGTTATTGGGTTGCTGGCCCTGTGCCGTGGAATGCCCTTCTGAGCAATGACAAAGTGTCTTTGATATGCCCCTATGGTTCACCTGTCTCCTGGGAAAATCAGAGCTGCCAGAGGATTCTGAAAGGCCATTACGAAACCAGACTAGCTTGCATACCTGTCCTCTTTCTCCCACGCAAGATGTGTGTATTCCAGGCAGTTTTCCCTTTATGCCTTAAAATGGTTCATATAGTCACAATAGAATTGCACTTTTTAACCCAAATTCCTGACCCTTTTAGAATCTAAACATTGCTTTTTTCAGGTACAACTTCTTGAGCACACACACAATGTGCTAACTACTTTATATTTCACCCTCAGCAAAACACCTTCTGAGAAAGTCTTATTCTCCCCATCTTAGAGGAATAAAAGCTCAGTGACATTAAGGTGCACTGCCCAAGTTTACGCAACTAGTAAATGACTGAGCCTGAGTCAAACCCAGGTCTGTCTGGGTGCAGAGAGCAAGTCTGAGCCACATTGCTCCCAGTGGCAATGAAAATACATCTATTTAATATATTTTATCCACTATGATGTTATAATAATTTTCTATTTGATTGAAACAGATTTATTAAACTGAACTTTTCACTTCTTTCTCCAAGATTTTTCCTTAAATTTTTTTCTCCAAAGCTTTCAAAATCTGTTTATTCCTCTTAAATAAAAGAAACACATAATGAGAATTCTTGTAAACATCAAAAAACACATCACCCGTCTGACACTATTACCACAAGCTGTTGGAAATTCCTTTGTGTGGCTCCCAACCTCCTTCCGGTCCTTTAATTCAGTGATGGTCCCTGGCTGACTCCTAGAGGAAAATGTGGGAATAGTACTTTTCTGAAATTAAAGGTCGCGACAGGATAAAAAAAAAATACTGAGTTCTTAGTTCTTAAAGTCTACATATATAGATAACCAGGAAACTTCTTGGAACTAGCCATTTTATTTATTCATATAGGTGATATATAAACTCACTCTCATCTAGATTGAGAACAAAGATAAAGTAGAGACTTTTGCATTTTATATATTCACCTGGATCTGTAAATGCACTTCACAGAAATCGAGCTCACATCTGCACTTGAAATTAATTCCAACTAGTAATCTCTAACTCTGACTATATGATAAAAATATCAGTGTTATAAAAATCTAACCATTTGTTTTTTCGAGCTTAAGATGATTGCACCAAGGCTTTTTTTTTTTTTTTAGCCTCTTTTTTTTTTTTTTTTTTTATGATAGTCACAGAGAGAGAGAGAGAGAGAGGCAGAGACACAGGCAGAGGGAGAAGCAGGCCCCATGCACCGGGAGCCCGACGTGGGATTCGATCCTGGAGACCCAGGATCGTGCCCTGGGCCAAAGGCAAGCGCTAAACCACTGCGCCACCCAGGGATCCCTAGCCTCTTTTTTTTAAACTAAATATTATCATTTAGCCTAAATATCTTTGCTATCCCAGATTGTGGCAAAATACAAGTGCAATTATTTGTGAGATGATTTTTTAGCCCAATGTTTGTAGGCTAAGTTATGTGACCTTTCAACAAAGAAAATGACATGAGGGAGCAAGAAAGCCTACGTAAAGTAATTTTTCCCCCTCTTTGAATCCTCAGGCAAAATGATTTGCTTTAGAGTAATTAATGATCTTCCTTATATTTCCCTAAACATTAATAATATTGGCAGCAGTAACAATAAAAAGCTTCAAGACATTAAAGCTGCGAAGGTTGGGGTTGAGGTGGGGAGATGCATGAAGGAAGCCAGAGTGGAGGTATACCTGGGCCAGTCCCTTGGCAGATGGGTGGTAACTTCTCCGGATTGAGTGCCCATCATTTGGGTCTAGTAGCAACCCTGAAAGGTAGGTCCTGTCTTGCCATTTGTGGCTAAGGAAACACATCCAGCTATGAAAGCACCCAGCCAAGTAAGTGGCAGAGGTGGCATCACAAAGTACATTCTCAGGACCCTCCCCCACACCCACACCACAGCTCCTTCTGGGGAGATTTTAGGGCACATGAAAGAGGTGGTAGTTGCAGGGGTGCTGTAGGGAGCCAGGAGAGTTAAGCTAAGGATAATCACATAGCATTTGGAAGGAGGAAAACAGGAAACTTCTAGCAACCTGTTTTGCAACAATTCAAAATAGTTATAAGGCCCCAGTGATTTGGAGAAGGCTAGTGGTATATAGGTCCTAGGCCCTATCCCTAGTTCAGTAGATCAAGGTTGGGTTCAGTAGATCAGGGTTGGGTAGCAGGAATCTACATCTTATAATGAGCTGACCAGGAATGCCTGGGTGGCTCAGTGGCTGAGTGTCTGCCTTTGGCTCAGGTCATGATCCTGGGATCGAGTCCCACATCGGGCTTTCTGTGTGGAGCCTGCTTCTCCCTCTGCCTATGTCTCTGCCAACCTCTCTCTCTGTCTCTCATGAACAAATACACACACACACACACACACACACACACACACACACACACACACAAGCATATATGTAGAATGAGCTAACCAACAGATGCTAATGATCAGCCAGGTTTTAGAAACTTTACTGAAAGGCTTCCCTCTCCCTCTCCTTCCTTCCTCTCCTTTTCCCTCTCCTTCTGTCTCTCCCTGTCTCTCTGTCTCTTCCTCTCCCTCTCCCCTTCTCCCCTTGCCTCCTTCCAGATGAAGACTTTAAGCTTAGCTTTAGTGCATCAATTGTGTAGCACCTATTGCTCACCAGGAGGATGCTCATCTGTTTGAAGCCCTTAACTATGTGTTAGTGCCTAAAAGAAATAATTAGTTCTTTAAAGCTTTTCCAAAAAATCCCTTATTCAGGTGGATAAGACCTATATTATTATTGGTAATTTAAAGAAGAAACAGAAAGTAATTGCAATTATAGCTATACTTCCTTTCTTTCAGGCCAAGCAAGCAATACTTGAAATGGATGCCATTCGTAAGTTTTGTTTTTTTTTAATACAATTTGAAGTTTTCCTGTCTACTTGCATCTATCATATTTTCTAGCTTAAAGTTTATTTTTAAAAAATGTCCACTGTAAGAAAGGAGCGGTTCTCTATTCACTTTTAATAGAAGAGCTCGCAGATGGTGTAATCTCTTCCTAACACATTGACTTGTTTGTACATTGATTTTACCTGGTTTATCTGTGACTCACCTGATGACTGGCCATGGGTCTAGATCTCTGTGTCAACTAAGAATGTCAGATATGCTGCTAGGGTCAATTCTTACCCTCCCCTCTGCCACCACCAAATATTAAAGCTTCACATACACTTCCTACCACACCCCATCAGAGGAAAATCTCTGTTGATTACCTGTAAGAATCATGCCAACAGGATAGTTAATGGTTTCCCTGATGCAGCACAGATTTCAAAACATAACTGCCCCACATATGTGATTGTATGTCTGGGCTTATAAAACACGCAGAAAATAAATACAAGTGAGGTCTTTCCTACAAAATAAAACCTCATTCAACATCATTTATCACATCCTTGTTATCTCCCAGATTAAATAGGAATCAGAGGCATTAAAGACTTACAACCAAGTCTAACAAAAACTTTTAAAGTATTTGAAATAACTTACTTTTGAGGAATCATTCCCCAGGTGCGAACACCGATTGGCACACCCTCCACACAGCTGGTGGTTAACTCTCCAGGGGAAACAAGAAGCATTAGTGAGGTAGAAAGATGAGCCCCCCCTCACCCAGCACCATGTAGCTAAGATCCCCCATTTCACTGTCCAGCAGCTCCTGAGAGATGACATGAGTCATCTCAGAAGGCTAGGCTGGGGCCCGCTGCCCTGTCTTTTCCAAATCCCCCCATTTTATTCAGCAGAAAGCTCTTTAAGATTTTTTGTTTTTAATAAAAACACTCTAAAGAGAAAGTAACGTCATAGATGGGCATGTTAGACTTAAGAGGAAGATGAGGCTCTGAAGGAGTCTGCTATTTTTATGACTGACATCATTTAACAGAATCAAGTCCTTACCCCCAGCCTCTGAGCTAGTTCATGGACACCAATGAGGTTCTGTGAGTGCACAGAATGATTTCAAGCCACTAATTGGTACCACATGCCTTTCTTTCATGCCCAGGACTAGGCCAGAGTAACCCAGCCTGGGAAAATCACCTCATTTGCCCTACCTTGACTTTGGACTTGGCTGGGTATGAGCAGAGTAGGCCAGTCCATTGGGCCAAATGACCTCACTTATGTAACTTTGCTACTGACTTTGGACAAATGTGTGTGGTCTTTACAATCCTCAGAACATTCTCGAACTTTAGACACCCTTGAAGAAGCTGAACCCTATCACAGCCACATCCTAAAATTGTTTACCCTCAGGTTTCTGATGTTCAATGAAAGTGCTAGAGGATTAGATCCAATTTTCTTTCTCTTTCTTTCTTTCTTTCTTTTTTTTTTTTTTTTTTTAAAGTGGGTTCCTTGTTGGGCAAGGAGCGGGGCCTGAACTCACAACCCTGAGATCAAGACCTGAGTTGAGATCAAGAGTCTGATGCTTAATCAAATAAGCCAGCCAGGTGCCCCTAGACCTGATTTTCTTAATCTGCAGTCTGTATATCCCTTAGATAGATAGAGGCATAAACTATGAAATTAAATGAAAATCCCTTTTCTGGTAAGAGAACCTAAAGCATTCATCAATGTTGAAAAGAGTAATATCTAGAAAAGTATTAAGAGTCACTACTGGAGGACAGCTTCCATAGGGTAGGAGTAGCTCGACATCCTCCACCACCAAGCCAGACAGAGAAATTGTTCTTTGAATTGTCCAGGTCGCTTTGCACTGAGGGTCTCTGCTGTGGCCCATCACCACAGGCAGCCTGTCAGGGGCCTTGTTGACAAGTTCAGCTGCAGTGATGTTTATTTTAATAGAATTTTCTGACCTCTGGGGGTCATCAAGTTGCAGATGATCCTGCACGGCAGTAGGAGATTAACCACACCATATACATCTTAATAAACTTCCTACAAAGGGTAAAGATGCGGTTATGGCCCTGTTAATGCATGAAAAAGGAGAATACATAAGGAATGTGTGTGACTGTGTGTGTGTAAGTGTGTAAGAGAGAGCCCGAGAGAGCACATGTGTGCAAGAAAGGCAGCTTACCTTGCTGACAGACTTCTGAAAGTGTTAACATAAATGAAAAGTCCTGTGATATATATTCAAGGTCAGCTGTGGGGAGATTTTTTGTTTAAGATTTTATTTATTTGGGGAGATTTTTTTTTTAAGATTTTATTTATTTATTCATGAGAGATAGAGAATGAGAGAGAGAGGCAGAGACACAGGCCGAGGGAGAAGCAGGCTCCATGCAGGGAACCGGACGTGGGACTCGATCCCGGGACCCCGGGACCATGCCCTGGGTAGAAGGCAGTGCTCAACCGCTGCGCCACCCGGGCTTCCCGAAAGGAGAGATCACACCAAGTCTGATGACAAAGAATAAAGTCCTAGAAACCCAAAACAAGTACCGATCTTCTGAGAAGTCGCCGAACACCTCATTCTAACGGTGCCTGTGGTTATCTTTGCAGATTATCCCGGTTTCTGTTACAGTCCTGAGGGAGAGACGAAAGCATTGTGTGGTTCTAAAGATGGTTCGGCTCCGTATCGGCTGAGAAGAAAATCTGGTAAATAGGATGCTGTGATCAAAATTTAAGAATCTGGCGGGGGGGACAAGCAGTGAAAGATCCTTTCAGTCTGACTGTCAGGCTTTCATTCTAAACGTTTCTACATAACCCTCTATTTCCCGGGGAATATAAAACACACCAATCAACTAGTTTCACTTTGCATAGCATCTTACCACTAGCATGCAGGTACTGAAAGCCTATTGACTAAGACTGGGGGAAATGATATCCTATAAATGGCACACACACAAGATTATTCAAACCTAAACCTTTAGCCTGTGCTTGCTGAACCAGGCTCCTTGTAGTGTTCTCTTAGCCCTCAGATATTTTTGTCATTTGAATCAGTATCTCTTGAGTACCTACCTAACACCTCCTGCACTGCACTGAGGACAGGGAGTGTAAGAATAAATAATACACGTGACTCCTGCTTCTTAGGAGGTGATAGTTCAATGGGAGACTCAAAAAGGGTGAATAAGAACCAGTCTGCATAATGGACTGTGGCAGAGGTTGAGTGCAAGGAAGCTTAGAGAGAGATAAAGTAGAGAGAGGGGGCATTAACTCTCTAGGAGAGAGACGGCTTCCCAGAGCAGAGCACCTGGGATGGAGTCTGGGAGCTGAGGAGGCAGATTGGGCAGGAATAGCACATGCAAAGACCCTGAGATTTGAGCCAGCACACCTTAGAGCAGACCTCTATTGCCAGTTGTTTGGCCTGGCTGGAACATGGGATGGAGCTATGGGTGGAGGTGGAGGTGTGCAAGGTAAATCAGAAAGAGAAATGGTTGGAGCTACAGAAGGTATGGGCTTGATCCTGCAAGCTACAGAAGGATTTTCAGCAATGAAATGTTTGCCTTTTAAAAAGAGAATTCTGGCCTGAAGTAGGCTGTCCATCTAGTCTGGAGGAGAGATGATAAAGGCCTGGATTAAGACAGTGATGAATGGGTTGGCAGGGGAAGGAAGAATGTTGAGATCCCATAGGACTGTGATGGAGGAAAACAGGAGAAATTTAGAATGATGTCCTGATAGCTAACTTGGGTAGGTAATGTCCATGACAACCAAGATAAGAACTTGGATGAGGGGTGCTTGGGTGGCTCAGCAGTTGAGCATCTACCTTTGGCTCAGGGTGTGATTCTCACTGCGAGGATTGAGATCCACATCATGCTCCCTGTAAGAAGCCTGCTTCTCCCTCTGCCTATGTCTCTGCCTCTTTCTTTGTGTCTCTCATGAATACATAAATAAAATATTATTTAAAAATAAGAACATGGATGAAAGAACAGTTATAGGGGAGACTGGTGAGTCTGAGGCGTGTTAGGTTTGCTCAGTCTGCAGGCACATTGGGGGAATCGCCAGATTGATTGATTGTTAGCATTAGAGGTCTGAGGCTCAGGAGAGGGGTCCGGCTTAAGGATATAAAATTGAACACTGTCACCCTGTATGTGGTAGGTAAAGCTCGGGAAATTGCTCTACTAGTTGTGGGTAGGGTCGTTTTCCATTATGGGACTCCTTATTGCGCAGCTTAAATTCTATCCTACAGTTTAGTCAGAGAGAATGTCTTGCTGTTAAGTGTCTCTAAGTGACAGGGATTCAGGTATATTTAATTTTAAAAAGTGTCTAGAGCCCAAATAATTTGCTCAAATAATTTAAAAGAAAAAACTTTGATTTGGTTTTGCAAATGATGCTGGCCTTATTTTTTCCCCTAGAACCTTCCTCAAGATCACATAAAGTTTTGAAGACCAGTGGTAAGTCCTAAAATATCTTTTCTTTTTCATTCTTGCTGTTATCCACTGAGTCAAACCATACAAAAGCATAAACACCATATAAATTGACAGATTTTATTAACTTCTATAAGTAATAGAGCCCCATTATATAATGTAAAGCCAAATGACATAAAATATCTGCAATGTAGATAACTGGTATAAAAATATTAATATCACTATTATGTAAAGAAATTCCGTATGTCAAAGAGAAGAGACAAAGGACTCTCTTTTAAAGGGCAGAGGGGTATCTGGGTGGCGTAGTCGGTTAAGCATCCAACTCTTGGTTTCAGCTCAGGTCATGATCTCGTGGTCAGGGATTGAGCCCTGCATCAGGATCCACACTCAGTTCAAAGTCTGCTTCAGATTCTCTCTCTCTCAAATAAATAAATATTTTTTAAATAAATAAAAATCAAAGGCAAAGAATGTAATTGGGCAGTATCACAGAAAAAAAACACAAATCATGAATAAAATTTATAAATGGTCACTCAAGTTAATAATCTGAAAAATCATTTAAATACATTTAAAGGAGATAGAGAAGGGAAAGCTATAAGCTCAACCAAAAAAATACAGAAAAACAGGCACTCCAAAATGAATAGTGTATAAATATCTGCAACCCTTGTGGAGCAAAATTTGGTAATGCCCATTTAAATTTAAAATACACATTTACTCCTGACTCAACAATTTCCCTTCTTTCACCTTTATAAATTTCACAGTGTACACTTCCTATATATAAGTGCTCCCCCAAGTGTGGCTAGATCCAAGTGTGTGTGTTCTCTGCAGCACATAAAATGCCCATCAAGTAGAAAAGAGTCCAATAAATTGTAGTATATCCTGGAATACTATGTGGAATATTCTGTAGTAGTCAAAAAGAATGGAATACCTCTCTACCTACGACAAGTGTGTCCACATATATTTAGCAGGAAATACAATGCTGCATATTGCACTTTTATTTTAAAAACAAAACCATGCATTGTGGTGGGCTGGGGCCAGTGGGTATGGGAGCTGGGAAGAGGACCATCAAACTGCTATAAGTATGGTAACTTCCACAGGGTGGGATTTGCTGAGAGGAATCGATCACTGTTTTCTTGATATGCTTTCATAATTAAACAGTGTTTAAAGATGAGCCACATGTCATCGAGGTATCTGAAAGGGAGTCTGTCAGGATGTGGCTAGGTACACCTTCCCCAGAAACCCACCTGAACTGCTCCTTAGCACAGTGCCAAGGTGACCCTGGTATTAAATGCTATCTGTATTGTTCAGTGAAAACCAATAAAATGTTTAAAAACTAACAAAAGCATAGCCTTGTGTTTAAGTGACTTTCATGGCTTAGGGCATGTACTTCAGATGATACATATTTGGGGGGAAGATTTTGAAACTTATTAACATGAACTAGTCTGTTGCCCTCAGGGATTAAGAAAGGTACTTGACACTCAGATGTATGTAAGGTTTTTTCTTTTCTACATATACTACAGGCTATATAACAAGGATAACTGAGAGACATTTTCTGAAAATGAAGTCTAAAGGGCCCCAATGCCTCTTGGGCTTCAGTTATTGACAAGTTTTAAAATCCTGTAAAATAGGGGTACTAACATATGCATGCAGTACATTTTTAAACCTTAAAATTAATTCTTTTAAAATCTTTTATTTTTCAGAAACAGCACAAGACATCCAAAAGGTAAACACTATTACATTTCTTATTTTGAAATGTTTACTTAGGCACCCCGTATAGATACCCTTATATATCTCACCCCCAGCCCGTATTCCAAAGGTAAGCAATTATTTTACAGTTTGAGATGGATTTAAGTAACGATTCATCCTTATAACCTCCCTCTTCCTCTGGCTTCATTTCTCAGAACTAAGGTAATGATTTCTTCATCCCCCTCTCACCTCAAAAGCTGTAAGGTTTCCTAGGGTGTACTACACATATCCTAAGGACTAGTGTGACGCACCCCACATTGCCCTGCACCTCTAAGCATATAAGACCAAGGCTCCTGCCTCCCGTATGTTGCCCTCTTATCAAAACATCAGCCTTTGGTCACAGAGATCCCCTTCTAAGAATATGGGCTGGCTACTAGTATGAGAAGCATGATGAGAAGTATAATGAAACTTCATCATATGAAGTTTGGACTTTTCTTCCTCTGATAAAAGGTTAGGAGAGAGGAGGACTAAAAATGATATGCTCTATTGGAAGATGTCTATCAAAATTTATTACCTATGAAGAATAGATATTGTATCCTGACCTGAGTAAACCATGTCCCATTGTCTACTGACTAATTATCTAGGTTAACAATTCTTAGAGAATGGATTGTGGGTTTTGTTTAATGTTCTATATCTGTAAGGATGCAGTTGTGAAACTCTTTCCCCACAATTCCACTGTAGCACTCCTGAGCACAGGGCCCAAGTAACCTTATTAATAAATGCTGTATCTTTCCAATAAGTCCAATCACATGTCTAAAAATCAACAGTCTTACCTCAAAGTAATTTTCTTAATTAGAGCATGTGAATTTTTTTTCAAGTAGCACATATTTGGAAGCTTTTGAAACTTATTAGTTGGTTATTCTCCTGAAATACAGCATGAAATTTTGATTTTTTTAAATCTACATTGTTTTCATAAACAAGTACTGCAGAAGGCTCCCTCCTCTTTAAGGCAGCCAAACTAAGATCATGGAGCTAGGCTCTGGTTCATATTAGGTAGAAGGGATCACTCCACCAGTCCTCAGGATGGAATCTCAAGAGCTTGTTGGAAACTTTCGACAATAGTGATCAAGCCAAGTCTCCATATGGGGACTAACTAAACCTCATAAAATTTGAAGACAAGAAAGAAGTAAAGCAAAGTACTTTTTCCTTAGTGGTAAAATTCCATCTCCTAACAAGAACAAACAATACCAAATGCAAGGAGAACAGATTTACTAATGGTTAAAGAGTTTATAACAGGAAACATTCCTTAATAATAGCTTCGTATTTCTCCCAGAATACATATTCTAAGGCCGTGCGTGCGTGCATGTGTGTGTGTGTGTGTGTGTGTGTGTGTGTGTAGACAAAAGGGAAGGAAGGAGGGAGAGAGAGAGCAAGAGCAAGAAAGAGAAGGGGGCTGTTAAAGTCATGCTTGGATTCAGGTATAGATTCAAATCCATTTCTGTCAATCCTATGCTATAAGATGACAGGCAAGTTGCTAACCTTACCAAGACTTAGTTTGCTAATGTACATAATCATTATAAGACTAAATGCAAAAATGTATTTTTAAAAGTACTTAGTACAGGGATGCCTGGCTAGCTCAGTCAGCGGAGCATGTGACTCTCTATCTCGGGATTGTGAGTTCAAGCCCCACATTGGGTGTAGAGATTACTTAAAACTAAAATCTTAAAAGAAAAAGTACTTAGTACAGAATATGGAGCAAAGCAAGTGCTCCACAAATAGTAGCTATCATCATCTTATTATTAATGGCTATAAGGCTAAGAATGTAGAAAAATGGGGAGGAGGAAATGTTCATCATGGTTCTACTGAAATTGAGATATCTAAACCACATACGTTATGTCAAATCCACATACTGATTATTTCTCCATCTAAGAGCTATTTCAGTTCTCCTAATGATTTACTTTATGTAAAATATCAGTTTCCAAAGTCCTGCTATCTTCCTTTCAAGTAATTACCTTAAAAAATATCTTTTGATATTAAAAATTCAGGTTTTCTAATTTTCTAAAGTGTCTGGGAATCTTTCTGGGATGGAAGATTTTAAGGAGGTATTACTTCTGGCTGTTCACAAAATCCTTTTGTTACACTTTCAGATTGTTTTGTCATGACTTCACTAGTTAATACTAACTAATTTTATAAAACATAGTTACTGGGTGTCTGTATTTTATAACATGATACCAGTACAATCTGAGTAAGAAATAAGGGAGAGATACTAAAGGGTAAAGAAAAAAAATAGAGCCATAAATAAAATAAAATATTATATATATATATTTAGTGTGTATATATCCATATATGTGCATATTCATACATTCCTAGGCCTCAAATGGTCAACAATTTGATTGTGTGAAAAAAAAAAAAGCAAAAGATTAAATGAGATTCTTTTTAATTTCAAAGTTTTCATGGAAAAATAGCATTCAGGATGAAATTTTATTCTTGTCTTCCCTACTCTTCCTTCCTGGTATACAGGCAGGCAGGCAGATAGAAAGACATATTGTTAGCAGGTTATTTCAAGGTAATATGTATCCCAATTTCATCGACAAGTGATGAAAAATTCTTGCTAATTTTCATTCTTCTAATTTGACATTTCTAATAGGTTACTATAGTGTTTTGACCAGAAAATATGTCCTTGCTACTAATGAGTTTGAACAGTTCTTAACCCTTTCAACTCTTTGAAGCTAATTCTTATACCTACAGAGGGCGTCAGAGGACTGTCCACTCCCTCTATCTGCACAATTCAGCTCCGTCAAGAAAGGTTACAAGTTATAAACGACTCCATTGGGTTTTTTTTTAATTAGAAATTGTTAATGTCACAATATTTTATTTCCTAACAAGTATCTAAATATTACTTAATTAAATGTATTTTGAAAGAAAGTAAAATGTTTATTAAATTAACAATGGATTAAGTTACATGTCTGCAACAAAGGCTAGAATTAATAAACCAAAAATTTGCCTAGAATCTATAAACCAAGGCAATGCCAGTCAGGTGCATCGTAGGTCTGCAGATTTCAGGGAAAGCTTTAAGGTGTGGAGTCGGATTACTGACAGAGGCTTCTCATATACCAGAAATCACAAAAAAACTCCTGGGAGTCAAGCATCAGATAGAAACCAGATACAATGGCCCTTGATACCTATATATGTTCATTTATATAATGTTATTTACCAAGTGTACATTATTAGAAGTATTTAAGAGTTTTCTGTATTTTGCTGATTCCCTGCATTAGGGTAAGGGGTTTGGAGTCAGACTTAAGTTTGTGCCCTAGCCTTTCTACTGACTGGAGAGATCCTGGATTTCCTTATGTGAAATTGGTACAATCATGTCTAATTCACTAAGTGACTATGAACATTAAGTGTGGAGAATGTCTGCAAATGGCCTAACCTATTTCTAAGTAAATATCAGTTCCTGTCCTTTCAGCCCCTTTTGTAAAAATCTGAAGAGGTGCTTTTCAACTCCATTAATATCAACAACATGTACTGATCATTGGCTTTATGAACATTATAGTCCAGCGAGAGAAGCAATGTGTAAAACCAAGAAAGCGTCATATGTTATGTGTCCATGTCATGGCAGTTCAATCAATATGTTTCTATCCACTTCAGGTTTCCAGAGAGGAAGGGTCTCCCCAGCGGACCTCAACCCGGCCATCTCCCGCCCAGAGGAACAACCAGCCAAGCAGTTCTGCCATTATCAACGTGCTTCGTGGGGGTGGAGCCATCAGAAACATCTGGACAGACCACCAGATCAGACAAGCCTTATTTCCCAGTCGTCGGTCCCCTCAGGAGAACGAGGATGATGAAGATGATTATCAGATGTTCGTGCCGTCCTTCTCCTCCTCAGATCTGAACTCTACCAGACTGTGTGAAGACAGCACTTCCAGTCGCCCTTGCAGTTGGCACATGGGACAGATTGAGCCCACAGAGACCACCAGCTCCAGCCACCGGGTTGTCAGGCGGGCCAGTAGCGCTGGTGAGAGCAATACATGCACTCCTGAAATAAGAATTAGGGACAGTGGTGGCTCTCAGTACAGCCCCCGAAGGGAACTACAGAGTGACCCTAAAACAGAAGGGCAGGATGGAATGACTCCCTTTGGGTCATCTATAGAGTTGACTATTGATGATATAGACCATGTCTATGATAACATAAGTTACGAGGACTTAAAACTAATGGTTGCAAAACGGGAAGAAGCTGAATCCACACCCCTCAAAATAGCCAGGGACTCTGTTCGCCCCAAGAGCACCCCAGAGCTAGCCTTCTCAAAGAAGCAAGCTGGCCACGAGAAGAGCTCTCTGCACACAAAAAGGGATGGAGCTCTAACAGGTTGCCAGGCATCCAACCAAAGCACACACGAACTCCAGATGGTTGAGGAAAACATCTATGACACCATAGGGCTCCCAGATGCACCCTCGCTGGATTTTAACTGCAGCAGCCTAAAGCGTCCCAAGAGGAGCACCTTCTTAGGTCTGGAAGCCGACTTTGCCTGCTGTGACAGTCTGAGGCCCTTCATTTCCCAGGATAGCCTCCAGTTCAGTGAGGATGAAGCTCCTTACCACCAGGGGCCTTCTGATAATGATTATTTGAGTTTGCTCTATAACTCTTTCAGCTGTAACCTATCTATAGGTGATAAATCTATATCTGATAAGTTGTCTGAAGAAGTAGATGAAATCTGGAATGACCTGGAAAATTACATCAAGAAAAACGAAGTCAAAGCTAGAGACCGGCTCCTCGCAGCATTTCCTGTCAGCAAAGATGACGTGCCAGACAGGCTGCACTCCGAGAGCACGCCTGAGCTGGGCAGAGATGCGGCGCATTCTGTGTCTACCCTCTCGCTTCCTGAAGGTCACACCTTCCTCACGCCCCTGAAAGACAAGCCTGGCAGAGCTGGCCGGGCCAACTGCCCTTTTGAAGAGGACCTGATTTCTAAAGAAGCCTCCTTTATGAGTCTTAACCGGCTGTCTTTGGCCAGTGAAACACCTCCCATGGAAAACCCCTATGACTTGGCCAACAGCAGCAGTCTGTCCCAATCAGACTTGGAAATCCCTGACGCCGGGATGGATGTCAGTGATAAGACAAGAAGCAGGGTTTTTATGATGGCCAGGCAGTATAGTCAGAAGATCAAGAAGGCAAATCAACTTTTAAAAGTGAGAAGCCCAGAGTTGGAACAGCCACTGGCCAGCCAGCAGCATAAATCCACGCACAAAGACCTGGCAGCCATCTTGGAAGAAAAGAAGCAAGGGGGTCCTGCCATCGGTACGTTCCTTCACACTGCTTTCCCTCCTTCTTGAAATTAGGATGAGAGGGCAGCTTTCAGGTTCTAAAAGTCCTCGAAATGGTGAGAACGTTGCCACTCAGACATTCGTTCTCTCAAATTGAGACCACAGACCTAACTACAAACACCTACAAGGCCATGACTAATCTTTTCCCACTTTAGCTCACAGAGTCGCACAAGTCGGAGCCAAGATTCGGTTCTCGGAGATTTTGTTGTTTGTATAACGCTGTCTCTACAGACTTGATATTTTAAGAAGTTTTCACTAATCTGAAGTATGAAAAATAGCAATCAGTTGAACTTGTGGCAGGTAGAGCTTTTCCCTGTGTATCACTGTGCCGGGACGTGTCATGGCTCGTGTCAGCTTTGAAGATTTGGAAGCATGTGGAATAGGGTTGCTCCAGAATCCTAACAAAAATGCCCACTCATCCTGACAGATGAATAGGAGGCTTTTCCCACTTTTAAAAAGCTGTCCATCCTATATACCTCAGATGTTTTCTCATGTATTTCTCTTACCAGTTGACTTTTTTAAATAGTTGCCATAGAATAGCTGGTGTCATGCATTTAATACTGTCTCACTTGGTATTCTCAGATAGCTTCCAAAAAGTATAATTCTTTCAATCAAGCTTCCTTTGTGGGGCAGAAAACTGGGATCTCAGGTATGATATCGGTATGATTAGGACTAAAGGAAGGTTTGACTTCTTTCTCTGTTATAAAAAAGTACAGAGACAAAATCTGATACTGAGAACACAGATGCAAATGAGACACATGATTGTCATGGAAAGAAGAAACCCAAGGACCCTGGCTCTCACCTTAGGAGCTTTTCACCTCTGGACCCAGAAAGATTTCTGAGGTTAGGCCCAGGAATCTGCAATTTAAAACAGTGTGTCCTTTTGATCCTATTTTAAGAATCCCAACCCTAGATTTTCTGACAAAGGACCACCTTGGTATCAAATGAGAGGAGACCTGTCTCCAATTAAAAGTAGAACCCAGATGGCTCAATATCAAGGCACATTCAGGTAGTTAGGATGGTGACATGGCTCATCTGGCCAGATTGATGCCACTAGCCCCCTTTCTTTGAGATTGATTTCTTTATCTCTGCAGAAAGTGAGTAAGAAGGAGATATCCAAATCCTAAATGAAGCCACAAGTTACAACAAGAATCTATAGGGAATTTTAAGTTTGGGAGTGTTTAAGAATTGTCCAAAGCTTTAATCTTTTTCTAGAGCTACTCATACAGTTTCATAATAAATAGGGAAGGTAAGCCCTGAAATTGCTACCTAAAGGATTTTACGGACTCTCTTGAATTGTTGTTCTTTTTAAATAAAGTGAAGGTGAAAAGTGATTTTTGTATGAATGTGAGAGACGAGATGCCATGTATTTTTCTCCTTGCAAGAATTTGTTTGAATTAATTTGTGTACCTTTTCCATTGCTAGCGTTGCTAAGCTGGTTGTTGTTACACATGGAAAAAGTGACAGAGTTCCAGCTGTGGAAGGGCTGTTTGGGGCATAGATGGCATTGGAAACAGTAGTGCATGCACAATGCAACCACCAACTCAACATGGAAGGAATAGAATAAGGTTTCTGATGATGAAGGATTATACCAGACTGTTGTTTAAAAAGTGGTAATTGCCTGAGCCAGGTTGTTTTGAACATGGACCATTCATTAAGTTGCAAAACTCAAACCTTGATAGAAGCACGTCCTTCAATGTAGAATCATTAGGGCTTACAACCACCTTGAATAGTCTTCTTTTTTTATCCACCTTTTAAGTATTCATAGATGTCCCTTTGGGGTTTTCTTTTGCTTTTTACTTTTGGTTTATTTTCCATTTGTTTTGCCTATTGATGTCTTCTTAGGATCCTATGGGATCTTTTTCTCAGCTCTGCGTCTGGGTCCTTTCTTGACATGGTGGGTTACTACCGACGTTCTCCCCAACAGAGAGGAGGAGATCTCTAAAGTCATCTTCTGAGAGTGGGGTCTCCACCGCTATCTGGCAGGAGCATGTCCCTAGGGCCTGCCATCTCTCGGACCTGAGGAATCTTCCATCTGGGTGGATCGAGACCACTTCCTGTGCCCACTAGGCTTTCAATCAGTTGACATGATGACTCCTTTTCTCTCTCTTGTTTATCTGGGCACAGGACGTCATAATCGAACGGACCGATTCTCCAGACTTCTTCGTATGGGCCTTGCCACTTTGCCAGGAGCTTGCTCTCGGTGTTGTACGGAAGGAGGAACGCCCTATTCACCTGCTGAAACTCTCGAGCACCTTTATTGAACTCTCTGGCGGGGGTCTACAGGCCCCGGGTCAGATTTCTGCCTCTAAATCACCCATCCAGGTCTAGTGACTCCCACTCTTCAGAGCCTGTTGTAGCATGCCGGCATTCCTGTGTAGTCAGGCCTCCCCCCTTGATAGTCTTTGAGGCAAACGAGGCCTTTGGGTTCCTTTTTTGTGATGTTTTACATGGGAGAAAGCCGCATATAGGCTGGAGGAATTTTCCTGTTCGTGTAGAGAAGGCAAAATAACATTTTATGCTTTGGTCTACATCTCAAGCAGCATCAGAAGCTTTGATTGTAATCCTCTGTCTTGAAAACAGTGTATTTCATACTTATCTCAGCAAGGATCACTTCCAGTTTTTATCTGGAATTCTAAGAACACCTCCTCTTAAACTTACAGAGGATAAATAAACCAGACACAGCCCTGAGGTTGTCACATAATGATAACATATATATTGTATACAGGATATCGATGCCAGAACTAAGGATGATGGGGAACTTTGATCTAGCTGACTAATACTAAGGTTTTTAGACCAGAGGTGTCATCTTGGACTGGTTATTTCCTATAAGTCTGGTTAAAGAAATCTGTTTAATGACAGATGTTGTTTTGGAAGCATTCTTTTATTCACATTGCCATTGAACAAATTACAGACTCTCTTAGAGTGCCAGCTGAGACAGACAAAACACAAATCCCTAAAACTTAGAAAGGTATAGTATATTGGTCTATTCATGTGATACTTTTTATTCCAAATTTATAAATGGTCAACTTTTTATTATCCAAAGATAAACTGTGCCCATTTTGAGTTATCTATAGGAAGCATTTTGATCAAAGACTATATTCCTGCCTCTTTTTTTTTTTTTTTTTCCTCTACTATGCCCCAGATTTTCTAGGCTGCCCATCCACTCTCTGTGGTATGGTCTTAGGGAAAGCACATCCATTTTTAACCCTAGGCTTAAAATAAAATGCAGTCCAAAAATTGTTTGAATAATTATGTAGTTCTTGAGACCAATTTGTATCTAGAATTATGCTTGGTGCTCTGCAAGGATTGTTCTCCAAGATTAAGTGCTCATGGACTAGCTAAAATGATAAACTAGCCCATGTAAAACAACTAGCAACACAAGATTATGTGTGTGTGTACATGCATGTCCATGCATTTGTGTAGCGTATAGCTAAATAATATGGCCCACACTAAGAATATAAGATTTCAGAGGAGAGAAATGGGTTAGAAAATGATTCATGGAAGGGGTAGGGCTTATAGAGGGTCTTTAGCTATAAATAAGATTTGATTAAGCAAAGGAAGAAGAAGAAGAAGAGTGTGATTAAGGAAGAAAGAGGCATGAAAAACACTGTGGTTATCTTGGTTTCAGGTCATCTGGCCTATCGTGTTCTAAAGTCAAAAGCTAATTGTTCTTACACAACTTTATGGTTAAACATTGGTACTCAAATAGGTTAACCAGATGTTTTCATTAGCTCTCATTGTATTCTCCAAAATTGTCATCTTTGGGACTTTATGAAGGTTAGGGCCTTCCTGACTTAGCTTTGGGATCATATTCAGGGCCACAGCATAGAGGAGAATGGTTTGGGCAGAATCATTTGACAATCAGGTGCCACTAATTACCAGCGACTGTCTCAAGGTCTAGCTGCCATTGTTTGGGCTATTAACTATAAAGTTAATTAAATATTATAGATTTCAGAATGGCTAACATAGGCACTTTGGTGTTCACAGAAACTTTCAATCTCTTAAGGGGTTGCCAAATTTAATTGGTATTAAAAGTCTTTACCACTTAAGGAATAATAGCTCAAGTTTTTGTTACTAGGAATTCTAAACTAAGATTCTCTGTTATTCCAAGGAATTTGGGCTTAAAAACCTGGAGGATCTGATTATGGGATCTATGAAAACGTAAACAGATGATTTACTCCAATTTGGGAGATTTGGGAGGCAAACAATTTGAGAAGGTTGCAGTTAAAGGCACCCAGAATAACAGCCAATATCTTCTGTTCTAATAAAAGAGTTTAAAGAAATGGCAGAAACTCAACTAAATATTTTGTTTAAATTCAAGGAATAATTTGCTAACAACGGGCTACTAAAAATATTAATAGCTTAAAGAAGAAGGAAATGTAATGTCACTTGCTGGCCATCATATATGGGATAGCTCCTTTTGTAGAGACTGTGTAGATGTGGTGTGGGCAATTTATCGGATGCATGGAATTCTTTGATTCTAGGGCAGTCTCATGGGTACCTGGATTGGGTTGATTGGGGTGGGGGGGGCGGTGCAGTAGCTCTTGAAATTGACATCTTTGGGCTCTGTCTCTGAAATCATTCCTGCCCCAAGAGAGTATTCTATCCATAGCACGGTTCGGTTCTGTTAACATCTTTAGAAATGTCTGTATTAAGAAGTGGAGCAGAGAGGAGAATGGCCTCATAGCTGAATGTGAAGTGGCAATAGCTTTCATGGAGTAAAAGCCAAATCCTGTTCTGGACAAATACTAGAGGGTATTACATTATCAATTATATGCACAGATGACTCATTCTCAATATCTTAGGAGCATAGACTTTAGTGAATGGCTTCTTGGTGATGGGAAAGAAGATGCGGGTCAGTCAATACACATGGTTTTGAAATCCTGGAAAGGAGGCCCTCCTGTAGACACTGGTTTCCCAGACAGTGGCAGGAGACTGCTGCCCAGAAACAAGAAATACAGGAACAGCCACCAGGAGAGGACTCTTCTGGGAGTCCTTGTCTGAGAGCAGTCAAGGCTAATGAAAACCCAAAGGTAGCCACTGCATGGTAGATTGTATCATCTTCCTTTTAATGACTACTTATTTTTCATTGACCACGGTTTAAGTGCTGACCTTCTTGTTTTTACAATGCCTGTTTTGTTTTTGTTTTGTTTTGTTTTTTAGCATTGACACTATTTCATGCTTGTAAAGAACACTAGAAACTTTCATTACAAATAGCAAACATTTGCAGACCTAAAATAAAATAATCCAGAGTTAGATCAATTTAAATGAACCTTTAGGTGACATTCTTTTTACATTTTTATTTTTTATTAAACTATGGATTATTTTATTAGTTCGTGTTGCTTAGTATTCAATGATTAATGACTCATCTTCAAACTTAAAGGTCCTGTGTATTTAAATTTTTCAAAATGTTTGTTAAAGTGTTAGATTTTTATTTCTTTAATATTTGCATGTAGAAATCATCCCACGTATGTTTATTGTTTCCATATTTGCCTTCCAGGTGCCAGGATCGCTGAGTATTCCCAGCTGTATGACCAGATTGTGTTCAGAGAGACTCCTTGTAAGACTCAGAAGGATGGCTGGGCCAGCCCTCAAGAGCCCTCCAACCTCAGATCTACATCATCTTCCCAGGCCCAACTTAGCAGTGAGGATTGGCTTTTGCATTCAACCTATAGTAATGGAGAGTTAGTGGATTTCTGTCCCCGGCCAGAGCAAGACTTGAAGTCAAAACATCCTACTTTAGAGATCAGTACAAAAAGCATTCCAAGACAGCTGTCCACAGCTTGCTCTGTGCCTTCTCTTCAAACCTCTGACCCTCTGCTGTGCTCCTTGCAGAGACACAGTGTGATAGTCAGCCAGCCCAACAAAGATAACTCGTATCAGGGCCACCTCTACAATTCGTTGGGTCGGAAAAGCATCAGTGCGAAATCTCAGCCTTATAGCAGGTCTCAGTCCTCTTCTTCAATCTTGATAAACAAGTCGGTGGACTCCATCAGCTACCCTGGTGAAATGGGAAAGAAACAGCCACTGTCTATCCACAAAAGTTCGAGGTGTGAGAGTCACCAGGATTTGCTGCCAGCTATGGCTGACCCGTGTCAGCAGGGCCCTGAAAAACACTCAGATCTCACGCTCCGAGACTCACAGAAGGTTCTGGTAGTCAATAGAAATGTACCCTTAAATGCCCAAATAGCCACACAGAACTATTTTTCCAATTTCAAAGAGACTGAAGGAGACGAAGACGACTATGTGGAAATAAGATCTGAAGAAGACGAGTCAGAAGTAGAGCCATCCCATGGTCGGAGGAAGAAATCTGACCCAAGGATTGCAGAAGCTGACTTTTCGGAGGACCCCTGCACCAACAGCACCCCTTACTCTTTGAATAGTCCATGCACTCCAAAAAAGCCGATAAGTGACAAGCTTGGGATTTCACCCTACCTGGCATCGTACAGCGATTCGGACAAACTGAACGACTATCTCTGGAGGGGCCCGTCTCCCAACCAGCAAAATATTGTCCAGTCGCTGAGGGAAAAATTTCAGTGTCTCAGTTCAAGCAGCTTTGCCTGAGGTTCTTGGCAGAAGCCACCGAGTTACCGTCGCATTATGCTCCTACATGACAGATACTGACAGGTGTTTTCTATGTACCAGATTAAAACAATTTTGTAACAACCAGAAGTGTAAACCCTGCTTTCTTTTACAGCACAACTTTTTGAAACGGCTGACACTCCAGCCGGGACCGTACTGTAGAGCCAGTGTCAGCATCTAACAGTGTGTTCCTGATGCTGACTGTCTTCATGCTTCATGTAAGTCAATCTTACTTGAATATTTTTAGCCTTTGTTTTTTGTTTTGTTTTGTTTTGTTTTGTTTTTTAACATCATGGCCATGATATCTGCTCCCGTATCCTGACAATAGTGCCCAGAGTCTAAGAAATGCAAGAGTCCTCTCCTATCATCCAGAAGCCACGAGTGGTTTTATTCTAGGACCCAAAGGCAGCAAGGAGACTTTTCCACATGTTTTAAAAAGGAAGAGAAACTAAAACTATTTCAAGGATCATGCTTATTATGCCTGGCATTTTGGTTACATTGGAAACAAGACCCTAGGGTAGCTTAAGCTAGAGATCCCGAATGGAAGTATACATGCTCGTCTCACTCTGCATCACTTACCCCTACGTCTGTTCACTCTATGGCAGAAATTGGGTAGCTATTGGACATTAGAAGGGAGCAAGACCAATATTTTCTGTAAGCATATATCCTTGCCTGTATTCCTGGATACTTTCTGGAGAATATGCTGCTTATCGTGTTGATTTTTGATTGCTGGAGTAACATAATTCCCTCAGGTGCTCAAAGGAAACTTCCCAACAAGAAAATGCAAATTGACTAACCTGTTAGAAAGGATGGGGAACAACTTGATGATCTCCTCATATTGCAGTTGAAGGCAGGGGTGGAAATAGGAACCCTTCGGGCTATTTTTTGTGCATATCTCTGATCAACACACAGTAAAACATGAGCCAACATAAAACACTTTCAGGCCAGCCTTTCCAGAGCAGTTTTTCATGTGTACTTTCCTGAGATTTGTACCTCAGCCAAATGACCTGATCCCAACCTTGAGGATTTCACTGGCTGCAATGAAATTTATTTTCCGAAGTCCGCATAACATGGGGGCCTTTTCTAATTGTTTTGAGGCACATAAAAGACAAGAATCTTTGCTTACTAAGCTCTGACTAATACCGTCTTTGATGTAATTGTGGTCTTCAACTAATGGTCCATTGTGATAATCATGTACTAATCTAAGGCTTTATGGAAGGAAACAGAAAAACGAAAACAAGATCTTGTGCGTAAAAAGCAAAATAAAAGAAGTGAAAGAGAAAGGTGAAGGCGGATCTGTTGCTATTTTATAAAAATGTTCTATTTTCTGGAAGACTCCAGTCGATGCAACAAGAATGTTTTCTCAAACACAAATGTTGTATTCTCCTTTCAAGCATTTTTACATTCTGGAACCCCTTCCCCGATGGGCTCAATTTTCATTTATGTATGTGTAGCAAAGGGGACCTGGGCTTTCATTTGAAGGCAAGCAGTGATACCGATTTCAATTGGTGACATCCAACCGTAATTCTCTTCCTCTTTGTAAGTCCTGTTCCTCTCTTAACCATGAAACATCAGATGTAACCATCCTTATTTTACAAACAGGTACCTGTGGCATTCATTTTTCCTTTTAAGTAACAAAAAATAACCCAACTTTCTTGCTTCTCTATACTATTCTTTCTTCTTGTAGCTTATAAAACCAAGTCCATGTTGAATGGCATGGTTCTAGAAACATTCCTGCTTTCACTGCCTTTCTTTAAACTTGACACAAGTCTTTAATAGTGAGAGTATCAGAAAAGACAAGCCCTGTAGGAAAGTATATTCTTAGACTTGCTAGAGGTATCCCTAAGTGGTTTTTCAAACAGTTACTGATTCTTCTTGTCCTAAGAAAGCAATTTCCTATTTTTGCTTTTTTAGTTTGTGTGACCCCCAATTCTATATTGTCCATATTACTGTGGTGTCTTGCTCTTGGAAATTGATTCTTCACACCAGTGTCTCATTGCATGACTTTGATGTTGCCTATAGGAATACACCCTGCCGCACGAAGGGGGATGTCTTGCTGTATAAAATGTCTATGTGATTGTCTTTAGGTTCTAGGACAAATCTTTATAGATCACTTCTGTCAGCCAGGATGCAGATTTTGAGAGCTGTGTGTATATGTATAATCATGTTTGTATTTTTCCTCAATGTTACCAGTTAAATGCTTTTGTTTAAGATAGTTTCTTTTGGAGGTGGGTTAAGATTGTATATAATTGGGGGAAAAGTTATATGTACTTAAAAGTATGTCAAGTTCTTATTAGGTCTCTGTACTGAAGGTTCAATTTTTTTTTAAAGTTCACTTTTCACCTACTCTTTGTGCAAAAAAAAAAATGCATCTAGGAAAAGATAGTTTAAATATTGTATATAAGATAATGAAAGTTAGTAATGCTCATTATTTAATAAAGTTTGTAAAGTGAAAGTAAATTATAGTGTGAATTGGTATGTTTATTCTAGGTAGGTCAAGGTTTTTCCAAACAAATTTAGTTCTAATATTTTGTCTTGTCTTGCAAGCCATGCAGACAGTGGCTCAGGGTTAATGACAATATACCACATTTCAGTGACAGAACATTTTCTGTATGTTTGGATCACTTTTAAAATAATGGTAAATGTTTTCTTGATCGGTGGCTAAATTAGATCAATCACTAGATTATATATATATATATATACTTTTGGTAGTAACAGAAGACATCTTTTAAACTATTTCATTATTGAATTAAAACAAAGCTTTGGGGGCACAAATTAATGTGGGATTTTTTTTTGAGTATAACACTGTTCCAAATTTTTTTGACAAAAATTGTATATAGAACAGAAGCATGTTACTGCAAATTGGTAATTACAGACCATTTCTTAAGCAATTCTACTTCCAAATACAAGTATAATAACCTACCTCAACATAACGAAAATGTTACCTAACTTCTTTTTTTTTTTTTTTCCTAACTTCTTTATACAGAGGAAAATAACTTTTAAATTTTTCTTGAGAGTGTTAAAGTAGAGAATTTCTAAACTTCACATTGAGGATCCATCTGACTTATTTTTCTGTCTTGAGGTTGAAAGTAGATGGGGTTTTCTGTAAGTCATGAAAGGTCAATTTAGAGAAGTAAACAATGTCCTGTGTAAATTCCATACATAAATCCTTAGGGAAAAGCAGAAAAATCTTAAAAATCAGGCTTGTAATGAACTATAAACACAGCTGTTAAATATGAATATTAACATTTTTGTTTTCTTTTGTTAAAAAGAATGTTTTTTAATCTCTAGTTTGAAGTGCAAATGTTAATAAGAGCTTTCCCATCCTTGTGCTCTGTTGGTTCAGCATCAGACACTTGATTTCGGCTCAGGTCATGATACTTGGGGTCATGAGATGGAGCCCATCCGGCTCTGCCCCTCCTCCTCAAATAATAAATAAATCTTAAAACAAAACACTCTCCCATCCTCTCTACATTACATAACTTCCACTATCAAGGCAGTGGTAATTGTGCTCAATTGTATCAGCCAGAAAGGGATTGCACTAAAAAGAAACTGCTTCAAACTTTTTGTTAATTTACATATGTCTTTAACTTAAACCTTGTTCTGTGGGTAAGACCTGGAGCTTTCTTAGGCATGCTTTTTCAATGATTTTGGTTTTTAAAAAAACGTGGAAACATTATCATTTCCTCACATTTAGCTTCTCACATTTTTCTTTCCTTTTTTTTTTTTTTTTTTTTTTTTTTTTTACATTTTTCTTTCCTTATGAGTGATCTAGACCATGAAACATCAAGATAATGTGGAATTATGCTGCATTAAAAAGGTTAATAAATGCAAAATATTGTTGCATATGATCATAAATTAATAAATTTCAGAATATGGGTAGTGCATTTGAAAAAACCTTTTTTTTTTTTTAACATTTGTTTGAGAGAATGAGGGTGAGGCAGATGGGAGGCAGAGGGAGACTGAGAGAATCCTCAAGCCAACTCCCCTCTGAGCATGGAGCCCAATGAGGGGCTTGATACAAGGACCCTGAGTTCATGACCTGAGCCTAAATCAAGAGTTGGCTGCTCAACATCAAGGAAATACAAATCACATCCACAATGAGATACCACCTCACACCAGTGAGAATGGCAAAAATCAACAAGACAGAAAACAACAGATGTTGGAGAGGATGTGGAGAAAGGGGAACCCTCTTGCACTGTTGGTGGGAATGTGAACTGGTACAGCCACTCGGAAAACTGTGGCGGTTCCTCAAAGAGTTAAAAATAGAACTGCCCTACGACCCAGCAATTGCACTGCTGGGGATTACCCCAAAGATACAGATATAGTGAAAGACTGAGACACCTGCACCCCAATGTTTTTTTTCACCCCAATGTTTATAGCAGCAATGTCCCCAATAGCCAAACTGTGGAAGGAGTCTCGGTGTCCGTCGAAAGATGAATGGATAGAGAAGATGTGCTCTATATATACAATGGAATATTACTCAGCCATCAGAAAGGACATACACCCACCATTTGCTTCAACATGGATGGAACTGGAGGGTATTATGCTGAGTGAAGTAAGTCAATCAGAAGACAATTATGGTTTCATAACAAAAAACTAAATGCTCTAAGAAAAAAAAGTTGGAAAAAAAAAAAAAGTTGGCTGCTCAAACTACTGAGCCACCTGGGTGCCCCTGAAAACAACTCTTTTATAGGAGACCATAAATTTCTTTTTGGAAGAATATTCTAAAATTTAGCATGTGATTCATTTGACCCCTTGAGATGGAAGTATTTTTACTAGCTCTGCAGCATGCCTGACTATTTATTTATAGTGTTCCATATTTAATGATTGAATAGTCAAAAACTTGTTTGAACACAAAACATGAGAAAAACATTCAAATCAGAGACATGAAGGAGGGAAGAACAACAGGGACTACATTCCAATAGTAAAATTCACAGCAGCCACCCTCAGAAATCCAACATCTTGAGGTGCTTGGGTGGCTCAGTTGGTTAAGTGTCTGCCTTGGCTCAGATCAATGATCTCAGGGTCCTGGAACCGAGTCTGCTTTGGGCTCCCTGCTCAGCGAGGGAGTCTGCTTCTCCCTCTCCCTCTGCTCCTCCCATTCACGCTTGCTCTTGCTCTCTCTCAAAAAAATAAATCTTAAAGAAAAATCCAACATCCTTACTTGGAGTTTCTGTTGGGTGGGTCAGAGAAAAGCTGCTAGAATTCCAGGGATATTTACTCTGAGAGATTTCCAGATTTCTTTCAGACTAAGAATCTACATGGTAATGTAGAGTCAGGTGGTCAGGCCCCTCTCTGAAATTCCATTTAGCCAAAACACCTTTCCCAATAACTGGTTTTGAGGATGTTAGGACAACATAGAACAACCAAAAGTGCAGCTGTAAGGTTGAAGTCCGGTGAGGTAGAGGGGAGGGCCCAAAAGCTGTGATGTTCTGATGCCAGAGATAAACATGCCCAATTTACAATGGTGGTGCATGCCCATGAGCAAAATCCACTTTATGAAAAACAATAAAGCTTGATTTTCCTGACAATGGCTTAGACAGGATGCATCACACAATAGGGGGAAAAAAAGCTGCAAGCAGTTCTACTTCATTAGTTCTAAAACTGTGTTTATTCAGCTGAATGTAAAAGAACAGGGCTTGGAACGTGAGCAAATTATCTGCTCTGTGGGGCAAATACAAGCTCCCAAATGTCCTATTGTTTGAATGGCAAAGTATGGCTCTCCATGTGGTCCTCATATAATCATTCACGACCAGACCTTGCCCCAGAAGCTGAACCTGGCTTGCACATTTTTAAACAGTTTTAACATAAAAATCCCAATTCCCAGTTTCATTAAAAGAAAAAAAAAAAAGTCTGGCCTGTTTAGCCTGGACTCTGTGAGGCAACTCTGCGAGATCTGAGGGATTCTAAGGGCAAAAATCATGCTAAAACGTGGTGATTTGCTTTAACCTTTGGGGAGGCTGTTCCTTTGCTCTCCATTATAGACTTCATCAGATTTATTTATTTTTTTTTTAATATTTATTTATTTATGATAGTCACACACAGAGAGAGAGAAAGAGAGAGAGGCAGAGACACAGGCAGAGGGAGAAGCAGGCTCCATGCACCGGGAGCCCAACATGGGATTCGATCCCGGGTCTCCAGGATCGTGCCCTGGGCCAAAGGCAGGCACCAAACCGCTGCGCCACCCAGGGATCCCGACTTCATCAGATTTAAAGCAACCATGGAGCACTTGCATGCAGATGTTTTGGACAGAAAGTAAAGGCTCTTAAAACACGTCCTAGAAAAGTCTGCTGTACCTATTGCTTCTTTTGGGGGAAATTTTACATGTGGTTCACTTCACTAGTGTATGTCACCTGCCTGGCCTCCATAAGTCTCAAGTTTGTGAGATTAAATGTTCTCCATCCCATTCTTGTCTGATTTTATGAACTCACCTAAGGCTTAAACTTTGGTTCACACTGTTTCCTAAAACACCAACTCTAGCTTAGACTTCCCTCCTGAGTGCAAAGAGATTTTTTCCCCATGGGACATCACCTGAATTGTCACTTTCCCCAATCTAATATTCCTTTATTCCTCTGAACTCCTTCTCTGGTTTGTACCTTTGTTCTTGACCTGCTACAACAGCTTACAACCTGGCTGTTTTGCCACCATCTTTATCACATCCGGACTCATTCACCTCTATTCCCCTGGTCTTAGCCAGCATAAAATTTCTACACAAAAAACAGAATCAAATCCTCTACCAAGCCCTCCAAAACCTGTCTCTGTCTTTATAGGCACTACTCCCTTTGCCTGCATCGTCCTTCCCTGAAATCCAGGCAGGAGAAAGCCTGCATGGTCAACAACTCAGCTCAGAAATTACTGTGAAAAAAAAATATTACTATCCAGAACTGTGTAGGGGCTGGAATGTTACTCAACTTGCAAGCTAAAAGTTAGGCTGCATCAGACTCGTGGATTGCTGGCAGAAGATATGAGACTCGTCTGTCAAAGATAAAGGACATTATTTCTCCCAGCACAGCAGGCATGAGCTTCATTCACATTTGCATTGGTTCCCCTTGTTCCTCCAAACCCATGTGTGCAGAGTAGCCCAGGTGCATACTGGACACAGCTGGGGAATCCT
The DNA here is from genome assembly GCF_048164855.1 of Canis lupus baileyi. NCBI lineage: Eukaryota > Metazoa > Chordata > Mammalia > Carnivora > Canidae > Canis > Canis lupus. The sequence continues at coordinate 42,193,609 of NC_132838.1, forward strand.
GAATTTAGGAATCCGCAGTCATAAACGGCTAGTAGCAAATCTTTCTCATCTTTGCACCTGAAGGGAGCCATTATCTTTACTCTCTAGACAATAAACATATCTCCCCTCTGCCCCGGAGGGAGATACTATATCTTCCAAGGCTGTTTGCTATACAAATGTCCTTGCAGTTACAGCCTAGGATAAGACTAAGATAATGCAAGAAGAAATGCAAAATAAAAGCGATAGAGTTAAAAAAAAAAAAAAAGCGATAGAGTTGTCTCAGAAACATGATGCAGTTCTGTGACATATAAATTTTTTTAGTGATCCAATATCCTTAAGGATACAGAAGGATGGTCACTCTAACCCAATGAGAATATAAGTTGGTATGAACTTTTCATAAATGAACCTTGGATCAATAATACCAAAAATTCATCTTTGACTCAGAAATTATACATCTAGGAATTTATTCAAAGAAAAGCATCAGCTGCAGTTAAAGATAAGGGGATCAAGTATCTCCAAGCCTTGCCTCACCTGCAGAGCTGGTTGATAATGATGTGGATTTTGCAGGTCAGCGTTGGTGTGGGCCACTCCTCAGGAGCTTTCGATGAGCTGCATTAGATTCAGAGCTTCTCTAAGTCCAAGCAAACCATTCAAGATTCAGGTGGTCCCTCCTGTGAGACCAAAGTCTCCTCATCCATACAAGGATGGATGGAAGTGCATTCTGTCCTGATCCTTGAAAAGTCCAAGTGTCCTCACTACACTTTTAACCTTCCTGGTATTTATGGGTTTGTCTCTTTGGCATTTGGACTACCCAAATCCCCGTGCTCCATTTCACTGATATCCTGGCTCACGTCCCAGGACGTATGCCCCTCTCACCATCTTTCCTTGATCACACTACTGTCTTGCTTTTTCCTCAACCACCTCTCCCTTGCTGCTATTCTTCCCCTATCTTTTCCTTGTGTCCTTCCATTCCATTGCTTAAACTCTTCTACATCCTCATCTTTTAAATTAAATAGTCCCTTTAATTCATTCATTTTTTTTTTACAATTTTATATATTTATTAATGAAAGACACACAGAGAGAGGCAGAGACACTTGTAGAGGGGGAAGCAGTCTCCCAGAGGGAAGCCAGATGTGGGACTTGATCCCAGAGCTCTAGGATCTCACTCTGAGCTGAAAGCAGATGCTCAACCACTGAGCCATCCAGGTGCCCTAATTCATTTCTTTTTTCAAACTAACATTTACCTCTTCCTTCAGGATGCTGTTCCTCCAAAGGCTGCCTTACAGAGAGGCTGTTCCTTTTCCAACAGTCCAACATCTCTGATTGGAGAGGTGGAGTCAGCACTCTCTCATTCCAGACTGTGGCTCACACGGTTCCTTCTACTCAGAACATTTGTTTCCAGCACCATCCTTTTCTTAGCTCCACTCTTAAGTCATCTTTAAGTATTGCCTTTGGGCATCATCTCCTTCAGGAAGCTTTTTATGACTCTCCAGGTCTAGGAAGATTCCTCTTTGCAGTACTCTTAAAAGCTCTGAACTATCATGCTTCTAACTTTCCATTCATATGCCTGTGTTCTACTGTATAGTTGTACAAAATAAACTCAGTGAGACCAGAGCTGTGCTTGTCTTGTTCACAGTTGATTCCTTGACTACATGCCCAGCATAGAGCCTGCTATAGAGCTAATGCACTCTCCTGCTATATATGTAGGAATATTATTTTAATTTCAAATACATATTCCTTATGCTGAAAATGAAATTTCTTTGGCTTGTGTCCAAATGTTATCTCAAAGTGCACCGAATGATCTCCATCCACTAGTGGAAGAGTATTAGTGAGTGAATTTTTAAAGGCCTCAACATAATGGAACCCTTTTAGTGTGGTTGGCCTTTGCTAAGCAGACTAATATATATTTGATTTTTGGGTAAATGAATCTAGACATATCTGTCAAAAGGAGATAATTGTCCTCATGAAACAAACCTGGGAATATGAAGGATCCTCAATTTATTTTCATAAATCTTTTTCTCTTTCCTATTCTTCTGTCTGGCAAATGTGTAATATGAGTGTGCAAGAACCCCCTTTCTTCTGGAATGTGAGCATCTGGGACTCAGGCTGTACTGACTTCAGGGCCAGGCCCGTGAGGGAGTGAAAGTGAACAGAAGACAAGGCCTCCACATCATCCACATCAGGATTCAAAGAGGTCAAGTCAAATATTTTAACTGGCTTGATCAGCACAGCCATTTGTTGTCCTGGACCTTTCAAAGAAAAATTTTTTTAAGGATTTTATTTGTTTATTCATGAGAGACACAAAGAATGAGAGAGAGAGAGAGACAGAGGCAGGCAGAGGGAGAAGCAGGTTCCATGCAGGAAGCCCCATGTGGAACTCGATCCCGGGACTCCAGGATCATGCCTCGGGCCAAAGGTGGAGCTAAACCGCTGAGCCACCAGCGGTTTCTTTGAGGCTGCCCTCAAAGAAATTTTTAAAAATTACATGCTAAGGTCACAATCCTCATATATTTTAATTAAGCATCAACTATTAAAAAGCAAACATGTGCCATTAACTTGTCCTACATGTCATGTACACAATGTTCCACCCTCATTTTGTTCCACTATTTCACAGCCAAAGCAGAGTGGGAGATCTAACAACTTTAATAGCATTTATTATAACTCATGATTCTCTGATTCAAAAAATGTTTTATTACCTTAATGTTAAAAATAGCAATTTATTTTCACCTAAAATTGTTTAAGATTAAAAAGTATAATATTAGTTCAGTTAAAAAAACATGCCTCTAGGTACAGGACATTATTACACTTGAATGTATCATCTATTAAAGATGTAGAGCATCACCTTAGAGGTGTGGATGGCCATGGGCTTCTGCTGATGACTGGGAACAGTCTCCAGAGGTGCTTTATCCAAAATGGCTTTGAAGCACATATATATAGTCTGAGTCATTTCAGTATTAGGTATTTCCAATTAACAAGTAAGTTTTGTGGCTTCTCATTAGTTGACTAAGGTGTGATCTTTTTAACTTAATCTTTTCTATTCAAATTTTTAATCCATACAGGTTATTTATTTAAATGTTGAGAAGTCCTTTGGAAATTACTATGCCATGTGGAACCATGGAAATCATAAAAATGCAGTACTTTCCTTGCAGTTAAGTATGATCAGGAGGGTTGCTTTTTTACCTGAGGATGTTGTGTTGTTTGTCATCACTTCTCTGCACTGTTTTTGTTTTTTGTTTTTTTGGTTTTTTTTTCAGTTTAACAATTACTAGTTCTGAGTTTTCTGAAAACTGCTTCAGCAAAAGGTGACTGAGAGGTCAGTAGCCTCCCGTCATCCTTCTTCCCTTTCCTCCTCCAGCACACAGAAGGATCTCATTACAGAGCTATTGACCAATGAATGAAAAAATATTCACAGCAGCACTGTCACATCGAAAATTGGAAATAACACAACCAGCAACAGAGAGAAGTAAAATAAATTATGGTCTACCTACAAAATAGATTATAATATACAACCATTTTTTCAAATGTTTTCCTTTCCAACATCATTAAAAGAGATATATAGCAAGTGAAGAAGAGATGTATATATAGTATGGTTGCAATTTTATAAAATAATTTCAAATAAAGAGATCAAAATTAATAGTTACATTTCGGTGATAGTGTTAGGAGTGGTTTTATTTTTTACTTTATGTTCTTCCGTAGCTTATAAACAAATAGTATATATGGATTTAAAGACCACTCAGGTGACACCTGGGTGGCTCAGCGGTTGAGCATCTGCCTTCCACCCCGGGATTGAGTCCCACATCGGGCTCCCTGCATGGAGCCTGCTTCTCCCTCTGACTATGTCTCTGCCTCTCTCTGTGTGTGCCTCTCATGAATAAATAAATAAAATCTTAAAAAAAAAACAACACTCAGCTCAAGCATCAGATCCTTGGGTGTTGTCTCTGATTCTCTTCCAGAACAGTTAAACACCAGCACTTGTGACACACCTTATTTCATAAACCTTTTTTTTTTTTTTTTTTTTTTTGGTAACAGCTTTACTGCAGTGGAATTCACATACCATACAATTCACCCACTAAAGTGTACAATTCAACAATTTTCAGAATATTCATGAATTTGTGCAACCAGTACCATTATTAATTTTAGAATATTTTCATCAACTGTACCCCTTATTTATCATTTCCCCATTCCCCCTATTCTGAGCTGTAAGCAACCACTAATGTATTTTCTGTGTCTACAGATTTGCTTATTCTGGACATTTCCTATAATTAGGATCATACAATTTGTGGTCTCCACTGTGATTTTAAATGTCACTATTGTCAGCAATCATCAGGTGGAGTAGCGAATTGTCACTACTGGGGCAGAGTTACTGTTGAAACTTCTTGAGGGCAGAGACTGGCTTTTTTTTTTTTTTTAAGAATTTATTTTTTAGAACAGTTTTAGATTCACAGCAAAATTAGGAGGAAGATGCAGAGATTTCCTATATCCTCCCTATGGACTGGGTGATTTTCATCTTGGTTACCAGTGGTCAGTGTTCACTACTGTCCAACAAATGTCTGGTAAGTGAATGGTCATGAATTTATAATTGGAGGCAAGCCTCCAAGGGGTTTTATGACTTGCCTAAGATCATCTCTGGCAGCAGGTGAATGACCACTCAAGTCTCCTTTCCAACATTTATATGCTTGTGCAAGGTATAACTTCTGTGATTTTGTTTCCTCTTATGTAAAATGGTAGTAATACCTACCTCACAGGGATGTAGAATGTTAGCTATCTCTCTATCCTACAAAGTCAAAATGTGTCACATGAAGCAATCATCCTTGAATGAAAAATGCAGATAACAGTATAAGACTAAGAACATGATTATTGGACTCTAGCTCTGTCAATGAAACAAGTGACCTCTCTGGACTTATTACCCCCAGGTTGAAAGGACGACACTCAACACATTACACAGTCTCTGGCTTACGACTGTTCAACTTAAAATTTTTCTACTTTACAATGTTGTGAAAGCAATAAGGATGCAGCAGAAACCGGACTTCAACAGGATTTTGCTCTTTTACTGTGGTGTCAATATATAGCAGTATACTCTCCTGATTCTGGAGCAGTGGTAGCCAGAGGAGTCTCCCAGTTAGCCGTGTGGTCACAAGGGTAAACAACCTACATACTGACAACCAATCAGTACCCATATAACCATTCTTTTTTCCACTTCCACTACAGCATTCAATAAATTACATGAGCTATTCAACACTTTATTGTAAAATGGGCCTTGTGGGAGATGATTTAGCCCAACTATAGGCTACAGTAAGTGTTTAAGGTAGTCTAGGCTAATCTATGATGCTAGGGTTAGGTGTATTCAATGCATTTTCAATTTACCTAGTTTCGATTGAAGATCAGTTTATCAGGTCACCCCATCATGACTCCAGAAAGATCTGTACATTTGTCAGGATTAAATGAGATGTCACCCCAGCACCTTGTACAGGGCTTAGCAACTGCAAAAACAGTGTTTGTAGTTTGCACTAGTTTTATTCCCACTCTACTTGGGAATTATAGTCCTGAGAAGATTACAAAGTATCGATATCTCGTTTTAACTGTGAAGGCAGTTGAGGTTCACAGAGATTAATTTGCCCAAGGCTACAAATGGGCCTGCGAACTCCAAGACCCACACATTCTTCACTATTGGTTTTTTTTTTTTTTTTTTTGTGGTATATATTTTATTGGAGTTCAATTTGCCAACATATAGCATAACACCCACTGCTCATCCCGTCCAGTGCCCCCTCAGTGCCCGTCACCCAGTGACCCCCACCCCCGGCCCACCTCCCCTTGTTCCTTTCCCAGAGTTAGGAGCCTGTCATGTGCTGTCCCCCTCTCTGATATTCCCCACTCATTTCCTCTCCTTTCCCCTTTATTCCCTTTCACTATTTTTTATATTCCCCAAATGAATGAGACCATATAACGTTTGTCCTTCTCCGATGGACTTCTTCACTGCTAGAGCACCCCCAGCCTAGTAAATCCAAGCCCGGGTTCTCCGAGGCCGAGCCCGAGGCCGAGCCCGGCGGCCTCCAGGGCGGGGGCCCACCTGGGGCAGGGCTGAGGAGCATCCCGCGCCGAGGGAGGACGTCCTAGCCCAGGGCGGGGCCGGCCCCCCCGCCTGCCCCCTCCATCCGCCCCCGATCTTTCTCTCCAGTCCAATTTCCAGGAGCGCCCAGGCCAGCGCGCGCCAGGCCGCCTCGGGTGACTGGGCCCCCAGGACCAGCCCCGCGTCCGCAGGCCCCCGCCCTCTCACGTCACGGCCTCCAGGTGCAGTGCCCCCTAGGGGCTCCTGCCGCGCCGGAGGACGAGCCCGGTCCTTTCTGCCGCCCGCCGCCGCCGCCGCCGCCGCATCCCCGGCCGCGGAGGGGAACCTGCCGCGCTCGCCCTCGCCGCCGCGCTCGCCCTCGCCCTCGCCCTCGCCCTCGCCGCCGCCGGGCCCTCCCGCGCCCCGCCATGAGCGCGCGCCTGCCGCTCCTGCTGCGCGGGCTCCGCCGTCCCGGGCGGCCCCCGGGCCCGCCGCTCCGCCCCCCGGCCCCGGCTCGCGCCAGCGGCGGCGGCGGCGGCGGCTGCGGCGGCGGGGAAGGCCTGCTCGGGCAGCGGCGGCTGCGGGACGCCCAGGTCGGGAGCAGCCGCGGCCAGGGCAGCCGGGCGCCTCCGGTGCGGGGCTCGATCGTCAGGTGAGCGGGTGGCGGCGGCCGGGGCGACGGGGCTCGGCGGGGCGCTCGGGCCCCCGCGGGGGGTTCGCCGGGCGCGGGCTCGCGAGTGCTTGGTGCCAACTTGCCAGGGGCGCGGGCGGCCGGGAGGGCGGGGGCCGGGGCCGGGGCCGGGGCCGGGGCCGGGGCCGCGCGGGCATCCCCCCCCGCCGCGCCCCAGCCCGCGGGCCCCGCTCCACGTGCGCCGCCGCCGCCGGCTCTGATGCAACGGCGCCGGGCTGCGCGGCGGAAAGGGGGCGGGAGGCGGGAGGGAGGCGGAGGGAGGCGGAGGGAGGCGGAGGGAGGCGGAGGGCGCGCGGGGCGGGGCCGAGGGGCGGCCGGGGGCCCGGAGCGCTGGCCTCCTCGGGGGCGAAGCTCGGCCCCGCCCGCCCCTCCCGCCCGCCGCAGCCTCCTGCGGGCCGGAAGGCGCGCTTTCTCGAGTTACATAATCGTTTTCTGGGCGTGTTAACGCGGAACCCCACGGCGCCCAGGGAGCCCCCAGCGCAGCTCCGTCCTCCCCCACCCAGAGGTGCGCCGTGGGAGCCCCGGGCCGGGCCTTGCCCCGCTCCCCGCTGCGTCCCCGCTGCGTCCCCGCGGGCGCTCCGCCCCGCCCCCTCCCCTCCCCCCGCCCTGCCCCCTCCCCCTCCCTCTCCATCCTCCTCCTCCCCGTCCCGCTTCCCCTTCCCCCCCGCCCTCCCCCTCCCGTCTGGAGCCCTCCCTGCCCGGCAGCGGGAGGGAGGGGAGAAAGAGCCTTGAGTGACCCTTCCTGGAGAAGTGGCTTCACTGGGGGCCTAGACCTGTACGTGGAGCGCTCAGGACCAACCTGCAGGCGGCGGCAAAGCCCTTGCCTGCCTCCCCACCCGCAACGAGCATCCCCGGTTCCAGGTGGCCCTGTCACTGACTACCCTGTCCTCCATCCGTTCACATCCCCTTCCTTTTTCCTTCTATCCATCCTTGGTTTTTGTTTTGTTTGTTTTAAAGATTTTATTTGGGGATCCCTGGGTGGCTCAGCGGTTTAGCACCTGCCTTTGGCCCAGGGCGCGATCCTGGGGTCCCGGGATGGAGTCCCACGTCCGGCTCCCTGCATGGAGCCTGCTTCTCCCTCTGCCTATGTCTCTGCCTCTCTCTCTGTGTCATAAATCAATCAATCAATCAATCTTTAAAAAAAAAAAAGATTTTATTTATTCACGAGAGACACAGAGAGGCAGAGACATAGGCAAAGGGAGAAGCAGGCTCCCTGTGGGAACCTGATGTGGGACTTGATCCCAGGACCCAGGGATCACGACCTGAGCTGAAGGCAGATACTTAACCACCGAGCCACCCAGATGCCCCCCTTCTATTCCTCCTTGTAAAGGTAATTGCCCTTACCTCCTTTGATTCCAAAGCCCTTTAGGATGTGGCCGATGACTCTTAGGAGCCTTTTGCTTAGTTTATCTTGTCTGTCTGAATGTAGGAGTCATTAGAATTTCACCAGTGTACAGCTGAGCTCACCTTAGATTAGGGTTTGAAGACAGTATGGGCGTCAGAAACCTCACCTCATCACCCTTTTATTTTCTGGGTAGCTCTTTCTTGTTTATTTATTGTCTGTCTTCCCCACCTGGAATGAAAGCTCTTTTGGGTCACAGGCTTTGTGTCTTGTTCACTGCTAGATCCTTCCTAATGGGAAGAGTGCCATGTGTAGGGTGAATGCCTGTGACATGATGGGTGAATGCTTCACTCAAGATTTGGGTTCATTACCAACAACAATAAAAAATATGGATTCATTTGTGGATTCTATTTGTAATCATTCTTTTCACTGCCTGACTTAGAGATAAGCAGAATGGTCATGATCCTACTGGTACTGGACGCTAGTCTCAATTCCTGCACCACAGTAGGGGAATGGTAGTGTTCCTTAGAGGGTTATAGAAAGGAAGTCAAGAGAGAACACCTATAAGATGCATAATCCAGGAACTGTCATATCAATACCTCCACAAATAATGGCTATTGTTTTTTTATTTTTAGAGCATTTTAAGCCAGGGGTTGGCAATTCTGTCAAGGACTAGATGGTAAATAGCTCAGGTTTTGCAGGCCAAAAGGCAAAGTAGAAGCTATTAGGTAGGTACTTTTATGTGAGAAAAAACAGATTTTCATAAATTTTTTTAATTAATGAAAGTCCATTGTATTTATGGATACTGACATTTGAATTTCATATGATATTCACATGCTACAAAATAATATATTATTTTGATTTTTCTAACTATTTGAAAATTCAAAAGCTGTTCGTAACCTGATGTGCCATAGTTTGCTGGCGCTCCTGTTCTAACTAAAAGAAAGTGTTGTACAATGAATTACTGTTTCATAGGATTATGGTTCAGGGATAGGTACTTTGCTTTGCTGTATGACTCCAGTACTTATTAGATGTGAGAATTGGGGCAAGCTGTTTGTTTGGTCTGTGTTCATATACAAAATGGGAACCATCATCACCTACTTCAAAAGTTGTTATGGACATCAATATACTCTGCTGATCCTAAGAGGTGTATTCTTAATATCTCCAAAACTGGTCTTTCAATCAATTGTGTCTGATAATCGCTGTTGGCCACATAACAGTCATTGCTTATTTGTCATTATGGGCCGTGCCTATTGCTGTAGCTTAATTGACCTATGTGCATCATCTAACAGAACTTTCTTCCAGGAGATTCTCTAAGGGCTTGGAGGAAAGAGGAGAAGGTGGGCCTAACTAAAGTCACATAGGGGGCAGCCCGGATGGCCCAGCGGTTTGGTGCCGTCTTCAGCCCAGAGTATGATCTTGGAGACCTGGGATCGAGTCCCACGTTGGGCTCCCTGCATGGAGCCTGCTTCTCCCTCTGCCTGTGTCTCTGCCTCTCTCTCTGTCTCTCTGTGTCTGTCATGAATAATAAATAAAATCTTTTAAAAAATTAATAAAGTCACATAGAAATAGAGATCCAGGAATCTATGTAAGGTTTAAAATGTATTTCATAGACATATGCCAGAAAAGTTATCGAATAAGCTCCCTGAAAAGCACAGTGACCACTCATTTCCCCAGGAACCCCCAGTATTTCCATGAACAAATTATGGAAGGGCTGTTTTAGGAAATAAGATGATTTCTGGTTGTCTGACAACTGTCCATTGATAACTGGTAGAATCAAGAAAGCCCTAGCATTAAAACTTGCAGAATGGGTGTCAGGAATTTAATGAGAACCCCAGGGGAAAAAAGTGATAAGGTTTTTCAAAAAATACAGTATCAGGAACACCCTTGATGGCACAGGGGGTAGTCTTGTGTGGGAGAACAAAAAAGAAAGTGCTGCCAAGGACTCAAATCAAAAAAGCACTTAGGGGGTGGCTGGCTGGCTCAGTCCAAGAAGCCTGTGACTCTTGATCTTGGGGTCATGAGTTTGAGGCCCCATGTTGGATGTAGAGATTACTTAAATGCTGGGGGGGGGGGGGAATCTCAGAAGAGTCATATTCTGAATGTGAACAAGTTTTAAGAATATTGCAGTTTTACTTTTTATGCCCCTATGAGTGGTTTTATGGCAAACAAAAAAAAAATCTATGTCTAAGTCTTAAAAGTTGTTTTATTTTTTATTTTATTTATTTATTTTTTAAGATTTTATCTATTTATTCATGACAGACACAGACAGAGAGGCAGAGACACAGGCAGAGGGAGAAGCAAGTTCCACACAGGGAGCCTGATGTGGACTTGATCCAGGGTCTCCAGGATCACACCCTGGGCCCAAGGCGGCGCTAAACCGCTGGGCCACTAGGGCTGCCCAAAAGTTCTTTTAATACTTACAAAATACTATGTTAAGAAAAGGTCATACCGTAGTTTAACTGACAGCTTGGTTTTCTTTCTTAGTGGTTTGTGAAACAATAGTATGTCTTTGATTGGATGTCACACAGCAAATAAGGTTAGAGCTCCCAGATCCGGCTCTGCATAAGCTGGAAACAGGCTAGTCTGCTTTAATAAAGATACCCCCAAGTGATATGGACCATCCTGGCCAGAGGAAGGTAGACAGGGAAGGTAGGATGATGACTCTGATATTTGCTCACTGGTCCAGATCTGGATAAAAGGCAGCTGCTCCTGTCTCCCAGCCAGCAAGATGGAAAGGGAACCGGGGTGCTGGTGTATCTTTCCCTTTGCCGCACATTCCTTGCTTTCTTCTGGCCAGTGCTCCCAACCTTGTTGACCACCAGTTAGTGACATGACCCCATCAAGCTACAGGTGAAATGGGGAAATGTGCTTTCTAGCCAGGTGGCCATGTGTTGCTCACACTCCAAATTCTGTGAAAGAGGAAAATGCTAGAAGTATTCATAGGAAGTACCCAATAATACAAGCCATCATCAGTTTTATTAGTACTATTGTTACTATTATATTGAATGTATCCAGTAAATTACCGGTGCTGTGGGTTTATTAAACTGCTCTGTGGTGCTTTCAGCCCGGGCTATTTCTCAGAATACTGATGGCAGTCTTTGGAAGACACCATTTTGGCAATTTTAACTTTACATGTGCACTGCTACCTCTTTTGCCTTTGAAATTAATAAAGTGGCTCTTCACTCAGGGGTTTACTTAAATTAGTAGTTTTAAATAGTTACCAGCTGCTGACTCTGACTCTGGCATCTGGCCATAGCTAGCTGTAAAGGAGGCTGAGAAATTAGGTCATTATTCCAGCAGCCATATGCCCAGTGAACACATTATTTCACAGCCAAAGGGAGACCAGCATGCCAGTGGAATCGCTGGTAGTGTAACCAGGGCGCCAGGGTTGCAAGAGCGTCGGGCTCTGGGGATCCCAAGCAACAGGTTCAACCACTTACCAGTGACCCAATCCAAAGGCAAAGAGACAAGTGGTGAAACGAGAAAGAAATTTATTTCAGTGAGGCCAACACCAGGAAGATGGTGGACTAACATCTCAAAAACTGTCTCTAATGTACTGAAAATACTTCTCTGTTTATATAGGATATATGGGTGACTAAGGTCAGTGGGTGCAGGTGGTGGCCAGTAAAGGTCAGGTCATTATCTTGAGGTCAGTCATGGATGGGGGTGTCTTGCTGGCTTGGGGCAGTCCTTATGGCTTGAAGGGGTAGTTTGCATTCCCCTCTACTAGGGATGCTTTGCCTTCCAGTTCTGCCTGAGTTAAGAAATAAGCTGGAAGGAAGAATTTAATCAATTAGAAAGTTAAAGGTCTAAATGGAGGTAATTGAAGTCCTTCCAGTAGTAGATCCTTTAATCCACTAGTTATATTGTTACAAATTATTACAATCTTCTTCAGTATAATAAAGTTCTGAGTTTTAACTGCACATGGGCAGCCTGGCTGGAGGGTCCCGCCTGCCTTCTAGCTGGAAGTTGACACAGCAGCTTTTCCACCAGGAGTAAGAAAATCTCTGATTGGAAACATTATGCTACTTTTTAGAATTATTGAGCCTTAGTGACTGCTTTCCTGCTTAACTTTCTTTATCACTGTAGGAATAAGGAGTAACCCCAAAGAATGAAACATTACACCTACAACAAGTGAATTAGCCAGCTTTATTAGCGTTATTAGTGACAGGTTTGGGCTTTTATGGAAGTGTGTGGGCCTTTCACTTTATCGAGGGGTAGTCAAAGCTATGAATGTTTTGGGGTTAACTGTTGCCATCAAATGAGTATTTTTTAGTGTTCCAGGGTAGCTTTGAGTTGTAGAAAAAGACTACAACTGTGAGAACAAAGGTATCCACCATTGGACACCCATTTCACAGATGAGGCTAGTGGAGTTGGTTAGAGACTCCGTGAACTGATCGTGTTGGTCCGTGTGAGGCCTGCATCCCAGAGGTGCATGGCTCTTTCCCCTCTACTGGTGCCTCAGAGCCACCTAGGTCCCTTATTGAAAATGCATGTTCCTGGGCCTCACCCAGCCCTGTTGAATCTGGCTTTCTGAGGTGAGGCACAGAATCCTTGCTTCTTACCAAGCTCCCCAGACGATCCACCCGCAGGCTGCCAAGAACCACTTGGAACCTCCGCTCCAGTGCCTTTTCCAGGGCCAGGGAGAAATAAGAAGTCAGCCCAAATTAGCAGTCAGGAAAGGCAGGGAAACGGCGTAGCGTGTGGCCCTCAGCCACGCATGATGTGAGAGGAGATTAAATTTAGTGCCCATTTGTAAGGCAGTTTGTGAACTTCCACGTAGTTGCGTTTATTCAACACAATAATACAGTTATTTCTGGGAGGATTAAGTTGTTTCGGCCAAGTGTTTGGAAACAAAACAGACGAAAATCTTCACAGGTTGTGTGCAGTTGCATGCCTTACCCATTCTGTCCCCGGTAGGAAGTCCCCAGTGTCAGGTAGGAAGGCTCACCCTGGTGGAGTTTTGAAACCTTAAAATGTCTGCTGAGCACCCCTCTCTTTTCATCTACCTCCTCAAGAGCAGTTCCCTCCAGTACGTTCATCTGCTTCTTTGAAAGCTGGGAGAAGCTGACCAGTGCCTCTGTGCCCTCAGCCGTTTACTGCTGCTGCTATCTGCCTGCAACTTCAACTTGTAGCTTTTGGAAGATTGTTAAGACCCTATCGGAGGCAGAAAGCAACATTTAACGATGGTCTTAACATGGGGTTTGGGTGCTGCCTTGATTGAGCCTTTTGTCTATTATCGTGAGAGAGCAAAAGCCGACTTCATATGCAGGACCACTTCACAGCGATGGTGGTGAAGGGGTCTGAAATTGCTCATCCCCCAAAGACTGCAGAAGGAGCATATGACTTGTACCACATTATCTAGGTCTGCGTTGCCTGGGCTCACACCCCTTTCCTTCCTCCCAGTGGTGCTAAGATGGAGGTGGCACCTGCTGGGACTTTTAGAAATCCAGATGCAGACTTGGGTGGTGGGGAGCCCAGAGGACTGACAGGCTGTCTCCCTAAGAGGCCTTGGGAGCGTATAATTCCGAATTCCGATGCATCATCCGGAGTATTTCTGTTCCCACCCCCCACCCCCTCACTTTCCCTCTGCTTTCTTCCCCACCCAATCCCTTCACATTCTTTTAAATTCTGGGCCCTGGCATTTATCCCCACAGTGAGCCTCCTCCCTAGTCTCTGCTACCCTCCCTCAGTGTTTGCAGTCCCCAGGGGGTCCCATGGGTGTGGGGGGAGGAAAGGGATTACTTAAAAAGAAATGGAAGAGATGCCTGGGTGGCTCAGCTGTTGAGCTGCTGCCTTCAGCTTAAGGCATGATCCTGGGATTTGGGATCGAGTCCCACGTCATGCTCCCTGCATGGAGCCTGCTTCTCCCTCTGCTATGTCTCTGCCTCTCTCTCTGTCTCTCATGAATAAAAAAATAAAATCTTTAAAAAAAACATTTTTTATTAAAGTAAACTTGGAAAATGCAAGAGAACTAATTGAAAATTAATTGTTGACATTTAGTTTGCACACCTCTGCCTATTTTTAGGGTTCGACGGTTATAGCATACCCTGTGTTGCACTTAAATATCAGGATTGTGCCCTCTCCTCACCACACTTCCCACCTTGCAACGCATCCTGTACCATCTAATTTCAGTTACGAAACATCTAAGTTCAGTAACGAACTTTCTAGGAAAATGTGTTGTATCCGTCCTTTCTGGTCGTTAACAAAGACATGAATGACTGTGTGTTGTCTTTTTGTCTCATTGTAGAGAAGTCATTCAGAATTCAAAAGAGGTTCTGAGTTTATTGCAAGAAAAAAACCCGACCTTTAAGCCGGTGCTTGCTATTATTCAGGTAAGCTATGACCATGGTTCAGTGCTGCTCTTTTAGGATGCCTTTCAATGTAGAAGATAATTGTATACAGAAAGACCAGGGGCATTTGTTGTCACAGAAGTGGTCTTAACAGGGAAGAGAGGCCACAGATGAAAATACTGTCATCACCCTCTTCTTCCTTTGGTCATTTTGCTTTTTACTAGATCACTGGTTAGTGACCACCCTGCTTGAGTGGGTCTTTTGTGAGCCCTTCTCCTTTTGACATGAGTAGCTTTGAGAGGTTAGGAGGTAGGTACCCCCAGAAGTTGTGTTACATAGGATGAACTGTGTCTGTACATGCTCATAGATGCTTATCAGATGCGATTTGAACACGTTGTGAGGAAAGGTTCCCCCTTTGTTTCTGTGGAAGGCAGGTGCTTGGAGAGGCACAGTATTTAGTAATCTTACTACTAAATCGGGTAAAGCCTGCTGTAACTTTGGCTCTTCAAACGTCAGTACATGTCAGAAGGTCCTTGCATTTCATGTACATCTTTTGGCTGCAGCCCCTTCATTTGCAACTGTAGTTGGCACTGTTTCCCATCCTTCTTGGCATCCCCATTGGGTGACAGGTGCAGGGAAATAATGAGGTGAGCCAAGCCTGTAAGCTAACACAGCACAGCAGTTGGGCTGCCACTGTTGTTTTTGGCATGCACTTAATGTGTCAGAATAGCAGCCTGTAGTTCCATCGGCGCCGTGATTTTCAGGATTGGAGCTATGCTCAAGTCAGTCGCATTCTTGGGGTCTGTGTCCACATCCCTTTATAAAGATAGGCGAGCAAGAAGGGTAGAAAAAAAAATGATCGGAGCCTAGACCTGCTAGGATTCTGCTTGTTGGAAGCTTTCCAGCTATGGGCACATGATCTAAATCGTGTCTTCGGTGTCCTCACTGAGAAAGGGGTCCTGGCTGGGCAGCTACATGTGCCTTAGGAGGGTTGTTACTTTTTAAAAGTAATATAATTTGAAAGCTGAGAGACTGATAGGTGAATAAATACCAGCTATTAGTCTCCTTCTGTGAGCAATAAGATTGTGTATATCCTTCTCTTTCTAATTAATTAGATAATTCATAATCACAAAATTAGTCTCTGTATCACTTTTTGTGCTTTTTTTAGATATTTTTGTTGTACTTACGTTCTCCCTCTTACTCCCAATCTCCTAAGGCAGGTGATGATAACTTGATGCAGGAAATAAACCAGAATTTGGCGGAGGAGGTGAGGACCGTTGAATTCTACATATTTGTTATAATTTTTTGATGATACGTTCTCTTACAGTGATGGAATAACCTTGTGTCCCCTTTGCAGGCTGGTCTGAACATCACTCACATTTGTCTCCCTCCGGATAGCAGTGAAGACGAGGTAACTACCATGGGGACTTGAACACTCAGGGTGCTTTCCTCTTTAGATACAGTATACCTGTTGGTGTCTCTTAGTTGTCATTGGAACAGATCAGTCTTTGCTTGTGGCTGAACTCAGAGGGAAGAGTTTACTATTCCCTCTAGTGTGAATGCTCCTTGACGTATTTGGTATGTTTCTGTTGAGGACTTGAGCTATGACTTGGCGACTTGGGTTATGTTTCTTTGGCTGCAGCAGCAGAGTCTAGTGGAAATCGTCTGGCAATCGGGGTCTGGAGGACTAGTTCTGGTTTCATTCTGTCCCGACGTGTTGTTTGCCCTTGGCCGTTCCCTTGGCTTGTCTGGATCGTAGTTGCCTTTATCAATAAAATAAAGGCATAGGATGAGATAATCTTCAGCGTCCTTTCCAGGCAAAACTTCTGGGAGTAATAGCTTTTGCAAGTGTCATCTGAAGTCTGGGAGAAGCAGCCAGTAGTGGTGAGGAAACTGGACCACCAGGCATGCTAGCATTTGGTCCTTCTGTGGCTAGCTTTTCCTCATAAGGGCTGCGGCAGTGAAGATTTGGTTTGACTGCCAGTGATGGAAAACTTCAAATAACAGAATATGAAATAACACAGACATTTATTTTTCTCATACATAGGTCAAGTTTAGAAGCAGGCTGGTATGGTGGCATCACAAGGCCACCAGAAACTTAGGCTCCTTTGATCTTGCTACCCTATTCCCTGTTGTGCTACATCATATCCCAGATGGCAGATTCAACTCTGCATATCACATCCACATTCTAGCTAGTGTCAAATCCAGACTTAGGAGAGAAATAATTCAAAAGGATTATTGCAATAGGGAGTACACTCTGACCATAAGATCTACAATCCTCTGAGTTAGGCAAAGGGGTTTTTCTTTTACAGGGAGGGGAATAGAAGGCTAGAAAAAAACGGGTGTGAGAAAGTGGGAGGAGAGGGTCCCTTGATGGGATAGTAGGTCACAGAATGTTTTATCCTGTGGCCAGACTTTTCTCTGAAGGGAGTATATGCTAATCAAGTGAAGGATCGGTCAAAGTTTAGCAACCTGGGGGAAGGAAGGAAACTTATATGTTATCTCCGGACATTAAATAGATAAACAGACAAGATAGAGCTTTTCTTCTTGAAAGACACACCTAGCCATTCATTAGCTTTTACATGACCTTCCCAGACTGTACTTTGGTCTTTTTCAGGAAGTTATTTTTGTGTTTCCCATAAAAAGGAGATATCTGTGTGTAGCATTTATCAGCCATAAGCCTTTGGAAATGCTTTCTGTATCCATTCAGGGCTAGGGAACACAAGGACCTGAGTGATGGCTTCTTGGGTGTGACAGTTGGGAAGCGTTTGTTGAACACATTGTATTTGAAATACGGGCTTGTCTGGGCTGGGTTGGAATGCTTGAGATTCATGCCTTCTGGTCTCCCTAAAAACTGGCAGTGTGTTTCGCTTGAGTATAATTGTGGACAGGAAATCGTCTTTTGCCTATCTCAACGTTTGGTTTTGTTTTGTTCTGTTGTGGCAGGGAGTAGCACAATAAGAAAGACTGCACTAGAATTCAGCCATACTTCTTTTGAGCTTTTATCAACATCGTGAAAAGAGAAAATAGACTTTCTTCATTATGCTTTATAGCAAGTCTTCAACAAGGAGTGAAAAAGAAACAATAACATGCATTTTTATGAATCTGTTTTTCCTATAAAGCTTTTTTGGTTGGGTCTTAGTTTTATAAAACTGATTTTAGGGTGTTGTTTTTTCTCTATAGATTATAGATGAAATCCTGAAGATTAATGAAGACACCAGAGTACATGGCCTTGCCCTTCAGATCTCAGAGAGCTCATTTAGCAACAAAGTCCTCAATGCCTTGAAGCCAGAAAAAGATGTGGATGGGTGAGACAATATAAAAGAAAACAATCAGCCCTATGGCTAAATGGGTGTTTCTCCTGTGACCTTTTTTTCTTTTAGTTCTACTGTCACATTTATGTCAGTAATTAAGAGTTGAAGAAATATTTTAACTATTTCAGGAATGTGAGGGCTTCTTAAATTCCAAATAAGATGGGGTAGTCCGGGTGGCTCAGGGTTTAGCGCCGCCCTCAGCCCAGGGCATGATCCTGGAGACCCGGGATCAAGTCCGGCTCCCTGCAGGGAGTCTGCTTCTCTCTCTGCCTGTGTCTCTGCCTCTCTCTCTCTCTGTGTGTCTCATGAGTAAATAAATAAAATCTTTAAAAAAAAAATTCCATATAAGAAAGTTACCTATTTTGGAAAATGCACTTGCCCTTTTGTAGTGCTTGGGTGCCATTTTGGAAATAGTGTGCTTCACAGCAGCATATTCATTTCACAACCTCCTGCCTGACTTCACGGAGCCTTTGGCCAGCCTTCATCTTCTAATAAGCTTTTCCTTGATAACTCTGCCAGACCAAAGAAACAGCCCAGAGTCCTGAGTCACCAGCAGTACCATATTCTCCCTTAGTCATAGGCCAGTTGAGAAAAGCAAAACAAGCACTTCTATTCATAACACAAGGTTTTATTTGAAATTAGAGGGGGAAGCTACAAATATGTGGTGTGCTAATATTTGTATGTGACTCATGTCCTGGCGTGACATTAGCTTCATGAGACAAGGAGTCCTGCCCATTCATGTGGGCGATCAGGACTCCCCACTTTGGGGAGTTATAAACCTCACTTTCCTACATGGAAATAGGAAGTGTTTTGTACTGTGACCAAAAAGAACATAATATATTTAGCATTATAAGGTTGTAAGCAAATTTAAAAATTAGACTCCCAATCCAGTATATCTCATGGGAGCTGTATTGAAAGGCTGCCTCCTCTTGGGCACACCCAGTCTCCTTCCCTTAACTCTAGCCTCTGCAGGCATTCAGACCATGGAAATACCCAAACACAGCTTGAAAAGTCATGAAAATCTCTGATCCTATACTAAGCTAACTAGAAGGGAGAAGAAGCCTTAATCAATTAGAAAACATCCAGAATCTGAAGTTATCAAAGTGTAATTTCAAATCTTTCATAAAAAGAGAGAACTGTGAAAACTTTTCTGTGTGTCCCATTTTGTTACTACTTTGTATTGAGACCATTGGTTTCCACTAAATACGTATGGGCTATTTGCTTCTGGATTTGAATGAGGAAGAGCATAGAAGCCATTGAAAGGACATGGTCACTCAGGTTTTATTTCTTGATTTCCCAAGAAGATAAGGACTGACATTAGATGGGAATCAGACTTATGAATCCCAAGCCTTGCTAGGTCACTACCACAGATTTGTAGGATTGGTCCTGGATTTTGATACTGATGGAGTTATAAATTCCCTTAAGGAAAAAGTGGGCTTAACTGCATGACAATAGTATTGCACATGTTAGTGGCACCATTCCATGTAGTGCATTGAACAGAGCTCCCTGCACTTGTGCACAGAGAGGCCCAGCATGGCCTTATGCTGTGGTCTTTCTATCCAGGCAGAACCAGAATTCCCATGGTTTTCCCAACCCACAGAGACTGCTTCAGAGTTTCTTGAGGGACTACTCTAAGCTAAGAAGCAAGAGGCCTTTATTCCTGCTCACTCTTTAATTTATATTTAATGACTTAATATACTCTATTTATACTCTATTTATCCAGTGTTGTTTGGGATTCATACTTGTGTTACAGATGAGTACATTGTGACCAAGTTTTGACTTACAACTTTCCTTATTTTCAAATTCAGAGTAACAGACATAAACCTGGGGAGGCTGGTCCGTGGGGATGCCCATGAATGTTACGTCTCACCTGTGGCCAGAGCTGTAATTGAACTTCTTGAAAAGTCAGGTAGGATGGCTCCTTCAGAAATAAGGATTTCTTTTTGGAAGATTCTAATTGAAACATGGAGGTGATATTCAATGTCGGCTCTTTTTCTTATCTTTTGGGAGATATAAATGACTGACAAATTTTTCTAACAGGATTAACTGTATTACAGTTTTATAAAGAAACTAGTAAAGATGAGTGACCTATTGTAAACAAATGCTCAGCTTCTCTCATGAACACTCAGAATAACCACAATGAAAAATGTCCCAACCTTCAACTTCTTAGTCTGTCAATATGTAAAGTTAAATAAAACTTATGTTTAAGATTTAAATGAGGAAGCTTTCAGATATAGTTCAGAGTATGGAAACTTTGGGATTTATCAGGGAGCATCTCTTTCAATAATCAGTATTTAATTTCCTCTATTCTCCCCTTGACCTTGCTCTTTTATGTCAGTGATAGAGAAATGAATAATTTCTTTCTTAGTTATCAGATTTAATTAGTAAATTATTATTGTCTGTTTCATATATTTTAAGGTCTTTCTAGCTGAATATATAAAAATTTAACTAAATTTTTCTCTATTCCAGCTTGAGTAAAAAAGCAGCAAATGTCCCTCTTTTACACCCAAACTTACAACAATCAAACAAAAATTCCAAAATATTTAATATCCCAAACATAAAGAACTTACACAACTCATTATCCAATAATAATATAATTGAAATAATTAGAAATGTCTGAATAGACATTTTTTCAAAGAAGACATACAGATGGCCTACATTCACATGAAGAAATTACTCAATATCACTAATTATCAGGGAAATGCAAATAAAAACCACAATAAGATGTCACCTCACACCAATCAAATGACTAGAATCAAAAACGAAATAAAAGTGTTGGTGAGGATGTGGAGAAAAAGGAACCCTCGTGCACTGTTGGTGGGAATGCAAACTGGTGTAGCTTCTGTGGAGGATAGTATGGAGATTCTTTCAAAAAATTAAAAATAGAAATATCGTATGATCCAGTAATTCTACTCCCTGGGTATTCACCCAAAGAAAATGAAAATACTAATTCCAAAAGATATCTGCACCACTATGTTTATTGCAGCACTATTTACAATAGACAAGATATGGGAGCAATCTAAGTATCTACTGATTGATGAATGGGTAGAGAGGTTGTAGTATACATATACAATGGAATATTACTCAGCCATAAAAAAGAGTGAGGCTTTGCCATTTGTGACAACATGGGTGGATCCAGAGGGTATTATTCTAAGTGAAATGAGTCAGAGAAAGACCAATATCATATGATTTCACTTACATGTGGTATCTAAAAAACAAAGCAGAAACAGGCCCATAAACATAGAGAATACACTGGTGGTTGTGATGGGAGAGGGGAGTGGGCAAAATGGGTGAAGGGGAATGGAATGTACAGGCTTCTGGTTATGGAATGAATATGTCATGGGAATGAAAGATACAGCATAGGGAATATTGTCAATGGCATTAAAATACCATTGTATGGTGACAGGTGGCAGTCACACTTATGGTGGGCATAGCGTGACATATAGCCTTATTGAATCACTATGTTGTATACCTGAAACTAATGTAACATTGTGTGTCAGTTATACTTCAGTAACTTCAGTAAAAAATCTCCAAAATATATACCAAGCTTCCATTAGAAGGTTAACTTTTAATATATACCTTTAAGACATTAGCCATTAAGCTGAAATAACCCATGTAGACCCTATTTTTCCATCATATGAATTATCAGCATGATGATTCTCAGTCACTCTACCATAATATTCACAAAGAGTAAATTAATGGCTGATAGTCATCGTAGGCTATAACATGGCTCAGAGGACCAAATTTTAAGGGGTTATTTTTCCTTATACTAAAACTGCATGGGAGGAAGGCTCTCACGTTTTGATTATAATACTGAATTCCCATTTGGTGGGTAGGTGTCAACCTAGATGGAAAGAAGATCTTGATAATAGGAGCCCATGGGTCTTTGGAAGCTGCTCTGCAATGCCTGTTCCAGAGAAGAGGATCCATGACAATGACCTCTCAATGGAAGACACCTCATCTTCAAAGCAAGGTAAGCATCTTTTATATGGAAAACATAATTTTAAGTGCTTATATTAGAAAAGGGAAAAGACTAGAAATGTATAGACTAAGCACTGAACGTAAGAAGTAAGAGAAAGAAGAGCAGAAAAATCTCAAAGGATGAAAACAATAAAGAGCAGAGATTAATGAAATAGAAAGCAAAATGTGAGAGATTATGAACTAAGCCAAAAGTTGGTTCTTGGAAGAGTCTAGTAAGATGGAAATACCGCTAGCCAAAATAATCAAGACAAAAGGAGAACACCAGCAATGTTAGGAATGAACAAAGAGGCATAACCACAGAACAAAACTCATTTTCTAAAAAGGAGGCGATGAACAATGTTAGACATAAATTTGAAAATTTATATGAAATGAAAACTTCTAAAACATGTAACTTACAAAATGGATTTAAGTAAAATTGATTAGACTTTTACACAGTAAAGACATTGGATCAGTCTGCCCACTAACCACACAAACAAATTCTGCCACCATCAAAGAACAGATCATAATTTTTTCTCCAAAGAATAGAAAGAGAACACTTTCTAGCCTATTTTATGAGTGTCCAAACCAGAGGACAAGATGCTAAAGGGCAATTATAGACCCATTCATCTGTGAACCTAGATAAAATAATCATTATCAAAATGTTAGCAAACCAAATCCAGCAGCAGGTTGGGGTTAGCATAGGATTGCAGGGGTGGTTTAATATCAGAAAAATCCATTAAAATCTGTTAACATTCAGCACGTTATCAGATTAAAAACCATGCTGTCACCTAGTAAATACAGAAAAGTCATTTGATAAAATCCCTTATGATTTTGTTTCCTAAAAAAACTCTTGGTCTAGGAAATTAAAGGAATTCCTTAACCCAATAAAATATCTATAAAAAGTTAGAGCAAGTATCTCATTTAATAATGAAATATTAGAAACATTTCTTTTAAAATTTGGAAAGATAGAAGGGTGCCTGTTATCAGTACTTCTAATCAGCACTCTATGGGAATTACTAGACAGAGGCATAATGTGAAAAAAGGATTTATAATGATTGGAAAGGAAGACACTACCCTGTCATTAATCTTAGATGATAATATTACCTACATAAAAAGCCCAAAAGAATCTATGAAAAAGAGGAGAGTAAGATTCACTTGGGTTCTTGGATATAAGATCAAGATGCAAAAACCAATTGCATTTCTAAACACTGCACTCACAGTTCAAAAATTCTTTTTAAAGATTTATTCATTTGAGAGAGACAAAGGGAGAGAGCTCATGCATGTGAGCAGTAGAACGAGAGGGAAAGCCCTAAGTGGACTCTCTGCTAAGTACAGAGCCTGATGCAGGGCTTGATCTCATGACCCGGAGATCTCAACCAGAGCTGAAACCAAGAGTCAGATGTTCAACCAGCTATGCCACCCCAGGTGCCCCATAATTTCTTATTAATTTTTTAAAAATTAATTTTTAAATTATAGTTTATAATAGCAATGGGAATACAAGGTACTTAGGAATATATTTAACAGAAGTTATTTCTGATCTTTTGAAAGAAATTATGTAATTTTGATGAAGGTGATTGAAGAATCAAAAACAGATACCATGTTCATGGATAAGAGGACTCAATATCTTAAAGATACTGATTCTGCCCAAATTAATCTATAAATTTGAGTTAAAGTCTTGACTTATTATTATTATTATTTTTTTTTGACTTATTATTATTTTGGATTGTTTGACAAGATGATTCTAAAATTTACCTGGAGGCAGAAGGGCAAAAACAAGACAATTTTGAAGAGAACTTGAGCTATAAATATCAATGTGAAAGAATTTTTCAATATAGTGCTTTCTAGAAAAAAGCATTTGCACAAGGGATATTGCATGTGACACCATTTATTTGAGGTCTAAAAGCAATACCATATATATCTATGTTTTAGGGCTTCATATATTAAGTAAAAGAATAAAGAAATCTATGGACCTTGAACTAAATCAGGAAACTATAGGGACAAAGAGGTGGGTGTAGGTGGAAAGAAAACTCACTTAAATTGATCATGCCTTTTTTCTGGGCAATGGGCTGGGTGTCCAAGTGCATTATGTCATTTTTTTACAATTTCATGGCTGGAACACTTAATAAAAGTTTTTAATTTCAAAAATTTCAAGCAAATTTGTGAAGTTAAATTAAAAGGGTTAAGTACAATAGAGTAACTGCAGAACAACATCGAAAAATACACGTTCCTCATGTGCCCCATGAGAACAGAGATGAGCAGTTGTAGTCCTGTCCAGGGAAGGCAGGTGTTTTGACTGAGAATTGTAATATTTGAGTGGCAGATGGATCTAATAAACAAAGTTCTTTCTCCCATTAAGACAGCTAAGAAATGTGGTCTCACATTTAAGCTCAAACCTATGTGCCTTTTTAGTGGTCACCACATGGTGGCAGCCTATTCAAGAAAATTCAAGGACTAGGTTTTGAAATTCAGAGTCGGGGATTTTTGATTTGGAAGCTTAGTGGAAGAGGAAAACAGACCTTACTCTGAACTGAACAGCTGTGGCAAAAAAGAGAAAAATACCTTCATTGGCAACTGAATGTTTTCACAGCTGTCACAGATACTTTGCTAGTTGTATCTGTATTTTTGTAAAACAAAGACATCTTTCAAAGTACTTTTTTATTATGGAAATAAATCACCTTGACTCTTCTTTGGGATAAATCTCATCCTAACTTTGAGAACAATCAAGTGGCTTTACTCTCTAGAGAATCCAGAAATGGGGTAGATATCCAAGAAAGTTCTCTGGAATAGTTTGTGTTGCACACACATTCTATTTCTTGATTCCTGGGCACTTATAATGGCATCACTGTAAATCTTAGAGACTGTGGACTTTCTCCTTATTGCTTCATCTTTGTAGCTGGAAATTTGGAAAGGAAGGTTCAGGGCTCCTCATACTCATCTTTGAAATTTTTTTGGCCTCTAGAATTCAGCCCCCTTCTACCTGGCCTACTTACTACTTGTCCCACCACGAGGCAAAGCCTTTATCTTTCTATTTTCATGCCAGCGTCTAGAACTTCACTAGCCATGTACCTCCCCACATATGCCTCCTGACATTTGACTTTTCACTCTTCTGTATTGTATTTCTAAAACATAGGCCGTGGCTAGGCCTTGTTTCAAAGGGTCAGCAGACCTCTGCAGACTACAGTGGTAGCACCTCAACGTGGGTTGCATCCTGGGGTCCTGCCCAGGACAGGGTATGTCCACCCTTGCCACACCCTTAGGAAACTTTCCTTCACTGTGAAAAACAGTGAACATGTAAATGTAACCACAGTTTGGGATTTTTGTTTTCTAATTATATCAACAAGGAATAAAGAGCACAATGTAAGATGATAGTACATTTAGGCTCTCCTTATCAGCAATGATAAGTGTTGGGGAAAGAAGAGGGGAAATAGAAGATTATGGCTATTAGGTCAAAGGAACTCATATTTGTAAAGCATTTCTTAATAGGCTTATTTGTACTTGACATGGAACAAGAGCCCCTGTTGGCCATCTGGTTGGGGATTTCCTTCCTGAGAGGTTGGGGATCAGAGGTGACCATGTAACATTAGAGTCCTGTGTACCACCTCCTCCACTACACATAACCTCTCAAGTTTGGTATGACGTACAAGCAATTACAGCCTATTGCTACCGGTAGGAACTGCCTTGGAGGGTGTGGAGTCAGACATGGTATTTGTGTTCTTGGTAAGGATTAGGACATAGGCTTTGGTGACAAACAGCTCTGGATTCAAGCCTTTTCTGAACCTTGTCTCTTGTCTCTTTATGTGTAGAATGGGGATCGTTATACCCCCTACCTCATAGGGCTGCTGGGGGCATTCCGTGATATAAGTTTGCTTACCACAGAACTTAGCACCTACAGACATCCACATTAATTGCTTGGCTGCTGTTAATGGTGAGTCAGGAAAGGCACTGGCAAGCTTCACAATGTGGAAAAGTCAGTGGGTTGATTAAATCATAAGGAGGTAAGCTAAAAAATAGTGGGACCTAGGTCCCTCATTGGAAGCCCGGTAGATATGCTTCTTTCTAATGTATGGCTGGCAGAAGGAGAGACGCCTATGTGAGGCTTCCCAACAACATGTGGAGGTGGAGGGAATGAGACCAAAGCAAAAAAGAGAGACTGTCTTGGAAAGAGTGGATGCCCAGCTTTGGCCTGTCCAGGGTCATCCCCCACTCTCTACCAGGTGTATCCCCAACCTTAAGTAATTTAACAGAGATCCTTTGCTCCTGGCTGTGGGGGACCTCTCTTCGTTCTGTTACTCAGAAGCCCCTGTACTTCAAGTTGTGTCTGGTGGGTGTTCCTTGTTTATTAATTACTTCTTATGGGAATGTTATTCCTCCCTACAATATAGAGGAATGGTTACATAGAGTTAGTTAAATAGAAATGGATGCTGATTATGCATAAAATCTCCATGGGGCCTGAACATGAAGGATTGAGATGTACCTTTTTAGAGTTTTGTGCAAAATAGAGTAGACTTTTGTAATTTGCAGCTTTACCATTCTATGCCCATCTGAGTGTGTCACTGAAAATTAAGAATAACTTTCCTGCTTTGTTTGAGCATCACTTCTGGGCTTTGCTATATGTTATGCATTTATGCGTGGGGGAGGGGAAGAATGTCTGGGCATTTGTCCAAATTAGCTGCATGCTGTGGAGGAGCATCAGATGTCAGTAAGCCAAAGCACTGGATCTGATTGTTTTTGGGTAGGGCTAAGGAATCACCACCCTTCCTCCACCCACACAGAGGCCCCACACTCAGCTTCCCAGACCCCTGGTGTGGAATGTCTCCCCAATGTGGGGACTGGACAGAGCTGCTGCCCAGTGAGAACTGGCTTATCTCTTCCTCACCCTGATGAGTTCACTCTGATGCCAAAAGCAATTTGAGGTGAGGGAATGTTCTGCATTTGGTATTTATGAGTTGGAGTGGTACCCCTCTCCAGGGAAGAGAGGTTGACAGGTTCCTTGGGGCCCCATGTGCACACCCCCTTACTCGGTACTGCTAGCAGGAGAGCCTCTTCTGAATTTGTGGTTAGACACAGCTGGAGGACCGGGTGAAATGGCCTCCAGCTGTGACAGATCGGGTCAATCCCAGCTGTGTGTATAAGAAATAACCCAGAAATAAGAGAACCGTTTTATTTTGTTTTTCTCAAAGGATCTCATTTCTCCTCCTTCTAACCAAAGAGACCCTCGAAACTAGTACTAACACAAGAACAGAAAAAATCCAAGTCTTTCCCATTTAAAGGATCAAAGTATGTTGGGTTTTTTTGAGCAAAGCTAAATGATCACAGTCATTTCCAGTTTAAATTCACTGCACAGCATGGCTTATAAAAGTGATTTGGAAAATTCTAAATATGTTTGTATTGTACATATGAAATCCTGAAAAAAGAATAATCCTTTTTTCGAAAGATTCGGAGGGAAAAAATCCCTAGCTTTTAAACGGGATGAGATTAGGGGCACCTAGGTGGCTCAGTCAGTTAAGCCCCTGCCTTCGGCTCAGGTCGAGCCCCTCATTGGGCTCTCTGCTCAGCCAGGAGCCTACTTCTCCCTCTCCCTGCAGCTCCCCCTGCTTGTGCTCTCCTTCTCTCTCTCTCTCTCTCTCTGTCAAATAAATAAAATCTTTTAAAAATATTAACTAGATGAGATTAGTGAGTTACACGATTGGGGTTTTTAAAAAAATATTTTTAAATTTATAATGTATTTGCCTTTTAAATGCTGTGGAAAGAAAACATACTTACAAACCAAAATTACAATAATACTGGTTTTTCTGGAGATCTTTATTTCATCATAAGGCTTGGAGTTAATGTCAAGTGTCCTGTCATTTCTACCCTGAGGACTCCTTTTTGCATTTCTTGTAGGGCAGGTCTAGTGATAATATACTCCCTTCGTTTTGTTAATATGTGAATATACTAATTTCTCCCTTGTTTTTGAAATACCTTTTTTGCTGGATGGAGAATTCTCATTGACAGATTTTTTTTTTTTTCTTCAGCACTTTATGTTACCCTACTATCTTCTGGCCTTCAAGGTTTCTGGTGAGCATAATAACTCTTTCACAGTAGAGGCCACACTTAAACTAATGACCTATTGTAACGACAGTAATGACCGCTCACATTAGTTGAGTTCGCACCATGAATCAGGCTCAGTGCTTTGCTCACATTGTCTCATTGATTCTGCACAGATTTCCTGTTCAGAAAATTCTCATTCTCCCCATATCACAGATAAGGAAACTGAGACTCTAAGAAGTAGAGACTTTCCAAATCTCTAAAGTCATAAAATGATAGAGGTGGTACAGCCTGCATTTTTAGCCACTGTCCTGAGTCAGCTCTTATTCTAGATCATCACAAAACCCAGTCTCTTAAAAGTACCTTTAAAGTCTAGCCTTTTTGGGATGCCTGAGTGGCTCAGTCGTTGAGCCTGCTTTTCCCTCTGTCTGTGTCTCTGCCTTTATTTATTCATTTATTCATGAGAATAATAGCTTAGCACATTCTTATGAATAAATAAATAAAATCTTCTTTTAAAAAAAGAGTCCTATTCACCCCCCTCTCTGGAGTTAGTAAGTGATGCAATGATTGGGGAGTGGCAGGAGTGAGAATAATGGGAAGTGACATCCAGAGGCATTTTCAGCCCATGAACATGGAAAAATCCATTGAAGATTGCTCTGTGCCCTCCATGACTCAGGTCACTTAGTCACACATTACTGAACAACCTTGGTATTTGCTTGGCACAAAATCTGTGGTGCCCTGGGATCTGGGACAGTCTCCTCCACCACCTGCACCTGTAACTGGTGTGGTG
This sequence comes from Canis lupus baileyi, assembly GCF_048164855.1. Lineage (NCBI taxonomy): Eukaryota > Metazoa > Chordata > Mammalia > Carnivora > Canidae > Canis > Canis lupus. Next base: position 42,222,054 of record NC_132838.1, read on the forward strand.
AAAGAAGAGGGACTACTATCAATGTGACTGGGACCCCCCACCTGCCCTCTCAAGGAGGTTGACACCCTCCCTGGCAGGCTGGTGACAAGCCCAAGGCCTCAGGGAGGGAATGGTATTGAGTCTACTTCTGCTACTCCTCTATCTGGGATGACAAACTGTTGGGAAAAAACAAGAGTGAACTCAATGCAAGTCTAATGTCTTGGGACTGATCTCTGATGTTCCTCATCTGAGCTGTCAGGTACTGGTGGGTACAAAAGGTAAGACATCATTATTTTATTTATTTATTTATTTATTTATTTATTTATTTATTTATTTATTGTTTTTTAAAAAAAATATTCATGAGAGACACAGAGAGAGGCAGAGACACAGGCAGAGGGAGAAGCAGGGTCCCCATGGGGAGCCCAATTCAGGACTCAATCCCAGGACCCTGGGATTACACCCTTAGCCGAAGGCAGACACTGAATCACTGTGCCACCCAGGTGCACTGGAATAGGACTTTTTTTTTTTTTAAGTCTCCAAATCAAGCCAATTATATCTAGCATTGGTGAGAAAAGGATTTGTGAGAGAATCTGTTGGAACCAATGGGCATGCACTCCAGGGGTCCATATATGGTTACATGCCTGTTAGTTATACAGAGTTTGAGGTGCATAAGCACAAAAGAAGGGCTCCCAGCGCATCCTGTAGCAAACAGGCCAGAGGTATCCCCTCCAGTCCACCTAGTATCGTCCCTGTTGGGCTCTTTGCACGTTGGCAGAGCCCAGCTCCACCTTTCACCCCTTCTTCCCCAGTGTAAATGATGTTCCCAAATTAAAATAGGATTTAAAGAATTAGAATACTTGAATTGGTAGGTATTAAACATAATCCACAACAATAAAGCACCTTACATTTGAGTAAAGATATGGTCCTCAAACTTTTTTCCTCTAGCATCTCATTAACGTTACACATGCAGATGAATGGTGGTGAGCCTGGTCACCCATGAGAAGCAGCAGAGCCTGCACTTGAGCCGAGGTCTTGTAACTCCAGTGAGCACGCTCCCGACCGCACCTCAGGCCCCCCTCTGTCCAGGGCAACTTCTTTGCTTTCCAGAGGAGGTGACCCGAAGCCTGAGAGTGACTCAGAGGAAACAATGCAAAAAAAATGTGCAGATGTGTAATCCAAAGTTCAGAATTGGAAAATGGCAAACGGGTCAGGAAATACAAAGTTAAATTTTCCACAGCTGCATCACTTGCAGTAACTCCAGCAGGCTGTAGCTATTTAGGTACCGGGTTAACAAGAAGGTAGATCGTCAGGGCTGTCCTGCCTCTCTCTGTGAGGCCTGGCTGGCTTAGTGCTGCTCTGGGAACTATGACTTAGGTATTTCCTCCTTTTTGTGCCACGTGGCTCTGGGTCTTTGTCATATTAGATTCTCCTTAACACACACACAGACTCTCTCCTCTCTTAGCCATCCTTTTTAATTTGATTTTCTCCCTAGAGTGTGAGGAAGGGAATTATTTTTTATGAATCCTTCAAAATACTCCCATTACCAGATGTGAGGTTGTACTTTCCTTCTCTTATGTGTTATACCTCATGTCAGCATCAGCTACACCTGAAGGGAAAGTGTCTTGTCTATGATTCTGGACCCACCTGAATCTCGTTGGTACTCTTCTCATTACATGGAGTGGTAAGTGTGTTGAATGGCTTTGTAAGAGGTAGACTTAGAACATGTAGGAAAAGCAAGGTCATTTCTTATCCTTCGGAGGAAAAAGTTGATAGATGAGTGCTGTTAATCATAATCCTTAACTGTCCGTTTGGCTTGTAGTCATTCTGATTTACAAAAGAAGCACAAGATAGGTCTTAGTTTTAAAAGCCAGTGATCTGATCACAGAGGAGTGGAAAAAAGATAGATGCCCAGTTTCTGAAAGGAAAAGAACTTTGCCAAGATGAGATCACTTGGTGTGCAAGGAAGGGGATGGGGGGAATGCCTTTTGCCGAAATTGTCATTCTCTTATCTTGCCAAAGTTTTACAAGATCTGAATGAAAATGATTTGACGTTCTTCTTTTAGGTTACTTTCTCTTTTTAAAAAAATATTTATTTAGTCAAGAGAGACACAGAGAGGGAGAGAGGCAGAGACACAGGCAGAGGGAGAAGCAGGCTCCATGCAGGGAGCCCTATGCGGAAACTGGATTCCGGATCCCAGGATCATGCCCTGAACTGAAGGCAGATGTTCAACACTAAGCCACCCAGGCATCCCCTTTTAGATTACTTTCTATTTGATAATCTGCTTAATATTTCAGTAAAATGTGGATATCAATCCTTAGGTACAAAGCCTTAAATGCTATCTATGGTAGATGTTCAGTTAATTCAACTAGAAAGTTAGACATCCCAAGTTAAATTAATGGATGAATAAACAGAGTCTCTGCTCATGAAACACTCAGCCTGGATGAAGCCTCCATCTGCAGGGAACACACTTGACTCAAACGGCAGGAATTTGCCAGGCAGAGTTGCTAATGCCCATTTCTATAGGAAAGTCACTGATGAATTCCTAATTGCCCAAAATGGATTTTTTTGCTTTTTGTTTGTTTGGCCATTGGGTGTCATTCATACCTGTTGACTATGCCCTCTCCCCTTTGCCTGTGTGACTACTCTACTCTTCCTACCTCCTGGGCCACTCCAGAGTCACCATTTGCTTCTCTTCTCTTACCATGAAGATAAGAATACTCCCAGGGATGTACTTAAGGCCCCTTTCCTGCCCATTCTACCTGTTTCTCTGAGATCACCAAGTTTCTGAGTTTAACTACATCTGTATGCTGACAGATCCCAGCCAACGTCCTCTCCTCCCTGACCATCCTGAGTTCGAATCTAACTTCCTACCAAATGTCTCCTCCCCATGCATGTTTCCCTCCCACTCTCTCAAACCCATTCTCAGTCCAGCTTCCGGAGTAACCTTCCTAAAACCTGTCTGGTGGTGTGAGGGCAACCAAACAAAGTAACTCTATCAAAGAGCTACTTGTCGGTTAGTGAGAAAAGGTCAGCAAATTTGGAAATTTGGTGTTTGTAGAAAGAAAAGTGACATTTCATTAGGAAGAAAAAAAAAAAAAAAAAAGAACCACCTAACTTTTTAGGACTTTGCCATGCAATACTCAAGGAGCCCCTGTGCCACGTAAGATTTCACAGACACACCTTACATTGCAAAGCAATCTAAAGAATCTGCTGTAGAACATATGAGCCACTTAACCAGGCTCACACGACCAACGATGTGTCCCAGTTTATCAAAAGTGGGAGAACACGGGGTGCCTGGGTGGTTAAGCATGGGACTTTGGGTTTCAACCCTGGTCATGATCTCCTGGATTGTAGGATCAAGTCCCATGTTGGGCTCCATGCTCAGTGCAGAATCTGCTTGAGATTCTCTCCTCTGCCCCTCTTCCCCTCAAATTAAAAAAAAAGGAGAACAAGTTCAAGCTGCCCTTGCCTCAAGACCACTCCCTGTGTGTGTGATGCCTGCCCAACTCATGTGCAGGGACTGATCAAGAACACCAATGTCTGTGTTGGCAAAATAAGTAGAAATTGGATGTTTAACCATTTCTTTTCCTATCCCATAGTGGTTTGTCCTATGCACCACTAGAAGATAGATCTTCTATCTAGAAGATCCTAGTTCTAAGTTCTTGTAGGCAGGGATTTTTTTTTATTTTCAGATCCTCAGCAACCTCAGCGTCTGTCCCAAGTTGCACCTGGGATTTGGCTGCTGAGTATACTCACTAAGAATTCTGGACCTTCTTTATTCTCTTTAAGTTACTGTAATTTTAGAAGCAAATCTTTGCTGGATAAAGGACCACAATTGTGATATTACCTGAGACCTATAAAACCTGTTTCTATATTGTTCATTACTAACACAGTTCAGAAAACAAGTTTTCACAATTCATCAAGACTTATTTTTCAACTTTTTTTTTTCCTAACTCATCCCAGCTTTCAGATAATATACATATCTCATACCTAAGATTTCCATATGTGCCCTTTCAAAACACATTGATAGCGGAAGATAAATTCTGGCTTGGGGGGGGCGTTGTACTTTCTGTAATTTGAATTTTAAAATGCCTTTTTTTTGTTGTTGTTGGTTTTGTTTTGTTTTTGCTAAATACAAAATCATGGTGTTCCTTAGGACCTTGCAAATCACATCTTCCCTGCATCTCCCTCTGTCCATTTTCTGATGCTTGCCCCCCCACCCCTTAAAAATCAATGACGTAGTGAAAAATAGTTTTCATGAGCTCTAAACTATGTTACTCCCACATGCTCCACGTTAAGGTCAGCATATCTGTGTCTTACCATTGTTTTAACATTTGGTCTTCCGCCTGGGGAGTGGGCGGTGCTCTGTAAGCTGCTTCTACTCAAGCCTCAGCAGAGAAAGCAGTATTTTGTTACGAGGTAGAGTTTCAAGGCTGGCTTTGGCCAGGGTCTTTCCCATTTGGGAGGAGGAAAGTAGAAACAGCCAGCGAGACGATAATTCTCCTTGAATTCTAGCTCATTAAAATCTTCCTTACTCCTCAGTGAGTTATTTATTGATTTAAGCAGCTAGCAGTTTTCCTTCCAGAAAGAATTAGCATCTCCAATGTGATCATTCCTAATGGTGGAGATTTTTGTCGTTTCTCTGTGGGATCAACTGTCCTCCAGTTGCTTATTAGCACAGCCCACTTGAGGGTTGTGTTTAAATATGGAGTTGAGGAGTCAGAATGAGATCCCCGAGTTTTATAGGTAATGAAAAGAACAGGTTGTATCAAAAGCACCATGTGTAGGAAACTAAGTGTTCTTGGGGGACTTACATGAACCTGTGATCCTTGGCTTTTTCCAAAATGAATGTTTCGGGCTTGTACTTATTAACTTCCTTTTTTTTTTTTCTTAACTATTTAAAACTTTTAATATGTTTTAACATATTCTGTTTTTGCTGCTCTTGTGCATGAAAATGTAGCAAAAATGGCATTTCTTATCTGCTGATTATTTCCAACGAGAGTTAAACATTTGAGTTTTCTCTCGAGGCTTGCTATGTTTGAATATCTCCAGTAGTATCAATAGATGAAGAAGTACATTTTTTAAATTCAGATGTTTAAAATCCTCTTTCCTTAACACTTTTTTGTCCCTAAATGTAACATCACTCAAAAATTTAGCGGCTCTTAGGATCTGCCTTTGGAGAACATGTGGCACTAAACGCACTAGATTACTGGGGATGTTAGCAGTAAACTTTTGAATTCCGTTTCACAGTGTTGTGGTCCCACAGCATTTAAAAAAAAAAAAAAAAGGATGACGGGCAGCCCGGGTGGCTCAGCGGTTTAGCGCTGCCTTCAGCCTAGGGCGTGATCCTGGAGCCCCAGGATCAAGTCCCACATTGGGCTCCCTGCATGAAACCTGCTTGTCCTCTGCCTGTGTCTCTACATCTCTCTCTCTCTCTCATAAATAAATAAAATCTTAAAAAAAAAAAAAGACTTATTTCCCTGTCCTCTTGGGCCTTCTCAAAGCCCACAGAGCCGTCCTTTAGGAGAGACAGGGCTTGGGATCGAGTCCCACGTCAGGCTCCCTGCATGGAGCCTGCTTCTCCCTCTGCCTGTGTCTCTGCCCGCCCCCCCCCGTGTTTGTCTCTCATGAATAAATAAATAAAATCTTTAAAAAAAAAAGGATGACAGTTTTAGTAGGGGCTTCTTCTCTTTTTAATGTGAGTCACACAATTGATTTACTGTGACACCATTTCAGCATACTCTTCCTGTGTCTTAATGTGTGGTAGTGGAAAGCAGCAAGCACTGTTTGGGTCCAGTGAATGTGTTAATTCCCTTTTCCCTGTTGACGTGACCAAATTGATCAAATAGATCAGGTGTTCCTGGGATGCTAACTTTAAAGGTTGCCTTCACCTGCTCTTTGAAAAGACATGCCTTTTAAATTGTTACCGTGTTCCTCCTCTGTCAGAGGAATTTGGATCTGTTCTAGATCCTGGCCTTTTACTTTCATAAACCAGCTAGGCCTGTCATGGATCTGCTTCCCTGCACTGCCATCTCTTGTCCTGAGATTTTTAAGAGACGTTAGTGGATGCAGCCTCTTGCCCAAAGTGTGTTACAGAAGACTTAGGCTGAATTGCTGACCCGGTGCTTCCCGCAGCAATCAGCCTGTCCAAGCAGAGAATGGATGAGGGCGCATGAGCACCTTTAGTTATGGGGAACTTGGGTGGTGGTAGCAGCAATGGGTATGTCTATGTTTTGTCTTCCTCTCCTCTATCTGTCTGATTCTAAAGAGTCTGCGGTTGGTTGCAGGGCATGGAAGTCTGCGGGCAAAGCAATGTGGGGAGGAAAGCAGTGTGGGGGAGTGGAGGATGGGCAGTTGTCTCTTTCTCCCTCATTGAGTGTTCTAAGACTGGCTCCTCTAGGGGAAACAGAACTTATGAGAGAGATGCTTACGTTTTCTGAGCCTCAGTTTCCTTGTCTATTAAGTGGGTTGGTAGTAATGCCAACCCACATAGCTGACACATGCGATCAGAGCTGTTTTCCCTCATAGGTCCTTCAGATTCCTCCTCCACCTCTCACCTCTGCACATGGATCCAGATTGTGATCATCTATTGCTTAGTTGGGATAGTACTGGGACAGATGGTCATTATTTGGTTGAGATCAGAGTCAATCTCTTCTAAATGTCCCCTTCCTACCAGACATGTTTCTCCAACACTGTTATCAAAATTGGACAAGACAGTTGTGATGAATGTGTTTTGTGTCAATAGTTGCATTCTTTCCTTTTTCTTAAACAAAAAACAAAAAAACAAAAAAAAACCAAGCCGTTTTACAGGAGACTAAGCAGAGCCTCCCAGAAAATGAGATTCTTTCTTGAGCTTTTGAAATTCCTCCCATAGATCCAGTAAAAGTTCCATATGGGCCTAATTTTGACTGTGTAGTTGTACAGGCCTGCAGGCCCCCCAAACTGGCCAGATCTTCAAGTGGCTACCCTGCAACCACCCCCGCCCTCCTCCTGAGCCACTGCATGAATCCGGACACCGCCCATCCTGTACCCCTTTCAGTCTCCTGCCTCCATCCGTGTAGTTTCCATGGCCCCATCCTTTCTCTGGAGACTGTAGTTAGTGGTGAAAACGTGTAGATGGTGATACTGCACCCAGTGGACACGCTGAACTGGCTACCTTGAAGAAATTGTGCCCCTTTTTCTTTCTAGGATACGATAATCATGCCTTGTCCTGACATGTGCTGCATTAAGAAATTAGTGAAGTGATTCTGTCCATGTTCTTAGGGTGGCACCAAACTGGATGGCTGTTATATATTGCACGGAAGTTAGTTGACACAGATCGCTAGTCATGTGTCTCTGCCACAGATTAAAACACATGTGATGTTTTTCTTTTTCTTTCTAGCTTCTTGAGTCTGATATTGTGGTGTTAGGCTCTCCTAAGCCAGAAGAGATTCCCCTTTCTTGGATACAGCCAGGAACTACGGTTCTCAACTGTTCCCATGACTTCCTATCAGGTGGGCAAATGTCTTAAAATTGGTGTTGGGCTGCTAATGAAAGCAGGTAAGATTGTTATGAGAAATGTTAACCTTATTCAGAAGAGAGGATGTCCCTGAAAGGTTGGTCATCATCAGCATCTGTATAGAGAATAGGAAACTCAGAATGTTGACGGCCTACTCATTGAGTTACCTGATACTGAAACTACATCGTCAGGTGAAGAGAAGCCAAGATGCCAGCTACGGTAGCCGCCTTCCACTCCCACATGCAGACATGCCCCTCCTGGCCCCTAGCATGGAGTAGTCAGGTCGGTTGTGATCTGAAGTAGATTATCCGTCCATGTGTGAGATACACTAGAAATAGTGGTTTCCAGTCTTGTACAACAGAGCAGAATCCATTCTCCCAAAGAAATCTTTAGATGAACCTCAACATGTCAAAGCAAATGAAAACAGTTGCTGGGAGGGATGGGAATGGAGACCAGCCCTTGTGCCTGATTTCCCCTTGTAGTGACCCCTCAGGCACTTCCTTGGAGCCTCAGAGGCACCTCAGAGCAGTGTGAAAGTCGCCATCAGAAACAGGTGGTCTTAGGATGGTGTTTCACCAAGGGATCCAGGAATGTCTGGGACCATACCAGACCTCCCTGCCCCCACCACCCTTCAGAGGAGCTGGGGCTGTGCCCACATCAGCATATCCAGGCGAGGGACCAGTAGAACAGGCCCAGAGGGATGCTTTTTTCTCATTCACTGAAAGACTCTCTGAGACTAAGAAAGCTTTGCACTGTACCTAGCCCACCTTTTCAATCCTTGGGTAACGTGTGTATAAGAGATCCTACTTCCCTGTTACCTGCAGCCTTCAGGTTTCAGTGTTGGAGAGGACCATGCTGAGCTGGCCTGTTGGGCAGCATTTTTCCCCAGGGTGGTCAGAGGTTGAGCCAAAGTGGGTCTCTGTCCTCTTTCACTTTTGCTAGATCTGGAAACCTAGACTGCTCCACAGAAGAGTGAAATAGAGAATAGTATCAAATTGTGTGTGTGTGTGTAAAACTTTGATCCAGTCACCTTAAGATAACCATTTTATATTCTTCCACAAAAAATGCACTGAACTTAATTGGATTGGAATGTAATAGGAGGAAAAAAAAACAATGTATTACTGAAACTCATATAACTATTATTAATATATAACCATTACTTCAAAAAGAAAAATAATAGACCCACCCCTCTAGGAAATTTTCCTCCTCCCGGGGGATCCCTGGGTGGCTCAGTGGTCTAGCGCCTGCCTTTGGCCCAGGGCGCGATCCTGGAGTCCCGGGATCGAGTCCCGCATCAGGCTCCAGGCATGGAGCCTGCTTCTCCCTCCTCCTGTGTCTCTGCCTCTCTCTCTCTCTATGTCTATCATAAATAATAAATAAATAAATATTTTTTTTAAAAAAAGGAAATTTTCCTCCTCCCAAAATTAACCAATCATATTAAAAGCCCTCTGGGGCTGGAGGGGGTGGGGTGGATTGGAGTATGCAGGGATGATGCCCAGGAATTTCCCAGAATGCTCAGGTACTTGGCTCTGCATGAATATCATACAGATGAATAAAGCAATTAGAGGTATAATATAATGTGAATATAGGATTAATTTCTCCTTTTAGCAAATAAAAGGCACTAAATAATTTATTTGAATTATATGTAGTTTTGGGATATAACTTTATTTCCCCACCTGAAAAAAGCAAGGCCCAAGCCATAAATGATGGCCATCACAGATTTGTTCCTCTGCTTAAAATTTGGATGAGGAAAGTCAATTATGACTTTATATTCTTTTCTTTTTAAGATTTATTTATGTAGGCAGCCTCAGTGGCTTAGCGGTTTAGTGCCGCCTTCAGCCCAGGGCATGATCCTGGAGACTCGGGATCGAGTCCTGCATTGGGCTCCCTGCATGGAGCCTATTTCTCCCTCTGCATGTGTCTCTCTTCTCTCTTTCTCTTCCTCCTCCCCCCTCCATCCCGTCTCTAATAAATAAAAAAAATAAAAAAATAAAAGATTTATTTATGTATTCATGAGAGGCACAGAGAGAGAGAGGCAGAGACATAAGCAGAGGGAGAAGCAGGCTCCCTGAGGGGAGCTTGATTCAGGACTTGATCCCAGGACCCCAGGATCATGCCCTGAGCCAAAGGTAGATGCTCAACTGCTGAGCCACCCAGGCATCCCCTTTATGTTCTTTTAAATGAATGCTGCTTTGCTGTTATATTTACTTGCAGTATTTTCTTTTAATTAAAGTTTATATATTTAGGGACAACTTTGGCATAATCCTGGCTGGAGAGAGACACTACTTCAGTGTTCTTTTGGAATTCCTTTGAGCTCTATGATTAAATAAATGAAACTGTATCTTTTTTTTTTTTTTTAAGATTTTATTTATTCATTCATGAGCTACACAGAGAGAGGGAGAGAGAGGCAGAGACACAGGCAGAAGGAGAAGCAGGCTCCATGCAGGGAGCCAGACGAGGGACTCGATCCCAGGACTCTAGGATCACGCCCCGGGCCGAAGGCAGGCGCCAACCACTGAGCAACCCAGGGATCCCCTGTGTCTTATTTTTAATAGGTTTCTTTTGAGGACCTTTACTTTTTTAAAGGCATTCATAAAAACATTAGATTTCAATGTAGTGATCCTTCTGGGGGGAACAAAAAGGATCAAGGCATTATATTTTGACAGAACAATTCTGTATGTAGACTGATTACAGTTAGTTTATTTTAAATGTGTCTGGTCCAGTACTAGCAGTTTTCATCTTGATTTTTGAATGCCTACTGCCCAGAATTAGTACATGACACGTAATACATGCTCAATAAATACTGAGTGTTGAATGAGTGAATCAACTTGGACTCAGAATTGTACTCTGGTTGATTGCAGTTTGAAGTTTGTAGATACATAGATATCTCCTTGAACTTGTCTCTCATGCAAACACAGGGCTGAGAGGGCAAAGACAAGATGAAAAATGCTCTAGTGATTAAGTAGAATGTTCGCACCATTCATATGAGCATGATTTTTCCTGATAGTGAGTTTTCACTTTTATTTATTCAATTTTAATTTTTTGAGAGAGAGCCTTTTAAAAGATTTTATTTTTGAGTGATCTCTCTATGCAACATGGGACTAGAACTTACCACCCTGAGATCAAGAGTTCCACACTGTACTGACAGAGCCAGCCAGGAACCCCAGGCAATTTTAATTTTAGCAACTTTGATTAGTATGAAAATTTAATCTCTGAATAGATTGATGAAAGGCTTTTCTCCCTTTTTTGCATTACCTCACCACCTTAAACAAAGACTTCTTAAAGCATTATTTAAAGGAAAGATGCTTTTATTCACACTTAAGAATGAAAGGTTCCTAAATAACTGATGATTGGGTGAATGCAGGGTTTATAATGAAATTTTCATACTCCTCTTAAAGGTACAGGCCTCCCTTTCCCCCCCTCCATAAAGATAGATGGGATATGGTGATTTATAATGAGGTAATTCTATAGAGGCATTTTATTGAATACTTAATCCCAGGAGAGATTTTTCAGATGGCTGATATCCCAGAGGCAGTGCTCAGAAAACAACTACACCTAACTTGTTGGATCTGTTCACTCTTCTGTGGCATGAGTCTAATGTTTTGATTTAAAAGAGGAACATGTATCTTCCTTGAGTAGTACCAAATTATACTATGGTTCTTTACTCTGGCATATAAAAATCTATGACATGCCAAAGGGAAAATCTGATCTATTGGAAGTGAGTTGAGAAAGCGAATGACTTAATGATTGGATAATAAATCCTTACCAAGTAAAAATAACTAACTAAATAAACAAATAAAAGAAGGACATGTTAATGTTCAGTTTTCTAGCTATAACAATAATATTTTATTATTAAGTTTCAAATCACAGAAGCTGTGATTTTATAATGCTCTGCTTGCTAAAGAACAGAATTCATCCTAAGCAAGACCATTTTGTACTCTAATATTAAGACTTATTTCCTGATGGGACAAAGGAGAAGCTGGTCTGATGTTGGGCCCAGAGAAGAATATCAAAACAGCAATTTTATGGGTCAGAGTACTTGACAGCATCATTTTAAGTGAGTGTAAGTATATTTAGTGTGGAGTGATAGGAGAACCCCAGGTGCATCTCAGGGTTCATGCTAACGACCTGGGGAATCCTGGGAGACCTGAAACTTTCTCTCTCATGAGCCCAAAAGGAGACAGTATAATTAATACAGTGTTTGGAAAAGCATGGAATTTGGGTCATATTGATTTTACTCAAAGAGAAGAGAGGTTGTTTTGGTTTTGGTTTTCTCTTAATTGCATTGTATTTACAAGCTGTGTGACTTTGAGCAAATAACTTAAGTTCTGTGATCTTCAGTTTCCTTGTGGGTACGATGGAAACAAGGCTCTTGAGAGGAATAAATGAGCTCTTGCCTCATAGCACCTCTTTCATAGGAGCTGCCACTAAGTGGTCCACCACCTCCTCCCTCCACTTGATTGTCTTCACACCCCTAGCACACAAAATAGCTTTCAGATTTCATATTAGCAAAATGTAAGTCTGTGTTTGAAAATCCAGGCCAGGGAAGGTCTCTTCCCAATGAGTTTCTTAGAATGTAAGAAGGTAGCTTTAAAGAAATTAGACACACTTGTAATACAATCTTTATCTTAGTGCACTTTGAATAAAATAAGGACATTTGCTTATGAATTTTGAACTATAATTATTCCAAAATCCATTATATCTATTACCTGTTTCCCTTACTTCTTTTTTTCTCCCAGGAAATTCTAAAACATTGGACTCAAATGTTATTGTCAGGTTTCATTTCAATTTTTAACTAGTTCTCAGTGTAATACATTTAGTGTTCTCACTTTTTAAAAAGTCTCAAGATGTTTAGAATATACAACTTATTATATACAGACTCTGTTAATTTCTTCCTACTTTGGTTTCAGTGATTTCAAAAGAGCTATTTATTTAAGTTGATACTAATTTAATTCCTCTTTTTTTGAAAATTCTTACATTATATTCTGTTAAAAAAATAAGACATTGTTATTTGATGGTGGAATTCAAATGTTTTAAGCTATGAGTTCAACCCTTGTGAGCATTGTTACAAAAATTATATAAAGATTTCATTTATTGCATTTTTTGTTATCCTATAAGATGAATATATTTAACTTAAAACTAATCGCCAGTGATTTCGAAAATGTTATCTATACTAATATCTATACTAATTTATAGTTTTTTTTTAGCTTTTCCTGTTTTCAAAACTTCACATAAAGTTTTTCTAAGTTACTCATTTCTCCCAGAGGATGAGAGCATATTTGAGGGTTCATACAATGCTTTTGTGATAAGAAGGGTGCCCTGGGCCAGACAGCAGAAAAGCTGAAATGTGTCCATATAGCAGAGATGGCAGGAAGACCAAAGAAGAATTTGCGTTGGTCCCTCCCAGTTCATTTATTCTGGCAAAATTCCCAGGGTGGTCTCAAAACAGCTCCTGTCAGGGAAAGTACCATTCTGATTTCCAGGGAAAGCATTATGACACATTAGCCTTACATTTTCTTGTTGTAGAAAGTTTGGTTAGGAAGAAAAATTATAAATGAAAGGCCATCTTTTAAAGTGATTCATTGACCTGTCCTTGGAAGAACCACGAGTAAATGGGGAGTGTTTAGTGGGAAGTGAAAAGACCCATTTGGTTTGGGACGGGACCCCTGGGACCCCTGCCGGACTCGTGGGCTGAGTGCAGACAGCCTTGGCAGGCAGAGTGTAGACAGCCTCCGGGTGGAGCCCTGCCTCTACACAGGCAGAGGGGTGAGGTCATGATTTCCTTTCTTGATTCTCTTTAGCCATGAAATTTGTTAAGAATGTTATTCCCAATTCACTGAGTTACCATCTTCATTGCTTCAAATTCTCTGGATTCAGAACTTTTTACCTAGGTTATCCTTAACATTAATATCCTACAATACAATTTCTCAGTTTCTATGGAAAAATGGTCTTATCACTTTTATGATAGGGGTTTTTTAAGTTACCAAATTTAAAAGTTCTCAGTTTTAAGATGACATCTATTCATACTACAAAAACAATACAGTGTTCATGACAGTTTGTGAAACAGAGAAAAGTAGACAGAAAAAAGTAACAACATCTGATCCAGTCACCTTGAGATCACCATTTTACATTTTCCCAAAAAGAAAACATTAATCATAATTGTCTGGGATGGAATGTAGTAGAAGGAAAAGAAAACACTATGATACCAAAAGCATTATTGAAATTCAAGTAACTTTCTTCAGAAAGCGAAATGTTGGTTCCTGCAAGATGCTTCTTCTTTTCTTTTCCTTTTTTTTTTTTTTTAAGATCCCAGGACCCCCAGGGTCATGACCCAGCCCAAGGCAGATGCTTAATCACTGAGCCACCTAGGCATCCCCTTGCAAGATTCTTCTAACATTTAAAATATATGTGTAGGCACATTTTGTATTGTGTTTTAAAATCTTTGTTGATTTTAATCACCTTCTATCTTATGCAAGGCAGTGGCTGAGATTATGGGAGGAATTGCTTACTGTGTAACTCTGTAGGTGAAATATTCTTCCCTTGCATGGGTACTTGTGATTCTGTTCTGGGACTATGCATTAATAAATTGCATTATTAATAAATTAATAATACCGGCTCCTGGCATGTAGCTTTTTCTTATTTCTTCATCATTTAAAGATAGAGATTAAAAGGAAAGAAGTATATTTCTTTTCCATAATGTTTGGACAAGACCTTTAGATCAGATCTCTAGTGGTTCAGGCAAAACAAAACAGTCTCATTCTCTATGACTCTTGGCTTTTGCCTAAATATGATTTATAAAACTGTGAAGTGTTGCTAATCTTTAAACAATACCAGAGGGATATAATTTTCCAACACCCTTAATACGTTTGAATGTAGAGCATCACAGAACACTTAAGGGTAAGTGTTTTGTGCTCTTTCTTGCAAAAGACTGTCAGCACAATGGATAATATAAAAGTCAAGTGGTCCAAAATAGAGGAAAATAGTTTCTTAATTCAAAAAAGTTGCTATGAGAAATGTTTCTTTTTCTCTAAGGGAGAATATAGGCTAAAGCATTTTACATGTGTGCTCGCTTTTCATAACCTTTGTAAGTGCCCACTGAAGAAGGGAGAAGTAGAATTCTTACAGTTGCCTCTGTATTTTGAAAACCAGATCATCCTGAAAATGAATATCCTAAAAGACAATTTCTCATTTTTTTATGGAAACTTGGTCATATTACTTTTATGGCAGGGATTTTTAAGGTTATCAAAGAAAGCCTGATCTTCTACACAGCACTTTGGCTGTGATTATGCTGTGTTTCAGTCCTCATTCTTATGCTTTGTATACATGAGTGAAATTGCTTTTATTTCATATGTACTGTTTAAATAAATACATCAGATGCCAAGCCCTTTTCGTACCACATCACATTTCATTCTCACAGACCTCAGTGGGGTTGTAAATACCCACAGTAATTAACAGACCCAAAGTCACAGTTCCTGGTTAGAGGTGAAAGCAAGATTTTCACTCAGTGTGACTCTAAAATCTGTGATGCAGTCAAGAGTCCCAAGGCTGTGCCAGGGACAGGTGACCCCCTGGGAGCTGTGCCATGACAGCCTAAGTTCCTTGGTTGAAAATGAGATTACTCAGCACACTGGCTTTTTACTAGGAGCAGTTGGTTGTAAATGAGAGTATCCTAAAATCTTCTTTTTTTTTCCTCCTCAAATCTTTTTCTAGGGAAGCTTGGATGTGGTTCTCTTGGGGTACATTTTAATGGTCTCATTGCAGAGGATGATGTGAGTCTCCTTGCTGCTGCTCTGCGGATTCAGGTTTGTTTGCCACAGCTCTTTGAGAGTTTTTGAGTTGGGAGCTATAATTATAATAGTTGCTAACATTTGACAAGTATTTTCTGTTGAGCCGACACAGTGTTAAACACCTAACACACAGAATGTCATTTAATTCTCACAATAGCCCTACAAGATAATGTTGTTCCCATTTGGTAGATAAGGAAATGGAAGCTTAGAAAAACTTGCCTTTCATTAAATGACGAGGGTGGGATGGGGACCCAAATCAGGGTCTGTTGTTAGTTATCTATTGCTGTAGAATAAATTATCCAGAATTTTGCAATTTAGAACAATAAACATTTATTATCTCACAGTATTTGTGGGTTAGAGATTTGGGAGCAGCTCAGCTGTATGGTTTTGACTCAGGATCTCTCATGCAGTTGAAATCAGGAGGTCAGCAAAAAGGCTTGAGTGGGGCCAGAGCCTCCACTTCCAATATGGCTCAGTCATGTGGTTGTTGACAAGATGCCCTAAACTCTCACCATACAGACTTCTTAGTAGAACTCTCATGATGGGGCAGCTAACTTCCCCTAGATTGAGTGATCCAAAGAAGGAGGCAGGGAGGAAGCTGCAGTAGGTTTTATGGCCTACCTATCCAAGTTACCCATCATCGCTCCCCTTTTTCCTCCTTGCTAGAAATAAATCAGCAGTCTAGTTCACATTCAGGGAACGAGAATTTGACCCACCTTTTGAAGACAGGAATATTCAAGGTTTTGTGGACTGCTTTTCAAAGCACCACCATCTGTATGACCCAAAGCCCAAGATCTCCAGCTTGCTACCACGCCGGCTGTGCATTCTGCTAGTGCTGGAAGGTGGTGAGGACTGCTGGCAGTGATGTTGAATATCAGGAGAGAAACCTGAGCCTGTAATTTCTGCTGTAGTAGAATTAAACAGAAGCAACTTTTAGTTTCTTTCCTACATACGTGGTGTATACAATTAAAACTTTTTACTTCCACGGGTGCCTGGCTGGCTCATTCAGTAGAGGAGGGTCATGAATTCAAGACCCACAATGGGTGTAGAGCTCACTAATAATAAATAAATAAACTGACCCCGCTTTTAAAAAATAAAAAAATAAAAAAAAATAAAACTTGTACTTCCAAATGGAATATAATACCTTTCTATAAGGATTGGGTGTCGCATTTTAACCTAAGCCAAATTTCTCTGTCTCTCTTTGTGTATCATCATTTCACAATTCAATGTTCTTGTTTTATTATACCAACTGTAAAAGGATTATACTCAAAACAGTGTTGCAGATTTTGAAAGCTGGGCGTCCAAGCTGATCATTCATGCATTCTCCTATTTCTCTCATTGTTCTCTTCTGAGATGAAGAACACACTATAATTTTATTCTATCTTGATGTCTTTAGTGAACACTTAACCTATTTTAAAAATACCTATGTCTCACATTTTCCTTTTTAAGAAAAACGTACTATGCTAATTGCATGTGAATAAAATTGTTCCTGGTATTCACTTGGATTATTGTGCAACTTTTCATGACATAACATCCCAAACAGTATTTTCATAGTTGTAGATACCTACCCTGTCAGCCTTTACTGGTATAACATGCTTTCCTTTCTGTCCCTTGAAGAACATGGTCAGTAGTGGAAGGAGATGGCTACGTGAACAGCAGCACGCAAGGTGGAGACTTCACTGCTTGAAACTCCAGCCTCTCTCCCCCGTACCAAGGTATTCACGGGATTTGTTTATAGTGATATCAGGTCACCAAAGTGCCTCAGATGTCCAGAGTTACCCTTTGGGTGGGGGCATAGCTCGTGGTATTATGGCTTTGGTGGTGGACAATTTTCTCTAATCACATTGCTGCACTAGTTTTTCTGTCATTTAAGTCCTAAATATTAAATGATAATGAACATGTTTACCATATTTTATCAGTTCTAGCATGTATAGAAAATATCCATATTTTTTCATTTCTGAAGTCAGTATGCTCTTACTGTCAACAGCATATCCTGTATTAAGTGGCATCGTTTTTTCTTCTTACTGATCTATAACATAATGGTGTCTTATAGTTGACAAAATATGGTAATATGATGTTTGGAATATGCTTTTCAGTGTAAAAAATGCCCATCTCCTCTGTCAGCTTGGTCTTCATGGCCAGGTAGGTGTCTACCCTAGGGGCAAATGACCAACCAAACCAAACACCATTCAACGTGGGAAGTGAGTTCAACTTTCCTCAGAACATGGTAATATCTATTATCTGACTACTCTGTGATACTCCAGATGGATATTTTCTTCAGAATAGCATTTAATGAAGTGCAAACTATATATTCTCTGCATAAATTTGGAAATACATAGTGCAGGAATAATTCACTAGATAAGATACTAGAGCCAGAGAAATGCATTTTCCAGCCTCATTGTGGGTCCCCCTGGCTGCCCTGACTCCAGTGAATTGGCCTCACCCTCTTCATACAGGATATGCATGATGCTGTTGGAAAACATTTCTGGGGGATCCCTGGGTGACTCAGTGGTTTAGCTCCTGCCTTTGGCCCAGGGCGCGATCCTGGAGTCCCGGGATCAAGTCCCACGTCAGGCTCCCGGCATGGAGCCTGCTTCTCCCTCCTCCTGTGTCTCTGCCTCTCTCTCTCTCTGTCTATGATAAATAAATAAATAAATCTTTAAAAAAAAAAAAAAAAGGAAAACATTTCTGTAGATAAAACCTCTAGGAATTGACTAACATCTCATTTCATTTCATTCGTTAGATCTGATCCATTTCCTTGAGTCACAGCTGAACATTCATGGCTTTATTCTACCCACCAGGCTGTGTTTTCACCCCTGAAATAGACTGAACATTGTAGTTATCTTCTGTGTTCGTTAATACATAAATTCTAGAGAACGTTGTTCTTTGTAATGTCACCCCTGTTGTTGTGCAGTCTGTTTCATCAAGTATCTTAATTTTTTGAAGTTACTTACATTGTTAAAGGACTTCAATTTTTAAAAGTAAATGAGTATGTTCTACTTACAGAGAACTAAAAAAGAAAAAAATTGAAGTGGACCCTGCCCAATTATGTACCAAAGGCTTTGCATAAATCTAAATAAATTCCACTCGGGAGTAAGAAGTGTTTTAATTGCTGAAGTAAATTTGACTTCTGAGGTACTAGAGGAAGAAAGGCAGGCTAATTTCTAAATTCCTGAAAAATCAAAACAATGTCACTGTCGCTTTTTAGCTAGTGAAGAAAAAACTTGGGAGGTTTTCCAAGAGTCAGCTCTCCCCTTTAGGAGATTTGGGGAGGAGAGAAAGAAAAAAAAGATGCAGACAGGAAGGCAGAATGAAGGGGACCATAAGCAGTGAAGGGAGAAGGGAAGAACTGGAAGTGGCAAGGCTGGTGTGGCTGGGGAAGGAAGCACAGAGCTCATCCCACATCCAGGTTGAAGCACACTCTCCCTCTGCAAGCTGCCGTGGCACACTTCAGAGAAGTTCCCATTGGAAGTAGGTTCGCTGTTACCGCTTGCACCAAGGTCAGACTTCCATGGAGTCATGGAGGAGAACACAGAGTCATGTGAGGGCTTAGGGTTGATTATCAGCAGGAGCAAGAGAAAGAAAAAATCAGAGCAAGGGGCCACCTGCTAGTGGAGACTGCTATACCCAAAATAAGGGCTCCAGGGTGAGTCAGGGCACTGCTGTCTTCTCAGATATCAACCCTGATGACTGACTGAGTCTGACACCTGCTCTCCCAAGCTCTGTCTTGTGTCTGCCAGGTCTTCCTCTCAAACAGGTGGTCAGCCTGGCAGGTGGATGGACTGAACCCCCATTAAAACCAATAGCTGAGCTCAGGAGCCCCAAAAGACTCTCCAGGAAGTTCAGCACATGCTGATTTCATAGCACTCCTGGAAGATAAACAGTGGTGTTCTCTTCTTGCTGGTCAAACGGAAGAAATTTTTTGCCTGGTGACACTCCAGAGCATCTAAACTTTTCCTGTGTTGAAGTTGAGCTTCAAGCACTAGGTCCTTTTACTGACGGTTATGCAATTAATAAAATATTTTGAAATACAATTTTGGATTTGAAGTCGGAAAAAGAGAGGGAAAGTATGGACACAGATAAAACAAAATAGCATTTCCACATTTCTGAATCGCCAAGAGACACATGAGGTTAGCCCAGTAAGCGCATTATGCAATAACCCATCTATTCATGGTTAACAAAGTCAGTGATGACCCACAGAAAGCACTCTACTCTACAGTGAACGTACAGTTCTCTCCTATAGCATTGGTATTATCTTTGTACCTGGGCAGAATTCTGTGATCTTCATGTGTTTTTAAGAGTTGCTTCTCTAAAGAAATGTACCATTTTTCATGCACGTTAATTATTAGCAGTTGTGGGATCCCTGGGTGGTGCAGCGGTTTGGCGCCTGCCTTTGGCCCAGGGCGTGATCCTGGAGACTCGGGATCGAGTCCCACGTCGGGCTCCCGGTGCATGGAGCCTGCTTCTCCCTCTGCCTGTGTCTCTGACTCTCTCTCTCTCTCTGTGTGACTATCATAAATAAATAAAAATTAAAAAAAAAAAAATTATTAGCAGTTGTGCTCAATACTGCTTGGGAGAGAGGACCACAAAGCAATTGCTTTGCTTGAATTGTTGGTGTGGCGTAGGGCTGTTTTCACTCTAGTAGTGACCACCTAAGCTGAGGAGGCACTTGCCTCCTATGTGTTTTCCCCCCAGTGATCTTGAGATTTCAAGAGCACAGACTCCAAAAGCCGTGGATGTCCTTGCCAAGGAGATAGGATTGCTTGCAGATGAAATTGAAATCTATGGCAAAAGCAAAGCCAAAGTACGTTTGTCCCTGCTGGAAAGGTTAAAGGATCAAGCAGATGGAAAATACGTTTTAGTAGCTGGGTAAGACTACTTTTAAAATCTATTGTACTAAGAAGGCATGTTTATAAAAGTCTCTTCCCTATTTTTACCTATCATCACACCCCTCAAATTCATCTGTTTCTCAAACTTGATATTTTTGTGCATTTCACTTGGCATTCCTTCATTTGACATGAGGTAAGTTTTCATTTTCAGTGCAAAACAAATTAGTCTCCTCCACAAAATACAAAGTATAATGAATTCCTCGTCTAGTATTTTTTATTTCTTATATTGTGTTTTGATCATCTTTGTTCTGTCTTGGATTTTTCATTTAGTTTCTCGTGATAAGAATCAAAATAAGAATTGAAAGTAAAATATTTTTAACTGAGTTGGGGGTACATGTGTTCTACTCAGAGATAACATTTTAATGGAAAATGTACAGATAATTGTGTGAAACTAAACATTTTCCTGTTAATATCCTAAATATTTGTGTATTTGCATTGTCAAAGTTCATTATTTCTCTCCTCTTGGATTTTAAAATTAATATTGGGCCATTTTCATTTGTGTTGGTCGTTTTATAAAAGACAAATGCATAGTTTTTGTGAAAAGGAGTGTTTGTTTTCCTTCTTTTTTTAAAAAAGAAATATGTTCACTGGCTGAAAAATGACAGAAAACAAGGGATTTAAAATATTTTTTCAATGTGACCTGAGGGAACATCAGGAGACCATAGAAATTCCATTGTTGTCTTGAAATTTCATTGCAGTGACTTATTGATGATATATAGGCCAAGGCTTAAGACACAAAAATCTGTTTATTAACAAGCAGAGACATTTCTTCTAACTGGACTTGACTCTTGGTTAACTATCTTTATATATTTAATTATTCATGTAAATGCCTAGCTTCTTTTTCTGGTTTTAAAAGCCTTACACACTCATAAAGCTATTCTAAAATGCAGAAAACTATAAACAAGAAAGTAAAATATCCCAAATCCTACCACCCAGAGGAGGGAGCTGTTAACCTTTGAGACCATCTTGTCTTTCATAAATGACATCATCTTCCAAGTGCTGTTCTGTTCTTCACCAGTATGTTGCATACCTACCTCACTGCATCTGAGTCAGTACAGAGCTGGGTTATCATTTTGTTTGACTGCATATCATTCCGCTGCTCACATCCTAGGTTCTGGGGGCAGGGGCAGTAAAAATGCCTGAGATGTGGGTGGATTCCATTTCATCCATCTTTCCAGACTGTAACACACTGGGTGGCTCAGTGGCTGACAGTTCGTCGTGCTTTTAATTCTTCAAGTATATTCAGGCCAAAAAATGATTTGAAAATATCATAAGGATGTTCCACATTTATTTAACCAACTCTCTGTTGATGGGCACTTAAATTGCTTCCCATTTTTGGACACTATCAACAGTGCTAAGATTAACAGCCTTGAGCATGCTCATTTGTGCACTTGTCCAAAGACCTCCTTAGGAAAAATCCCTAGAGGTTTTAAATTCAGTGTTTTAAAACTACAAGTAAAGATCAAATACAATCTGTATCACCTCTTTAATAGCCAAATTTCTTCATATTTCTTTCTCTCCCTACCTCCCCTCCTCTGTCACTCTTTTGTAAAGATAGACAACTAGGGCTTTCAGAGTCGCTTGGTGGCTGTGGTTTCAAAGAATTCATACTTTGTTGCGTGTGGCTTAAACCTCCTCCAGGCTTCCAGGCTCAGTACAGTTGGACTCCCCGTCTTACTAGGGTCCTTTCCAACTTAGGACCCCACCCCTAATGTCTCTGTAACTGAGCTACAGGGATGCTCTGTGCTGAGAAGAGAGTTGGCCTCGCTACAGGCACCCTCTGGGCCAGATCCATGAAAGGAGCCAGCTGACTTGGGGAGTTGGTTGGGGGACTCCTGGGTCCCAGGGTTTGAAGCACACATGGAGTGTAGTATTGCTTTTCTGGAATGTGCTTAATACAAGTTTTGTTTTGTTTTGGTTTGTTTTTTCAGAAATAAACTCTTGGACATTTAGAACTTCAAAAGTAAATTTAGTATTTTATCCACAAATTTGTTTCCTTTTTTCCAGGCTCTAAGTGATCTTGGTAGGTGGATTTGCTGGTTTTCTCACCCTGCTTAACATGGGAAGACGTAAGGAAAACTCAGGAGGGTGGGTTCTCAGGATACCAAGGAAGACTCAAGCAGTAATGTTCCATATGGAGTGGCTGTGATTTACTCTTATGGGTGCTTGTTATTACTGGAAAAAAAAAAAAAAAACACAGTCTACACGTGGCCCTGCCCTAAGTTGGGAATGCAGAAATGATACTTTAAACCAAAAACTCTGATGGTGTTGTTATCAGATTCCTAACTTGAATTCATACTGTCAAGGGCTGGCCTCCAGCCACATGCTGGAGAGTGACAGCTAGTCTGTCCTAGGATTATAGCTGTGTGTTGGTCCATGCCCATAGAACATTGCTGCTTGCCCCACCCTGTCTCTTTCTTTGCCAGCATTTGTATATGCATCTGAGCTGAAGAAGCCAGGTTGTCATTGTCAATAGAAATGAAAGGAAACCTGAATTCTCAAGTACAGATTTAACCCCAAGAGAAACAATTCTTTCTCTGAAATGGTGGTATATGTTCCTTACAAAACAAAGATCTATGAAGAACAAAAATTAAATTGTGTTCCATTCAACTGCATTGAAAAAAATGCTGTGAGGGTAGGATTTCGAGACATACCTGTGTCTGTAGGAAAACTTGAAGAGTTTTAGAAAATATATACCACACTGTGTAACCCACACAAACAACTGTGTGAGTTTACGTGTGTAAACTACCTTTTAAAATCTAACCTTTTAATAGCTGGATGTTTGAGATCAGTTTAAAACACCAGACAATCATTTTATTTAAATCTAAAATGAAGGGGCGCCTGGGTGGCTCAGTGGTTGAGTATCTGCCTTCAGCTCAGGTTGTGATTCTGGGGTTCTGGGATTGAGTCCCACATCAGGGTCCCTGCAGGGAGCCTGCTTTTCCCTCTGCCTATGTCTCTGCCTCTCTTTCCGTGTCTGTTGTGAATAAATAAATAAAATATTTTTAAAAATCTAAAATGAAAAGTTCATTTGCAATAAAGACCACCTCCATAGTTTTACATTTGGCCACATTAGTTATTGAAAGTGACAATTGACAAACCATTACACATGCTGTCCCTACTTCTTCAGAAACAGAAAGGACCCCTCCATTACATGGGAAATTATTTCCTTTTCTGAAAGAATTTTTTTTTTTTTATTCTGGAACTTATACTGGCTTACAGAATAAAAATTTAACATAATGAAAAACAAAAAGGAGAAAATGAAATCTCATTACTGAGAAGTGTTAAAACATTTTTTATATCTCCTTCCAGGATTTTCTCTATATGTATCCTTTTTACACATTGAGATCATGCTATAAATACCATTTTGTGTCCTGCTTTTGTTTCTGAATGCTGTAACATGAGTGTTTCCCCATGCTTTAGCAGAATTCAGATACTCAAGTCTTCAAGAAACCTAAACAATATATTTGTGGTTGTACATTTGAACTTAAGCATAAACGTGATTTAAATGTGTCAACAGTAGAATTAAAATATAAAACAATGGGATTTTTAAAAATCTTCTGTTAATAACCCAAATGCAGAACAGATTAATTCGTTTTAAAAGCTATTCTTCAAACTTTAGAATTTCTCAATCCATCAGAATCATCTGTATTCCATCAGCTACACATCGCGTGGTATTTACACCTATACATCACTGTATTTGCTTTGCCTGATGAAATGAAAAGTATTGGGAATTGTTCAGGGAAATCTGCCAAAAGAATCTTAGGGGCTCTTGAGTTTTACATATTTTCCCAGTTACACTAATGAAAAGGAATTTGTTTGAGAACTTGCCGTGGAGTGCAGCTGTAGGGCATTGAATGTGTGTGCAGGCTCCCATCTCCACTGGCCCTTTACCGATTTCTGTGCAGAAATTTTTAGAGCTGCTCTGAATTGCTCAGACAGCAGTTAAAAACAAAGCCCAAATTTATCTGTGAACAGACTGAATATCACATTAAAGAATAATTAAAATCATGCACATCACTTTCTTATACATGTAGAATGCCAAATACCTCATTTGATTTTTTTTTTCCTTTTAATATTCCAAACCATTCCTTTGGTACATGTAAAAATAACCTTTACTGACTTTTTAAAGATTTTGCTTTTCTGCTTTGGGTAACTATTTAAATATCTGTGAGTTTTTTGCTATTTGCACAACCTGAAGAATAAAACAAAGGTATTTAGAAGAGACCACTACTGGCTGGGCCTTTGAACTGTTCACATCAGTCAAATGTGATGGGAAACACAACCCAGTGGACTATAGAATTTGTTGTCAGGAATAAAAGCCTTTAAAAACTTTCCAGTGAGGAAGATGCCTGGGATGAGTGATCGATATATTCATATGCTGCTTGAGCATGGTAGGTTTGGAGCGCATGGTTAGAGCCATGACTCATGACAATAATACTGTTCTTGACTCAGATTTTGAGAACCATGCACAGTTTTGCCACTACAACCTGCATAAGCAATCTCTTTGACCTTGGAGTAAATGGTACACTTCTTTAAGCATGTGTCTAAACTGTCACAGAGTACAATAAATTGTACTATAGTCAGCAGTACACATATTTGTCTTAGAAAAGGCATCTTTGCTTTGTCAAGCATTCTTTTTGCTCATATGTGCCTCGAAATGCACTGAGAATGGGTGTTCTTCACCTCAGTGAGCTTGTGGACTGGTTAGGCAGGGCAGCTGTGTCACAAAGCTTGTAATGATACCCTCTGAAAAGTTACGTAATACATACATATAGGGGCTCTGGGTGGCTCAGTTGGTTAAGCATCTGCCTTTGGCTCAGGTCATGATCCCGGCATCCTGGAATAGAACCCCACATCAGACTCCCGGCTGGGCAGAGTCTGCTTCTCCCTCTGTCCCTCCCCCTTCTCATGCTTTCTGTCTCTCAAATAAATAAATAAAATCTTTAAAAAAAAAAAGTGATACTTTGGGGTACAGAGTGGAGGAGATAGAGCTGCAGGGAGATGTTAAGGGAGAGAGCTAAAAACCATAGTTCCCTCTCCATAAACTCTAAGCTCTTAACCAAAAAAAAAAAACAGAAATTAGGTTAACGTTGTGCTCATTGTTTTCTGAGTCAACTCAGAATTTTGGGGTCAGAGTTAAGGAGAATGGCACTACAGTTAAACCTAAGTCTGATATCAAGTGTAGGAATGAAGTAAAATACAATTTTTATTGTAGCTCTCCTTTTATTGCTCCCAATAAATACTTCCTGCTTTTTTTATTTTCCTGAATTGTATTAGTTGGCAGAAAGCTGAGCAGTCCTGTGTTTCTAATTAAGAATTGGATGGTTAGCTGAAGTTTTGAGGAGGTCATCTCTGGGCGTGTCTGCTTTGGGCTGTCTCCAGCAGCTATGTTAGCACATCCTTGGGAATGAAAATGTAATTCTTCATGTGACATGCTGAAGTAAACCACCTATTCCTTTGCAAACAGTAAATGGTTGGTACAGTACTTAATCCACCCTATCTTTGATACCACATTTTTTTTCTCAGGCTATCATAAGATCGTGATGCCTGTGGTTTACCAACTGCTTTTATTCCTGCTGTGCTAAGGAAAGAGAAAGTTGACTCAAAGCGTAAACACTTTCTTGTAACTGAGTCTTCACATTGACCAACTGTCAAGTGGTTTGAGGAGTTTGATGTTTGCTTCACCTGGCATGTTTAGGTTGGTGCACCAGCTGCCTACGGGTGCCCTTGTTGCTCTGTGTAGTGATGCAGGGCCCTCACCCCGCAGCGGGTGTCTCTGGGCCATGTGACTCTGTGCGCACTTCCTTGGTTCCCTTCAGAGACTCCCGTGGCACACCCCTGCCTCATCATCGTGTTCTCTTTTCTGCTCCTTCTGAATTTTCTTTTGCTTTCTTCTGACTGTTCTTTAAGAGAACATGTTCTGGACCATTCTGTCCTTAATCCCTCTTTGTCCTGTGTTTCCCCTCACTGAGTCATCCTTCCTATTCCCATGCTTTAATTTGCTAATTAGTGGTTAACAGCAGTTACAATTTCTATCCATAGAAATAACCTAGAGAAACCGGGTGGCTTGCCTGGTTTTGATATCCAGATCTGCTTACTAATTGTGTGGCCCCGGGTGAGTTACTGAGATTTCTTATGCCTCAGTTTCCTCATCAATCAAATGAGGGTAACAACCTAAAAAATGTGAAGAACAGAGCCTCACATATTAACTATGCCAAACCCACCCTCAATTTTATTTGGCTAACATTTATTCATTTGCCAGGTCACAGCTTAGGTGTTAACTTCCTCTATGAAGACTTCCCTGATACTCCAAATCTAATCAGATCCTCCTACCATGTGCTCTCATAAGACAGTCTCATTGCCAACTTTCTGAAATACATGTTTTTCACTTTCATTTCAATTGCCAGTTGATCTGTCCATATCTCCCATCATCCATAAGCTCTGGGAAGGCAGAGATGGGATCCAGCTTGGTCATCATTGTGTCCTCAGGATCTAGTGGCCTGACACATAGTAGTACTTAATAAATATTTCTTGAAAGAAAGATTGATTGTATTGCTGTGGCGGTCTGAGGTAGTTGGGGATGATGATATATCTAAGGGCTTTACTTCCTTATAGTTATACCACTAGGTTTTATAGGTCAGAAAACTCTGATTATGAGTTTTGTTGTGATTGAGAATGCTGTACAACCTGACTCACACCATCTAACTCATTGGAGACCAAGTTGTAAACCAAAATGACAGTTTTTAAATCTTATAACAGTGGCTAGAGCATGCTAAAGAATAGTTGTATGGGTCCTTACTTGGGAACATCACAAACACCCATTCTTTTACTTAATGCTGTGATGGTGTAACTATTATGTGATGCTTGATTTTGTAGGGTGTTGTAGTCAACAAGCCCCTCCAGAGCAGTTTTGATCTTACTGTGCTGAGGAGTGTTGGACTAAATCTTTCCCAATATTTGAGGAGCTATTATATGAGAAGGGATTGAGTTTAGTATTTTGACTCTATGAGATTGGAGCTACAGGAATGCAGACATCTCTTCTTTAGGACAAAAAACTCTCTCACTGTAAACATTATCTGGAAATGAATGGGCTATCCTAGAATGGGCCTCCATCATTGATTGTGTTGAAACTAAAAGGAAAAAAAAAGAAACATGGTGGGGACAAGCCCTGAGTGCTAATATCTAGAAGGAAATGAATGAGTGGGGATGATGGGATGCCTTGCAATCCTGAGACTCTGGCCACAGATCACTGAGTAGGCCTTGTGACCACATGGTGCCCCCAGTAAATGGCCCTAGCAGGATGAATGCCAAATCACCCATCAGGAAGAAATTACATGTCTTCATTATTTAAACCATTTGATGGGTAATTCTATGACATTTTGTGAAGCTGATAATGCTATTACCACTGAGTAACTTTTCTTTTTTGGTCTCTTGCTGAAGGTGTGTCTGTATTTTGGCTTTAGATTAAGCGTGGCCTGTGTGATGTGGGTAGACAATAAAGATCCATGAAAATTGAAATACTAAGTGAACTTGGGGATGGCGTGTTCTCTACCATATCCTCTGATTTGGTTCTGGCACCTTAGATTGATTTGCATAGGTTGTTTGGGAAATGTTATTAAATTCTCACTTTTTTTTTTCTTCCCCCAAACCAGGATCACACCCACCCCTCTTGGTGAAGGGAAAAGCACAGTGACAGTTGGGCTCGTGCAGGCATTGACTGCACACCTGAATATCAACTCCTTTGCCTGTCTCAGGCAGCCTTCTCAGGGACCAACTTTTGGAGTTAAAGGTACTCGATGTAACAACTGGTACATTTTTCAGAGCAAAACTTTGGGCAGAGAAGTTTTGTAAGAATATTATCAACAGATCGGGAGCTAAAACCTGTCGGAGGAACTGGTATATTTCATCACTATGCCCCCCTCCCACACTCAATATGTCGTGCTTACCCCACAGCGGTCCTCCCACAGAGGGAGCTGCGGTGGGGATTTCAGCCAAGCCTGCCAGGAAGCCCATTTCCCTGGGTCCCTGGAGCAGTCATGGACCCGAGCTCACCCTTCCAGCCTTAGGCAGAAATCTTCCAGCCCATCAGCACCTTTTTTGCCAAGCCATTTTGCGATTCTTCCATTCGTATTGGTGTCTTACCATTCCTGCCCCAGAGAAAGGTTTTCCCCTCTACACAGTAAGAGAGCTTTTCCATTGGGCCCTAGGGCTCATCCCGATTTCGCTGTCAGACCTGCAGAGCTTTAGAAACTGACCAGCTATGGACCGAGATGTGAAATTTCTGTCTGTCTTTGCTGGGCTGCCATCTGGCAATTTCACATTCACTATTCTTTCTCCACTGATTTATCATGAGGTTGTTCTTCAGCTCACATTACAATAGCATTTATTGCTGCAATTACTATTGGTTCTTGGCACTTTGTGGTATTTAGCGGTATTATATTTATGTTACTGTCACAGATGTTAATAAGTCCTAGCTCATTAAGTACTGGTAACTCATAGAATGTCATATATTATGCAGTGCAATGAACACAAAATTCGGAAAAAGAAGACTGCGGTTTTATTCGTGGCTGTGTTCCACCACTGTGTGACCTTTAACCAGTTGTAACCTCTCTGAGCCGCATCTGTGAAAGTGCAAAATGGTTTATAGTATCTGGCTTCCTGAGTTGTGAGGACCAAATGAGATAGCATATAAAAAAATATGGTACACTGTAAAATGATAGGACACAGAAGGTATCACTATTGTTTTAAGGAAGAGAAATCTTTTTAATGTACTGACTTCACTATTCTGAAGGATAGCATAACAAATTGTAACTATTGTCTAAAATCAATTGTCCAAATTTTACAATGTCTTAGTTCAGAGTTCACCAGATGGATTTTTTTTGAACAAAGTTTTCTGATACTTAAAGCATGTGCAATTTAGATAACACAGAGCCGCACAGATCGAATAATAAATTAATAAAATAATCCCATATGTGCTGTAATGACATTTGCTATATTATTTTACCTTTTTTTAAATCAAGAAACTGAAGTCCTTAAATTGCATCTTTGGACAAAATAGACTTTTTTCCCTCCTTTATTTTGCTTTGATAGATAGTTTTTTACTGCCTGTTGTTTCATCTTGGGGATGCATGCCTTCCTGCTAGGTTTGGGGAGCCGTATCCCTAGGGCCTTGTTCATCCTGTGTAGCTGTACTTGGTGAATGATTTCAAATGTGCCTGCTCTGTTGTTTAGGAGGAGCTGCGGGTGGCGGATATGCCCAGGTCATCCCCATGGAGGAGGTAAGGACTCAGTGAAAAACATGTCATGTGTCACTGTTTTTCCTTCCTGGAACCTTTTTTCTGTGCCTCATAAACACGGGCCCACAGTCCTTTATCCTCAATCCCAAAGTCCTAAAGGCTCTGAAAACCATAAATGTTTACATGACTTACAGTGGCGAGACCTGATGGTTATGAGCTATGTAATGTCTCTGCCATTTGGTGTAAATGTTCACATATTTTGCTGTAGATTTGATTAATGGATATGGACTTAGACCCTGCTTGGGGTGTGGTATTAAAAACTTAGAGGTATATCATTCTGTGTTTCTAAATTACCAAAAATCCTGAACCCCAAACCCCCACATAGCTCCAAGGCTTCCGGATGAGAGAGTGGGACAGGCTGTGTCCCAATCAATCATCAGTTATACTGCCCAGTTCAGGGAGGCTTGGACTCCCCCTTAGGCAAAGTGAGACTCCAAATGAAATAGTTCCAAAGAGAAATGGGCAAAAGGGGCCAAAGGTGTCACTTTTTAGTTCTCCAAGAACTCCTACCCTCTGCATAACCATCCGGTTTTGCCCTGCATCTGATTACCTGCCCAGGTCTCATCACTTCTGCTCTCTGCATCAGCCCTTTGGTTCTAGTCCCAAGAAATCTTCCCCAAACCCAAGTTGAGCTTGTTCCTTTCCTGTCTGGTGTCTTTCAGGAGTTACCCTGTCACTCTGTGTGCCACAGTGTCACATGACAGGTCCTCATGTGCTTCTCCTGTTCCCCCCTCCCCCCGCCTGCCTCACTGTCTGAGGTCCCCATGGGCCACCCTCCCTTTCAGCATCCTGTCAGACTCCCTGCAGACTCTGGCCTGGTCATCGTTTCTTGATTCCGAGACTGGGAGCATTCTCCCTTCCTGTTCTGCCCTCCCTGCTGCAGCCAGTCCTGTAGGTTTTGTTCCACCACCCCTGGTCCCCTCATCTCCTGTTTTTCTCATTCAGTTCTGGAGGCTGTGGTGAGTTAGAGGCTGTAGTCCCAGCACTCAATACGGTGTCCAGCACACACTGTTTGTTGGTTTGGTTGAATGAATAGGAAATGTGTTTACCTATGAAGACCTGAGTATCAGGGAAGCTATAGGGAAAATTTGGATACTATTCAAGTATTAGGGGTGGGGAGAGAATGAATAGTGCGAGGCATTGCTGAAAAAACAGCCCCAAGCCTCCCATCAGAACGGGGGTGAGTAATATTCACAAGCCAGGAAGAACTAGAGCCAGGAGGCCAGGTTGGGGATACGGAGTACAAAGAACATGCCCAGGGGAATGGCTCAGGAATTTCTGCGCAAATAGTCAAAGGGCATTGGTGTCCTGCTGTCATATGGCATCAGCTGCATGGCTCAGACTTGGGGCAAACTTAAGGCATATGATAGTTGTAAGTGCCTTATGATTGTTAAGTAAGCCAAAAACAATCAGGCAGTGTGTTCCTTGAATTAGAAGACCTCCCATATCTTCTTCATCTCTCTATCCCCAGCTCTGAGCACAATGCCCGACACTCAGACCGTGTTTGTTGACTAAGTGCATGAATTGACAATGTGTCTGAAAGAAACATAATAAATAATCATGGGAAAATGTTTGAATAAGTTCCAGATGGGTTGAAGAATTGAAAGTGAAAATACCAAGACTTGAAGGGTGAGATGGAGCCAGAGTTATACAGAATGGGGGGAAATATTCCAGGTAGTAGGACCTGCTCGGGGCAGTGCTGAGGCAGGAAGAGGTTTAGTATCTTCTGGGAACAAGAGGCCACCAACATGTGTCAGTGGGTGACCAGAGGTGAAGCTAGTGAAGTCTAGAAATGGCCAGGGGTTAGCTCTTTCAGGCTGTGAAGTTCATGGCCAACACCCTGGATATTATTTGACTATCATCGATGGTCCACCATTGAAGGGATCTTGACAAAGTAATAATATGATGTAAATTGAATTTTATAAGAATTCTCAGGCTTCTGAGCGGAGAATAGATGCCTAGAAGTCCAGAGTGGATGCTAACAGTCTAGTAAGGAAGCCCAGGGGAAAGATGGTGCTGTGGCCCAGCATGGTGGTAGTGAGGATGGAATCGGGGGATGACAGTGATATAAGATGTGTTTGCAGAATTGGATGTGGGGTGAGAAAAGGGGATGATATCCAGGATAGTGGGCCGAGCAACTCTAGAGTCATGTATTGAAATAGAGGATAGGGCCTGGGACACCTGAGTGGCTCAGATCTTGATCTCAGGATCGTGAGTTCCAGCCCCACATTTAAAAAAAGAAGGTGGATCAGAAATGGAAGATGAGGGGAATAATGGCCATGAGGTAGAAGGTGTGGTGGCAAAGGCATTGTGGTCAGAAGAAGAGAGGCCTGTTTGGGGCCCGTGGACACCCCAGTGGGTATCAGATAGGCAGCAGGAAAGAAAAACAATCTAGTTATAACATGGGAAGGATTCAATAGAAACATCAGAAAAGAAATATTAACTAACCAATGATTATTTTCATTAATAATCAAATTAATCTACATTAAAACTATCAGTTATTTAACTTGTCAAACTGACAGATTTGGATATTTTTTTAAGTAGTAATAATAACACTAAATTTTAGCAGTGAGACATTGAAATACATTTTTATATACTGCTGGGAAGTATATGTTGGTAAAACTTTCCTGAAAGGCAAGTTAAAATATAAATGCCTTAAAAACAGTATCATACCTTCTGGCCCAAATAAATCTATTTTTAGTTTATCCTAAGCAAAAACTGGCTGTGTATGAAAAGTTTTAATTTTTAAACTATTTTCACACAGCTTGTAGCATTAAAAAAAATGGGGGGGGCGATCTTAAATATCTAATAATAGGATATCACACAGAGTATATTTTGAAGACTATTTATTGATGTAAAAATGCTAGTAATATTAACACTAAGTATAAAAGCTAAGATGTACAGGTGCCTGGGTGGCTCCCAGTCTGTTGAGTATCCATCTCTTGATCTCAGCTCATGTTTTGATCTCATGGTTGTGAATTCAAGTGCTATCTTGGGCTCCACACTAGGGGGTTATGATCTTGATATTAAAAACTATAAATTTTATAAAATATACATACATAATTCATATTTTCTACTGGTCATATATTTTAGGTTATAAAATGAGGTTTTAACTGATCAGCTGGTGTTTGGGGGTGGTACTTCAAACCTTTCAAAAAGCAATTTGGTGGTATTATCAAGATCCTTTAATCCAGGAACCACACTGCTGGAAATCTATGGCTTATTAGCAACTTATTGAAAAAAATTACTTACGTGTAATCTTTATAATTGTAGCCTTCTTTGCAAAGATGAAATTTTGGAAGCAATTTAAATATGTAGACATAGGAGACTGAAAACTTTTGGTACATCTACTCCACTATACAGACCCTGTGAACTGTAACTACATATGAAAAAGACTATTACATTAAAATACATAGTAAGAAGTTCCTTAAATGAAATGTTACTGAATGAAAAGTATTATAAGTATGCTGAGTCTACAAATAATAAATATGCATGCACATAAGACTAGAAGGAAAATAACAGAATAGGGTTTTGAGGGTGATGAATTTTTTTACTTCTCGGACTTTGTCTTATTTTATATTATTATATTGTTGCTGCTTATTTTATTTCCTGCCTGGTTTTAAAGTATAGTTGATATGATACTATTTTCTAAATCATAAAAAGAATGTGTGGAAAATAAGGAGATCAATCATTAAGTCCATCAGAGTGTCTCGCCCTTAATCCAGGAGTGAAAGATGAAAGAATTGGTGGTGAGATAGTCCACTTAAGAGTTCTTTGTTGTCAAGTGGAAAACTCTTGACATTGAGTTTTTGATTTAGTCTATTTTATGGACTTAACTCATTATGAGGGATGTTTAATTAGTGCAATAGTTTATTCGTTCTTGTCCAAGGCCAGTAGAATGAAGTGTCCATGTCATTTATAGTTCAACCTTCATTTGACTGGGGACATCCATGCCATCACCGCTGCCAACAACCTGCTGGCTGCCGCTATTGACACAAGGATTTTGCATGAAAACACTCAAACCGATAAAGTAAGAAAGTTTCCTTGTTGGCCATTTTGGGCATCTTATCCTGGGATTTCTGGATTCCTAAAGGGTTCATGGGAAAACTTTGATGTCTGTAATTTGTATGAAATTGTATTAAACATTTTGTGAACTCTCCATGTCCTTATTTCTTGGGGAGAAAATCCATGCTTTGGTCAGATTCTCAAGGGAGTTTATGACCATTGCCAGTTGTTGGCTAAATTATGTGAGTTCTATTATTTAAGGCAAATTTTCTTTGAGACAGGATTTTATTTATTTTTTTAAAAAAGATTTTATTTATTTATTCATGAGAGACAGAGAGAGAGAGAGAGAGAGAGAGAGAGAGGCAGAGACACAGGCAGAGGGAGAAGCAGGCTCCATGCAGGGAGCCTGACGAGGGACTCGATCCCGGGTCTCCAGGATCACGCCCTGGGCTGAAGGCGGCGCTAAACAGCTGGGCCAACGAGCCTACCCGAGACAGGACTTTAGTGATTCAATCTCTGGTCTGTACTAAGGGGATTGGAAAGATCTCTTTTAAGACTGTAATGTTACGTGTAGCCCTTCTAGATGTGCTGAGACAGAGATTAGACCCTTTGTTGGGCTTCAGGTGCATCCAGCTAATGTAAAACCCACACCTGATAGGGGATAGAGTACCAGGTGCTAATTCCTCATAGACCTAAGATGTGGATAAAAGTGGAACTTGCTGGCATATTTACAAGGGTCCTGACTTCCTCTAATTAAAGTAATCTCTTGTGAGTTCTTGAATCCAAATATAGATAAATATTAATTTAATGGTTGTGAGGCTATGTAAATCAAGAAATATTTATATTTACAAAGTCTTTGCAATGTGCCTTATTTCAGATCTAGTCAGATTTATTAAAACGATAGAACTTAAGGCTACATTGTTTATATTACCCAGGAATTTTAATAGGGTCTCTAATCTAAACAGCTGGGTTATAAATGTAATGAACTTTGTCATATCCTGTGACTTATCCAAGTCATAGTTGGCCCTTAAACTTTTGTGGGGTTTTATTTGTGTTTTGTGTTTTTAGGCACTGTATAATCGACTCGTTCCTTCAGTGAATGGTGTTCGAGAGTTTTCAAGCATTCAACTTGCTCGGCTGAAAGTAGGTTTATGGTTCGTGGCTCTTCAACAAGAAAATAATCCTAGAAACAAATCAGAAAAATGATCAAAGCCAGCAATTTTAAACTTGATTTGATTTGGGTTTTTAGATACTCTTTGGGGCATTAAACTCTAGAGACAGAACAACATAACAGAGAGAAAAGAACCAGAAGCCTGAGACATGGCTACACCAAAGAACAAGTAGGCAGATTAGTTCCCCTTTTGCGTCTCAGTCCTTTCAACTATAAACTGAGAGAGCTGCTTTGCTGACCTAGAGTACCCCAATCAGCTGACAAATCAAATTTCCAAGAGTCCTTCTCTTTCATGAATTTTCTTTGATTTCTAGGAAATAAGATCTAGCCTCTGAAAACATACCTGTATCAGGTTTTATTACAGGAAGATGCTAAGGTTTTACTAGTAGAAACAATCTTAATTTTTACCCATATTATCATTTCCTTGTTCTATCTGTTGTTATTATACTCATCACATTGATTGCCCCTTGCTCTTTTCATAGACCAAAAACTAATTTTAATGGTATAAGTGATGGCCACTGGTTGGTGATAATTGATTTTTTTTTTTTTAAAGATTTATTTATTTATTTATGATAGTCACAGAGAGAGAGAGAGAGAGAGAGAGAGAGGCAGAGACACAGGCAGAGGGAGAAGCAGGCTCCATGCACCGGGAGCCCGACGTGGGACTCGATCCCGGGTCTCCAGGATCGCGCCCTGGGCCAAAGGCAGGCGCCAAACCGCCGCGCCACCCAGGGATCCCTGATAATTGATTTAAGAAACTCAACCCTCCCTGCTTCTTCCTGAACCAAATTTGGTTAACCAATTTGTTAAGAATACTGTATAATATACTAACCTCAGCAGCCACGACCTATATAATTTCTGTTGGCATTTGTACTTTCAGATTATTTTCTTATTCTTCATTATGAATTTTCTTAGACTGTTTCCTTTACAGAAATAGATGCACTGAGAGTTATTTTTTTTTCACAGTGAATTAGAAATAACTTGTTTTAAAAACATAGGCATCAACTTGAGTTATTGGTATTTGTATTTGAAAGAAGAGTTAATGAACTGGAACATCAATTATGTGGACAGCGGTTTATGTCCCTTCTGAAAACAGCACATTTGGCCACGTAGCACAATCCCAAGAGTCTCGGGCCTAGACAGCAATAAGTAATATTCTTTGTGAACTAGCAACCATGCCTTATTTTGATGTCATTTTAGGGTATATTACAAATATCAATGTCTTCCATTTCAGGGACACTTGGGCTTGGGCTTATTTATTGCATTGGCCTTACCTACAACTTTCTTAGTTAAGTGTAGCTTTAAAAAGATTTTCTGGTCATGGAGAAAATAAAATAAGAGGGATAATTTTGGTTACATTTTGCTTTCTATTCCTTGCTAAAATATATCACATGTTTTTGTCTTCATCGTTAGAAACTGGGAATAAATAAGACTGATCCAAGTGCGCTGACGGAGGAGGAAGTGAGTAAATTTGCACGTCTCAACATTGACCCCTCCACCATCACGTGGCAAAGAGGTAGGTGCTGGTTGCCGGGTCGGGGATGACATTTGTTCCAGCTCTTAAATCCCTTTCAAGCACACAGTTTCTTTCTTTCTCTTTTTTTAAGGATTTTATTTATTTGAGAGAGAGACTGAGTGGTGAGGAGGGGCAGAGGGGGAAAGAGAGAGAAACTGATTCCCCACTGAGTAGGGATCCTGACTTGAGGCTTGACCCCAGTACCCTGGGATCATGACCTGAGCCAAACAGATGCTTAACCGACTGAGCCACCCAAGCATCCCAAGCCCACAGTTCCATTTCTTCCCCCTTGCCCTCCCGGCCTGTGGTCTAGAATCCCTCATTGATTTCAAGCACTGTTTTTTGCCTCTCTTCTTCTCTGACACCCCCCACCCTCACCTCCTATCTGGGAGGAAAAGTCACTCCCCTTCTTGACTCAGCTGCTCTGCTGGGCTCGCCCTATCTCTCCCCCTTACACACATCCACGGAAAATTACTTGGTTCTCTCCTCTGTGGATAGTAGCACATGATAATGCTCAGAGTGTCTTGGAAGGGTTAGGTGGTCTGGATTCCTGACCCTTGTGTGTGTTCTTCTCAGACCTGCCCACTTGCCTTTATCGCTTCTACTGACTTCCAGAACATTTCTATCAGTTGCCTGGTTGACTGCAGCTACCTTTTAATAGATGTTCTTATATGCATATCCATCCCCGGTTCACTAGGTTCGTAATATGGAGATGCTGTTCTGTCACTTTGCTCAGAAGCCCCCATCCTGTGTGATAAAATCCTGAATGGGGTACAGTGGCCGTTACGTAGCTTGGCCTGAAGCACCACTGCAGTGTGGCCCTGTATACTTCCCTCTCTGTCTGCTTTCCAGGCAGCTGGGCCTGACCCTGTCCTTCTGCCTGTCTTGGCCCACCATCCAGTCCATCTCCTTGCGTAGACTCTCCCAGAGACAACCCTGGTCCCCCCCTTCATGAAGCTTTCCCTCTGGGAATCCATTTAACCAGTTCATTAAGAACTTAGTGTTTTCCCACAATTATGAGGTGGAGAGACAAAAACTAGAAAATGAGTCTCGGCTCCACCATTTTTTTTTTTAAGAATTTATTTATTTATTCATGAAAGACACAGAGGCAGAGACACAGGCCAAGAGAGAAGCAGGCTGCTTGCAGGCAGCACCACGTGGGATGCAATCCGGGGTCTCTAGGATTACTCCCTGGGCCGAAGGCAGGAGCCAAACTGCTGTCGGCTCCACCATTTATTTTATTTTTTTTTTATTTATGATAGTCACAGAGAGAGAAAGAGAGAGAGGCAGAGACATAGGCAGAGGGAGAAGCAGGCTCCATGCACCGGAAGCCCGATGTGGGATTCGATCCCGGGTCTCCAGGATCGCGCCCTGGGCCAAAGGCAGGCGCCAAACCACTGCGCCACCCAGGGATCCCCGGCTCCACCATTTATGAGCTGTGCAACTTTTAACAAATAACTTCTTCCATTTTCTCATTTGTAAAATGGAATAATAATAACCAGTATCTGTCTTATGTAGCTCCACTGTGATAGGAGAGTGCTTTACAAACTCTATAGTTCCAACTGAGCAATCAGCAGATGCCATCGTGGGAATAGTTGTAGGATATAGTTTTCTGAGTGTTTGTCTCCCAAACAAAAGGTGAGTAACAAAAAAAAAAAAAAAGAGTAACATCATTTTGGAAACTCAAAAAAATGTTTTTATTATAAAAGTAAAAATGTTATAAAAATTTTGGAGATGTCTAGAAAGAAAAACACGTTGCCATACTAATAAAAATGCTATTCGGTTTTTTTGTGCATCTGGAATTTGTGTATAATTAATTTTAATTTAGGCAGATCAATTTTAGATCCTACTGGTTTCATTTATATCTTAAGTAGCATGCTCCGTTTAGTTAGATCTTTGTTGTAATGATAATTTTAAATGGATCTAGAATATTTATTTGTAGATTAACCATAATTCACTCTATTATTTAACAGATAAACATCAGTTGTAATAATGGATATGAACATTATTAGCATTTTATTGGGAAGCCTATTTTTTTTTAAGAATGGAACTTTTGAGGCAGCCTGGGTGGCTCAGCGGTTTAGCCTTCGGCCCAGGGCCTGATCCTGGAGACCTGGGATTGAGTCCCATGTCAGCCTCCCTGCAGGGAGCCTGCTTCTACCTCTGCCTATCTCACTGCCTCTCTCTCTCTCTGTCTCTCATGAATGAATAAATAAAATCTTTAAAAAAAAAAAAAAAAAGAATGGAACTTTTGGGGCACCTGGGTGACTCAGTCAGTTAAGCATCTGCCTTCAGCTCAGGTCATGATCTCCGGTCCTGGATCTAGCCCCCATGTCAGGCTCCCTGCTCAGTGGGGAGCCTGCTTCTCCTTCTCTCTCTGCCCCCCACCCCTGCTTGTG
This sequence comes from Canis lupus baileyi, assembly GCF_048164855.1. Taxonomy (NCBI): domain Eukaryota; kingdom Metazoa; phylum Chordata; class Mammalia; order Carnivora; family Canidae; genus Canis; species Canis lupus. The sequence continues at coordinate 42,260,598 of NC_132838.1, forward strand.
CTCGCTTGCACTCTCTTTCTTTCTTTACCAAATAAATAAAATCTTAAAAAAAAAAATACTGGAAGTGACAACTTAAAAAAAATTATTCCAGGTAAATACTAGAATTATATGATTTTTATGGCAGCAGAGTGAAGAAAATGTTATTGGTATAAACAAGCAATCCAGATTGGGGGAGTTTAGAATGATATTTGCTAAGTAGTTTTGGTCTTATTCTCATGAATTAATATAAAAAATGGTACTCTTTGTCAAATGAATTGAGGATATTTAATGCACTTTTTTAAAAAGATTTTATTGATTTATTGGAGAAAGAGAGCATAAGCAGGAGGGGAGGGACAGAGGGAGAGGGAGAAGCAGACACCCCACAGAGCAGGGAGCCCCATATAGGGCCCAATCCCAGGACCTGGGTTTTTTTTTTTTTTTTTTTTTTTTTTTTAATTTTATTTAAAGGCAATATAAGATTTGACCTGGAAATAGTGTAACCTTAGTGATGAGACTAGGTCCTTCTATGATTTGATAACTAGAGGGGGACATTTAGGGACTGCCTGAAGCTGAACACTTCTTTTCAGACTATACTAATGGCATATATTTATGTAATAGCCACCCTTTCCTTTCTGCCTTTGTAAGAAATGTAACTGGTGGATCTTTCATCCTGTGCCTCCTATCAGAAGTCTATAGGCCTCATTGCCTGGCAGTAGTGTGGGACCAGAGCCAATAGACTATTCCAGAAACAATGAACATTAAAAGCCATCGAGCCATTTTGTGGCTCCTAGAGGAGTTTGAGTCTCCGGCTCTCCGAGCACCACCATCCCTGGGGATGGGGATCCAGTCTTCCGTTCTTCCCTTGCTCATTGGTTCATCCACCTCCTGGACTGTTAGACCAAGGTCCCACAAGCCTCAGTCACCCTCAGTAAAGTGACATCAATTACTAGCTCCCAACACTGCCCTGACAATGCTCAGAGAATCATGACAGTTCTTTTGAAGCCAAAATAGTAGCCCTGCCCCCAATGCCACCTTGTACAGCCCAGAACCTGAGCGGCTATTGGTTGTTCCATAAGCCACTAGGCACGCCTTGGGTGGTCCTCAAGACCCAGGCATCATAGCAGTGCCAGAGGCACCCTTCAAACCCACACTCACCTGTACCTTCCTCATCTCCCCAGTGTGTGTAAATGCATCCAATCAGAGATTGGAGGGGTTTTTTTTGTTTTTAAAAGACTTTTGTTAATGAGAGACACACAGAGAAAAACAGAGACACAGGCAGAGGGAGAAGCAGGCTCCCTATAGGGCCTGATGTGGAACCCGATCCCAAGACTCCAGGATCACGCCCTGAGACAAAGGCAGATGCTCAACCACTGAGCCCCCCAGGCGTCCCTCAGAGATTGATGTCTTGTTCATCTTTGCATCCCCTTACAGCTAGCCTGAGACCTAGCATAAAAAGTGCCACTCAGTAAATATTCCGAGAATGAATAAATATATTTCTCATTCCACCTTAGCTCTATCATTTAGAACCTGGGAATTATGTATCACTAACTTAGCATTCCCTTTTGCTATCTATTGTGTGTGCAGGAATTTAATTTTCACGTCTCTTAGGTGGGCAGCACCAACCTATCCACATACCTCTCCCTGAGCATCAGAAGCCTGCTGAGGGGTGAGGCACCCCACTTTGCCGGGGCCACACTGGATGCACACTGTTTCCAATGCCACTGCTTAGAGCTGATATTGCCAGCCTTTTTTTTTTTTTTTTCTTTTTGGCTTGTTTGTGTTCTCTTTGCTAAATAACAGGCAGCTGAATTTCCAACACAAACATCATACCCATCTTATGCCAACATTGTGTATACTACAGATGAGAGTAGGAAGTGTTTTTGCTATGACTGCACCATGGTTCTTGGGAATAAGTACTAGCTAGTGATAGTTTCGAAAAGCGTTCCTTTCTCTTTATATACTCTGCTTGGACCTTAAGATCATACAGGCTTCTGTGTGTTTGATGTGTGATGTTTGATGCATGCCTGTGTGTTAGTGTGTCTGAGTGTGTGCATAAAGTGTGAGTGAGAGAGGGCGTGTCGTATGGAGAGTGGCACCATCAGAGTCAGGCAACAATGGGTGGGCGAGGTGGGCTGGCCGGCTAGTGCTTTGTGTGTGAAAGAAAAGGTTAACATTTTTCGTGTGATAGATGCTTTCAGCCCCCAAATACAGAATTCTGGTTATCATTTTTGTCAGTGTTATATAGTATGTTTAATATATCAGCTGTATCTTGTCAGTGTGGGCAGTTTGTTGTTTGAAGCCGATAAATTATTAGTGAAGCCTATGTCCTTCTGGCTTATTTCCTGGCATTTTAATTTTGGTTTTCACTGAACAAACCTAATTTTCACAAACAAATGCAAATCAGTGCAGTTCAGGAAAATCAGTGAAAGCAGGACAAAGAATTGGTTCCTGCTTTAATCACAATTGACTTCTTCCCCCCATGTTACTACTTTATTTATTGTATTGGAGCAAAATATACATATTGTGACATTTTAACCATGAGTGTGCAATCCGTGGCATTAAATATGTTCACAAGGCTTATGGTTATGCCATCCCCACGATCTATACCCAAAAACTTTCATCATCCCCAGGAAAAACTGTGTAGCTGTTAAACAATAATCCCCCTCAGCCCTTGACAACTACTGTCCCACTTTCTCTATGAATTTGGTAGTTCATATAAGTGAGATTATACATTTGTCCTTCTCTATCTGGCTTATTTCACAATGCATAATATTTTCAATATCTATCCATGTTGTTCATTCCCTTGGGGTTTTCTGGCTGTGTAATATTCTACAGACCACATTTTGTTTATCTATTCATCCACTGATGGAAGCTTGGTTATTCAACCTTTGGGTTTTGAAAGTAACGCTGTAGTGACTGTGAATGCTCGGATATGTGTTCTTGTCCCTGCTTTCAGTCTCTTGGTTATATATACCTAGTGTAACTGCTGGGTCATCTGGTTGTTTAGTGTTTTAACCCTTTCAGACACTAAATTGGCTTCTTATGACTTTGGGTTAAGTGTAAAATGTGACCATTTCAGAAATGTTTTTCTTTTACTGCCTAATCAAAAATGACACCCTGCCCTCCTACCACCCTGACACACTCTCTCATATTACCTCCTTTATTTTCTTAAGGCATTTATCCAGGACTGATATTTTCTTGTTTATCAGCTCCCTCTTGATGTCTGTTCACTGGAATGTCAGCTGCAGGCTGGCCAGATCTTGTCTCTTGCTCCCTCCCCACTGCTTCCTTGGCATTCACAACAGCTCCAGACACATACAAGGCAGCCAGTCCATACTTGCTGACTGAAGAAGCTTTTTCTCTTTTTCAGTATTGGATACAAATGACCGATTTCTACGAAAAATGACGATTGGGCAGGCACCCACAGAGAAGGGGTATTCCCGTCAGGTATGTGGCTCTGTTCTTGCTAGCATTAGTTTACACCAGCCCTGAAGCTGGTTCTCTGCTTTTCTCTTCCTGGTCATCCACCTAGCCAGCGGTCAGTGAGTTTTCTCATCAAGGTGTTGCTTCCAATCCCTCAGCAGGACTAGGAGAGGATCAGGAGGCAGAAAGGCCCTGGTACTTTCTTCCCATCCTTTTCCTGGGTAATCTTAGTTGTAGTTCTGGGAAGAGCTGCTCAGGGTGTCTTCTGAATATAAATTGTTACGTATTTTATTGCAAATCTGCCAAGTTAATACTACATCTGCATAACAACTGAAGAAAAAAACTCAAACACATTACTCAAGTCTCATAAACCAAAGAATAAACACCTCATTGTTTAATAGCCTGAAGTGTTTTTGAAGAAATACAAAAGGTAAATTATGATGTTTACCTTCATTTCATGTAGAGCGGGATACTTAGGGAACATAAAATCATTCTGTGATTTTTTTTTTTAATCAGGTACAGCAAGTGTCTAGATTTTTAAAAAATTTTTTAATTTTTAAATTTTTTTTAAAGGTTTTACTTAAGAGAAAGAGCACAAGCAGGGGGAGCAGCAGACTGTGAGGGAGAAGCTGGCTTCTCACTGAGCACAGAGTCCATTGTGGGCTTGGTCCCAGGACCCTGGATCATGACCTGAGCCTGAGCTGAAGGCAGACACTTAATCATCTGAGCCACCCAGGCGCCCCTAGATTTTTTTCTTATAATAAACTTCATATTTTAAGATGATATTAGATATATGGCCTTTTTTACATTGTCAAATTTTTGTTAGTGAAAAAATAATCCCTTTTACTATAATATTCAGTTCTCATACCTAATAGACTTTTGGACCTTTTGAATAATTTTTAATTAAGCAGCAAATATAAGGACTGAATCAAGACAAGCTAAGCCCATGCACCTTCCCTCCCTGCTCCTCCGCATCCTGGAACTTGCACACGTGAACTGATTTCCAACAGTTAGTCCATATCTGGGCTAGAAAACCAGAATTATTGCCGTATAATTTCAGGAAGCTTCTGAAAGATGGGAAGATGGAGTTGGATTTGTGGAGGAAAGTCCCAAACATGGTGGGAGTGTTTTAGGGGGGTCTCTACATTCAGTGGTAATAGATACCCTACTTCAGAGTTAGAGTGGGCCCACACACTCTTCCAGGTCAGCATACGGGGACAGCCCCCAAGAAGGAAACAGCATCTCACAACACCTGTGCTGAGCTGCAGCTTGGGAACCTTAGTGTGATCCTGAGGCCAGTGCACCGCCGAGCCCCAGGATAGCCGTCACACCACAGTCACAGACTTGTGTGTTTACTCTGCCTCCTGTTGGCAGTGAAAAGCATCTTGCTCAAAGAAAAGCAGTGTATTGTGGCCCTTTAAAACAAAAAAATTATTTACTTATTTTAGAGAGAGAGCATAAGAAGGAGAGCCAAGAGAGAGAGGGAGAGTCACAAGCAGACTCCCTGCTGAGCATGGAGCCCAACGTGGGTCTTGATCTCACCACTCTGAGATCATGACCTGAGCTAAAACCAAGAGTTGGACATTCAACCGACTGTGCCACCCAGGTGCCACAATTGTGGTACTTGTTTTAAGGAAATGGCAGCCTTTTCTCATCTTGCAGAGGGCATCCAAATGACTAACCATGGCCCTGTGAGTGAGCACAAGTCTGGAAACAAAACATCAGGGAGTCCTGGGCCCTGCCCTCTCTGATCTCTAGAGATAGGCTAGGTCCATCAGAAATGAGGTCCACTGATAGGTCAAAATGAGTATTAAAGCAAGGCATCACCAGCATCAAAAGTAAACCTGCATCATGAAATGTGACACCAAAGCCAGTAAAGGGGAAGCTCATAATAATCCAAGCGAAACAAGATGATAAGTCCTTGTGGGAGGAGTCTACAAAAAAAATACCATCAATGTTCTCAGAGGATTGAGAGAGCCCTCATACAAGGAGAATTGGCTGCTGGGAAGAAAATAGGTGAAAATCTTGTAAGGAAAACAATGATGTGAAAATAAAAATTGTGTCAGAAAGAGAACTAGCCTAAGTGGATTAGGGAGGGCAGTGCAACCCAAGGAATTCTGTCCAAACATGGTACCAAAGGGAAAGCCATAGCAAGTATAAAGAGAAAGGCAGGAGACAAGGGGCACACATCAAGAAGTTCTAATATACATCTCCTAAGAGTTCCAGGTGAGAGGAAAGAGAAGGGAGGGAAGAAAGTGTGTACAGAAATAATAGAAAGCAAATATTCTGATTTTATAGAAAACATGAATTTTCACATTAGAGACTCTACCAAATGCCCCACAGGATGAGTGTAATACACAAACACTAAGGTACAACAAAATTCCAGAGAGCTGCCACAGAGAAAAAGTCCTGATTGTTCACGCAGGAGCAACCCCCAGGTTGGCATTAGATTTCTTATTGACAGCACCCCAAGAGAAGGGACACTGGGAAATTGATTCTGACTTCTGGGGAAATAAAATTTTCAACTAGAATCCTTGAGAAGGACAAAAGGCCCAGCAACAGACAGGCTCAATAGAAAATACAGAAGCAGCAGCTGGGACAAGTCAGATCCATTAGCAGTTGCTGTAGATGGGAATTGTCACTGACAAGAAATGCAGAGACTCGGAAGAATAGATAATTTTGACATCATAAAATGTTACGATCTTGAACATGAAAAGTTGACACATACAAAAACATAAAAAGACCAGTAACAGAGTGGGAGGGAATGCTTGCTTTAGATATAACAAAGGATTAATGCACCAAACATAAGAAGAACTTCCACAATGTAATACTCAACATACAACTCTCAAGAAGGCTTTCACAGCTCACCCTTTAAAACTGAGACTCCCTGGGAGCACCTAGGGGGCTCAGTTGGTTCAACATCTGACGTCAGCTGGGGTCATGATCCCAGGGTTCCTGGATGGAACCCCACATCTGGCTCCCTGCTCAGCAGGGAACCTGCTTGTCCCTCTCCCTCTGTCCCTCCCCATGTTTGTGCGCTCTCTCTCTCTCCCTCTCTCTCAAGTAAATAAAACCTTTAAAGAAAACAAACTGGGGCTGCTTGTCCCATAACCCCCTCTTTCCTGCCAGCAGTCTTTATTTTCTGCCTCCCCTGACCCAAACAGGAGTTTTATGAGGGCATAGGTTTTTGTCTACTCTCTTCCCTGCTGTATTGTCAGAGCAGAGAACTTTGTTATATAGTAGTAGTAAGTAGTAGGTATTCAATAAGTAATTGCTAAATAAATGCATAGAATAAGAGCAGTTTATAAATACAGAAATAAAATGCCAACAAGTGATCATAAACTGCAAATTAAACCAAAGAGGTACTGGGCACCTGGATGGCTCAGTGGTTGAGCATCTGCCTTTGGCCCAGGTCATGATCTCAGGGTTCTGGGATGGAGTCCTGCATCAGGCTCCCTGCAGGGAGCCTGCTTCTCCCACTACGTATGTCTCTGCCTCTCTCTCTATGTCTCATGAATAAATAAAATCTTTTTAAAAACAAAACAAAAAAACGAGGTACTATTTACCTGTGAGTTTATGAAAGCAAATAATATTTAATGTTCCTGAGGATAGAAAAAAAATAGGGGCATTTATAAATAGCTTAGCTGGAGTATAAACTGATAAAGTTTCATGGATGATCATTTATTTGTATTAGAATTTGAAATGACCCAATAATTCTGGCTTCAGGACTAAAGATGTAGAAAAATAAAGAAGGAATTTTTGCTCATATGCCCCCCCCCCCAAAAAGGCAGTGTTTTAGGATATTAATTGCAGCATTATTTGTAATGGTGAAAATTTGAAACAGTCTAAACATCCATCAGGAGGGGCAGTTACATATCTTTGGCAGATCGTTCTGAACCACAGATACATGCATCAGGTGAAAATATTATAGTGTATATAGGGGAAGTGATAGAGTTCTCACCACAATTGTGAAATGGAAAGATTAAAAAAATTTTTACACATGAAAAAAGTTTGAAGTAAAGTACATACAGAGGAATCCAGGTTATGTTAAGAAAAAGCCAAAATACATCTTCATGTTTGTATATAAACGCTGGATGGAAGCTGGAAAGATGTATGCCAACTTCTGATATGAGTTACTCATGAAAAGAGGGTTGGAAATGGGGATGGGTAGTAAGTAAGCCCTTTCACATTTTCTCTGTGTATTTTTGTACTGTAACCAGGTACTGGAGAGTTAAGAGGTTAATAATGGCTGTGATTTGAATGCCCGTTAAGTGTCTTGGATCATTTGCTCATTACACAGATTATAAGTCTGATTGACAATGGTTATTGCCCAAGGTTATATCTCGTATTGCTTTATGCATACATATCTTTAAATTTGTATTTATTTATGATAGTCACAGAGAGAGAGAGAGAGAGAGAGAGAGGCAGAGACATAGGCAGAGGGAGAAGCAGGCTCCATGCACCGGGAGCCCGATGTGGGATTCGATCCCGGGTCTCCAGGATTGCGCCCTGGGCCAAAGGCAGGCGCCAAACCGCTGCGCCACCCAGGGATCCCTGCATACATATCTTTAAATAAAAAGGGATTATTTAAGAGATTTAGCTGGTTTTATGTTTTTAACCCTAAGACTCTATTGACATTTCTTTATTTATTTTTTTTTAAGATTTTATTTTATTTATTCATGAGAGACAGAGAGAGAGAGACAGGCAGAGAGAGAAGCAGGCTCCATGCAGGGAGCCCGACGTAGGACTCGATCCCATCCCAGGACTCCAGGGCGGAAGGCAGGCGCCAAACCGATGAGCCACTCAGGGATCTTCCTATTGACATTTCTTTAAAGATTTATTTATTTGAGAGAAAGAAGGGCAGAGGGAGGGGCCAAGGGAGAGGGAGACCTGAGTTCAGAGCCTAATGCAGGGCTCAATCCTGCAACCTGAGATCATGACCTGAGCCAAAATCAAGACTCAAACACTTAACCAACTGAATCACCCAGGGGCATGGCATATTTTTATGTTAGTAAAGGTAGATCTATATCATTTTTTAATGGCTATATAATATCTCATCTTGTGGATGTACTGTAACCAATACCGTAAATGGACACTTAAGATGTTCTGTGTGTCAGACTATCATAAGCTGTAGGAACATACACACAGATTTGTGTGGTTTGTCTGATAATATCCTTAGGTCACATTCCCAGATCTGTGATTGGAGAGTAATAGAAGAAGCAGATTTCCAATGTTTGAAACACATTTCGACATTACCTTCCAGAAAAGCCACATTGATTCACAGACTCCTAACATCATATATTGTCCTTTGTTTAAATTTGTGAAAAACAATGAAAATCTCTGTATATAATTTTGAGATACTTTACTTGCAAAACAAATATGAGCAGCCTGACAATAAGTACATTTTTGAGTCCATAAAATTGATAAGTGATATTTAAATGGACCTTACTTGTTTCATTTTTGATGTTATTTAAGGTACAAAATTTTGAAATTATAATTACAAATGAAGAGCTTATATGTGTATTTTAAATTCCACTTCTTACATGCTTAATATTTATCTCTGGTCTCATGTTTTGCATAGAAAACCTCAAAATTCTCAGGCATTTTTAACATAATATTAATATATTCCATTAATATTAGAATAGTGATATAGAGAATCCTAAGTATCATGAAATGAAAAGTCTCTGATATTTTGAATGGCTTATATTGAAAATGTTATAATTGAGCATAGATGTATTTGACTTCCAGGTAATATTTTTTCGCTACATCAGTGACTAATGAAATCTCGACCTGGAAGTAGCTGGAAAGCTCCTTATTTCCTTCATTTCCTTTCTTGTCAGTGACAGAAATGGACGATAAAATGTCTCATAAGGTGACCCCACTAGGGCACAGCCATTTTCTCTCTATGTAAGCTTGCAGTTGGCTGGCTCACAGGCCCCTTGGGAAGAAGAGAATTCAGGCAGAGCCTAATGAAGTGATTTCGTCCAGTGGCTGAATTAGGAGGAAGAGGTGGAAGGCATGTTCCTTGTTTTTCTTTTAGTTCCTTTTGGACCGTGTATAGCCCAGAGTGAGAGAGACAAGAAAGGCCCAGGCATATTTCACACAAAGTAGCTGCTGTCCAGCATTCATTGCTGGGTGCTTCAGGCCTGAGGGGGCAAGCCCAAGTGGGCTGCTGAAAATTGCTTCTGCGTCACCTTTTGACTTGGGGGCTATATACGTGCCAGGGCATCCACACTGCTGTGTGATGCTCTAACTCTGGGAGACTGGCCTCAGAACCATCTCTCACTGTCTGCTCCTCATCTCTTTGCTGGACAAAAATTAGGGCACCTGAGTAGCTCAGCTGTTGATCGCCTGCCTTTGGCTCAGGGTGTGATCCCAGGGTCCTGGGATGGAGTCCTGGATCAGGCTCCCTGCAGGTAGCTTGCTTTTCCCTCTGCCTCTGTTTCTGCCTGTCTCTCGGTGTCTCTCATAAATAAATAAAATCTTTAAAAAAAAAAAAAAAAAGAAAGAAAAGAAGAGTGTGGCCCCCATAGAGAGCCTGCCATTAGAGAGCACCAAGCACAAGACTATGCGTGTTTATAGCACTCCAAATGCCTGTGACTGTGAGACTGTCCCATTGGGGGTAAACCCCCAGGCCTATAGGAAATAGGGCTCCCTGTGCAAATGGCCATCCAGACAGCACCCTCAAGAGCCGGTATTTCTGCTTTTTGCTTTCAGGCCCAGTTTGACATCGCGGTGGCCAGTGAGATCATGGCAGTGCTCGCCTTGACTGATAGCCTCGCAGACATGAAGGAGCGATTGGGGAGAATGGTAGTGGCCAGTGACAAAGATGGACAGCCCGTGACAGCAGAAGATTTGGTGAGCATGTCTATCTCTGGAGCTCGAGAGAGCTCGCCCTTGTCTTTGTTCTGCGTCCCGGAAAATGAAGGTTTTCTTCTTACCAGCATGTCTCATAGAAATCCCAGACAATGCCTGCACACACATTTGTCCCTCATGGCCTGTTTGTCTTATGGCATCTGTACTGTGCTTGTCTCGGGCTGCGACCAAAGCTTGTGACATTTATTTCATAAGCTTTTCAGGACTTTTGGCTGATCTCTGCTCTCTGCCCTGGGTGGGGCCACCTCCCATTCGCTCATGATTTTTTCACAAAGAGCGAGCTGTGCTTGCTTTAAATTGAGGGCAAATGGCCTTTCAAAAGAATAAGAAGTAAGTGACTCCACCTTTGTGAAAGGGAAGGTAAAGTAAAAATTGGCCCTGGCTTGTTTAATTCTGCACTTTATAGTTGGGTGTCACATTATCACACTAGATCTTCACTTTAATTCCTCTTACTCATCTAGCACTCTTTTCAGTGCACAGATGCTTTCTCTCAGCTTTCTCAGTATCCTGGCGCATCACTGCCTCTTGTAGGGTTCATTCTCATTTGGCATGCTCACCCTTTTTCTTCTTCGTAATTACCACCTTTGCTATTGGTGGCATAGCTGTTTGATGTGCTTGTACATGTTTCTCAGTGTGTAGGTAGGACGTAGGCATTGGAAAAGCCATTGAGTACTCTATCTAAGCTTAAGCTACTTTCCCAAATATTGGTCACATACCGTGATGGCAGGGAAAACGTACACTGACGGTTGAAAAAGGCAAATTAATATATTGTTAATTCCAAGGACTTAGGATGTAATTGGAATCCTTTTCCAGAGTGTCTTGATTACTTTTTGGCTGCTTTTGAAGAGATGAATCTGACCGACTTGTCCCATAGGTCTTGTCAACTAAATTAAATATGTATTTTTTTTATCAGCAGCCCTTAGGATGCTTAGCATAAAGCTAAGCAAGAAAACCGAAATCCAGGTTGCTGTGAAGGTACTGTTTTTTTAAAAATTATCCACACTGCAATATTTCTATGTAAACCAACGTATTATGGTTGGTTTCCCTATATTCTCTTGGATATCAATAAATATGTATCAGAAATAGTTCAAACCTTAATCTACAAATGTTATTTCCCTGCATTTATTTTTTTATGCGTGTGATAAAAATCTCAGATCAGAAAATAAACCCCATAATTTATTCTCTTTAGTCATCTTTTGTGTTATTTATAAGAAGTGCCTAACTTCTTCAGACTGTTTCACCTAGCTGGAACTATCAATTGTCATGCAAAATTGAGGGAGGATTTTAGGAGCTTCTGTCTTTTCATGTCACTGCTTTATAATTTCTTATATACTCTGATCTGGCCAAAAGGATTTATGCATTGCCGTGAGAATTCAAGTAGGTGGCTTCTAAAAGTTTCTCATAAGATGATTGATGCTGGCATCCGCAGGAAGAATATGTCCAAACCCTCTTCCCCAGAACTCAGGATATGGAACAGGTGGCAGAGTTTCGAGTAGCCATGACTCTCTTTGCATGGGCTCGAGGATGGTCAGTGTGTTAGGAGCCACACAGGATTAAGAGGTATCAAAGGAAAATAATCAGATGTATGCTACCTGAGACAGTCCAACAGAAATGTCCATCTTCCTTCCTCCTCTAGTTTCTTGAGCCAGGTTTATTTGATGGAAGCATAAGCAAGCACAGCATACAGAAAGCTCAGCAGACTACTACTTTTCTACCTGCTTTGTGTAAAGAAAAGAGAACTAATTTCTCTGAGCCCTTCCTGGCCAACAGCTTTCATAGTAAAACATCTTACTATTATTTATAATAGGTAGGTGGCATTTCTGATAATGTATATTTTGTACAGTGAAGCAGAAAATAAATTGGATTTTCCCGTAAGCTTGTATCCTCAAGATCCTGCCACCTGATGTGTTGAGATCTGTCACACACCATGTTGATCTTTTCAAGGCAGTGTTCACACGGCATTTATTCATCCTGTTGCCTTATCATCACGGTGTTTTGAAGGCACTTGCCCAGTGTCTTTCAAAAAGGTGGTTTTGTTTTTTAAAGCTTCCTTTGTGGCCTCCTTTGGCACACTTTTTCCAATAGCTCTCAGATTTCTACCCCGTGTCTTCCTTCTCCCATCTGTCTTTTCCAGGAATGGGGAACAGGGATGCAGTGGGAGCTCCACCCAGAGCTTTGTAGAATTGGGTGGAGGCAGCTGCATTTTATGTGCAGGTGGCATCAGCTCCATTCCTGGCAGACCAGCAGCATGAGAGATGGAAAATGAGAAGCTTTTCAAATGTAGCAGTTTTCTGAGAACCTTCTACATCTTATTGGGACAAGGCATTGGGAAATCACTGGTTTCTTCGTTGCTTTTAGAAAAATGGTTGCTTTTAGACATTTCCCTTTATCCCTCTTCATTTCCCACTCAGTAAATAGCCTTATTTTCTTACTTTATCTGATTTCTTCAGGCAATAATATAATCTCTGGTAATGAAAAAATAATGTGCATAATTTCCAGAAGACACTGTAAGATCTGCTTTATGGCAAGCCTCTTAAACACCACCAAGGGAGGTGTTTTTTTTTTTTTTTTTTTTTTTTTAAAAAGGCAAGGACTGGCCACTTCCTCATCACTTTACATCTTAGAATGGTTGATATCCATCCAGGTAGGGGAGAGAAAGATACAGCCAGCCACTCTGTGTTCCCTGCAGCTCAGAGGTGAGAACAGCCTATGGGAATGCCCACGTACAAGCAGGCTGGTGAGAAAACACCCTGAGACTCACCTTGGCACAGACAATCTTTTGTCAGTAATCTAAAGCAAGCTTTTTTTTTCTCTCTCTCTCCTTTAGGGGGTCACAGGTGCCTTGACAGTTTTGATGAAAGATGCAATAAAACCAAATCTGATGCAGACCCTAGAAGTAAGTAATATTCAATTTATAGAAATTGTTAACAGAGTTTGCATTCATTGGATTGCTTGCATGTCCCCATACAACATGAGCATTTCCAGCCAAAGTGAGCCCACAAGGAGCATCAGGATAAGTCCTTCGTCATCCAAAAAAAAAGTTGAAAGTGTATCTAGATTCTTTTCTTGGGAAAGGCAGTACTAATTGACCAGAGTAGAAACATAAAAGCTCCATATGTAATATCTCAGTAAGTTGTAGAATCATGTTTACATGACATTTTCAATTTTGCCTTTTTTGTACTTAGCTTCTCATGATCATTAGGTTTAGGGTTTTTGGGTTTGTTTCTCCCGAGCAAAACAGAGTATATGCTGAGAAATGCTTCCCAGGAAAGTATGCTGTCCCCCGCCCCTTCATAAGATTTACCCTGCTCTTGCCCAGAGGACAGGTATGTTGGAGGAAGATGAGTGGAATCTCCATCCATTTATTCATTCAACCAATAGAAAGCTCAGTTTGAGTACCCTCTGCCTTTTACAAACTGACCTTGGGCAGATGTTTACTGATCTCAGCCTCTGTTTTCCCCTATGTTAAATGATGATAGTAACAAAAACTAACTTAGCAGGGTTTTGGGGTTTTTTTTTTTAGATTTTTATTTATTCATGAGAGACAGAAAAACATAGACATAGGCAGAGAGAGAAGCCAACTCCCTGTAGGGATCACACCCTGAGCCAAAGGCAGACGCTCAAGCCACCCAGGCGTCCCTTAGCAGGGTTATTGTGAAGATTCAATATTCATTTAACCCATGACATGGGCAGGGCTTGTGGTAGGAGCTCAGGACAACAAAGGCCTGCCCTCCTGGAGCCTGTCCTTTAGTAGAGGAGATAGATGATAGAGAAATGAGTCCGTACCTAGCATGTCAGCTGGTGGCAAGGACTGAGTTAGAAAAATAAGAGAGAGACGTGGGTGTGTCTGGGTAGCACCTGATGACCAGGGATGTGAACAAACCAGGAGAATGGGCTGCTTGTTAGAAGAGCTCTCTGGGCAAGGGTAACTTTGAGTGCAAAGGCCTGTGGGCAGGAATGTGTTCTGCAGTCAGAAGGGCTCCAGCAGAGAGCAAGAATCCAGATGTAAGGCAACATGACCAAAATGGTGGAACCTGCCAGAGCTGGAAGGTTGGAAGTGAAGGTGCAGTGCTGAGCCAGGGAGGGGAGAGCACAGGCACCTTACAGTTGGGCCTCTCCCTCCTGCCACGTGAGCTCCTTCCTCCCTCCTGCCATCCCATCAGTGTGCAAGCATGCTCTGATATAGGCCGTCTTGAAACAAAACAGTCTCCAGTGTCCCCACTCAGCTACTGCTGCATTTCTCTGATTTCTGTCACAATCAGATATTAACGTCTGTGACTGGGGTCTCCGCTTTGTTACCTGCCTCTCAATAACTTTAGCCTTGCACCTCTCCTGGATGCTCCCCTCAAGGTCACCTGTTCCTCCGTGTGGCCAAGTCTTCGTTTCTCTGTCCTCATCTATGTGGCCTCTTTGTAAGGTCCGAATCCAGCTGATGTTTCTTCCTTCTGGAGCACTTGGTTCTTTTGGCTTCTGTGACACCTTGTGGCCCCAGGCCTCCCACTATCTTCCACTCCATCTCCTTTGCTACCCTGGCCTTAGCTCAGCTTCTAAATTTTAGAAGGTCTCACTTCTCCAGCTGTACTTTGCCCTCCCACCAGCCACATGCTGACCCTAAGACTCTTTTTTTTTTTTTTTTTTTAAGACTTTACTTATTTATTTGACAGAGACAGAGAGTACAAGCAAGGAAGGAGAGTGGAAGGCAGAGGGAAAGGGAGAGGCAGGCTCCTGCTGAGCAGGGAGCCCGATGTGGGGCTTGATCCTGGGACCCTGGGATCATGACCCATGCTGAAGGCAGACACAACCAATGGAGTCACCTAGGTGCCCCCTGACCCCCAAACTCTTGTTCTGAATCTCCTGACCTCAGAATTTCAGAGTTGTGGGTATACTTACTAAGAGCCATTGCGTATCAGACTTGGTTATAAAATAGGGTCTTTGATCCCAAAGCTAGTCAGTGATTCTAGCCAAAATCCTAGGAATTGCGCTGGAGTCCGTCTTCCCCACCCCATCCCAACCCCGCCCATCTCCATCCTGGCAGAGTCTTGACGTGTCTCCCTGACATGTCTCCAACTCTGTGCACTTCTGTCGTTGCCCTGGCCTCCAGTGTGCCCTCCTGCCCTGCGACAGTGGCTGCTGCTACCACTCTTTCTATCAGAATCCTTTGTCTGCTCAGCTGAGAGCTCTGAAACTGAATCAGGTCCTGTTGCCCTCCTGCTTAGAGCTCTTGAGTGGCTTACCCTGGTCTTCATTCTGGCTGGAAACCTAGCAGGATCTGGCCCTTCCCGCCTCTTCCCTCATCCTCCCTGTCCCTCCCTGGGACACCCTCTGCAGACACCACTGCCTGGGATGCTCCTCCCGATTTCACCTGTCAGGCTCCTTCTTGTCCTTTGGACTCATGTTCTTTAAATATAAGAGCCCTAGAGAGGCCTTCCCAGGCCACTCAGTCCAATACAGCCCCGGTCACGGTGTCCTGCCACTGTCCTGTCATTCTTTGCATGGCATGAAATATCATTCAAGAGTTTCCTCCTTCCTTGTCCATTCATCCACCGGGAAAAGAGCAGAACCTCTTCCACCTTGTTCACCACCAGATCACAATCAGCTCCTAGAAAGTGCCTCACTCATATGAGGTGCTCACCAAACGTTTGTTGATTAATTAAATGAATACTTATTCGTTTTACTATGTTGCTCCTAAGAATACATATTTGTTTAATAAATGAATGAATGAGAAAAAACTTACAAAGAAATGTGATACTGCTTCCTCATAACACCCCCCTCAAAAACGAACATGTTAATATCATCATTATTAGGGATAATCATCAGCTTACTGTTTTAAAACTTTTTTTCAATCTTTCTTAGGTTAAAAATTACTGACACCTTTAAGATAGAACCCATTCTAAAAGTAGTTTCCTTTAGGGAATGAATCAGTGAGCTGGGCTGCTCCTAGACCAGTCTAGTTGTACTCACATTTCTATCAATTTTTCATTTAAGACTAGGCCATTTTGGGTGCCTGTGTGGCTCAGCTGATTAAGCATCTGCCTTTGGCTCAGGTCATGATCCCAGAGTTCTGAGATCGAGCCCCATGTCAGGTCCGTGCTCAGAGGGGAGCCTACTTTTCCCACTCCTCCCTGCTCATGCTCTATCTCCCTATGTCTGTCTCTCTCTCTCAAATAAATAAAATCTTTAAAAAAAAAAAAAAAAAAAGACAAGACCATTTTGTCATTACTTTAATAAATAGGCACTGTTTAAAAAATAAATGCAGCATTTAGTGAAAATACCTGCATGTATGAATTCTGCTACCTGGGTCCTAATCATTCCAGATGAACCTGGCTAATGAATGGCACTAGGAATCTAAATTGGCCAACAATTGGGGATCCCTGGGTGGCTCAGCGGTTTAGCACCTGCCCTCAGCCCAGGGAGTGATCCTGGAGTCCCAGGATCAAGTCCCACGTCGGGCTCCCTGCATGGAGCCTGCTTCTCCCTCTGCCTGTGTCTCTGCCTCTCTCTCTCTCTCTCTGTGTCTCTCATGAATAAATAAAAATTTTAATAAATAAGTAAATTGGCCAATAATCTAAAAATCCTCAATCAGTATACAGATGGTGCTTTAGTGCTCGTGTTCGAATACACATGATTGTTACTCCTATAGTAGGTTGTCCAGGGTTACTTTGCTGCAGGTTGCCAGGAGACTGGTAGTCCTCAAATCTGGCTGCACATGAGAATTTCCTGGAAAGATTTAAAGATTCTGATGCGAGGCTCCACCCAGACCAAGTAAATCAGAATGTCGGGGAGGGAGGGCCTGGCTATCCTAGGTGATTCTTATATAGCCAGAGTGAGAACTTCCCTGTGAAAGACTTCAAGAAGAGAGAGAAGTAGAAAGGTCTGAACATTCCACCCTGAATTTGCCATATGTGTGTCAGAGTGTGTTGTCCAATATGGCAGCCTTTGGCCACACATGGTTGTTTTGATCTAAATTACATTAAATTATACCTTTTTTTTTTTAAGATTTTATTTATTCATGAGAGACACAGAGAGAGACACAGAGACATAGACAGAGGAAGAAGCAGGCTCCTCACAGGGAGGCAGATACAGAACTCTATCCCAGGACTCTGGGATCATGCCCTGAGCTGAAAGCAGATGCTCAACCACTGAGCCACCCAGGCATCTCTAAATTACTTTAAATTAAATGCAATTTAAGAACCTGTTTCTGCAGTCATGCTAGCTACATTTCTATTTATTTATTTAAAAATATTTATTTTTTACTAGCTACATTTTAAGTGTGCAGTGGACATGTGGACAGTGGCTATTGTATTGGATGGTACAGATATAGACTATTTCCAGCATAACGGAAAGCTCTTTTTTCTTTCCCCAAGGCAGGTTGCCACACGCAGCTCCTCATTTGGAAAATATTTAGCTGTTTGTTTTGTGGATTTTTTGTTTCTTGTTTTAAGTAAACACTACACCCAGTGTAGGGCTCAAACTCATTATCCTGAGAAAGCTCTTTTAGACAAAGCTCTCTTAAAGCTCTGGCAAGCAATCAATTGAATTATTAATCTTTGGAAGTATTTGAAAAGTCCATTAAGGAGACTATCTATACCCTTGTCATCATGAGAAACCAAGACATTTCCTGCATTACTTTTTTGTGTGTTCTGCATATAAAATGAAGTAACGGACTCATGATAGGTATTTTTATATCTTTGGACTAGTGGTAGAGGTTGGGTTTTTTTTTTTTAATATTTTATTTATTTATTTTAGAGAGAGAGAGAGCATGAGTACAAGCTGAGGTAAGGGCAGAGGGAGAAGGAGAGGAGGAGAGAGAACCTTAAGCAGAATCCATGCTCAGTGGGGAGCATGGCATTGTGACTTGAGCCAAAATCAAGAGTTGGCCACTCAATCCACTGAGCCACCCAGACATCCCATCATAGAATTTTTTAGACTAAGTACTTAACTCTGTGTATTGTATCAGAACCATAAATATTAGTTGAGCCTGTGAGCATATGTATCTCTGTGTTTGAATGTCTAACGATCAACAAATTTTTCCATTCAGACTCCGTAGTGGAGTTTGAAAACCAGGGCTCTAATCCTGCTTCAGTGAGTAATTTACTGTGTGGCCTTTAATTTTAAATTAAAACGCTGCTGAAGTTACCTCAGTAACTTTACTAATGAAGTGTTTGTTTATGCTGATCTGGCCACACCCTGTCACCTGTCCTCCGCCAGAGACCAGTGTTTGGTACTTCTCAGGCCGATGACCTCGCCAAATGTGGCAGGGTATAGACTGAGGGCCAGAGCCTGTGACCTTCCCCTCACTACCCTGTCCCCAGCTCCACTAGCTGGCCACAGGCAGCCACATTGCAGGGCTGCAAGGGGAGGAGGTGGAGGAGACTTGAAGTTCTAAACAGTGTTTTCCTCAGAGCCCTTGGAAGGTTTATCTGGACCGAAGTGAGAAGTTAAAGCTAGGTACACAGATCTAAACTCTAAACACACACACGAATATATCCATAAGCACCTGTACCCATAAGCACTGACATCCATAAGCACCTGGATTTCATTTTGCCAGCTTTATTTCCACAGACATCTGAGTGACCTCATCAGGACCCCATCATTGTCTGCCCTGCGGACTCTGGGAAGAAGAGTAAATAGAGAACACACAGAATGGCTTTGATAAACTCTTTTTCATTCTCCGAGATGATTTTTCCTTCCCTGCCTTTCTTCCTGCTTTTGTTCAGCTCTCGTCTTTGAAAAACGTTCGGCTAGCAGCCCATCGTGGTTCATGGGAATTTCCTGTGGCTCCCAGCCTCCCAGCTCCCACATCACTCCCTGCCTTACCCCCTGTCAGTAAGAGGGCAGCCTCTATTTTCACAGGTGGATCCAAGGCTTCCCAGACACAGACTCCAACAGCCCCAGCTGGGCTCAGAATAAAACCTGAACATTTCAGTGCATGTAGATAAATGCCTTTAGAGAGGGCTACAGTCTGTTCTCACTCATCAAGGAAAAGTATAGATATGGCATTTAAAATGAATATATTGACAGATTTTCTTTAATGAATTAAATCTAAAGGTTTTGATGATTCCTTTATATTGGGATTGGTTTGAGTGGTTTTTTGGTGTTTGGTGGGGTTTTGTTTTTCTTTTTTTTTTTCTTTTTAGTAAGAATTACTCTAGCGTTTTACCAAGAGTGAAAATTTTCTTTGCTTTTATTGTCTTAATAGTTACCAGATTTTTAACATGTAAACCAGTTAAAACAATGAGAAGGACTTATACATTATACAGAATTTTTAAAAATCAGAACAAGCTTATTGTTATAAATATAAAAACAAGTGAAGGGTGCCTGGGTGACTCAGTTGGTTAAGTGTCTGCCTTCAGCTCAGGTCATGATCCCAGCATACTGGGATCGAGCCCCACATTGGGCTCCCTGCCCAGTGGTGAGTCTGCTTCTCCCTCTGCTTGTCTCCCTGTTTGTATGTGCGTGTTCTTTCTCTCTCTCTGTCAAATAAATAAAAAAAGTTAAAATTAAAAAAACCCACAAAACAGCCAAAATGAACTTAGGTTGTCCTACATTAATACACAATTCATGAATTAAATTGATTTTTTTTTTTTTTTGCTTTCTTTAGATGTTTCTTTTTTTTTTTTTTTTAAGATTTTATTTATTTATTCATTAGAGACACACAGAAAGAGAGAGGCCGGAGACACAGGCAGAGGGAGAAGCAGGCCCCATGCAGAGAGCCCGATGTGGGACTCGATCCCTAGACCCCAGAATCACACCCTGGGTAGGCGCTAAATCGCTGAACCACCCAGGGATTCTTCTTTAGATTTTTCTTGAAGTGATTGATTTCTCACTAGAGAAAAAGTACATTTAAATAAGCCTCTTAGACCATCAGGGTTTAGTTCTATTCTTTTAAAAGATATATAATGCAGAATACTATGAAGTGAGGTAAGTAATTTACTTCATACTGAGGCACTTAATTAATGAGTGCTTTATCAAAATGATAGTGGGAAATTCTTAGAGATTTTTCTCCCTAGTTCAGTATTTAGAATGACATGGTTGCAGAGTATACCAGGAATTTAGTCCATTGAGAGAGTCAAGGCAATTTCATTTTCTTTGAGAGAAGTTGGACATTGAATATACAGTCTTAAATAAAAGCAGAATGGCTTTGGTGAGTCTTGAAATACCAGGACTCGCCGTCATGATTCATTCTTCCCTTTGTCTTTTGGGATTTTAATTTGTTCTTCAATTTCTGTAGGGGACACCTGTATTTGTGCATGCTGGCCCCTTTGCTAACATTGCCCATGGCAACTCTTCTGTGTTGGCTGATAAAATTGCCCTGAAACTGGTTGGTCAAGAAGGATTTGTAGGTAAGTCATTTCTTTTAAATTTAGTTGTTGTAGAATATGGAAGAAATCTAAAAGTTGATGACTGAACAAGAGTGATATCCATTCTGACTTGAAATATATTCTTTTAGGCCCACCTTTCATAGATGGTCTCAATTCTGCAAAAGCCCTAGGCTCTGGTTTGTAAAAGTGAAATGATGTTGTGTTTGAACCATAGACTCTGATGTCAGATACCTAAGGGTTTGAATATGAACTCTGACCCTTGCTGCTAGAGTGATGTTGGACACATTTTAAGGAACATCTGAGCCTCTGTCTTCTCATCTAGAAAATTGTGATTCCGATATTATATCAAAACTTCTAGAGTTATTGTGAAAACCAAATGAGATCATTTATTCATTCTGCCAATATTTAATAAGAATCTCCTATCAACAAGGCATGCTATTCAACTGAGAATACATGGTGAGGAAACCAGACACCACCACCCCACCCCACCCCATGGAGCATACTGTCAAATGCTGTATGTAATTAGTAGAAGAAGTGCTTGTTAACTGTTATCCATTATCAGTGCTAGAAATCAGTTTGCTCTTCCTCAAATTAGAGGATGTTTCTTTGACTAACAGAGGGGAGATTCTCAACTACCGGACTTGGAAATTGTAACTGGTAGGACTTTGGACATTGTACTACTTGATAAGGTATCCTTTGTGGTACCTGCTTCTCTTTGGTTTTCATTGGAAATTCCAGTCAGGTAGGAGGGGGCAGCTGCCATAGAGTCTGCTCCGTCAGTGCTAGCCCCAGTCCCACCCATGAGCTTAAGGCAACAAAGGGCAAACCAAGAACAAGGATTCTTGAAGTAACACCATCATTTGACATCAAACAGACTATGCTGGCAGATTTTCACATGCCAATAGGTAATCTCCACTTGCCACAGTGCAACCATCAAATCTAGCAGTTGTTTCCTTTACACTCATCATCAGCCTTTTATCAAACTCAGAAGTGAGTTATTTTATTAGACCTGTTCCTACTGGTCTAAAGAGCTTAGCACTGCACTTTTACGCTCAGCCATTAAAAAGTTCATCCCAGGTTATCAAGACTGTTTTTAAGAATCCTCAATAGATATACAGTCAGAATCCGATGAGAATTTATGTAGTTCACTCCTCAAGGTCTGTATTATACAGCTCTTGTGTACTTTGCTGCTTTGGTATCAAATCCACTATGAGAGTGGCTAGACATGCCATCTAAATGGATTTGCTGAATTGATCACAGCATAATTGTAGAGCTAATGGACCAGGAGTCTGGGAAGGGCGGGAACTGAAAAATTGGGTGCTTACGTGAAGAGGTGGCTCTAATGCATCAGCTACGCAAATGAAAGAGCTTCCAGTAGAAAGTACTCTATTTTGTGCTGACAGAGCTCTCTGCTTCTGTACCCATCCTCACTTTGTCCATATATATATTTATAGAATATGTGTTATTGTGGCAAAGCATTTTTAAAGGTATATGTTGATGATGTGTGCAAAACATACTAGCTTTCTGTGTGACCTTGGACAAACCATTAGCCTCTATGGGAGTGTCCCTTGTAGATGTTCTCATTTGAAGAAGGAGAAATGAGGAATTTGGTATGGATGGGCAGCTGTGACCCTGAGGTAGAAGCTATGGTATCATAACTCTACCTGGTAGTGTGATCTGAGACCAGTCACTTAACTTATCAATTTCCTCTTTTGATAATAAGAGAATACCTTGCAGTATTTTAATGAGTAGTATCAAATGAGAAATTGCTGTGTAAACCATGGCCAACCAGTCAAACGTCAGTGATTTTGCTAATGCTTTCTATGACCTCTTCTAGTCTAAGAATTTGTAAGTGGTAGAGAATTCAGTGACAGAAATCTGTCCATGGAAAGATAGTCAAGAGTGCTAGCTCTAGAGTCAGAGTAGCTGGCTAAACTCCTTTCAAGTTGTGTAACATTAGGCAACTTAACCCTCTTAGCCTCAGTATCCTCATCTATAGAATAGGGCTTTAGGTAGGGCTTGCTTCATAGGTTTGAAATGAGGTTTAAATCAGACTGCTTGTTAAGTCCTGGTATAGCACCTGACACATGCAAGGACTCCGTGATAATTCTTAGCCACTCCTCATTATTATTCTCCCTATCATTAATCCGTGACTAATAAAGGTTAAATTTCCCCTTTTTAATTCACAGTTTGTTTTGTTTTGGATAATGATTTTATTTTTTAAGTGTGGTAAAATACATGTGACAAAATGCATCATTTTAACCATTTTTAAGTGTACCATTTAGTAGTCAAATACTTCTACCTTATTGTGCAACCATCGCCACCACCCATCACCAGGACTCTTTTCATAATGTAGAACTCAAACTCTACCCATTAAACACTCCTCATTCTCTATTCCTCCAGTCCCTGGTAACTATTCCTCATATCTGTATTGTGCTCTCTTGTGACTGGCTTATTTCTTAGCATATTATCCTCAGAATTCACCCATGTTGGATCATCTGCTCAAATTTCCTGGCTTTTCAAAGCTGAATAATACTCCAATTTATGTATGCCACATTTTGTTTATCCATTCATCTGTCTAGGAATGCTTGGGTTGCTTTTACCTTTTGGCTAATGTGAATAATGCTGCTATGAACATGGTATGCAAATAACTCATTTTATGTTAGTTTTAATATATCAAGATTATCCTTCAGTATGTATAACTAGGTGACAGCAGTGACTTGCATAACTATGTGTAGACCACACGCACGACCAAAACCTATAATGTTAAATTCTCACAAAGGTGGTACCTTAATGCCATGGCTTCATTGGAATGTTGGAAGCAAAGCCAAGGTATTGAGCAGTGAGAGTGGGGCATGATCAAAAAACAGTACCCTTGCCCCCATTGCCTGGTCAAGCCTGGTCTGTGGGCTGCAGTGGATGAAATTTATGGTAGATCCCTCCCTCTCCATTAATACCTGGTTCCTCTAAAAAACTTTTTAAAATTTCTCTAATCACTTTCTGTCATAAGAATAGTCTCATTTTAATTTAAAAAAAATGTGGGTGCAGTCTTATATAAAAATAACTCTGGATTTCTTTCAAATTTAAGTCTCTCCTATCTTGGGCCTGCATTTGGCTGATGATGGGATGGGAAAAGTGGCTTCTTTTATCCTCCATCACCTTGCACTTAGTGTGCCTCTGGCCCCTTTAGAGTTGAAGCTTTGACTTTCAATGGTACCTGTCCAACCTCTTCTAGCAGAGGACCCACACTCATGGCAGAAACCCTGTGGGCAGCCTCCCTTTGAGACAGTCCTACTGCTAAGCCAATACCTGATCTCCAGGTACCACAACCCTCCAACCTGTGACCTCACCTTTGGCAGGAATGCAGTTACATCTCTCACCTGAGTCTCTGTTCTGCTGTAGGGGCTATTTCGCTTCAGCCTGCAGACTTCTATTCATCCCCAACTGACCACTGTGTCCCTCTAAGACAGGGACACCATTTCTAGTCATACATTTAAAGCCTCGCTCACCAGCTCCACATCCTTTCCCCTGGGGTGTGGGCAGTGGGATTGTGCATACTGATAACTTTCTTTGAAGACATCCTTTACTGGCTTCTAACGCTATCAATCCTATGAAAACTCAAGGTAGCTGTTGGGCTAAAGGTTACATAGTGTATTTTCAATATCGTCTTTGCAAATGCTGCTGAGTTTAGCATCATCCTTTAACTTGAGAGCAGTTGACACTGTTTGGGGGCTTCAGACAAAAGTGAAACCAAAAGAGCCCCATTTTAATATCCTCCCACAGAAGTTAAATGCAGTAGACATGGGTTTATCTGATGCCTGTGAGAGACTTTATGTCCTTAGAAAAGTCATTGTTTATAGAAGTCTGTGTCTCTTTTTTTTAATATTTTATTTATTTATTCACGAGAGATACAGAGAGAGAGGCAGAGACACAGTCAGAGGGAGAAGCAGGCTCCATGCAGGGAGCCCGACGTGGGACTCAATCCCATGTCTCTAGGGTCACGCCCTGGGCTGAAGGCGGCACTAAACCTCTGAGCCACCCGGGCTGCCTGAAGTCTGTGTCTCTTAAGATATAAAAAGCCCAAATCCAAAAGAAGATTGATAATTTGGGTCATGTTAAAGAATAAATTGTGTATGATAAAAGATACAGGATTTAAAAAACAAGTGACAGAGTAGGAGAAACCTTTGCAGAGGTAACAAATGACTAACATTTTGAAGATATATAAACCACCAAGGATTATAGATTAATTTTTCTTAAGATAAGTAATCCAATAGAAAAATGGTAAAAGGATTTAAAAGGTTAATTTACAGAAAAAAAAAAGCAATCTGACAGCATTTCTGGGTCAAACTGAAAATGAGCAAATGATCTGGCAACTTCAGTTCTATGTAATACCCTGGAAAAAAAGTAACTGAAGATTTATTTTTTTAAGTCCTTTGAAATAATTTATTTCAGTACACATGTATTGAGCTTCTGTTGTTATGTCAAGTAATATATGGTAGGAGCTAGGAATCAGAGATATGAGACATGTTTCTTAGCCTCCAGTAATTTATAATATGGTGTGAGAGAGAAGCCCATAGACAGAACCTCAGTGGTAAATACAATGCACTTATGAGAGTAAGTATCATATTGATTAACGAAGAACCTTACGAGATGATGGACGTCTCTTAGAATTTTCCCCATACTATGGGTTTTGTGAGGTATATTTAGTCTAATTTTTTTTCTATCCCAACACACACAGGGAGGGAATTATTTTGTCTACTCTGCAAACATTATTCCAAGATAATGGAATCAATATTCTGTTTAGACTAATAATAGAGTGAAATTTATTAAATTACAGTCGACCCTTGAGCAAGTTGGTGGTTGGGGCACTGACCCCCATCCTGTGCAGTTAAAAATCTCCATATAACTTTTGATTTCCCCCAAAACTTAACTATTAATAGCTTACAATTGATCAGAGCCCTTCTGATGACATAAATAGCACATATTTTGCATGTTATATGTATTATATACTGTAACGTTACAATAAAGCAAGCTAGATAAAAGAAAATATTTTTAGTTTTTTAAAGATTTATTTATTTATCCCGGGGTGGGGATGCATAGAGGGAAAAAGAGAATCTCAAGCAGACTCCCCAGTGAGCACGGAGCCCAACACAAGGCTTGATCCTAGGATTCTGAGATCATGACCTGAGTCGAAATCAAAGAATCAGCCACTCAACTGACTGTTCTACCCAGTGTTAAAATCATAAGGGAGGGGCACCTGGGAGGCTCAGTGGTTGAGCGTCTGTCTTTGGCTCAGGTCATGATCCTGCGGTCCTGGGATCAAGTCCCGCATCAGGCTCTGCAGGGAGCCTGCTTCTCCCTCTGCCTATCTCTGCCTCTCTCTTTGTCTCTCTCATGAATAAATAAATAAATAAAGTCTTTTAAAAAATTATAAGGGAAAGAAAATACATTTGTAGTACTATACTGTATTTATCAAAAAGAAAATCTGTATATAAGTGGACTCATCCATTTATCAAACCCATGTTGTTCACTAGTCAACTGTAAATGCACAAATCTGTCAGATTAGACCAAAAGAGTCCATTAGAATTTGGGGGGGAAATGCAGTGCTCCCCGTGATAGCTATTTCTATTCCTCCTTTAGCCAACAGTCCTCATGGGAATCCACTTAACCTCCATTCACTGCTATAAAAGCAAACATTTCTTTGGCATCAAATCCTAATCATGTGTTATTTTTTAAAAAATAAAAAGAAAGAAAAGAGAAACAACATTGAGTTTCTAGGCTTTAATAAATTATTTCATTTTTAAACTATTTGTAAGGATTTCAAACTTACATATGATCCTTGGTTTTTAAATTTTGCTGTTTTCTTAACTTGGTTTTCATTCCCGTTTCAAATGAATACCTTTCCTTCACTCTGGAATTCAGCATACACTTGTTCAGATTTAAGCTAGGAGTTCTTAACTGGTGGTTACCATCCACCCCTCCCATAATTAAATGCAGAATTATATACATATGTATACAGTTTTGTTTTTGTTTTTTTCAAACAAGTGAAGGGCTCCCAACTCTAATTAGATTTTTCAAAGGGGTCCATGACCCACAAAAGATCAAGATCCAGGGTCTTCTCATAGCCTAAGGGATGCTGTATGGCATTTTACCATACTTACTTTATAGTGACCTATATGAAGCAGTGGTGGATTTTGGTGTTCTACTCACATTTGACATTTAGCATCCTCTTCCAAAATGCTGGTCAAGACATTGCCTAAATTGACTGTGAGTCTTCTTGCCATCTATAGAGAGTGCTATGGACCTGTCCCCATGCTGCCTGGGTCCCTACCCTGAGCAGACTGTGTGTCAGAAGAAAATATTAGACCGTGCACTGAGCTGCGCCCTGAACATTTCAGGATTAGGGTTTCCAGATCAGAATAAATAACCATGGTCGTTCTAAGACAAACTGAGTAGGGTTGGGACACAAAGGCTCATTAATATTTTCATTACAAATGCTGCCATTCTCTGCATGGTTCCCGACTTCCAGACTCCTGCTCCAGACCAAATGTCATCTGCATTCTCACCGAAGCCTGAAACAATTCTATGGGGTGGGTGTCATTATCCTCATTTTACAGATGTCGTAGGTGAAGCTCAGAGAGATTACAGCACATGTCCTCTGTAAGGAGGACACTTACCCAGCCAGTAAGTGGCAGAGGACTCAACCCCAGGGCCCCCTCTCACCGAAACCTGTACAGGT
The DNA here is from genome assembly GCF_048164855.1 of Canis lupus baileyi. Lineage (NCBI taxonomy): Eukaryota > Metazoa > Chordata > Mammalia > Carnivora > Canidae > Canis > Canis lupus. Next base: position 42,287,937 of record NC_132838.1, read on the forward strand.
AGTCCATTGGCTGCTCTGCCTACAGTGATTTTCTCATTTCTCTTTAGCTGATTCCCATCCACTCCCATGAAAAAAACACCAAGTTTCAGATGACCTGTGTACAGGGGATGGCCACAATTTAAAATTGTACCAGTATAATTATATTGTGCCAATCTGTAATAATGTAGGCCAACAGTGATGGGATACTTTGGGGTTTTCTTTCTTTTTTTTTTTTAATTATTATTTAAAAAAATTTTAATTCCAGCGTAAGGGGTGGTGGTGGTTGTGGTTGTGGTTGCTGCTGTTGTTGTTGTTGTTGTTGTTGTTGTTGTTCTTCTTCTTCTTCTTCTTCTTCTCCTCCTCCTCCTCCTTCTCCTTCTCCTTCTTTTCTTCTCCTTACTACTTTAAATGCTGTTTCTCCCTAATATGGTACTAATTAAAGGTTATCTGGTTGAGTCACAACATCTTGGTGTTCTCCTTACTTATCCAGTGCCCTTTTGCAAACCGTTTAAATCTTGCTCCTTAGGCTTCAGGAAACTGCTGGCAGCTTCATCCAGTCACCAGCTTGTCTGTTTCAATTTTTATTGCCATCCCATTTTAAATATCCTTTCACTTCAGTAGAAGAGAACCAGACCAAACTAAATGTTCCTACCATTTCACCCACCCTTTAAAAAATTCTGACGTCAAGTAGTCTCCCATCTTTCTAAGCTCTAATTTTCCCAGACCTCGCTCAGTTTACATTATTTAGAAACACAGAACTCAGCCAAGGCCCTATTTTTGTTAGGATACTTCCATTTTTTTTCTCTAGCGATTATATTCATAATTAAATCAAAGACAAGAATTGTGGAGGTGTCAGTCACATGCCAACCTTCAGAGAAACCCCTAATCACCAATCGTGTTTGTTAACCCAAGTGTTCAGGAAGCCCAGTAAGAGAAGGTGGTTTTCACTGTCCCAGGAGTTCTGGTGTCTCTCATGTAGCTTAAGATCTAATCTCATTCTCCCTCCCTCTCAGGGCTGGTCTTTATTCCACCCCACCTTTCTCTGCCCATGCTTTTGTGTAAAGTCACCCTTTACTTTAAGGGCTATTCTTCTGCCCTTAAAAAATGTGGAAAACAAAAGTGAAATATATTGAGTAGACAGTATCCAGGAAAGTATGCAGATTAATATGATAACTGCCCATATTCCCTCATTCACTCAGTTGTGTCAAAATCATGACGAATCACATAACAAATCATAAGAATCATAACATGCGCTTTAGGGTTTTTTTTTTTTTGTTTTTTTTTTTTTCAGATGAAACATTAGACACAGAGTTGAGGTCCCTGTGAATCCCTCCCTGATCTCATCCCCTTTTCCATTCCTCTAGAGGAAGTCACTGTCCCAATTAAGGGATTACCATTTCCAGGCATGATTTATACTTTTATTCTGTAAGTATGTATTCACAAAAGATTGACAGCAGAGATTCTTGGACCTTCTCTGTTCATACGTTGTCTCAGCAATTGCTTCCTAAGGCACATGAGGCCAACAGAAATACCTAACACTACTATTTATTAAGTAGTTTAGGTTTAAACAAGTTCGTGGATGTTTATGTCTTGACAACTTAGTAGCTGTCTCAAAAAAAGAATACATATCAATTGAAAGGAAAGCTATTATTTCATGTTTAAGTTGCCACCATAACTTATTGATAAGATGTGTGTCCTTGCTGGGCATTGAACAACTTCTCGATCCTTGGGATTGGTCGACGCTTCAAAGCTCATTTCCTGTTCCACACTGGCTTTCACACCATTCTTGCTCTCACTGCAGCAACTGCCAAAAATTTGGCTTCACAAATATATGATGTCATTGAAAGGACGGCAGAGGGATAAAGTTGAAACTATGAACTACCTCAACATAGTAGAAAATGCAGGGCTCAACAGATGTCAAGTATTACTGAGCTTCCCTCCAAAGTTGAAAATACCCCATGGCTCTTCTGAGTTCAATGCAGAGCCTTGGGACACCACAGCACATAAATTTGAGAACCACAGATATGCAGGGTATTTTTGTAGCATTTTATATGTTTTAAAATTTTACACATTAATAAATCTTACTACCTGCTTTGCACTACAGAAAGGATCAGCAAACTCTTTCTATAAAGAGCAAGACAAGTATTTTAGGCTTTGTGTGTCATAGCATCTCTGGGCAAATATTAAAGTGAAGAAGCAGCCACAGAGAAGCCCTAAACTGCAAGAAGGGAGCCATGTTCCAATAGATTAATTTATTCATGGACTCTGACATTTGAATTTCATATAATTTTCATATATGATGAAATATTATTCCTCTTTTGGTTTTTTTTTCCAACATTAAAAAATGTAAAAAAAAAATAGTATAAGAAAGTTGCAGGCCACCCAAAAGCAGAAGGCATGCTATTTTTGTTCAGCCTGACATTTCTGCATTTATCCGCATAGCTATGATCAAAGCAGCCTCATCCAACCTGTAGTGTTGTCTTTGTTGGCATGAATATAAGCATATGCATTTGTCCGCTCTTCCACCGGGGGCAGTGAGATTCCTTTTTGGTGTTCTGTTTCAAATAACGCTACTGGAAACATTCTTGCTTGTGTCCCTGTGAATATGTGCACAAGTCTTCGAGGGTCTGTTCTTAGGAGTGAGATGTTAGGGGTTATATTCTGAATATGAACACTTTGCCATTATGTGTTACAAGTATCTTCTCCCACACGTGCCTTATCTTTTTCTTTTCCATCCTTTGTCTTCCTGATTTCTGCTTTTGGAATCATAAAGATAATGTATAATGACATATAAAATGCTACCTCTTACATTTAAGCCTTTAATTACCTCAAAATTTGTGTGCATTTATGGTGCCTCTTTTCCTGAATTCACACCACATGTGAAATTTTTTCTTCCTTGGTGTTCTTGCAGAGGTGGCTATCTAGCCCCAGCCCTAAAAAAAAAAAAAAAAAAAAAAAAAAACGGGTCAAGAAGATTCAGTAGATTTAAATCAGTTGGGAGCCCAGCACTCCTTATCCTATGCCCTGTTCTAGGCCAACGCAGGTAGTGGGCCCTGCGTGGAACTGCTTTTTAATCCACCTGTTCTGACAACATAAAGGTCTCCCTCCTTCTCTGCCTCCCCAGGGAAGAGCAGCCGAACAGATGATTTCTCTAGCACTGCTTTCACCCTCAGAGACCAGGGCTTTCTGGTCTTTCAGGAGATCCACGCATCATCTCCCTGGATTATTCTATTCACCTGTTGATGCTGGACTTGCCTTGGCAGTGGTACCTGGTTTTTGGAGAAGTGAAAGTCTGTCCTGCTGCCTATTCTGATCCTGTGTTGTCCAGTTCTGAACATTTGTCATAAAAGGTTCTGTGGACCTTTGAAAAGAAATGGTTTAACTTTATGGCCTGTTTACTTTTCTGTTTTACAAGCTGCTTCATTAAAAATTTTTCTTTCTTTCTTTTTAATTTATTTGAGACAAAGAGAGAAGAGGGCAAGCACGAGTGAGGGGAGGGGCAGAGGGAGAGAGAGAAGCAGACTTTCTGCTGAGCAAGGCTCCCAATGCCAGACTTGATCCCAGGACCCTGAGATCATGACCTGATCAAAGGGTGACACTTAACTAATTGAGCTGCTCAGACACCTCCGAATAAAACTATCGTCCCTTGCAATACTTTCAGTTTATCTATTTGATTATTATTTGTATTGTTGATATGTTCTCTAAATATAAATCAATCCAAAAGTGTTTTTGAAATAAGGAAGAAAGAACCTTCTCTATTGAAGATGACAAACACTTGAGGTCTTTATTATCTAGCTCAGCAGAAAAAGGAGTACATGATACCAATTTTCTAGAATTGATTTGCAGAAGAATACAAAACATTTATCCCCTTTCTTATAGTAAAGTAATTGAACTTTTAATTAGAAGTCTAGTTTCTGTTTTTCTCCATGGTGCATTTGGGATAGTAAACTATGATAAATCATGCCCCCCCCCCCCGCCTTTGACCCCATTTGTCTGCCTCCACAAAGTACTCACCATCCTAAATTTTATGTGTTGATGATCAGATTTTTTATTGTATATAGCAGAAAATGACCTAAAAACCGTTATCGGCCAAATAAGAACCACAAAATTATTAGTGTGACTTAATATTACTCTAACTTAATTCCACCAAGACTTTGAAAAAGATCAGGTTGTAAAATTTGGTGACCATTAACAAATCCTGTTTCTAAGTTTAAAAAAAATTTTTTTATGAAAGAGTTGATTCATACAAAATAAGTTGCTTCCATTTTCTTTGCTGTTGTAAATAATGCTGCAGTTAACCTAAGGGTGCATGCGTATTTTTGATAAAATATCCAAAGAAAACTAAAACACTAATCCAGCTGCCTGGTTTGACTTGTCCTCTGCCATGTGCTGGACGTCTCTTTGGATCGGTCATGCAACATCCCCAAATCACAGTGTCTCCAATACCTATCACAAGGCTTGTTCTGTGGATGAAGTGCAGTAACACTGGAAAAAGTAGAGGTTCAGACCCACACTCAGCAGTGGATGCCAGCTACTATTACCACCTGAAGATGTTAAAGATTTTTACTTTTTAGATAACTTTCACAGATCTAATTCATTTTTGAAATGAAGAATAGCTGTGTGAGTACACTGTGAAACTCACTGAGGGGCGCACCTGGGTGGCTCAGTCAGTTAAGAATCTGCCTTTGGCTTAGGTCATGATCCCAAGGTCCTGGGATTGAGCCCCACATCAGGCTCCCTGCTCAGTAGGGAACCTGATTCTCCCTCTCCTGCTCCCCCTGCTTGTGTTCTATCTCTCTCTGTCAACTAATAAATAAAATCTTAAAAAAAAAAAAAAATGGGACGCCCAGGTGGCTCAGCAGTTGAGCACCACCTTCAGCCCAGAGCCTGATCCTGGAGACCTGGGATCGAGTCCCACGTCGGGCCCCTGCATGGAGCCTGCTTCTCCCTCTGCCTGCGTCTCTGCCTCTCTCTCTGTGTCTCTCATGAATAAATAAATAAAATTTAAAATCTTTTTTAAAATTAAAAAAAAAAAAGAAACAAGCTCATAGAGCTGATTTGAGTTTTGCCAATGGGAAGCACTATTGCCTGTATCCCTTCTCATACAAAGGCATCTGGGACCATCCACAGAGGGGATCTGAGAGATCTAGGGGAATTGGATTGCTTCAAATACCCTCCTTTTGGTTAGGGAAATCCTTCCAGAAGGCCTTGTTTGAAATTCTCTGTAGTTACTAGAAAGAAAGCCGGATGCCCTGCAGCCCAGCAGATTCACAGGTGCACGATATCATTCCAGCACATATCTCCCTGTCTTGCCTAAGCCTTCCACTACTCTGGAATGCAAAAGAGCTCAAGAAACTTAAACTCAAAAATTGTTGAGAAACAATGCAGAGAGTCTTTGCAGTGGCATTAAACATTAAAATTAAAAACATATGGTCTGAAATTCAACTGGCATATTTAACATCTCAAATATACTCTGATGCCAAAAGGGATGCTAATCAAAACATGAGGGATTCGGCTTCTTATTTGGGAAAGACCATCACTGCCAAGGGGAGAGAGGCAAGATGCAAATCATTTTGCGATTTGAAAAAAATAGAGTAGCTAAGTCATTTAGTATATGCTGCTTTTAGGCAACTTGCAGAGTCAATAGGTCCAATACTCTTGCTTTTATTTGCAGGTACACTTGTGTAAGAATTTCACCTGGGGGGAATTTAAATCTCTTGGGAACATCCCACATAATATGTAATATAAAACAAATAATTTTTGTTTGTTAAAGTAATACTCCAATCATTATAGAGGAGTCAGAAATTTTTCCTAAGTAGAGAAGAAAATTCAAATCATATCCAGTTCATCCATACAAAGATAATTCACATTTTATTCTCGTACTTCCCGACTTCTCTGTGGACTTCCTTTTAAAGGACAATTGTAATCCTCTTGAAATGAGTTACTCACTTTTATCCCCTTATGTAGATCTTGTGGAGTCAATAGGTCCAACACTTATGAAAAAAAGCCACTTTCCAAACTATTTCTCCTCTTTCCACTGGGCACCTCCCAACCATCCTCTGCCATTTACTCTCTTATTTGGGAATCTATTCTCTCTGATGCTTTAATGGTCAGTTCTGAGCTTCACTCTGCTCCAGATTTTAGCCACATCAGGCAGGGCTTTTCTCCTCTTCCATAAAGCTCTTTCTAAACATCGGCCTCTCTTGGCTCTCCTCCCAGCAGCTCTTTCCATTGCCATCTCGTTGTTGGAGTGTCCCATCTGTTCACAGCTGTATCCCTAGTTTCTCAGTAAATAGTGAATAAGTGCCTCCCCAATTCAGAGAACTTTGTAGAGGTAGGGGAGGGAACAGTCCATAACTTTTTCATCACAGAGCATATGAATTATAAACAAGGACTCTAGGGAGAGCATTGGTTCAAATTCTGGCTCTGTCCTTAACCAGCTCTGTGACAAGCAAGTTTTGTGGCCCATTCCATTCTCAAACTTAGCATGCCTCTTCCCCCTTTTTATAACAAACCCTCGACCTGAGGTAAAACGTAGATGTACTACAAACTTCTATGTACAATTTCAGAAAGCATTATTATGTTAGTTTTGATATAAAAGAATTTTATGGTAACACAATATATATTGATTGGAAGAAATATTTCAACTACATTAGAAGATATTCTGAGTTGCTGGTGTTTGCACACATCTACAAGACCTAGTACACAGGACAAGCATGAATGTGGAAGGATTAAGTGGTGTTGGCCACTCAGATCTCACAAGTGGTTATTGGCATTGGCGACATGACTTTCTGAAAAAGTACACAGCTCGTGGCAAAGTTAAGGCTAACCTTTCCTCAGTGTTCACTGTTGTTTGCATTCCTTGAAAATTGTGTACATACTGATAGGTTGAAAAAATATTTTATATTTCTATAACAAAGAAACTTGAGGGAAGGTCTGTCAACTACAGGAGTATCTGGAAGGAAGATCTTGTGGGGGCAGGGGACAAATCTTTGTGGGACTGTCCTGCCTGTTTCAAGATGTCCAGCATCTTAGCTCCACTCCCAGCTCCTCACACTCACTGGAACAAACAGAAATCCCCCCTAGGTGGTACCTGTGGGGCACTGTGCCCTGTGGTGCACTGACAGCCCTTCTGCATCTCTGTTCTTTCATCTGTAATGTCAGGGAAATCCATGCATCTAAAGCACATGAGGCAGTTCCTGGCATGGATAAGTGTTTACTCCCAGTGACAAGAGTTTACCTTTCTTGAGGACCTGTTGTGTGCTGGGCACCCCCCTGGGGGCTTCATATGTGTTATATATGTTCGTATGCTTTATATTAGCCCTAGGAAATAGTTCCCAGGATAACCTCCATGTTATAGGTAAGACAACTAAACATCAGTGTGAATCCGTAGTTTGTCTGAAGGCAAACAGCTAATGGGGATTAGGGATTTGAACCTAAGTCCTTGGCCCCAGGGTCTTTGATCTTCCCACTGTACCCTACTGTTCTGTTACTAGTCACTGTCATTCCATGTCATCATAATAGAGCCAATGTAGAGGGCATAATGGACACTAAATGTTTTTTTAATGAAAAACTATTAATACACAAGTTCACTGAATGACTTACTTGCTGGCAAATGTATCTGAATTTCCACTAGGCTCTTAATGGTGAATATAGGCATATTTTTAAGATTTTATTTATTTATTTGGGAGAGAACAGAGGGAGAGAGAGAGAGAGAGAGAGAGAAGCAGAGGCTCCATCCCAGTACCCCAGATCATGACCTGAGCTGAAGGCAGACACTTAACCAGCTGAGCCATCCAGGTGCCCCGTTCAAACAGTATTTAAATAAATTAATAAAAAGTGTAAAAAAGTTTGGGGAATATCTTGAAAGAAGTTTTAAACTTTAGAAATGTCTAACCTAACGTTAGCTATTTGCATTTACAAAATGCCAGTTTATTTTCCATGAGCTATCTAGCCCATCCCTAGTTAAGATTCATGCATATTCTTTTTTTTTTTTTTTTTAAGATTTTATTTATTTATTCACGGAAAACACAGAGAAAGAGGCAGAGACATAGGCAGAGGGAGAAGCAGACTTCCTGTAAGGAGCCTGATACGGGACTCGATCCCAGGATTCCAGGATTACGACCTGAGCCAAAAATAGACACTCAACCACTGAGCCACCCAGGTGCCCCACATATTCTAAATAATATGATCTTGATACAATTGTGCTTACCATAATAAAATGTAGAGTTAAAGTAGACCCTTGTCAAAATATGTTTTACAGAGATTAGTGCTATGAAAGTTAACATACAATGATTTTAGAATGTGATACAGAGGTTAAACTAAGGTTTGAAATTCACAAAAGGCATAGGCTTTTTAAGAAGGTTATTAAGATCCAGTATGCAGTGAATGACTTGAATTTCCATTGTGTAATTGTTATCATACCCTATCATGGCTGAGAACATTCAGCCTAAAAAGAGTCAAATTATCCTTAGCTAATATATAAATTATAGTTTACAACATTGTAATTCCATGAGGTTGTTTTAAACTTTTAGCAATGTTTGGTATAATTACAATATTGTACTGTTCTTATTCAAAGAAAGCAATAGAATTTCCAGTAAGGAATATTTGGAAGCTAGTAACTGCTAAAGGAACAATGGAGACTTTTGTAGACCTCTTTATATCTTTTGGGGGATGGAGAAAGAAACCTTAATTCTTCGTGTTTTCTAAAACCCTCCCCTCTTATCAGATTCAACGATAAATGTTATTTTATCTATTATTACTTTGATACAAGTAATACAATTTTTTAAAAACTACCCAAGATTTAAAAGAATTATGGTAACAAATGTTTGAGTATCATGTCCAAAATAAAGCAAAGTAGGGATGCCTGCGTGGTTTAGTCGGTTGGGTGTCCAACTCTTGATCTCAGCTCCAGTCTTGATCTCAGGGTTGTGAGTTAGGGTCCCGCATTGGCCTCTGCTGGGTGCAGGGTCTACCTAAAAACAAACAAATAAAGCAAAGTAAAGAAGTAACTTTCAGGATGAAAGAGGCATGTCAATGAAATAATAAAGACCTCATGCAGTAGAATAATTTAAATAGAATTGTAAAACAGACACTAACAATCAGCCTTATATTATACAGTGAACTCCTAAAGGCATACCTGGTATATCAGAAACATGACAAGAATGCTGATGACCAGTGTTACTCATCAATATTCTAGGAGTCCTAGCCAGTGTAATTAAACAAGAACAAGAACAAAATTAAAAAATTGAAAAGGAGGAGACTAATGTTCTTTTATTTATATATAGTATGATTTTATCACTAGAAAATTCAAGGATTTTTTTAAAATAGTAAAAGTTATGGTTGATGAGTTGCATGCAATGTAAATATGTAAAAGCCAATAATTTCACTTTACAGCAGCAATAAAAAGTTAGATACTATAATGGGGGAAAATACCCTACTTATATGTGTTCTCAAAACAATAAAATACTTAGGGATAAATGTAACAAGAAATGAGCACGGAGGGCAGCCCCATTGGCCCAGTGGTTTAGTGCTTGCCTTTGGCCCAGGGCGTGATCCTGAGGCCCCAAGATAGAGTCCCGCATCGGGCTCCCTGCATGGAGCCTGCTTCTCCCTCTGCCTGTGTCTCTGCCTCTCTCTCTCTGTCTCTCTCTTTCTCTCTCTCTGTGTGTGTGTGTGTGTGTGTGTCTCCCATGAATAAATAAAATCTTAAAAAAAAAAAAAAAAGAAAGAAATGAGCACGGAGGAAAAAAGATCTGTGAAATTTTATTGAAAGACCCAGAGCAAGACCTAAGTCCATAGTGAGGCATGTCCCATGTTCTTGGATGGAAATAATCCATCTTGAATAATTATCATTCCTCTGTCAAACTAGCATATAAAATTGCTGTGGTATACCATGCCATACTATCTTATGCTATTCAGTACTATACTGCACTATATTATATAGTTACCATAAGAGCTATGCAGGAAGATGAGCTTCGTCATTAAATTAATAACATGTGTCTAGATTCTACAAAAATAAATTCATTAGGATAAACAAAAAAATTTAAAGAGTAATGATGGTTGACCTACCTAACTCTCCATATCAAAGCAAGGTAATGCTGCCATAATAATAAAGAGGGATAGAGAAAGAAATAATACCAAAAGAACCCTCTGAAGTGTCCCTAAATAGACTCATTCCATTATATGTAGAAATTAATGATTTGATAAAGATGAATTCAAACCTGTTGCTAATAGATGGGTTAATGATTAAATGACATTTGGACAATTGGCTATTAATTTTAAACAAACTTCAGGGGTGCCTGTGTGGCTCATTCCATTAAGTGTCTGACTTGGATTCAACTCAGGTCATGAGCCTCAGGGTTGTGGGATGGAACCCAGAGCCAGGCTCCATGCTCAGCAGGGAATCTGCTGGAGATCCTCTCCCTCCGCTCCTTCTCCCTCTCGCACATATGCACACTCTTCTTTCTCTAAAACAAACAAATAAATCTTTAATAAAAACCCACAAATTTCAGACTCCTGTATCACAATACATTCAGAATAAGGATAGATAAAAATTTTAGTGTGAAAATTAAATTTAAAACTTCAAGATAAAAGCAAAAAAGTATTTAGTATTATTGGTGTAACATCAAGGTAACTAAGAATAAATTTATATGAAACACGAAAAGATGTTCATGATATATACAGTAAAAGAAATGAAATTACAGAACAATTTTATAATATTCTCATTTTTAGAAACTTTGCAATGAATATCCATACCGCGTATGCAGTGAAAGGGTGTAAACAATGTATAGCAAGGGTGCCTGGCTTGCTCAGTCGATGGAATGCACAACTCTTGATCTTGGGGTTGTGTGTTTGAGCCCCATGTTGGGTATAGAGATTACTCTTTTAAACAAGATACATATCAAATGATTGCTTTTCTCTATGGAAAATGAGGACATGCCTGATTTTTACTTTATACTTTGTTTTACTGGTATTCTTGAAACTTTTCTACTTGGGGTTGTTAGGGTGTGTTACTTATGTAATTTTTAACACAAGGAGAGTTGGCTTGAAACATCTGAAGTAATTTGATATGCAGAGTTAGGGAGACAAGCATTCTAGGCAAAGCGCACAGGACAAACGCATGGTGAAGTGTTGGTGGATTCTGGGGATGGTGTGGCTGGAGTGTAAGACATAGGGAATGAATCTTATGCTAAGATCAGGTCATTTGGGAGGGGAATAAATGTTAATCTGGAAGGCTGTGCTTGTAATTAATAGTGGAGATAAATTGTCCATTTTTAAATAGTTATTCCAGGAAGAAGCCTGAGAAGATGGCTTTTGAGACAAGCAGTGACGAATGGTTAAGATGTAATCCAGTAAAGTGGGGCAGTCAGGGCAGAGAGGTTATGTGTTTAAGGAATCACTAGTAGTTCAGTAGCCCAAAGCTATGGCAGAGAAGACAGATTGGAGGTATATTTTCAACATCCTTAAAACTCATGGAAAAGAGTTAGTACAGCTTCTAATCTATGAGGGTTTCCAGAACGATAATGCAGAGTTACTGTTGCCAGAAACCCCCATGTAGATGGTGTTTCTTTCCAGCCCTGCCTCCCTCACATAAGTAATTCCAACTTCTGGAAGTAGAAGAGGGGGGAAGGGCCAAAATCCTACCCAAGGGTGCTCCCTCCCTAGGAAAAGGCTCCATCAGCAGGTAAAGATGTGGGTGCTGTAAGACCCACAAGATGATCACTGTGCATTTCCACAAAGCAAGATCTCACAAATACAATGTTGAGTGAAAAAGCAGATTGTGGATTGTGAGTACATTCTAACACGTTCCAAAGACACAAAAATAGCACTATATTTTGTATGTATGTACAGGTAGAAATGCAGCACCTGGATAAGCACCAGGTTAGTAAGAGTTTCCCACTCTTGGGGGAAGGATGGATCTCAACTCTCTATGTGCTGTTTACCTTCTTCCTAAAAGGAAAGTATGCAACTGTGACAAAATGTTAATGTTTGTTAGTTATGCACCGGGGGAGGGGGAGGAGGGGGGGAAGTGGGGAGGAAATGCAGGTCTATAATTTAGGAGAGAGGTTGAGGCCAGCACCTCAGATTAGCAGTCATCATTAGAATGTGGTCAAGTATTTAGCTTTTTTGAGCTAAATCTGGTTGCTCATAGTCATGCTTAGAGGGTCAGGGCTTTATGTTACTTTCTAGTGGAAGTGATGGGTGAATGCCAGTAGCTGCCATAGTCAGGCCAGCTCAGCCAGATGAGCCTTCCTCTACATACTGATCTGGGAGAGACTGAGGCTGTGTGCCCTGCTTTCCAGGGGCAGCGAGAATGGCTTATTCATCCACGAAGTGCTCCTTCTTCCACATTGAGATTTTCTAATGAATGAGATTCTTTAACATTTTCCATATTTTTGGGGTCTTTGAGTGGCTCAGTCAGTTAAGTGTCTGCCTTCAGCTCAGGTTATAGTCCTGGGGTCCTGGGATCAAGCCCTATACCAGGCTCCCTGCTCAGCAAAGGAGTCTGCTTCTCCCCCTTCCTTTTCCCCTCCCCCACTGCTCATGCTGTCTTGTACTCTCTCAAGTGAATAAATAAAATCTTTTTTAAAAAATTTCCATATTTTCAAGTGTTGGGGGCACACAAACATTCTGAATGTCAAATACCAGCAATCTGAGTACCTTCTTGATTTCCACCTTGTTTAGTCCTTTTTTGTTTGTTTTATAAAATTGCATGAATGCTTTGGTTGAGTGTGGATTGTTATTACTTTTTAGGGTTAGGCAATAATTTAGTGATGTAACTTCTAAAAGTATTCAAAACAACTATAAAAACAGGTTTGGTTTTTTTTTTGTTTGTTTGTTTGTTTGTTTAATTTTTCCTCCAGAAAGCATTTCTTTGTTTAGCACGTAACACACACAGGGAGGTAGAATTGAGCGAGAACCATCCTTGATGTCAGATGAGCAGGAAACCCTTTGGAGCCCTACACGTATATCCTGTGCTTCTGCATACTGGCATACATACTGGTTCCTGCTTCCCTGCCTTAATTCTGAAGCTTGTGATCAGATTCTCTTTCAGTTACTTATCAATCACATAACTTTGGGACATTTATGGGCACATCTCAACCTCTAAAATTTCAGCTCTTTCATCAGTCAAACTTTAAGCAAATTTCACATCTTTTCTAAATCAAAAATGTAACCTTGACTTCAGTCCCAAAGTTACTATTGTTCACAGAAAGAAAACACTGAGTAATGTTGAAATAATGTACAAACTGAAATGATAGAAATGAAAAATGTTTTCATGAATCTGAATAGGCTTTGTTCCCACAAGCACATCAGTTTTTGTGGAAACTTAACTAACATCAGTTAAGATTAGGTTCACCCACAAAGAACAGCAACAGTGAAAGAAAGGGACCCAAAACAACTGCAAGTTTATTTCTCTGTCACATAAAAGAAACCTAGTCTAGGCTGGAATGGTAGCTCCTCAATCATTAGGGGCTCTATACTGCCTTGTAGTCTAAGATGATTGCCCAAGCCCCAATCATCACATCTATATCCCAGCCAATAGGAAGAAGGAAGAAAGGCACACCCTTTATTAAGAGCCTTCCTGGAGGTTATACCTAACACTTCTGTTAATTAATCACCTTGGTCACACTGCTGCACTTAGCAACAAGAGAAGCTAAGACATTTTCTGATTCAACATGGTCTCTTCCATGTCTTTCTCCAAAGAGATATCTAACTCCAAAGAGATATCTCCAAAGAGTTGATAACCCACTGTCAGCATAACATAGCTCCAGAGGTTTTCCAGATACGCAATTGAGTCAATGCCACATCAGCCATTTTATAATCACCATTCGTTTTTGACAGTACCTACCAGTTGACCAGACAGGGTCAAGGAGAGCAGACTTTTGGCTTTTCTACAGAACCATACTTAGGATTGTCTTCCAAGTCAGCCAAACCAACCGACTCACTTTCATTCTTAAGTACATCACAGATCATTTTTGTAGAAGAGTTTAGAACATGGCCAAAAGTAAGACCGGGTTTATAAATCATGACTTCTTATAATAGAATAACTATATAATAAAATATTATCTGGCAGATGTTAGTATCTTGAGGAAATGTTCCACATTAGGTTCATTGAAAAGAGCAGGATACCAAAGTATCTATAGAGCATGACATCCATTATGTTAGAGATGAAGGCATGTAAATAGGGATCCTTGTCCTTGTGAGAACCACCCCTGGCTGTCCTACAGACCCATCTTTGAAATTTGCAAGCTAGGTGAGCATAATGAAGCCTTGTATTAATGCTTATCTTTTGCCAGTATAATAAACATAATGAATATTTCTACACACTTGCATTTCCCTGTATAATACAAATAATCCTATTGTAATGAGCAGCTTTACCCAAGTCAGACTCACTTTTAGATTAAAGGCCAGGCTGGGAACCTCCAAAGGGAAGCAGAGGAGAAAGAAGTGGCAAATTGAGGATTCATTCTTGGTTTATACAAAATGAGAAGTATGGCAAACTGTAGTTTTGGCTCCTTTGGCTTAAGGATAAGGTAGAGGTTGGGAGGTGGGAACATTCAAAGTATTCCTGATTGTTACCTTTGCCCTAGAAAATATATTACCGGACCTCTCAAAGATATCTTTTCTCTGTCAACAGTAGAGTGATAGCCAGGAAATAGATTATAGTGAAAATGGTTAAAAGTACCTGATTTGGTTCTTTCTTCACATCACATTTTCCAATAATATATCACGAATAATCATATTTTTTTTAACGGAAAAAGTCTTTATCAAAAATAAGCCAAAGAAAAAATATGTGCATACCTCCTTTCAAGGTTATTTCAAGGTTATTTTCTTGGAGTTTTTTATTGACGTAAATAGGAATTACTGGTCTTTTCAGTGTATTCTAATTTTTTTCTTAAGATCAGATCTTTTCATGATCCAGTCCTGTAGGACAGGCACTGGGGCTTGTCCTATCCTGTCCATATCACACATACCGGAGGAAATGTGGAAGGCAGGACAGTGAAGACCATTCTTGCCTCTACCCCCCAAAATAAATATCGCTTATAGCGAGGGTGCCGTTGCATCCATGACCCTAAATATAAATGTAATGGTTGATAACACTGAGGTTGGGGTCATTGTTCCTTGTGAGCTGTCATTGCTGTTTGCACCAACCCTGAGCAGAAGGGAGCCAGGCCTGAATAATCATTACATTGATCTTACAAGTACTGCGGCACCACCGTACTTACCACTGACTGTTGTCCGAAATTGAAGACGTGAAGCCGGCCAAGACTGTCAACTCTTAGCTGCCCCTCTGCTGCCCTGGGGTTTCGCTGGTCAGTCAGGTTGCCCGGCTGGTGACTAGCCCACTTTCATCAGAGAATCCTATATATAGTGAATAAGATCCCTCTATTAAAGCATCTGAGGATTTAAAAAAAAAAAAAAAAAAAACAGTAGGACTAGACATGACTGTAAAATGAGCAGGTCTCCCTCCTCCCGTGTTAGATAAGAAATCTGCAAAGTAGAGTCCGGGCCAGTAAGTCTTGGATGTTTTGACTGAGACTCAAAGCATGAAGTCCATTTTTTTTTTTTTTTAAATCACAAATGCATGCGCCCATGCACAGGTGTGTGTACACAGAACTGAATCAATCATGTCTTCTGAAACAATACTACTTACTCTCATTATGTGTAATGTATCCTAATATTTCTTTTTCTCTAATTCTGGTTGTAACCCAGTACGTTGATTTTGGGACCCATCATTGGGTCTCTGCCTTCAGACTGGAGAATCCCTGCTCTGCCTGCTTGTTAAATACATTGTAGTATCTTCCAACTTTGAAGCTTAAAATGTTTTCCTCTGTCTTAGTTTCTTCTATTAGAAGTTATCATACTAGGAATGTTGGTGTATTTAATTCGTTCTCAAGGTCAGTAACCATAGTTTCACTTGCTGGGTTTCTTGTACTTGCAGAAAAAGCTATTACATAGGTTTTTTTATGTTGATTTTTCCTGGGAACCTTTCAGATAAAATATATTTATTTTAAGGCATCTTTACTTTTTTCCTTCTTGATTTGTTTTCTTGAAATGCTCAATAAAAAAATGCTCTATTTCATCTTTTGATTATTGTAGGGTGAGACATGTTGGTAGCCAAACCTTTCCAGATTTCTCTTTCAAATTATCTTCCTTGTGACCAGTTCTTGGGAGCAGCAAGAGAACAGCTCCACCCCCATGCAATCATCCAAAATTCCAGGCCTCTAGCCAGAACTCTGGGACTCCACTGTTTGCTAAAAACAGAAGGGTTAAAACCCTGGTCATGGCGATGACATTATACAAATGCTCGTGATTGCTACAAGAAGATGGGAACTGTTTGGATAATGGGTTCATGAATTTAATTCAGTTGGATTTTTATAAAGGAGGTAAAAATAACATGTATAATTTAATTTTCATCTTTTAACATTTTTTTCCAAAATTAAATTTCACTTTGGTCAAAATTATTTTATAAAATAGGATGATTAATGATGGTTTCAAATAATGGGAATCAGTATCTATAACTAATTAACTCCAGAGGATGGAAATTCTGGGTCCTGACACCACAGCGCATCTAAGTGGCATTACTGTCAAAGTTTTTTTTGTCATTACTGAAAACATATGGTTCAAGTTGATCTGTGTCCTTTTTATACTTTGCTTATCTTTTTCTTTCCTTTCCCCAGATACATCCTCAATAACTTTCTCATGCATTCTATACTACTACCAAAATTCCCTAATATATATAAGCATTGCCATCACCAAAAGGGTAAGTGGAAAGGCTTGGACTAGTACTAATACTGTTTTCTTACTGATTTCCTTCTGTGGGTCTCCTTATATGTGTCTGGTTGGTTCTACATACTCTTAGGGAAATATGACCTTAAGACATTTAATAAAACCAAAGAGGAACATGGAACATAGGTTAAAAAGGCACATCCTAAAGAGCAGAAAATATTTGATTTTTTTGTAAAATTTCAGAGAATTAAGATGAGTTAGATCCTCAAAATTAATGTTGGACAGCAAGCTTGCTGCTTTTTTTTCCAGCTATCATGGTAATGCTAAGCTTCCCTTATAATTAATGATTCATCCTGGTTTCCTTAGTCTCCTTCTAGTCACTGAAAAAAAAAAAAAGAATTAAAATGCTCAAAGACTAGGCTATCTCAAGCACAAGCTCAAGTTCAGAATTCATGTGTTTCTGTGACTTTGAACAGAGTCTTCCCTGAGTTTATCGTCAGACAGCTGCAGCTGGATAGACATGTTTACACAGGGCAAAGAGAGTCAGTTTGAAGAGTCTAGTTTCCACTCCTTTAGCACTGTTTAGGAATTATAGCCTACAATGCTTCAGAATGAAGTCTAGCCAACCTATTCCTTGCTTCCCCTGTACAAAGGTTTTATTTTTATTTCTGATTTGTTGCAAGAAAATAAAGTGCTGACTACATGGAAGCTACAGTTTCATTCCTCCCTCTGTTTAGAAGAAATTCTTTTAAGGATTCAGGTAGCAAAATTGGCCCTGTACAGACATATTTCTTATCCCAACCCCTTTTGAGCCAAGTGGATTGCAAGGACTAGTTCTTCTATGAGACGTCTCAAGTCCATAAACTGAAGTTCATGTCCAAAAGTCATGGGGAACTCAGTATGTCGTATATTTGATACCTCTGTTTTTACATGTATGATAAAGACAAAAATTATTGCCATTATAAAGTGGCTATGAAATCTGAAGGTTTTGATCTTCAGATCTGAGTACACATGGAATAAAGGGCCCCTTGGTTACACAGCAGGTAGAAATTCCATTATTGATTCTTATGACAACATCAGGCATATCAAGTAGCCAGAAACTCCGGGAAAAATGATCGTGGTGCCTCAGTTTAGAGTCCAAGGTGGGGTTTCCTCAAGGTAAAAGCAAAAAAGAATCTTAAATCTAAAGCAGTTGTTCCCTGTTCTCCCACCGTGTATACATAGTGAGGACAGGAACGTACAAGAGCGTTGGCGTCATTCATTTCCCCAGTGAGTCATGGGAAGGCAGATGGCTGGCTAGAGGAGGCTGGGAAGTCAAGTCTAGGGTTCTGACTTGCCCCACGGAAGGGGACCGTTTGGTTCTCAGGAGGCTAGGTGGCCAAGCAAGGGTTCTCTGCCTGTGGCCTGTTGATGCGTTGGGTACCAAGCCCAGTGGAACTGGTCCGGAAAGATTCATTTCTGGGAGCTCTGTCCTTGTCTACCCATAGACTCCCTGTTGCTATCCAGGACTTGGCACAGTTGGCACATAGACCAAGAAGTGAAAGAGTACTGTGTTCCATAATCCTTAGATTATTTGCTCCAAGAGAGAAAACAAATTTATGAATTCAGTTTAAAAAACAAAAACAAAAAACAAAAACAAAAACAAAAAAACATTATCATAATGAAGAAGACTCCAGATTACATACTTTCTGTTATGCAATCCATATTGCAATTAGAAACAAGTCTGGACACACCTGTCAGAGTTCAGGAAAAGAATTCCTATACCAAAATATTGAAGTACAAGCAGTCAAGACTGTCGGTGGAAATACAACCCACCAAGCAGTTCTGCTGGAGAAATGCTGCTGATTAGTTGACTCATCGACAGGACAGCAGGGGCATGGGACACTGGCATAGACTGTGGTCAGATGGGCCATGTTTTCAACCCAGGCTCCATCCCATATAGCTGTATGAGCTTGGGAAGCACTGTTTATCGTTAGCCTCACAAGCCTATGTGGCAGGTAAAGGTCCCTCATGGGCGTTGGAGAGAAAAACAAGACAGACAGTGTCAAGTATGTTGCCTGGCACATAGGCAGTGCTTTAGCGAATGTTAGTTCTGTGCCTTTCTCATGCCCAGTCTCTAATTACCATAGCTTTCCCCATCATATGTATTTGTTCCTGACAGTAAGACTGATCATTGCTACCACCTATGTTGTCCTATTTGTAACATTCTCAGGAAGAGTATCTAGAAAGCATAAGTCTCCTTCATCATGCTTGAACCACAGTAGTATCAACCTCTGTTGTTATTTTGGTGGATAATTCTAGTTTTAGAGGGTTTTTGTGGAGGGAGTACTGGTGAGGGGACTGTCTTGTCCATTGTAGGATGTTTGGCAGCATCCCTGGCCTCTACCTACAAGATGCTGATTACAGCAACCAAAAATGACTGCAGACATTGCCAAATGTCCCGTGGGGAACATAATCTACCCCTCATTAGAGAACCACTGATCTACCTTTAAGGTCTGTGATTACATAGAAATGGATTCAGTAAATGTACTAAAGCTTGAGACCATTCAGAAATAAATGTGCTACCCCTGAAACAATGCAGTATATGTTAACTAAATTGGATTTAAATTTTAAAAACATTTTTTTTTAAAGAAGTAGATGTGAAACACTTGGATTCAAATTTACTATGTACCGGTAAAGAAATTAAAATTTTAAAATAATAGGGGGAATTCAAGCAAGAAAATGTAAAAGGGGAAAGGTCAGAAAGATGTTCCTTTTTAATTAGGTAATTAATATTTCTGATCTTTGTCATGTTAAAAATGTACTATTTCGGGACGCCTGGGTGGCTCAGTGGTTTAGCACCTGCCTTTGACCCAGGGCCTGATCCTAGAGGCCCGGGATCGAGTCCCACATCGGGCTCCTGCATGGAGCCTGCTTCTCCCTCTGCCTGTGTCTCTACCTCTCTCTGTCTCTCATGAATAATAAATAATATCTTTTTTAAAAAAATGTACTATTTCCTCACTAATGAGACATGGGTACATAAGAGCCAGGCAAAATAATAGAGGTTCAGTAATTATTAAATGAGAGAAAATAAGATTTTCCTTAATTCTGAGATGCAGGTGTTTAATTAAAAGCTGCTTTTAAATAGAATGCGAAGAGGCAGAGAGCATGTAGAGCAGGTAGGAAAGTGCTGAGGTGAGCATCAGAGGGACCTGCAACAGTATCCCAGGAAGGAAACTTGCCAGGCACATATGAACCCTGAGGAGGCTAGTTCCCTCAGAGCTCTAGAATTTTATGAAACCATGATTTTTAGGTCCCACCTGTGAGATGGTGATGTGAATGTTTGTTTTTTAATTTAGCTGATTGGTGCTTGCTTACCTGAGTCCTCATTGTGATTAAAATCTTCAGCGCATGTGTACTGCAAATGGGACACATGATAGGACAATTTGACATATAAAAATCATCTCTCTGCCTCATCGAAGAATCTCATAGACAATATGTGCCTGCCAGTCATGTTTTGTCATCTTTTATGTTCATTTGGTACACAGTTACTCAGGATGCAATCGTAGAGCATCACAGAAAGCAAACCACTTGGTTGTCCAGCATTGGTTTTTACTCTCCACCTGAACCCTGAGCTCTGTTTCCTGTGAAAGTGCGAACAGTTTTTGTCCAAACAGCTAGTCCTTTCCCAATGCGGACCCATGCACACTTCCTTTATGAACACATTATGGGCTATAAAGTTTGAATCAAGCCATGCTACCAAATCACGACCTAACAGCTTCTGTGCTTACACAGAAAAGTATCAGTTTCCTGTTTTCCTTCATGTTGTAAGTTGACTAGTTGTGACCACCCCACCTCCCCCCCCCCCAAAAAAGAGATTGCCAAGACAAATGATTGTTGCACTTGGAAACATTTTCTTGCAAGCTTTTTTAAATATGCAGCTTTCACAACGCTACATTATGTGTTTATCCAGAATGCAAAGTCATAGTAAATATCCTTGCTTCATGACTCAAGAACAGGTGCCTATTAAAATCAACATTAAGTAATTCTTTAGCATGTACATCTTTTAAAATTTATCAGAAGCAGCAAATATGATAGGTGACTGAATTGATTATTTCAGATCACTAGGAAAACTTAACAGGTTTTCTCTGTTGACAATTCTCAGGAAGTGCCTGGGAAATAGAATGGCTCATACCCTGCTCACATCAAGACCCACTGACGTGCAAGACACAGATACATAGCACCGCACACTGTCCATTTCCAAGCCAGTACTTGTTGATGTCATTTTATTATGTGGTCCTTACTTGTGGGATTCGCGATTGTGCACCAGCACACCTTTTCCCCACTGTTTTCCTTAGCAGCCCAGTATTTGAAAACAACATAGAAATGATTCCATGCCATACATATTTCAGGACAGTCTGCAAAGTGTGAGAATCTGGCACTTTCTTCTGTTTTCAACACATTGCTTGCACCCTGTATTTCCTTTACATTTGGAAGCCACAGCCCCTGGACCTTTATAACTGTATCCTGTTTCCTTCCCCAACTTCAGTTCTCTTTGTTACTCCTTTTTTTTTTTTTTTCAATTTATTTCTTAAAATATGAAATTAAGCTTATTAGCAAGCCCATGTAGACATTTGCAGTGGTCATACCTTTATCACATATGACATTTATACCTTTTATTAAAACTGTTTTGCTACTTCTGGGAAAAAGGAAGCATGACAGGGAGGTATGAAAACATTTTTAATTGGTTAATTTTATTTTTTGTGTCTACCTGTCTTCACTGAACGATGGCCTTGACTTGATCACCACTGGCTCTGAATCCCACTCTGCTAGTTTCTTCATATCTTTAATAATTTGTGTGCACCAGGTACCGTGACAAGTACTGGGCATACTAAGATAAGTAAGACATAGTCACTGTCCTCTGAGTAGGAGATGACACATAAGTCTAATTGGGACGCTGCATGAAGAGATCGATGTGGGCCTGGTGAAGGAGCAAACCAGAGGGCCAAGAGGGGCAGGAGAGCAAGCCAGCTCTCCCTGAGAGGATCAGGGCAAGCTTCTGGAGCATCTGAGCGAAGGCTTGGACAATGCATTTAGGAGAGATGAACATTCCAGTTGTTCCTATCTGGAGGAGGGTCGGATATGACAAACATAGTATGTACGGGCTCTACAGGAAGTTTGATATTAGTAAAGCACAAAACTTCAGGCAGAGTGAAGATGGACATGGGTGTGTGCTTGACGTAACATTGGGTGGTCTTCATTTTTGTGATAAGGAACTTGGATGTTTTCTGTGAGGCAAGAGTGAGCCAATGAAGATCAGAGAGCATGGTGACTACATTGTGTGAAATTTAAAGAAGAGAAGAGATGGTTTCTGAAGTAAACTTGAGCTTGCACCTTTTCAGGGGAGTGAAATGATTATAAATGATCTGTGCTATTAATAGATTTGTGACCAGGTATTATAAAACTTTGCTATTCTCCTGCTCCCTCTTTTTGTTTATTTGTTTTAGAGATGTACCCATTCATCCAGTGCCTACTGTGTGTCTGGCAGCATCAGTCTCTTGGAGCTTAGTCTAAGAGAGGAGCTTCAGGTGGAAACAGGCATCCAATTGGAAAGACTTTGCACCAAACACTGCACAGAAAAATCTACTTCCATCCATAGGGCGATATTAAGCAGTTTTTCAAATATAATGGCATTGAAAAAAAACCCACATACACAACTTTGTTACTTGAATCCCTACTCCTCAGAACTGATCAGAGAACAAGTCATGTTGGTTGAGGTAATAGACTTCTCCAGTCAGTATGGATCATTTCTCTTCATCTTCACAAGCTGATGTCTGCTCTTGCTCTCTCCTTTACCTGAGAATCTCTTTGCTCCTCCCTAACCTCCCTCCCTCCCTCCACCCCCAACTCCTTACTTCTCTGCCTGGAGAAGTCCTAGTGTCCCTCAGAGCCTGACTCCATTGTCACCATTCTCCAAACCTGCCCTGCAACATCCATTCCTCCCCATGCACTGCACCTGCCTTCTCTCCAGTCCAATGTCAGACGGTCTCTGCCCCCAGGTCCCTGGAGAGCTTGACATGAGGGATCCTAATCCTCACATCACTGAGCCACTGCCCTGAGAAAAATGCCTGGACATAGCAGGAATTCAACAGATACTAAAGAATTGAGTATAATCAATTCATGGGAGGGTTGTTCTCTTGGGTAATGATGATGCGGACCATTTATGTGAGCTCCCAGTATATACCATAAAGCAATAATGGAGTACTTGATGTACTATCTGACTTAATTCTCCCAACAAGTCAAATGGGGACATTGAGATTCAAATAGGTTTACCTTTTGGTTGTTACTGTTCAGTTGACAGCTCATATGCACAGCTCTCTGGTCTGGATCCAGACTGGACCCGGTGTGTCTGATACTAATCGGTAGGATGTCACCTTTCCCCTGATGGGAGCCCACTCTATAATGACCTTTGACAAAATTAACTGAACATTCCTCTTCTGGGGTCCACTATGCCACTACTATGCCAAAGTCACCACTGCTTTTACCAGGAGTACCACTGAGATAGGGATTGTTACTGTCAATGATCTTCTCTGGATTTGACCACCACTAATGAAATCACTAGAATTGTCCCAAATAGTGTGTAAAAAGGAATGTCTTTTACTTCTGTAGCTCATTCTGCTATATCACTTATTCAAAGGAAAGAAAATAAAGGAATAAGTTACTTTATAGCTAAATTCATTCCAAATTGAATATTTTTAAAGAAATACTTTTCAGTTTGTCAAAAGCATAACAACAGTTATAAAAATTTTTTACATCCTCTGGCACCATGCTCTCACCCTTGGGAATTTATTCCAAGAATATAATTTTAGAGAGGTTAAATCTCATATGCACAGATATTTTGCAGCATTATTTATATTGGAAACAGCCCAAATGTCTAATAACAGGGGGAACAATTTAGTAAATCTTGATACATCAACCTAACAAAATTATAAGTTACTACTTACAAGCATAAATTTTGGAAGTTTGCAGTACAGCGAGAAAACTAAAAATTTTAAAGTAAAGGAGCAAACTACAAAATTACATGGGACACTTCATGATTTTATTTTCTTAATTCTTGTTAAAATGTGCGCATTTGGTGACTGCTCAAGACAATATCTTCAGTCGTTCACATTTTTAAATGTTTTGATTTTATCTTAGTAAATTGTTTTACTGCCAGTTCCTGTCTCTGCCATAAATTATGGCCTTGGTTGAAATGTCAATACATAGTGCATATTTCATAAATTTTTACTTCCTATTACATTTTTATTATTCTTTCCCTTGAGTTTGCTTCTCAAACTTTAATGGGCATTCGTCTCACCTGGGGATCTTGTTAAAATGCATGATGCTAGTGCTGCCCATCCTAGAGCTCTCCTTTGTGTGTGGAAATGATGCTTCTGACCACATGTCAGTCATTAGTAGTATCTAGTACTCTCTCAGCTACCTCTACAGTAACATTTTTTTTTTAAATGATAGTCACAGAGAGAGAGAGAGAGGCAGAGACACAGGCAGAGGGAGAAGCAGGCTCCATGCCCCGGGAGCCTGACATGGGATTCGATCCCGGGTCTCCAGGATCGCGCCCTGGGCTGAAGGCAGGCGCTAAACCGCTGTGCCACCCAGGGATCCCTACCTCTACAGTAACATTTCTAGCAATTTGGGGGCAGCAAAGGAGATGGCTAAAAATAAATGTCATCTGTGCTTATGGAATAAAGATGCTATCTTATCAAGCCTGAGGATGAATCTTAAGCCACTTAACAAACTTGAATTTTGTCAATCAACAGAAATGACTAGGTGGGTTAAATAAAATGATTTAGAACCGTGCATGTTATAAGACGTAAGAAGGCTCTTCTATGGTAATTATGCTAGCAATGTCCTTTGGTACAATTTAGAACCCAGTTAAAAAGTTGACAATCTCACCTGTGGTAAGAAACACTTTGCTTTGAGTGTCCCTACTGGGAGAGGAATCTTGGCCTTGGCAGTGAATCCTTAAGGCATGGTGGTCTAAAGCAAGGGGGAGAGCCATCTTTGTAGAGAACATAGGCAAGTGGAGCATTTTCTATGATGACAGGAAAATGAGTTTACCGTAGCATATGAACAAGATGCAATACCGTGAAATAACATGGATGTGGTGGGGAATTTAAACTTCACTTTGAACCTGAGTCGTACCAACAATGGCCAGAACTTGCTCTTGTTTTGAGAAAATGATCACAAGTTTCCACCTTGATTCTCCACAGTAACTGAAGCTGGCTTTGGTGCTGATATTGGAATGGAGAAATTTTTCAATATCAAGTGCCGAGCATCTGGCTTGGTGCCGAATGCGGTTGTGCTGGTGGCAACGGTTCGAGCTCTGAAGATGCATGGAGGCGGGCCAAGCGTAAGTCTCATATTTCCTTCCCGGTAAAACACATTTTAAAATGAAGGTGAAGCAGAATTTCTCATTTGAAGCCTTTAAACCTGCTGCATAGCTGTGATTTTTTTTTTAATACCTCTCTTTTTTTACAAATCACCATTATAAGGCACTTACCATTTGATAAATTCAAATCAATGGTAACACTTACAAAGTCATTTGTCAGCAGTATTTTGGAAAAGAGTATAATATGACTACTTTTTAGTCCTAAGATTTCTGTCTGAAACTTGGGTCAACATTTTCTAACCCCACGTTGATAGGAGTATGGAGGCTCTTGTTCCCGAGCAGAGAACATAAAGGATTACAGTGATGGCATTTGTGGGTGAGGTTTTTCAGTGTTTGTACAGATAGTTTTTTGGTTCACTGATGCAGTGTCTCATCAAATTTCTTTCTTTTTTTTTTTTTTTTTGTCTCATCAAGTTTCATCTAGAACTATTTTCCTTCTGTTTCTACTTATTCTGATTTCACTTTATAGCTCTGTTATAGCACTGGATTATTTCTAAAAGAGCTTTGTTTTGAAGACACCCTATTAACATTTTTTATAGACTTTTGATATTAACCTGTCTTATATACATAATTCATGTACATCTGAAAGAAAATTTTTTCCTTTCCACAGAAATGATGTAATGTTTTTCTTTTTTCATTTTAAGTTTTTTTTCCCCAAGGGGAGAATAAGAAATGTTATACTGAATAATCACCTTTGAAGTAAAATTAAGTTGGAGCGTTGTTATCATTTATACTATTGTTGTATTAGACAAACTACCAAATCTGATTGCTTAATTGGTAATACTATGTTCACGGAAGTCACATAATCAATGATCATTACACAG
Organism: Canis lupus baileyi; assembly: GCF_048164855.1. NCBI lineage: Eukaryota > Metazoa > Chordata > Mammalia > Carnivora > Canidae > Canis > Canis lupus. Next base: position 42,313,902 of record NC_132838.1, read on the forward strand.
CAGGAACAAATAAAATTTTTGCCATTATGGAATACATCTCTGCTCATGAAATACGTTGTATAACCATTTTAGCAATTCTTTGTCCTAGAAAAGACTGACATTATTTTATCCCATTTTATAGATAAGGGATTTGAGGTTCAACCAGTTCAGGGAATGTAAGACAGTATGATCAGGCCTACAGAGAACCAGATCCGAAGTCTGAAGTTTATTTTTTATTTTTTTTAAAGATAGAGACACAGGCAGAGAGAGAAGCAGGCTCCATGCAGGCAGCCTGACATGGGACTCGATCCCTTGACATGGGACTCAATCCCTGGACTCCAGGATCACGCCCTGGGCCGAAGGCAGGTGCTAAACTGCTGAACCACCCAGGGATTCCCAAGTCTGAGATTTAGAACCAAATTCCCTTCTCTGTCCACCAGGCAGAGCTGAGCATTAATGAAGGGTAAATATTTTCTGAGTCCCAAATCCACTAATAATACCAAACACTTGAGTAGTTCACTGTAGCCTAAAGCTGCATCATTAATTCAAATTCAAGATTGACACAACAGATATAATTAAGCAGTAGATCCTAAAGAATTCTGATTTTGTTCAAAACACCACTTATTGCTACAATGACTCCTTAACTTTAGATTTTGAATCTGTATACCAATTTCCATTTTCAAAAAACTATTTCTGCTTCTGTAAGATGCATTTGAAATTCTCCCTCCCTGTTTTGTACCCCAAAAGTTATAAAATCAAAGGGCTTTGATATTGGAAAGGGCTTAGAGATTGTCTGAGTCTGGCTCAGTCCTTGTAAAGATGAAATGACTAAGCTAGCAGAAGGATTTGGTGATTTGCTTTGTATCATCCAGACTAAGCAGACTCAAGGTCTCTTGAGTTCTAGTTGAGTGTTTTTCCATACTCTCCTATCTGTTCCATAAAAATTCTCTACATGATTCATAATCCTATTTTAGTTTATATTAATGAATGCACTTGTTTTACAGTGGTTGCTTTTCCCTCTGACTTTACTCTTTTGCATGTCTTCCACTTCACATCATGGTTCCAGCCCAGTGATTATAACAGGGCTCATGTGTGGTAGGCACACATCTGGGTGGAGGATGATAGAAGGAAAGGATTGGGAAGCCTGGGAAAGCTTAGTAATCCTCTCCTGAGCTCCAGAAGAGCCTTCTGTATCACATTGCTTTATCAATGTCTATATGTGTGTCTCTCTACTCTGAATTCCTTGAGATCGGGGACTATGTCTTATTAATATGAGTATCCCTAATGCCTAATTAGGGTTTCCCTCTGCCTAATGTAGAGTCTGTATCCAGGAAATGTTTTCAACAAAATAAAATAATAAATTAACTCTCGTTTTCTTAATCCTATACTCTGAATTATCCATCTCCGTGTCTTTCCTTCTTATTTGAAACAACTCTATGATAATGTTTTTGATCCATTATAATTTCTACTTCCTTTGGATATCATTACACAAATAACCATGGTGGCCTCTTATGTTTATTCAGCTTGTTTTTTTTTTCCATAATATGTGCAGTGGAAAATCCTGTCACTCTTGAACTTGCCCATTTTAGCCCCAATAATTTTAAATTCATATCCTGTCTTTCAAAGTACTGACCATTCATGCTGTAGTGCAGGAACTAATATTGTTACTCTTATGGATCTCGATATCCCTTTATAATTAATTCTTTAAATACATTGTGTAAAGAACCGATACAATGTGTATTTATGTAAAAAGAGATTTATCTTAAGGAATTGGCTCACACATCTATGGAGGCTGGCAAAATCTACCGAGTGGGTCAGCAGGCTGGAGATTTAGGAGGGCTGATGATCCAGTTCCATCCCCACTCAGAAGGCAGTTGCTGGAGAATTTTTCTTGCACAGAATCTTTTTGTTCTATTAGGGCCAACTGATTGGATATAGCCCACCCACACAATAGGGGGCGAGGGGGCATGGGAGGGTAGGGCATGGGTCATGCCTTTTAACTCATGGGTCATGAGTTCTTTTAACTCAGAATCCACCAATTTAAATGTTATTCTCATCCATAAACACCCTACAGAAATACTTAGAATAATGTTCAACCAACTCTCTGGCACCCTGTGGCACAAGCTGACACTTAAAATTAACCATCACACCCATTGCTACTGATTATCATGTATGGTGCAATCACCAGGTCTAATTTTCTTTTTTTATATATTAATAACGAATTAGCATAGTACCATTTATTTAAATAGTCCCTCCCTCCATCTGATCTTTAAGCCTACTTTATAATAAATTGGTTCTTCATATATGTGTAGGTCTTTTTCTGGGATCTGTTTTCGGTTCTGCTGATCTATTTACATATAATTGTGTCTGTGCTACACTGATAGCTTTTATGGTGAACTCCACCAGGTTGTTCTATTTCTTCATGCATACCTGGCCTGTTATTGGTCCTTTTCATTTCCATATTTATTTTAGAATTCGATCATAAAGTTCTATAAAGAATCTTTTCAGGATTTTTATTGGAATGGCATTATATCAATAGTCAATTTAGGGATATTTGACAGGTTGCCTTCTAAGCTGATGGGACACCTCTTCACTGATTTTGGGTTTTCTTAAGTGTATTTTAATAATGATTTACATCTCATTTCACAAAGGGCTTCTCCATCTTTTTATGGATTTGTTACTATATACTTTATATTTTTGTAGTTTAACAGATTACTTCTGAATTCTTATATATTTTTGTATCCACTGACTTTTTTAAGTTAAAGTGTAATTGACTCAAAATCTTATATTCGTTTCAGGTGTAAAACAATGATTGGACATTTGTATGCTACAGGAGAATCACAAATCTAGTCAACATCTGTCTCCATACATAGTTACAAAAATTGTCTTGCAACAAGGGCTTTTAAGATCTACTCTCGGGGCATCTGGGTGGCTTGTCGGTTAAGCATCTGCCTTCAGCTCAGGTCATGATCCCATGATTGAGCCCCACATCAGTGGGGAGCCTGCTTCTCTCTCTCTCTCTCTCTCTCTCTCTATCTCAAATAAATAAATAAAATCTTTAAAAAAAAAAAGATCTACTCTCAGTGAATTTCAGTATGCAATACAATAGTCACTAGGCTGTACGCTACATCCCTGTGACCGTAAAATCATCTTATTAATTGTACTAATTTACTTTGTAGACACTTTAGAGTTCCATTGGGCAATCATGTCAGAAAAAATGACAGTTCTGTTTGTTCCTTTTTTTAAAAAAAAAAATTTATTTATTTATTTATGACAGACACAGAGAGAGAGAGAGAGAGGCAGAGACACAGCCAGAGGGGGAGAGAGAGGCAGAGACACAGGCAGAGGGAGAAGCATGCTTCACGCAGGGAGCCCGATGTGGGACTCGATCCCGGGTCTCCAGGATCACACCCCGGGCTGAAGGCGGCGCTAAACCACTAGGTCACCGGGACTGCCCTGTTTGTTCCTTTCTAATCTTTATACTTTATTTTCTTGTCACTGACCAGTTCTTTCTGGTTGGCAATGCAGTATTAGATAGGGGTGTAACAATGGGCCTCCTTTTGTTATCCTGTTCTGAACGAGAATACATTTAATACTTCACTACATATGATTTTTCTATAGATTTGTAGTATTTTTTTTATCAAATTAGAGAAATTGGCTTCTATTCTTATTTTGTCTTATTTTCTAAATAAATGTTGAATAATGCTCTTCATCTATTGAGATGTGTTTTTATCTCTTTAATCTATTAATATTACACATTATACTAAACTTTCCAATATGAAATGAACCTGCATTCTTAGACTAAATCTAACTTGGGGATATATTTTTTATGAACAACTAAAATTTGCTTATCAGTTTCCTAATATTTTAAGTAGCATCTTTGCATCTATATTTATGAGTGGGATGTGAGCCTAAAATAAACTGGTAGGATTCCCTCTGTTTGATACACTCTATATAAGGGATCTTGTAACATTAGAATAATCTGTTTATTTAAAGACAGGAAGAATTCACCTATAATAATAGGTAGGCTGGTGGCTTACTCTGGTGCAGGGTAGATTTTTAACTCCAAATTTAATTTTTTAATGACTAGAACAGTTTAGGTAAATCTAAAACCGTAAATCTAAACTGTTTCCTCTTTCTTCTTAAAAGAATTCTAATAAAAATTATACCTGTATGAATTTCTCTCTGTTTTTAAATGTGTTGGTATAAAGTTGATCATAGTATCTGTTCTATCTCCAGCATGTGTGGTTATGTTTTCATTCCTTTTTTAAAAAAAAAAAGTCTTACGAGAGTGTTATCAATTTTATTAATCTTTCTAAGAACCAACTTTTGGGTTTGTTAATCCTCTCTACTTTCTGGCATTTATGTACAATCCATTCTTCCTGTGCTTAATTTTTTATTCCACAGAACTTTGCATGTGTGCAAGCTCAGCAATACCTTCCGTTCTTTATTTAATCTAGCATTTAGTTGTCCTCATTGAAAGGTTCACTCTGTTTTATTCCATGCTAATGCTGGAAAACCCCATCTCACAATCCATTATTATGTTCCCACACACTAACAAAAAAATAATCTACCTCAGAGGTACCTTGTTTTCAGAGGATTTCCAGTATTCTCAAGGCCTCTTCTATAAGAGGGGAGGAAGTTATCCATCCTCAATGGATCAAAATGTGTCAAGTAGCAAGCCGGAGGCAAAAACAACGTGGAAAGGTGCTACATTGGGGTTTCAGAACCATGTTATAGTCAAGTCCCCATTCTACATCTTGTTTGCTGTGTAATCTTAGGCAAGACACCTGTCTTTCTCAACTTTAGTTTCTTCATCTTTAAACTGCCCTGGCCACTCTGTACATTGTTGTGAGAAATAGGGCCGAAAAGGGGAAAAGTAATGGCAATGACTTTAACATTATTTAAAATTTATTGAGAGTGATGGTACACCTCGTGTAAGTCGGGTTTTACTCAAATTAGAAGTTCTGTTTATGCTAGGATAATGGGCACCAGTAAGAAACTTCTCAATATTGGCTCAAATTAGAATCACCTGAGGAGCTCTTCAGTATTACTGGTCCTGGATCTCATTCCCAGAAATCCTGGTTGAATTGGTCTGGGTGGAGACTCAGACATCAATGTTTTTTAAAAGCTCCCAATAAGACTGTTATGTTCAGCTAGGGCTGCCAGTTATTGGTTTAAAAGCACATTTTCTCCTTTTAAATGCACCTTCCCAAAAAGTGACCACAATTTGGTTTTCCTTCAGATCTTTATCAGAGTAAGCATTTTTTAAAAAACAAAAGAAGGAACAGTATAAAGTGGTCCGAAGTCCCAGTGACAATAAATAAGCCTTCCTCACTTCAGTGTTTAGTGTGATGCCAATTTACTGCCATTTATTTTTTAAAAAAGATAAGAAAAACAAGCCCCCAGAGTGGGGGTTGCCAGTTTCCGAGCCTATTACCCTTGTTGAATCTGCTCTAGTTTGTTCAATATATCTGGGCTTTTCAACACACCCAGCCTGCTGGACACAGTTAAGTAAAAGGCATATGCTCAAAGAGTTCCCTGCTATGTTTCCCTTCCCCTTGTGGATATATTTGGATTCAGTGAAGGTGGGTATAGGAGACAAGTAATAGAACTGGGGGTTCTGCATCTGCTGGGTGTCAGCACCATGCACAGGAGTGGAGGTGGGTGCAGTATGTGGCAAGAGGTAGGGTAGGAGAACAAGTCCCTTAGCCCCTGCAAGAAACAAACACTGCAATCTAGTAGGGCTTCTTCAGATGCATTTTATGAAGCTGCTAGAAACTTAACCAATGAAGCTACTTACCCTTAAGCAATAAGTATCAGAATAAGCATTTTAATGGATTTTTTTTTCTTCCTTTTTACCTTTCCTTATCAGGTAACTGCTGGTGTCCCGCTTAAGAGAGAATATACAGAGGAGGTAAGAGCGGGTATCTTGAAGGCTTGTGTGAAGAACCATTGAAATGCAGTTAACCATTAGCTAGCAGTTGAATTTCAGTCCGTAAATGAGTCTCCACCTATGGCCTCTTGGAAAACTGCTTTTCTAGCAATTCAAAAGGAAGTAGGTGGGAGCGAAGGATAAAATCCATTCAGTTAACTTTTCATTCTTAAGAAATGATGCAACGTATGCTCTATTCCTTGTCCTCTTGGCAGCCATCAGAGCAGGAGCTCAGTCTCCAGCCCAGAAACAAATATGAAGCTTATACCTGTATATTCTTCTGGTGTGCAAAAAATCTGCCTCTGGTAGTGTATATAATTGGCTTTATCACTTGCTTGAGTTACTGGACTCTTGGGTAAATAAACTTTGATTTACTGGCAACAGTACCTCTTAGCTCCTACAGGTGGCACCAGGGCTTTGAGCCAGGAATGGCCGGACGGCGCTCCTCACCCTCCCCAGGGCCTTGTGCCCCCTTGTATACCAGCCTACAGAGTGTGAGCACATTGCTTATGCCCTGGCCACCGGACAGCAGCAGAAACTGCCCCCTGGCTCAAGACCCCGATACACTATTGGACCCGGAATGATTCCAGAAATTATCTTGAAAATGAGCCTCCTCCTTCTGTAACCACTTTTTCTTGGAGGAGAAAGTATTTTATGGTCTTATTTAATAGCTTTTATGACAGTAAAGTGAGCAAAATGGAAGCAAAACCTGCCAGAGTGGACTTGCCAGTTGAGTTTGGCAGCTTTGGTGGGAGGCGTACATGGGGGTCTGGTTTCTTCCAGAACATCCAGCTGGTGGCAGACGGCTGCTGTAACCTTCAGAAGCAGATTCAGATTGCTCAGCTCTTTGGGGTTCCTGTTATTGTGGCTCTGAATGTCTTCAAGTAAGTGAAGCCCCCTTCTTTAAGTGTACTCCTCTTGCTGGGCCACCCTGTGAACTAGATTTGTGTCTTGAGGGTGTTTGGTCTTTCTCTGCTTCATCTAAAACTATAGAGAAAAAGTCTGCTCCTTCTGTTTGTTTGTTTGGGTTGGGTTGGGTTGGTTTCATTTTAACAGAAGTTTCTCAGATGTTTATGGGAAATGAAATCTATATAGTGAGTTAACATATCCTTGGCTTTTATTTTTTCCAATTCCATCCAGCATTTCTGTCTGAAATACTGTGGATGATCAAAGGGTTATGTTATGGAATTTTTCTCGATAAAACTCTTAACAACTTGAAATATTTGAGTCCTGTTAGAGAGGCTTTTTTTCCCGTTCCCCCCCCCCCCCCCCGCTTTTCTTTAAGTCTGATTTATTAAACACAATGTAACCACTTTTGATGTTTAAAATATATTCAGTGTTAGGGAGCAAAGTTCTGTATAAACGGTTAGTCTTTCTTTAAAAACATCACTAAATGAATACAGATGCAAAACCACAAACGTTTTCATCACTAGGACCGACACCCGCGCTGAAATTGACTTAGTTTGTGAACTCGCGAAGCGGGCTGGCGCCTTTGATGCGGTCCCCTGCTATCACTGGTCCATCGGTGGGAAAGGGACGGTGGAGCTGGCTCGGGCTGTGAGAGAAGCTGCCAGTAAGGGAAGCCGTTTCCGATTCCTGTATGATGTTCAGGTAAGCTCCAACAGCAGTTGAGAGTGGCGTTTCCTGCCCTTCCACTGCACCAGGCCAAGTGCTGAGAGTTTTGCCCAACTTGTCCCATTTGTTGGCCATGACAACCCTCCAGATATGGAAACTGCAGGGGAAAGAGGTTGAGCCACCTGACCAAGGCCCAAGGCCAAGGGCAGAAGCTCTCCTTGCCCCAGAGTCCATGACCTCAAAGCCGTGCTCTCCTTCCCAGGAGCACACATCAGCAAAGAGGGGCTTTGGGGGCCAGGGTTCGACAGCTAGCTAACACATTTCAGGGCTTGCTCTTTTGAGCAACTTAAGGCTTGTGAATTCATGAGCACAACTTTTCTTCGTCCATTTCTGCCATGGTTCTCATCCTTTGTTGTGGTTTTCTGGAACTATATGTATGATATTTTAATTGTATAATACACATAACTTAACACTTAACATCTTTTCCATGTTGGGGTGTAGAGTTCAAAAGTGTTAAGTACATTCACATTGTTGTGCAACCACCACCCATCTCCAGAGCTCTTTTCATCTTGCAAAACCTAGACTCTACACCCATTAAACCCCAGCTCCCCATTCCTGCCCCCCCTCCTACCTCTCCTGCTCCTGGTAGCCACCCTTCTGCCCTCTATGTCTATGAATCTGACTGGTCTGTGTATCCCATGTAAGTGAAATCATCCAGTTATTGTCTTTTTCATGACGGGTTTATTCACTATCTCAGTCCCTGGGAGGAATAGCAGAAACGGGGTCGCTAATGAACAACAGAAGTTTATTGCTAGCAGTTTGGGAGGCTGGAATGTCCAAGATCAAGGCTCAAGCAGATGTCTAGTGGGGCTAGCTTCCTGTGTCATGTACGACTGTCTTCTCATTATATCCTCATATAGTGGAAGAAAAGTATGATCTCTCCAGGGTCTATTTTTTATGCGGGCATTAATCTCATTCATGGGGGCTCCAGTCTTATGACCTAATCACACCAAAGACCCACACACACAGACTCCTAATTCCCTCACCCTAGTCGCCCCCAAAGTTCCCATGTCCCCTAACACTGATCACATTGGCAGTTAGGCTTCATCATATAAATGGTGGCAGGGGTAGGGGCCAAATATTCGGTCTCTATCATTTACTTAGAGTATTGTCAGAGTTCATCCATGTTATTGCATATGTCAGAATTTCCTTCCTTCTGTCATGTGTATATGTCATGTTTTGTCAATTCATTCATCTGTCAGTGGCCATTTTGGCTAATTATACTTCTTGGCTCTTAGAAACAATGCTGCTATGAACATGTGTATAAAAATATCTCTTTAAGACTCTGCTTTCAATTCTTTGGGGGTATACACCCAGAAATAGAGCTCTTGGATTGTCCAAGACATTTTTACATAGCTGTATAATGAGCTTTTGGTCAGAAAATCTGAACTTCCCAGGACCTGACACAGTTCATCTTGGCACCCACCTGCACATCTCTATTTTGAATTTTATGGCTTTAGCTCGGGCTACTGGACTTGTCCCCATCAATAGCCCATGATTTCCAGAGCTCTCAGCCTTGAAGCTGGTTGCTTCTTCTCCCATTCCTTCATCCCTCGCACATTCTGTTGCTCTCTCAGATGTTACAGACATTAACATCATACCTCTTTCCAGCTCAGATGCATAAACCAACAGCATAAGTAAAGACAGGACATAGCACCATTGTCTAAGTCCAGAGTCACATCATCCAAGAGCATGATGTTAATCATATTGCCAAACCTCATGCTTACCGAGGGCTTGTTGTGTGCCAGGCATGTGAGCACCTTGTGCATGTTAACTGCTTTAGTCCCAGCATTCCCGTTGGGTAGGAACTGATGGTATTCACCCCATTTTATGCATACAGAAACTAAGGTTCAAGGATATTACATAACTGCCCAATGTCCCATATCCTGAGAGAGGCAGAGCTGAGATGGTATCTAAAAGGATGGAGGAGGGGAGCCCCGGTGGCTTAGCCGTTTAGCACCGCCTTCAGCCTGGGGCATGATCCTGGAGACCCGGGATAGAGTCCCACTTTGGGCTCCCTGCATGGAGCCTGCTTCTTCCTCTGTGTCTCTGTCTCTGTCTCTCTGTCTCTGTCTCTGTCTCTCATGAATAAATAAATAAAATCTTTAAAAACATAAAAAAAATAAAAAATAAAAATAAATAAAAGGTTGGAGGTAATCATCTGGCTCTGTTCTTCGAAATTCAGTACGGTGTCCAAAACTGGGGGTGAGGGTGGGGAAACTACTCCTTGAAGAAGGGACCCACCTGTAGAGGAAGAATGGCAGTGACAAGCACAGGATCCATGCCAAATGCTGGACATGGGCACTCTGTAAATGTATGTGAACGGAAGAATTTCAGGACCAAGTTAGGATGGTTAGCCCACAAAATTTTGTCATGCTGAGAGGCCGTGTCGTGAATACGAGCCGAGCATGTTCTGGGTTACAGAGGAGATGGAGATCAGTAGAGGGAGGAGACCCAGGTTCTACATAAAGAAAAATGGTCTAATTAGAAGAAGTGAGTTCTCTGGCCCTGGGATCTGAAGCAGAAGCTTGTTGCAGCCCAGCAGTGGGCGCGAGTGCTGAGAGGGTTGAAGGCAGCTCAGTGGGGGGCCAGCCAAGCTGTTCTGTGTTCCTTCCTTTCCCTGCCCACCCGGGCCCTCTCACAAACCACTCTCCGGGACCTCACTCTCCGTGGCCTGCTCCAGGAGCCTCAGACTATTGCCATCTGATCTGGATCCACCCTACTCTGAGTGGCAAAGGCAGTTTTTGAGTGAAGGATTTCACAAAGTAGGACTGTTTTCAAGGAAATCATCCCAAGTGAAAAGAAGATGGGTGAAGAGAAGAAATGTTTCTGAGTTAATGCTGTCTCATACACCCACTAACCGAAAGATGAACCCCTTTCCTTCCCGATATTTTAATTTTTTTTTCTGAATTCCCATTCTTCATGGAGATAATGCTGTTAAAATGTCTGCTTCCCTATAAATGGGGGGAGGGGTGGTGGTGGTTATAACAACATGGAAAAAAAAAAAAAAACAATGTGGACCAAAGTCCTGTGTCTGATAGGAGTCTTGCCTCACTTGTCAACATTCTCTTCTCCTTTTTCTTATAACAAGAAATTAGATTTGGATTGCATAATTATTAAAGAACCAGCATCTCAGCATATTGCTGCACAACAAAAAGAGTGATAGCTACTTCTGGCTCACTACTTACTGCCTCCCTAATAGCTGTGTTCTTCACATTGGCAAGATGATTTTAGATAATAGAAGACCATTTATAATCCTGTCTAGAAATCTATTCCTTTGTGCATTCTGTAACACGGCTCAAACGTTTCTTACCTCTTCATTTCTTGTGTATTGTGCTGGTGAACTTTTACAGACTAATTCATGGTTTTCTTGAAACTTCATTCCCCCACAACTAACCCTTTAGTGCTTGGCAGGTTGATATGTGTGGGATTGCCCTAAGGAAAAAAGAAGTAATAAAGTACTTGGGATAAATCACCTTGCTGCCTTTACTTCAAAGCTCAAACTGGGCTCCTGTGTGCCTTCTGCTAACTCCCCAGACTATTCCACCAAGAATGCTTTCCGTGCAGGGTTGATGGCATCCTATTTCTGCCCCCGTCTTGCATTACAGAAGAAAGTCTCCTAAGATCATTTGGAGGCCTTTGACATAGTATAGGAGTATAGGACATGATTGCTTTTGATGGGGAGTGGAATCATCTCAAAACCCCTGCCGAAGGAAGAACAGCTAGAGAGCAGTAGAAACACTTGACCTCAGAAATACTGTGGGGCTGGACAACTCACAGGGTTAAAGGCTTTCTGATGATTAGCCGGTAGTTGGAAACAAGCTGCACTTCTGGCTTGAGGGGGACGTCTATGCTGAACTTCATAGAAAATTGAGTTAAGCAGCCACTGTCCTTCAGAGAACAATTCTGTGCCTCTTTTATCAGAGTAGCTTCTTTTTTTTTTAAAGATTTAATTTAATTTATTTTTTTTATTTAAATTCAATTTGCCAATATATAGTGTAACACCCAGTGCTCATCTCATCATAAAAGATTTTATTTTTAGATAATCTCCACACCCAGCATGGGGCTCTGACTCACAACCCTGAGATCAAGAGTCGCACGTTCCACAGACTGAGCCAGCCAGGCATCCCCAGAGTAGCCTCTAATTCAAGAGTAGACAACTTTTTTGTTTTTAAGTAGGCAACTTCTGATTATGGTACTGGGGGCAGCTGGTGAGTAATTAATTCCAAATAATAAATTTTTAAAACAGGGACAAAGAGGGTCACCTGGCCGGCCCACTCGGTGTAGCTCTTGATCTCAGGAATTGTGGCTTTGAGCTCCACATTGAGTATAGAGGTTACTTAAAAATAAAATCTTTAAAACATTTTTTAAGTTAAAAAAAATAAGAATAAAGCAGGGAATAAAATACAGTGGCCTAATTGCTCAAAGGAAGTTTATCCTGTGAGAATGAGTATGTTTAAACTTAAATTCATGGTTTCCTCACAACCCTTTAGGAAGATCACAGTCCCCAGAAGTCATCTTCTCTGTAACTTTCCATTTTGTAGCATGACTTCTGATAGATCTTTACAATTGACCAATATAATATCTCCAGCCTCACAAGCACATAGGAAAATAGTATAGCAGAAAGAAAAGCTAATCTGTATTTACGGTTTGTTAGCTTTCAAATCCCTTTCCATTTGTTACTTCAAGGACATCTCACCCAGTGCCATGGGGTGTGTGAGCTCAACTCTGAGTTTCAAATGCAGAAGCAGAAGCTTGGAGATGAGAGACTTGCCCCATAACAAATGGGCACTTGATGGAAGGAGAAACATAGAGTTAAAAGGGGAAAGTTTTGAGGTCCTGCAGAATTAAGTTTAAATCTTGACTGGACCTCCTACAATGGATATGAATTTGGTCAAGTTAACTCATCTCTCTGAGCCTCAGCTTTTTTTATCTATTAAATAGTATTGATACTGACACCTGGAGCTGCTGTGAGGACCAAATGAAAAGTCTCAGAGTAAAATGCAGGAATGTAGGAAGCTGGCAATCAATGTTAGCTGGCCTTCACATTCACTTTTAGGAGGAGAGAGGGCTTTCCTGAATTGACCTTCAAGAATTTAACTCAGGTGACTGTCTTGGGCTCTAGGATTGGTTTCCTGTTCAAGTGGATTGAAACCAGGAATTAGAAGCCAAGTTTCCTATTGCACCAAGAATGAAAGGCACCACCAAATTAAAGGAAGATGTTTAGCATTCTTTCTGCATTAGAACTGGGAGCTCTTAGTGATAGAATAAAAAGTCAGTCACTTTTGCAAAGGCCCTGGGCCACTGAAAGTCAGCTTGCGAATCCGACTCTGAATCTTGTTTGTTAAATCAGGAGTTAAGGTTGAAAATCATCTTCATATCCTTCCTCTAACCTTGCAAACATTTCGAGGTGTAACCTTGACAGTGAGAGAGGATAGTGTTTGTTTTTATTAAAAGGTCTTTCCTGTGCTTTGTGTGAAGCCACTCTCTTGATCGCAGTGGGGGCTAGATGGAAGGAGATCAAAACGGACCTATGGACTGGCCAGGAGGGAGGACTCGGCCCAGGGCAGCCAGCATCCCTGATTTCTGAACTACTGCACTTTCACTGCCTGTATATGTAGGAGAGTTTTCTCTTCTGCTGGTCTGTTTAAGGCAGAGGGCTTGAGGGGAGGTATTTGGGTTGGTGACTGAGGAATTGTTTTCTGTTTCTTAACAATTCAAACTTAAACACATATCGGCTGTTAGAGTGGTTTCGTGAGCTCTCTTTTCATTGGCCTCTAGGCATTTGCAACTAGAGCCTCAAATTTGAAATAAATAAAGTATAAATGCTTATATATGTATATATAGTTTTTAAAACTGGTAAAAATATGCATAATATAACATTTCCCATTTTAACCATTTTTAAACATATAGTCTGGGGCATTAAGTGCATTCCCATTGTATATGGTGATAATTAATAGAATTTTAAAGCTTAAAATATTTATGAACATCTCTGTATGTCTTTTATATTTCACAGTAATAAGAAAGAAAGAAAGAAAGAAAGAAAGAAAGAAAGAAAGAAAGAAAGAAAGAAAGAAAAAGAAAACCTGTAGGAGAAGGGATGTGCTCTATTTGTGTTGCCCCGTCCTTACCATTATCTCCCTCTTGGGCCCGTTAACCTCCCCTGACTCTTTCCTCTCTCTTTCAGACTCACTGCTGGCCTGCCTGCTCCCACTGACCCTTTTAGCTCTCCACCCTTGCTGTGCAACAGAATGTTTGAAGTATTCTATAGAAAGCGGCCCCTTATATTTTCCAGACAGTTGGGTATCTCATTCAGAAATCATACACTTTCTCATGTTCTGCTTTCTATTATGATCCAGCTCTGGTCTTTCAAGCCCATCATCAGCCTCTTGTCCCTGGCCTCCTTTCCACGATTCAGCTGCAAATTCCCACATTGCCTCCCCTTAACCCAACCACACCCTTCTGCAGACACATCTCACACCTCCATCTAACTAAGATTCTGTTTCAGCCCTGACCACTGTGTTCTCTGTCAAGTCTCATTTGGCCTAAGAATATTACTTCCTCAGCCCGCTGGCTGCCTCACTCATCTGACTGTGGTAGGACTTAGCAGATCAGAGTCTTTTGTTAGAACCAGCCCGCCTCTTCAACACATTCTACTCCGCCCCCTGTGATTGTGGCAGAACTTGTCCGAGCTTTGTTTCCTTGGTGCCAGAAATAGTACCTGACGGGAAAGAAAGAGTGGTCTAGAACTGTTTCACTTATGTGTTCCACAAGGATTCCTGTAATTTCTTTTAAATGCTCTCTTGTAACATGAAAAATGGAATGTCACTAAGATAGAAGTTTCCAGAAATGCATTACTGGATCTAAAATCATGAGCCAGGGATGCCTGAGTGGCTCAGCGGTTGAGTGTCTGCCTTTGGCTCAGGTCCTGATCCCAGGTCTGGAGATCGAATCCTGCATTGGGCTCCCTGCGAGGAGCCCACTTCTCCCTCTGCCTATGTCTCTGCTTCTGTCTCTGTGTCTCTTATGAATAAATAAATAAAATCTTTTTTAAAAATGAAATAAAATCATGGGCCAATCAAGAGAGGCTGAGAGATGTGCAACGAACTATCAGTGTGCCACCACATGTTAGCCAGCCACCTTCTACCACCACACCATCCATTACCCGGACCTTCTGACTTAAATTTAGGTGACAGGAGACCACTGGGGAGGGACAGTATCTATTTCTCAACCTAAAAAGCAAGCCTTTAAGGAATATTATCATAGGTATTATCATTAAAGGTACCACTTACAGCATACCTCTTCAAAAAAGAAACCTACAAACTTAAGAGTTTCATGGGAAAAACACTCAAAACAGCATACTTTCAGTCACTCCAGTATCAGAGAGTTTGGGGACTTGTTTTAGTAATAATTTTTTATCAAAATATGATTTCTATTTCCTTTCGTGAAAGTACAGTTGACCCTTGAACAACACAGGTTTGAACTGTGTGGGTCCAGTCGAGCAGATCTTTCTCAGTAAATACGGTACAGTCCTATAACTGTATTTTCTCTTTCTTACGATCCTCTTCATAACATTTTCTTTTCTCTAGCTTACTTTATTGTAAGAATACAGTCTATAACACATGTGACATACAAAATATGTATTAATCAACTATTTATGTTATGGGCAAGGCTTTTGGTCAGCAGTATGCGATTAGTAGTTAAGTTTGGGGCAAGGTAGGGAGTCAAAACTTAATCATGGATTTTTGCCTATGTGGGAGGGGGTGTTTAGTGCCCCAAATCTCACATTGTTCAAAGGTCAACTGTAGTTTACTGTGTTTTCCAGTGAGACTTTGACACCCAGAGTGTTTTCTTTGGAAGCACACCTCCAGTAGATCAATGAGGGAAATTATGAGTCTGTGCTGAGGAGCCAAGAAAGAGAGACAGGGGCTCCTTGCACGTGAAAATAGAGCCCAAACCACACCTTGCATGCATTTGTGTACATGCAAACAAACACATGAGGTTTATCAGCAAGGTTTGCTGAAAGAGAATTAACACATCTGCCATAAAAAATATGTTATGTGTTGGCAAAGCCACATGCTCAGGCCACAATCATCCGTTCCCCATTTTGGGTAGGAATAGATCATTAAAATCATCTATTCTTATATGTTCCTTCCTTGACATGGCTGTGACATTCTATCTGAGAGTATAAAAGATCACCCATGTGAATTCCTTCTTGTCATCCTTTGATGTAGACAAATAGAGATTCTTTGGCAATGAACATTTTTTCCGTTCCCAGACCCCAGCTATATCCACCACACATCCCGGTTGCCTAAAGAGAACGAGATTCCTCTGGAAGTCTTCTGGGTTAAACTGTTGTTCAGGGCCAACGAGCCAGCAGGATGGCTCCTCAGTGAGCTGGCTCATGGAAGTCAGCACGTACACCTTTAGGAGCTCAGATGAGCTGGTTTCCAGCCAGGGACAAGCTTTGTGTCAAAGATACAAGGGTCTGTTGTTCTCAGTAAGAGCATGCTCCCATGACACTGAGGTATGTTAAACCTCATGAACCCCTTATACCTTGTGTGTACTCAGGATAAATTAACTTCGATGGTTTCACATTATATTTTTCAGTACCAGAGAGGCCATTTATACTAAACTGCACTTGTAGATCATTTAAAATTCATGCCTCATTTAAAATACAAAATACAAATTGACATAATTACTATGTATCCAGAGATTTCTGTTCAACTAACAAGTTTCTTAATTGATCCTTCTCTTTAAACATTTCATGGGCATTGGAATACATTTTGCTGGTATCACAGCATAGGATCACTTAGCTTAATTTTTAAGTTTTTATTTAAATTCCAATTAGTTTACATGCCGTGTCATATTAGTTTCAGATGTACAATTCAGTGATTCAACATTTCCGTACAACACTCCATGCTCATTGAAACAAATGCACTCCTTAAGCCCCAAGATCACTTAACTTCTATGAATTTCAGCCTATGGCCTTGTTAAAACAATAGAACATTCAGTATAGCTGCAGAAGAAACACGGATGTGTTCCAACACTTCAACAATTGTGGGCTTAAGAATTTCTAGAGTATTGATGGTAGAGTATGGCTTAGTGTCTTCATGGGTCTTCTAAGAAACAGCCAGGGCTGCTGACTTTAGAACTTGACCTCCAAGTAAAAGGAGATGCCACAATATTGTAATACCTTCACACTTCATTTTCTTTGATTCTAGAAGCTTCATTTTTAACCCTGGTTTTAAATTTTATTCTATTTTACCTGTGTCCTGGTTCACTTTCTTTTTGTCCATTTTCCTCTCACAAAAAAAATATTTTAAAATTTTAAGTAATTGCTTTTCTAGAATTTTTAGATTAATTTTATTTCACTGAAAAACAGTTCTTAAATAATTTAATAGGGATGCCTGGTGGCTCCATCAGTTAAACATCTGCCCTCAGCTCAAGTCATATCTCAGGGTCCTGGGATCAAGCCCCACATCGGGGGTCCCTGCTCTGCAGGGAGTCTGCTTTTACCTTGCCCTCTGCCCCCTCCCCTACTTGTGCTTTTGCACGCATGCTCTCTCTCTCAAATAAATAAATAAAATATTTAAAAGTAATAATAATAATTTAATAATTCTAACAGGTCTCCTAGACTTTATCAAGAAAGATATGCTATCTAACTTGGACTAACTCAGCTTCTATGAGCCTGGATTACCATAAATACAAAATGAATATAATGAAACATGAGGTCCCTACATCCTCCAGTGTACCTGTGTGGTGTCAACTCTATGCAAGAGGTTGTACAACAGTATAACAATAGGTCAGAGTTGTTTTCCAGATCTGTCCTGCCCAGTACCATAGCAACTGGTTATAGGTAGCTACTAAAATTTAAATTAACTAAGATTAATTTAGTGGCACTGGTAACATTTCAACTGCTTAGTAACCACCAGCTACTAGACTGGGAAGCATGTATATAGAACATTCCCACCTTCTCAGAAAGTTGCCATTAGACACCTCTGTTCTAGAGTATTTCCATTTTTTGAATATACGTTTAAGAGGTCTAGAAGGGAATAAATGTAGAATATAGTCAGAGTTCTGATCTTGGTGAAGATGAAGATTTAACATAATGTTAGTTCAAAAATGATCCAAGATACTGGCATAGATGCCAGGCTTTGTGTAGGAGCTTATTAACGTGTTCAGCAATTGTGCATAGTACACAAATAGAATAGTCCTGTTTCCAGAAGATGCATTGTGTTTGCTGCCATTCACACCTTGACATGTGTCTTCCCCTTTGTATAGGATAACCTTTCCTTCCATTGCTTATTAAAATCTTACATGTCCTTCAAGCATGACTCAAGTTCCTTTCTACATCTCACCAGCTTTTGATGATCTCCATGCCTTGCCCTGTGCTCTGGGATCTTCCATCTTTAGTCATGACATTTATGTAGAGCCTTTATTACACTCTTCTGTCACGTTTGTGTGTTGGGTCACTTCCCCATCCCATTAGGTATGCTTTGTTCAAGTAGTGCCCAAAGTTCTTTTCATATCATGACATCTTGAAAGTACCCACCCTCAGCAGTAACTTATTCATTCAGCAGATGTTTCTGGAATGCCTACTAATTGCAAGCCACTCTAGACTTTAGGGATAGGAGGGTGAACAATGTGGTGAACAAATAAATTAGTAAATCTTTACAGTGTCAGGGAAAGCCAGGAGCGATTAATACATGAACATTCCTAATTTATTTTACCATATTATTTGTTTTATAAAACCTATCATTTAAAACAAAATAGTGTAAGTGAATATCAAGTTCAGATCAAGATCATTGGAATGAACTTGGCTCTGTTTTTTCTTTAAAGATTGTACTTCTCCCCCAAATTGAGCAGAGGCACAGCTAAAAGTCCCTTGCCTATTGATGTAATATAAATAGGTTGTACGCAATGAAAACTATCTTATCAGGGCAGTTTTTAGTTTTTCTATTAAACCCAGAAGATATATTAACTGAGATAATGTTTTTATTTGTTCACTTGTACACAGGAGTGAAAAGGAAAAATTGTAGTAGCAGTCCTAGATGGATTTTGGTCTTGAGATGTTTAGCTACATCAGCTGAAGCACTCGATTTATTCAGCATGGGGCTGTGGGACACACACGAGGGTTTGGGGGGTTCCTTCTTTTAGGCTTCCATTGGACAGCATTGCACATGTCAAAGCTGTCAGAGGAGTACTCTCACCTTCTCTAAGCATAAGAAGACTGGGGCCAGGGCATCAAAAATTTGGAATGGCAGGGGACAGATTTCAGTGCTTTTTGGGAAGCATGGAGGTCTGGCATCTGAGGCTAAGGAGGAGAAACAACACCCAACTAGGACGCAGGCAGCTGGCCCTGTCCTGCTTTTCTGCACTTTGTGGTTGGGTCATCTGTTATGTTTGGGTGGTTGCAATTTCCCTATAGGAATTTAAAAAACCATAATTACACAGCTCACAAAGTCAGTCTGGCACCTGCTTGAAATTCCCAAAATACTTTCAAATAAGCATTAAAAAGGAAGGCAATATAGTCAGAGACCAAAAGTATGTATCTCTGAATGCCCAAGAGAATTGAAAGCTGGGTGTCGGAGGTCCTCGTCAACCCATGCTCATGACAGCATCAGTCACAGCAGTGAAAACTTAGAAACAACACAACGCCTGGTGGTGGATGAATGGATTTTTTAAAAAGTAGTGTACACATACAATGGAATAGGAAGGAAATTCAGACCAAGGCTACAACATGGATGAACCTTGAGGTTCATGCTAATTGAAATAACCCTGATGCAAAAGGACAAATATTGTCTGCTTCCACTTGTATGAGGTAGCTGAATGGACTAGCCAAATTCATAGAGACAGGAAGTGGAAGAGTGGTTGCCAGAAGCCAAGGGAAGGGAGTTAGAGTTTAATGGGCACAGTTTTAGCTTTGCAACGTGAAAATAGTTCTAGAGATTGATTTTACAACATGAACTTACTTAATATGGAACCAAAGACTTCAAAATGGTTAAGATGGTTAACTTTCCACTATGTATATTTCACTACAATTAAAAATGAAATACATGTATTTCCTAAAATATTTCCATGTTTAAAAACCTGTGGTACATCAGCTAAATGCCCACTCACACTAATTCCTTCACTATTCATCCTTTTACCTTGTTCACATGTGAGCTCTTTAATTATCATCTTAATAGAAATTGCTGACCTTTTAATTTCCAATCATAACCTAGAGTTCGGTAAATAGTGTATTGTATTCATTAAACACGTTATAAGTTGTAATATATGTATTGTTGTTTTGTTTTACTTTCAGAGCAGATGTAATTCTTTCTGCCAATCCTGTTAGCCTTACTCCATAATAATGTTACTTAGGGTTTGTGTGGAGTGACATGCACAACTCATCTTCTCTATGTCACTTCAGTGCTTGCAGTAGTATAGCATACGGTTCATACCTGCCCATTGTACAGATGAGCAAATGAATTCTTAGAGTTTACATGATTTAAGCAGGTATAAAAAGGGGCCGTGTTCTTTCTTAGGCCTCTCGCCCCAGAGCTGCCACCTTGCTGTGCTGTAGTGCCCATGGGGACACTGCCTGTCACCCAGGACCCACTTTTATGCTATACTACTTGGGGAACACAATATCCTGAGATCTGACTTCCCCTGACAAAGCATGGTCATTGTGCTTGCTCGTGTAGATTCTACAAGTATTTTCCAGCATCCTATTAACTTCTATTTCTTAAGAGGTTTGTTACTTGCAAAGCATTTATTGACCAGCAGAAGAGATCATATTAACTTAAGTGCAGTGTTGAAAGCAAGCACTTTGGTGCCCATCAACATATAATGCTGATGAGGTTCAGTAAAAAGTCCCTTCTCATTGTTTTCTTCAGCTCATCAGCACCTGAACTTTCTTATAATTATTGTGAACATCATACCACACGGAATCCTTGCTTGGTCTACAGGTGATATTCAGATTCCAAAGGCCGTATTTCATCCTACCTCTAAGTGGGCCTTGACCTTGAAGAATTTATAGGCCGTTCCTTCTTTTCACCTAATATGAATGTGGCATCTTTCACGGTAGAAGTCACCCTGAAAGCTATCTCTGTAGTCCAGCCTCAACTTTGCATTTGCGCAGTAATTCTTTCTACAACATTCCTGGCACTGTCCCTGGCTTGTACTGATCTCTCCTGGGGTGGACAGGCCACTGTGTAGTTAGGCAGCTCTAGTTATTACAGCTTTTCCTTAAATATTGGGCTAAGAATTACTTCATCCTCATTTCTGTCCATTCTCCATATTCTGTCTTCCTGGAAAATAGTGATCATTTCTTTTTTAAATGGTTCCTTCTGGAGGTACAGATTATTTGCTGATGTCTCCTATAATGTGGTTTACAAAAAGCCCCTTGCCATCTGGTAGACTTCAGTATCATAGTTTGATCATGGGACCATTATCATATCCATCAATGCACCTTAAAATAGTGTGAGCTTTGCCAGGCCTCACTGCCAGGCCTTAACTCACTCAACTCCTCACTGCCAGGCCTTGTCTAACCCCTGGTCCTGCGAAGCACCCACAGAAGAGACTTGCCTACATCTCCTTTGGGAAGATCAGTAAAGACTTTCTGGAGATGCTGGCCCATGAGATAGACCTCAAGGAGCTTTAGCAGAGATTGATCTTGCAGTACTACAAAGAGGCTTTATGTGTAAGGGCCCAGAAGCAAGAAAACATGGGGAAAATTTAAGATATGCGAGCTTATCCTAGTTATGCTTCAGAGCACATATTGTGCAGCTACTTAAATGTCACAACCAGATTGTGTCCTTCAGTAGGTCATGGCAAGCCTGAGATTTTTGAGTTTTTCTTAGGCGCCTTCTAGGGAGGTTAGACTGGTAGAGTAGGGTGTATTGAGAGGAAAGAATCCAGATAGGAAGCTTCATGATGGGGTAGACCATGAGCATCTCAACCAAGGCAAGAGTACTCAGAAGAATCATTTTCCCCACATCCTAGCCTATGCCTGATACTCTCATGCTTTTCATTCCTGCTAATCTAATGAGTGTAAGTTGAATTTTCATCATTTTAGTTTGCCTTTTCTTGATTATTAATGAGATTGGGCATTTTTTCATACGATTATTAGTTACTCCTTCTGCCCAGTATTAAATATTTGTCTTTTTCTTAATTTGTAGGAAGTTTTTTAAATTCATTCCAGTAACTAATCTTTTGACTTTTAAATATTTGCATGTAACCTATCTTCTCCCAGACTTCCTTATCCTATCCCCTATTTATAATGTCTTTTTTTTTAATACAAGAAATTATAAATATTGTTGTCAGATCTGTAAAACATTTCTTTTAGGGTGTATCCTGTTGCCTTGTTTAAGAAATCCTTCCCTACCTCATAACCATAAAGAGAGCTCCCAATGTTCTTTTTTTTCCAGTATTCAAAGTTTTAATTTCAAAAGTTATGTCTTTGTTCTATATTGGATTTATTTGGGTACCAGTTGTGAGGTAGGAATCTTAATTTTATTTCTCTCCAGCTAAAGTCACTTGAATAGTCCGCTCTTTCCCAGTTTTGTGTCATTTCTACTGTATACTATCCACACCTGCTGTGATATCCTTCTGGGTTCTTTCTTATCTTCCACTGATTGATTCATCCAGTTGTGTGCCAATACCATACGGAATTAATTACCATAGTTTTATGGTGTGATTGGTACCTAGAAAGCAAGTCTCCTATCTTTGTTCTTTTGGTTTTATTTATCTTTGAAGTTATCTCACCTATCTATGCTATTACTCTTCATTGTGAATTTAAGAATTGGTTGGCCAAGCATCCCAAAGTGCTGTTGGGAATTTTATTGGAATTGCATTGAACTAATAAGTTAGGTTTAAGAGAACTGACATCTTTATAGTATCAAGTCTTCTCATCAGTGAACAAAATATATCTCTCCATTGATTCAGACCATCTTTTATGTTCTTCAGTGAAAGGTTACAATGACTTGCACCTTCACTTATTAGTTGTTGAAATGCCCAACATTTAAGTTCCAAACTACAGAACAACTCTATAGTTATAAAATCTGTAGTAAAGAAATCACATTTTAAAGCAGTTAGGGGTTCCATCAGATTGAGAGGGTAGAGCTAGCTTTTATTTTCTCCTGTCAGATAACTCTCCTTTCCTGTGTACATCAACTCTAAGTCCTACAAATGTACTGTTTGCCATTGCCAAGCAAAGCTTTTGAGTAGGCCATGAAAGACTTCTGCCCCTTGCTTGACATTCATTCTAACAGTGGGCACTTGGTCCAATAGCTGTTCACCAAACAATAAATCAATTAACTGCATTATGCTTATGTATGTTCTCTGCACAGTAAAATTATGAATGACTTTGTCAAATGATTTACTTAAATAAGAATCACTTTATCTATGGCATGTTCCATTCCTAACAAACCATTGTTGTTTTTCAAGATCACTTTCATTTCAGAATTTTACCACAATCCGCATCCAGGTTTCCACTCCAGCATTATGGAAGGTTGTTTCTCTCCACCCCACACACGAAATTTGCCCATATCTAAACTTCTTGTCTTTTTTCCCAGTCTTCATGATTTCTCATTATTTGCTAAAGTGACGCTAGATTCAACCTCTGACTTCCCAATAAAGTGATCACATCAACATTTAAAATATCAGCCCATTCCAGGGTGCCTACTGGCTCAGTCATTTAAGCATCCAACTCTTGATTTCAGCTCAGGTCATGATCTCAGGGTCATTAGTTGAGTCCCACATCAGGCTCCATGCTCACAGTGGAGTCTGCTTGAGATTCTCTCTCTTTCTCTCTCCTGCTGCCTCTCCCCTTCACTCATGCTCTCACTCTCTAAATAAATAAATAAATAAATAAATAAATAAATAAATAAATAAATAAATAAATAAAATCTTTTTTAAAAAATCAGCCCATTTTTACTCATAAGAAAATATACTTGTTTTTTAGCCTACTATGTTCTGTCATATAACCTGAGTTCAGAGGCACTTAAACACCAGCATTAAGTATTTAGTTAGGATACTCTTATTCTGACTTCTGAGACCATTAAAACCATAGTATTAAGTACATTTTTAAAAACAATGCAATGGATAAAAATTATTGACTAAATAAGCAGCCTTTGCGTTGGCTGAACATCTATAGCTTCTTGATACTTCTTCATACCTTAAGGGTGATAGAGGAAAGAATATTTGTTTCAAGTGCCATGGATGTTGAAGAGGAAATCTGGTAGAAAATTTTAAGCAACTACAAAAAAGCTCATTGAGCTTTCCCTCAATTCTTTAACGGGATTAACATTAACAATTTTGTTGTCATTTGTGTTTCTCTAGCTTCCAATTGTAGAAAAGATAAGAACCATTGCCCAGGCTGTGTATGGAGCCAAAGATATCGAACTGTCTCCTGAAGCACAATCCAAAATAGATCGTTACACGCAACAGGTAAAAGTTACACTTTTATGGGGAAAATCCACGTTGGGCTCTTAAAATACTCACCTTGACTTAAAAACAGTTATAAATCTCACCAGCTGAATGTGGCTTAATCTACTTCGTCTACAAAAATTGAATTAATATCCTTGGGTAGTTTATTAACTCTAAATAGAACATTATGGCGTGGGTATATACCCTGTACATCATTGACTTGTAGTTACAAGTCGTCTGATATGGGTGATGCTGTATCTATGACATATTAATCCCTCCTACTCAGCCACAAACATGGAAATTTTCTGGATGTGTCGCTGTGGAATCAGAGTTAGATGATCCATAATGCTGCTGCTTCATTGCAGAGCTCTTACTACCTTAAAAATATTAGCACAGTGCCAGGTAAGGCAAGTCATAATGCAGCTTTTAAAGATGGGGGTGTTTGGTGTTCCTTTTTTATGCAAGTGGTTCACTGACTTGGTGCTGAGATTGTCCACCCAAGATGAAGGTTCTATCTCATCTTCTACCTCTAGAGAGTGACAAAGGCAAGTTGGCAAGCAGCTTTGAAGGTGATGGGAGTCAGCAGCCTGAGTCTAGTCCCAAAATAGCCATACTTCATGGACTTCATCCACTGCAGCTCATTCAGCCATCCCAATTAAAATGACCATTAGCCTCAAGTGCCCCTTCCACTTTGCTATGATCTGATAGAAGTCAAAGCATTTCAAGAGCTGGTCAGCAGAGGAGCTCCATTAGGCATATTATTGATCTATTTTGTTAACTTCCCAACTCCTAAATCCTATTTGTAAATCATATTTGACATTGTGTTAAATACTACCAGTGCTGACCAGAGTAGTCTCCCTGGTTTGGTAAGATAGCAATTCGTTTTTTCTTAGAATTTCCCATGTATGCCCTCAGCTTGTACTTTTAAGAAATAAATAATTCCCTTGGAGCACTTGCATAGACCAGTTGGGTAAGCATCCAACTCTTGATTTCACCTCAGGTCATAATCTCAGGGTCCTGGAGTCGAACCCTGTCAGGCTCCACGTTCAGTGGAGAGTTGGCTTGAAATTCTCTCCTTCTCCCACTGCCACTCCCCCTGCTCTTCTCTCTCTCTCTCTCTCTCTCTCAAATAAATAAATAAATAAACCTTTAAAAAATCAATAATTCCCTAGAATTGTTCTGTATACCAGAATGGATCTGCAGTGAAATTTCACTCGTGTATTGAAATGAGTAACGTAAGGTCATTGTCATGAATCTTTTTCTTTCATGAATTTTTAATGATATTTAAGGACCATTATTTATTCTAACGTTAGTTCCTTCCTTTTTTCTCAGTCTGAAAAACTTATTTTTTATATGAACTAATATGGTGCTAGTATATACCATCTTGATTCTTTCTTTTTAAAAAAATATCTGTTCTAGCAAAATATTAAATTGGAAATTAAATCAGTTCAAAGTATTTCGTTAGTTGAATGATCTCTGAAACTCAAAATTCCCACCCCCACTTCTATAGAGCAATTGTGATTATCCTCCAGCAAAATTCTGATCAGTATTTAAGAATATTCCAGCCTTTCAAAAAGGAATAGCACCACCCTCCAAATGAAAATATTCTAAAATCTTCCAAATACTTTTAAATTGAATCATAAGAATGTCTGCATGTGTTACCTCTGAAGATTGCATTCCTTTAGCCCTGTCTAGTGAGGGAATGTTCCTTAAAAGTTATGTGTCCAGTATGTGGTTGCCATTAATTAGCAAAGTCACTAAAGGGACACTATGTACCCTTTAATCGAAACCAGGCTACAAGGACACTGTCTTTTTTGTGAGACCCCCACATGTGACTTCCTGCCCTTTCACCTTTGGAACTCCAGGTCAGGCGTTGCCTTTGGTCCTTAAAAATAAGAGGCTTAAAAAGTGACCTCATCTTAGTTCATATAATGTAATCGCAGATCAAATAGCCATGATTCATAAACCAACACAAAGGGACCCTTTGCTTCCTGACAGCCTCCAAGAATGAGTGAACAACATGACTGAGAGCCTCATTACAGAGCCTTTCTCCAGATTACCTTTCTGAGCCCCGGGTATTAATATCCTTGGAATAGTTTCGGCAGCTGCCATTGCTTCTACTTTGCCTGAAAATAGCCACACTTTCTCCCAAACACACACATCACGCTGCCTTCCTTAAGGAGAATTCTCTGAAATAAATAACAGACACCCTCAACCAAGTGGCGATCACATGGAGATAAGGGTTCACCCCATCTCCTTACTCAGTGAATAAGTAGTAACCAGCACCTGCCGTGTGCCTGGATCTGAGCCTCAGGGATCATATGGAGTGTAATATTAAACATATACAGGAGACTAATCTGTGCTCAATGAACACATTTCCTTTCCTTTCTTACAGGGATTTGGAAATTTGCCCATCTGCATGGCAAAGACCCACCTTTCTCTGTCTCACCAACCTGACAAGAAAGGTGTTCCCAGAGATTTCATTTTGCCTATTAGTGATGTCCGGGCGAGCATAGGCGCTGGGTTCATCTACCCTTTGGTTGGAACGGTGAGTGAGTAACATTCTCCAAACACCTTCCCCAGGCTGTGTTGTCATGATGCCTTAAATTCTTATGTTCCACCAACACTTTACAAATCAGGTTTTGGGAAGTAATAATATTTGCTATTTTTCTGAAACATTCTCTTCCACCATATAATACTCCTCTGCTGTCATGGTATGGATTTTTCTTTGCTTTTCTTTTCTTTTTTTTTTTTTTTTTTAAGATCTGGTATTCAGGATCTCTTGAGTCGTAAAACTGATTCCCCTCATAAAACTCATTTAGAGAATGACTTGGTACAGTTCAGTCTGATATTTAAATGGTGGAATGGCTTAGTGTAGTGCCTCTGGACTTTTTCACATTACTGTACTCAAAATGATAAGACTTTTCTCTAGTCAGATAAATGAAGGTGACTACTCATGCCAGACAGGCCCAGCCTAGCACCTCCAAAGGCTGGGAAAATCAGCGTTTCACCCTCTGCCTTGCTCCTCAGCACATCAAGCAGGAGGCTCCACCTTAGAAAATGAGCAAATTAAATGAGTTTTCATTTTTAGCAATGTGGGATGACATTTCTATAAGTTGATAATTATGTTATTTCAGATTTTTTATGGATGGAAGGGAGATACCAAATACATGAAAATTTATCAAAGCACTTAAAATCCATGAAGTTAGGCTTCCTACATAAAATGCTTCATTATAGCTACATAATGATACACATTACATTGGTGATCATCGATGGCCAAAATCCAACTTCTCATCTTCGGAGTGCTCCTGGATTAGATTTAGAACAAAAAATTCTAAGTCATAATTATCCTTACTGTTGTTGTTATGATCCAAGTCCACACAGGAAACATTATAACAAATTTTTAAATAAACCATGTGACTGTTGTTATGTAAATAAGCAATGGATAGGCAAAAGTACATAAAAAGTGCAGAATCTTTGCCTTGATATTTACACATTTCACCTAATATTGGACAAAATGTTTTCAATAAGCATTTCTTGAATTCTTTTTGCATGTGAGGCATGGAGATACCAAGAAAGGTGTGAGGAGCACAGGTTTGCACAGTACAGGGGCATCTAGAAAGTGAGGTGTTGGCATTCTGAATGCCTTCAGCACAGGAGTACCAAGAGCAGCTTCCACATGAGGTGGGTGAGAGAGGAAGGTATGTGAAAGAAGAAGAGAGTTGAGAATACTTAATAAAGACCTCAACCTCTGAACTGGGCAAACAAAACTCAAGGACACAAAAGTACATGACAGACCCAGAGAAGTCTAGTGTGGCTGAGATTGGATAGGATGGGCTAAGCTGTTACAGAGCTTGATTACCATTGATGAGAACTGGGATTTTTCTCCTGTGTGCACTACAGAGTTACTCTAGGGTAGTTTCTGTATTTGTTCGTTTTTTTTTATTATTATTATTTTTATAAAATAAGGAAAAAGAGTTCTGGCAGCAGATGGACAATGGTCAGAGGGCCAAGAGCCACAGACGGGAATGTCTGTCAAGGCCAGAGTTCATCAAGGTCAAGACTGCAATCACACTGAAGCTAAAATGGAGAGAAAGGCGACTTTGAGACATATTTTAAAGTAGCCACCTACATGTGGAGTTGTGAGGTAGGACACTTGTAGCTTGACTGTGATGGCAGTGCCATCGGTCCTGAAGGAACATGGTGTGAGGCAGGTTGGCAGAGCCAGAAATGAGACTGGCTGCGATGTGGAGAATTGCAAGGGTTAACTTGCATGTATAAAATGGTCTTAGGATCTATTAGAAATACAGATTCAACACTCAGAAGAAAGTAATAGGAAGGAAGGCCTTGAGAGTTTTAGATTATAGATGAAGGCAGATGTGGAACAGGGGAAGTGAGGATAAGCACAACAGAAATGAGAAGAGGAAAAAAAAAGAAGAAGAAATGAGAAGAGGGTGAAGGATGATCTTCTAAAAATGTCTACATTTACAGAGCCCTCCAAGGCATCTGGGAGGAACCATCGAAGGTCTCAGGAGAGACCAAGGAATCCCATGGGAGCCCAAGGGAGGCATAAAAGCAGTGTTGATATAGGGAGAAGGGTTCAGATATTATGAGTGCTGGATGACATTTCCATAGGGGAGGGGAGGCGGAGGAGGAAAGTGACTGCAAAGGGGCACAAGGGAATGTTCTGGAGTGATGGAAATACTATATTGATTATTTCAATTGAGAGACAGATCCATGATTATAGACCTTTGTCAAAACTCATAGACCTACACACCTAAAAAGGATGAATTTTATTGAGTATAACTTAATTGTATCTCGATTAACAAAAATGGTTAGTGAGAAGAGCTTGCTTTTATGTCCCTTAGAATGGCCTTACTGATGGCAGCTCCTCAGTGCTAAAAGCCTCCTGAGCTTTGGTCAGTGAAGACCTTTGCATGGGAATAAGAGTGCAGCTGGGAGAGCCACCCAGGGAAACTGGAAGGCCCAGAGATGCAGAATTGTGCTGGGGGACATAACCAAGGAGAAAGTCAGCTACGTTCAAAAATCCATCCTGTCTTGCCCTATACAGATTGAAAACCCCACAGGAACTCATCCAGCAGTCATTCATTTATTCGTTCAGTGTACATAAGGCACTGTGCTCAGTGCTCTGGGGAGCCCCCAAATAAAGACGCTTTCCACTCCAGGCAACTTACAGCTTTTAGAGGTGGATAGAAATGAGTTTTTAAAAAAATGATTTGGTATAAAAATTAGGAACCAGGGATGCCTGAGTGGCTCAGTGGGTGAGCATCTGCCTTTGGATCAGGTCGTGATCCCGAGATCCTGGGATTAAGTCCCGCATCAGACTCCCCACAGGGAGTGAGTCTGCTTCTCAAATCTTTAAAAAAAAAAATTAGGAACCAATAATTGATAACCTTAATAGTTCTGAACATTTAATTAATAGTCATTAAATAAAAATCATAACATAATTTAAAATCCTGTAGTCACTAAACAAACAGATCCTGTGGATCTTCTCCCATCTCAGTACCACCACAGCCTCACGTGAGACCAGTTCTGGGAAATCAGAATTCTCAAGCTGCCACTGCTGGTGTGGGAACCAGTCTGAGGTTTGACTTGGAGGGAACGATGGTGGGGAACAGTCCAGTCCCTAAGGGGCGGCTGCTGGCTTTCCAGATGTCCTGAAGAGAGCCCCTGCCACTGTGTGGCGCCCCCACCACAGGGCACTGCCACAATCCAGGGTGAGGAGCCAGGCAGGAAGTGTCCAGCTAAAGGAGTTCCTGGAGGTCAGGAAACGGTCACGGTCATGTGGAGCCAGTGGCCTTAGAGGTCTGCTTTCTAAGCCGGCGGGAAGTTGCGCATGTATCAGGGCAAACACACCACTGGGAAGCCAGGATCGCCTAATAAGGGCTGGTATTTACTTTTACTTGACCCCATTCTGCACCCTGCCACAGTCTGCTGAAATGCTTCTAGCATTCATCACCCATGTGGGAGACGCAGTGTAGTAATTTCCCGCTGAAATGACCGAGGGAGAGGGGAAGGGTGACACCAGAGGGGGGCTGGTTCCTACAGGTGGGAAAATTCTAGCATCATGAATCACTCTTACTCTTAATCACAAAACATGTGCTTATGTGAGTACTTTTGAAATACACATCCATCTATCCACTCCAGAAAGAAGCCCAAACTCAGAAAGCTTCTCACTTTTTCTGCAGTGTTCATTCATTCATTCAGTCGTCCATACAGCCCTGTGAAGGTGAACAAGACCAAGTCCTTCCCTGATGGGTCTTAGAATATATGTATAGTACAGAAAGCTGTGAACTTGAGAATGAAAGACAAACACCCTCTGGCTACGTAGTAGGTCTAAAAGGGGAGAGTGTTAATAAAGCAAGCGCATCCTCAAGCAATAAACATCTCCAGCCCTGCTGACTTCGAGCAATCATGTGGTGAGATGCTGGGGAGTTCAGTTTTCCCTCTCCAGATTTAGCTTTGTAAATATTTACTCTTTAACCCCCTGTCTTATACACCGGTGGGTTTTTTTGCCATTTAATTATTTCATCATGTTCTATTTACTTATCATGCAATACAATAATAATGATAATGAATACCATTGACGGCCATAGACACTTCACCAGTACCTTTCACTACCCCGAACTGTTTCTATATAAGCACCCAGTACAAGAATTACTCAGCTTATGGACATCTGCGGCCTTTGCTACCGTTCTAACACACATTTACAGTGTTTCCCATCTGGCTATAGCTAATTTTTCCTTCACAGAGTAACAGTCTTCATTCCTACTAAGCGCCATATGTATTCTTGCTTCATTTTAGTGACATTATTTCCAGCATGTTATTGAAAGCTCCAAATTCGTACAAGATTCGTGACCAGCTCATCACTACTTAGTACGTCGCCTTGTAAGAAATAGTTTAGCAAATACAGATCTTTGATGTGGGAAGAAAAGAACAAATTGTTTTCAAGATTTCCCTACCCTGTATTCTACAGATTACCCTGTTACATTATGTTTCCAAAATTCTTTCAAAGCTTATGGTTTATGGGGTTCAATAAACCTAATAGCTTATTAAATTTCTCCAAAACAGTCTTGGGCCAAAAGAAATCTAGTAGGTGGTCTTTGTCTTCTGATCACGTTGTTTTGATATTGTCTCTAAGTTTCTATAATTTACAAGGGCTCTTTAATCATTTGGTGTAAATTTCATGACATAAAAATATTAGCCTGTAAGCAAAGCGTATGCCATGATATTACTGAGAAGTAAATTACACTCCACATAGAAAAAGACTAGAAAGACCCCAAAATGAACATTGGGCTGCAATATTATAGATAGCTTTTCTTTCTCTACTTTTCTACTTATTTCAACATCTGCATTGAGCATGTGTCCCTTTTTTATAATCTGAAAATAAATAGGCAGGTGGTAAACTAAAAGTACTTGGAAACAATATTTATATAGGGCCAGTCAGTTGCCAGAGAGTCAGCAGCAGGTGGAGTCCGGCAGGTCACACCACCTTGCCCATCCTAGCTGTACTGCAGTGTTTTAACACCTGTAACGTTGAGACACTGAAGGAAGGACAGAAGATCTAGGATGTTCCCATAGGAAATGCACTCCTGGGTGTGGTTTGTCAGGTTCCAATGTCTGCTGACCCCAGATTGGTCTTCGGAAACACAAGATTGTGTTTTCTATGCTAATTTGTCCAGGGCTCTTCTTGACTACCATTGGGGTAGAAAGAGGATGAGTACCCTCTCCTTCTCAGGCGTTCTCACACAGCTATGCACTGTCAAAACAGTGGCATGGAGAAATGTCCAACTAACTGAATTCCACCAGAAGTCCATTTGATGTTAGTGTTCGGTGTATCTGACTACTCT
Source organism: Canis lupus baileyi (assembly GCF_048164855.1). Lineage (NCBI taxonomy): Eukaryota > Metazoa > Chordata > Mammalia > Carnivora > Canidae > Canis > Canis lupus. The sequence continues at coordinate 42,345,735 of NC_132838.1, forward strand.
CCTTTGATATCACACTGAGACTCCTGAAGAACCTAGGAGTCCTCCTGGAGTGAGGTTCTCTTGAATATGAGATCTTTATTGACAAACATGGGACATCAAATGAGGACATAAGAACTCCAAGGACATGAATGTGGGCTAGAATCTTGAGAGTCAGCAGCCTCACAGTTCATGCAGAAGGGATTAAAATGTCCTAGGGTGTTGCTGTGGTGATCACTGCCAGGTAGAGCATTTTTGGGAGGCAGAGTGGCCACTTGAACCACTGTACAGAAATAGACTGAGTGCTTTCGCCTCACAGACTGATGAGCAGAGAAAGACATCTTAGCTGGGAGGACTAGCAGATGCAGCAGATCAAAGCTTCCTTCTCCTTCTCCTTCTCCTTCCCACGCCCTTCACTTTGGTCCCCGTGCTCTCACTTTGGTCCCCGTGCTCTTTCTGGAGCAGAATGGTGATCATGGGCACTGCCTGTGTGTCCGTGTGTATTTTGCTCCTGCTGTGATTGACCTGGCCTGGACCCATGACAGTGTGCAAGTCTATCCAAGGAAGAGGGGCCAAGAGATCAGTGGTAAAGCATGCAGTTTATTGAATGAACAGATGGACGAGCACTGGTGTGGCCTTCATTTCCACTCTGACCTGACCCGGCCACATCTCTGCCCAGGTGCACCACTGACTGCCTTGCTTGGCCGGGTCCTGGAAAGCAGGAAACTGCTGGAGTGTTTGGGAAGTGAGTGATGTCATCTACAGCTCATGCTGGGTGGAGACTTATTGGACTGGGATTGGGGGGCAAGGGGGGTGAAAAAGTAGATTGTGGCCCCACCCAGCTAAGTCATGGCCGTTTTGTTCTTTCTCATGTTTCAGTTACGCTTACCTTGTTTTCCGTTCTACTCCCTCTACTGTAAAAGTATGTACTGAATGTTTAGTTTCCACTGGATCCGATTCAGGTCAGCGATGAAGTTATTCTCAAGCACAGTGGGGATATGTTATCTCCTCTGTGTGCCGGCCCCACTTAGGGACACACGGTTATAAACTTGCTTCACTCGGTTAAGCATGAAGGTGAATTAATTCAGACCTTGTAGGTTCAAATCAAATGCATTGCTCCTCACATTTTCCAGAGATTTATGGCCAGTTACATAGTGAAAAAATTAAACATTCACTCCCCAGGCTGCACTTGAAATGCAGTGGATAAGCAGTCACGTAGCAAAAGGGCTCACTGTCACATGAGATCACACGGAACTCCCTTAGCCCCAGAGTATCCCTTAGACCCTCAGAAGCTACAGAATCCCCTTTTTACTCCTTACCTTCCCTCTGCTTTCCCTGCCTCCCAACCCCTACCCCCACAAATAAAGAAATTCTAAGCTGATTTCTTTTAAGTCTTGCCAATAGCCTATCTGTCTCCCCTGCTGCTTGGCCCTGGTTCCCCAACACCTGAAATGAACCAGCCTCCTACCCTGCCCAAGGCTCTCCCTCCCCAGCGGGCCTCCCTTTCTTTGTACCACGTCCTTTCACTCTGTTCCTGGGGATCTGCTTTGTTTCCTCTCCCCACCCAGCCGGGGTTCCCTGCCCACTGCTCTTCTCATCTCTACATCAGAATTTCCTGCTTTCTCCCAAACATGCCTTCCTCTGACTCAGGCATCCACTTGGCTCCTCTTCCCCTGACATCCCTGCAGCAAGCCGCCTGGTTGCTTTGTGACCACATGTTCCTCCCCAGTGTCCAGAGGCCAGCTACACATGTGTGTCTGTCCAGTAGGAGAGAAGTCATCCCTCTCTTCCTGTGTGACGTCTTTTAGGGGAAAGGAAGATGACCACAACACTCTTGATTTCCAGAAACTGTTATCAGATTGATGAGACAAGGGAAGCGTGACTCATGAAAATGACATTTCTTCTCTCTCGCCTGGAGTTGTCGAAGCCCAGTCCATTAGTAAATGGACTGGGCTTTTTTTTTTCTCCCCTACTTTGGTACTAATTTATTTTTAGCATAAGTATAAAATTATTTTAAATGAAATCGGCTTCAGCCAGGCTAATAGGCTGAGTAATAACATTTTCAGATATCTCTGTCATTGAGTTAAAATTTTAACCTACTGTTATCATTCCCCTCGTGTCGATTCTTTTTTACTTCCTATAAACCAAGAAGAGGGTGCTTGTAGTGGTTACACATCCAGCCCTACAGTCAATATAGTGATCTTTTGTTCTCTCTAGGGATTGGTGAAGTACTAGCCCATTCTTCCTCCACTTCTATCTATTGTTTCCTCCCTGGTTTTAGTTTGGATTCAGAGCATAAAATTGATGATCAAGGCATACCCCAGTCCAGAATTTCTGAAAGACACCCATAGAATTATCTGGTTCTCCTGGAGCTTCTTCTCTTTAATGCTTCTTTGTTGCATTCATTATACTTTATCCCCTTATTAGTGAGAGGCATGTAATCAGAAGCAGTTACGTAATTTATATAAGGGAAATAGAATTAATACCAGTTTTCCCAACTAAAGGGCCCACTAGTCCTCAGAGTCAGTTTGAGGGTGTGGTGGGAATGGATTAATAGAAAGAGAAGCTAGATTTGTTGGAAAATTCGTATTTTAAACCTACAATTATAGTTTTTGAGGAAAATATAATTGATAATATCAAAACTCATGCCAGTTTACAGGCCTAAATATATGTGTTCATTAATTTATCCACCCATGGATACTAGATTAAATTTTAAAATACATAATTGACATATTATGGTCTCCATAAAACATTTGCCGTATATCACTTTTGAAAGAATCAGTTGTCCTTTAGTCTTTACTGGGTATCACTGAGAATTCAAAACATTTACACCAGTAAGTATCACAGATCTAGTTTAATCACAGACCAAATGTAAAGCTATTAGGTTTTGGGGAAATAACTTAAGTTAGATTAAATGATCAAATGGACTTTACTTATAAAGTCCCTGGGAGACCCATTAAGAAAATTCATAGACATTTGCCAAACACGACAAGAATTTGCTGGGGTGTCTGCATTAAGTATTTGTGATAAAGGTACTACATTCTGCTAAAGATGAGACCTAGGGCTGGCAACATGAATTGCTGCATAGGTCATGGACATCATTCTTCTGTTTTTAGAGTCATTCTTCTGTTTTTAGAATCAGCTCTAGAGACTGTAGGACCCATGAAAACTACCTACCATGCCTCTTTACACATTCCAAAATCTATCATCTCATTCCCAAATTTAGTGCTTCTCCTCTGAATACAAACTTTCTCAAACTCCCAATCTCCCCTGTCCCCCACCGCCGCCGCCCCCCCCCCCCACTGGCGCTGGGGAGATGGTGCCCCTGTGACACCTGCTCACTTCCAATTACTCCATCTCTCACTCAAGGACACTGCGTTTGTGCTGTCCGTTCCACCCAGCTAAAATGTATTACAGTTATTTCCTTTGGAAGTCTGTGCCTTTCCCATGTCACCTTGCCCAAGTATCTCCTTTCATCCAGACCCCTCTGGTTAAGGAACACGTCTTCAGTTTTCTTGACCTTTCCACAATTGGAAGCCCATTGTAGAACATACATTTGGAGGGATGCCTGCTCAGCAGTTGAGCATCTGCCTTCGGCTCAGGGAGTGATCCCACAGCCCTGAGATGGAGTCCCACATTGGGCTCCTTGCATGGAGCCTGCTTCTCCTGTCTCTGCCTCTCTCTGTGTCTCTCATGAATAAGTAAATAAAATCTTTAAAATTAAAAAAACAAACAAACATTAATTTAGAGCCTTCCATGTGTGTTGGTAGCCTGCCAATTCCATAGAGAGCAAGGGAATTTTAAAAGAAAGCTCTACCAGTGTGAACTCACCATTAATATGATCCCAAACTTAAATTCCAGATGGGAAAAGCGGTCTTGTAAGGAGCTAGTAGCAGAGGCTCTAGTGCCTACCAGCTGTATCTGTTGATAACTCCAGCCTTTCCCAATTAGTGCTCTAGCCTTTGTTCTTGAACCAGTTACTGACCAGCAATACTATAAACTAGAAGTCCAAATGTATTTTTATTAACGTGCTTACATAGGGACTTACTTACAGACCAAGTATCCCACCAAACAGTATTGCTTGGCAGTATGGGATTTGTGTAGAAACTGCTTATCCACATTTTGCATAGATGTATCCAGTCTTTCTCCCATGTGCTGCATCCTATGTCCTTGCCCCCCTCTCCTTGACATAAGGGCTGTTTTAACCACAAGTCAGACACTCTTCCCTGTGCTTCATATAGATGAGCTCATTACTCTCCATACCAGCCCTCTGAGCATGGTTGATGATAAATGGGAGAGTGCTAGTGTTCTGAATATTAAAGCTTCTGAGATCTTTACCCAAGAATAACATAGCTTAGCTTTTCAACATCTTGATTTTTTTTCTTTTCATAGATCAGTCAGTGTGTATTCATAACACCAGGTGTGTTGAGCACTGATACATATAACAAAGCATAAAATGTGAGCCACCCTAAGGGGGTAGAGAGTATTTGGATAAATAAAGCATCAACATTTTAAAAATTACAGTAAATAGTTTGTGCATTGGCTTACCAAAGGAAAAGTGTGAATGATGCAGTAGAACTTCAAAGAAAGCAAAGGCCACTTGAGAGGATTGGTTAAAGAGATTATGGCTTTAGATGACATACTGGGTGCACTGGGGTGTCTGAGATTTTGTGGGCAGGGAGCCACCCTGGCAGTGATCTGAAGGACAAAGAGGCTGAGGCCAGGCTGACTTTGAGGGGCCCATGCCGGAGGAATGACAGTAGAAGTGGAGAGGAAAGTATGCTGGGAGGCTGGTAGAGGTCACAGGAATGAAATGTGAGGAAGAAGTGGCAGGTGCCTCCTGGGACCTAGAAGGATGTACCTGGAAAGAACAAAGACAGCAAGCTGCTGTCACAGCAAACAGGAGAGTTACATGTTTTAAAGATAAAGAATGAGTTGGAGATCTTGCATCGTGAGCATGCAAATTCGGGCCCACCGAATTTCCTGTCAAGTCGTCTGTGAGACAGTTAGAAATTAGTTCCCAGAGTTCAGGAAAGAGGCCAGAGCTGATACTTGGAGAGTTTTTCACATTGGAGTGATGTACAGTTTCTCAGTTTCATTCTAATTTAAAACATGGTTGTGTGTTTAATTTACACTATGCACTGAGGTTACCAAGACCGAAAACACCCAACCCCTGCCCCAGATGCTTCATGCTCAAGGAATGCAGACACACTCCTGTACACCAGCAAAGTGCTGATAGTACCAGGGTGCAAAGGGATACTGAAGACTCACATGTCCTGTGAGAAGGGGCAGCAATGCAGAGAACCTCCCAGCAGTGCCTGTGAGATGTCCTGAGAAAAAACAATGCTGATGGGGGTGGGTGGCTCAGGTGAAGCATTCCAGACACAGCAGTGGGCAGGAGCCCCACCACAGAGGGCATTAGTGGCCAGAGCTGGAGAGAGATGCAGTAGGAGTAAGCCATCAGAAGTCCTTAGGCAGCTCGCTGATGTGAGCAGACCATTCCCAAACCTAGCAGTCTGAATGGTGGTCCCTGAGGGTGTGCAGTACTACCTCCTGCAGGCCCATGATGCAAGATCTCCAACTCATTCTTTATCGTCTTTAAAATGGATAAACAGGGCAGCCCCGATGGCTCAGCGGTTTAGCGCTGCCTTCAGCCCAGGGTGTGATCCTGGAAACCCAGGATGGAGTCGCACGTCAGGCTCCCTGCATGGAGTCTGCTTCTCTCTCTCTCTCTTTCTCTCTCTAATAAGTAAATGAATAAATCTTTAAAAAAATAAAATAAAATAAAGTAAAATGAATAAACAGAACCTCTAGCAGTTTCCATCACCCAGGCTGTGTGAGCCCTTCTACAGGTGAATCTTGTGCTAGGTAACCAAGGAGGCTAGAGGTGTCAAAATGATCAAGTCGGGACAATGCTTTTGCACTACAGAATCGCCAGTGGGAAGAATGGAGAAAGAAACACTATTTCTATATCCATTTAGTCATTATGCCTCAATAAGTTGGTTTCTGAGTGAGCTGTTATTTGCTACGAATCAAAAGCTTTTAAAGGTGCTTCAAACTACATTACACAAATAAAGAGAATTGGCCTACAAAGAAAGGAAATAATCTCTTCTCTGAGACGCCATGCATTATTTTCTGACTTGCACAGTTATTTCTGATCCATTAGAATCTTCCACTTTCATCTTATTTGCTGCTCTATCACAGTTATTGTAAGTCCGCTGGGACCAATAACCTGAGTTTCCGTTAGCTTTGCTCTTTTTTATGGCATAGTGGAAGCTAATTCCAAATGGCAAAGAGTTAACTTGTCATCAGACCTATAAAATCACAATGATATGTGAAAGGTTCCCTCTAAGCAGTGAAAAATCCTGACTACCACTCATGTTAAGAGACAGTTTTTAGTCTGGGCCCACAAATCCTTGTTACAAGAACTGGTCTGCTAAAGGTCAAGTTGAGGATGGTCAGTCCAGCTCTTAGATCCACCATGGTGTTGGCCTTCCATCCCTAATGAATTTAGCAGATTACTCCTTCACAGTCCTTCATGCCAATTAAAACTATTTACTTATACTTCTCACGTGGGTAAAAATCATCGTGTAGATGGCTGTAAGTTCTCTCTTATTTATAATAACCATAACTGACTTTTTCTTCAAGCTGTTTTGACAGCTGGAGGTCATTTTAATTTTGATAAGTTTGTCATAAAGAATGGAATGTGCTCCATTTTGGAAATGGAATAGTCTTGGCAGGAAGACACAGAAGAGACACCAAACCACCTAACAATGGGATTCCAATAGGACATCTATTCGGCTTCTTTGAAGCCTATTTAGTTTGCATTCAGGGCATAAATTGGAACCTTATATCTTTCTGTCGAGTAGGAAGTATTTCAGACAGAAAAAAAAAAAAATGATGGCCGCCACCACATCACTGGAAGAACAGAAGGTTTAGGAAGATTATATTAGGTTTTACAGAGTACAGCTTCAGACAGATTCTTTTATTTGGACAGTATATAGTTAATAATACGTGGAAGCCATGGTGGGGAATATCTGTAGTGCTGAAAGAACATATGCCCATAAATCCTGCTCTAGCACTTCTTTGTGATCACAGATTCAAGCTGGGGACAGTGATGGAGTGTCCAGTTCATCTCAAGTGCACCAGCCTACTCTGCATTTCTCCCTGACACCCCATCCTCCCTCTTGGGTTGTCAACATGCACACACTGCTCTCCGTGTATTATAACTCAAAAAACAAAAACTATGCCTATACCCGTTCAGTAAATTTTCATAGGTCTTCAATTGTGATTCTGTTTTTTTCCATATCTCCTCTATGAGCACATGCACAGACAGCCCCAAAATAATACATTCTTTTCTCCTAAGTGGAATGAGTAATTTTAAAAAGATTCATTAGGGAGAGGGTTAAAGATACTAATGTCCGGATAGTTTCAAGACCAGAATGACGGTCTCTAAATATATTCCGTGTTTATGATGTTTAATGACTTGGAGGAATAATTGATTTGCTTAGTGGGAAAATAAATGAGATTCCTAGCCCATAATTCAGCGATGTAAAAATGCATAGAAAAGCAGCTAAGAAGAAAGGGAGGCTTACATAAATTATAAAAATAATAAAAATTAAAACTGTATTCAGAGCACAACTGTATTACTGAGCACTTGCTGGATGCCAGGTAGTATTTCTAAGCAATTTGTATGTATTGATTGATTTAATCCTCACAGTGCCCTTTCCAGGTAGATAATATCACTATCCTTGTTTTACACACAGGGAAACAGGGCACAGAGAGGTTAAGTAACTTGCCCTGATCAAAAAGCTAGTAAGTAGCAGAACCACATTCAACCTTGGCATTGCCCTGTAAGAAATAGTATACCATCTTTGTACTGATTATATGGTCTTATTTTCACATCCTAGAAGTTACTTAAAGTGGCCCTTGGTTCTGGTAACCATCTAATTAGAAAGAGTGGCTTTAAATAATCTACTCCAAAACCAATCCCATTATGGGAGCAGATGGTATCCAAAACCATATTGCTTGATATTCATTAATTTCCATATAGTCTTTAATAAGCCAGGATAAACTTTCTGACTCATTTCTCTAGTTGGTTAGCAGAAGGCTGTGTTACTCAAAAGGCAAATTTCATTGTGACATATTGAGATTTTCCTGTGACTTTTCTCATAGAAACCTTTGTTTTGAGTATCTTTGAATATCAGCCAGAGTGATGTCAGCCACTTTTTTATGGCGTGGATCTCAGCATTTCTGTCACCCATTAGTTAATGTGCTTGTATCAGGTTTAGAACTGTTTTCAAAGTTGAGTCCTGGCCCCTGTCTCTTTAGGATGGCTTGGTTATCTTTTTAGGTGAGAGATTTGGTTTGGTTCCTTGATTTCACAAATATATTATCAACCAGCCATATGGTTGATCTGCCAGGCATAGGAGCACAATGCGGTAGAAGAGATTCACTCCATGCCATTGCCAGGGATTATAACCTTGAACTATCAGCTGCCTGATTTTTTTTTATCAGGCCTGCTTGGGAAATGGTATTTCTGGCAGACTGTGTAGTCTGTTTCTCTTGAACAGTGTCCTTTTGAGGAACACCGGTGCTGTCAGGAGCTGTTTTACCAACATGCTAATGCAGGACACTCCTCTGACCTGGGACCCCTTCCAGACAACTCACAGGAGAGGGTCCTCTGGGTTCCGTAACTTCTGTGTACTCCTTTTATACCGTGACTTCTGTTGTAGCGTCATAGCTCCAAGTTATGAGACATGCGTGCTTGTCTTTCCCTAGAAAGTAATGGATTGTGGTTCTTCGAGGAGTCCTGGGAGGGTGGGGTCATCCTATTGGTCCCTGAGTTCTAACTGCCAGGCCTCACACTTAACACACAGTAGGTTCCAGGCATTGAATGAATTCTTTCCATCCTAAGTCTCAGTTTGGGTTTTGTTTGTTTTTTTACTTTGTTTTCTGCGCTGCTTTCCCCAGAGAATGAAAATACATTTTCAAGGCACATCCTAGGCCTGAGTGTTTTCCCCTTTTTGCTTCGGTTGTCAAGAAGTTCTAAAACTATTAAACAGCTGAGCCCTCATAATTGTAGGATGCCTGGACCATACACCTACTGTCTGATTGGATCTTGACTTCTATTCAGTTTGTATCTTCCATGATCCGGATTTCTATCAATCTAATTTTTAAATTTTATTGAAAAGTAAGCTCCCTCAAGTTCTTTACTGAAAACCTCCATCTCCTGGAAGAGGCCTGCAGAAGATTAGGGAGCAAAACATAAGTAGTAATTCCATGTCAGCATGTTCTGAGATTAAAGAGATCTAGACTTAGAATAGACACATCCATACACATTAAGATATATTCCCACCTTATCTTCTCAATTAAAACATGCCAGGAAATAGTCTTCTCTTTGAGGAAAGCAGTACACAAAATCCTCACTCTCCAAAAAAAAAAAAAAAATCCTCATTCTCGTTGCCTTTCAGCGACAACGCATAGCTTAGGTACTGAGCGTTTTGGTTTCTTTTCTTGTTTCATTTTGGCACCTAGCAAGACCTTACACTGACTTCCCACGTTGACATTTTGATGAAATATAAACAACTTCACAAAGAGAGTTGAGCAAGATACGCATTTGGTGCAGTGTGAGCCTCTGGGAGGGTCAGGGCCATGTTGGGGTTCGTGGAGGAGCAGGACGTAGGGAGCATTGAGTGTTGCAGTCTGTCACATCTGTTTTTGGCCTTTGTACTGGTGGTGGAGGCTGCATTTCTGATCTTTCTGATCTTTCTGAAGCTCCTTCAGCATGCTTTGCAGAATCGTGTTTTGCTTGTTGGCTTTTAAGGGTGACCTACAGGCCGACAGCCCTCAAGTCATTCAGTCTGTTACACCTTTGCAAATTTTCAATGTGTAGATGGTAATTAGCCTACAGGAGCCCATTTAACCCTGAAGATAGAGCTCTATCATAAAAGTTATGGTTTAGGAGGAAAGGTATGGTTTGTCCTGCAAGAAGGAAAGGCCATGGCTCATGTGGCCCCCTGACTCCATGCTTTAGAAAGCCCTGGTCCCCTCCTTTCCGAGGACCCCGCCTGCAGGGCTAGGTGGGTGTGGCCTGGCCAAGCAGTGGCGGGGAGAGGACATCTCACATGTGTGCCAATGGTTGTTATTTTGCCATTTTAACTCATTAGATAACAATTCACCAACATTATACATTTCACAATATTTCTAAAGGAACTTCTTTTTTAAACCAAAAGACAGCTAATCGGTGAAGGCCAGGATGGTGCAGTGGTGAGTAGACTGAATTGGGACATCTGCACTCATGGTCTTGCCTCTGCCACAGAGCCAAGTTCCTACACCTCATAGGACGGATCCTTTCCCCAGGTACCTGTTAATTTTAAGCCTCTGTAGTTATAAACTGGCTCTTGACTGGTGTTTTATAAAATCAGAATATAAAATTTAAGATTGTTCTTCTTTCTTATGAAATGACAACTACGAAATGATGCAGATGTTATAAAACCTGTCGCGTACTTCCCTAAGTATTGAGGCTTTTCTCTTACCATTTTGTTGAGTAGTTTTCATTCCTGGAAACTATTAGAGATATTGAGTATTTACTGCTAACCAAACTGCATGAAGATAGTCATGTCCCAGAGCAGTTCCTCCAGTGTCCTTGACATGGCATTTAGATCCTCATGCCGGAGACTGGCTATGCTGTCTGTCCTGTGGGCACATATAGATCAGCCAGGACGTGGTAAGGAGAGGCTCCTCCTCAGTGTATTACATAATGTACCAGGGAATCATCCGTTTTATTTATGAGGAAGTCAATGCTTCCAGTAGATTTTGGCTTTGCTTGGTTCCAGACTCAAATCCTTCATGTAATGTAGGGAGGAAACAGTAGAAACTTGGAGGAAGATATTAGGATTTAAGTGAAGGGCAAAGCCGGCCAAGGTCAGTAAGCGGACATCTCTAAGATAAACAGCACTGAATTTGTGGGAAGTAATTCAGAAAATCTGATCAAAACAACTCCAGTAATATTTACATAGCAAATAATTAAATTCACTGCCCCGGGGTGGAATACGGGCAGCAGAAGGTATAGTACTACCTGGAATTTAGAAAAGGAGGGCACTGAGGAATGAGATTTTTTTTATTGTCATCACCAAAACAATCAGGTGGCAGAGTTCTCTCATTGAAACTGATCTTCTCATTGACTAATCCTCTTCCTTTAGATACACTTGAGATACTCAGGCAAACAGTGATGATTCATGGAGCCATTCTAGCTAATTAAATGCATCACTGTGCAACCACACAAATTCCTTATTTCTGATTCACTCATTCGATATTTATTGAGGAGTGCTGTGCACTAGGCCATGAGAAAGAACAACAAATCAACAAAGGCCTGGACCTTGCCCTTGGGGAGTTCAAAGGCTGGTGAGGGACAGCATTTAAATATAGAGATGCTTGAAAAGTAGAGAGCTCTTTCCTTCTGAGAGACTGAGCGCATGAATGTGCTCCAAAGCCCATGGAGCAGGTGGCACTCAGGGCTGGCAGGCTGGGCATGGGATCGGCCTGATTGTGAAAGATGAGAACAGGTTAGCCAGATGCTATATGACAGGAAAGCAGTAAACAGAAAGCATCGAGGCATTAGAAAGCACTGCTAAAATTCTGTGTCACAGCGATCATGTGTGCAAGCAACAAGATTCTGAGTGAGTGTGAGCAGTGACAGTGGGCAAGAATACAACCCCCAGGGCCTGGAGATTTTAAATAGAGGAGCATGATCATTGTGTTTACATTTCAGAAAGATCCCGCAGACAGCAGTCTGGAGGGGGGAGTGTAAAGAAGAGAGATTAGAAGGGTGAAAGCCTAGTTAAGAGGTGGTAGTAGTAGAAGGCAAATTCATGGGTCTAGACCAAGGTCTAGGGAGATGAGAGAAGGAGGCAGGTGTGAGAGATACAAGGAGGGGGGTCAAATAAACTGGACTGAATGAATGCAGAGAGGAGGAGAGAATTCAAGATGGGCTCATATTTCTGACTTGCTCCTCCAGGCAGTCTATTTGTTCTTGATTTAGATAAACAATAAGAAAAACAAACAGCTTTAGGCAGAAGATAACAGAACCCAAGACGACCCCCAGGTTCAGTGAGTCACCAGACCAAGTCATAGATCGTGCATATATTCATACTTGAGGCTATGACTTATTACAACAAAATCCACAAAGGGAAAAGGCATGTGTGGTAAAGACCAGAGCAGGCCAAGCTCACGCTTCCTAGACCCCTCTTCTAGTGGAGTCACACTGAACCTGTTTAATCCCTCTGACATTGAATTGTGACAACACATAGGAACTGTGGTCTGCCAGGCAAGCTCATTAGAGACTCAGCACCTAGTACTTTTTTCAGGGGCTGATCACCCCTCTGCCTGGCGCATACCAAATTCCAGACTCCAGAAAACAAAGCATGCTTGGTGTAAACCATGTGGCTAGCCACCGTTGGGAGTTAGAGGATGGAAGGAACCCCTCCCAGAGTCCAAGTTCCAGATACCAGCCTTGCAAGCAGGTGTAAGGATAGCATTCTTCGGCCTGCTATGTTAACTCTTTGCTGCACGATGATGAATTCCACTTTGACCAGGTTGAGTGATGCATCTGTTATTCATTCAAGTGAAGACATTGACTGGACAATGGGGTATTGGATCTAGGGTTGATAAAAGAGATCTGTGCTATAAATTCTGGAGTCATTAGCACCTCGAAAGTAGTTATAACCAAAGTCAGGCGGTGAGAAAGCCCAACATTGTGTTTCTCCAAATCATCATGCTAGAGGTCATCTGGTCTACCTGTCCCATTACATAATCAAGAAAACAATCTCCTCAATGTGCCCTGGCTACACATTCTTCTGTCTCACGTCTGTTGCTTTTCCCATCATTCCACACCGTCTCTCAAAATGGCAGTCATACATTGTTTGTAAATTAATAAAATGGCATTTAGATTATAAAACAGGCCCTTTGTAAGTTGCTTAATGCAACTCATTCACCAAAAGCCTGATCCTTAGAACCTGAAAAGTCAAGTTGATCACATCAAGTCCTTCACCTGAATGGAATTTCTAAGCCAGTCAGTGATGTTCAATTCACCTTGGGTATCAAAAGGCAATAGATTACTAAGACCTCTTTCTCCTCTTTACTCTCATGTCTATTCATGTATTTATATTTCCAGGCACTCTAAGCCACTGCAAATAAAAAAAAATAAATGTGACAAAGCCTTTGCTGTGACATTACTCATACCCTAGGACCAGGAGCGAGATAAGTAAGCACATTTTGTGTATTAGGTGTATGTTGGAGGCAAAGGTGAACAGGGTGACCCCTTGGATATGGGAAATGAAAATAAGTCAAACTCAAAACAAGTTAATTATTTGCTTGAAGCTCTGATAAAGGATAAGGTGTAACTTGAAGACTGTAAAATGAGGTTGCTGCATATTTATTCAGTTTTGGATTTCATTCTTGGGTGGCCATACACTTGCATAGAGCAGACAAGAAGGCAGAGAGACTGCAGTCCTATGAGACATCCGTTCAGCTCAACACATGTAATTTGGCTTTGGTTCTAGGAGGTAACCTTGGTGCCTAACCACTTAACCTTCTCTAATGTTCATTCTGGCCTATTTATGGCTAGATTGGTTACATTTACATGTGTTTGCTACTTTTTGTGTGGTTATTAACAGAAAGTATTGCATTATTTTAATTTGTCTCGGAATGTGAGAAAACATGGACAAAGTCAAACTCAATGGTAGAACTTAGATTATAAACCAAGTTGGAATCATTTGTATCATCTGATCATATAGACTGAAAAAGAATCAAAATACCAGTCTTTATCCCTCCAGTCTTTATTCCTATCTCAGCTTCATTTACTGTCTCATGTGTCATCAAAACAGTCTTTGTTCTTTCAGCTTTCCAACATGATTAATTGACGTTGTGCAGCATAGTATAGGAAAACTGAATATTTTGCAAGATGAGTAATCCAGTTAAACACCCATCTTTCTTTTCTTTTCTATTTTACCAACAAATATGTTTTATACAGATGTAAGAGCAATTTGCTTATTTCCCTGTTCAGAATTTTGTGCTTTTAACATAGCACGTTTCCGTTCCATGAAGCAAGCCAAAAATAATATTGACAAATTCATGAATCCTTCCATTTGATACTGTTGCAAACTTATGCAAATGTATTTAGACATTTAAGAAAACAGAATAATTAAACACCCAAAGTCAAAAATGGGAAGGGGGAAGTAATGGCAGCTGTCATATTACATTATCTTGCCTCAAGTTGGAAATTAATGAAGGGTTTGAAAACATACCTTTAAAACCAAAGATCTGAACTGTGTTCCAGTTTTTGGTGTTTTGTTTTGTTTTTTTTCCAAGGGGGCAATAATTTGAATTGAGTACAGTATAATATTATAGTTGCTGCAAGGAGTTGTGAGCATTTGGGGAAGTTTAAAAGATAATCAGTGTATCTTTGTCATGAATCTTTCCACTGGGACCCGGCCACTCCTGGATGAACTCACAGATTGAGAGTTTCTCAAAATACATAATCAAATTGTTTGTCTTAAAAATATACTATTTTAAAGACTTGGAAAATCAAAGAATGAAAATAAGGTCAATATTTGGCAAAAATAGTCAATTTGAGGAGTTGTCTCTTAAAAACCACTGATTTCATTTGCAGAGTTCACTTCCAAAGAAATTAACTTCATTTTTGTAAATCTAAAATTTGTCTCTTTGTGCCATGTCTTAAATTCCTGAAACATTCCCTTGAAGTGTTAAATTGTTTTTAACTTATTAGAAATAGGGGTTTGATTTTTTTTTTTTACAATTTAACAAAGATTAGTTTTATACTCACCATACACATATATATGTGTGTGTCTATATATATATGTGTGTATATATATATACGTATATAATATATATACGTATATATATATGTATATATATATATACGTATATATATATACACATATATATATACATAAAATTGAACCAAATCATAACCTACAACTTTTCAAGATAGCAACTGTTTGCTAATCTTGCAAAATGTGTTAATATTCTTAAATGACCTCCTACACATTTATGTACAGTTTTAAACCTTTGGTGTGATTGGATTTAGGAGTATCTGAAAGACCACTCCAGGCGAACAGAAAGGTTAACAAAAGGAAGAGCTTCTCAGTCAAGCGAATGAGCATGCAGGCCTTCCTTCCCATAGATAAGGGAAGGAAGGCCTGCAGGGGACTCAGGCACCACAGCCGCAGCTCCCCTGGTGGCTTCTGACCCCTCTCCTGCCTCTTTCCAGCACCTCGCTTCTCTGGAGACCTAGGGCCCTGAGCAGGGGCCGATGGCAGAACCATTCCTTGCCAGTGTGGCCTGATGCTCACTGTCAGGCTGTTTTAGGTGCAAATAAAAGAAACTCAACTCAAAACTTATACAAAAAGAGGGAAGGAATTGACCCAGAAAACAAAAACTCTAGGGTTGTGTGGCTTTAGCCTCAGCTGAGGTCAGGATTCTGGCTTTTGTTCTCCGGTCCTCAGTCTAGCCTCCCTTGGAGTGATGCCCTTCCTGTCACCAAATGACCTACTTTACACTTAAAACTCACTGTCTCAGAGGAAGAGGAACCTCCTCTATCCTTATAAAGTCCTTTAAGGTCATTAGCACTCCATTTACAGTGGTCCTTCTTCTGACATGTTTTCATGCTTAACGGATTCTACACATAGGAACTCATTTTCTACTTCAAAAAGAAGTCCTCATACTCATAGAGGTTGGATAGCACTTGGTTTCTTAAAAATAATGATTTGGCTTAAAAAGAACAACAGGAAAAGTGGGTTGATCCTTCATCTGTGACTAGCCCTTCCAAAAAGTCAGCAACCAGAGTGCATGCATCCTTTTTGGGATGATTGAGGCCCCCCAGCTCCCTAAGAAGGATCCTCTCAAACTTAAGTTTTCTCATCTTACTCCCACAAAATTCCTACCATTGTTCATGTCATTCCTTTCATGCTCAGCATTAAACCAGTGTATGTAGGTCTTTGTAATACATTTGAGTAAGTGTTAAAACCATATCCCTTTCATTATCATAAAATCAACTCCCATTTGTTTGACCACTTAAAAATATCACAAATTAAAATATATATATATATCACAAATTATTTCATCCCTCTTTTAAATCAATTTTTGTTAGATTCACAAGGAATAAATAACAGCTTCTTGCCTACTAACACTGGAAATAAGATTGCCTGTTACACATAAGTAAGGTAGATGACTCCATACGTAAGCACGTATCTCCACGTACTCGGAGAGTGAAATCTCTCGAACCCAGTGACCCAGGCCTACCACAAGGTCACTTCTCCAGGAGCTGGAACGTAAGTGGCAACTTGCCATCACCATTCATTCTTCCTTTCTGCTGATGTCGCGTGGACACAGCATCCCATGTATCGCATGGGGGCCTCAGTGCCTGCAAACCACAGATGGTTATTTTTTATTGCACGTTTGTAATTTTTTGTGAGGCATGAAGGGACATCCAAGAGGACTTGAAAGTAGCATTTGAATAATAGGTTTACTCCCAGGCATAGCTACATGAAAGAGATGATTAATGCTAAACAGATAACACAATTCTGATTCACTCCATTGGCAGTAGAGGAGGCTTCTGGGTAAACAAACTGAAATAACAGCTAGAATACAGATCTGATAGCAGCACTGTTTTGATTAAATCAGAAGATGACAAAGGGGAGTTTATGCTGTCCTCTTGTCTGTAGCAACAGAGGCATGCGTGCCTGACCACACCGAAGTAAAAAGCCACATTGTGATTTCACGGGGCACCGATGCCTTTTGCCTACTGACCCATTGAGTGGAACTTGAGCCAAGATCTTATCAGTGATGAAGATGGAGACACCTCAGGATTTTCCAGTATCAGTTTTCACTTTTTATTCTTGGATGCGGTTAATAATGCTACCAGGGCTTTCAAATCCTGAGGCATTTCCTCATGGCTCCAACTAGCTGCCACAGGTCAGCTTCTTCTTGAACTGAGGATTCAGTTACAACATCCATATGCTTCCCAGCCCACTCTCTGACCTTTCTTCTTTTTCGGGCTTTTAATGTTTCCATTCACGAATCCCAGGAGACTCTCTCGAGACTCTGAGTATACAGCCCAAATTTTTTTTTTTTTTTCAAAAGTTGAGTAGAAATTTCTGAAGCTTCTTAAGAATTGCATAAACTTTCAACTTAAAAATCCTTTACTTACAATGCAGGACAATTAAACTTGGCAGAAAATAAAAGCTAAAAATTTCAGAACTTTCTTACGTAGGCCAGAAAGTAACCATTTTGCCCACATTTAGCATTGTCAGCAGTGGTCCATTCACGGGATGGACCATCAGTAGCCTTAAGAATGGCATTCATACTTGTCCACAGCCTTACTTCTTTTGAACTCAGCTCAGTTTCTTTGAAGCAGTGATCATGGTATCCAGCTTTGATTCCTTTCCTGTGGACTTGTGCCAGTATGTCTGATTTCATTAAATTTTTGGAAAGGACTAAAACTATGGTATCGTTTTATTGCAGTCCGTACATCCATCATAATCTGGGATGGTCTTGGTGAAAGATGAGGAATTCAGACTGGGATGCTGGGAAAGGCAGGTCCAGTGGCAAGGGGCCAGGGGGCTGGGGTACATTGAGTATTGACTTCATATTTTAAGTTCATCCACCTCTACCGTATAGTATTTTAGCTGTGGCTTCATTCCAAAACGATGGCAGTTGTAAAGCCCATACCCAGGTACATGGAGATCACATTGTTTTTAAAAATTAGGTACTTTTTTTTTTTTTTTTTTTTTTAATGGGATCTCCGTAGCCCTCCCAGTGATACAGCCAGGAGGAGTAAGGTGTGGTCAAAAATGAACCAGTTGCTCTCTTGCTTGCTTGACAGGCCACAAGACTTTTGGATATTGGCCATTCATGACAAAAGCTAAATACAAAATCCATACAGTAGATTCTAGCTCACTCTGTGCTTTTTTCCCTTTACTATTCCTCCCCCTCGATCAAAGTCACCACTCTATTGTTTTCCTATTGCAGTCCCTTACCCTGGATTTATAACTTTGGTTTCTCATCTAAGAAAGTGCCCCTTTCCACTATTAGCCAAACCACTTTGCCATAACAACTTCTCTTCTGCAAGTGGGCCTCAGTGTTTCTGGAGTAAGCATCATGTGTCCTTGGTTCTTTGAAACTGCCTAGCCAGGGATCACTTCCCTCCTAAGGTCTTTCTGATGACCCTCTCATCCCAAAGCCAATCAAGGCCTTCAGGGCCTGAGGCAGAGAGCCAGTCCTAGTCCTTTCCCCATGGAAATCCCCACTGACTGCACAGAGGGGAAACAGCTGGTCTGGAAGCCCCCTACCGGTCCCAGTTCATTTAGAGAAATTGGAACCCTGCTCCAGTCACCTCTGAAACATAACAGTATATGAAATAAATGTTTGCCATCCTGCTTCATCTAGATGTACGTGCTTGAAATTAAATTTTCACATAAGCATCAGGTTGACTTTTGGCTTCCAGAAAATGACATTACAATAGGTGTAATGGTTGGGGAAGTAGATGAGAAGGAAGGAAGAGTGAGATTATGGTGAAAATGAAACTAAGCTGGGAGATAGGTGGTGCTGATACAATTGCTTGCTGACGGAAAGTGCATCTGCATTGATAATTTGTGTTCTCTCTATATATAAGTATATGAAAAATTCAGGCTTTATTGGCTTGGTTTCTGTGGGAAAATAGCTAGTAGGCTGATGGTATCACTGTACTTCAACATGTTAGTGAATAACTCAGACACTTGTCAGATGCCTGAGCCACAGATTTATTTGAGAATGTGCCATCATGAGAAGCTTTCATTCACCAAGGTCACTGAGAGGGCAGCTGATGGAGGCTCGCTGAACTTCAAATGGTTCTCCCTGCTTGTGTCAGTAGCAAAGCAATGAAGTAAGGAGCTGACTGCCAAAAAGGAAAAGTTAGAGAAAACCAGCTTGTTCTGAGAAAAGCAGATAACTAAGCAGTAACTAAAGAAGCCTCTTATTTTTAATATTGGTTTCCAATTTAATATTGGTTTCCGAATTAAACATAAATGTATGTTCTTTTATTCCTCATCATTTCTACAATTTGCTTTTTAAAAAGCACACACGTTAATCTACATTACAAGTATAGAATTTCTCATGCTTCTTTTAAAAGATTATGAACTTTTTACACACACACATGCAGAAAATTCTTGTATTTATTTTACATGTTAATAAATGAATGGAATTTTGGCTCCGGGTTTAAGAAAATGATTTTTAGCCCTGTGTATTGTGCCATTGGTCCTTAATTATTAACGTAATTTCATTCTTGGACTATATATCTTAAAGTCTAAGTCTGTTATTGTATGTAAAAATACCATGTTTCCAATAACCTTACCTTGTAGGTAGAGTAAGTAGCATAATAGTAACCTCTAAAACCGCCATCACCTATAAAATTCATACTCACATTTATAACATAATAATATTTCACCCAATGGCGTATAATTGTCTTAAAAGTAAATTGCATTCAGGATCCCTGGGTGGCTTAGCGGTTTGACGCCTGCCTTCAGCCCAGGGTGTGGTCCTGGAGTCCTGGGATCGAGTCCGGCATTGGGCTCCCTGCATGAAGCCTGCTTCTCCCTCTGCCTGTGTCTTTGCCTCTCTCTCTCTCTCTCTCTCTCTCACACACACACATAAATAGATAAAAATCTTTAAAAAAAATAAAGTAAATTGCATTCTAGTAAAGACAGAATAAGAGGGACAAGATTTACCCTTCCATTTGAAATAACTAAAAAACTAGACAAAGTATTTTAGAAAATATTGCACAAGACTGGACATCAGGCAACAAAAGATACCGATCCCTGAGAAATGAGAAACAAGTTGAGCCCTACAAGTGGCCTCCACTACTGCCTGGAGGAAAGGTTTCATGCTGCTGCATAGTGAGAGGAAACCTAGAAGATTTCAGCTATCTCACTAAGTTGAAGACATGTGGGTGGAGTTCCAGGGAAACTAAAGCATCTAGAGTTTGCAGGGCAGATACCAGAGATGAAAGGGCTGTGCAGAGAGAGAGCAAGAGAGAGTTCTGAAGGCCCACAGAGGGTCATTCTTGAGTTTTCAAGGGATCAGTGCCTGTCTGTAGAGAAACTACTGGAAGACAGAGAAAGGATCACCTAAAAGAATTAGAGGGACTAGTGCATGGCTTCCACAGATGGCCAGGAAGGAGGCACCTGCTTCCTGTGCTTTAACCTCATTATCAAGAGACACTGGTTAGAATACTAAGAAAGATCTTGCCTCTCAGTAGAAGAAAGATGAACCCTAACTAGATACAGTTCCAGCCCCACCCAACAACACTGTAAAACAAAATCCCAAAAGATCAAATTGTTTCTAAGTAACTGAATGTGTCTCAGAACTAACTATAAAAATACAAAAATATCCAGGATCCAACAAGATCAAATATCTGACAATCAGTCGAAAATTACCAGGCATGCAAACAAGTAGGAAAATACAACCTATGATGAGAAAAGTCAATCAAAATTAACCTTTAAGTGACAGATGATAGAATTAGTAGGCAGGGACATTAGAACAGTTACTATAATGGTAGTCTATATGTTCAAGAAACCAGAGGAAAGATTTAACATGTTAAGTGGAGCTAGAAGACATAAAAATGACAAACCAGATTTCTAGAGATAAAAACTATAGTGTTTAAGATGAACAAGTATTCTAATTAATAACAGATTAGATAATACAGAAGAAAAGATTAGTCAACTTGAAGACATAACAGTAGAAACTATCTAAAATGAAACCACAAAGGCTAAAAAAAAAAAAAAAAAAAAGAGTATCTGAACTTTGGGACAATTTCAGGTGATGAAAGTTACATATAATTAGAGTCCCACAGGAGAGAAAAAAAGAAGAGTGGAGATATTTTAGAAATAATGGCCAAAATTTTCCTAATTTGACAGAAACTATAAACCCACAGAACTGAGATATTGAGCAAATTCCAAATACAAGAAACATGAAGAAAATTACATCAAGGCACATCTTAATCAAATTCCTTAAATGGGTGAAGGGGGTCAGAAGTTCAAATTTCCAGTTATAAAGAGGCAGTGTCACAGGATGTAATGTACAGCAGGATGACTATAATCAATTTGAACATTGATAAGAGAATAGATCTTAAAAGTTCTCATCATCACAAGAAAAAGTATTTTTTGACTATGCATAGTGACAGATGTTAACTAGACTCAGTGTGGTGACCATTTCTCAATATATACAAATATCAAACCAGTATGTTGTACACCTGAAACTAATATAAAGTTATAGGTCGATTATACCTCAATAAAAAATATTTTTTAATATACAAAATTGCTTGGGGCCGATGATAAAGAGAAAATCATAAAAATAAGCAAAGGATAAAAGACACATTATGTACAGAGGGAAAAAAGATAAATTGACAGCTGGTTTCTCATCCGAAAAAATGCAGACCAGAAGACAGTGGAGTGACATCTTTTAAAGTACTGAAAGAAAATTCTCAACCTAGGTTTCTTTACCCAGTTAAAATGTCTTTCAAATGCTATGGTGAAATAAGGACCTTTATTAGAGAAGCAAAGGCTGAAAGAATTGATCATGAGCCAACCTGAAGTATAAGAGATATTAAAAGACATCCTTCAGGCAGAATGAAAATTAGACCAGTCAGAAACCTGGATTTACTCAAAGGGCTGAAGAGTACCAGAAATAGTAACCACATGGGTAAACATAAAGACTTCTGTTCTTAGTATTTAAGTCTCTTTGAAAGATAAATGACTGTATAAGACAAAAATAATAAAAATGTGGAGTATATAAAATATATAGAAGCAAAATATATGGCCACAGTAGCATAAGATCTATATATGAAGTAGAATAATATCACTCGATGGTACATTGTGAAAAATTAAGTGTGTGTAGCATAAACACCAAGGAAACCACTAAAATAATACAGCAAAGAGTTGTAGTAAATAAAACGACCACGAAAGAAAATGAAATCAATAAAAATACCCAATCCAAAGAAGGAAGAAAAAGAGGAGACAAGGAACAGAGAAAACAAATAGCAAGGTGGTAGATTTAAACCCAGCTATGTCAGTAATCACATTAAATATAAATGGTCTAAATGACAGAGTTGTCAGATTGACCAGAAATGCAAGTCTCAAACATAGGAAGCAAAAAACCCACGTTAAATGTAAAGACATAAGTAGTTTATGAAGAAAAGGACTGGAAAAATACTTGGAGCAATCAAAAGAAAACTAGAGTGGTATCAAAATAGAACTAGAGCAAAGAACATTAAATAGGTTCTCTAACTACAATGGAATTAAATTAGAAATGAACAATGAAAGACATCTGGAAAAACCCCAAATATTTGGAAACTAAATAAGCCACAGAGCAGAAAGAACATTTGCAAGTCATCTATCTAATAAGGACTTGTATCCAGAATGTAGAAGGAACTCTCAGAACCCTATAATGAGAAATCAAACAACTCCTTTAAAAAATTAATAAAAGGTTTGAGTAGATACTTCATCCCAGAAAATATATGGATTATAAGCACATGAAAATTAGGGAAATGCGTACTAAAGCCACAGGGAGATCCCACTACATGGCTATTAGAATATCTAGAATTAAAAAGACTGACCATACCAAATGTTGGTGAGGCTGTGGAATAACTGGAATTCTCCTATGCTGTTGGGAGGAATGCATGACAGTACAACCCCTTTAGAAAATAAGTTGGTAAGTCTTTATTAAACATACCTACTATATGCCCCCCCCAAAAAATCCTAATTATTTACTCAAGAGAAACGAAACATACAAAGACCCCTATAAAGATCTGTATATAAGTGTTTATAGCAACTTGTTTTGTAATAACATTTAGTAAACTTAATCCTTGAACTTGGGCAGCTTATTGTATGCCAAGTTACTAAATAAAGACCAGTTTTTAAGATAAAGTTGCAGTGGAGTTTCTGGGTGGCTCAGTCAGTTGAGCGCCCAACTCATGATTTTGGCTCAGGTCATGATCTCAGGGTCATGAGATTGAGCCCCACATTGGGCTCCATCCTTACCATGGAGCCTGCTTGAGATTCTGTCTCTGCCTCTCCCTCTGCTCCCCTGCTCCAGCACACCTGCGTGTGGAAGCTCTCTCTAAAAAAAAATAATAAAATGAAGTTGCAAGTAGAAAAACACTAGGAAAAGTGTTTAAAAGAAGAAGATACGGGTATTCATTTTCTATTTTCTATGTTGTATAACAAATTCCCACAAATGTAGCAACTTAATACAATATAATATTTATAATAATAATAAATTATTATTATAATAAATTTATAATTTATTATAATAAATTATAATAATAATAAATAATAATTTATTATTTCACAGTTGTCATGGATCAGGAGTCCAGGCACAGATTAGCTAAGTTGTGTCCTTTGTGCCACAGTCATGGCTTCAGCTGGTACTGTGGTCTCACCTTCACACTTACAGCATTGTTGGCAGATTTGAGTTCTGTAAGAACTCAAGGGCCCAGCCCTTGTAAGACTGAGGGCCCAGCTTTTTGTTGGCCATCAGCTTTTGGGGGACTACATGTGGCTTTTGTGGCTGCCTTAGCTCCTTTCTAACATGGTACTCACTGAAAGCCAGCAGGGGCAAAAGACCAAGCACCATCCCATCACCTCTGCTATATTCTCTTGGTTTAGGGCAAGCAACAGGTCTCACCATGAAGGTGCAGTTACTGAAAGTCACCACACGGTTTATCTACCATGATGTGGGTACAGCACATGGAAACAGACAATAGAAAGGACTAGAAAGGAATCCCCAGGAGCATGGCAAAGAGTGATCCCACCAGACGGTTGTTTTGTTGGCCTGCAAGAAGGGCACTGACAGGCTACAAGGGAGGCTCATGTCACGCTTGGCCACAGGAAGGCTGGCCTGGAGTTCTGTCCCAGGGTGTTGGTGCATGGATGATAGGCACATAGCAAGCTGAGCTAATGACCATGCAAGACAGTTTCTAACTCTAGAAGAAGTGAGAACGGCACCAGAATGGGAATGTGCTCAGAATATGTATGATGGCCTCACTCTGAGTCATATTTATAGTCCTATAAATCCTGACCCAACCAAAGGCAATGATAGTTGTACATTTGAGAGATGGAAAGAGGAGAGGAGGGGGACGGGAGTGGTATAGGATGTAAAAGAACTAAATCCTCATCATCCGTATGAGAAAGCCAGCAGACAATAACTGATGCTGCAAAATCCAGAGCAGCGAACAGTAAAAAGCAAAACTAGGAGTTGGTTGGGGCTTCCTCTGTGGAGTAGGAGTGTGGTCGGGGGCCGGCGAGCAGGGGCAGACGGGGACTGTCCTTTCCTACCACAACGAACCATGTGACCTTTTAGGCAGTGTACATGACTTACTTTGAAAAAAATTAAATGTAAATGAAGAGAATCTGTCATCTTGCTCTCGTAGCGTCTTGCCTTATTCTTAATGTGGTCTATGTGTTTGTGAGAAACAGAAGTGGGGACATGAATTGTGAATGATGCAGACAAGGGGTCCCCAGTTTTCTATTTCTTCTACGGCATTAACCCAGAGGAAGCAGGTCTAGGCAGCTGCAGGGCCCCCGGAGTGCTGGAGGCATGGGCAGGAAGGAAGGGGGATGACACGGGTGAAGAAGGTGAGGAATCCAGGAGGGATGGCTCCGAGTGCCTCGCCCGGCTGTGGCCACACCCACACACCCGGGCCTGTAATTACTGTCTGCCTTTCCATGAGAAAAAAATGTTCTGTTTAGAGAAGCCTCTGTGAGTAGCGGAATTAGGACTGTTTCGGTCCGGGAACCGGGGAAAGTGACAGAAGAAAAACGTTCT
The DNA here is from genome assembly GCF_048164855.1 of Canis lupus baileyi. Taxonomy (NCBI): domain Eukaryota; kingdom Metazoa; phylum Chordata; class Mammalia; order Carnivora; family Canidae; genus Canis; species Canis lupus. Next base: position 42,370,590 of record NC_132838.1, read on the forward strand.
GTAGATCGTCAGGTAAGTGTGTCCAGGGAAGGAACTACCCACATAAGGACCATGTGTCCATTGGCTTGGGTGCCTGTCACAGAGTACCACTGACTGGGGGTTGGAACAGCAGGAGGTATTTCCTCACGGCTCTGGAGGCCCCAAGTCCAAGAGCAGGGTGTCAGAAGGAAGGGTTTGTCCCCAGGTCCCTCCTTGGCTTTCGGGTAGCCTGACCCTCACACAGCCTTTCCTCTGTGTGCGTGCATCTCTGGTGACTCTTCCTCCTACAGGGCCACCAGTCCTATGGGACCAGGGCCCCACTCCTAGAACCTCACTCAAAGCCCCGGTTCCAGGGGAGCCTGCGTGGCTCAGTGGTTGAGTGTCTGCCTTTGGCCCAGGTCATAATCCCAGGGTCCTGGGATCCAGTCCTGCATTGGGCTCCCCACAGGGAGCCTTCTTCTCCTTATGCCTATGTCTGTCTGTCTGTCTGTCTCTCTCTCTCTCTGTCTCATGAATAAATAAATAAAATCTTAAAAAAAAAAAAAAAAAGCCCTGGCTCCAGCTAGTCCCATTGGAGCCAAGGGCCTCACCCCATGGCTGAGGGAGGGGCCCCATTTGGTCCATTCATTACATGCCTCATGCCTTCCCTCAGCCAGCATCTGATCTGAACCACTTAAAAAAAAAGTGCAGAACAAAATAAAACTCTAGTTTTTAATATAGTTAAATTAGGTGGCACAGTAGTCCTAAATCCTGCCCTAATTCAATTTCCTTCTCGAGACTTGGCCAGCCACGGGTGGGTCAGGGAACCCTGGAGGAGGCAGCTCCTACCCCTCCCCTCCTCCAGGCAGCCTCCCCAGACCACCACTCCACTTCCATCCCAAGAGCAGCACAGAGGGGACGTTCAAGAAATAGATATAATTTCCCTCCATCTTGTTGTATTTTCCTGCTGCAGGAGCTTATTATTCCTGCGGAGGAGCTTCGCCGGGGTTGGGAGGGCCGGGCGGGGTGAAGACAGAAGGGAAATACTAAATGACGGGGCAGCCCCATCTCTGTAACAAGCTCCTTGGGGAGAAAGACCAGAGCAGCTAAGTAAAAGCAGTTTTCATCCCCCACGCCTGCCTTCCTCTTTTTTATTCTCCTCTCCCCCTGCATCCATTCTCCCCTTTAAATGGGTTACAGAATAATTATTTAATTGCCATTAGGACCTTAGGATAAAACCATGCCCAGAGCATCATGGTTAATTTTCAGATGATGAGCTTCTCAGAAACCAGAATTTGATTACTTAATATCGAGTTTCCAAAGGGCGAAGCACTGTTCAATTGGTTTGTTTTGCCAGAGCTGATGGAGGTTCTCCTGGCAAGGCACTTGGCCGTCAACTGCAGATAGTGCCTCTGCCCCCACAGCCCCCCTCTTCTTTGCCCTGCACAGAGGCCGGAGCCTGCATTTCCTCCCCACTCACCTCAGGTTAGAGTCACACTAGCTTTCAGGTCATCATCACACTTCTAGAGGCTTCTCCTTTAAAATAAGATCTGTCCTCAATCAGAACAGTCCCTGTTTGCTTGAGTACTTTAGGTCTTGACTATTATGGAGCTAGCTTCAGATTTGATTACCGTAAGTAGGAAGGCCAGAAAGCGTGGCTTTTAAAATTGTTTGTAGAGCCAGAAAAGTTAAGGGAAAATCTCATAAAACCGCTGAACATTTTTTTCTTATAAAAGAAATCTGAGAGTGCCTAGGTGGCTCAGTTGGCTAAGCGTCTGCCTTCGGCTCAGGTCATGATCTCGGGGTCCTGGGATCGAGCCCTGCGTTGGGCTCCGTGCTCATCGGGGAGCCTGCTCCTCCCTCACCTTCTGCCCCTCTCCTCATTTGTGCTTGCTCTCTCTCAAAAAAAATAAAATGTTATAAAAAAAAATCTATAATTCATCATAGATCAGAACTATTTTCAAATTTCCCTTTCTACCATAAATAACTTAAACTCACTCCACTAGACAATTACAATTGTACATTCTGTAATAAGATGACAGTAGCGGGGATCCCTGGGTGGCTTAACGGTTTAGTGCCTGCCTTTGGCCCAGGGCCTGATTCTGGAGTCCCCGGATCAAGTCCCACATTGGGCTCCCTGCATGGAGCCTGCTTCCCCTCTGCCTGTGTCTCTGCCTCTCTCTCTGTGTGTCTCTCATGAATAAATAAATAAAATCTTTAAAAAAAAAAAAAGATGACAGCTTCTATTGTGTAGTAAGCACTAAACTGCAGTCCTTCCTTTATCTCATTTGAGTTTTGAAATAGAACCTATAATGCAGATATTTTGATACTCCGACTGTATTTCCAGGTAAAGAAACAAGGCTCAGTGAAGTAACTTACCCAAGAACACACAAGTCGTACAGGCATGAGCCCTTCCCGCCATACCTCAATCTAGATTGAATTACTGCTATTCACCAGACTTTCACTGAGAGCCTTTGCCCTGGTGATTCCCCTTCCTCATGGGCCCCAGGGAAGGCTGCACAACTGCTGGGAGCCCATTGCTGCACCTGTTTGAGCGTGGCTTTCATGGATCTTTTTGGTAATGAATAAAAACAAAACCTGTAAGTGACAGAGAAACCAACTGGTTAATCCACAGTAGCCTTGCTTTAGATTTGTCTTAGATTTTGCCATCCTGCTAAAATTAGTTACCAGAGCAAATTCCAAACTTAGTTATGCAACAGTTTCCCTGAAATCGTTAAGTAAGAATTGATGTGGCGCTTCAGTTATTTCAGTGGATAATGGCATTTACAATTTTCAGATAGGAGTAAATAATCCATGTCTCATGGATGATCTTTAAAGAGTGGCAAGCCTGATATTTTTAAGAAAAAACTCTTGATGTTATTGTATGTGTACCATGTTAGGGATTGTTTTTTAACAGTCATAAAGGTATGATTTACTCACTGTTAACTGCTATGACGAGATTTTTAAGATGTAATTTGGAAAGATACTACCCCAAGTGTAGGCTGTGTAACATATCCCTAAATAAGTATTATAATTTAAAAGAAATCCAGGTTAAAGTTGTCAAGTAACTGAGTTTACTTTACAAATTCACAGAAATCTATTTACCTGAATGCTGTAGCTGAAAAATCAGCTTGATAGAACGTGTCGATTTCCATCACGACAGTGGCTCACATCTCTGTGCAATTTCAGATCTGGGATGATCCTCCTGCCCCTTTGGGACCCAAGAGCATATGCTGCCAGCAAGGGGCAGTGAACTAAATGCCATGATTTTAGGGAGGTGTAGGGGTCCACAGTTGGCACTGGGACTTGGGAGTCACGCTGCCTTTGAAGTCCAGTCCACCAGGTCAGAGCTGTGTGATTTGAGGCACATTATGATGTCTTGTTTTCCTACTGTGCAAAATGGAGATAATGGCAGTGGGGTAACACCAGCCTTGTAGGGTTGTAGGAAGTAAATGGGATATAGCGCATGTTAAGTGCTTAGCATAGCACCAGAGGTGTGACCACTGGACTTGTCAGGGCACCACATTATGAGTTTGAAAATTGATAAATAGAAAAAAGGAATCAAGAAAAAATAGAGGACATCCTCTCTTACACTGGGTGTCTTTGGCCCGGAGCTGCCCACACCAGGCAGGAAGCCAACACCCAGAGAGCATACAGAAACCAGAGGACCCAGCCACACCTTCCATGTGCCACCTCTGAGCTTCCAGCCACGGTGACCAGCAGGACATTGTCCTCCTTAGCAAGCCAGCATGAGGGCATTCCTGATAACCATAAACGAAAGTAGACTAAGAGGTACCATCCTTACAATCAGAACAAATAAAGGAAAAAATTATGGAGTAGGGAGAGGCATCTCAAAGTCTTTCAACTCAAAACTGCTAGTCCTATGTAACATGAATTTTTTATCTTATGCTTGAGGCATTGCAAAAAAAGTTGCAAGATTTCTCCATTTCCTTTGTGTATTTGGTCAGTCAGACCCTGCTTCACATTATCTTTGTTTCTGTCTAAAAGGACTCCTACAGTCTCTCCTTTTCCAAAAGTCAGGCCCATGGACTTTGCACATAGAATGTGTTAGTGACAACTCTAGCCTCACGCACTCCAGCGAGCATTCCATGGTTTAGAAACTACCCCAGTTACCTATTTTCAGTATTAATCTCCCTGAAAATCAAATTTCAGAATTGTACTTGTGGAACTATCCAATTTCTGTACAAAATGATATAAGAATACATTATAGAGAGATGCTTAAAGAGGAAGAGAAACCCAGGAGTTGACAAAAGAAATTGTTTGCAGGGCTTCCCTCTGGGAAGCATAAGAGCAGAACTTTGCCTTTTACTTCTACTGTTTTTTACTTTTTTATTTAAAACATTTTTTTTTTAATAGAAAGAAAAGTTAGTTAGGGACTAGCTCCCCACCACTAAAAGAAAATTATAATCGTCCCTTACAAACGATGAGAAAAATAACTGTGTTTGCTAATTCTTTCATTCAAGGCCATTGACATAAATCAGAATAATCTCAGCTATGTGATACTGGCACGATATGTAAGCACAATATGGTAATGTTTATAGTAATCAAACATGACTTACATCTTAGAAAGTCACGAGTGAAAAATTTATTATATAAATTCCTTTTATATAAAAATCATAGAATTAAAAAAAAATTTTTTTTTAACTAAAAAGTAAAGTGACTTGGTCCAAATATCCCAATGGTCTGTTTTATTGGTCTTTCTGTCTGGAAGTGGGGGACTAGGTCCTGGGCACCTTGGTGTCCCCATAGTGAGCCCTCATCAAAGGCTGCTGAGTTGAATGAAACATTACCGCATCCCTTCACGCAGGAACAGGACCTCATAGGCCACCAGGAAAGATGTGTACTCCAACAGGACACATCCCCATGCTCTCAGAGTATTGCTAGCTACTAAACAGAGATCATATCTACTAAGGGCTAATACTGCCATGCTCTGTATTTATGCTTGATCTTAGCCAAAAAGCTGAGAAGCAATGGACACTGTAGTTACAACTCAGAAAATACTTTGGCTTAATAAGGGATGCACATTTTGGAGTTATTATTTCATAAGCAGGAAAAATCTCTTTATTTAAGTTATAGCATAATGTAGTTAACTATTACAGTCTTTTTCAATTCTTACATTTTCTTACAACCGACATTCAATTCTTAAAACCAAGGTGATATATATCAACTGTGCTCTATCATCTTTTGGAGGGAGGGAAGACGTGTGTAGAACGGGATTTCACCTCAGATCGTGAACTGCTAGAACAAAACAGATGTGAGCAAAAATGCTTATTTCTGAACCAAAATGAAACTGGATGATTTATGCAGTATGAAAAGTAGTAGATTTAAGGAGAAGTCAAAAAAATTTCAAACACAACAAAACAACAACAATCTTGTGGTTAAGTAGAACTTATGATCCTATCATGAAACATAATTTTTAATAATCTCTCTACTCACATGCAAAATATTCTTTTACTTACAATGACTACTTTTAAGTATATGAATATTTTCTCTTTACGTAGGCTTAATGTATGTTGATACCATAGAATTCATCATTTCTCCAAAGTTTAGCCCCAAATCACTAATGATTTGGAAGATTTGTTGTAGTTAAAACTGCAGTCATGAAGGGCAAAAGCCCTTGTTTTTCAGCCTTTGTAAAAGAATCCATTGATGTAGCATGACAAGTAAGTACAATTTAGTGGCCTCCCGGTTTTTTTAAACAGGGGGCCTTCTTGGAGGACACACAAATAAAGTCAACACAGATCACCTCTGACCCCAGGCGTGGGGCCAGAGGTCAGCTCCCAGGGCTGTCCAAATTCCTTCTTTAACATAGTACAGTTCTGGCTCTTGTCTAGAGACACAGCCCTTGGATAACAGAGTTTTTCATTGGGAGAGAATTTGATGTGAGTGTCATAGGCCTTGTTAACATAATTCCATATTGTGTTGGCTAGGCAGGAGAACTTTTATTTTAAAAGGAGATTTAGGGATGCTTAAGTGACTCAGTGGTTGAGCGCCTGCCTTTGGTTCAGATCATAATCCTGGAGTCCCAGGGTCGAGTCCCGCATCGTGCTCCCTGCATAGAGCCTACTTCTCCCTCTGCCTGTCTCTCTCTCTCTCTCTCTCTCTCTATATATATATATATGTATATATATATATATATAAAATGAATAAATAAATCAATAAAAGTAGATTTATTGGGGATCGCTCTTTGTCCGCAGGGTGGGGAGTCCCTTCACTCTTCAGACTTTTCAGACTCTGCTTTTTTGTTTGCTGTTGCCAGGCCCCAATAAGTAGCCCTAATTCTTGGAAGCGATGATTGCATAACCGGAAAGGAACATGGAAGTCTTCTGATAGAACTTATTTTCTCCCACTGAGAGAAATGGGTTGAAAATAGAGGAAACATATTTCACACCTCCCATCATTTGATATTTTGGCTCCTCTTAGTTCCCAGTTTTGCTCTGAAAGAATCGGAATGACAAAAAAAAAAAAAAAAAAAAAAGGCAAGCTCTGCTTCACTGCAGCCAGTAGAGGAGCTCTAGGAATAACATGAATCACACTCTGTCTTAACATCAGCCAAAGAAGTTAATGATGAAGCGCTGAATTTTCACGTCAATAAAAATTGCATCAACAAGCAGGCAGTGGAGTTGTGTTCTCTACAGTACAAGCTGCCACTGTGGCTTTGGTCGGATGGGCCAAGGTGCACAGCATTCTTCCTGAACTTTCTCACCATGTGTGGATTTAGGCCTGTCTCTGAATGCCATCTGCCCCGGGGGACAGGACTATTGCAGCCTCCAAAGCTTCAAAGTCTGGGCAACATTCTAACTACTAAATGTGCCTTCGACCTCCAGAGTTGATTTAAGAGATGGGGCTGCATTGCTGTGGCTAAATATGATTATTTCTTTCTTTCTCTTAAGATTTTACTTATTTATTTGACAGAGAGAGAGCACAAGCAGGGGGAGCAGCAGAAGGAGAGGGAGAAGCAGGCTCCTCGTGGAGCAGGGAGCCCAACGCGGGGCTTGATCTCAGGACCCCGGGATCATGACCTGAGCTGAAAGCAGACACCTAACTGACCGAGCCACCCAGGTGTCCCTTGGTCATTCATTTCTGAAACTAGAAAATGCTGGTTCCTTTCTCCAAATGCACACCCCCACACACATTATAAAGGCATCTTCGAATGCCCACGTCAGAATGTAGTGAGGCAGGAAAACTGCTGTAGAGTATCCATTGTGAATTGTACACAGGCAACTGGCAAAAAAAAAATCGGAACAGTTGCCACCAGTGACCTTGGTGCTTGGTGTCCCAGTGCTAGAAGAGCAAACGTGGGTTTCCTTCTGGGGTTCCTCAGATGTGTGCAGCCACTGAAGTAACCAGAGAAAAATGCTCTGCTAAGAACAAAAACGTAACAAGGATAAGTAGCCATCAGTATCAGTAAAGTTTTAAAATACAGCAAGTGGTTCCCCCCACTCCCCACCCTCAAGCAGGCTCTGTGCCGAAACTTTATTTGCAATTAGTTGTTTGAAACCAATTAGTTGTTTGAAACCCGGAGCACATTTTCCCAAAGACATGTTATAAATGGTAGCTATATTCCAGGCAGGGCTCCGAAGCCTTTTTAACCCATGATGTCCCTAACATGCAGTCCTATACAATTAGCCAGACAGGAGCTAGCCACTGTACATCTCAGTGTTGATGCATTCAGCCACACGGAGAACACACACGCAGCCCCCCTCGCCACACTCTCGAGGAGCAGATGGTTAGTGAGGCCAGCAGGTGCACAGATGTCCTCCCTGCCAGGGGTGAATCAGGCTTTCCTGTCCCCTTCCTCCTCACCACGCCTAGCAGGGGGAGCCCCCTTCCCTGTGCTAAAGGAGACCTCCTCGGCCACACTGTCCGAGTTGGCGCTTCTCAAACGGGAACGTGCACATGATTCACGTAGGAGTTGCTAAAGTTGCAGATTCTGGCTCAGCACGCCTGAGGTGGGTTCTGAGATTTGAAATTTCAAACAGGCCCACAGTGATGTCAATGCTACTGGTCCACAGACCATACCTAGTACAGGCAGCAAGAGGGTGTCACATCATGGACTGGGGTCAGGGGGTGGGTGGCGCATGGCAGAGAGGGATGTCCCAAGTCATTGCAGAAGGGATGTAGCAGGTAAGAGAGCTGAGCTCTGCTGCTGGGGGGAAGCAGTGCATGGACCCTGGAGCTGTAAGGGCTAGCATTTTCACAGCATCATCTCACTAGAATGTTCTCCAGCCAGGGCAGGCAGTTTTGCAAGACCCAGCACTTAATCCTTGAAGAGCTAAGCTAAGCACAGTCCCAGGTGTCTTTTCTCCAAATGATTGCATGCAGCACTGCTTAACGAGCATCCTTTTTGTGAAAAGTGCAATATTAAAGCATAGTAGGAAATACTAAAATAATCAATGAAGACTAGATCATCCAGGAGCCTCACAATCTAGACCCTAGACCGTGTTTTAGTGTGTGAGTCACCGGAGGAATCAGCAGTTTTCCCCAGGATACCAAGGGTTTCTGGTTCAAGTGGGCAGAGATGTGCTTTGATAAACTCTGATCTGGACACACTGCCCCAGAGCAGCAAGGAGGGTAGGCCTGGTTTTAATCCTGTCTCCACCACTGACTTGCTGGATGTCCTTGAGCACATGCCTTTGTGCCTGAATGCCCTCTGTCCTATGGAAAATTGAGACTGAAATTAGTACCCACCTTCAAGGGTAGTAGGGGACTTAATTAAGTTATCCATGTAAAAGCCATAGACTCATAGAGTGCCCCAGCGGTCGCGGTAGTTGTTCAACGAGTCATTTGAGGTGATAGGCATGCAGTCCAATTTCCCATTTTGCCACTCACAACCTGTGTGATCTTGGGCAAGTGGTTTAACCTCTGTAGACCTCAGCATCCTTCCTTGTAGCGTGGAAATAATAATCAAATTACCTACCTTGTAGGTTGTTGGGAGGGTAAAAAAAAAGGGAAACTTGGCATAGCGTCTAGTGCAGAATAAGGGGTCAGTAAACATCGGTTACTGTTCTTACGGTGAGCAGAGCAGATGCCATCAGGACAACAGTTTCCAAACTGGCCTTGGAGAATTGTCGATTTTACAAAAATGTGTCTTGCAGGTGAGGAGGAGGCTGCTGTTCACTTCACCCACACTCCCTGGCCCCTTCAACCAAAGGGTCTCCACTTTCTTAAAGGTGTGATTTAGAAAGAAACGGTTTGAAAATCAGTCTCAGAGCTACGATGTGCTATGGGGCCATGGGGGGAGGTAAATGGTCTCCATTTCCAGGAAGTTGACATCTGCCATTTCTATTTCATTTCCTAAACAAAGATTGAAATAGCAGATGGCAAATTTAAAGAGCTACAGGTATGTCTGACCCGAAGTGATGGGAAGCTGAATTGAATTATGTAGGTAACGTTGGTCATTAGATGTACCGTGTTCGGAGTTCTCACTTTGCAGCATCTGCTGATATATCATATTCTGTTTTCTCCTCCAGATGAGCACCATGCCGGGGCTGCCGACCCGGCCCTGCTTCTATGATATAGATCTTGATACGGAAACGGAGCAAGTTAAAGGCTTGTTCTGAATGAACCCGACTTCCACAGAACCCAGTTCAGGTACGATGCTGTGCTTTCTACTGGCTTTTTTTTTTTTTTTTTTCTTTTTTCCTTCCTTTCTTTTAGTTTTCCTTTATTTGGGTTTTCTAATATATCACCGGTCACAAAACACAGTCTGATAAGTCATTTCCTGATTTGGTTACTGTGAATTTCTACCTAATAAGAGCGTGACTCCAGTCACTCCTAGATGTGGATATGCAGTTAGATGGGCTCCAGTCCAGTGAAAGTCAAATCATTTCCCCTTTGAATACAGATTTATTTAAGGCATCTCTTGCCAAAAAAAAAGGAACCCTGTAAACTCATAAAAAGAATATTTCCAGAATTAAAGTTATACCGTGTCCCTCCTCATTCATGTGAGTACAGTCTAAGAACACAACCCCTGCCCCACCCCACAGTGGATGCCCGGAAGCACAGATCGTACTGAACACCGTGTATACCATCCTTTTGCCTATACGTTACATGCATGTGATAAAGGTTAGTTTTCAAATTAGGCACAGCAAGAGATTAACAACAATAACTGCTAATAAAAGAGAGCGGGTCATAGCAAAATGCTGTAATCAAAGTTATATGAATGTGGTCTTTCTCTCTCCCTCTCTCAAAATATTTTATTGTACTGCACTTGCCCTTCTTCATGTGATGATGTGAGATGATAAAATGACTATGGCTACATGATGAGGTGATGTGAGGGGAATGACGTAGGTGTCGTGACATAGCTCTAGGCTGCTATTGACCTTTTGACACTAAGTCAGGAGGATCATCTTCTTCCAAACCACACTGATTGTTGGATAACTAAAACCATGGAAAGAGAATCCACAGATGAGGGGGGACCCCAGTGTCTGCAGTCATTTTGAAAGTATAACGTTACCTTTCTACCACCTACCTCTTGGTATACAGTTAGAATCCTGTGACGGAGGAATCTGGATTTGTTCACTCCGTAGGGCTGCCATAACAGAGTAGACAGCTCAAAACCACAACACTTATTCTCCTGAAGTTTTAGAGGATAGAAACCTAAAGTCAGGGTGTCAGCCAAGTCATGCCCGCTCTGAAACTGGTAGACTCTTCCCAACCTCTAGTAGCTGCCAGTAGTCCTTGGTGTTCCTCGGCTACAGCCACGTCACTTCTACCTCCACCTCCGTGACCAAAGCATTCTCCCTGTGTGCCTGTCTTCCCGTGGCATTCTCTTCTTGTAAGGACACCGGTCACATTGAATTAGGGCCCACCTTACTGACTTTATCTGGGGATCAGGACATCCACATATCTGTTCGGGGACAATTTAACCCATAACACTCACAACTGTGGCACAGCAGATGAATTAGGCTCTTATACCACTGGAAAGACACATGAAGACACACCTGGTTGTCTAAGGCAGAGGGCCCAGTGAGTCATAGGAAGGACAGAGCAGCAGAAATGAGACCCCTGGATGGCTCATGGCCCTCACAGTTAAGGGGTCAGGGTTCAACTTGGAGCTCCCTTAGGCAGCCCACAGGGTCCCTGGGTCTTATTCATGTCTGCCCCTCAGTACTCCAGCCACAACCTCCTGGCTACTGTCCTCACCTCCCTTCATGAAGAGAAATGACCACCCTCCTAATCATGCTCTCTGTAAACCCCATCAGCAGTTGTAAAGGCTTGAAGCAGTGTTTCTCCATCCCATATATCAAACATGTCCTCACCATATTTGCAAAACACATTCCTTTTTCAAAACAGACCCGGTGCAGTCTCCCCACTCGCTCCTTTCCTGTTCCTTAGCCCAGCACCCCACCCCGCCTTCTGCCAGCATACCATGGGCCTGCCAGACGAGCTTCCTTGACCTAAAGACACTTACCTCCAGTTCCCCGAGTTATGGCCCTGAGCCAGGCCTCCAGGATTCTCACTTTTGTTGGTTTCACTACCAGTAGTCAACATGGGGAGACCGTTTCCTCTTTTTGTAAGTCTTTGTTGCTAAAACGCTGAAGACCTAGGCTACAATGAGAAAAGTAAGGGACCATACCTCTGTGAAATTACATTAACACAGGTGTGGAATTGTTTGGGTTGGGTCGTATGTGGTGTTTGGTGCTATTTATATGTGCCCATCACTGAGGAGTGGGGGCGATATCTAGCTTTAACCATAACCGCATTTCATATCTGCGTCAGTACTGACAAAGAGAATTCCACAAAATAAACTAAAAAAGACTAATTTAACAAAAAAGCCTGCACACAGAAGCCTGGATAATGATGCTGTTTTGGTCTTTGGGGATAATTGTGCATTTCATGTCAAGAACCCATTGTGCCAAAAAAAAAAAAAAAAAAAAAGAACCCATTGTGCCATATTTCTGCCATTTGTCACTTTTTCCCAGTACCTAGTACAAGTGTGTATCATCCTTCGCCTCACGTAGATCGAACTTTTCCTGCCTTGTGATCCATTTTCATTTGTTCTCCAAGTGGGTAATAAAAACCCAATTATACCTCAGTTATCACAACTAAGACTCGGGTAATGTCGAGGGCTACATCCTTAGCTTTCTTATCACACTTAAATCGTTAGGTTTGTGTTCCCTAGCAAGCATTCCTCCGGATTTTATTTAAAGGCTGAGCAAGGGTTGGAGGTCAGCATCCCTTGGAGGCAGGTGCTGTCCCAAGAAGTTAGGTCCTTCCCCTGTGGTTGCGGAGCAGAGGTAGCTGCAGAGTGGCCCTGACTCACAGGCCTGCAAGCCTGTCTTTCTCCTGCTCAGCCCTGCCTCTCCTTCTGTAGCTGGCACAAGTCACTTTGCCATCCCCATCACACATCGTGCTGGCTTCAACCCAGCAAGATGAGTGGTTTTATTTCAGCGCCACGTAAACTCTGACCCAAGAAGGTCAGCAGCATGCTCAACTTGCACAGCTAATAAACACAAATGCCGAGACTTGGTCAGGATCTCCTTTCTCTACCTCACCCCACACTTTATGCCCAAACCAAAGGATGCCCTCTGCATCTCAGTCACAGAGTAAGTGAACTTTGTGCCATTCTAGAAGATGGTAACCAGTTATTTGCACAGACCTATAATTTTGGGATCACTGGGTGATTTTTTTTATATATATATATAACCAAAGATAATTATTTGGGCATTAAAAGCTATGACTTTGTCCAAGTTCTCTTCAATTCAAGTATAATAGGGCTGTCTCTCGTTGAGCTCTCTCACTGAATGTCACTTTCCCTTCCTACTCGCTCATCCAGGGCTCCTCCCTGCTCCGTGAACTGCCCAATCCCGTTTCTAGGCTGGTTGGGCAGTGGTTCAAAACCCCATCACTTGACCCTGCTTACGCAACTGAAAATGGATCCAGTGTCACAGGAGCAAGCCACGGTTCAAAGCAGATATTCCTTCTCAAGGGCTCCCCAGGATCATGACCCCACAAACAGTCTCTCTGTTCTGTGCCCTCACACGTAGGGCAGTCCAGGAGCACCTCCACTAACAGTCAGAGAGGTCTGTGGCTAGTAAACGTACAAAAAATTAAAATGTTAACACTTGGGTGATAGTCTACTTAGACATTTGGGCAACAGAAAAGGAAATGTCTGGCTGGTTGCTCTGCTCCCACAGCAGTCAGATTCCAGATAGTTCCATGCACTCAGCTACAGAGCAGCACGCTCGTTATACTTTGTGGCACGTGTTGCAGACGTGAGCCACATGGAAGACTGCACTCCATTGACGACTGTTTCTTTCTTTCCACTTCCTCCCTCTTCCTGCTTACTTCACCCTCTAGGGAATAGTGTGAGACTTCATATGAACAGGAGATGCCAGGAAATCACCAGAATGTGAGCTCTTGCTCCTTGCCAGGGCTTCCCTGTGGTGCTTTCACTATTGTTCGAAGAAGAGCATGATTCATTCTTCTGGATGGCACCAAACAGAACTAATTAAAATAAGTTGTTTGTCCCAATGAAACTGATCCTGCCACATTACTCTTCAGTCTTTTGTTTGCAGATGGTTGGAGTTGGAGCTTTGATTCCCCCCACCACCACCCTTTTGGTTTCTCATTCTGAACCTTTCTCATATTTCTGAGCCTCAGCAGGCTTCAGATGGACAATAAAGTCTGGCAGATTTCCTGAAGAATGCAAAGACTCCCTTACTTCGTCTTGATGTGCAGTTATGTTGAGTACATCAGATTGACTCGAGTCCTGCTTTAATGTTATTACCAAAAGAAGTTTTTCTTGAACTGCACGTGCAAAAAAGAAGAATATAATACCAGCTCACTTCTTCCCTAAGCTGCCTGTGAGCAGAAATTTTCAGTGATATTTAATAATCATAAATGGATTAATCTTAATCTTGAGAGTGTGGTTGCTGCCTGCAGCCCTTCTGCGGTCAGGGTTTGTCATTCCCAGTTGGCAAACCACAAGGTTTCAGGGTTCCCATGGTAGCACCTGGGCTCTGTGACTTGGGTCTTTTTCTTTTCTTTTCTTTTTAATTTAAATTTGAGTTAGTAAACATATAGTGTGATCTTGGTTTCTCGAGTACAATTCAGTGATTCATCACTTACATAAAACACCCGGTGATCATTAAAACTGTCTTTTCAAGGAACAGCTCAGGGATCCCTGGGTGGCTCAGCGGTTTAGTGCCTGCCTTCAGCCTAGGGTATGATCCTGGAGTCCTGGGATCGAGTCCCACGTCAGGCTCCCTGCACGGAGCCTGCTTCTACCTTTGCTTCTATCTCTACCTCTGTGTGTGTGTGTGTATGTGTGTGTGTGTGTGTGTCTCGTGAATAAATAAATAAAATCTTCAGGGAACAAAAAAAAAAATCTTCAAGGAACAGCTCAAAAACTGTTGATTGTCATTAAACTCCAAGAAAAAGTCAGTGAGTACAGCACCTCAAGCCATCCTTAGAGTATACAATTAGAAGCCCAAACCACTTAAATAAAAGATGATGGTGACTAAATCTAAAGATGCCCTCTTTAACATCTCATTGACATCTGAAAGGTGGTAATAATCAAATCTCTCCTATCTAACTAAAATGGAATATTTTGAAGTTTAACAATTGGGAAATTCTTAACTCCCTTTCAAAGAAACTTTTTGGGATGTCTGGGTGGCTCAGACGGTTAAGCATCCGACTCTTGATTTCAGCTCAGGTAATGATCTCAAAGTCCTGAGATCAAGTCTGCATTGGGTTCCACCGTGGGCATGAAGCCTGCTTAAGATTCTCTCTCCCTCTGTCTCCCCCACTGCTCACACGTGTGTGTGTATGTGTGTGTGCACATTCTCTCTCTCTCACCCCTTCCCCTCAAAAAAAAAAAAAGAAGAAAAAAAACTTGTTTGGGCACTCTGGTTTCTTACCAGTCCCATACCAAGATAGAATGTTTCATATATTCTGTCTTCATAAAATTCTGATATTGGATTTGGTTTTTTTTATGAATAACTAGATAACAATAAACAGCTGATTACTTTTTAAATTCTCACCATAGCTATTGCATTTCCAATTCGTAAAATCTATATTCAGACTTTCTGTACTTCTACCAACACTCTGACTCTTCTTAAAATGTGGAACCACATACTCTCAGCCCCTTTAAACACAAAACCACTGGATACTAAGGTCACGTGGCTAACCAGCTGGTCTTCCACGCATCTCACGTTTGGAAGGTCTTTCCAGACTTGCTCTCCTGGGGTTATTTCCAGGCCACTAAGCCCACCCTCATCCCCCTCACCCTCCTTCCCTCCTCACAAGTCACTGAGCCTCAGGTCTAGGATCATCAGAGCCACCAAATGACGCTGGCCACCTCTCTGAAGGGGTGAGGTCTGCAGCAGGCAATCTCCTTTCGTAATCTCAAAAATATTTTTTTGTTAATGATTATGCTTGCAGTGCTTCTGTCTTCTGTTTACTTCCCTGACATGAATCAGGTGCCAGGGGAGTGTTCTGAGTCCCTTGTCTTCATCACTGTCTTCTGTTCTAAAGCTAAGCAAGCATCCTTTCTGGCTCCAGACCCCTCGCTCATCTGTGGGAGGCTGACTCACTGTATTCCAGCCAAGTGTGAACTCCTGGCCCAGCAGATAAATTCTTCCATGCACAAATTCAGGTTAAAGTCCAAATCCTTGCCTTTATATTTCTTCTGCAGTGGTGAACACGTATATTCAGGAAATGAGGTGTTTGTTCTTTCTAAAATGTTGTTTGTTCACTTTTCTAAGAGATTGCAGGTCCAGCAGTGTCCAAGAGTCTTAATATTCCTTGAGAGAAAACAGCAAAGCTTTAACATCAGTAAGAAGGCCCAGATCTCCTCCCTTCTATTCGTGCCCTAAATGCATTTTTCAGACCTGCTTTCTGTGCCTACTATAAAAGAGAAACCAAAATCAAAGACGACAGGATTCCTAATCTAAAATCCTGAGTGTTCTCACTCAGCAGGATCCTAGAGACTGTGGAGCCCAAATTTAGAATCTTGGAATTTCTGCTTGATGTTTTCAGAGGTTCAGAGTGCTGCCTGCAGGGTCATGCTGACTCGGTCCCAGAGTGATGCGGAATCGAATTCTCCACTGCTTTTAAAAGATTCCAGATAGGGATCCCAGCCTCGTCTTGGGAATAGAATTGCTTATCTGCTGTTGAATTTTCTTATAGTCTCCAGCTTTTTTAGAACTCTATTAACAGTTTAACACCATAGAGTAAAACGCTGCTCTTAAACCCCTGAAACATGTTTTGTGTCTCAGGCTCCCAAAATGCAGACAACTCCTCGCCTTTTGCTGCTGTTGGAGAAGAAAGCAAATCTGAAATATGCTTCTTGCGCAACGCGGGAGAAATGGGGAAACAGGCCAAAGATTTATTCTTCGTTCAAGACCGAATTCTGTGTGCAACCGAGTACAGTGTCCGGTGAAAGGACCTCCACCGGGTTTGAAAGCAACTAATTTATTTTCCATTTCAGCAGAGTTTACATTATTTCCCATTGCTTACACTTGAGAATGTTTATTTTACGAGGACTAAGGGATTAAGAGAGCGCGAACGAAAAGGTAGCATCTTCTACTCTGGAGTTTTCTATGTTGTCTTTGAACTGCAAATAAACATGTATCTAGAAAACCAATCAGTAAGTTTTTCCATGCCAGATAAAACTCTCTGCTCTCTAGAGATAACTGTTCACACTGGGGTTGTGACCCGACACTGATTTTCTAGAAAATTATGAATGCAACCAGGGCTTTGTAAACCCAACAAGAAAGAATTCTCACTCACATAGACACACACACACAAATACATGGTCCATTGTGACAACGTCTGACTGCCAGACAGTCGTAATATACTATAGAACAAAGTGCATTTTATATCCAGAACTGTTTTTCAGTGCCAGTGAAGTTTACATCACTTAACATAGAAACTAATGGGTTGATGCTCATTTCTTCCCCCAATGAACGAATCTCAGTGGCCATTAAGCTTTCAAAGGCCTGTAGGGCAAAGGAAGGAGACTCTGAAAGGTCAGGTGTTTGGCAAATGTTTTTCCATTTGTCCAACCCTTCATCCATAGGGCAGAATGTTCTATGGCCTGTACCCACTTCCCGGGAGTTGCTGACCCTTTTTTGTTAACATTTTTTCCTACAGTAACATAAAATTATATAAAAGTTAAGACAAAACCTAGGATTCAGGAAAAAACAAGAAGTGATTGTCCTCTAAGCTGTGTAAGTAAAATAGTCACCATAAATATCCTAAATGTCCCGCAGGCACATCCTGCAGGAGACCTCACCACCGGATCTTTCCTGTGGTCCTTGCACAACACCCTTCAGTGACCCTGCTCATTAGTTGCTCTGCCCAGAATGTGTCCTTATGCACAGTTCATTTGTTCCGAAACATAGCTTAATAACTAGAAAGCCTCCCCACACAAAGACTGGGTCTCGAGAATGATCTTGCTTGGTGTTTCTGAAGAGTGTGTGGCACACACCCCCTCCCCACCCTTTACCTGGGAGTACACCTCTCCAAACACACAGTCAGCTAGTGGCCTCCGTATCTAACTCTTCTGAGATCTGAACAGTCCACAGTAAACTTGTTCTCTGTGCGAGGCCCTCAGTAAGCAGTCTTGCTCATGAGTTCATTTTTGAGCAGTTGCCTTCTGTTATTTGACTTCTTATAATTTCCCTCTGCTATTTAGTTTCATTTTCCATTTTTGTAAGTGTCTTAGAAAATATATTTTTAGAAACTTATATTCCAAGGGCTTTAGACCAGAGACTTCTTTCCTTACCTCCTTCCACCAGACAGTTCGCCAGTTCATCGAAAAGAAAAAAATAGAAGCATCCCGCACACAGATGTGGAAGAGCTTTTCAAACACTCACAGTGAAGGACCTGTAACCCAAGTATTGCTGCACCCCAAACTCTTTTCCCCATTGTGTGGCCTCATTTACCTCCCCTAGATGTCCTACCTGTGCACTCTGATGGATTTGTCTTCTCCCATTCGCTCACCTGCTACAGTGCCCTCATGCCAAGTGATAAGCAGCCTCCACTGACAAGAAGGGGCTGCAGCAGGTTCATCAGTGGGCTTAGCAACTCAATGACTTGAGGCATTCATGGACTGGAGGTGTTATTTTAGGGAAGAGCTCGTTATCTCCCATTTGTTCTGAGGCCAAGGCATAAGGAAAAGCAATCATACCACCTTTGACGTGGTGGATTTAAGTGAGAAGACTTCCCCAGGAGTACAGATCCTGATTTCTCTCTGCCTCTAATTGTAATGTGAGAAACCACTTACCAGAAATGGCAGGGGACCCTGGTGACACCCTGGCACAGACAAGCGAGCTTGCTCCCTCTGCTTGCAGGC
Source organism: Canis lupus baileyi (assembly GCF_048164855.1). NCBI lineage: Eukaryota > Metazoa > Chordata > Mammalia > Carnivora > Canidae > Canis > Canis lupus. Next base: position 42,388,876 of record NC_132838.1, read on the forward strand.
CTGTAGCAGCAACCTTTGCAAAGGTTAAGACCCAGACCAGAAGAAGCCTCTAAAAGCTCCCAGGGGAACACACCGCGCGTGCTGGGGCGGGGGGGGGGGGGGGGGGGGGGATTAACTGCTAATGAGGGAGAGAGGAATGCGGACTCCAGAAAATAGATAGCAGCAAGGCAATTAGCCAATCTATTCATTAGTAGACCCCATTAAAACAATATATGAGTATTCCTCACAACATATATCCTCAGGTCTGACATTAGCCAGATTTTTTGTTGTTCATTTTTTTAATATATATAATTTACACATTCCCATAAATAAGAGGGTATATGACATTTACCTTATTTATTCCAGAAAAATCTGCATACACATTCTTGTCCATTGCTTTTACATAAATATATATGTACATGGGGGTACAAGTTAACTAATAATACGTGCACTTTCTAGCATTTGTTACGAACCTAGAATACATATCTATTGAAGTGGACTACTGTGGCAGACCAGTTGGTTAGTAAACAGACCTTCATGTGGTTCCTTAAACTCTAAAAGGCAAACACATACACACACACCCGCAAAGAAGCTCTTCTATAGCTACACTTTAAACAGGGGAGAACAGACTAGAATTCAGGATTCCACAAACTTGAATGGAGGAAAAGAATTTCCATCTTTGTTTTTACTGTCCTCTAACTGATATAGCAATTCCTTCAATTATGAATGTTGACAACAAACCACAGCAGTAAAACAGTACCTATGTCTGCCACCAAGAGAAATCACTGATATTTTAATGTTACATTCCACTTTCTGCAGATATTCAGAGTAGCATTGATGCTCCTCATGAGCTCAAAATGATGGCTACTAGACCAGCCACCACCTTGTTACATCACGTGTAAAAAAAGAGCCACATACATTGCTATCAGCAAATTTGATTACCTTTCCAATATTTTAATAATCACATTTCACTCTCATCGGCTTGCTTTAAACTCATACGTGGCATTTAAAACATTATTCCGAGGAGTGGTGTACAGATTTCACTGCACTGTTGACAGGATCCATGCCACAATAAAGGTTATGATGTAATTCCAACAGCCTAAATCCTGGTTCTATGGCAGCATTGCAGTGCTCTTGGATGTTGATGCGTCTACATTTGTGTCCCAGGTCATTCCTGAGAGTCTCTCCTCCATCCAGGGCTCCTGGTCTGAATCTGAAGATTCTTGTTCTGGGAGTGGTACAGGCAATATAAAAGAAGCCTAATACAGATGATATAAATGAAGCTCTGGAAACTGCAGTGTCATGTCAGTGTAAGAAAAGGAAGTGAACAGGGATGCTGGGTGGCTCAGCAGTTGAGCACCTGCCTTCGGCCCAGGCATGATCCTGGAGTCCTGGAATCAAGTCCCACATTGGGCTTCCTGCATGGAGCCTGCTTCTGCTTCTGCCTGTGTCTCTGCCTCTCTCTGTGTGTGTGTGTGTGTGTGTGTGTGTGTGTGTGTCTCGTGAATGAATGAATAAATAATAAAATATTTAAAAAGAAAAAAAAAAGAAAAGGAAATGAACATACAAGTTCCACGACTGAAGGGCTCATATTAGGGCATTCCCCACCATATCCCTAATCCACAGAAATTGTGGGGTGGATTTCACAGCCTAGATGGATTGCCCTGAGACCCCAGATCATAATTAGGACCACTCTTAAAAGAAAGCCTTCATGTTCAGATTTAGCTATTGGTCAATTAGATTTGATTTGACGTCAAGCCGTTATCCATCAAGAGATCTGCAACATTTCTGCTAAAGCCCATAAACTTCCTGAGAGCAAGCCAGTGTCCACAACCCTGGGCAGATAACCATCGGTGATTGGAGCTGGGATACAGCTAAATAGCCAGAGTCCCCCTACTGGACAGCTATTCATGCAATGTGACCTACGGATGCATTATGTTTTGAACGTGCACTAAAATAACCATAGGTTCAAGAGACTATTCTTTGGATAGTCTTAATGATTACTGCTGGGCATACAGACCTCAGTCAAATGGTTGTTTCTAAGACAAAAGGTGGATGTCATGAACCAAAAGAATGGGGAAAACACTTGATAAAGTGAGACCATGTCATTGAGCCTTCAGCAGGAGAACCAAAAAAAGAATGAAATTCTTCCCGTGATCTCAGTCTTACCATTGTGGAAAGTCATCCCAGGTCATCTAATGCTCACTCCTCTCTGCTGCATAAGCTCTGGGGTAGGCCTTATGCAGGACCTCTCCAGGTCCGAAGTATGGTCTCCTGACCTAGCATTGCTTCCCAGAGTCCCAGGCCATGGGTGTGCCCTTTCAGCTATAATTTTTCATGGAGCAGCACTGTGACTGGCTACATCCGGTGTAATCAAGGTAAGCTAAGTGCGTAGGAACTAGTTGAATGCAGAAATCCTCTCTGGACAATTAACAGACTCCAAAGCATTTAGGCTACTTTTATAGGTGTTTGGTTCTATTTTGTTTTGTTTTCTACCTGATCCCAGGACTATCTGCATTAAAACTACCTGAGATTAAAAATGCAGATCCCAAAAAAAAAAAAAAAAAAAAATGCAGATCCCTGTCTCCATTTAGATCTAATAAATTGGACTCTCTTGGGTCCTGAGAATCCATATTTTGACAAGTTCACTAAATTTTTCTCCTGCATACTAAAGTTTAAAAATAAACTGCAAATCCACATTTGCATCACCATTGTACCTAGCACAATGTTTAACAGGTAGACAAAGCTAAACAAATACTTGAAAGAATGAGTAGGGGCTCATGGGTGGCTCAGTGGTTAAGCATCTGCCTTCAGCTCAGGTCCAGATCCCGGGGTCCTGGGATTGAGTCCCACATCAGACTCCCCACAGGGAGCCTGCTTCTCCCTCTGCCTGTGTCTCTGCCTCTCTCTGTGTGTCTCTTATAAATAAATAAATCTTAAAAAAGAAATGAATGAATGAATGAATGAATTAGTAAATATTTATAGCCAGCAAGCTCCTGGCCCTCTGTGGCCCCACCTGGGTGTTAGGCATCACCATTACATCCTCTCGATTCCTGATACCCCTTCAGAGCCAAGGAATTCAGTGTTTTTTCTCGAATTTCTTCCCTGCCTTACTCAGCTTTGGCCTCTCAAGCTCCCCAAGCATCTCAAGTGTAATCCTGACACCATCTTGGCAACCATAGACCGTTAGGAAGGCTCGGTGGACAATGAATAAGTGTATGGGGTGGGTCAAATTCAGATCTCCCATCCAAATCTTGTCTAACAGTCCAGATATGTTGAGCAAGGCTCACACCATGCTCAGGGGGTTGGGGAGGACAGTTGGGCTGAGGGAGAGGAGGCAGTCAAAAGATCCCAGAAGCCACTAGAAGTACTTGGAGGGACGGGGTGGGGGGTTGGGGGGGAAGCAGGACCACCTGCAAATGGCTTGAGCTGGCCCTGGGGTGATGACTTTTCACCATGTGCCAGGCGTGGGTATGTATGCATGCGTTGAGTTCATTTTCATAAAATCACACTTAGTGGTGGGCTTCCCTTCTCTTTAGCACCCAGATTTGTATTTTAGTCTCCTGAGATGCTTTGCAAATAAAAACTTGCAAAAACCTTGTCAAACAGTATTTCATAGCAGGATTAGGAGACTATGGACAGGCTCTGAAAACAGCCCATGCCCCCTCCGTTTTGGCAGGGCACAGCCCGGAGAAGAGGGATGTCATTGCCCAGACTGAGTTTGAGGTTAGAGTGTTTATGTAACAAATCCGCTAACTTTAAATATTTCTCGTGGTGGGTTAGGGCCTCAAACCTTTGCCCGGCCCACCACCCTGAATGTCAAATGTTTACTCAGCCCTGTGTGGGCACCTCTATTTATGTGAAAGGACCCTGCGAGTTTAAAGCCTGTTAATATTTTCAATCACACCTCCTGTTGCTTACGTATTTTACAATAAGGATGGCAAGGACAATTTTTCAAAACAATCAGACCACTTAAATTTGTGTGTGCACTGATGAGCTGATACATTTAATGAGTGTTCATTTGGCAAAGTCTTACAATTAAGGAATTTGTCTTCCCCAGAGAATTAAATGAGCCCTGATAATTTTACTCCAAGTCAGCCTCTTGATTACCAACCCCCCTTGACAGAGACAGTGTGTCCCAGACCAACAGCCAAACAGACACCCTGAAGGGACTGAACGGATTCTCCTGGGTCGAGAACAAGCCAACTGTATGAGAAGTGATGCTTTCCAACTTCATCACGGACTTGAGAGCCAAAGAATATTGCAGGGGCCAGATGAAAAAATGCTGAATAACTCCCCGACTCCTCCCAAGGCTTTTTATACTTTGGCTTCATTACCAAGTTTGACATGTGAATTCCCAGAGTATCAGACACCCTCGAGCTCAAATGTTGAGTCCAGAAGTGCCTTCCAGAGGCAAATGTAAATTATTTGGAAATTATTCGTGCCACCTAGCTCCCCGTTAGAATGGATAATTGGCCAACTGTCAATATGTATAAACAGAAGTGACAGACAGAAACACCTACAACAAACCACAGACGAACAGAAAAAAAAAAAAATCCACCGAGGTGCCGAATAATCAGGGTGGAGGGGAGCCAAGGGAGGTGGGGGGCCCTAGCTCTGAAGTGGTGAGCAAGCTGGGGCTGAACTGGGAACAGCCCGGGGCGGGGAGGGGGGGTGCGGTGAGCAGGGGCCACCCTGGCAGGGGAAGGCGGATCCGCGGTGGCTTCTGGCTTCTGACAGATCCCAACTCGGCGAGGCCACAGTGACAGACGGAGCCGTGGCCAACGCAGAAAAATAGAAAGTATGCAACGTATGGACGTTTGAGGTCCTCCTGGAGCCGCATGGAAACCCATTCCATGGACAGCACTGCACCCCAGGACGGCCGCCCTGTGCCGGGCGCCAGGGGTGCGAGGGTCCCTAGGGGCAACATCCCCGCCGCCAGCGGCCACCTGGGAGCACGATCATGCCCCTTGGGAAGTGGTTTGGGACTCCCCGGTTTTAACATTAGAGGGGTCAAAGCAGCTGGTTAGAACACACAGGTTGTTGTTTTTTTTTGTTTTTTTTTTTTTTATTCATTCATGAGAGACACAGAGAGGCAGAGACACAGGTAGAGGGAGAAGCAGGCTCCATGCAGGGAGCCCGACGTGGGACTCGATCCTGGGACTCCAGGACCAGCCCTGGGCCGAAGGCAGGCGCCAAACCGCTGAGCCACCCAGGGATCCCCAGAACACACAGCTTTTAAGAGGAAAGGAATGTGATGCCATCCCCCGAGAACAGCCCCCTTCACCCCCCTTCACCCCCGTGTTCCAGCTGAAATACTCGAAGGTACCCAACAATGCAGAGCTCCATCCCAACCCGACGACGTCCTCAGGCCAACCTGAGGACAGAAGCCCATCCAGCTGGCGCTATTGATGGTTTCTAAGGACAGATCAAGCCATGAAAAAGTTCAGTTCTTGGCCGAGTTTGAAGTGGGAGCAGCAATTTGAGCAGCTGCCCCTCATCCGTGCAGACACCTGGCAGCGGCTGGCAGCTCCCAGACCGTCCCCAGTCCCCACCCCTGCCACGCAGGGTAACAACTGTCTACAAGAAGGCTCCCAGCCACCCGGGTGGCTCAGTGGTTGAGCATCTGCCTTCGGCCGAGGGCTTGATCCCAGGGTCCCAGGATCGAGTCCCACATCGGGGTCCCTGCAGGGAGCCTGCTTCTCCCTCTGCCTGTGTCTCTACCTCTGTGTCTCTCATGAATAAATAAATAAAATCTTTTTAAAAAGGAAAAAAAAATAAGCAACCTCTCCAGACCAGGACTGTAAGATCAGTGTGACCAACATGGGTGAACGTCCTAGAAGGCAGACCTGTGAACCAGGCCCCTAACCCAGAGGATGGAAGTGCAAAGAGTTGTTGTTTGTACAACCCCATCTCCCCCACCCTCCGTCCCGGGCCCCTTCCCCCTCTCCTTCCTGGTGCCCTTGACCACCCCTCCATGCCTCAGGGATGCCCTTTCCTTCCTGCTCCACCCTCCCAGGCCCTGGGTCTGGGCTCCCAAGCATAAAGCCCCCTTGCCTGGGCCCCGGGTCTTTGTACAGAACTGCTGAGGACAGACAGGGCCAGTTCTCACCATTTCAAATATCATCTCAGGGACAGAGAGATTCTGATTCTTAGAATGCAACCACAGATTCACTCCAATAAGGCTGAACTTTTAATGCAGTTTTCACCACAACCCAACTATTTCTCATCTTTGCATTATCAAATTAAAAATATATCGTCAAAGGGCACCTGGCTGGCTCAGTTGGTAGAGCACGTGATTCTTGAACTCCGGGTCATGAGTTCAATCCCCATGTGGTGGGGTGTGGAGCCTACTTAAAAATAATAATAATAATTTATTATAAAATAATAAAATATTTTTTTAAAAAACAAAAAATATATCATCAAGGATATCACTGTCATTCTAAACCACAGATGGGATTGTTTGGTTTGGTTGTTAATCGTAGCAATGAAATGGACTCTGTGCAATTGCAGTTTATCCCATTTTTAAAACCTGTTTCTTTTTTTTTTTTAAGATTTTATTTATTTATTCATGAGAGACACACAGAGAGAAAGAGAGAGGCAGAGACACAGGCAGAGGGAGAAGCAGGCTCCATGCAGGGAGCCCGACGTGGGACTCGATCCCAGGTCTCCGGGATCACACCCTGGGCTGAAGGCAGGTGCTAAACCGCTGAGCCACCCGGGCTGCCTAAAACCTGGTTATTTCTACCATAACAAAAAAGAATTCCTCAAAATTCAAATATAGCATTACCCTACGACCCAGTGATTCCACTCCTAGGTGTACACCCAAAGAATCGGAAACAGGGACTCAAACAGAAACTCGTTCATCCATGTTCACAGCAGCATCATTCACAACAGCCAAAAGGCGGAAACAACCCCAGCGTCCATCGACAGATGACTAGATAAACAAAATGTGGTCTATCCACACAATGGATGTGGCTGGTACGTGTGCCATGACATGAGTGGACCGTGCGAACATCATACTGAGAGAAGTAAGCCAGATATAATAGCACAAATATTGTGTGATCCTACTTTTATGAAAATATCTAGAGTGGGCAAATCCGTAGAAACAAAAAGTGAACTCGAGGTTAACAGTCCGGGATACAGAACTTCTACTTGGGTGATAAAAAATCTGGGAATTAGGGAGTGGTGATGCTTACACGATGTTGTGAAGGTCATTAATACCATTGAATCGCACACTTTTCTTTTTTTAATTTAACTTGCCAGCACATTGAATAACACCCAGTCCTCGTCCCATCAAGTGTCCCCCTCAGTGCCTGTCACCCCAGTCACCCCATCCCCCCACTCTCCTCCTCGTCTGCAACCCTTTGTTTGTTTCCCAGAGTTAGGAGTCTCTCAGGGTTTGTTTCTCTCTCTAATTTTTACCCACTCAGTTTCCCTCCTTTCCCTTATAATACGTTTCACTATTTATTTGAATTGTACTTTTTTAAATGGTTAAAATAGCAAATTTTGTGTTTTGTGTATTTTAGCACCAAAAAAAATTTGAAAAAAAAATCAGGCTTTTTTTGAGTATGACAATTTTTGGCTACAGAGTAATTATCATTTTTACTGGCCTATATGTAAAGCCATCATTGGGCAGCCCGATGGCTCAGCAGTTTAGCGCCGCCTTCAGCCGGGGCATGATCCAGGAGTCCCAGGATCGAGTCCCACGTTGGGCTCCCTACATGGAGCCTACATGGAGCCTGCTTCTCCCTCTGCCTGCGTCTCTGCCTCTCTCTCTCTCTCTCTGTCTCTCATGAATAAATAAAATCTTTTTAAAAAAATACTTTTAAAAAATAAATAAAGCCATCAAAATGACATTATTTCCAACACACAACTCCAGTTCTGAATGTCTTTAGAACACAGCCGACGTGAGCAGCGCCTCCCCGCAGACGGCCTGGGGATGCCCTTAGCTGGCGGATGGGGCCAGAGCCAGCGGCAGAGCACAACCCCCCGCCTCATCGCACCCAGCCCTGGGCTTCCTGCTGGAGCAACTGGCCACACTGCTCACCCCCAGAAATCCTCAGTTTCCCCATCGCACGATAACAACAGCAATTATTTTGCAGAGTTGTGGCGAAGATAAAGTGTGTTGTAAGTGTAATGTGCTTATACAGTGCTGGCACACAGGAGCGCTCACAATTAAGCTATTATTCTTATTCATATTATCAGGACAGAATTCAGTCGTTTTTAATGAGTAATTGAAATGTAAGGGGAAAACAATGAAAAAGCACTGACAACTCCAGAGACAGAAACTGCCAAGGACGGAACTCAGTCCTGGGAGACGGGAGGGCACAAAGCCCTCCTGCTCACTCCCTGCCGGCAGGGCTGAGCCTGCTGGTGGCTCCCTGGGGAAGCAGGACGAGCCCACTGGCACTTTCTTGGGGTCCTTCGGCCTGACCCGGAGGCAGCCCCTGGTTCCCGGGAGCCGTGAGTCACAGCTGTGGGCAGTGGACCTAGTGTGTCCTGTCGTTGTAGTCCTGCTGGCTCTTCTCACGGGCACCTGGTCGGTCCTGCTCCTGGGGTGCATCACCAGTTTGGACCCCTTAACTCCCTGATATTCCCTTAACTCTCCAGGCTCTCAACAACCGTGCCACCCCAGGCCCCAGACACCCAGAGAGATGTTTGACGTGGCTCCTCGGTCGGTCTGGCTTAATACTGGACTTGCCAGCAGGTGCCTGGCCTGATGCGAAAGCGCTGCAGGGAGAAAAGAGCATGCTCAGACAGGGTAACGAGTAGCTCTCTCATCAACAGACGGGGTTCCAGGCTGCTCTTTGTGCAGATGATACAGGATCAGCCGTCTCCGGTAAGAAAGAGCACGTTTCTTGCTTCCCGTGTTACTACTGTGGCAGCAGCGCCAAAACTCAATGCGAGACCGACCACAGGATCCTGGAAGCTGGGAGGCCAGTGGCTGGAAGCCCAAGTCCACACTGTAAAAACGAGTCCTAGAGATTTGGGGGGCTCCTCTCCAGCTGGCACAGGGCAGCGTAAGCGCACCCCAGGGATGGAGAGCGGAAAACAGCACCCGCAGACCCAAAATGAACAGTGTTCCTAAGGAAAAGCTGTGGAAAATAATGCGATGCTCCACCCATAGGTGAAGATAAGGAGGAAAGTCTGAGGTTTCATGTCATAACTATCAGTGAGGCTGTCCTGGACATTTCTTTTCCCAATTCATAATCTCTCCTTTTTTTTTTTTTCTGACTCAAAAGTACACTAATTGGGGCGTCTGGGTGGCTCAGTCGGTTAAGCATCCAACTCTTGATTTCAGCTCAGGTCTGGATCTCAGGGTCGTGAGCTCAAGCCCCACATTGGGCTCCAGGCTGGGCATGGAGCCAACTTAAAAAAACAAGAAACCAAAATCCAAAACTACACTAATCATTGGTTAACGGGGATGAATTTCAGTACGTGAAACGGAAGACGTTCCGGAGGTGGGTGGTGGTGATGGCTGCACAGCAGTGGGAATGTACTCTGAGCCGCGTACTTAAAAATGGCCAAGATGGTAAATTTTATGTTGCATATATTTTGCCACTTGATACAGTTTCTTCAAGTATGGTCATTATCAGACACCTACAAAACTTTTCACCCGTTCGATACAAACTTTGTCTCCTCATTCTTACCCATTCTACCTCTGGGCCTTGGGTAAGCTCCAGCTCAGATTACCAAATTCTACTCTAATTATGTGACCTCGAACAAGTTATCTCACCTGTCTGGTCTTTTGTGACCTCAGTTATAAAATAAGAAGTTGGAAAAGAATTGTCTGTTATGGTCTCTTACAGCTCTGGTAGCGGAGATTTTTTTTTTAATTTTTATTTATTTATTTGAGAAAGAGTAAGTGAGAGCACAAGCAGGTGACAGAGGGAGAGGGAGAAGCAGGCTTCCTGCTGAGCACAGAGACCCACGCAGGGCTCGATCCCAGGACCCCGGGATCATGAGCCGTGCTGAAGGCAGACACTTAACCGGCTGAGCCACCCAGGTGCCCCAACAGTTGAGAATCAATAACAACTACCATTTACTGAGAGCATGCCATGAACCAGGCCGCCTGCTACACGTTTTACCAGCATGACCTCATTCATTCTGCACTAGGTCCCCTGAGGCTGCTCTGATTATCCTCAGCAAACTGACGTTTAGAAGGTTTGGAGCCTTGTCCACCAACAAGTGAGGGAGCGGGAGGAGCAGGATTTGATCACAGTTCTGAGGGACTCGGCAGCAGGATGCACGTCAGAGCCAAACCCCCAAGGAGCTTTCTCCCTGGAAAAACTATTAGCCTGGAAAATAAGACCTGCATCCAGCCAGGAACCGTTTCTTCAGTGCTTTTTTCCTCTGCTCGGTGATGATGCATCAGGGATGGCAGGCTGCAGGGCACGGGCAGGAGGCTGGACAGACCAGCTGGTCAGTATACTGGCTCTTGAGAAGTCTGGTCTTTACAGTACATCTCATTATTTCGTCCTAAGCTAGTGAAATCCCCTCCAAATTAGATACATTCCTATTTCAGTGTGATTAAAATATGTATGGAAAACAGGCATTATTTTTAGATTATACTTGCTCCGAGTCCCACTACTAATATATTCAAGAGGTGGTCTGAGCATCCCGGCTCTGAAGCAGACATTCTCGAACTCTCAGCTATACAGTGAAGACCCACTGTCCTTCCCATCTTCTCTTTTTTAACCATGATCTTTTCTGTCACCTTATCCACAGCAATAACTAGAGTTCTTAGCAAAAAGCACAGTGGGCATGTCCATGCATTGCCTCATAACCCTCAGCCAGAGAAGCAGCAGCCAGAAAAGGCAACAGAAATACACAGAGTGTTGGCTGCCATGGGATATAGAAACCCAGGCAACATTTAATTTGTTGACTAAAATCGTGGAAAATCAACCCAGGAATGAGATGATGACAAAATTAAAAATAAAAACATTGGGCCATCCACGCAATGACACTATGAACAATAAGAAGTCAGGTCTCTAATGGAGCAAATCGTCATTTAAATTCACAGATGAAGATTTGGAACTTGAAGCCAAGTTGAGCAATCACCCTTGCGACATGGAGATAGATCTAAAAACAGTATGAAGATCCTTAAACAAGAAGCAATCAATGCTACAACAAATAGCCTGGAAAAAGAATCCCAAAGGACGCAACGGAAGACTAGCTCAGGGGCAAATAACAGAAATCATAACCCAGGAGGGCCTTTCTCCTCAATACCACAGTGGCTCTGCTCACCAGGGCTCAGTGAAGAGGGACTGAGGATGGCTGCTCCAGGACTCCGGCGACTAATGTTTCTATCCCATTAGATTTATTCACACTTAGGGTACTAGATACATGCTTACATACACATGGACACATACATCCCTCATTTTTAGTATTCAAATATTCTCTTTGTTGTTCCTACAAAGTTTACTATTTAAAAGGCCTCTGGTGATACCTTTGTATACAGACTTCTATACCAAAATCTGTTACCTGGCGTGGGTATAACCTAGGTAAGCAGCACTGTATTAGTTAGCTATGGCCGCATAAAAAATTACCCCAAACCTTCATGACTTAAAGCAGCCATCATCATTTATTGCCTCTCTTGGTTCCTGTGGGTCAGAAATACAGGTCACTGAGGGTGCACGGTTTTATCTCTGCTCCATAAGGACTAGGCCTCAGCTGGAAAGCTTGCAGGGTGGTAGTTGGAATCATCTGAAGGCTTACTCACTTACATTGCGACAATTGATGCTGGCTGTCAGCTGAGGGCCTGACTGGGACTTTTGGTTGAACTCCCACACATGGCCTCTCCATGTGGCCTGGGCTTCCTCACAGTATGCTAGCTGGGATGCAAGGGCAAGCATCCCAAGAGAGAGAGCCAGACAGATGCTGTGTCCTTATTATAACCTATCCTGGAAGTCAAATGGCTTTATTTCCACCATACATCCACTTCCCTGCCCCTATAGAATTCTGCTTTAAAGCTGATTTCTGTAGGTATGTGCTCCATGGAATAAAGACTTCATGAAAGAGAGAGTCTTAGGTCCTAACAAACAAAGCAGTTTGGTGTCTGATGACATGGTGGGAGACAGGATTAGAAAGGCATGTTTGGGCCAGATTTCGGAGTGTTAAATAACATATTAAAAGTGTGGTCTTAAAAAAAAAAAAAAAAAAAGTGTGGTCTTTATTTGAAGGATGCTAAGGAGCCATAAACATATGTTAAACAGGGATCGCCCTCGTGGCCATAGAGAGGATGGATTGCAGAAAGGAGAGGCAACAAAAAGGGGGGCCAATTGGGAGCTAATTAAGGTGTTCCAGGTGAAATATGTCAAGAGTCTGGACAATGATATTTATCTCCATCTCTGAGCCACCAGCGTATACCATTTGTCCATTTGTGCTCCTGTCTAATTATAAATTCAGTGAGGACCCTAAATAATTATAATTCCAGCATTTAATACTAAAGAGTACAGGTCTTAAAATACATATATATGTATTGGTAATCATACACATACAGCATAGAGCAATTTGCCTTAAAATTACATTCACTTAACATATGACTATGAAATCTTACAAAGCACTGCTGTTTGCTTATAAACCCCACAAATTTCCTCCTACAGCTTCTTTGACTTGTTTTTAATATATTTCTTGAATGTATTACTTTGGTCAATCTGTCCCTTTCTGACTTTGCTTAATTAACCCTTATGATAAGCCAAAGTCATTGAACAAATTACAACCCTGGTTCTCTAGAAGATTGGAGTGGCGGTTGAACTGTGATTCAGGAGTTCTAGGTATTCTTGGGGTAGGAAAGGGGAGGGGGACATGTCATAGACATCTCCTAGAAATATGATGAAAATTCACGGCCAGTATAGACACTCCTGCTCAAGCATGCTGTCTCATGAGTAGGGAAATAGCTTTAGGGTACCAGCCTGAGTCAATAGGGTCATATGAATCAGCTGTAAATTGTCACCTGGACTAGGTCACAGTGGTCACGGGTATTCCTGGCCCCTGAAATGAGGGCTCTGTCTGACTTGAGGCAGTGGCTCATCTCTTTGAACTTCAGTTTCTCAAGATGAGCATGGTAATGATGAAACTCATCCCCTGGAAGCAGCGTCCTGACGTGCGGGCCATCTGCTTGGAAATCTGTATTCACTGGTGTGCACGATCAAGGCAAGTGTAACCTGTCCTTTCAACTGGCCCTGCCAAGGTTGCTTTTACAGCTAGGACTTGTAGTTTAGTTTACTCTGAGGTTGCTTTATTTAAACTCTTATGTAGTTATATAAACACACCTCAGAACAATTTATAGGTTTGTGATTCTTGCTATCATAGCTGGTTTGTTTTTCTTTTTGAAACAAACTCTTGAGTCTAGACTTTGTCAGGTTGATGCATGAGTTTGGGGACTGTTTATATGGAAACCATATACACATTCCAGAAATGTGCCTTGTTACCCATTTGAAATAAAGATGATGAAACTTAAAGTCATAAAGAGACACCTAAGAAATCGTTTGAAGTACAAACTCTGATCTATTACTAAGAAAAAAAACAAAGAGTTCCTCACAACTGGCTTTGTTGTTTTAAGAAGAGCCTAGCGTTAAGGAGAGAGCAACTTTAGATCAATATGGGAGAGAACATTCTCGTGGTAAAAAGTGTTCACAATGAAGAGGGCTGGGAAATCTCTAAATAGTGACTTTTCTCTGGAGAAGTACTGAAACAGAACTGATTGACCATCTTCAAGAAATTGTAGGAAAGCAGATGGATCTCCTGGAGGTAACTTTTGATTCAAATATCCTATCTTAGATTTCCCTAAGGAAACTATGAAGATGAAGACAGGATCATGCTAATGATTCAACCCTAAATAACAGATCTTTGTAAAGAGTAAATGTGTGATCCTAACTGTGGGTGATGTGTGGAGTGAGGGGAGTGGTGTTTGTGTGGTGGTAGTACATGCGGGGTGGTAGTACATGGGGTAGTACAAAGAACACATTTCTAAGCCTTCAAAACACAGACAAATTGTACTCAATAAGTTAGTGTTCAGTGACTTCTCTTTTCTAGGGCTGAGAGAACAGATCTAGAAGTGGCAGTTAACCTTGCCAACCTGCCATGGACTGGACTATGAGAAGGGGATTCCAATCAAGGCCAAGTCTACAGTAGTGAGGCAGGAAGAGGAGTTCATTGACCTTCAGAAGCAACTGACAATCAGACTCATGCTAATGTGCATGAGAAGCAAATCAGTCCCTGTAGCTTGATGGTACATGCTCATCACAAATAGCCCGGATGTCATCACCTCGTCTCTCCAGGACATCCTATGGATCAGCATATGAAGAGTGATAAAGTTCAGAAGTTGTGTCTTTTAATAAAAAGAGCAACATACACATATCATGGAATACACAAATAAGTTCTTTCTCCAGGGAGTAAAGATACCAACATGGAGGTTGTGCTCCCATTACTTTCTTCTACAGACTGTCAACTCACTTCCTAATATGTAGTGGACAGATTTTGCATTTGCCTGCCTAGCATCCAATCCCCTATTTCTAGAGAAAAACACCTTATTTTCCTTTGCAACAATCTTGGGTGATTCTGGTGAAGAAGACCTCATCACCAGCTCCACATGTAAGCTAGTGACCCATGTGTGCCAGTCGTACTACGATTGGAAATGTGACTTAAATTAGCCTCCTAGGACTTTCAGGGAGGCAGGTAGTAATGGAACAAAGTGTAAGTTTTTCCACTGACATTGCTGAGTTGGTAGGAAGTAAGCCTGGAGACGGCAGGTACCACCTAGAGATTGGCATCTGGAGAATAAAGCCAACAGAAAAGAGAGTGAAAGAAGGAGAAAGGGGTGCATCCCGGTGACATTTGTTTAAGCCATTGGATTCAACTGACAAAACCATTCCTTAAAATATTTAGTTACTGAGCCAATAGAAACACTCTTTCACATGACACCTATTTGAGTCAAACTTCTATCACTTGCTAGCTCAAGAGACTTCATAAATCAGAACAAAACTGAGCTATAATGACACACTATGAAGAGCCCAATCCTGTCCCCCACGGTGGCACATGCCAGGGTGTCTGGTTGGGCTGCTTTCAACAGGCCCAGTGAGACTTTCTGATTCATGTCTGAGATCTTTATTGTCTGGGCTTTGGAGATATTGTTATATTTTTTAAAATATGATTTGCTCTCCAATAGGGAGTGCTCATGAATCATTTGGAGTTAGGTCTGTGGAGTATAAGTGGTCCAGCAGGTAACTCCCAGTGCATCCTTGAGGATTAACATTTTATAAGGAACGCTGAGATACAGTTATCTTAAAAAAATATTGCTCGTTTTAACTTGATTTTTTGCATTTGCTGAAGTAGGGTAGGTTTGCATGGTCTCAAGTGAGTTAGATTTGGGCCTGGGCTATCCATTTCTTTATCCTGTGCTAGCTCATGTATAAGGGAGTTCTGTGTTCTCAATTTTCGATGAAGTGTGGAAAACTTAAGAAAATTATCTCATGCTAGATTCTAAAGGAAACTGGCCATACAGAATGTTTGGAAATGTGTTTCCTCTGAGGGTTATGGAGTTTCCAAATCCACTTTACTAAGTATACATCTTTAATTTGCATCCAATTAGATAAAGCAGCTGGATAGAACACAGAGCGCGTGATATTAATTCATTAATTCAGGAGTCAGAGCGGCAGTTTATGCACAGCCATCACGCAGATGAATGCATTTAAATTGCTCTAATCCACAAATTGGAGCAAATTCTCTGTAGTTTGAATGCTTTTCCAAGCTTTAAATGTTTCCCTTTACAATATATCTTGTGCAATACTCAGAATGCTAGTGCTGGTGCAGTCCCACTTTTTAGAAGCAGGCTTTTTAAGCAGGGGAACGATGGGTTCAGATTTATATCTTAGAAAGATCATGTTGATGCTGCACACAGGTCAGAATAGAGGAGAGCAGATGGGGCAAGAAGGCAAGTTTTATGATAGTCAAGAAATGACAAGGAGGTGATCCAGAATAACGGGAGAGTGTATCTGACAGGCATTTGTTTAGTAGGGCACTGGTCAGGGGTAGAAGAGTGCCCCCCAATACACACACACACACACACACACACACAAACACGCAAAGGTATGTTCATCCAGAACTTGTGAACATGACCTTATTTGGGAAAAGGGCTCTTTGCAATGTAATTAAATTAAAAATCTTGACATGAGATCATTTTGGATTAACCAGGTATATCTATTTGGTATCCATTACATCATAGGGCCAGTTACCTTCAGTGCATTTTCTTATTTGCTCTGTTCTTGAAGCCATGGCACCTGGGGGCCTCACAGAGAAGGGGAGAGACCCCCCCACCCCTAGGACAAGCGAATTCCTAAAGACAGTAACAGCTTGCCCATACCCTTTACATGTAAACCAATCCTTAGTCTCCAGCCCCAATTACCTCTTTATCCAACTCACACACCCAGTCAATATTTCCCCTGCCCTAAATCATCCTGGGCCAGGTGCCAGGCATCTAGAGACTATCCTATAACCCACAGCTTGCCAGAAACATTCAAATTAGCCAATCCTAAAACATTGACTCTGCCTGCCCTGGCTTTCCCACAGAAACTCCAATAAAGGCTGGGTCTAGTATTTCCTCTCCTGCTGCTGCCTCCTAATCAAACCTGGCACTCCCCAGGGGGCCCTGAGTGCCACACTGTACCCCTTCTCTTGGGGAATGTGAGCAATAAATTCTTCTTTCAATGGCATTGACCAAACTATGTGATCACTCAGCCTCCATAAGTAAAGAATCCCAGTACAAATAAGACATTGGGTCTCAAATCCAGTGCTGGGTTTCCTTATAAGAGACAGAAGGGGAGAAAACACAGACACACACACAAGAAGAAGCCACATGAACATGGAGGCAGAGACCAGAGTGATGCTGCCACAGCCAAAGCAGGACCCTTGGAGGCAGCATGGTCTTACCTACCCACCTCCAGAACCAAGAGAAAATGAATTTCTGTTGTTTTAAGCCACCACACTTGTGGTGATGTGGGAAAAAAAATGACCACCTTGAAGCAGATCTGCCTTATTCTATAGGGAATTACTAACTGCAAAGAAAACTCTCCCCCACTGACATAGAAGAAGAATGTAATAAACCACTTTCATCAGTGAAGGGGAAGAGCTTCTAAAATGTCTTTTTAGGAGAAAGAATGAGTGGGGGGGGGGGGGGGACCTGGGTGGCTCAGTGGTTGAGAGTCTGCCTTTGGCACAGGCCGTGATCCCGGGGTCCTGGGATCGAGTCCCGCATTGGGCTCCCCGCAAGGAGCCTGCTTCTCCCTCTGCCTATGTTCCTGCCCCTTTCCATGTGTCTCTCATGAATAAATAAAATAAAATCTTTTTTTTTAAAAAAAGTAGGAAGGTGTGGGAATGCACTTACTGAGAAAGATGGACGGCTGACAACATGAGAGTCCCAGTAAGGTGTGGAATCAAAACGTAGTAACAATGCTAAAATGTATTGAGCTGCTACTATTGGCCAAATATGTTAATCACCTTTCGGCATTATCTCTTTCAGTCCTTCTGATAATCCTATGAGTATTATTATTATCCCCATTTTATAGATGAGGAACATAAAGTGATACCAGTATACCCTGCTGAATAAGTTCTCCAGCTGTGTACCACAGTCAGGTGTAGAAGCAAAAACAGGTAAGATGGTAGGACTGCTTCACAGCTGTGCCTCTGTTGGTCAAGACGTGGGGGAAAGACCAGTGTATAAAAGTCCTAAGGGTTTATTCGTTTACCCAACAGGATACCAGTGAATGAAAAATTAGTTCAAGGGATGACCGAAAGATCTAGAGTGGTACTGTCCATAGACCTTTCTGCTGTAACAGGGATGTTCTATAATGTATGCCATTCAATACAGGAGCCATTAGCCACATGAGCCTATTGTGCACTTGAAATATGGTTAGTATGACCACAGAACTGAATTTTTAAACTTTATTTAAATTTAAATAACCACATATGGTTAGTGGTGACTGTATTGAACAGCATATTTGTATGGAATGCTGGAGAAGGAGCTAGAAGGGAGCTGAGAAATGAGAAATGGGAGGAGGGAGGGACTCATCAGCTTCAAGAGCAGGCTTGATGGGTGTGTGAGAGAGAGAACTGAGAATGGTGTTGGAATTCAATATTGGTCTTCAAGATTTCAGAGGTGGGTAGTAGCTTCATGTGATTGTCAAGGTCTACACCATATCCAGGGAGCAGATTCCAGAATTGAAGAGAAACAAAGGTGAAGATCACTTGGGTGTGGAGGATGTCAAAGAAGTAATAGGTGCAGCTGCGGACTGGGCTGTCCACGCAGGGGAAGTTATCCAGAATGGTGGTGGAAATGAACATGGAGAGGAAATCTGAGAACGACTGTCAAACTGCATATGGCATGATGACCTCTGTGGGCGGAAGGGGAGAGGCAGAGCCGAGGGCACAGCAGTGGGGAAAGGGGACATTGGAAGAAGGCGGGAAGTGCAAACACCTGGAGTGAATGAATAGTGGGGTGTGGGAGGATATTATGGGTAGATCCATGTCCCCCCACATTCCTATATTGAAGCGCTAATCCCCCATACCTCAGAATGCAACTTTTTCGGAGACAAGGCCTTTACAGAGGTAGGTAATCAAGTTAAAATGAGGTCACGGGAGTGGACTCCAATCCGATAGGACTGGTGTCCTCATAGGAGGGGAAGTTTGGAGACAGACATGCATACAGGGAAGACAGTGTGAAGAGGTACAGGGAGGAGACAGCCCTGTCCCAGCCCAGGAGAGAGGCCTGGAACAGATTCTCCCTCACAGCCCTCCAAGGAACCAATACACCCACATCTTGATCTCGAGCTTCTAGCCGCCATAGCTGTGAGACCATAAAGTTCTGTTCTCTAAGCTGCCCAGTCTGTGATAATTTATTAAAGTAGCCCCAGCAAACTACTGCAGAGGACCCGCAGAGCCAGCTTCCTTCTATCCAACCCTGGAATTCCTTCAGAAACCGTGGGGCTACTCGCCTAGTTAAAAGAATTAGCTTGAGGCGAGGAATTGATCTGCTTCTCACACTTCGACCTTTTTCTCTTTTTTCCCTCCTGGCAAATAAAGGCTTGTGTGCAGCCAGCAAGGAGTCTAATAATTCCGGGGGTGGGGAGGAGACACATCAAAGCGGCAAACCCCACAGGGTCCAATCTGCCCTAAGAGGCTAAAGGCCTGCAGGTGTCTCTGGGGCAGGTTGACTGTGGAAGCAGGGGAGGAGCTGTCCACTGGCTCCTGAGCATCCTGACTACCGACACCCAGGAAACGCCTCCTGTGTTTTTACTCCCATAACCCCGGCTGCCACATGCTTTCTCCTCCACTTTCACCCCCCACGGTCACCACCCCCACACCTCCTTCGAATGCACCATACTTTGTGTGAGTCTTTGGGCAAAAGGGAATGCAGCCGGCCCAGACCCCTGGCAAAGGTCTGCCCTCTCCCCAGTCCCGACCTCTCTTCCAGGCTTCGCATCTCTGAGTTCTCGGAGGGACCCTGAGAGCCCGAAGACCACTTTCAGATCAGAGGGAGACATCCTGACAGTGCCTGCTGTTAGAACACAGTGTGATCGCCTCCGCGTGAGACCTGGGACATTGAAAATCTGGTGAATCAACAAAGCACCAGAAAACAAACTTCAGCCAGACATCACAGCTTAGGCTTTTTTTTTTTTTTTTTATTGCATTGACTTTTCTATAGTTAACACAGACCATCAAGGAGTTACTGAAAAATTGATATAAAGGGAATGAAAATATGCTTGGAATATGTGAAGCTCTCTATAAATTGTAAATCATCTTTCTTGGCTAAGGTTGCTCTTCATCCTCTACCCGTCTCATTTCTCAACTGTCATCAAACACAAAAGAATGTTCAATGCTGTGCTCTCTCTATCAACCTTTAAGCTAAGGCTGCCATGACTGCAAGGCCGAAGGAGCCTATTTTGTAGAAGAGTCAGAGACGCTTTCTGCTTAGACAAAATCCTTCGTGGGATGAAGGAGGGGATAGCTAGCTAGATATAAGTGCTATAATGTCTCGCCCAAGGATTTTATGTGTATATACCAATCAATACCTATGCAAATATTGACCAGGGCTCAACAAACTTTTTCTGAAAGTGCATGTGTAACAACAAGCCACCTACTTGTCTCTGTTACATATTCTTTGTTTTGTTTTTTAAAGATTTTATTCACTTATTCATGAGAGACAGAGAGAGAGACAGAGAGACAGAGACACAGGCAGAGGGAGAAGCAGGCTCCATGCAGGGAGCCCTATGTGGGACTCGATCCCAGGTCTCCAGGATCATGCACGCCCTGGGCTGAAGGCAGGTGCTAAACCGCTGAGCCACCCAGGGATCCCCCCATATTCTTTGTTTTTATTACAACCCTTATAAATGCGGGCAGCCTGGGTGCCTCAGTGGCTTAGCGCCACCTTCAGCCCAGGGAGTGATCCTGGAGACCCAGGATCAAATCCCAAGTTGGGTTCCCAGCATGGAGCCTCCTTCTCCCTCTGCCTGTGTCTCTGCCTCTCTCTCTCTCTCTCTGTCATAAATAAATAAATAAATAAATAAATAAATAAATAAATAAATAAATCCATCCCAAAACAACCCTTATAAATGCAATGACCATTCCTATCTCTCAAGCTGTACAAAAACAGGCCACAGGCCATGGTTTGCCAACCCTTGATATGGACGATTTAGGTTAAAAAGTTTATTAGTATTTAGAGTTTCACAGAAAATGTACCAAGATGATAATGCCTCACAAGTAAGAAAATAGAAATGTTTAAAATCTGATGAATAATAATAATTAGGAATAACCTAATCTGAGCAACATAAGGCCAATTTTTTTTTTTAAGAAAATGCTTTCAAGGGACACCTTGGTGACTCAGTGGTTGAGCGTCTGCCTTTGGCTCAGGGCGTGATCCTGGGTTCCAGGATCGAATCCCACATCAGGCTCCCTGCATGGAGCCTGCTTCTCCCTCTGCCTATGTCTCTGCCTCTCTCTGTGTGTGTCTCTGATGAATAAATAAATAAATCTTTAAAAAAAGAAAATGTTTTCACTATTAAATGTTTAATATTTACATATTCCAATGTTAGCCTTTTTTAAAAGATTTTATTTATTTATTATTTTAGAGAGAGAGAGAGAGAGAGCATGAGCAGGGGAGGAGCAGAAGAATAGGGAGAAGCAGACTCCCTGCTGTTCTGGGAGCTCAACAAGGAGCTCGATCCCAAGACCCTGAGATCATGACTTGAGCCAAAGGCAGACACTTAACTGACTGAGCCACTCAGGCACTTCCTTTTTTTTTTTTTTTTTTTTTTTTTAAGATTTTATTTAGGGACGCCTGGGTGGCTCAATGGTTGAGCATCTGCCTTTTGCTCAGGGTGAGATCCCAGGGTACAGGATAGAGTCCCACATTGGGCTCCCTGCATGGAGCCTGCTTTTCCCTCTGCCTCTGTCTTTGCCTCTCTGTGTGTGTGTCTCTCGTGAATAAATAAATAAAATCTTTTTAAAAGACGATTTTACTTAGCCTTTAAAAAAAAAGATTTATTTATTTATTTATTTATTTATTTATTTGAGAGTGAGAGCACAAGCAGTGGGAGAGGCAGAGGAAGAGGGAGAAGCAGACTCCCCTCTCAGCACGGAGCCCAACGTGAGGCTCCATCCCAGGACCCTGAGATCATGACCTGAGCTAAAGTCAGATGCTTAAACAAATGAGCCATCCAGGCGCCCCTCCAATGTCAGCTTTTAAGTTAGAGGGGGGAAAAAAACCTTCATTTGGCTTTCCCGTGTCAAACCAGAATTTTACTTTCTTATTTTCTGGCATATCTTTTTGTCATTTTCAAAGAGAAATACAGCCTTTTCTTCCTCATTGAAATTTCTTTCATAATAGACTGGGTCAAGTATATGAAAAAGGCCTGGGTTTCATCAAAACCTGCTTTTTGAAAGCACAGGGGGCTCAAAGCCCAACAGGAGCAAGGACATCTGAGTTCTAACTGGCCAAGCACTAGCTCCATGAACTTGAGCAAGAAATTCGGTCTGAGCTTCTCTCTCAAGGATGCATGAAGATCAGATTAATCATGTACTAAAGGGCTTTCTGAATGTTAAAAGCATTTATACATGTAATTTATTATCTTTCTCATTTACCATTCTGTTTTTTCTTTTCTTTTTTAAGTAGGCTCCACACCCAGCATGGAGCCCAACACAGGGCTTGGACTCACAACCCTGAGGTCAGGACCTGAGCTGAGATCAAGACTCAGACGCTTTTTTTTTTTTAATATGTATTCATTTATTTATGATAGACATAGAGAGAGAGAGAGGCAGAGACACAGGCAGAGGGAGAAGCAGGCTCCATGCCGGGAGCCCGACGCAGGACTTGATCCCGGGACTCTAGGACCGCACCCTGGGCCAAAGGCAGGCGCTAAACCGCTGAGCCACCCAGGGATTCCCAAGACTCAGACACTTAACGGACTGAGCCACGCAGGTGCCCCTCATTTACCATTCTTTATGCCTAAATGTACCACTACTCAAAATGATTTTCAAAAGGTATTAAAATCTTAAAAAAAAAATTCATCTCTTTCTATCCATGTATTCATTCTTTAACAAACACTGAGAGCCAGACGCTATAGTTGCACCAGTAAGGAAACAGAGTTGGCCCTGCCCCAAGGAATTTAGGGCCTTAGAAATTATTGCAATTATGGCCGGAGGAGAAAGAGAGGTGATATTAGGCCTGAGCACGTGGTTCTTTTTTTTTTTTTTTTTTTTAGTTTTTTAAGATTTTATTTATTTATTCATGAGAGACACAGAGAGAGAGGCAGAGACATAGGCAGAGGAAGAAACAGATTCCCTGCAGGGAGCCTGATGCGGGACTCGATCCCAGGACCCTGGCATCATGCCCTGAGCTAGAGGCAGACGCTCAACCACTGAGCCACCCAAGCACCTCTGAGCACGTGGTTCTTGATGCGATGCTTTGCTTTAGGGATTTTGATTGTTCTGCAATTAAATAAGTCAAAATACACTCAACAAATATGCATGAGGTGCCTAGTGCGTGGCTAGTAATACATTTAACATGCAAAATTCAAAAGATACAGGAAAATTTGTAGCCAAAAATCACTGCACTAAGTTAAATAGTTTCCTCCAAAAAATTTATGTCTACCCAGAACCTATGTCTGTGACCTTATTTGGAAATAGGGTCTTTGCAAATGTAAACAAGTTAAGATGAGGTCATGCTGGATTAAGGTGGTCTCTTATCCAATATGACTGGTGTTCTTATAAGAAAAGGAAAATTTTGGGGGCGCCTGGGTGTCTCGGTCAGTTAAGCGTCTGCCTTTGGCTCAAGCATGATCCCAGGGTCCTGGGATCAAGCTCCACATCAGTCTCCTTGCTCAGCAGGGAGCCCACTTCTCCTTCTCCCTCTCCCTGCCACTCCCCTTACTTGTGCTCTCTCTCTCTCTGTTAAATAGATCTTTAAAAAAGAAAAAAGGAAGAAAAGAAAGGAAAAGAAAATTTGGACATAGATACCAAGGAAGAATATCACGTGATGATGAAGGCAAAGATCAGATCAGAGTAATGTACCTGCAAGCCAAGGAATGCTGAGGATTGCCAGGAACTCACCAGAGCTGGGAAGAGGCAAAGAAAGATCCTCCCCTAGAACCTTCAGAGAGACCCCAGCACCATTGATACATTGATTTCTGGAGGCCAAAGTTCTGAAATCAAGGTGTGGCAGTCCATGGTCTCTCAGAACGCTCTAGGTAAGGATGCCTTGTTGCCTCTCTAGCCTCTGATGGTATCAGCAATCCTTGGTGGTCCTTGGCTTGAAGCCATACAGCTCCAATCTCTGTCTCCACTGTCACACGGTGTTCTCCTGTGTCTGTCTCTGCATCTATTTTCCTTTTTATAAGAACACCACCCTACTCCAGTATATTCTCACCTTAACTAAATATAGCAACAAAAATCCTATTTCCAAATAAGGTCACACTCAGAGGTACCAGGAAGGGATCAGTTTGGTGGTAAAACTACTCAACCCAGTAGAAATGACAACTGTCACTTGGAAGGAGAGATCTCCAAAGCAGGGTGTGTAGAACAAGAACAAGTCTGAACACAGAGCCCTGGGAAACTCCTTCAGGTAAGGGGAGGGTGAAAGATAATGGTGTCCACACAGAGACCTGAGGAAGGGTGGGAGGAAAGCAAGAGATAGTGGTGTTCAGGAAACCAGAGATGTCAAGGAACATGAAAGAGCTGACCTTAGAGCAATTTCTGTGGAGTGATGGGGGCAGAAAACAGACGTTAGTGGGTTGAGGAGCAAACAGAAGACATGGAGGACCAAGAAGCAAAGAACAAAAGCATGGCTCAGGGAAAGAGAAAAACAGAGCAATACTCAAGAGTGCCTTGCCAAGTGGAGAAGGAGAGGTGACAGAGGAAAATGTTTCTTTCATAGAATGGAATTCTGCAGGAAACAGGCTAAGATTCCAAACACAGGTGGAAGAATGAGGATCATACAGAGAAGACCACACCTCCTCTCTCGAAGTGGGGAGTGTGGGAGGGGTGAATGTGGAGATAAGTCACGGCATGGTGGGTGGGATGGATGGTAGGAGATGGGACACTGTGAAGCTCCAGCTCTGGCCTCTGTTTCCTCTGTGACATGGGAGGCGAGGTCAGTCATCTACAGGGAGAGGGTTGAAATGGGAATGAGATTTGTCCGAGAGGGAAAGATTGGAAAGAAAAGACTG